>NW_028327187.1:57983258-59183258 GCF_987537825.1 Furipterus horrens
TCAACATCATCCAATGGCCATACTACCCGAAGCAATTTACAGATTCAATGCAATCCCTATTAAAATACCAATGACATATTTCACAGACCTAGAACAGATACTCCAAAAATTCATATGGAACCAAAAAGGATCCCGAATAGAGAAAGCAATCTTGAGACAGAAGAACACAGCAGGAAGAATCACAATACCAGACATCAAACAATACTACAAAGCCACTGTGATCAAAACAGTCTGGTACTGGCATAAGAACAGGCATATAGACCAGTGGAACAGAATAGAGAGCCCAGAAATAAATCCAGGAATCTATGGTCAACTAATATTTGATTAAGGAGAAAGGAACATAAAATGGAGCGAGAAGAGCCTCTTTAAGAAATGGTGCAGGGAGAACTGGACAGGAACTTCAAAAAAAAAAAAAAAAAAACTTAGACCAGCAACTTACACCACACACAAGAATAAACTCAAGATGGATCAAAGACTTAAATGTAAGCCATGACAGCATAAAAGCCCTAGAGGAAAACATACGCAGGAAAATTTCAGATATCTCACGTAACAATATTTTCACGGATACATCTCCTAAGGCAAGAAAAATAAAGGAAAAAAATAAACAAATGCAACTACATCAAACTAAAGAGTTTTTGCTCAGCAAAAGAAAACATCAGCAAGATTGAAAGGAAACCAACCATATGGGAAAACACATTTGCCATTGACATCACAGACAGGGGACTGATCTCTAAAATATATGAAGAGCTTATACGACTCAACATCAAGAAAAAAGACAACCCAATTAAAAAATGGGCAAAGGAACTGAACAAACACTTCTCCAAAGAGGACATACAGAAGGTCCATAGACACATGAAAAAATGCTCAACATCAGTAGCCATCAGGGAGATGCAAATAAAAACCACAATGAGATACCATTTTACACCAATCAGAATGGCCATCATCAACAAATCAACAAACAACAAATGCTGGCGAGGATGTGGAGAAACAGGATCCCTACTGCACTGTTGGTGGGAATGCAGACTGGTGCAGCCACTATGGAAAACAGTATGGAATTACCTCCAAAAACTAAAAATGGAACTGCGTTTTGAACCAGCGATTCCACTGCTAGGATTATACCTGAAGAATCTTGAAACCCCAATTCAAAAGAACTTATGCACCCCTATGTTCATAGCAGCACTGTTTACAATAGCTAAGTGCTGGAAACAGCCTAAATACCCATCTGTAGATGAGTGGATCAAAAAACTGTGGTACATTTACTAAGTGGAATACTATGTAGCAGAAAGAAAGAAGGAACTCCTGCTATTTTCAACAACATGGATGGAACTAGAGAGAATTATGCTTAGTGAAATAAGCCAGGCAAAGAAAGCAAAATACCATATGATATCACCTAATACAGGAAACTAAAGAACAACACAAACAAACGAACTAAATAGGATAAAGAGCAGAATAGCATACAATAGGTGGGAGTGGGGAGGGAGAGAAAGGGGATAAGTAAGGGAAGGGATTAGTCAAAGAATGTGTATAAATGACTCACGGCCATGGACAACAGGGAGGGATACGATTGTGGGCGAAGGGGTGGCTGGATGGGGGGAGAAATGGGGGAAAAATGGGACAACTGTAATTGAAAAACAAAAAAAATAAAAATAAAAAACATAAAAAAAATAAATGTGTTCTCTGAGGCCAGCTATTTCAGGATAGTGCAGTATGTGATATGACCAGTGAATCTTTTTGTCATGGGCTCATTTCTGTACATCCTTTACTGTGGAGTGGTTACCCTGTGCAGATGCCATGCTGTGCAGGATTCCGTAACTATTGATCAGGCACTCAATCCTTCAGGTAGTGGTGCTTACTGAGGTTGTGTAAGTAGAAAAGAAAAACTCATATCTTGCATAGGCATATATTGCTGTGAGCATTAACCATTGATCTTTCCAGGAAGAAGGGGTCCTACATAGTCAATTTGCCACTAAATTAGCTATTGGTCTCCTTGATAAATAATGTTATACTTGGGACAAAAATCTTGATCTCTGTTGCTGCAAATTGGATATTCATAAGGGGCAGCAGCTAGATTGTCTTGGTATATAAAATTGCACGGTATTGGTCCTATACACAGGCTACACTTCTGCCACCATGGCTGCTCTTTGAAGTGCCCATCAGGCCAGTCATGAGGGAGGTAATATGGATATTGGTTAATGTCGAGTGGCTGAGTCACTTTATTAACTTAGTTGTTCAGTTACTCCTTCACGATGAATGGTTACACATGGTTGTTAAAATAAGATTAATACGAAAATATTCCTATTTCATGTCCACTTTCATAAGACCATCCACATTACTCCAGACTACCTTTCCTTTGAGTTTTCCTTTCAGGCTCCTGACCAGATGGCTAGATCATTGGCCATTGTCTCATAATCCATATTTAGTCTCACCTTGAGCAACTTATTTTTCTACATGGAGTGGATGATCAGATGTGCTGCTTGCAGCCCTACCCACTGGGAAGGTTTTTATCTTCCTGCTGCTTTTCAAGACCACCACTAACTGTGTCTATAATGCAGTCACCATCTATTTTTTTATTTGCATCTATATACCACACTGATCCACCCATATATCAAGCTTGAGCTTTTCCCTTCTCCTTTAGCAGGTTGTAAGGGACCATCAACACTCTCTCCATACAAGGTAGGGGAGAGGTGCTGGTGCAATCTGTGTTTTCTAGTCTTCCTTGGTGTTAATTCAAGATGTTCTGTTTCCACCTTATGATGCACTACTGCTGAACCCACCTGACTTTATGCCTTAGTGGGTCTGAAAAAAAATCCACATCTTAATTGATAGTTCCAGATATATAGTTACTTGGTGCTCCATGGTATAGCAATGTACCTGTACCAGAGCCTGGGGCCAAACAAGGAAGTGTTTCTTAAAAAGTATGTAATCATAAGCTGTGGGTGTCATGACTTTACTGTAGAATTTGGGGACTTCCCATAAGGTTTACACTGCATCTTTTTCTGCTCATACCACAAAGCCTACTGAATCACGTGGTTCAAACAGCAAAGCTGATTACATCATAGGCTAGACCTACTGCAGAAACACTTCTTACATAGAAGACCCCACTCAAAGCCGAAAGCCTACCATGTCTCCTATACTTTTGATTTTCTTTACAACTTGTAGATATTAAGCAACTTACTTTTTGTTTGTTCTGTTATTTTCCTCCTAGGGACTCCATGTTCCATTCATCATCTCCACAGCTCCGTATGGGTAAAGCCCCTTGGCTTCCCCACTGATGTTGCTTGTTGTTATATGTAATTTTGGCCTTCTGGCTGCAGGGACTTAAGATCTGCCTTCATTCCATGGATATTAGTAAGCTCAGCTCTGTGATTGCCTCTCCTACCATCATTTCTGGTCTGTAGAGGAAAGCCACCACTGAATTCTTAGTGATGCTGGTGTTCCTCTTACCAGCATATTTCTGATGACCCAGGTGAATATTGTGTCCTCTGGGCCCTATTATGGAACACTAGCCTCAGCTGGGTCTTATCGTCTCCTATAAAATAGCCATTCCCTCCTGGCTACCTCCCTGAGACTTTGTATTTTTTCATCTATTGTTCACCAGGGTATCTCAGGCATTTTCACTTCACTCAGCAGAGATAATTGCTTTCTCCAAACTTCTAAGAACCACATTAGCAGTAAATTTACCCCATCTCTTGCGGTACTTTGCTGGAGTTAAATCCTGTGTACCCAGAAAGTGCTCCCAAGTCAATGAATTCTTGCTTAACCAGTCTTATATTCTGGCCACCCTGATCAAGTATCTGTAAAATCCAATCATGGTATTTCCCTGACTCTCACCAGTATATGCTAAGTAATTCTTACATGTAGCAACTTCAATGTAAAAATCTCTCTCCTTCTTTATAAGGCTCAGAATACCCCCAGATTGGTCATGCTGACTTAAAACTAATTAATGGTCTGGAAGTCTTGTATGGAAGAAGCTCCTGAGGGTAGCACCTGTTGCATTATTCAGGTGAGGGAATTATAGGGGAGTACATGGTTACTAGACAACCATGGGCTATCTCTGCAATTTCTGAAGTTCAGTGCAATCTGCATAACCAACATCCTCAATGATGCCCTCAAAAGCATCCATCCAGATGTTCCCCTCATGTTTCCAAATCTCAGATTTTGTTTTCAATCAAGATCCTGACATTAATATAATACCTGCCTTTTCTGAGTACTTAAATGTCTCTGAAGCTCTGCATCGATATCAACTTCAAAGTCTGATGCTTTGCTTTTCATGCTCTTTTACTTCAAATGATAAGAGCCTCTTTAAAAGTTACCAGGAAGGCTCTCATGATATCATACTTATTGAGGACCTTTAGTTTATCATTTTCCTTATGCAGGTTATCAATAAATTTAACCAATTAGTAAGCAGCCAACTCCACTCTCCTGATAGACATTATCCCTCCCCTACTGTTGTGTCACAGTGATTGTAGCCAGAATTTCCTGCCTCCATGCACATGTATTTTCCCAGGTCACCCTTATCTAAGAGAGTGTCTTAGTGCACAAGTGTTATGCTATCTCACAGTTCCAGTTGGTTGTATGCCACTTTTGTTAATTTCATATATACGAACCCATGTTGTTCAGGCAGCATGGAGGATTTGGCCCCCGTTCTCACCTACTGCTGTGAGACTGAAGGTGGAGGATTTGGTCCCCATTTTCTCCCACTGCCATGAGAATGAACTTGGTATGAATACCCTCTCCAATGCTCCACTGTCATTTTTTAGTCTTGCAAAATCCAAAGTAAACCAGCCTGGAGCTAAGCTCCTATGGTATACTTGGTGCAGTGAGCAGAGTTTGCTGCAGACTGAAACTATGAAGCAGGGGTCGGCGACAGCCATGGATGGGTGGTTTGTGGTGGTGACAGTGCTGGAGGCTTGGGCACCCATGCAAGATTGGGAGGATGTAGAAGTGACCCCTAAGGCAATAGAGAAGTCTCTTCTGAAGATAGGGGGCTCTCTAGAGAAGTGCCAGGGAGGGAGCAGGTGCTGCAGGCTGGTGATTTCTCACTGTACTGTGTAAGGCAGTTTGGGAGTGACTTGTATTGAGAACACAGGTCCAAGAGTTGAAAGAGGACCTGTGCCAAGAACTGGAGTTGAAAGCTGCCTGGGAGAAGGAATGTGAGTTATTAGAGGCAGAGGGGGCTGCCCTGAGTGTAGGGGATGGTGAAAGCTGAAGTTACACAATGAAGGGCAACTTGCTTGTCTGGGATCAGGTATTTGCAAGGTCTTGCCTGACTGAATACATCTGCAACATGTAGCTTTTTGATAATGAAAGCAGGAGCCATGGGGGCTGGAAACAAAGAAGGAGTAGGAAACATCCTGACTATTAGATTAGAGCAGGAGCTACTTGCAAGGTATCTGAGAACACTCCGCCTATAGCTTTCTCAGGAATTTCTCATCAGTTTCGTTTCTTATAAGTTTCACTTGTTAGTTTTACCTTCTGACTGCTGATATCAGTAGCTGATGTAATGGAACATTATAAATAAACTTGGTGGACTCAGACCGGAGTCATTGTCTCTCCATCCGAGGGCAATGGACCACCCTGACCCCTACTTTGCATTAATTTTGTGTCTTGTGTCTGTGTTTTTCTTTTAATCTCCAGGTCGTCCCCCTCTCTGGTACCTTAGGTTTTGACATCAAGCTGCATGGGTCGTGGCACCTGAGGGCCCAGATGGGGACATTTGGTTCCATGAAGGGATCAGAGATACAGGTTGTAGACTTCTCGGAGGAGGAGGATGATAGGGAGGGTGAGACCCCGCCCCTGTTTCAGGCACAATCTGGGGTAATGTAGATTAAGACTGAGTGTTCCCGAATGGCTGTGGGCCAAGCCCAGGCCTCTCCGCAAGTCACAGAGTACTCCACAATGTGTCCATAGTCGCTAGCAGAGCTGGTAGATTTGGGGATCTGATTCTGGCAAAAGGCATCAGAGTCCTTAGCAGCTTGGTTGCTAAGATTATGGGATTTAAGGGTGGATGGCATTTTGCTTTCTGGCCAGGAAATGGATAAGCTTGCACCCATCACCATGCCCCAGGTGCTGAGGCAGTGGATCCAGGTAGTCACTCCCTGTTTGATTGGATCATGGATGGACCCAGATTTGCCATCTATGATCAGTAGGTGGCAGTCATACACTGAGTTACAGTAGATGTTGCAAGAGCCGGGAACTTATATTGATGATATGCTGATTTCTGACTCTTACAGGTTTAGAAACTGCTGCACCTGCCTTGCTGAAGCATTTACAACAGTGAATGGATGGGCAGTAAACATGAACAAGATACAAGGACCTGATTTATCTGTAAAGTTCTTGAGGGTTGTCTGGTCAGGTAAGATGAAAGTAGTACCAGAGGCAGTAATTGATAGAGTACGGGCATTTCTAACACCCACAACAGTCAAGCAGTTACAGGAATTCTTGGGTGTATGGGGCAATTGAAGGATGTTAATTCCTCATTTGGCACAGATTCTGAAACCTCTGTACTGATTGGCATGGAAAGGAGTCAGATGAGACTGGGGGCATGAGCATGAGATGGCTTTTGCTGTAGCTAAAAAAGCCATAAAACAGTACAGGCCTTGAGTGTTTTGGATCCATCACAACCCTGTGAGTTGGATATCCATGTCACCCCTAAAGGCTATGGTTGGGGTCTATGGCAAGAACAGGTCCAACAACCCTTCTTGTTTTTGGTCACAACTTTGGAAAGGAGTGGAGGCTCATTATTCCCTAACTGAAAAGAAGCTAGCTGCCACCTATCATGCCTTGGTAACTACAGAGCCTATTACAGGTATTGCCTTCATGAACGTGACTGCAACTTGTCCAATAGTAGGCTGGGTGCATGACTGGACACAAAAGCCCCAAATCAGGGTAGCACAAAGACCCATACTAGCAAAGTGGGGTACATGTTTGCAACAATGGAGTACCCTGTCCTCGAGCCCCCTAAGTGGGGAGCTGCAATGAGTTCTGGGAGCTGTAGCATACCTTGGGGTACAGAAAACTGAAGAACCAATGCCTGAGCCTTTGTGAGCACCTATAAAGAAGGTCAACCCCCGATACCAGAGGATGCATGGTACACAGATTGGTCAAGGTGGGGGCAGGCCGCGACATGAAATGCCTTGGCCTTCCATCCAAAACAGAAATTGTGTGAATGGAACATGGAACAGAACAGAGCAGTCAATGGGCAGAGTTATGAGCTGTGTGGATGCTCATTGCCAATGAACTCTCCCTTCTTGTCTTTTGCCCTGACATCTGGGCCATGTATCATAGTTTGACTCTTTGGTTGCCCATGTGGCCAGAATCTGAATGGATGGTGGCTCATAGGCCCTCCTGGGGCCAAACCATGTAGCGAAACCTATGGACATTAAGGCACTAGAAACAGGTATTCCTGTACCATGTTACTGGACATGCCCCATTGGCTTCACCTGGAAATGATGAGGCAGATATCCTTGCTTGAGTATGTTGGTTAGAAGAACCTATGGACTCAGATGTGACCACCTGGCTCCATAGGCCACTTCTTCATGCAGGTCAGTGCACTATATGGATGGTGGTAAAACAATGGGGATTGCCCCTGACCTTTGATGCAGTGGTACAGGCATGCCAAAAATTTGTGGTCTCCTCCATGCGCCAACTATGGCGGGTTCCCCGAGAAGGTCACATAGCCATGGGTGCATTGCCACTGGTAAGAGGGCAAGTGGATTACATTGGTTCCTCACCAGTTTCAGAAGTTTTTGGATATGCTTTAACCTGTGTGGATACTGCAACAGGTTTGTTGGTAGCATTCCCCGCCAGGCACGCTGATAAGCAGATCGCCAGAAGCACTTAGAAAAACTGTTTGCCACCTATGGCCACCTTCTAATTATGGGGAGTGACAAAGGAACTCATTTTACTTGGCAGGGGTTACAGGTCCAGATAAAGGATCTGGGCATCCAATGGAAGTTTCACACCCCATATAATCCACAGGGGGTTGGCATCATTGAAAGGTATAATGGTCTGTTAAAAAAGGGACTTATGGCAGAGACAACCTCTATGAAGGTGTGGGCCTCATGGTTATGGGCTGTGTTACCCACCCTCAATGAGTGGCCAAGGAAAGACCCCTATTGACTCTTTGCTCCAGCTAGCCACTGCACCCATACAACTGCAAGTACACACCAAAGATGATATTTTAAAGCCTGGTTTTGGAAGACAGAATAACATTCTTTTGCCCACACTGATAGTCTTGAATCTGAGTGACATGGTGCAAGGCACCCGGCCTTGGGAATTTTGCCACATGGATGAATCATGGTTAATGCCAGTGGTCCCAAAGAGCTAAGATAGTCAAGCTAACTTGATGTTTATACCTTGGGTAATAGACACATGGCTTCCTCAGATCATGGTGGTATACCCAAAGGGTGCAGAGGCCACAAGCATCTTGCGGGGAAGTTTTCTTCTTTCATTATGGCCAGTGCATGTCCCTCCAATAGCCTTACATATTGACCCAACAGTGATTCCCCTGGGGAGGGGAGTAAAGGTGTGGTCTACAAAATGGGAGGGACCATATATTTACTACTGTATTATCTCAAGTTTCCTCTTTAGCATGCATCCTACCAGAGAGGCAGCACTTACCTTTGTTAATACCACTAAAACATGATTTTTATCACCCTTAAGTTTGGTCTCTAGCAATGTATACATGGACTGTGCATCACCTTCACTGATGTGGCAAATAACATGCAGAGATGCCAAGCAGCACTGCCGCTCGCTTACTGTGGACAGTACAACCTGTCACCACTCTGCATGGCAGTTGCTGCACCATTGGACTAATGCTGACCCACTGTGGGCTTGGTGAGCCTACCTAGCCTCTGGAGAGTGTAAAGTTCTAATTACGGCTCTATGCACTGTATTTTATTCTGCTGCTGTAGCTTGTATTGCTACTGTGGGATTTGAATGCAGTACTCCAGTTTTCTCACACAGGGCCCCATGGGGAAGACCCCTGTAGCATAGATTATGAGACAAGAATCCTGGAGGGTTAAAGTGTCATGGTGATCATAGCCAAGATCCCTGCCTCCATGCGCATGTATTTTCCCAGGTCACCCTTATCTAAGGGAGTGCCCTAGTGTACAAGTGTTATGAGGTCTCACAGTTACAGTTGGCTTCATGACACTTTGTTTAATTTTATATATATGAGCCCCTGTTGTTCAGGCAGAATGGATGATGTGACCCCCATTCATGCTCACCGCCATGAGACTGAAGGCAGATGATCCTGTGTTCCTGTTCTCGCTGGTCGCAGTGAGAGTGAAAGCAGATGATTTGGTCCCCATTCTCGACCACTACCATGAGAGTAAACTTGGTATGAATTTCCTCTCCAATGCTCCACTGTCGTATTTTGGTCTCGTTGAATTCAAAGTAAACCTGCCTAGAGCTGAGCTCCTGCAGTACAGCTACCTTTTAAAATGCCTGTATACCAGCAAGGATGTTCTCATCATACAAGTACAGGACTTTTTCCAGCTCAAGATGGGTGAAATCTCTAGCTCTTTGGCCACCATCTTGTGGCAGGAACACTGTGACCCCATTCCACTCACAATATTGTTTTATTTGCATGTTGGGCAATGGGCCAGATCTCAACTCTACCTTACCAACAGTTTTCTTAGACAATTTTTGTTTTCTGAGAAACAGTTACCCAAATGGGAATAGAAGACCAAGAGATTAACTGGAGTAAACACTATGTGGGAGAATGTGGGGAGAGTATTTGCATGGCAGTGCAGGTTTGATATTGATGGAGAGGAGTAAAGAAAGGAGGATTTAACAGGAAAAGCCTTAGTTAGACTGTAGTGCAATCCTAGGGTTTAAACTAGGCTGAAGGGGAGAAATGGAGCCAAGGGCTTTGGTTAGAGAAGCCTCACACCTCACAGAAATTGAAATGCATTCATACCAGTTATTTTCAGGAATCAGTCCATAGGATACATTGCCTCAGCATGAATGTGGGGGTGAATTCAGAGAGACAGCAGCTTGGACCATCCATCAACAATGTTCCTCACTATAAAATATCTGAGTGGGGCATTTTCATGGTTGTTATATCAACTCATAACTTTTTAATAGATAAGGTAAAATTCCTGATATTTGGTTGTTGTACCACTTCTGATTCATTTAGTTTTTTTCAATTTATATTGGTTAATCATGCATTATTTCAAGATTGTAAAAATATATATTTATGTGTGAATTTACATTTGAATCTGCCACCAAATCTTATATAAAATCATTTCACCACAAATATAAGATACAAATTAAAGGTGTAATATTACAAGCAATATCAGAACTTTCAACAACTTGGATTGTAAAATATATACCAAACTATAAAAGTGTTCTACAACATGCAATGGTAAAACATATCATCTATGGTCAGTTGAACTGAAATGCCTTTGAAGTCAGTGTGTTAGTGGACCAAGAAGCTGCTGTTAGGGACTGAGAGAATTCTCCCTTCCCCACAGCACTGGAGAACATACTGCTGGAAGGGCACATTCATCTTTGGAGTATCTGAAGTGGCTCGCTCGTGTAGGCAACAGATAAGATGGAAGACTGTCATTGACATAATCATACTTATTTCAGTGGGGTTGATGGGACACAAAACAATTCTATTAGGTCAAAACACGTCCCCATGCCACTTTGTAGTCACAACATCTATCCAGTCCCAGGCCCTGGCAACCACTAATCAGTTTTCTATACCCATACTTTTACCTTTATCAGAGTGTCTTCTAAGTGAAGTCATACTATGGCTATTTTAAATATGCCATCTGGGTAGAATGGACTACATTTTCAAGTATTCACTTACCTGTATATCTTCTGTTAGAGTGAGTCACAAGAGAAATTATTATGAGAGATTTTGAGGGTGGAAGTAAAGACACTGCCTCTTTATAGTGCACACACATTGTTTATTGGCTGGCTCTCTGTAACGGTGTGAGGCATGGGCCAAGCAACTGCTCCTAATTTCCCCTGGATCCTCTTTGCTTCTCTGATTCCTCCATCTGGCATGTGTATTTAAACATATGGTGGAGGAGAGAAAAGATGGCAGAGGAGTGAGGGGAGGCTGCACTTTCTGGCTCCCGAGACCCATTTGTAGTTTGGGCTAATTGCAGACAGAACATCTCGGTGAGCAGCTGGACACTGGCAGGAGTCAAGCCTTGGCAATGATGGATTAGAGAAAACCATCTGGGAGCGACCTCTTTGGTGAGGATAGTGGAGGAAAAAAGGACAAGATAGGATTTCTGACTGGGGTGGCTCCCTGAGCTGTGGCTGGAAGTACACAAAGACTTTTTAGTGACCACAGGCTTCCCCAGAGAGGAATCGGGAGGAGAGCAGATCTCTGCCCGCTGGCAGAGCCAGGAGAGGACCAGGTGGCATCTGGCACTGAAAGACAAAAAAACAGCATACTGCTGTGCATGTGAGAATGTGATTTTACTTTATATATTTTTCTTGTGTACTGCAGAGAGGGGAGGAAAGGTAGGGGGTAATAGGACATTCTTGAGGAGCGCAGGTGCAGAACTGCGGTTGCCCACTCCCCACCCCTCCCCTTGGGTAGCGCGGGTGTGCACAGGGAAGTGCCCTCATACACTGGCCAAGGCGCACAACCAGGTCTTCGGCTGCGCATCTGGGTGCCCCTCGGACACACCCCAACAGACATAAGATCAGTGCCCCAATGGGTGCAGGGAGGGCCCATTGGGCATGCAGAAGACCTTGCACAGAAACACCTGGCCAGCCCCAGTGGGCACCAGGCCGGAGCACAGCCCACTTGAACTAGCTCTGCTCGTACCCACCCAGGCGGGTGCAGGAACGACGGATGGCTGCGGCGCAGGAACAACTGGCAATGGCAACTCACAGATGCTCACTTCCACCATGCACAGGTGTCTGGGGCCCCACCCCAAGGGGCGAGAGACTGACTCCCGGGGCATGGCTCTGCAGATCTGAGGATAGCACGCAGGCCACATTTCGCGCGCACATGCGCGCGGGCACAAGCACCCCAGCCGGCTCCAAACAGGCGCCAAACCTGCAAAGATCAGGAACCTCTGGCCTGCCTCATTAGAACAGCTGTGGGTCCAGAAAAAGAAGACGACACACAAAGGCTGAACTGAGTAAAAACTTTCCTTCTGTGTGTGTGTGTGTGTGTGTGTGTGTGTATTTGTTTTTTGTTTATTTGTCAGTTTTGCTTAGCCTCTCTTTCACACTAAATAAATAGAATATAACTACTATATAAATCTAATAATATACAATTCCACTTTCTTACTATATTCTGCATTCTTCCCTCTTTTTCTTTTATTATTATTAACATACAATGTAAATATTACCTACTGTCTTGCATAGTCTCGACACTACTTGCTACTATTACTAATCTATCATCCCCTCTCTCAAAAACCATATTTTTCCTCTTTAAAAACAACTCTTATCTATTCTTCCTATAGTATAAAAGCCCTAACCTCTCTACATTTATATTAATACTGGCTAATTTGCTGACAATAGCGGGATAGAGGGTAGGGAATATTTTTGAGGGTGTGGGTTTCTTGGCTGGGCTGTGTGTTTGTTTTTAACAGCATCTCCACAAAAGAACTCAAGACAAAGTGAACAGAGTGACACTCAATCAACTAGCCAGAGGGAAGATCCCACCAAAAAGCATCTGAAATATAACCAGACAGCATAAAAAAATGACATAAAGGGTAACCCAAGAACATCAGGCTCAGAAGATCAAAGAGAGTGCACCACTGAAACCCCCAGATCTCCTATAAAGAATCTCATACCACAAAGGTGGGAAGTCAAAGCAGACAAATCCCCCCCCCCAAAAAAAAAAACAAAACAGGAAGAATCCAACACGGTAAGATGCAGAAACAACCTCTCAATGAAAAAAAAAGAGGAATCCCCAGAAAAAGAGGTAGATGGAATAGAGATAGCCCAAATGTCAGACATGGAATTCAAAACAATGATAGTGAAGAAGCTCAATATACTCGACAACCTCAAAAGCAACTACAACAACCTCCAAGGAAGTTACCAACAACTCCAAGAAAATTACAGGGAACTTATGTCGAACTACAACAGCATAAAAAAGGACATAGAAACTATTAACAAGAACCAGGAAGAAATAAAGAATACAATCTCTGAACTGAAAAACACAGTAGAATCAATCAAAAGAAGGCTAAACGAAGCAGAGTATTGGATCAGTGAGTTAGAGGACAATGTAAAAAAAAAAAATTCCCAGACAATACAATAAAACGAAAAAAGATTGAAAAAGTACAAAGAAGATATAAGGGAATTACAGGACGGCATGAGGAAAAATAATATCTGAGTCATCGCAATAAAAGAGGAAGAAGAAAAAGATTGAAGAATAGAAAAACTGATAGGAGAAATAATGACAGAAAATATTCCCAACCTAATAAGAGAAAAAGTTATGCAAGTTCAGGAAGCACAGAGAGTCCCAATGAAGAGGAACCCCAAAACACCCACTCCAAGGCACATCATAACTAAAATAGCAGCATTCAAAGATTTAGAGAGAATTTTAAAAGCAGCAAGAGAAAAAGAGCAAATAACATACAAGGGATTTCCGATAAGGCTATTGACCGATTTCTCAACAGAAACACTACAAGCCAGAAGGGGATGGTCAAAAATATTTCAAGCAGTGAAAAACAAAGGCCTACAAACAAGAATACTCTACCCAGCAAGGCTCTCATCCAAAATGGAAGGTGAAATAAGGAGTTTCACAGACAAAGGAAGACTAAAAGAATACCTCTCCACCAACCCTGCTTTGCAAGAGATGCTAAAGAAAATATTTTAAGAAAAAGAAGAAAAAAAGAGGGGAGAAACACAGGTACAAAGGGAAATGAATGAATACATGTCAATAACAACCTTAAATGAAAATAGATTAAATGATCCAATTAAAAGACATAGGGTAATGGAGTGGATAAGAAAACAGGACCCACATATTTGCTGCCTACAAGAAACACACATGACAACAAAAGATTTACACAGAATGAAAGTAAAGGGATAGAAAAAATATTCCAAGCAAATGGACATGAAAAAGAAAAGCTGGGGTAGCAGTACTCATCAGACAAAACGGATTTCAAAGCAAGGGCAATAAAAAGAGACAGAGAAGGACATTTCATAATACTTAAGGAAACAATCCATCAAGAAGATATAACACTGATAAACATATATGCACCCAACATAAGAGCACCCAAATACATAAAGAAAATACTAGAAGACCGCAAGAAAGATATTAACAGTAACACACTCATAGTAGAGAATTTTAACACTCCATTATCAACAATAGACAGACCTTTAAAGCAAAGAAACAAAAAGGATATACAGACATTGAACAACACACTAAACTACATGGACTTAACTGATATATGTAGGATTTTCCACCCCAAAGAAGCAAAATATACAGTCTTTTCAAATGCACATGTGACATTTTCAAAGATAGACCACATGATATAACACAAAACAAGCCTCATAAAATTCAAAAAAATTGAAATAATATCAAGCATCTTCTCAGACCACAATGCCTTGAAACTAAAAAAATCAACCTCAGAGAAAAGAATCAAAGGCATCCAAACTCATGGAGAATGAATAACATGCTATTCAATAAGGAATGGGTTAACAATGACATCAAAGAAGAAATCAAGAAATTTCTGGAAACTAATGATAAGGAACACACAACAGCCGAAAACCTATGGGACACAGCAGAAGCAGTCCTAAGAGGGAAGTTCATAGCAATACAGGCATATTTGAAAAGGATAAAAGAATCTCAAATAAAAAAATATAACCCTAAAGTTACAAGAACTAGAACAATAACAACAAACAAAGCCTAGGGCAAGAAGAAAAAAGAAAATCATCAAGATCAGAGCAGAATTAAATGACATAGAGACCAAACAAACAATTGAAAAGATCAACGAAACTAAGAACTGGTTCTTTGAAAAAATAAACAAAATGGACTAGCCTTTAGCCAGGCTCATCAAGAAAAAAAGAGAAAAGTCCCAAATAAACAAAATCAGAAACGAAAAAGAAGAAATCATGACTGATACCGCAGAAATACAAAGGATTGTAAGAAATTACTACAAACAACTGTATGGCAAGAAATTTGACAACCTAAAAGAAATGAACAAATTTCTGGAAACAAATAACCTTACAAAACTGAATCAAGAAGTAGAAAGTCTCAACAGATCAATAACAAAGAGTGAAATTGAAACAGTAATCAAAAATCTCTTGGCACAAAAAAGCCCTGGACCGGATGCCTTCACAGGCAAATTTTAAAAAACATTTAGGGAAGATCTAACTCCTACCCTCCTCAAACTATTCCAAAAAATCCAAAAAGAGGAAAAAATCCCAAACTCTATGAAGCCAGTATAACCCTAATCCCAAAACCAGGTCAAGACACAACAAAGGAAGAAATCTACAGGCCAATATCACTGATGAACATAGATGCTAAAATCCTCAACAAAATATTGGCAAACTGGATCCAGCAATACATAAAATGATTATACACCACGATCAAGTGGGATTCATCCCAGGAATGGAAGGATTGTTTAATATTTGCAAATCAATAGATATAATACATCACCCAAACAAAATGAAAGATAAAAATCACATGATCATATCAATAGATGCAGAAAAAGCATTTGATAAAGTAGAACACCAATTTATGAGGAAAACACTCAGCAAAATCGGAATAGAGAGAGCATACCTTAACATAATTAAGGCTATATATGAGAAACCTGAAGCCAACATCATACTAAATGGACAAAAACTGAAAGCATTCCCCCTGAAATCAGGAATAAGACAAGGATGTCCACTCTTTCCACTCCTATTCAACATAGAGTTGGAAGTCCTAGCCACAGCAATCAGACAAGAAAAAGAAATAAAATGCATCCAAATTGGGAAAGAAGAAATAAAACTATCATTATATGCAGATGACATGATAGTATACCTAGAAAACCCTATAAACTCCACTAAAAAACTACCCGATATAATAAGCGAATTTGGCAAAATAACAGGGTACAAAAGAAATATACAGAAATTGAAGGCATTTCTATACATCAACCATAAAATATCAGAGGCAGAAACAAAAAGTAAAACACCATTTACTATAACAACAAGAAAAATAAAGTACCTAGGAATAAAGTTAACCAAAGAGATAAAAGATCTATACTCTGAAAATTACATAACACTGATGAAAGAAATTAAGGAAGATACAAATAAATGGAAGCCAATACCATGATCTTGGATAGGAAGAATCACCATCATCAAAATGGCCATACTACCTGAAGCAATTTACAGATTCAATGCAATCCCTATTAAAATACCAATGACATGTTTCACGGACAAATACTCCAAAAATTTATATGGAACCAAAAAAGACCCCGAATAGCAAAAGCAATCTTGAGACAGAAGAATACAGCAGGAGAAATCACAGTACCAGACATCAAACAATACTACAAAGCCACTGTGATCAAAACAGTTTGGTACCGACATAAGAACAGACATATAGATCCGTGGAACAAAATAGAGAGCCCAGAAATAAACCCAGGCCTCTATGGTCAACTAATATTTGATAAAGGAGGAAGGAACATAAAATGGAGTGAGAAGAGCCTCTTCAACAAATGGTGCTGGGAGGACTGTACAGGGACGTGCAAAAAAATGAAACTAGACCACCAACTTACACCACACACAAGAATAAACTCAAGATGGATCAGACTTGAATGTAAGCCATGACACCATAAAAGTCCTAGAGGAAAACATAGGAAGGAAAATTTCAGATATCCCACGTAACCATATTTTCACAGATACATCTCCTAAGGCAAGAAAAATAAAGGCAAAAAATAAACAAATGCAACTATATCAAACTAAAGAGTTTCTGCTCAGCAAAAGAAAACATCAGCAAAATGAAAAAAAACCAACCATATGAGAAAACACATTTGCCAATGATATCTCAGACAGGGGACTCATCTCCAAAATATATAAAGAGCTTTTACGACTCAACATCAAGAAAACAGACAACCCAATTTAAAAATGGGCAAAGGACCTGAACAAACACTTCTCTTAAGAGGACATACAGAAGGTCCATAGACACATGAAAAAATGCTCAACATCAGTAGCCATCAGGGAGATGCAAATAAAAACCACAATGAGATACCACTTTATACCAGCCAGAATGGCCATCATCAACAAATCACAAACAAGTGCTGGCGAGGCTGTGGAGAAACGGAAACCCTAGTGCACTGTTGGTTGAAATGCAAACTGGTGCAGCCACTATGGAAAACAGTATGGAATTTTCTCAAAAAACTAAAAATGGAACTGTCTTTTGAACCAGCGATTTCACTGCTAGGATTATACCCGGAAAATCCTAAAACCGTAATTCAAAAGAACATATGCACTCCTATGTTCATAGCAGCACTGTTCACAATAGCTAAGTGCTGGAAACAGCCTAAGTGCCCATCTGTAGATGAGTGGATCAAAAAAACAGTGATACATTTACACAATGGAATACTATGCAGCAGAGAGAAAGAAGGAACTTCTGCCATTTGCGACAACATGGATGGAACTAGAGAGAATTATGCTTAGTGAAATAAGCCAGGCAAAGAAAGAAAAATACCATATGATATCACCTAATACAGGAAATTAAATAACAACATAAATAAATGAACTAAATAAGAAGGAGCAGAATAACAGTCAATAGGGGGGAGGGGGAAGGAGAGAAGGGGGATAAGTAAGGGAAGGGTTTAATCAAGGAATGTGTATATAAAGGACTCATGGACATGGACAATGGGGAGGCATGTAATTGTGAGAGAAAGGGTAGGCTGGGTGGGGGCGATCAATGGGGAAAAAATTGGACAACTGCAATTGAAAAACCAAAAAAAAAAAAAAAAATTAAACATATGGTGAAGGGCCTCAGATTCTTCATGACACCCACGCCATTAACTATGAAGACCATAAGAACTAACTCAGTCTGCTATAAAGGCCTCCAGCTTGGGCTTCTGGATTATGGCTTGTTCTTTTTCTCTTCCATTTTAAACCAAGCTTCTCTTTCTGACTGCCTGCACTTTGGTCTTCAAGCTTCAACATCAGATGTGAAGAAGACAAACTTACAGAATGTACTTACTCAGCTCTCGCAGTTGTGTGAGGTCAAATATCTGCAGTAATGTGTTGATTGTGAAAAGTATCAACCCCGAAGATGCACAGAGTACTTTCTCCAAGTCAGCACTTATGCCCTCCCCCAGCTCTATTACCAAGTTCTCCTAGGAGCAGCTAGAAATAATGCAGGCATTTTCATCAGTCTAAGATGAACTTGTTTGGTTTTAGAAGAGAGTAATGGGAATATATATGGCTAAGAGTGAGTTGAGAGGAGCAGGGGAGTAAATAATGAGAACTCATAGATACTTTATTTTTTAAAAATCTCTGTAAATATATCTTAAACAAGTTACTATGTATATAGCAAACCTTAATCTAAGATGTTCCACTATTCCTACTCTTATATGTGTCCCCCTTTTACTCAGTACACAGAACATCTTTTTCTCTCAGGACAAATTAACCTGCCTTTGGGCTTTGAACATGTGTGTAGTAATATTCTGAATTCCACGGACCCTGTCCCATTATTGACAATTAGATTTACAACAGTTTTTCCCCAATACACACTGTGCTACACTGCTCATTCTGGGGTATACATCACACCAAATTTAAAGGACTATTTTTGTCACATAGATTAAGAAATGACACTGTGTAGTCAGAGTATCTCTATTTTGGTCTTAAAAATGGGTGTTGCTTGTTTTCATACATTCTAGATGCCTTCAGGACAGCCACTGTGACTACATCAGAGCCACGTACGTTTTTTCTTTGCCCAAAGTGAGATCTGGGAATCCAGGGCAAGAAAATAGAATTTGAGTGGCTTGAGAGTAAAACTCAGGGTTTCTGGCACTGATGATCTCCCAACTGCTTCCCTTCACTTCACAGGCTATGTGTTGGATCAAGATCCCAGAAGAGGCCTTTATAGTGATTCATGGCCTTGAAAAGAAAAACAAAAATTCTAAAAGAAGTCACTGGACTTCTCATCATCCTAACTTTTCCTCTTCTCTCTGGCTTGTGACTGAAGTGAGAGGTACAGCTTGTCCAGGAAGCTAAAGCTGACCTTGTAGGGCTGAAACCCACCCATCCAAAGGACCACTTGGTCCTGTCCAGAATCTTTATTTATTTTCAAAATAAATAATGCTGTTGTTTGTTATGTAAGTGATATTATATGTTGCATGTTGTATATCCTGGATTAATTTTTTCAACCATAAGCCAATAGGACCAGGACCAACACCACTCAAACCAGGGCAGTCACTAGACTCACATACTTCACTGTAGTCCCAGAGACTTGTAAATGAGACCTAATGAGCAGGAACACATATTGTTTCTGGGGTGGAGCCTTGGAGTCAGTGTGACTATGCTAGACGTCATACCTCCAGGCTAAAAGAAGCAGGGAAGATACCTTGCTAATGAGGTTTTTGCAATAGATGCCCTCTGGCTAATGGATGCAATAGAAGTGAGCAAGGCAGTTTCCACATTGTTACTTCACAAACTTTTTATTATTTGAATTATTTCTCAAAGAACATATAGTAAATATTTCTAAGATTGTATTTTATTTTTTAAAGATTTTATTTATTTACTTTTAGAGAGAGGGTAAGGGAGGGAGAAAGAGAGGGAGACAACATCAATGTGTGAAAGAGACATCGATTGATTGCCTCTCACATTCCCCAATGCGGACCTGGTCAGCAACCCAGGCATGTGCCCTGACTAAGAATCAAAGTGGTGACCTTTCAGTTCACAGGCTGGTGCTCAATCTACTGAGCCACACAAGCCAGGGAAAATATTTTTAATATTTTAAAAGTAGAATTGAATAGTGGCCTTATCACATCTTTCATATACCTTTTACCGATATGCCATCCTAAATACCTTTCCACTAGATCACTGAACAAATAAAATACTGTACTCCTTATCCAGCCAGGTACACTAGAAATTTTGACACATAGCCATATGAATAAAGAACATTAGTCAAGGTAATTACATAGAAAAAATAAATAAAATTCAGTATTTTATTACAATTTTAGTTTGTAACTCCTCTTTTCCATATATGATTTAAAGATGCATACAATTAATAAAACTATAATTATAAACCTATGCTAATGGGCACAAGATGCATAAATATATTTTATGATAATAACAACATAAGAGACTTTGCTTGGGGTGATGGGTATATGATGCAGTGTGCAGATGATGTTTTGTTGAGTTGTACACTTGAAACCTATATCTCACCCTCTATAAATTCAATTAAAAAATGTAAAGTGGAAAGAAAGAAACTATGTAGATGGGAAATTTATATGAACTATCAAAACTAAGTTGGTAATCAAACCAGAATGTTATCAATTGAAGATACTAATTATAATGGCCTTTGTGTTTAAATATATGTGTTATAATTTAAACACAAAAGAACTCATGGGGAAATTGAAAAACAAAAATATATGTAAGAGGTATAGAAAACAAGTAGTGAAATGACATGGGAAATACTTTCTTATTATAATTATTTTAAATGTAAATGGACTAAATATTCCAATTAAAGTATATGTATTGACAGATTGGATAAAATAACCTGAGGCAATTATATGCAATCTATAAGAGATTAACTATAGATCCAAAAACAAAAATGGTGTATAAGTGAAAGACAGAAAAAATATTTCATGAAAACAGTAACCAAAAGAGAACTTGGTTGTTATATCAATATCACACAAAATGGTCATTAAGCAAAAAAAAATTTGCAAGAAATAAAAGAAATAATATGTTGATAAAAGGATAAATCCATCAAGAATATTAAACATATATACACCTAACAGAACCTAAAAATATGAGAAGGAATAACTGATAATTGAAGGGGGAGATAGTTATACAATAACGGTTAGAGAATTCAATTTTTCACTTCCATTAATGGATAGTACAGCTAGACAGTACTTCAATAAGGAAATAGAGGACCTAATGCCATAAAGTAGAAGCAGAAATACCATTTCATAAAATCCAGCACCCATTTATGATAAAAAACAACTCTCAGCAAAGTGGTAATAGAGGGACAATACCTCAATGTAATAAAGGCCATATATGACAAATCCACAGCCAATATCATATTCAATGGGCAAAAACTAAAAGCTTTTTCCTTAAGTTCAAGAACAAGACAAAGATTTCAACTTTAACCACTCTTTTCAACCTGGTACTGAAAGTTCTAGTCACAGCAATCAGAAAGAAGAAATAAAAGGCATCCAAAATGGAAAGGAGGCAGTAAAATTGTCACTACTTGCACATAACATGATACTATATTTAAAGAACCCTAATTTTTCCACCAAAAACTACTAGAACTGATAAATGAAATCAGTAAAGTAGCAGAATACAAAATAAACATCCAGAAATCAGTTGCACTTTGTACTCCAATAATGGACTATCTGAAGGATAAACTAAGAAAACAATCCCATTTAGTATTGCAACAACAACAACAACAAAACAACAACAAAATTAGGTACCTAAGGACAAACTTAACCACGGAGGTAAAAAGCCTGTACTTGGAAAACTATAAGACACTGAAAAAAGAAATTGATGAAGATACAAATAGTGCAACCATATATTGTGTTCATGGATAGGAAGAATTATCATTATGCAAATGTCCATACTACTCAAAACAATGTATAAATTCAATGCAATTCCTATCAGGTACCAATGGTGTATTTCACAGATTTAGAACAAATCTTCTAAAAATTTATATGTAAACACAAAAGGCCCCAAACAGCCACAGCAACATTCAGAAAAAAGAACAAAGTTGAAGGAATCATGCTATCAAACTATGTTATAAGGCTATAGTAATCAAAACAGCATGGCATTGGCATAAGAACAGACATGTAGATGAATAGAACTGAAAAGAGGGCCCAGATATAAACTCACACCGTTATGTTCAATTAATATTTGACAAATGAGGCAATAATGTACAATGGGGTAAAAATACTCCATTCAATAAATGGTTTGGGGAAAATTAGACAGTTGTAAAAAAATGAAACTAGGCTACCTTCTTACACCACACAGAGGAAAAAACTCAAAAAGAATTAAACACTTAAATGTCTAACTTGACACCATAAAAATCCTAGAAGAAAACATAGGAGGTAAATTCTCTGACATTTCTCACAGCAATACTTTTTCTGCTATATCTCCTTGGGCAAGGGAAACAAAGAAAAAATGAACAAATGGGACTACATTGAACTAAAAACATTTTTGCACAGCAAAGAAAATTATCAATAAAATAAAAATACAACTCAATGTAAGGACATATTTCTTTATTTTTTTAATTAAAATTTTTTTTGATTTTTAATTACAGTTGTCCCATTTCCCCCACATTGCTCCCCCCAACCCAGCCCACCATTTCTCCCACAATCATATCCCCCTCCTTGTCCATGTCCATGAGTCATCTATACATGTTCTTTGACTAAACCTTTCCCTTACTTATCCTCCTTCTCTCCCTCCCCCTTTGCCCTTAATAACTATTATTATGTTCCTTGTTCTATTTAGTTCATTTGTGTTGTTTCGTAGTCTCCTGTATTAGGTGATATCATATGGTATTTTTCTTTCTTTGTCTGGCTTATTACACTAAGCACAATTATCTCTAGTTCCATCCATGTTGTCTCAAATGGCAGGAGTTCCTTTTTTCTCTCTGCTGCATAGTATTCCATTGTGTAAATGTATCACTTACCCTGGCTGGTTTGGCTCAGTGGATTGAGCGTCGGCCTGCGAGCTAAGTGTCGCTGGTTCGATCTTCCAGTCAGGGTACATCAGAGAAGGAAAACTCTGACACCAAAAAACCTCCGCTGCCTTGCGGCATACCTCTTCAGGGGAAAGGCTAAGGGAGTAAACCCCGACAGAAAATCCGGAGCCGGAGTCCCTAAGGCGGTTCGACGTTGTAGTCAACACCGGCAACTCCTGCGGCGCACCTGAACCCAAGCTGTATTGACTCCGTCTTTCCCTTGGATCCTTCAGCTGCGAAGAGAGGGGGGGTCTGCTGCATGGGCAACAGCTGGCCCTCCATATCACCCTGCCCAGGCTCTGTAGCTTCAGCGTCATCGCAAGATGTCGATTCAACATGGGAGGAGACAGATACTATGTCACTCCCGAGTCGGACTGCACAGCCATTCTCGGCCGTGCAGATAGACTCTTAAGAAGCTACACCATCGTCTCTCGAGACGGACGGCTGCCGACATTCATTCTCCATATGTTTAAATGACTTTGACTTTTTTCCCTTGAATTTGAGTTCTAGTTTCAGGGCATTGTGGTCTGAGAAGATGCTTGATGTAATTTCAACTTTCTTGAATTTGTTGAGGCTTGTTTTGTGTCCTATCATGTGGTCTATCTTTGAAAATGTTCCATGTGCATTTGAAAAGAATGTATATTTTTGTTATTTGGGATGAAAAATTCTATATATATTAATTAAGTCCATTTTAGCTAGTGTGTTGTTCAATGCCTCAATATTCTTGATGTTTCTTTGTTTCAAAAATCTGTCTGTTGTTGATAATGGAGTGTTAAAGTCCCCTACTATGAGTTTGTTGCTGTTGATATCCTCCTTGTGGTCTTCTAGTATTTTCCTTGTATATTTGTGTGCTCCTTTGTTGGCTGCATATATGTTTATTGGGGTTATAGCTTCGTGATGAATAGTTCCTGTCAGTATTATGAAATGCCCTTCTTTGTCTCTTTTTATAGCCTTTGCTGTAGAATCTGTTTTGTCTGATATAAGTATTGCTACCCCAGCTTTTTTTTTCATGTCCGTTTGCTTGGAATAATTTTTTCCATCCCTTCACTTTCTGTCTGTGTAAATCTTTTGTTTTAAGGTGTGTTTCTTGTAGACAGCATATATGTAGGTCATGTTTTCATATACATTCCACTTCCATATGTCTTTTGATTGGAGAATTTAATCCATTTACATTTAAGGTTAGTATTGCCAAGTATTTATTCATTTCCCTTTGTAACTGTGTTCCTCTTTTTCTCTTTTTTTCTTCTTTTTCTTAAAGCATTCCCTTTAGCATCTCTTGCAAAGCTGGTTTGGTGGAGATGTATTCTTTTAGTCTTCTTTTGTCTGTGAAACTCCTTATTTTATCTTCCATTTTGAAAGATAGCCTTGCTGGGTAGAGTATTCTTGGTTGTAAGCCTTTGTTTTTCAATGCTCGGAATATTTTTTGTCATTTCCTTCTGGCTTGTACTTTTTGTTGAGAAATCAGTTGATAGCCTTATCGGGGCTCCCTTGTATATTATTAGCTGTTTTTCTCTTGCTGTTTTTAAGATTCTGTATTTGTCTTTGAATGCTGCCATTTCAATTATAATGTGCCTTGGAATGGGACTTTTTGGGGTTCATCTTCACTGGGACCCTCTGTGCTTCCTGGACTTGCATGACTTTTTCTCTCATCAAGTCAGGAAATTTTTCTGTCATTACTTTTTCAATCAGGTTTAATCCCATGCTCCTCTTCTTCACCTTCTTCTATCTCTATGATATGGATATTGTTTCATTTCATGTTGTCCTGCAATTCTCTTACACTGTCTTCATTCTATTTCAGTCTTTTTCTATTTTGTTGTATTGTCTGGAATTTTTTTCTACATTGTTCTCTAACTCACTGATCCGATCCTCTGTGTTGCATGAATATTTGTGGAAAGAGATGCTGAGGTTAAGTCCAGCAAGCAGGATGAGTGGCCAGCAGCGAACGGAGGGCTATAACTTTCTCTGGTTATCAGCAATTGTTCACAGCCCGACCTTTCCTTTTATTGGGTTGCAGAAAGATTTTTTTTTAAGTAAAACTAAATAGAAACTAAAAAGGCTTACATTGTAACAAACATTCTTTCCACTAAAAGGGATAAACATTAACCTATAGAGCTCCCGAACTAAAAGGCTTACGTGATCCCACTAAGAGGGATAAACATTAACCTATAGAGCTACAGAGCAAAGTGGTAAATCACAAAGGTTCAAGGGTCTGTTCCACATCTGATATAGTTGCTAGGAGAGAGGAGACACTAATTTTCAAGCTTGTTTGTTCTTAGAGACTTGTAAACCGGCCCTCAAGAATCGTGTGCGAGTAAGGGTCCAAGGGTCTGCACCACATCCGATGTTATCACTATGGGAAAAGAGGCTTAGGTCTTCAGCCCTCTTTGTTCCCTGGCTTTCATGACTCAGTCACCAGGAGCCGCGTTCAGCCGCTGGAATCAGCAAGATTCGCTTGCAAGTTCTTGCAGGCTGAAGTCACAGGACACCTTGGTAGTGGGGCCCGCTTGCAGGCCCCCCGGCAGAGGGCTTGTGACTTTTGCCTACACCTCTGCTTCATTTAGCCTCTTTTGGATTGATTCTACTGTTTTCTTCAGTTCAGAAATTGTATTCTTCATTTCTTCCTGGTTTTTATTGATAATTCTTATGTCCCTTTTTATGCTGCTGCAGTTCTCAGTAAGTTCTTTGTAGCTTCCCTGGAGTTCTTTGTAATTCCCCTGGAGCTCGTTGTAGTTTTCTTTGAGTTTTCAAGTCCATTGAACTTTCTTATAACCATTCTTTGAATTTCATGTCTGATAGTTGGCTTATGTCTGTTTCATTTATCTCTCTTTCTGGGGATTTTTCTTTTCCTTTCATTGGGAGGTTGTTTTTGTGTCTTTCCATGTTGAATGCTTCTTGTTTGTTTTTGTTTCTTAGATTTTTCTACTTTGATTTCCCGCCTTTATGGTATGAAATTCTATACTGGGAACATGGGAGATTCAGTGGTGCAGTCTCTTTGAACTCCTGAACTTGATGCTCTTGGGATGCCCTTTATTCCATTTGTTTAAGATGTCTGGTTGTATAAAATAAAATACTCCTTGGTGGATCCCTCCCTCTGGTTAGTTGATTGAGAGTCACTCTGCCCACCTTGTCTTGAGTTCTTTTGTGGAGATGCTGTTAAAACATAAAAACACAACCTAGGCAAGAAACCCACATCCTCCAAAATATCCTCCACCCACAGTCACACTATCAGCAGAAAATGAGCCAGCATTAATATAAATTTAAAGAGGTTAAGACTATTATACTACAGGGTAAATAGATAAGAGTTATTTTAAATGAAAGAAGGATAATTTTTGAGAGGGAAGATGATAGAATTATAATAGTAGCAAGTAGGGTCAAAGCTATGCAAGACAGTAAGTAATATTTATATTGTATGTTGAAAAAGGGAGGGAAGAATGCAGAATGAAATCAGGAAGTGGAAGTGTATAGTATTAGGTTTATATAGCAGTTATATCCTATATGTTTAGTGTGAGAGGGAGAATAAACAAAAGAAACAAACAAAAACATTTAAAGAAAAAAAATAGAAGGGAGAGAGTGTAAGAAACAGATTAAATAAAAAGTTTGTCCCCAGTACAACCTTTGGGCACTATCTTTTTTTGGATCTGCCTCTGCGCAAAATTCCATGGGTTTCAAATCTTTCTGGCTGGCTGGCTGTGACGAGATCTAGCTTGATTCTGGGGTTGCTATTCTCTCACTCATGGGCCTGCAGCAGCTCTGCTGTGAGCCACACTTAGTTGAATCCCCTCCCCCTTGGTCCTGTAGCACCCTCAGCCCTCCTCAGGCTTAGCTAACAATGTAGTTCTGCTGGTGGGCCAGCGCACACATGTCAATTGTCACTTCCCCGTCTCAGATCCTGTCTCCGTTCCTCCAAAAAGTCTCTGTGTTGCCTCTAAGCTGCAGCACCAGCCTGCGTCCCCGCCTGTATGCCTGCGTGTGCCACTTGCCTTCCTGGGGTCCCTACTAAGTATGCAGTTCCACCACAGCTTTCCAGTATAAGCCCTTCTCCCTGGCTCAGTTCTGCTTTTTTTGTTTGTTGGAGCCTTGGTGCAAGCACCCAGTGTGCAGAGCTGTCATCCCAGGGTTTCCAACCAAAGGAGTCCCCACCTAGACTCAGTTCATACAGTTTCTCACAGTCCATGCTGTTCACTCTCTTCCCACAGTTCTGGCTGTTTCAACCAAACCTTCTTGCTAACTCCCTCTGGGACTTTGCTGGTCAGTGCGCCTATGGCAGTGGGAAGCTTCCAAGCAAATCCCGGCTAATGGGTTGGTCAGCAGCTGCCTCTTTCAGGTGCAGTGAGGGAGAGGTGTTGGGCTTGGAGGCCCAGCAACTCTGCTTGGAGAGTGCAGGCCGAGCTGTCTGCACTCTTTCATGCTGCTCCCACACTCCCTTCCCTGTTTTCCCTATCTGAAATATGCACTCACTCATTCCTCTCGGTGTTTGTACTCCAAGTCCTTCCACGATGGGAGCAAGCAGACAATACTGCTACCTAATCTTCCGCCGTCATATTTTTTCCTCTCCTTGGACCATTAACTTTTTATATATGGTCCTGGTGAATCTTGGATCTTCTTTGGGGTTTTGTGCATGTGATACAGAAATATCTAATTAAGATCAGTGGGGAGAAGTAGGAGGGGTGCCAGAGATTTTTAACACTCCTGGAGTAACATCCACTAATAAAGAACCTGCAAACTTCTGGCCAAGATGGAGGCATAGACAGACACGCTGTGTCTCCCTCCACAACTAAGAAGGAATACAACTACCTCAAAACTAGAAGCAACTAGAAGTTCCAGAAAATCAAACTGCATGGAAGTCCAGCAAACAAAGATATAAAGAAGAAATACTCATCCAGACAGGTAGGAGGGGTGGATCCAGGTAGGAGAGGATGTGGTGTGGTGGCAGCAGCAGTGATGCAACAGCGGTGGTGGCAGCAGGCCAGCAGAAAGAGCAGTCACATATTTTTAAAAGTCAGGAGGGACACCAGGGGAGCATTCCCAGCTCCTCGCTGGACTTGCTGCTCATGGTCCCAGCACCAGGGAAAATCAAGCCCCATTTCTTCTGATTGTGCAAGTCAGTGTGGGTTGGGTTGGAAGCAGAAACTGCCAATCTCAGCAGAGTCTGCTTATTTAAAGGGACGCCACGGTCCAAGAATGTTCACAGACCCACCCACTCTGGGAACAATGGACAGGGAAGCAGCTAGAGGATCACCAGTCCGGTGCGAAAATGGGAGAGGTGCCTGGAAATGGGGCGGGTGCTGGGAGGCAGCATTGTTCCCTCTAGGAACCCTCCTCCACATACAGCACCACAACGTGGTGAAACAGCTCACCCTGTACTAATGAATGCTTAAGGCTCTGCCCCTTACAATGTAAGAGGAGCGACAGCTCTACCTGGGACACAGAGGCAAACAAACACAGGAGCCTGTCAGAATGAGGAAATAGAGAAGTATGGCCCAAAATGGGGAATGGATCAAGGTTCCGGTGGAAGAACTAAGTGACAAGGGGATAGCCAACCTTACAGATGAGATAGACAACCTAACACAGAATTCAAAACACTGGTGATAAATTTGCTCACAGGCTTGACAGATATGCTTGAGTATGACAAATGCATAAAAGCAGAAGTGAAGGCTATGCTAAGTGAAATGAAGGAAAATCCACACAAAACCAGTGATGAAGGGAAGGAAGCCGGGGTTCAAATCAATTATTTGGACTATAAGGAAGAAAAAAACAGTCAACAAGTGCAGAATGAAGAAGCAAGAATTGAAAAAAATGAGGAAAACCTCACAAATTTTGTGAAGGAGATTGACATACAGGTCTGGGAAGCACAGAGAGTCCCGGGCGAGCTGGGCCCAGAGGGGACCACACCAAGACGCATTATGACTGAGATGCCAAAGGTGAAAAATAAAGAGAGAGTCCTGGGGGCAGCAACAGAGAGGCATAGAGTTGCCTTCAGGGGGCTACCTATAGAACTATCAGCTGATTTCTCAGAGGACACTTTGCAAGCAGGAAGAGACTGGCAAGCAGTATTTAATGTGAAGAAAAGCAACCTACAACCAAGATTACTCTATCCAGTAAAGCTATCAATTAGAATCGAAGGGCAGATGAATTTCTTCCTAGACAAGGTAAAGCCAAAGGAGTTCATCACCAAGCCATTGTTATATGAAATGTCAAAGGGACTTACTTAGGAAAAAGAAGATCAAAACTACGAACACTAAAATGACAAGAAACTCACAACTGTCAACAACTGAATCTAAAAAATAAAAACAAAATCCA
The DNA here is from genome assembly GCF_987537825.1 of Furipterus horrens. NCBI lineage: Eukaryota > Metazoa > Chordata > Mammalia > Chiroptera > Furipteridae > Furipterus > Furipterus horrens. Next base: position 58,012,393 of record NW_028327187.1, read on the forward strand.
ACTAAGCAAACCAGAATAGGAATAGAATCATAGGTATGGGCATCATTTGGAGAGTTATCAGCTGGGAATGGGTGGGGGAGAAATGGGTACATGGTGCAGGGATTAAGAAGCATAATTGGTTGGTACAAAATAGACAGGAGGAAGTTAAGAATAATATAGGAAAGAGCTAAGCCAAAGAACTTATATGCATGATCCATGGACATGAACTAAGTGGGGTGGGATTGCTGGAGGGAAGTGGTATATTGGGCAGAGTGAAGCAAAGGGAAAAAAAATGGAACTACTGTAACAACATAATCAATAAAATATACTAAAAAAAAAAAAAAAAGAACCCACAATTGTGGATAAATATTCCAGATTTGCATCAGTAATTGAGATAATTTTAATTTTAAGGAACATTCTGCATGGTTCCTTTGATTTAACAGGGTCCCCAACAAAGTTGGGTCAGTTGCCTTTTGGTCATGTCTCTCTGGTATTATATTTTCAGCTATAGAATCTTTTCCTACTGATTCAAAATATTTCAATCAGATTACTAATATTTATCCATACTTGGGTTTGACAGTTGGTCTCTCTTCTGTTTTATTTTTTTTATATTATTACGGCATGATATTTTTAATATTGTAGCTTCACAATATTTTTTATCTGTCAGTGTAACTTTCCTAAATCACTGTTCTGAATTGTTCGGAGAACCTCAGTGTTGGTTTAATTTAAAGGCCCTGTTAGAGGCTTGTTGTAAACCTGCATTAATATAAATTAGAGGAAACCATAAGTTTGTCACAGGCTCTCAATAACTGAAATTCCAGTAGCAATACTCTATTTGATACCTGCTGCACCTCATATAAAGACCACACAGAGACCCTTCTTCATAAGAAGAACCACTGGCTTAGGTTTATATTTCAAAGTCCTGAAAAGGGGGAGGGGGTGCTGTCTGATGGGTCTATATTTATAGGATGTTTCAGCACCAGATAAAGGTTGCCAAGTTTTTACAACTCAACTCACGTTTTTCAACTGAAAATAATAGTATTGTCTAATGATAACAATCAAAAGAGGAATGCATGCCAATGGAAGACAAAAAAATTCACCCTTTCAAAAAGTAAATAAATGAAAGCCCTGGCCAGGTAGCTCAGTTGGTTACAACCTCGTTCCAATAAGCTGGGGGCTCCTTCCAAATTCAGGACACATTACAAGAATCAACCAATTAATGCATAATAAATAATTCAAACAACAAATTGATCTCTCTCTCTCTCTCTCAAATCAGTTTTAAATTTAAACAAACAAACAAACAGAAAGGGAACCAAGGTGAAAGTTGTTGTTCTTTTTTAAGTGTCACTTCTTACCTATTTTCCAGACTTACTAGAGCTCACCCCCCCTTCCCTGCTCCGGTTTCATTCTGAGACAAGTCCAACAAGTCTGCTAAGAGAAATTCTGGCCTTTGCTTCCTGGTTGAGTGGAGGGGAGAGAAGTTGCCTTTTAATGGTATAGAAAAGAAAGAAGCAATTCTTTAAAAGCTTCAGCAGAAATCAGGGAAAAGGGCAAATACAAAGTACAAAATATTATGGCCCATTCGGTCTCAAAGATTGCAAAGTAGAGGGAAAAATAATAAAGGATGGGCAGTAGCCAGTGCTAACAATGGGGACAAGGGGAGAATAAGAAGAAAGGTGGCCTTACCACGCTCCCGCCCCCCACTCTCCTGCCACAGGGCAGATATGATCTGTAATTCAGGACCCTAGCTCACAGTGACGTGACTTTTTTGAGACCTACAACTGACACAAAGATTAATCTCTAGTTGTGGTGTGAGAGTTGTGTGTAGCTGTATGTCTGCTCACTATTGCCTGTGTGTGAGAACAATAGAGTCTGTCAGGCTCCCTCACCCTGGCTGCGCAGGCATGAGCTGCTTAGAGATAATAATTATATTCGCATGCACAGCTCACCCGCAGTTATATAAGCATTGATTTCATATTTTGGCTAGTAGATGGCTTTGTTTATGCATAATATATAAGAGGCAGAACCCCCATGGGAGTGCAGCGGTGAGCAACAGGAAGGTTGCTTAGCAATCGGTGAGGTTCGCGCTGCGAGCGGGGGGGGGGGTGCATGGTTGGCAGCCAGCTGGTGGTTCAGCGCACGCCCACAACAGAGGGCGTGAGTGAACGCTGTAATACCTGCAAAAAAGGAAATGTCAGAAATTCCAACTTTACCTCTCATATTGTTCTGATTTCCAGACGAGAAGAACCTGCCTTGGGTCCATGACACCCAGGGAAGGAAGATGTCTTAGAAGCTGACCCATCCTTGGCAGGTTGGTGGCTGCTGACTGAGGTAGGAGTGGCAGAGGGAAAAAACCAAATTGGGTCCAGGACTGGTTTCTCTGTACCCCTCCCCCAGTGCCCACCCATTTGGTGCAAGAAATGGAGAAGGCGATAGAGAGGGGCCAAGAGTTGGGAATAAGAGTAAAGCTGCTTCTGATTACTGCAGGTAGGGATCCTAAGGTATAGGGGTATTCTGGATTGTAACTGAATCTGGAGGACTCACAGACCTCCCCACCTGAGTTAAGTGCAGGAGAAACTTGGCCAAGGCTTTAAAAACTGTGGGTCTGTGATGAGGGAAGAAGAGTGTACAGGGGCAAACTCTGGGGTGCCCATGGAGGGCTTATTAATATCCCTGGTCTCTCAATCTGTCCCTCCCACCACTTGTCTTATCTTTTTGTGTGCAGAGTGGCCAAGGGAAGGATTTTCAGAGAAAATGGTGAGCTTTGGGAACAAGGGTGGGTCTTGGGTGTCCTTCCACCAGAGGGCCCCCAAAGTCTCTCAGATGGAAAACATTTTGTCTATAGTGCCGTGAATTCGGTTGTTACAACGCATTCAATACCTCTTGCTTTTTATCTCCTAGAAAAAAAAATTAACATGGAAAATGTCCCCAAGGAATGCAAAGCAGGAGAGCAGACTGCAGTGCAGAATGAAGAAGCCTGCCTTTTGGGAGGTGGTGAAGGCCAGGAGGCTGGAGGAAATATTAGAGGGGTTTGGGCTTTACCTGCCCGGGATTTTAGAAAGGATATTCCCAGTAGGCTTTTCAATAACATTGACATGATAGATGGAAATGCAGGTGGTATGGAACAGTTCATGGAGGAGATTAGAGAGCTAAGGAGGAAAATTAGAGACCTTCATTTGCAGTACAGTTTGCACATTCTTATAGCAGAGTCCCTGCACCATGCCATCATGATGAATTTTGCCTTATTCCCTGAAAACTGAGATAAATAATCATAAAATCCCTGCTTCCCAAACTTGCAAATTTCATGATGTACCCATTACAATGAAACTCTGGTGTTCTTTTATTTTTCTGATTGGAAATTTCATTTTGACTCAGTTCTGTAACTTTTTTTTTTGTCAACCAGGATGTTTCAACAACTTGCATGGAAAGATGTTTAATACGCATCGTAAAGTTAATAAAGCAGTTTGAAAAAAGAGTTTATAGATATACTATCTCATTTTAAAGCATGAATATTTTATGTGCATCAGAATGTGCTTTTTTTTTTACCTTGTTTTTCTCATTTTTTCTCAAAGAATGAATACACATGTATTATATGTATCATAAAAAAGTAAGAAGCAAAGAACTGGTCAATTAGTTAAAAGAGGAATGGAGATAATACTTAAGACACAATTTAAAGACATTAATCTTATATTACCTTTGTATCTCTTATTTAGAAACACAAGCTTGGTAATTATTAAAAATGCATTTCATTAAAGTCAGCCTATTTATAAAATGAAGGTAATACCTGTATTACAGGTCTACTGTGGGAATAGATAAGGTACAGACTAAATTCTGGCTGGCTCTATTCACACATGCAAGGTCTCAATCCTCTAGGTGCCTTTCATTTTAGGGAAGGGCCCAAGGAGTAAGCTTACCAGCAAGAACAGTTGACTGCCAGGTGGGTGACAACTTTGTATACCTACTGCTGGATAATACCATGGCTGCTAGGTTCTCCTTCCCCTTATGCTTGGTTTTGCTTCCTCCACCGGTCCCAACTACTGTTGATGTGCTGGAATGCTAAAGGTGATAAAGATCTATTAATCTCTCTGGAACCATCAGAGGTCTGAATACTAACATTTGACTTTCAGAAATGTGAATAATACCCTCTTCCTGCTATAGAGTTATACTTAATCTAGATGTGTATTTCCCCAGTGCTGTTTAGGAATCCAAATAGCCCTTTATGGTTTTTCTTAGACTTTGTTTTCTAACCCCTAATCCCTAGATAAATCTGAGTGACACTCATGATAGTGTTATCAGAATTGGACTATCACTTTTATCTTTTGATGAATATAGCCCAGTTTCCTTGACTCTCCATTTCCTGTGGTACATGTTTCACTCTGAGCATACACAGGTGTGAGGGTAGCTTTATGTCCCCAAGACTGTTCTGGCCACACCACTTGCATCCCTGGACTCTTCAGTAGTCTCTACTCACCCTGGACTACATGGATCCAGAGTACTTTCCTTCTTCTTTTGCTTTGATTTTTTTATTTTCCCAATAAACCTGTAATCACAGATCAATGAGAAACTGGCTGGGACTGGGGACCTGATAGATAAATAATTGTTTTAGAACATTTTTCACCAACCAGTCATCACTACTCCCCAATTAAATTGTGCCCTTCTCTCAGTAAATATATTGTCTCATTTGTCCTGGTACCCTCGGTACCTAGCACAAGTTCTGGTAAGTTGTAGATCACAACAGTTAATTATAGGTGAGTCAAGATTCATGCAATCCTGGCCTAGGTTTTATCCGATCATTTATGGGTAAGTAATCTCTTTTCCCTACAGACTGTAGAATTTAATTGAAACAGTAACATGGGGCCCACTGGACACGCAGAAGACTGTGCGCAGTCGCCCCTGGCCAGCCCAGTGGGCACCAGGCCGAAGTACCAGGCCGGAGCCCGGAGTGCAGAGCACTTACCCAGGCTCTGCGCGTGCCCGCCCAGCCGGTGCGGAAACGGTGTGCAGCTGTGGTGTGGGAACAGCGGGCAGCAGCGACTGACAGCCACTCACGTCTACTGAGCACAAGTGTCTGCGGCCCTGCCCTAAGAAGTGAGAGACCAACTCCTGGAACATGGCGCTGCAGGCCTGAGCTTAGTTCCCCGGCCGCCTTGGGCGCGTACTGACACTCCAGCGAAAAAGCACCTCGCCGGCTTCCCCGGAGCGCAGCGTGACCTGCTTTCCGTGAGCGTGGCGTGGCAGACCTGAGGTGGGCTCTCGGATGCCTTGCATTGCGCCCTGCCAGCCACCTCGCGCACACCGCTGCTGCAAGGAATAGGAATCTCTGACCCGTCACATTAGATCAGCTGTGGATGCAGAAAAAGAAGACGACACACAAAGGCTGAACTGAGTAAAAACATTCCTTTTTTTTTTCTTTTTCTCTTTTTCCTTTTTCTTTTCTTCCTGAAAGAGGAGGGGAGGAGGGAGGAGAGGAAGGAAGGAGGAAAAAAAACAAAACAAAACTATATCTCTAATCTGTTTTATATAAACTTTCCTTCTTATCCTTCTTTAATTGTTGTTTATTTGTTTGTGGGCCTAGTTTAGCCTCCCTTTCACTCTAAACAAATAGAATATAACTACTATATAAATCCAATACTATATAATTCCATTTTTTCTACTATATTCTGCACTCTTCCCTTTTTTTCTTCTATAGTTAATAACATACAATGTAAATATTACCTACTGTCTTGCACAGTCTCAACTATTATTAACCTATTATCCCCTCTCTCAAAAATCATATTTTTTCTCCCCTAAAACAACTCTTATCTATTCTTCCTAAAGTGTAAAAGCTCTAATCTCTCTACATTTATATTAATACTGGCTCGTTGGCTGACAATAGCAGGATAGAGGGTGGGGAATATTTTTGAAGGTACGGGTCTCCTGCTGGGGCTCTGTGTTTATGTTTTTAACAGCATCTCCACAAAAGAACTCAGGACAAAGTAGATAGAGTGACTCTCAATCAACTAGCCAGAAGGAGGTCCTAACAAAGAGCATCTGAAATATAAACAGACAGCATAAACAAATGACTTAAAGGATACCCCAACAACATCAGGCTCAGGAGATCAAAGAGACTGCACCACTGAAACCCCCAGATCTCCAATATAGAACCCCATACCACAAAGGTGGGAAGGCAGAGCAGATAAATCCAAATAACAAAAACAAACAAGAAGAATCCAACATGATAAGACACAGAAATAACCTCTCAATGAAAAGAAAAGAGGAATCCCCAGAAAGAGAGGTAGATAGAATAGACATAGCCCAAATGTCAGACATGGAATTCAAAACAATGGTGGTGACGAAGCTCAATATACCCAACAACCTTAAAAACAACTATGACAACCTACAAGGAAGCTACCAACAGCTCCAAGAAAATTACAAGGAACTTGTAGAGAACTACATCAGCATAAAAAGAGACATAGAAACTATCAACAAACACCAGGAAGAAATGAAGAAAGCAACCTCTGAACTGAACATCACAGTAGAATCAGTCAAAAGCAGACTAAACGAAGCAGAGGATCGGATTAGTGAGTAGGAAGATAATGTAGAAAAAAATTCTCAGATGATACAGCAAAATGAAAAAAGATTGAAAAAGTATGAAGAAGAGGTAAGGGAATTACAGGATAGCATAAGGAAGAACAATATAAGAGTAATTGGAGTTAAAGAGGGATCAGAAGAATGAGGAATAGATAAACTGATAGGAGAAATAGTGACAGAAAATTTTCCCAACCTGATGAGAGAAAAAGTTATGCAAGTCCAGGAAGCACAAAGAGTTCCAATGAAGAGGAACCCCCCAAAACCCACTCCAAGGTACAGCATAGTTAAAATGGCAACATTCCAAGACAAAGAGAGAATCCTCAAAGCAGCAAGAGAAAAACAGCAAATAACTTACAAGGGAGCTCCAATAAGGCTACCGACCGATTTCTCAACAGAAACACTACAAGCTATAAGGGAATGGTCAAAAATACTTCAAGCAATGAAAAACAAAGACCTACAACCAAGAATACTCTACCCACCAAGACTCTCATTCAAAAGAGAAGGTGAAATAAGGAGTTTCTCAGATAAAGGAAGACTAAAAGAATACATCTCCACCAAACCAGCACTGCAAGAGATGCTAAAGGGAATATTCTAAGGAAAAAAAAGAGAGAGAGAGAGAGAGAGAGAGAGAGAAAACAAAAAAAGAGTAGAATAACAGAGGGACAAAGGGAAATGAATAAATACATTTCAATAATAACCTTAAATGTAAATGGATTAAATGCTCCAATTAAAAGACATAGGGCAATGGAATGGATTAGAAAACAGGACCCACATATTTGCTGTCTACAAGAAACACACCTCAAAACAAAAGATTTACATAGACTGAAAGTAAAAGGATATAAAAAAATATTTCATGCAAACGGACTTGAAAAAAAAGCTGGGGTAGCAGTCCTCATATCAGACAAAGCGGATTTCAAAACAAGGGCAATAAAAAGAGACAAAGAAGGACATCTCATAATACTTAAAGGAACAATCCATCAAGAAGATATAACACTGATAAACATATATGCACCCAACATAGGAGCACCCAAATACATAAAGCAAATACTACAAGACCACAAGAAGTATATTAACAACAACATCATCATAGTAGGAGACTTCAACACTCCATTATCAACAATAGACAGATCATCCAAGCAAAGAAACACCAAGGATATACAGGCATTGAACAACACACTAAACTACATGCACTTAACTGATATATATATAGAACTTTTCACCCCAAAGAAGCAAAATATACATTTTTTTCAAAGGCGCATGGGACATTTTCAAAGATAGACCACATAATAGGACACAAAACAAGCCTCAACAAATTCAAGAAAATTGAAATTATATCAAGCATCTTTTCAGACCACAATGTCTTGAAACTAAAAATCAACTTCAGAGAAAAAAATCAAAGACACCCAAACTCATGGAGAATGAATAACCCGCTATTAAATAATGAATGGGTAAACAATGACATCAAAAAGGAAATCAAGAAATTTCTAGAAGCTATTGACAATCAACACACAACAGCTCAAAACCTATGGGACACAGCAAAAGCAGTCCTAAGAGGGAAGTTCATAGCAATACAGGCATATCTGAAAAGGACCGAAGAAGCTCAAATAAAAAATCTAATCCTAAAACTACAAGAACTAGAACAACAACAACAACAAAAGCCTAGCTCAAGTAGAAGAAAGGAAATCATCAAGATCAAAGCAGAACTAAACAACATAAAGTCTAAACAAACAATCCAAAAAATTAACAAAACTAGGAGCTGGTTCTTTGAAAAAATGAACAAAATCGACAAGCCTTTAGCCAAGCTGAGCAAGAAAAAAAGAGAGACGACCCAAATAAACAAAATCAGAAATGAAAGAGGAGAAATCACGACTGATACCACAGAAATACAAACAATTGTAAGAAATTACTACAAACAACTGTATGGCAAGAAATTTGACAACCTAGAAGAAATGGACAAATTTCTAAACATACAATCTTCCAAAACCGAATCAAGAAGAAGTAGAAAGTCTCAACAGACCAATAACAAAGAAGGAAATTAAAACAGTAATCAAAAATTTCCCTGCACAAAAAAGCCCTGGACCAGATGGATTCACAGGCGAATTTTATGAAACATTTAGGGAAGAACTAACTCCTACCCTCCTCAAAATATTCCAAAAAATCCAAGAAGAAGGAAAAAATCCAAACTCTTTCTATGAAGCCAGTATTACCCTCATCCCAAAACCAGGTCAAGACACAGCAAAGAAAGAAAACTACAGGCCAATATCATTGATGAACATAGATGCTAAAATCCTCAATAAAATTTTGGCAAACAGGATCCAGCAATACATCAAAAAGATCATACACCACGATCAAGTGGGATTCATCCCAGGGATGCAAGAATGGTTTAATATTCGCAAATCAATAAATATAATACATCACTTAAACAAAATGAAAGACAAAAATCACATGATCATACCTATAGATGCAGAAAAAGCATTTGATAAAGTACAACACCCATTTATGTTGAAAACACTCAGCAAAATGGGAATAGAAGGAGCATACCTTAACATAATTAAGGCTATATATGAGAAGCTCGAAGCCAGCATCATACTCATTGGACAAAAACTGAAAGCATTCCCCCTGAAATCAGAAACTAGACAAGGTTGTCCACTCTCTCCACTTCTATACAACATAGGGTTGGAAGTTCTAACCACAGCAATCAGACAAGACAAATAAATAAAAGGCATCCAAATTGGGAAAGAAGAAGTAAAACTATCACTATTTGCAGATGACATGATAGTATACCTAGAAAACCCTATAAACTCCACTAAAAGACTACTCGATATAATAAGTGAATTTGGCAAAATAGCAGGGTACAAAATAAATATACAGAAATCTAGGGCATTTCTGTACATCAACAATAAAATCTCAGAGACAGAGACAAAAAAGAAAATACCATTTACTATAGCAACAAGAAAAATAAAATACCTAGAAATAAACTTAACCAAAGAGATAAAAGACCTGTACACTGAAAATTACACAACAATGAAGAAAAAAATTAAGGAAGATACAAATAAATGGAAGCAAATACCACGTTCCTGGATGGAAAGAATCAACATCATCAAAATGGCCATACTATCCAAAGCAATTTACAGATTCAATGTAATCTCTACTAAAATAGCAGTGACATATTTCACTGACCTAGAACAAATACTTCAAAAATTCATATGGAACCAAAAAAGACCCCGAATAGCAAAAACAATCTTGAAAAAGAAGAACACAGCAGGAGTAATCACGATACCAGACATCAAGCAATACTACAAAGCCATTGTGATGAAAACAGTCTGGTACTGGCATAAGAACAGACATATAGATCAGTGGAACAGAATAGAGAGCCCAGAAATACACCCAGGACTCTATGGTCAACTAATCTTTGATAAAAGAGGAAGAAACATAAAATGGAGTGAGAAGAGCCTCTTTAACAAATGGTTTTGGGAGAACTGGACAGGGACGTGCAAAAAAATGAAACTAGACCACCAACATACACCACACACAAGAATAAACTCAATATGGATTAAAGACTTAAATATAAGTCGTGACACCAGAAAAGTCCTAGAGTAAAACATAGGCAGGAAACTTTCAGATATCCCACTTAACAATATCTTCACGGATACATCTCCTAAGGCAAGACAAATAAAGGAAAAAATAAACAAATGGGACTACATCAAACTAAAGAGTTTCTGGTCAGCAAAAGAAAACATCAGCAAGATGAAAAGGAAACCAACCATATGGGAAAACATATTTGCCAATGACATCACAGACAGGGGACTGATTTCCAAAATATATAAAGAGCTTATACGACTCAACATCAAGAAAACAAACAGCCCAATTTAAAAAATGGGCAAAGGACCCGAATAAACACTTCTCCGAAGAGGACATACAGAAGGTCCATAGACACATGAAAAAATGCTCAACATCATTAGCCATCAGGGAGATGCAAATAAAAACCACAATGAGATACCCTTTTACACCAGTCAGAATGGCCATCATCAACAAATCAATAAACAACAAGTGCTGGTGAGGATGTGGAGAAACGGGAACCCTACTGCACTGTTGGTTGGAATGCAGACTGGTGCAGCCACTATGGAGAACAGTATGGAATTACCTCAAAAGATTAAAAATGGAATTGCCTTTTGAACCAGCGACTCCACTTCTAGGATTATACCCGAAGAATCTTGAAACCCCAATTCAAAAGAACTTATGCACCCCTATGTTCATTGCAGCACTGTTTACAATAGCTAAGTATTGGAAACAGCCTAAATGCCCATCTGTAGATGAATGGATCAAAAAACTGAGGTACGTTTACACAATGGAATACTATGTAGCAGAAAGAAAGAAGGAAGTCCTGCCATTTGCAACAAAATAAGCCAGGGAAAGAAAGAAAAATACCATATGATATCACCTAATACAGGAAACTAAAGAACAACAGAAACAAATCAACTAAATAGGACAAAGAGTCGAATAGTAGTCAATAGGGGAGAGGGGGGAGGGAGAGAATGGGGAGAAGTAAGGGAAGGATCTAGTCAAGGAACGTGTATAAATGACGCATGGACATGGACAATGGGGAGAGATACGATTGCAGGAGAACGGGTGGGCTGGGTAGGGGGGAGCAATGGGGGAAAAATGGGACAACTAATTGAAAAACCAAATAATAAAAGAAAAAAGAAGACCCCCCCAAAAAATAAAATAAAACATTAGATTATAATAAATCCCAAAATACACATATTTAAACATTTTGCATTACCAATTAATTATGTACAATTTGTATAACAATAAAATAATCGAGTTCTTAACAACAACAACAAAAAAAGAAACATATCAGGTGTTCCTTGTGTCCCATGCAGGGCCAATGCTGTAGGCATCATGGTGATTGATTTCATCCTGCTGACTTCAGTTTACAGGAAATCCATATATATCAATCAGAATATGGAAATTCATACATCTCAGAAGTAACAGATTAACTGATTAACAGCACATCTGGGAGCTTGAAACCACGCATATAAATATTTGGGTCTGGATTAGGTTGATACTATGAAGGAGTCTTCAGAATTTTTTGGTTCAGATATCAGATAAACCAGGGAAATTCTCCCTCCAGAAATCTCTCTTCAGTTTTCAGACAACGGCTCATTTGAAAAGGCCAAGATATAAAGCAGGGTGCTGAGAACAATGTTGATCATGACAAGATAAGTGACCAGTGCTTTTCTTCTCCTCTGACAGCTTGTGGATGTAGAATGGATTTACAAGTCCCTGTCTGGATGAGTATTTCTTCTTTATATATTTGTTTGTTGGACTGTCATGCAGTTTGATTTCTGGAACTTCTGGTTGATTCTAGTTTTGAGGTAGTTGTTTTTTTTTTTTCTTAGTTGTGGAGGGAGATGTAGTGTGTCTGTCTATGTCTCCATCTTGGCCGGAAGTCTTCATTGTGGTTTTAGTTTGCATCTCTCTGAGGGCTGGTTATGTTGAGTATCCTTTTATATGCCTCTGGGCCCTCTGTATGTCCTCCTTGGAGAAGTGTCTATTCAGTCTTTTGCCCATTTTTAAATTGGATTGTATTCCTGATGTTGAATCATATGAGCTCCTTATGTATTTTGGAGAAAACCCTTGTCTGAGGTATCATTGGCAAATATGTTTTCCCATATAGTTGGTTCTATTTTCATTTTGCTGATGGATTCTTTAGTTGAGAAGAAGCTTTTTAGTTTGATATCGTCCCATTTGTTTACTCTTTTCTTTATATCCCTTGCCATAAGAGATATACTAGTGAAAATATTATTGTATGGATATCTGAAATTTTACTGCCTATGTTTTTCTTTAAGATTTTTTGGTGTCACAACTTATATTTAAGTCTTTTATCAATCTTGAGTTTATTCTGGTGCATGGTGTAAGTTGGTGGTCTAGTTTCATTTCCTTGCATGTATTTGCCAGATCTCCCAGTTCCATTTATCGAAGAGTATTTTTGCTTCATTTTATGCTCCTGCCCCCTTTGTCAAATATTAATTGATCGTAGAGACATGGGTTTATTTCTGAGCTCTCCGTTGTGTTCCATTGATCTATGTTTTTTCTTATGCCAGTACCAGACTGTTTTGATGACAGTGGCCTTGTGATATATTTTTGTATCAGGTATTGTGATCCCTCCTACTTTGTTCTTTCTCAAAATTGCTGAAGCTATTCAGTGTTGTTCATGGTTCCATATACATTTTTGAAATATTTGTTCAAAATCTTTGAAATGTGTCATTGGTGTTTTAATAGGGATTGCGTTGAATCTACAGATTACTTTGGGTAGTACGGACATTTTAATGATGTTTGTTCTTCTAACCCGTGAACATGTATATGTTTCCATTCATTTGTGTTTTCCTTAATTTTGTTCTTCAGTGTTCTGTAGTTTTCCAAGTTTAGGTCTTTTACCTCCCTGGTAAAATTTATTCCTAAGTACTTTATTTTTATTGTTCCTATAGTTAATAGAATTTTTTTCTTAGTTTCTGTTTCTGGTATTCCATTGCTGGCACACAAAAATGTCTTCAATTTCTGAATATTGATTTTTTATCCTGTTATTTTGCCAAATTTACTTATTAGGTTGAGTAGTTTTTTGGTGGAGCTTATAGGGTTTTCTATGTACAATATCATGTCATCTGAAAACAATGAGAGTTTTACTTCCTCCTTCCCAACTTGGATGCCTTTGCTTTATTTTTCTTGTCTGATCACCATCACTATAACTAACAAAACTTTGTTGAGTAGAAGTGGAGAAAGTAGCCACCCTTGTCTTGTTCCTGAATTATGAGAAAAGCTTTTAGTTCTTGCCCATTGAGTATAACATTGACTGTAGGTTTCTCGTATATGGCCTTTATTATGTTAAGGTATGCTCTCTCTATTCCCACTTTGCTGAGTGTTTTTATCACAAATTGGAGCTGTTCTTTATCAAAGGCTTTTTAGAATCTAAGATATGATCATGTGATTTTTGTTTTTTGTTTTGTTTATGTAGTGTATTATGTTTATTGATTTGTGAATATTGTATCATCCTTGCATCTCTGGGATAAATCCCACTTGATCATGATGTATGATCTTTTTAATATATTGCTGGATCTTGTTTGCCAATATCTTGCTGAGGACTTTAGCATCTATGTTCATCAGCGATATTAATTTGTAGTTTTCTTTCCTTGTTGTGTCTTTACCTGATTTTGGAATTAGGATACTACTGGCCTCATAAAAAGATTTTGGGAGTCTTTCTTCTTCCTGAATTTTTTGGAATAATTTAAGAAGAATAAGACTTTGCTCCTCACTAAATGTTTGGTAAAATTTTTCTGTGAGGCTATCTGGTCTAGGGCTTTTGTTTGCCAAGAGTTTTTTATTTTTCCAATTTCACTAGCTGTTATTGGCCTAGTCAGGCTTCCTGCTTTCTCTTGATTCAGTTTTGGAAGATTATATGTTTTTTATAAATTTGCCCATTTCACCCAGGTTGTAAAATTTCTCAGCGTATAGTTGTTTATAGTAACTTTTGACAGTCCTTTGTATTTCTGTTGTATCAGTTGTAATTTTTCTTTTTTTGATCTTGATTTTAATTATTTGGGTCCTTTTTTTCTTGTTGAGACTGGTTAAAGGCTTGTTGATTTTGTTTATTTTTTTAAAGAACAAACTCTTGGATTTATTGATCCTTTGAATTGTTCTTTTAGTCTCTATGTAATTTATTTCTGTTCTGGTCTTGATTGTTTCCTTCCTTCTACTTGCTCTGGGCTTTGTTGTTATTCCTCTAGTTCTTATAGATGTATGGTTAGGGTTTTTATTAGAAAACTTTCTATCTTTTTTAGCTAGGCCTTTTTTTTGCTATGAAATTCTTTCTCAGGACTGCCTTTACCATGCCCTATAGGTTTTGGGCTGTTGTGTGTTCATTTTAATTTGTTTCCATAAATTTTTTGATTACTTCCTTGATCTCATTGTTAACCCATTCATTATGTAACATGTTATTCAGTATCCATGAATTTGAATGTTTTTGAGTTTTTCCCTTGAGGTTGGTTTCTAGTTTCAAGCCATTGTGATCCAAGATGATGCTTGATATTATTTCAATTTTCTTGAATTTGTTGAGTCTTGTTTTGTGTCTTACCATGTGGTCTATCTTTGAAAATGTTCCTTGTGCATTTCAAAAGAATGTATAATTTGTTTCTTTGGGGTGAAAGGTTCTGTATATATCAAGTGAGAACCTTTGATCTAGAGTGTCATTCAGTGCCACAATATCCTTGTTCATTTTTTGTTTAGAAGATCTGTCCTTTGCTTACAATAGGGTATTAAAATCCCCTATTATGAGTGTGTTGCTGTCAATATCTTTCTTGAAATCCTCCAAGGTTTTCCTTATAGATTTCGGTGCTCCTATGTTGGATGCATATATGTTTACAAGGGTTATATCTTCTTAATAAACTTTTCCCTTGTCCTGCAGTCCTGGTTTGGTAAAAATGTATTCTTTTAGCCTTCTTTTATCTGGGAAACTCCTATTTCACTTTCCATTTTAAGTGAGAGCCTTGCCAGGTAGAGTGATCTTGCTTGCAGGCCTTTTCTTTTGATTACTTGAAATATATTTTGCCATTCCCTTCTGGCCTGTAGTGTTTCTGTTGAGTAATCAGGTGATAACCTTATCAAAGCTCCTTTGTATGTTACTAGCTGTTTCTCACTTATTGCTTTTAAAATTCTCTCTTTGTCTTTGAATTTTACCATTTTAATTAAGATGTGCCTTGGGGTGGGCCTCCTTGGGTTCATCTTGTTTCAGACCCTCTGTGCTTCCTGTACTTGTATGATATTTTTCTCATCGTTAGGGATGTTTTTTGTCATTACTTTTTCAAACAGGTTTTCTACCCCTTGCTCCTCTTCTTCTCCTTCTGGTATCCCTGTGATACAAAATATTATTACATTTTATGTTGTTCTGAAGCTCTGTTAAACCATCTTTGTCCTTTTTCAATCATTTTTTATTTTGTTGCTCTGTTTGGGAGTTTTTTCTACTTTGTACTCCAGCTTGCTGTCAATCCTCTGCTTCATCTAACCTGCTTTTAATTCCTTCTAGTGTGTTCTTTATTTCAGATATTATATTTTTATTTCTTTGTGGCTCTTATTGATAGTTTCTATGTCCCTTTTTGTGCTTGTGTATTTCACAGTAAGTTTCTTTTAGATTCTCTGGAGTCCTTTCTGAGAGAGACTCTGGGTCCCTCAGAGTGGATGAAGAAACTACTCAGACACTCTCCATCTGAAGAAGGAAGGGAGAGGGTTTTGTAGCGTTGGTTGTGATTTCGGACGCTGAAATAAATCCGGCAGGCAGGATTATTGGCCAGTAACGAATGGAGGGCTGTGGCTCGCTCAGACCATCAGCGGAGAGCGGGAAGCCTCATCCTCTTTTTATTAGGGTTTCAAAAGTTACAAAAAATATAACAGGGGGGGTGTGACATTCCAGCCAACAACAGGAGAATTTTACAAGTGAAAGAACTCTTACAGTGTCATTAATATGTAAAATACGGCCAGGGTAACTCCTGGTTTAGCTAGCACCTATCAAGGAAGCAAGGCAGATCCACTAATCCTCAAGGCCAGCTCCATTTTAAGACTTCATTAACAAGGAAGCAGATGGAGTACACAACAGAACCTGTTTTACCCAGGATTCCACGACTCAGTGGCCTCGACAGCCTAAAGCCGAAGGCGGAGACAAGAGTTGCTCATCATCTCCTGAGTCATGGGATGCCACCTGGGTGGAGGGGCATGAGAATGCCCCTACCCAGAGATCTGTCTTCCTGCAACAGGGTTTTCTCTAGTGGAAAATTGCCCCCGTTTCTTTATTAGCCAGAGTTTTTATCCAGTTTCCACATGCAGAAGTACTTAAGAAAAATATGCAACACTTCCCCAAATGGTGGGGAGTGAAAGGGAAATGCAGATAAATACAGGGTTGAAACATCCAGGTATTTTACACAAGATCAAAAGCACTTCCTCTTACTTAATTGTTCTGTTCTTCACATTTTACTGACAAGGATTTGAGGTTTTACAGAGAAAAACAGAACAGATTCCCTTTTCATTAAAAACCACTTTGTATTTCTATTCTATCTTTAAAATCCCCTGGAGGGTGGGATTCAGAGCAGGCCTGGAAGACAACATGCCAGCTAAGGGCCCAGCTGGTGGCGGCTCTGCACAGTGGTCAGAGTCTCTTAAACCAAGCCTGTCTGCTTCCCACATCTCCCCATGTCTGTCTGTCCTCCACACTTTGCAGTTCTCAATGAGCTCCTTGAGCATCCTTATTGTTACAGCTACATAAGCAAGACTGAACACTCAGGAGCAGTGGATTAAAGCAAGCAAAGTTTGTTAAGCTGGATGTCGGGCGGAGACCCTGTCTCAAGCAGTGCACCAACAGGGACTGAGGTTTCAGGCAGGGGCTTATATAGGATTTGGCTTTCTCTATATAGTGAAAAGCAGCTTGTTGGAAAAAGGGGGTGGCAGGACGGGGCTGCAGGAGTGTCAAACAGGAATAAACTTCTCAGGGCCAGAGGTTCGCAGGGCCAAAAGTTCGCAGGGCCATAAAATTATCTCTGTCAGCAGCATAGCTCTTCAGCCAAGGACGAAGTCTCTGTGAAGCAATTTATCTTCAAAGGGCTAGATATCTTGTAAAATATAATTTTCACAAATGTTATAAACAAGACACAAGCAAATGGAAGGTGATAGAAGCTGAGGTGCTCTTAGCTTGTAAATCACCCATTGCTACTCCTCCCTACATTCCTTTCTCCAAGGGTTCTTAGCAACTTCTTGCTACTTCTTACAAAAAACATCGGAAGCCCCTACATATATTTAGCAAACCTCTGCGACCTTCTACAGGGAATAGCTGATGCCTCTACATTATAACCACTGTTTTGAACTCTATGTCTGAAAGATAGCTTGCCTCAATTTCATTTTGCATTCTTTCTGGGGATTCCTCCTTTGCTTTCAATTGGGGGTTGTTTCTTTGTTTTCCATTTTTAGGTGGCTCTTCTTGTTTGTTTCTGCATCTTAGATTGATCTGCTTTGACTCCCTGTCCTTGTGGCATGACCTTCTGTGGCAGGAGACCTCTGGGACTCAGTGGTGCAGTCTCCTTGATCTCCTAATCTTGAGGCTCTTGGGATGCCCTTTATTTCATTTATGTGGGCTCTCTAATTGTAACTGGGTTTTGGTTGTTTTGGGTTGTTCTTTGGTTGGTCCTTCTCTCTGGCTGGCTGACTAAGAGTCACTCCACCCACCACATCTTGTATACTGTTGTATAGGTGCTGCCAGAACAAAACAAAACAGCCCAAGAAACACACCCACCCCTGCAAAAATAAACCCCACACACAACTATACTATCAACAGCAAGTGAGCCAGAGGAAGAGAACTGAAGGAACTGAATATATATATTTAATTTAATTTTGATTCAATTCTAATACTACACACTTCCCTTCTCTTAATCCATTCATCCATCCCTCCTCCCTTTTTTATATATGATCTAAATTTTATTTTATTTCCCCTTTCACTTTGTCTGTGTTTTCTATTCTTATTATGGCTTCTTCCTCTACCTTCACAATATCACTTTTCTTTCAGTTAGTTACCCTTTACTCATTTTCTTGCTTAATACACACACACACACACACACACATATATATATATATATATATATATATATATATATATATATATAGAGAGAGAGAGAGAGAGAGAGAGAGAGAGAGAGAGAGAGAGAGAGAACAACAAAATCAACAAAAATATATATAAAAAATAGGGACTCAATTGAAGAAAAAGGTCCACCACAACAATATCAACAACAAATGAATTAAAGTTAATATAGGTGGGATGGGAATAAGAGGGAAAAAAGAAAGAAAGAAAAGCTTAAGTGTTGTCTAGAGGGAAAAAAAGTGACTTTTAAGAGGATAGAAGCAGAAGGGGTACTAGGAATGAGGACTGAAAAGCAGGCTAAGACAGGGAAAATTTAAAATTTAAAATGAAAAAGAAATAGGGCAGGAGGAAGGCAAAGTGGAGTAGGAGAGGGGACTGATTAGAGTTGAAATTTGAGTAACAAAAATAGTGAAGATCTATGAATAAAACTGAAGAAAGCCAACAATAACCACCATATCCACAACCAATGAGCAAAGATTGATCAAAGTGGAGAGAGAATAAGGGTATTTTAAGAACAGGAAAAAGAATGTGAAGTGGCTAATGATAAGAAAAATAGTTTTGAGAGGCTGGAGAGGAGAGAAATAGTAAGAGTGCAGAATAGAAACAAGTCATAGCAAGAGAGAAAATAGAATTTAAAACAAAAATAAGAGGAGGAAAGAAGAAGGTAAAATGGAGTAAGAGAAGGGAAAAGCAGAAAATGAGAGTTGAAATAAACTGTAATATAAAACCTGGTGACATATAAGGTCCAAATTTGAAGGACAAGAAATGAATGTTGAAAAGCTATGCAAGAGAGAAAACAGTGCCAGTAGTAAAGAAGACCAAGGAGATCAGGGCCTGAGGAACTGTGTAGTTGGTAGTGTGTGGTGAAGGGCCCTTTCAGGGCATTTTATTCTTTCCCCTCTGGAAATGTTCCCAGCAGGAGACTCCTAAGCTTGGGCTCACTGATCTGTAGAGCCGGTAATCCCACAGGTGGGGGCGGGGCTCGCCTGTCTGTGAGAGGATCTGCCTGGCTGCAGCAAATATCAGGAGTTCAGTTCCTGCTTTACAGTCCTGAGTCTGCTGCTTTCTTGCAGGAGGTTCAAGCTCGAATTCTCCACTCTAAACAACCCCCTACTCATGAGCCATGCTGTGTCAGAACCTTCAGTTCCTTCAGTGTGATTCTATTCATCTGAGTTTTTGGTTCATAGAGCCACTACACCCAGGTCCCTGCTGAGTCTTGGGTCTTGTCTCAGCTCCCCTTTTAAAAGTTTTTGTGCAGCCCCCATGCTGCAGCTCCAACCCCTGGGGGGCCTGTTCTCTGTGCACTCCCCCTCCCCTAAAATCAGAGTCATTCATGGTCAGGGATAGCCACTGCCTTTCAGAGCCTCTGATAGGTTTTAGATAAAATTTCTCTCTGAATCTTTCCTGGATGGAGTTGGGAAGGGCCCCACAGCTATACTATAACACAGGCGGTGGTGGAATGCTGAACCACTCCCTCTAGAGATCTTCAGCCTCAGAGGGGCCTGCTTCCACCACACCACTTCTGGAGCCTGCACCCCTCAGGCCTTCTCTCTTCATCCCAGTAGCTTGCAGCTCTGGAGCCTATCCACAGCCACCCTGACTCTGTGCAGCCAGAAGTGTTGGGCTGGGCAGCTGTGGTGGTTCTGTGTGGAAAGCCCAGGCTGCTGGCTCATGGGTGCCCTGCAGACAGGCAAGTTCTTGCCCACTGCTGCACACTCCCTGTGCATGTGCTCACTCACAGACAATCTCGCTCACTCTCCACTGAACTCTGTTCTGGTAGCAACACCAGTCCGGGTCTGGGAGCAAGCGGACAGAGCTACCAACTACTCTGCTGCCATCTTGGATCTCTCTTGCTCAGTTGTTTTGAATGTGATAACCACACAATACACATGCTCACTCAATGACATATACCATCCCCATTGACTAGTATAGTGAAGTCATCATTGTTCATACATGCACATTGCAGTCCACTCTCCTTGGCTGCCAGGTTACATCAGTGTCACACAAACCATTCTCATTATATTAACAATGGTTGGATTTTTTCCATACAGACTTTGTATGTCTTAATAAAATATATTTCCACAACTGAAGACCATTCACTCTCTCATTCCAATACAAGTAACAGATAAGCAATAAAATGAATAGATACTGCATTCTTCTTCTCCATTTAAACTTTGATTGGAAGAGTCTGTCCTAGGCATTTTGGGTTTATTCAGTAACTAGGGAGTGTTTATCTGCTTGTCTCAGGGAAGGTGAAAATAGGTGTAAATACTCATTTTCCACAGAGCTTGCCACCCACTATTAGTATTGGTTTCCTGTGGCTGCTGTAAAAATATTACCACAATATAAATTTATTCTCTCACAGTTCTAGAGACCAGAAATCAGAAATCAACATATTGGCAGGACCATGCTCCCACTGGAAGCTCTACAGAGAGTATTAATTGCAGTGCAACCACTATCAAAGATACAATAATTGAAACAGTGTGTTACTGGAATAAAGACAGATGTATAGACTAATGGAATATTATAAACAGCCTAGAAATAAACTCACATACATATGGTCAAATGATTTTCAGCCAGGGTGCCAAGACATTCAATTGGGAAAGTACAGTCTTTTCAACAAATAATGCTGTGAAAATTGGATATTTTCATGCAAAAGAATGAGTTTGGAGCCTTACCTTACATCATATTAAAAAATCTCAAAATATATAAAAAATATAAACCTAGTAGATAAAACTATAAAAGCCTTAGAAGTAAACATAAGGAGGAAGTGTCACAATATTGGATTTCTTCCTCTTGGAAGAGGAGTGCCTGTCTTATGCTTATTCCACTATCTGAAAGCACACAATTTCTTTATTCTCACAGGTTCACAACTGGAAAGGAATTTTGCCTCAGGATGAATCATATCTGGAGTTTTATTCAGACTTGATTTAGATAATATTTAGATGAGATTTTGGAATTGCAGTTAATACTAGACTGAGTTAAGAATTTGGGGGCTGTTGGGCAAGGATTTGAGATCATCTGTGGTCAGGAAGCCTCCCCTTCCTGCTCTCTCTGTGACTCTGATAAGGAAGAAACAGGGTCAGTATAGGGGGCCAGGCTACAGTGATGCGGCACTCACGTCACCTGCCATGTGCCCACATGACCTCCAATCTCTGCACCCACCTGCAGTCCAATCCCAGCGTTGTTTGTTCCCGCTGCCCGTGAGGTACTGGCTCCCTCTGCTGCCCCGATGGCTGTTGAGGGGCCAGCTCTCTTCAAGATCATAAGGAGGCACGGACTGACTTGGCCCCCGCAGGTCAGTGTGCAGGTGAGCGTTTCCTGCAGCCTAGGCAGAGGTGGGAATGGGGGAAGCAAAGGATTCCAGGAGATGCAGGAGGTGGGGATGCGGTGTGGGCATTGGCTGGTGGTGATGACCCAAGTACAGATTCTGCAGTCTCCTCAATGCTCCACCTCTGAGTCCTCCATCTATTCTCTAGCCTGAAATGAGGTGAGAGTCACCCCCTCAGTGTGATAGTGAAGCACAGACATATTCTGGGAATACACCCCCCCCACACCCAGTACCTGTGAGATAATATTTACCTCCGAGGAAAGGGGATAGGGTGGGCCGGGTTAACTGCAAGGGAGGGGGATATGGCGGCGCAATTTGGAAAGCATCCTGGTCTGGTGCCAGAGACCTAAAAAGAGATATGGCGGATGGGGTACGGGGCAGGTAAGGAAGGGCAACAGTGGATGTGAAATGTTTAGATTCAGGAGAAGGACATCCATCCACTGGGTACGCAGCTACGGCCCCTATCTCCTGACTGTCTGTAGGTCTGCATGTCTGATCACAGTGCTCCGCAAGGCTAGAAAAGGAAAAACTTGTCCAGAATCCCTGCAGGTCAGTGAAAACTGGAAGAGGCACTGGACATGGACTGGGAGTGATGGTGGAGGGTGCGGGATGGTCAGAATTTTAGGGATCTACTGCCCATCCTATCTCCACATATGATACACACTCCCTGCCACCCTGAACATTGGTACAGATGGCAGGGCCTGCCAGAGAAATGGTTGGCCCACAGGTGTGGGCGGAACAGTGGGGAAAAGTGTGGCAGAAGGCCAGGTCAGGGGAACCCTGACCAGCAGTCAGATACTAGTACTATCTGAGCCGGCATTCCACCCCAGCTCTCAGTCTCCCTTGTCTCCTCTTTCTCTCCTCTCCCTCACACAACTCTGCCTCAGCTCCCAGAACAGGCAAAAGAGAAGACATCTCAACTTGGAAAACTCCATAATGAAAATGAAGGAAAGTTGGAAAATGAGGGAAAGCCAGAAGGTGAAGTAGATGCAAAAGATGAAGAAAACTTAGATGAGGAAGAAAAGCCAGAAGTGGAGGGGAAGCCAAGGCAGGAGGGGAAGTGCCAGGACAACCAGACGATGAGGAGAAACAAGAAAAGCAGGGCAAGTCTGAAGGTGAGGGAAAAGCACATGGTGAGGGCAAGCCAGAACTCCAGGCCAAGCCAGAGAGCCAGCCAGGGGCTGGTGAAAAGCATTCAGCTGAAGATTATGTGCCCTGGAAAGCAAAGGGAAATGAATGATTCTCCCAAGGACTATCAGGATGACTTACAGGAAAAGCATTTGGGCAGTGAGGAGCTGATGAGAGAATGTGGAATGGTGTCAAAGATTCAGGAAAGCCAAGGAAAAAACAGAAAACAAGTGGTTTTCATTGGATGCAGAGAGATATACAGGATACATTTTTCCAAGGGACCAATGGAGTATCAGGGAAGTGAAGTACAGAGGCTGGGGCCAAAGGAGCTTACATGATATTCCATATCTTTAATGCTCTTGGACATCAACTCTGATTTCATTGATGAAACTATTCCAACCCTGCTTTCCTTGTGGGATTTGCCAGGAAATGTGCTCTAACCTTAAGCTGATACTTTGCTTTAGGTGTCACCCTTGTTACTAGCAGCCTTTTGATCCAACTATACAGTGCTCTCGGTCACAGTAGGGCCTTTCCTCTCATGTGCATGGAAGAAATGTTTATGGTACTTTGAAAAACAATAAAGAAAAAAGTTTTCAGAGCCAAATATGCAGTGTCAGCTCAGTTATTTATGTATTTATGTATGTATGTATTTATTTATTTATTTTTATTTTTTGGATTTTCGATTACAGTTGTCCCATTTTCCCCCAATTTCATCTCCCCCACCCAGCCCACCCCTTCTCCCACAATGATATCCCTCCCAGTTGTCCATGTCCATGAGTCATTTATACACGTTCTTTGACTAAACCCTTTCCTTACTTATCCCTCTTCTCTCCCTCCCCTTCCCCCCTATTGACTGCTATTCTGCCCTTTGTCCTATTTAGTTCGTTTGTTTGTGTTGTTCTTTAGTTTCTTGTATTAGGTGATATCATATGGTATTTTTCTTTCTTTGCCTGGCTTATTTCACTAAGCATAATTTCTGGGACAACTTTAAATGTGCCAAAATCCAAATCATAGGGGTGCCAGAAGGAGAAGAGGAGGAGCAAGAAATTGAAAGCCTATGTGAAAAAGTAATGAAGGAAAACTTCTCTAATGTGGCAAGATAAATAGACATACATGTCCAAGAAGCACAGAGAGTCCCCAAAAAGCTAGACCCAAGGAGGACCACACCAAGATACATCACAATTAAAATGCCAAAGCTGAAATATATAGAGAGAATCTTAAAAGTTGCAAGAGAAAAGCAGAGAGTTACCTACAAAGGGGTGCCTATAAGACTATCAGCTGATTTCTCAAAAGAAACTTTGCAGGCAAGAAGGGACTGGCAAGAAGTATTCAAAGTGATGAAAAGCAAGGACCTACAACCAAGACTACTCTACCCAGCAAAACTATCATTTAGAATGGAAGGGCAGATGAAGGGCTTCCCAGACAAGGTAAAGCTAAAGGAGCTCATCATCACCAAGCCATTATTGTATGAAATGTCAAAGGGACTTACTTAAGAAAAAGAAGATCAAAACTATGAACACTAAAATGACCAAAAAAAAAAAAAAAAAAAAAACCACAACAACAACAACAAAAACCTCACAACTATCAACAACTGAATCCAAAAAATGAAAACAAAATCCAACTAGCCAAACCAGAATAAGAACAGAATCATAGGTATGGGGGTCATTTGGAGGGTTATCAGCTGGGAAAGGGAAGGGGGAGAAATGGGAAAATGGTACAAGGATTAAGAAGCATAATTGGTTGGTACAAAATAGACAGGGGAAAGTTAAGAATAGTATAGGAAAAGGTGAAGCCAAAGAACTTATATGCATGACCTATGAACATGAACTAAGGGTGGTGGGATTTCTGGAGGTAAGAGAGGTACTGAACAGAGAGTAGCAAATGGAAAAAAAATTGGGACTACTGTAACATAATCAATAAAGTATACTTTAAAATGTTACCAACTTTTTTTGGTTTGTGAGATTGTGGCTAATTTATTTTGTTTTCTTTCTATTCATCTGATTATTTTTCTCTAAAGAACAGATTATTTTTCTCATAAAGAAATTTTAAAATATATAAAAAGAAAACAATACATAAAAATAAATATAAAGAACTGTTCAGTGAAATTCTTATCAGACTTAAAAATATGTAAAACATTACTTCTGGCATTGGTTTCTGCAGGATTTCCAACAAAAATCCCAGGTGAAATGGGCAGTTTGAGACAAGTATCTTAATGTCTCAGCCTCATGCACTTTCATTTACAATTTTTAGTCCTATTGCAAAATGTTACAAAAAGCAAAATTCTTTATCAGTTGTAATCACCTATTTATGACCTAATTTAGAGTAATTTACAGATTGTGTTCTCCCACTGCTACACTGCAAATAAAAAACAACACAAAGAAAATCTGCTAGGATTTATGCTAGTAAATTAACTAGTCCATTATACTCAACAGCACACATCAACTAGACAGGGGGAAATAATCTCAGATCAGGACCCTAACTGGATCTATTGAGCTAGGGAAAATGAAGGTCAAAAAAGCAAGAATAAAGTACTTCTTTTTTTTAAGAGAATTTAATTAAGGCTTTTCAAAATACAAACATCATATCTAATTCTGCAAAGGGCCGAGCACTTCTGGGAATACATTCATCCATGAAGCAACTGGTAGAAATAGCCATCAGTATTTTTGACAATCAAGACAGGGCAAAGGAAGAGTAAAAGCCACCACACAATAGAAACAAAGGCTCACTTGTTTGTTGCAGCTTTAAGCCCTATGCCATCTCAGAGACACCCACCCACAGAAATCCAGAGAAAGGGATGGGTGGCTACTGCCCATCCCATGGGGCACCCCATATTTCTTGTGATTTTCTCTTCTCTGGATACTGCTGGTACTCCTTGAGAAGCAAAGCTAGATAACTGCTGTGTTGGGGAAGTCCTCTCATTGGCTGAAGGAAGGTAGAGACAAACATTCTGGAAGGACCCATCCAGGATGGAGATGTTCATTCTGGATAGTCAGGGTCTGAGGTTCCAGAGTGCCAAGTTCCTCAGGCTATAACCTCAGACATGTGCTTCTAGCCTTCTGGTGTTTCCTCCTTCCATACATCTCTTCATCCCTCCAGAACAGAGCTATTATATTTTTAATGTATTTTATTGATTATATTGTTATAAATTCCAATTTTCTCCCCTTTACTCCCCTCCACCCAGCATCTCCCTCCCCCAGCAACCCAGCAATTCCCCCACCAAGTCCATACCCATGGTTCGTACATACAAACTTTCCCACTTCACCCTTTCATATATTCTTCTTCTTCTTCTCTCTCTTTTTTTTTAGTAAATATGTGATTAATTAATTATTTTAACAATAAAAAATAACTATCCCTCCCTCTCAGATATTAAGACCCTTTGTAATCTTATAAAGGACAATGGGCGAAGGTCTCAAGCTCCTCTAGCTGCTTCAAGCTTGACATGGTCGTCGTCCTACTTACCATTGGGTCCAGAAATCCCTAATAATAGTGGGGGTGTGGAGGGGAGGGTGGCCTTCCCACATAGGGAAGGATCGTGCAATCTCCAGGTCAGTTGGCTGTCTCTGGACAAGGCATGCTTGGTTTAACAGGTTGGCATACTTGTTGTGTTCTGGGGGCAACAGATTTGGCAAAAAGGGTTAAAAGACATCATTCGATCCATAACTACTAGATGACAAAAGGCAGGGATTAATTTTTCAATGTTCCACATTAGGGGAAAATTTTTTAAAAAAAGGGTTTCTTTGGAGGAAGCTGTGCTAGGCACATCTCACCTGTCCAAAACCCTTTTGCCTATTATACTTAGTTTGGGCTGAGGGAAATAGTTTAGGTTTCCCCCCTCTCAGACCTCTGGGTCCTTTCTGTCCAAGCCATTAGGATAGAAAAGAGAAACCAGTTTTAAAGTGAAGCCCACAGACCACCCCATCCTTCACCAACCCAGCCATTTCGTTCAGCCAAACCATTGAATCTCAGGAGGCAGCGCTGCAGAGAGGATTAAGTGAGGCTTATACGTACAGACAATCACTCAGGTAATGCAGTCATAGGCTTATGCCCTTTGAAAACAGAAAACACATGTTAATTTATGTAACATAACCCACAAACAAGTCTCTAAATCTGTAAGACTGTCTTATTGGGAAGACATCCAGTTGCAAGGCACTTGACATTCTACTTGCCTGCAACTTGATTATCTTTGATGATATCACAGACATGGTTTAATTTTCAAGTGAAACCATATTTTAAATGAGAAGAAACTTTAAAGACGGTGAGCTGCACTACTTTATAGTCTACCACCGATCATTGTGATTTTCCCTGGATAATGATTTTTCTCCCTAAGGTTACCCTCCTTGTCTTTAAAGGGACTACATTAAGTCTATTTTTAATTTATCCTGTTCATTTGCATAAACACAACAAGAGCAGCAAATGATCACCTATGATCTGTAGTTCTGCTTTCCTGGAACTTACCCAAGGAACATTTAGAGTGATCCTCAGTCTGCTCTTCAGGGCACAGAGGCTGGGACACATAACTGGCATTCATTCTTGCCTGTACACACCTGTCCTTTCCAAGTCTTTCTGGTTTTTCATTGTGCCTTAAGGTCCCTTCTAGCCATCTTTCAGGAAAACAACCTTCGTTCCTTCCCTGGAAAGATTGCTGTGGACCGCACAACCAACCGTGGTACCAGGCCTTTTATCTCGCGGGCTTTTATTACTTTTGAAAGTCATTCCCCGTTCCTCAGGGCTTTTTGGTAACAACCTGAGCCCAAGTATGTCTCCTTTAGGCTTGACATTCCAGTCAAAGACTTGGTCAAAAAAAAAAAAAAAAAAAGGAACCTCTATTAACAACTGGTCTTATTAGTTCTATGCAAAGAAACTTATGTCACTGCTTACTTGTTTAGAATGCCAAACTCTGGAGGGATCAGATAGGGAAAAAAATATACAACGTGAAGGAAAACCTTTGTCCTAATATTCACTGAACTGGCATATCCATTCTTCATATTTTCATTTTCCCCCACTAAAAAAAAAATTTTTGTTTGTTTTTTCATTACAGTTGTCTCACTTTTTTCCCCCTCTTGCTTCCCTGCACCTTGACACACCCTTCCCCCACATTCAGTCCCCACTCAGTTGCCCATGCCCGTGGGTCATTTATATATATTCTTTGATTAGACCCTTCCCCTTCTTACCCCCTTCTCTCCCTCCCCCTACCCCCTTGTTATTGTTAGTCTAGTTCTTGTTTACATAGCTGTGGTTCAATTTTGCTCATTTGTTTGTACTGTTCATTAGTTTCCTGTAATAGGTGACAGCATAAGGTATTTTTCTTTCGTTGCCTGGATTATTTCGCTAAACATAATTCTCTCTAGTTCCATCCATATTGTTGCAAATGGTAGTAGTTTCTTCTTTCTTTCTGCTACACAGAACTCCATTGTGTAAATGTACCACAGTTTTTTGATCCACTCATCTACAGATGGGCATTTAGGTTGTTTCCAACACTTGGCTATTGAAATTGTGCTGCTATGAACATTGGAGTGCACAGGTTCTTTTGAATTGGTGTTTCAGGACTTTTTGGACATAATCCTAGCAACGGAATTGCTGGTTCAAAAGGCAGTTCCATTTTTAGTTTTCTGAGGAAATTCCAAACTGTTTTCCATTGTGGCTGCACCAGTCTGCATTCCCACCAGCAATGCACCAGGGTTCCCGTTTCTCCGCATCCTCTCCAGAACAAGTTGTTTGTTGATTTGTTGATGATGGCCATTCTGACTGGTGTGAGGTGGTATCTCATTGTGGTTTTTATTTGCTTCTCTCTGATGGCTAGTGATGTTGAGCATACATTCATATGTCTATGGACCCTCTGTATGTCTTCTTTGGAGAAGTGTTTGTTCAGGTCCTTTGCCCATTTTTTAGTTGGGTTGTCTGCCTTCTTGGTGTTGAGTCGTATGAGTTCTTTATATATTTTGGAGATCAATCCATTGTCTGAGATGTCATTGGCGAATATATTTTCCCATATGGTTGGTTTCCTTTTCATTTTGCTGATGTTTTCTTTAGCTGAGCAGAAACTTTTTAGTTTGATGTAGTCCCATTTGTTTATTCTTTCCTTTATTTCCCTTGCCTTAGGAGATATATCAGTGAAAATTTTGCTACGTGAGATATCTGAAATTTTCCTGCCTATTTTTTCCTCTTGGACTTTTATGGTATCACGGCTTACATTTAAGTCTTTGATCCATTTTGAGTTTATTCTTGTGTGTGGTGTAAGTTGGTGGTCTAGTTTCATTTTTTTGCATGGCCCTGTCCAGTTCTTCCAACACCATTTGTTGAAGAGGCTCTTTTCACTTCATTTGATGTTCTTTCCCCCTTTGTCAAATATTAGTTGACCATATGAACCTGGGTTTATTTCTGGGCTCTCAATTCTGTTCCATTGATCTATATGTCTATTTTTATGCCAGTACCAGACTCTTTTGATTACCGTGGCCTTGTAGTATAGTTTGATATCAGGTATTGTGATTCCTCTTACTGAGTTCTTCCTCAAAATTTCTGTGGCTATTCGGGCTCTTTTCTGGTTCCATATAAATTTTTGAAGTATTTGTTCTAGGTCTGTGTAATATGTTGCTGGTATTTTAATAGGGATTGCATTGAATCTATAAATTGCTTTGGGTAGTATGGACATTTTAATGATGTTGATTCTTCCCATTCATGAGCATGGTATATGCTTCCATTTATTTGTATCTTCTTTAATTTCTTTCTTCAGTGTTATGTAGTTTTTTGAGTACAGGTCTTTTATCTCCTTGGTTAAGTTTATTCCTGGGTATTTTATTTTTCTTGTTGCTATGGTAAATGGGATTTTTCTTTCAGTTTCTATCTCTGAGTTTTTATTTTGGTGTATAAAAATGCCTTCGATTTCTTAATATTGACATTGTATCCTGCTATTTTGCCGAATTCACTTATTAGGTTGAGTAGTTTTTTTGTGGAGTCTATAGGGTTTTCTATGTATACTATCATGTCATCTGCAAATAATGACAGTTTTACTTCCTTTTTTCCAATTTGGTTGCCATTTATTTCTCTTTCTTGTCTGATTGCTGTGGCTAGAACTTCCAAGACTATGTTGAATAGGAGTGGAGAGAGCGGACATCCTTGTCTTGTTCCTGATCTCAGGGGGAATGCTCTCAGTTTTTGCCCATTGAGTATGATGTTGGCTTCAGGTTTCTCGTATATGGCCTTTATTATGCTGAGGTACGCTCCTTCTATTCCCATTTTGCTGAGAGTTTTCATCATAAATGGTGTTGTACTTTATCAAATGCTTTTTCTGCATCTATTGATATGATCATGTGGTTTTTGTCTTTCATTTGGTTTATGTGGTTATTACGTTTATTGGTTTACGAATATTAAACAATCCTTGCATCCCTGAGATGAATCCCACTTGATCATGGTGTATGATCTTTCCATTGTGTAGCTGGATCCGATTTGCCAATATTTTGTTGAGGATTTTAGCATCTATGTTGATCAGCGATATTGGCCTGTAGTTTTCTTTCTTTGTTGTGTCTTAACCTGGTTTTGGAATAAGGGTAATACTGGCTTCATAGAACGAGTTTGGGAGTCTTCCCTCTTCTAGGATCTTTTGGAATAGTCTGAGGAGGATAGGAGTTAGTTCTTTCCTAAATGTTTTGTAGAATTCACTTGTGAAGCCATCCGGTCCAGGGCTTTTGTGTGCTGGGAGTTTTTTGATTACTGCTTCAATTTCACTAGCTGTTATTGGTCTATTCAGACTTTCTGCTTCTTCTTGATTCAGTTTGGGAAGACTATAGGTTTCCAGGAATTTGTTCATTTCCTCTAGGTTGTCAAATTTCTTACCATACACTTGTTCTTAATAATTTTTTACAATCCTTTGTATTTCTGTTGTATCAGTTGTGATTTCTCCTCTTTCATTTCCGATTGTATTTATTGGGGTCCTCTCCCTTTTTTTCTTCATGAACCTGGTTAAAGGCTTGTCAATTTTGGTTATCTTTTCAAAGAACCAGCTCCTACTTTTGTTTATCTTCTGAATTGTTAGTTTAGTCTCTATGTCATTTAATTTTGTTCTGATCTTGATGATTTCTTTCCTTCTACTTGATCTGGGTTTTCCTTGTTATTCTTCCTCTAGCTCTTGTAGCCGTAGGGTTAAATTTTTTATTAGAGATTCTTCTAGCTTTTTTAGGTAGGCCTGTATTGCTATGAACTGTCCTCTGAGGACTGCTTTCGCTGTATCCCATAGGTTTTGGGTTGTTGTGTGTTCATTATCATTAGTTTCCGGAACCTTTTTGATTTCTTCCTTGATGTCATTGTTAACCCATTCATTATTTAATAGCATGTTATTCATTCTCCATGAGTTTGAATCTTTTTGAGTTTTCCCCTTGAGGTCGATTTCCAATTTTAAGCTATGGTGACCTGAGAAGATGCTTGATATAAAATCAATTTTCTTGAATTTGTTAAGGCTTGTTTTGTTTCCTACCATGTGGTCTATCTTTGAAAATATTCCATGTGCACTTGCGAAGAATGTATATTTTGCTTTTTTGGGGTGAAAAGTTCTATATATATCGAATAAGTCCATTTGATCTAGAGTGTTGTTCAGTGCCTCAATATCTTTGGTGTTTCTTTGCTTCGAAGATCTGTCCCTTGTTGACAATGGGGTGTTAAAGTCCCCTACTATGAGTGTGTTGCTGTCTATATCTTTCTTGGAGTCTTTCAAAATTTTCCTTATATATTTGGGTGCTCCTAAGTTGGGTGCATATATATTTATAATGGTTATATCTTCTTGATGGATTTTTCCCTTAAGTATTGTG
Source organism: Furipterus horrens (assembly GCF_987537825.1). Lineage (NCBI taxonomy): Eukaryota > Metazoa > Chordata > Mammalia > Chiroptera > Furipteridae > Furipterus > Furipterus horrens. The sequence goes on from NW_028327187.1 coordinate 58,043,870, forward strand.
AAATGTCCTTCTTTGTCTCTTTTTATGGACTTTGCTGTGAAATCTGTTTTGTCTGATATAAGTATTGCTACCCCAGCTTTTTTTTCGTGTCCATTTGCTTGAAATACTTTTTCCCATCTCTTTACTTTCAGTCTGTGTAGATCTTTTGTTCTAAGGTGGGTCTCTTTTAGACAGCATATATGTGGGTCATGCTTTCTAATCCATTCAGCTACCATATGTCTTTTAATTGGAGAATTTAATCCAGTTACATTTAAGGTTATTACCGATAAGTACTTATTCATTGTCATTTTCCCCCTTCGTACTTGTGTTCTTTTCTGTCTCTCTCTGTTTCTTTATCTTCTTAAAGCAGACCCTTTAGCGTCTCTTGCATTGCTGGTTTTGTGGAGATGTATTCTTTTAGCCTTCTTTTGTCTTGGAAGCTCCTTATTTCACCCTCCATTTTGAATGAGAGCTTTGCTGGGTAGAGTATTCTTGGTTGTAAACCTTTGTTTTTCATTGCTTGGAATATATTTTGCCATTCCCTTCTGGCTTGTAGTGTTTCTGCTCAGAAATCTAATGCTAGCCTTATTGGAGCTCCCTTGTATGTTATTAGTTGTTTCTCTCTTGTTGCTTTTAGGATTCTCTCTTTGTCTTTGAATGTTGGCATTTTAATTATGATTTGTCTTGGGGTGGGCCTGTTGGGGTTCATCTTCATTGGGACCCTCTGTTCTTCGTGGACTTGTGTGACTCTTTCTCTCCTCATGTTAGGGAAGTTTTCTGTCATTAGTTTTTCAAACAGCTTTTCTATCCCTTGCTCTTCTCCTTCTCCTTCTGGAATTCCTATGATACGGATATTATTACGTTTGATGTCCTGCAGCTGTCTTAGAACCTCTTCAGTCTTGTTCAGTCTTTTTTCATTTTGTTGCACTGTCTAGGAGTTTTTGTGTACGATGCCCTCCAGCTCGCTGATCCGATCTTCTGCTTCCTCTAGCCTGCTTTTAATTCCTTCTAGTGTGTTCTTCAATTCAGAGATCATATTCTTCATTTCCTCCTGGCTCTTATTGATAACTTCTATGTCCTTTTTCATGCTTGTGTAATTCTCTGTAAGTTCCTTGTGGTATTTATGGAGTTTCTTGTAGTTTCCCTGGAGTTCTTTGTAGTTTCCGCTGAGCTCATTCAGCTTCTCCATAATCCATGTTTTGAATTCTATATCTGATATTTTGCTCCCCTCTATTTCCTTTAGCACTCTCTCTGGGGATTCTATCTTTCCTTTTGATGGGGGGTTGTTTCTCTGTCTCCCCACTTTTGTGATTCTTATTGTTTGTTGGTGTTTTTTAGAATGATGTGCACTTCCTGGATCTGCCTCTGGTAGCGTCAGATCATGTAGCAGACTGGTCCTGGGCAGCCTATTGGAGACTTCCAGGGATCTACTGCCTTTGTCTGTCTTCTTTAGTTGTTAATCTACTCAATCTGTGATTAGCTGTCAGGCTTAAGGACCGTGGGTGTGGCAGCTTAATTCCTGTAGGCACGGTTTTTATTTCCCCTTAGGCTGATGACACTTGGAGGGAAATGATCTGTCTGCTGTCTTGGGGCTGAGTCAGCACTGGCTGGTCCTGGGAGGAGGGTAGTGTAACTTCCACTTACTCCTCTGCCATCTTGGATCTCCGTCTGTGTTGTTCTTGATGTTATTTCTTTAATCTGTCTGGTTGTATTTCAGCTACTCTTTGGTGGGTCTTTTCCTCTGGTTAGTTGATTGAGAGTCACTCTGCCCACCTTGTCTTGAGATCTTTTGTGGCGGTGCTGCTAAAACATAATCACACAACCCAGGCAAGAAACCCACACCCTCCAATATCTCCCGCAACTAAAATCTCACTATAGGTTACAAGTGAGTCTGTATTAATATACTTGTGGAGATATTGGGACTCTTATTTCATAGGAGAAACAGATAGGAGTTGTTTTAAATGAAGGAAGGGTAACTTTTTAGAGGGAAGTTGATAGAGTAATAATATTAGCAATTGAGTTCAAGTTTATATATGACAGCAATTAACACTTACACTGTATGTTTGAAAAGGAGGAGAGGGTTACAGTGTGTAGTGAGAAAGTGGAAGTGTATAGTATTAGGATTATATAATCGGTATATGCTATATGTTTAGCGTGGAAGGGATGATAGACACAACAGACGTCCAAGCAGACAGACAGCCAGAAATTGAAGCAGATGGATGAGGAGGTTAGAAGGTAGGAAACAGATTGCGAAAGAATTTTTCAGGAATAAAAATGCAGAGTAGAAAATAGCAAGACAGGAAGGGAGAGAGGAAAGAGAGAGAGAAAGTAGAGAAGAGAAGGATAGGAGAGAGAAGGAAAGAAGAAGGGGAGGGAGAAGAGGCGGGACTGGATTAAAATTTTAAAAATATATATATTATAAAAAAATTAGGAGATTAAAACGTGATATAAAATTGCAAGATAGAGAGAAAGAGAGAATATAGAGAGAGGAATAAGAGATGGGAAAGCAAGAGGATGGGGGAGTATAAGAACACAGGGGAGGGAAGGAAATCAAGAGGAAGAGGAGATATTAGGGAGGAAAAGATTGAAATTGAAGAGTTGACAAAAGATAGGATGAAGGAGAGAAATACAAGAGGGAGAGAAAGAAGTGAGCAGATGGGGAGGAAAGAGAGAAGGGTTAAGAAGGGCAGGGTGAAGGGGGAAGGGAATAGATTAGAATTAAAATTTAAATATTAAAAGATTAGAATATAAAGTGGAATAAGGAGAGAAAAAGAAAGAGAGAGTATTTATAGAGAGAGAAGGAAAATAAGGGCAAGGGAGGAAAGAAAAATGAATGTAGACTGAAGGGGGACAAAATAAAGAAAGAAATTTAATAAAATTGAAAGTGCTTAGTGCAGAGAAAGGAGAGAGAGAGAAAGGAAATGGAAGGAAGATGAGGATAAGGGTGAGGGAAGGGGATTAGAAGAAGAGAATAGGAAGGAAAGGGAGAGAACTTAAAATTAAAAATTAACAAAGAATAGGATGAAGGGAAGACATGCTAAGGGGAGAGAAGGGAGAGAAGAGGAGGGGAGAAAAGGAGAGAGAATAAGAAAGGACAGTAGGGGTAGTTAGAGAGAGAGTGAGAAATAAAAGAATGAGAGGACTTTAACTCAATTCTACTTTTAGGCACAATCTCTGGGTATTTTTGGTTTGTTTGTTTTTTGTTTTTCCTTCCTTCCTTCCTGAGTCTGCCCCTATTCAAAATTCCATGGGTTTCAAATCTTTTCTGGTTGGTTGGCTGGCTGTGGAAAGGTCCTTTTCGATTCTGGGGTTGCTGGTCTTTTATTCATGGGCCTACCACCGCTTTCCTGTGAGCTGTGTTTAGTTGTCCCCTCCTGTGGCACCCTCAGCCCTCCTCAGGCTTGTCCAGCTACTCCTTCCCTCTGTTGGTCCAGCCTGTGCCTGCCAGCAATCCCCGCCCTGCCTCCAGTCGTGTCTCTATTCCCAGGCTACAGCTTCTGCTCTCTTCCCTGTCTGTATGCCTGCACACCCTACCTCTCTCCCTGTCTCAAGATCGTCCCTTTGTTCTGCAGGACTCTGGCACAGTCGCTCAAAGTGCCAGGCCCAGTGGCACTCTCCTGCCCAGGGCCTCTCCCCTAGTCTGGAGCTCTGCAGCGGCTTTCCCGCGTGGGCTCTTCTCCTTGCCCGAAAACTTTCTCTATTCCAAACTACAGCTTCTGCTGGCTTCCCTGTCTGTAGGCCTGCACGCTCTACCTCTCTTCCCGCCCCAGCACCGTCCCTTTGTTCTGCAGGATTCTAGTGTGGTTGGCCAGCGCAGGGCTCTCCTACCCAGGAGCTCTCCACCAATCTGGATCTCCGCAGCAGCCTTTCCCTGTGGGCCCTTCTCCCCGCCCTAAAACCATCTCCACTCCAGAACCACCGCCTCCGCTCTCTTCCCTACTTACACGCCCTATGCGCCCTATTTCTCTCCTAGCCCCAAACCCGCCTTTTGTTCTGTGGGATTCTAGTGCGATTGCTCAAAGCGCAGGGGGCATGCACTGTTATCCTGCTCAGGTGCTCTCCCCCGGTCCAGAGTTCCATAGCAGCTTTTCTGTGCGGCCCGTCTCCTTGCCCCAAAACTGTCCCTTTGCAGAACAGAGATATTCATTCTAGATAATCAGGGTCTTGGGTCCCAGGATGCTGAGATTTTCACGGGGAGCTTAGGTCACAATATCATATTCCAACTTGATGACTTTTTCAAATTCTTAGGCACGTTGTCAGAAATCCCATATGCACTGGCATTTTATTTCAAGGCAGAGGGGACCTGTACTCCAAATATAAGCTAACTCTTACCACAGTACTATCTAGTAGTCATTACATAGTCACTTTCCCTTTTACACCCTTGCATTATAAAAAAAAAGTACCTTTAAAAGAAGTGCCCTCAATATTTTCATTATTAAAGCCATACCCTGGATATTCAACTCAATTAGCAACCCTCACACCTTCTGGTCCTAGGCTTTCTCCACTGAGTAAGTTTTTACCATTAATTGAGGCTACGGGAGAGCATCGCCCTCAGCTAGTACATAAGCCCTTCTCTCTTAAGGAGCTTAAACAGATTAAGGCAGACTTAGGAAGCTACTCCGACAACTCAAATAAGTACATTGATGCATTCTAATACCTTACCTTAGCTTAAGAGTGAAACTGGACAGACACTATGTTTGTCTTAGGGCAGACCTCATCAAATCTTGAACAGGAAAAGGTAATAAAGAAAGCCAGAAAACTTGCCAGCAACTTACACTTATCTTATAGTAAATACCCTGTTGAAGAGTCAGCAGTTCTACATTGACCCCCCTCAAATAGAAAATAAATCACTTTCTAATTTGCATTGAAGTGGGCATCAAGGCTGACAAAAGGCCATTAACTATTCCAAGGTCTTCGCTCTCCACCAAGGCCTAGATGAGAATCCCACCACATTTTTTTGTAAAAGTGAAGAGGGGCACTTATCAAACACACCAATCTAGGTCAGGAAATACTACAAAATAAGTTTCTAAACCAATTGTCTCTGATATAAGGGAAAAACTCCATTCAGGAACCTGGAGTCTCCTTAAATGAAATGTTAACCACAACAACTAGTCTTCTACAACTGAGATCAGGAAAAAGAGGCCAGGACTCAGGAGAAGGAAAAAGGAAGAAGGTTTGGCATGCCCAAATTATAGGCACAGACACATTCCACAGGACCTTGCAGGATGTGAAGTGAAATGGGGCACTGGGCCAAGGAATGTCCAAACTGTGACAAGCCATCTCAGAGATCATGCTGTAAGTGTGAGAAGTCAGGACACTGGGCAGCACTCTGTCCCTGGGACCATAGGGCCCCCAGACCTGGGACTACCACTGCCTTACAGAAGTTAACTTGAGACTAAAGCTGCCCATTCCAGTCAGACCCACCTCAAAATGTCACCATTACTGGACTGAAGACCAGGGTACATATGGATGTGGCAAGTAGAACAGTAACTTTCTTATTAGATGCTGGGGTACTGGGGTCACCTACTATGTCTTTACTTCCTTCTCCAGACCCCTTTCGTCACAATCCTGAACCATCCCAAGAGTAGCAGGAAAGTCTACTACTAAGAATTTCACCCCCCCTTTGGGCTGTCTGTGGGACAGATATTATTTCATGTATTCCTTTCTTGTAGTCTCAGAATGCCCAACCTTTCTCCTTGGGAAGGACCTTCCACAATTATTAGAAACAACAATAGTTATAGGTGAGAATCCTATCTTGAGACCACCCCTCCAAATGTTAGTCACACAAACTGAAGGACATTTGAACTCTCTTATTCCTATATGGGAGGGCCAAATTAAGTCAGAAGTCTGGGATACCAGGTTCCCTAGTAGGTCTAAAATTGCTCCCCCAGTTCTCATTAATCTTAAAAATCCCTCACAGTTTCCCCACTAGAAATAATACTCCCTATGACCTGAAGCAAGGACTGGACTCCAGCCTATAATTTCTAAGTTCCTTTCTTGTGGGTTATTCAAACCTACTAATTCTCCTTGTAATAGTCCTATATTAGCAGTCAGGAAAAAGGACAATTCCTATAAATTAGTCCAAGACCTAAGAATTATTTATGAGCAGTAATTCTGTTACACTATTTTTTCCCCAATCCATTTACCCTTATAAGGACAAACTCATGGGTTCTACATGGTTTACTATGTTAAATCTCAAGGATGCATTCATTTGCATCCTGTTAAACATAAAGTCTCCATTTCTTACACTTTTGAATGGACACTCCCTGAAGGGCCGTCCCAACAACTAACTTGGATTGTTTTACCCCAGGAATTTATAGACAATCCCTATTTATTTGGTTAGGCCCTGACTGAGGACTTAACTGACTTACAGCTAGAAAACAGGACACTCCTTCAGTATGTAAATGACTTACCTGTCAGCTCCTCAAATCAGGAACTATTTGTCTTACAAGTTCTTTAGACATTAAATTTCTTAGCTATGTGGGGATATATAGTTTCGAAGTCTAAGGCTCAACTGGTCAAACAGGAAATACATTATTTGGGCTTGGTACTTACTCCCAGGAAATGGGGCCTTTCCCCAGACAGAGTCCAGGTCATCATGCAGCTCCCTGAATCTAAGACCCAGAAACAACTGAGGGCCTTTTTCAGCCTAACTGGGTATTGCAGAATCTGAATACTTAATTATGGCCATGTCACACAGCCTTTTTATGATAGTCTCAAGGGCCAGGAAAATTCAGACCCCTTACAATAGGAACAAAATCAGCAAAAGGCTTTCAATCAACTTAAGGCCCTACTATATCTTCTGGGAGTCCAGTTTTTATAGAAGTCTGGAAAGACAGTTCCCCTAGATTTCAACTACAGCCCTCACAGAAGGGTCTCCTCCTTGTTCTTATGTCTTCCCTGACAGCCATCAAGGTCCCTGACATCTCCAGCTGGAAACATCACTCTCAAGCCAAGCCATGGAAGGAGTCAACTTTTTCAGGATTTCCAAAACAGCAGGAAAATACTGCCTACACTTGTGAGCAAACAGAGGACCTCAAACTCCTCTTCAAAAAATAAAAAGCGACTTCCGGCCAAGATGGAGGCTTAGATGGACATGCTCGGCCTCCCTCTACAACTAGAGAGGAATACAACTACTTCAAAACAAAAGATAACTAGAAATTCCAGAAAATAAAACTACACGGAAGCCCAACGTATGAAGTTATAAACCAGCGGCGCTCTTTGGGCAGGTAAGAGTGAAAGTGGGCGGTGCTGTTTGCGGTCGCACCAGGGACAGTGGCAGGGAGAACAATCCCAGCGGCAGGGAGAACAATCCCGGCTGCAGTCAAACCCCGGTGGCTCGTGACCCCAACGCTGGGAGAAGCAGCCACCACATGGCCTCGAACAGTGAGGCCCAGGGGGCGGGAGGACGGATCCCAGTCTCCTAGCGGAATAACTGTGTGAATCCATCTTGGACCCCCGCCCCCACACAAACCGCCACAGGGCTGCGAAATAGGTTGCAGATCGCCATTGGTCGCTGGGCAGTGACGACAAAGCTCGGGCGAGAAAGGTTGCGGATCGGCGCCGGCCGATGGGTTGTGACGAGTACACAGGCACCGCCCCCTATAGCCGGCCCAAGAAAACAAAACGCATCTGTCAAAATGAGGCAGACAACTATAGAAATCCCGGTGTCACAGCTCACCAGGCAACAGATGAAGAATCTGACAGATGAACAAATAAGAAACCTGTCAGAGGCTCAGTTCAGGGCCATTGTTATCAGGTGGCTTACAGAATTAACAAAAGATCTGGAAAAAGCTGAGAAAGAATTGAAAAACACTCATACTGAAAGGAACAAAACCACATACGAGACAGATGGTGAGAAAATAAAATCCAGAGTTCAACTCAACAAACCAGAACACAAAGAAGGAACAAACAGTCAACCAGTGCAGAGAGAAAAAACGGGAAGCAAGGAAAATGATGAGAGGATCAGAAACCTCTGGGACAGCTATAAAAGGCCCAACATAAGAATCATTGGTTTGCCAGAGGGCGAAGAAGATGAACTAGAAATTGAAAAATTAAGTGAAAATATAATAAAGCAGAACTTCCCAAACTTGGGGAAGGAAATAGACTTACAGGTCCAGGAAGCACAGAGAGTTCCAGAAAAACTGGACCCAGGGAGAACCACTCCAAGACACATTATAATCAAAATGTCAAAAATTAAAGATAAAGAGAGAATCTTAAAAGCAGCAAGAGAGAAGAAAAGAATCATGTACAAAGGGGTCCCAATTAGACTATCAGCTGACTTCTCAAGGGAAACCCTACAGGCAAGAAGAAACTGGCAAGAAATATTCAAAGTAATGAAAATCCAAAACCTACAACCACGAATACTCTATCCAGCGAAATTGTCATTCAGAATAGAAGGACAGAGAAAGTGTTTCCAGGACAAAATAAAACTGAAAGAGTTCATTAGATCCAAACCACTGTTATATGAGATGTTAAAGGGACTGGTTTAAAAAAAAAAACAGAAGCTAGGGAGATGAAACAAAGGCAAACTAAATAGGCAACGAGAGGGAAAGAGGAACTGTGGGTACGGGAAGCATATTGGGGGGAGGTCAACAGGGAGGGGGAATGGGGAAAGGGAGGGAGATGATATAGGAATTGGGGATCAAGGTAGGAGGGAATGGAATAGACGGAGAGAGGTTGGGAGGAACTGTATGCACAACTAATGGACATAATCTAAAAGGGGGGGACAACTGGAGGGAGGGGGGCCACCGGGTGGAGGGGAGCAGAGGGAAGGGAAATTGGCACAAATGTAATAATTTAATCAATAAAACACATTAAATCATTTAAAAAAAAAAATCATTGGTTTGCCAGAGGGCGAAGAAGATGAACTAGAAATTGAAAAATTAAGTGAAAATATAATAAAGCAGAACTTCCCAAACTTGGGGAAGGAAATAGACTTACAGGTCCAGGAAGCACAGAGAGTTCCAGAAAAACTGGACCCAGGGAGAACCACTCCAAGACACATTATAATCAAAATGTCAAAAATTAAAGATAAAGAGAGAATCTTAAAAGCAGCAAGAGAGAAGAAAAGAATCATGTACAAAGGGGTCCCAATTAGACTCTCAGCTGTCTTCTCAAGGGAGACCCTGCAGGCAAGAAGGGACTGGCAAGAAATATTCAAAGTAATGAAAAGCAAAAACCTACAACCACGAATACTCTATCCAGCAAAATTGTCATTCAGAATAGAAGGGCAGAGAAAGTGTTTCCAGGACAAAATAAAACTGAAAGAGTTCATTAGATCCAAACCACTGTTATATGAGATGTTAAAGGGACTGGTTTAGAAAAAGGAGGATCAAAACTATGAACACTAAAATGAAAACTGCATCACAAGAAACAACAACAGAAGCTAGGGAATTGAAACAAAGGCAAACTAAACGGGCAACGAGAGTGGAAAAAGAACTATAGGTATGGGGAGCATATTGGGGGGAGGTCAGCAGGGAGAGAGAAGGGGGAGAGGGAGGGAGATGATATAGGAATTTAGGAGAATGGTAGGAGGGAATGGAATAGACAGAGAGAGGTTGAGAAGAACTATATGCACAACTAATGGACACGGTCTAAAAGGGGGGGGGACAACTGGAGGGAGGGGGGCCACCGGGTGGAGGGGAGAAGAGGGAAGGGAAATTGGGACAACTGTAACATTATAATCAATAAAACACATTAAAAAAAACAAAAAATAAAAAGCTGTTACAAATAAGTAACATGACAACTAGGCCTTAATATAATCGTCTTTCTCAGCCCTGGCTGGTTTAGCTCAGTGGATTGAGCGTCGGCCTGCGAGCTAAGTGTCGCTGGTTCGATCTTCCAGTCAGGGTACATCAGAGAAGGAAAACTCTGACTCCAAAAAACCTCCTCTGCCTTGCGGCATACCTCTTCAGGGGAAAGGCTAAGGGAGTAAACCCCGACAGAAAATCCGGAGCCGGAGTCCCTAAGGCGGTTTGACGTTGTAGTCAACACCGGCAACTCCTGCGGCGCACCTGAACCCAAGCTGTATTGACTCCGTCTTTCCCTTGGATCCTTCAGCTGCGAAGAGAGGGGGGGTCTGCTGCATGGGCAACAGCAGACCCTCCATATTACCCTGCCCAGGCTCTGTAGCTTCAGCGTCATCGCAAGATGTCGATTCAACACGGGAGGAGACAGATACTACCATGTCACTCCCGAGTCGGACTGCACAGCCATTCTCGGCGGTGCAGATAGACTCTTAAGAAGCTACACCATCGTCTCTCGAGACGGACGGCTGCCGACGACGACGACGACGACGAATCGTCTTTCTCATATTTCGGACACTATTTCTACCAATCTGTCAGTATACTCCGCCTCTTCCGCCAGATAGGAATTCTTCTAACCCTATTAGATTTAACGCTTATCAAATAAAATCTTAGGTTCTTCACTACACTAACCTTCTTGCCAAATTTGTCACCCCTAGGGCACAGCAATTTGAGGTCAAGATACAACCTTCAACCCTTTATTACGGGCATCTAGAAGGACATCATTTACAGACACCTCCTCTAGCTGACAATCAAGTATAGGAACCCAAACCACAACAGTTCCCCCTTTCATCAAGAAGCAACCAGAGTGGCCATTTCCCTAATTCCCCAAAGATTTGGGTTCCTATCACTTGATGGGGGAAATGTTAGTGGCAGCTAAGAATGAGTAGCCAGAGAGGAAATAAAAGCAGGGCCCTCACCATTACAATCTAACAAACAACTTAATATAGGAGGCTAGAAGCAAAAGGAAGACATGTCTCACCAATTAGCTCAGCAGTTCTGAACTCAGTTTGATAAGATTGCCAGTCATCCAGAGCAAAACAAGAAAAATAGTGCGGAATAAAAAGGGAGTCCTTGAGACTGTACTGAGAAATGCAAGCCTCTATAACAATTTCAATAAGGTTGCCAGGCATCCCAAGCATTAAAATTAGTAATAGTACAGAGAGGAGGGTAGTCCTTGAGACTCTATTCTGGGAAAGGGAGCTTCTATAACAATTTCACTAAGACAAAGAGCCTTTACTAAATGGAAAAGAAAGCCTTTGTAGCTGTACATTATTTCCAAAGGGGAGAAAGAGAGGTACCTAGAACCTAGTTATGGTATATAACCCCTGAACCCCAATAGTCAGCATATTTAGATGAGCTAAGTACCCACTTGCAACCTTTTCTCAAGTGTATAGAACAAACTCACTAACTTACTAACAGACTTACTAACATCTTTATTTCCTCTATACATGGGACATTTAGACTAGCTGGGTGCTTGCTTGTAGCTTTGTGCTCATGTGTTTCATAAATAAACTTGTTATCTCATTTCCACTATACAGTGTTTATCTCTCGCTTGAATTCGTGTCTTTTGAGCAAGACAAGAACCAAGGCAAGGGAGAGAGCCTTTTCACTCAGGTGTCTCTCTCTCTCTCTCTCTCTCTCTCTCCCCCCACCATATACACCATACAATATATATTATATTTATGTACAAAAAAGTCCAGCCATTGTTGATATAATGACAATGGTTTGTGCGACATCAATGTAATATGGCAGTCAAGGAGAGGGGACTGAAATGCACATGTGTGAACAATGATGACTTCACTGTCCTAGTCACTGAGTGTGGTAGATGCTGTTGAGTGAGCATCTGTATTGTGTTGGCCATTACATTCAAAATGACTGAGTACAAACACACAAAGGAGACTTCCGGCCAAGATGGAGACCTAGACTCACACGCTCCATCTCCCTCCACAACTAAGAAGGAATACAACTGCCACAAAACCAGAAATAACCAGAAGTTCCAGAAAATAAATGGAAGTCCAATGTATGAAGTTATAAAGAAGTGGTGCTCATCTCGATGGGTAGGAGGGGTAAAGCCAAGGTGGAGAGGTCAACCTGTGCTGGCAAAGGCGACAGCGGTGGAACAACGGTAAGCACGAACACCCATATTTAATAGGAGGTGAGAAGTGCCTGGGGAGTACCCCCGGCTGCAGAACAGACCCATCAGCTTGTGATTCCAATGCCGGAAAGGCAGATCCCCATTCCCTTGGACTGTGAGGCCCAGAGGGAGTGGGGACGAAGGAGGAGACTCCTGGTCTCTCAGCAGAGAGTGAACAGCAGGAATCCATCTTGGACTTCCACTCCCACAGAAAATGCCAGGCATGGTGAGAGGGTCACCTGGTTGTGATGAGTGAACAGGGCTTCACCCCCTATAGCATAGGAAGTTTTACAGCCCCGCCCAGGAAGCAAAGGTAAAAACAAAACTGTCAGGATGGCACAGATCATGATAGAGATCTCAGTGACGCAGCTGACCAGACAGCAAATATCTAATCAAATGAAGCAGCAGATAGGAAGTCTTTCTGAGGCACAGCTCAGAGCTTTGGTTATAAAAATGCTGGCTTTTCCCCAAACTGAAATCACCATTGAAAGGGAAGAGATTTCAGGTCCTTGATGATATCCAGGAAAATATGACGGGGCAGCTGATGGTGACTGGGAGAACTGTGTGATGTCTCAAGATGCTTACATTGGAGGGGACTGAGGCATCATCTTTCTATGTACAATGTTTCTTATATCTTGTATCTTCTTCAATAAATGTCTATTTTTCATATTGTATGGATGGATACTTTCTGGGAAGACCTCATGTTTGTGTGAGTGTGTGTGTATTACAGTAGAACAAAGTAAGGACATTGTAAATACACTTACATATATATAGTCAACAGATTTTCAACAAAGGAGGAAAGGCAATGCAAGGAAACAAAGACAGTCCCTTCAAAAAATGATACTGGGAAAACTGGATGCATATCCACATGAAAAAAAATAAATCTAGACACATATCTTACACCCTTCACATAAATTACTCAAAATGATTGAAAGACCTAAATCTAAAAAACATCCTTGGTTATGCTGGTGACTTTTCATATATAACACCAAAGAGAGTCCATGAAAGAAATAACTGATAAGCTGAACTTCATTAAAATTAGAAACTTTTTCTCTGCAAAAGACAATGTCAAGATAATGAGAATACAGTTCACAGACTGGGAGAAAATATACATCTGATAAAAGACAGTCACTCAAAATACCCAAAGAATTCTTAAAACTCAACAACAAGGAAACTAACAACTCAATTTCTAAATGGGAAAAAGGCCTTAGCAGACAGCTCATCAAAGATGATACATGGATGACAAACATATATAAAGATGTTCCACATCATATATCATCAGGGAAATGTAATTTAAAGCAACAATGAGATACCACTACACACCTATCAGAATGGCCAAAACTCATTACACAGGCAACAACAAATGCTGGGGAGAATTTGGAACAACAGGACCCCTCATTTACTGTTGGAGGGCATGTGAAATATTACAGCTAGTTCTGAAGACAGTTTGGTGGTTTCTTATAAAATTAAACATACCCTTACTACACAATCCAGCAATCACACTCCCTGGTGTTTACCCAAAGGAGTTGAAAATTTATGTTCACACAGAACCTGCACACAGGTGTATAGAGTAGCTTTACTCATAATTGCCAAAGCTTCAGAGCAACCAAAGTGTTCTTCAGCATATCAATAGATAAATAAATGTGGTACATCCATATAAAATGAAGTATTATTCAACGTGAAAAAGAGATGGTCCATGAAGCTTTGAAAAGGTATGGGTGGACTTTACATGCACATTATTAAGTAAAAGAAACTAATCTGAAAAGGCTACATACTATATGATTCCAAGTATATGACATTCTGGAAACAAAAAAACTATGGAGACAGTAAAAAGATTAGTGGTTGTTAGGAGTTTGGGAGGCACACATATGATTTTTATGGCAGTGAAAATATTCTATATGTTACAATAATGAAGAATGCATATGAAAGAATGCCCAACATCAATAACAGTCAGAGAGATGCAAATAAAAACCACAATGAGATACCACTTTACACCAGTCAGAATGGTCACCATCAAATCAACAAACAACAAATGCTGGCGAGGATTTGGAGAAACAGGAACCCTAGTGTACTGTTGGTGGGAATGCAGACTGGTGCAGCCACTGTGGAAAACAGTATGGAATTTCCTTAATAAACTAAAAATGAAACTACCTTTTGAACCAGTGATTCCACTGCTAGGATTATACCCAAAGAATCCTGAAGCCCCAATTCAAAAGAACCTATGCACCCCTATGTTCATAGCAGCGCTGTTTACAATAGCTAAGTGCTGGAAACAGCCTAAGTGCCCATCTGTAGATGAGTGGCTTAAAAAATTGTGGTGCATTTACACAATGGAATTCTATGTAACAGATAGAGAAAAGGAACTCCTGCCATTTTTGACAACATAGATGGAACTAGAGAGAATTATGCTTAACGAAATAAGCCAGGCAATAAAAGAAAAATACCATATGATATCACCTGATATAGGAGACTAATGAACAACACAAACGAACAAAATTGAACAAGGGACAGAGTAACAGTTATCAGAGGGGAGGGGGAGGGAGAGAAGGAGAGTGAGTAGGGGAAGGGCTTATTAAAAGAATTAGTATGAATAACCCGTGGACACGTACAACGGGGTTGGAATTGACTGTGGGAGAAGGGGTGGGCTGGGTGGGGGATAGCAATGAGGGAAAAAAGTGGGACAATTTTAATAGAAAATCAATTTTTTAAAAAAGTACAGAATACCCAGTGAAATTTGAACTTCAGATAAACAATGAATACTTTTTAATATTCATATGTTATACACAATATTTGAAACATATACTGAAAAACAGGTTAAATACTTTCAGTTGATCCAATTGCATTGCCAGTATGAAAATATCTGGAGCTTTATTTTTTGCTTTATTCAGTGGTCAAATCACTTTAAACATCAGTTGCCTAAAATGTGCATACTTTCAAATAATAATACTGACATAAAATTTTCTTGTCACATTTCTTGACTCTAAGAGGTGTGTTATTAGCATTTCTTCAGCAAACATGATATTGCGTTTTTTTTTGAGGTCTGTTAAAAAATACTTGTTTTTATAACCATCTTTGGTAATATAAGAAATATTAAATGTTAATTCATGCTCTTTTAGCAACTTTTGATATAGAAATGTTCTTTATCTTTTAGTTTATTTATATAAATCATATTTATAAAAATTTCAATATTAAATAATTGTAGTATTCTTAGAAGGAAATTCCCTACTAGGAGGTACTTTGAAGAATTGGAGATATGTTGTGACTTGCTTCTAATTTTTGAAAATTTTATTTTTCATTTGATATACTCCCATTTGTTTATTTTCTCTTTTGTTTCCAATGCCATAGGAGATATATCAACAAAAATATTACTACGTGAAATATCTAAGATTTTACTACCTATGTTTTATTCTAGGATTTTTATGGTTTCACAACTTACATTGACGTCTTTTATCCAGTTTGAGTTAATTCTTGAGTATGGTGTATGTTGGTAATCTATTTTCTTTTCTTTTTTTTTTGCATGTTCCAGTTCAGTTTTACTAGCACCATTTACTGAAGAGACTGTCTTTGCTCCATTGTATGCTCGTGCCGCCTTTGTCAAATATTAATTAATCATAGAGGCATAGGTGTAATCCTGGGCTCTCTGCTCTGTTCCATTGATCTATGTGTCTGTTCTTATGCTAGTACCAGGCTGTTTTTATTACAGTGGTCTTATAGTATAGTTTGATATCAGGAGTTGTGATACTGCCAGCTTTGTTCTTCTTTCACAAGATTTTTGAGGCTATTTTGGGTCCTTTTTGGTTCCATATAAATTTTGGAATATTTGTTCTAGGTCTGTGAAATATGCCAGTGGTATTTTAATAGGAATTGTGTGAATATATAGACTGCTTTGGGTAGAATGGTAGGATTAATATTTTAATGATGTTAATTCTTCCGATCCATGAACACAGTATACGCTTCCACTCATTTGTATCTTTCTCAATTCATATCTTCAATGTCCTATAGTTTTTCGAATAGAAGTCTTTTACCTCCTTGGTTAAATTTATTCCTAGGTACCTTATTTATATATTTTTGTTACAATTATAGATGGGATTTTTTTTTTTGGCTTCCCTTTCTGATAACTCATTATTGGTGTATGAAAATGCCATTGATTTCTGGGTATTGATTTAGGATCCTGCTACTTTGCTGAATTTATTTATTAGGTCTAGTAATTTTTTTGTGGAGTCTTTATTTAGGGTTTCCCTTCTTTTTTTGTTACTAAGGAGAGTCTTTTATTTATTGTTTAATTATATTTTATTGTTTATGCTATTAGAGTTGTCCTAAATTTTCCTCTTTTGGCCCTCTCTAGCCAGCCCTCCGCCTACTCCCTGAGGCAATACCTAACTATTGTCCCTGTTCATGTCCATGGGTCCTACATATATGCTCTTTGGCTATTCTGTTTGCTGTATTGTACTTTACATCCCGTGATTATTCTGTAACTACAAATTTGTACTTCTTAATCCCTTTAACTTTCTCACTCATACTCCTGACTCCCCTCCCACCTATCTACCATCAAAAAGGTTCTCTGTATGTGTGATCCTGTTTCTGTTCTAATTGTTTGTTTATTTTTTATGTGTTCAATTGTTGATAGATATGTATCTATTACCATGTTATTTTGATATTTTATCTTCTTCTTATTTATTTATTTATATATTTTTTATTTTTAAGTGTATTTATTGATTATATTGTTACAATAGTTCAAATTTTTCCCCTTTGCTCCCCTCTGTCCAGCACCCCCTCCCCTAGCAATCCCACCCCACCCTCCCAGTCCATGCCCATGGGACGTGCATACAAGTTCTCTAGCTTCACCTTTTCCTATGCTATTCTTTTGTTAAAAAATAATTAACTTTTTATGACAATAGAAAATAATAATCTTCCCTCTCAGACTTAAGACCCTTTATAGTCTTATAAAGGACAATGGGTGAAGGTCTCGTGCTCCTCTAGCTGCTTCAAGCTGGACATGGTCGCTGTCCTAACTAACATTGGGTTCAGAAATTCATAATACGAGTAGGGGTGTGGAGGGGAGGGTGGCCTTGCCACATGGAAAGGGATTTTGCAGACTCCATGTCAGTTATCTGTCCCCAGACAACAGTGTCCTTGGTTTAACAGGCTGGCATCCTTGTTGCATTCTGGGGGCAACAGATTTGGCAACAGGGTTAAAAGGCATCATCCAATCCATAACCACTAGATGACAAAAGGAAGGGATTAATTTTTCAATGTCCCACATTAGGGAAAAAAAAAAGCTTCTTTGGAGGAAGGTGTGCAAGGCACGTCATACTTGTCCAAAACCATTTTTCCCACTATACTTTGTTTGGGCTGAGGGGAATATTTTAGGTTTACCCCCTCTCAGACCTCTGGGTCCTTTCTGTCCAACACCCTAGAACAGAAAAAAAAAAAACAATTTTAAAGTAAAGCCCACAGACCACCTCATTCTTCACCAACTCATCCTCTTAGTTCAGCCAAACCATTGAGTCTCAGGAGGCAGCACTGGAGACAGGATTAAGTGAGGCCTATAGGCACAGTCAATCACTCAGGTAATGAGATCATAGTCTTACAGCCTTTAAAAACAGGAAACAGATGTTAATTTATGCAACATAACCCATAAACAAGATTCTAAATCTGCAAGACTGTCTTATTAGCAAGACATCCAGTTGCAAGGCATTTGACATTCTTCTTGCCTATAAATTAAACATCTTTGATGATGTCACAGACATAGTTTAACTTTCAAATGAAGAAAAAAAACTTTAAATAAAAAGAAACTTTAAAGACAGTTAGCTGCACTACTTTATAGTCTACCACTGAGCATTGTGATTTTCCTTGAATCACGATTTTTCTCCTTAAGATTATCCTCCTTGTCACTAAAGGAACTGCATTAAATCCATTTTTAATTTATCCTGTTCATTTGCATAAACATAAGAAGAGCAGCAAATGTTCGTTTATGATCTTTAAGTCTGCTTTGCTGGCACTTACACAACGAACATTTAGGGTGACCTTCAGTCTGCCTTTCAGGGCACAGAAGCTGAGCCACATACCTGACATTCAGCCTTGCCTATAAACACCTGTCTTCTAAATCCGTCAGATTTTCCACTGTACCTTAAGGTTGCCTTTAGCCATCTTTCAGGAAAGCAACCTTCATTTCTTCCCTAAAAAGATTGCCATGGACCACACAACCAACCACGGTACCAGGCCTTTTTTCTTGAGGGCTTTTATTACCTTTGAAAGTCAATCTTAATTCCTCAGGGCTTATTGATAACAACCAGAGCCCAAGCATGTCTCCTTTAGGCATGACATTCCAGTCAAAGTCTTGGTCAACAAAACCTCTATTAACAACTGGTCTTATTAGTGTTATGTGAAGAACCTTAATCTTCAGAATGCCAAATTCTGGAAGGATCAGGTAGGGAGAAAACTATACACTGTGAAAGAAAATCCTTGTCCTCCTAATATTCACTAAAATTGCATTTTCATTCTTTGTATTTTCTTTTTTCCCCCCATTACAAATTTTCGTTTGATTGTTTTTCTATTACAGCTGTCCCACTTTTTTCCCTATTGCTTCCTCGAACCCTGCCCACCCCTTCTCCCACAGTCAGTCCCAACCCAATTGTCCATATTCATGGCTCATTTATACATGTTCTTTTACTAGACCTTTCCCCTTCTTTCTCCCTTCTCTCCCTCCCCCTCTACCCTTGTCACTGTTAGTCTACTCCTTGTTTACATACCTCAGGTTCAATTTTGCTCATTTTTTTGTGTTGTTCATTAGTCTCCTGTAATAGGTGATAGCATTAGGTATTTTTCTTTCATTGTCTGGCTTATTTCTCTAAGCATAATTATCTTTAGTTCCATCCATGTTGTTGCAAATGGTAGGAGTTCCTCCTTTTTTCTGCTACATAGTACTCCATTGTGTAGATGTACCACAGTTTTATGATCCATTTATCTACAGATGGGCACTTAGGTTGTTTCTAGCACTTGGCTATTGTAAATAGTGCTGCTATGAACATAGTGATTTACAGGTTTTTTGAATTAGTGTTTCAGGATTCTTCAGATATAATCCTAGCAATGGAATTGCTGGTTCAAAAGGCAGTTCCATTTTTAGTTTTTTGAGGAAATTCTAAACTGTTTTCCATAGTGTTTGCACCAGTCTGCATTCCCACCAGCAGTGCACCAGGATTCTCTTTTCTCCACAACCTCGCCAGCAAAAGTTGTTTGTTGATTTGTTGATGATGGCCATTCTGAATGGTGTGAGGTGGTATCTCATCATGGTTTTTATTTGCATCTCTCTCATGGCTAGTGATGTTGAGCATTTTTTCATGTGTCTATGGACCTCTGTATGTCCTCTTTGGAGAAGTGTTTGTTCAGGTCCTTTGCCCAATTTCTAATTGGGTTGTCCGTCTTCGTGGTGTTGATCATATAAATTCTTCATATATTTGGAGATCAGCCCCTTGTCTGAGGTATCATTGGCAAATATATTTTCCCATATGGTTAGTTCCCTTTTCATGCTGCTGACGTTTTCTTTAGCTGAGCAGAAACTTTTTAGTTTGATGTAGTCCCATTTTTTAATTTTTTCCCCTTTATTTCCCTTGTCTTAGGAGATATACCTGTGAAAATGTTGCTACATGGGATATCTGAAATTTTCCTGTCTACGTTTTCCTCTAGGACTTTTATGGTTCCATGGCTTACATTTAAGTCTTTGACATATCTTGAGTTTATTCCGTGTATGGTGTAAGTTGGTGGTGTAGTTTCTTTTCTTCTTTTTTTTTTTTTTTGCACGTTTTTGTTCAATTTCCCAAACACCATGTATTGAAGAGGCTCTTTTCACTCCATTTTATGTTCCTTCCCCCTTTGTCAAATATTAGTTGACCATATAGACATGGGTTTATTTGTGGGCTCTCTATTCTGTTCCATTGATCTATATGTCTGTTCTTATGCCAGTGCCAGACTGTTTTGAATACCGTGGCTTTGTAGCATAGTTTGATATCAGGTATTGTGATTACTCGTACTGTGTTCTTCCTCAAGATTGCTGTGACTAATCAGGCTCTTTTTTTTTTCAGTATATTTTATTGATTATATTGTTACAATGGTTCCAATTTTTCACCTTTGCTCCCCTCCACCCAGCAGCCCCTCACCCCAGCAATCCCCCCCAAAGTCCATGTCCATGGGTCATACATACAAGCTTTCCCGCTTCACCCTTTCATATATTCTTCTTTTTGAAAAAAATAAAGGATTAATTAATTATTTTAACAATAAAAAATAACAATTCCTCCCTCTCACACTTAAGACCCTTTATAATTTTATAAAGGACAATGGGCGAAGGTCTCGAGTTCTTCTAGCTGCTTCGAGATGGACATGGTCATCGTCCTACCTACCCTTGGGTACAGAAATTTCTAATAAGGGTGGGGGTGCAGAGGGGATGGTGGCCTTACCACATGGGGAAGGATCGTGCAGATTCCAGGTCAGTTGGCTCTCTCCAGACAAGGGTGTTCTTGGTTTAAAAAGCTGGCATCCTTGTTGTATTCTGGGGGCAACAGATTTGGCAACAGGTTTAAAAGACATCATTCAATCCATAACCACTAGATAACAGAAGGCAGGGATTAATTTTTCAATGTCCCACATTAGGGAAAAAAAAATGCTTCTTTGGAGGAAATTTTGCCAGGCACGACATACTTGTCAAAAACCCTTTTTCCCACTATACTTTGTTTGGGCTAAGGGAAATATTTTATGTTTCCTCCCTCTCAAACCTCTGGGCCCTTTCTGTCTAAGCCATTAGGATAAAAAAGAGAAACCCGTTTTGTAAAGTGAAGCCCACAGATCACCTCATACTTCACCAACCCAGTCACTTAGTTCAGTCAAACTGTTGAGTCTCATGAGGCAGCAATGCAGACAGGATTAAGTGATGCCTATACGTACAGACAACCACTCAGGTAATGAGATCATAAGTTTATGCCCTTTGAAAACAGAAAACACATGTTAATTTCTGTAACATAACCCACAAACAAGTCTATCTGTAAGTCTGTCTTATTAGCAAGACATCCAGTTGCAAGGCATTTGACATTTTTGTTGCATGTAAATTAAACATCTTTGATGATACCAAAGACATAGTTTAACTTTCAAAATTGGGCTCTCTTTTGGTTTCATATAATTTTTTGAAGTATTTGTTCTAGGTCTGTGAAATATCTCATTGATATTTTAATAGGGATTGCATTGAATCTATAAATTGCTTTGGGTAGTATGGACATTTTAATGGTGTTGATTCTTCCCATCCATGAACATGGTATATGCTTTTATTTATTTGTATCTTCCTATATTTCTTTCTTCAGTGTTATGTAGGTTTCTGAGTACAGGTCTTTTACATGCTTGGTTAAGTTTATTCCTAGGTACTTTATTTTTCTTGTTGCTATGGTAAATAAAATTTTTCTTCTAGTTTCTATCTCTGATGATTTATTGTTGGTGTTCAGAAATACCTTTGATTTCTGAATATTTACTTTGTACCCTCCTATTTTGCCAAGTTTATTTTTTATATCGAGTAGTTTTTTGGTGGAGTCTCTAGGGTTTTCTATGTACACTATAATGTCGTCTGCAAATAATGACAGTTTTGCTTCCTCTCTTCCAATTAGGATTCCTTTTATTTCTTTTTCTTGTCTGATTGCTGTGGCTAGATCTTCCAAGTCTATGTTGAATAGGAGTGGAGTGAGTGGACATCCTTGCTTTTTCCTGACCTCAGAGGGAATGCTTTCAATTTTTGTCCATTGACTATGATGTTGGTTTCCGGTTTCTCATATATAGCCTTAATTATGTTAAGGTATGCTCTCTCTATTTTTATTTTGCTAAGTGTTTTTATCATAAATGGGTGTTGTACTTTATCAAATGTTTTTTCTGCATTTCTTGATATGATCATGTGGTTTTTGTCTTTCATTTTGTTTATGTGGTGTACTACATATATTGATTTGCAAATATTATTAAATCATCCTTGCATCCTTGGGATGAATCCCACTTGATTGTTGATTGTGGTGTACGATCTGTCTAATGTGTTGTTGGATCTGGTTTGCCAACATTTTGTTGAGGATTTTAGCCTCTATATTCATCAGTGATATTGGCCTGTAGTTTTCTTTCTTTGTTGTGTCTTGACCTGGTTCTGGAATTAGGGTAGTATTGGCTCCATAGAAAGAGTTTGTGAGTCTTCCCTCTTCTTGAATTTTTCCAAATAATCTGAGAATAATAAGAGTTATTTCTTTCCTAAATGTTTTGTAAAATTAGCCTGTGGAGCCATTCATTCCAGGGCTTTTGTGTGCTGGGAGATTTTTTATTACTGTCTCAATTTCCCTAGTTGTAATTGGCCTGTTCAGGCTTTCTATTTCTTCTTGATTCAGTTTTGGAAGATTATATGTTTCCAGAAATTTCTTCATTTTTCCTAGATTGTCAAATTTCTTGTGATACAGTTGTTCATAATAATTTCTTACAATCTTTTCTATTTCTGTGCTATTGGTTGTGATTTCTCCTCTTTCATTTCTGATTTTATTTATTTGGGTCCTCTCTTTTTTTCTTAATCAGCCTAGTTAAAGGCTTGTCGATTTTGTTTATCTTTTCAAAGAACCAGCTCCTACTTTTGGTGATCTTTTGAATTGTTTGTTTAGTCTCTTTATCACTTAATTGTTCCCTGATCTTGATGATTTCCTTCCTTCTACTGGCTCTGGGCTTTGTTTGTTGTCTTCCTCTAGTTCTTGTAGCTGTGGAGTTAGAGTTTTTATTAGAGATTCTTCTATCCTTTTCAGGTAGGCTTGAATTGCTATGAACTTCCCTCTCAGGACTGCTTTTGCTATATCCCATAGGTTTTGGGTTGTTGTGTGCTCATTATCATTTGTTTCCAGAAACTTTTTGATTTCTTCCTTGATGTCATTGTTAACCCATTTATTATTTAATAGCATGTTATTCATTCTCCATGAGTTTGAATATGTTTGGGTTTTTTCCTTGTGGTTGATTTCCAGTTTTAAGTCATTTTAATCTGAGAAGATGCTTGATATAATTTCAGTTTTCTTGAATTTGTCGTGGCTTCTTTTGTGTCCTACCATGTTGTCTATCTTTGAAAATGTTGCATGTGCACTAGAAAAGAATGTGTATTTCGCTTCTTTGGGGTGAAATGTTCTATATATATCAACGAAGTCCATTTAAGCTAGAGTGTTGTCAATGCCTCAATATCTTTGGTGTTCCTTTGCTTCAAGTTCTGTCCATTGTTAACAGCGGGGTATTAAAGTCCCCTAGTATGAGTTTGTTGCTGTCTATATCCTTCCTGAAGTCTTTCAAATTTTTTCTTACATATTTGGGTTCTTCTATGTTGCATGCATCTATGTTTACAAGGGTTATATCTTTTTGATGGATTTTTCCCTTAAGCATTATGAAATGTTCTTCTTTGTCTCTTTTTATGGGCTTTGCTGTGAAATCTGTTTTGTCTTATATAAGTATTGCTACCCCAGCTTTTTTTTTTCATGTTAATTGGCTTGAAATATTTTTTTCCATCCCTTCATTTTTAGTCTGTGTAGACTGTTTGTTCTAAGGTGGATGTCTTGTAGACAGCATATATATGAGTTATGCTTTCTAATCCATTCAGCTACCATGTGTCTTTTGATTGGTGCATTTAATCCATTTATATTTAAGGTTATTATGGACAGGTACTTATTCATTATCATTTTCCCCCTTTGTACTCGCATTTCTCTCTGTCTCTCTCTGTTTCTTCATCTTCTTAAAGCAAACCCTTTAGCATCTCTTGCAATGCTGGTTTGTTTTAGATTTATTGTTTTTGGCTTATTTTGTCTTGGAAACTCCTTATTTCACCTTCCATTTTGAATGAGAGCCTGAATGGGTAGTGTATTCTTGGTTGTAGCCTTTTGTTTTTCATTGCGTGGAATATTTTTTGCCATTTCCTTCTGGCCTGTAGTCTTTCTTCTTAGAAATCTGATGATAGCCTTATTGGAGCTACCTTGAATGTTATTAGCTGTTTCTCTCTTGCTACTTTTAGGATTGTCGCTTTGTCTTTGAATGATGCCATTTTAATTATGATGTGTCTTGAAGTAGACTTGTTGGGGTTCATCTTCATTGGGACCCTCTGTGCTTTCTGGACTTGCATGAGTCTTTCTCTCATCAAGTTGGGGAAGTTTTTTGTCATAACTTTTTCAAACAAGTTTTCTATCCCTTGCTCCTCTTCTTCTCTTTCTTGTATTCCTATGATATGGATATTATTATGCTTCATGTTGTCCTGCAGCTGTCTTTAAACCTCTTCATTCTTTTTTAGTCTTTTTCATTTTGTTGTACTGTCTGGTAATTTTTTTCTATGTCGTCCTCCAGTTCGCTACTCCGATCTTTTGCTTCCTCTAGCCTGCTTTTAATTTCTTCTACTGTGTTCTTCAATTCAGAGATTGTATTCTTCATTTCTTCCTGGCTCTTATTGATAGCTTCTATGTCCTTTTTCATGCTGGTGTAATTCTCAGTAAGTTCCTTGTAGTTTCCCTGGATTTCTTTGTAGTTTTCTTTGAGCTCACTGATCTCATTGAGCTTCCTTCCCTCTAATCCATCTTTTGAATTCCATATCTGATAGTTTGCTTCTCTCTATTTCATTTAGCACTCTTTCTGGGGATTCTTCCTTTCCTTTCAATGTTTGGTTGTTTCTCTGTCTCCTCATTTTTGTGGCTCTTCTCATTTGTTGCTGCTTCTTAGTTTGATCTGCACTTCTTGGATCTGCCCCTGGTGGTGTCAGATCATGTACCAGTCTGGGCCTAGGCATCCTGTTGGAGACTACCCTCATCCTCTTCTTCTTAAAAAAGACCCTATAACATTTTACATAATACTTGTTTAATGATTATGAACTCCTTTAGCTTTTTCTTATCTGGGAAGTTCTTTATCTGTCCTTTGATTCTAAATGATAGCTTTGCTGGATAGAGTAATTTTGTTTGTAGATCTGTGCTTTTAATCACTTTGATGCAGAGATCTGATCAGATCACTGGGAAAGAATAGGAAGGGACCTTCAGAGAAGGTTGCTCAAGGCAATGGTAAACAGTCTAGGATGTATTGGTTGAGAAGCTGAATGCCTCCAGAGTGCATGAAATTATTGGCCAGAAGATTTAAAATAAAAAGGGCCCTCTTCCTCGAGGATGCCTGGATAATTGTGCTGCAGCTGCCTGCATTTTCCAATGGATGGTATTTTGGATGGGAAAGAGCTCCAGGAACAGCCTAGGATTGGGCTGACCTGGTAGAGGGTATCAAGCTTGTTCTCCTTTGGATGTTCTATATTCGATGAGCTCAGAGGCAGACTCTTGCTATTCTCCAAAATTGTGTAGCTTTTGTATTTATGTTGTTTTAGTTTGCAAACTCGCCCTATAGAAATAGAGTAATTGAAAATGAACAGGCAGAATGATAGGGAACTCAGGTGCGAAAGTGATTAGCCATAATTGATAAGCTTAAGTAATTGATGCATGTACAAAGCTGTTATTTCAACATTCTGTAGTTTTTGAATTCAAGCTTCTTTCCTTTATCACCAAAACTTTGCCTCCAGAACTTTTCCTAAAGGGTGGCAGTGAGCAGCAGGACCCCACTTGCTGCTCAGAACAACTTTAAATACAATATCATATCATCTGCAAATAATAACATTTTTACTTCTTTTTTTCAAATTTAGAGGCCTTTTATTTCTTTTTCTTGTCTGATCGCTCTGCCTAGGACTTCCAGAGCTATGTTGAATAACAGTGGTGAAGTGGATATCCTCTTCTTGTTTCTGATCTTAGGGGGAATGGATTTTTACCCATAATGCATCTGATAAGGATTTAATCTCCAAAATATACAAAGAACTAGTACAACTCAACACCAGGAAGGCAACAATCTAATTAAGAAATTGGCAAATGACCTGAATAGACACTTCTCCAAAGAGAATATGCAGATGGTCCATAAACATATGAAAAATGCTTGACATCACTAATCATCAAAGAAACGCAAATTAAAACTGCAATGAGATATTACCTTACACCTGTGAGAATGACTAATATCAATAAGCCAAGAAACAAGTATTGGTGAAGATGTGGACAAAAGGAAAGCCTAATGCACTATTGGTGGGAATGCAGTCTTGCACAGCTACTGTGGAAAACAGTATGGAGTATCCTCAAAAAATAAAGAATGGAACTCTTTTTTGCCCCAACAATTCCACTTCTAGAAGTATGTCCTAATGATCCTGAAACAGCAATACAAAAATATATGCACCCCTATGTTCATAGCAGCACTATTCACTATTCACAATAGCCAATATTTGGAAATAGCCTGAGTGCCCATAAAAAAGGTATTGTACATTTACACAATGGAATACTACACAGCAATAAAAAGAAGAAACTCTTACATTTTTGTGACAGCATGGATGGAACTGGAGAAACTTATGTTAAGTGAATTACTCAAGTCAGTGAAAGACAAATACCACATGTTCTCACTTATATGGGGAATCTAATGAACACAATAAACTAATGAAGAAAATAGAAACAGAAACACAGATACATGGAACAGGGTGCTGGGGGGCTGCTGTATGAAAAATGGTGAAGGGACTTACTAAGCAATATTTGTGCATAACCACCCATGGACACAGACTTAGCGACGAGAGAGGGTGAGGCTGGGTGGAGGTGGGGAAGGGGAGATAAAACAATGACAACTGTAATAGCACAAATAAAAATTAATTAATTAATTAATTTTTCAATTACATTTGACATACAATATTATATTAGTTTCAGGTGTATAGATACAAC
Organism: Furipterus horrens; assembly: GCF_987537825.1. NCBI lineage: Eukaryota > Metazoa > Chordata > Mammalia > Chiroptera > Furipteridae > Furipterus > Furipterus horrens. The sequence continues at coordinate 58,070,587 of NW_028327187.1, forward strand.
ATAGTGATTAGATATTTATATATCTTACAAAGTGATATCCTGATAAGTCTAGTACCCATATGACATCATATGTAATTATTATTAACTATGTTTCTTATCCTATATTTACAACCCTGTGACTATTTTTATAACTGGCATTTGTATTTCTTTATCCCTCCATCTTTTTCACCATCCCCCAATCCCTATCCCATATCGTGACCATCAATTTGTTCTCTGATTTGCTTATTAATTAGCTGATCTGAGATCTATTGCACCTAATTCAATCAGCAATCACATCTGTTTCTGAACCTCATGTAAATACAATCCCTACATAACCACCCTATTTCATTATTTAACTCATACCACTTTCTCAAAACAAAGTTGTTGTCATAATGCCTTGAGTAATTATTTTGTTTCTTCCAGGAAGGGCTTAAAATGCCTGATCAAGAAAAATAATGTCAATGTGCTTCTTGGAGCCTGCTAGAACAGCTGTTCTACCTACTTGTAGAATGATGTTCTGCCCTCTCTATTCCACTATTGAGCCTGTTCATGGAAAATTTTATTTCAGTTACTGGGTTATTCAGCTCTAAAATTACCATTTGGTTATTTTTTTATCTTTTGTTTCTTTGCTGAAACTTGGCTAAGAAGATTCAGCCCCATAATAGCCTTTTCTCTGAAGCTATGGGCCATCATGTGTCCCATTGTCTGTGATATTTTCCATTTGACAGAACCCAACTAGCAGATCTAAAGTTTTTCTTGTCGTGGGAGCTCAGAAAATGAGGGATAAACTGAAGTGCCTCCTATTATTGGCAGTTTTTATGTGTTCAATTACAGAGTGAGCTTGCAAGTTTATCCATTTTCTTTCTTTCTCTCCACTTTGTTATACACATGCTCTAAAATTTGTATTTCTTGCCCAAATAGTACATGATAGTATTTGTCTTTATTCATATTATACTTAGCATGATTTCAAAATGTTGCTTGCTTTTAGATATTTTCTCAGTTGTTTTCCATTTTTATAATATGCTAAATTTCATATTAATATCTTACTTTATTACCTGTTTACTAAATCTGTTAGTTCATTCCTTTATGTATTTTCAAAATTTTTTGCTTCTCTTTGATAGTGTTGCAAATAAGTTTCAGATTTCTACTTTTTCTAATTTGAATAAAATTTTCAATCTAGAAATTTTCTAATAAGGAAATATATTTTAGCTGCATTGACTAAAGATTTTCTTAGTTTTATTTTTATTGTTTATGCTGTTACATTTGTTTCTTTTTTTTCCCCACCTTTACTCAACCTCACCTTCTCCCCACCCTAAGCCAAACCCCATATTGTTGTCCACGTCCATGGGTTGTGCATAAATGTTCTTTGGTTAATCCCTTCACCATCTTTCATCCCATCCCCTTTACAGAATTAGTTAGGGGTAAATTCACATTTGAGTCTTCCTACCCAAGAAGGCTTGTTGATGACTACTCATACCTCACTTATGAAACTCAGTACAGATTTATGTTTATTTTAATATATTTCATACACATTTTTCATTAACTTCATTCCTGTTATTGTTAAAGGATAATTTCCAGAAAAAAGTAAAATTATAATTCTCATACACATAGAATGAACTCATATTAAGTATTTTGTCTTACAGTTTAAAAAATTGAGTAGATGTTATAACTTGTTCAAAGAAGAATCCAAAACACATATTTATGTATTAAGAGTATTGAAATAAATGTTTAAATGAGAAAGAAACAGCTTTTCTGCTGGATAGGAAGGTTGTTTTTCCCAAGCCAAAATTCATTTGCATGTCTATAGAGAAAACATACTGTATTTCCTTGCTTTATATTTACAGGGTTGTAAAATAACTCCCAACAAATCAGAATGAGCTAATGCAGAAGCTGTACTGCAGACAACACATAGTTTTCCTTCAAAACATATTTTTATTTTATTTTGAAATTTTTTTATTTTTTATTTTTTAACAAGGTTGCTTTATTTTTATTTTGTTATTTTTGTCTTTATTTTATTTTATTTATCTGTTTCTAGAGAGAGGGGAAAGGAGAAAGAGAGGGAGAGAACATCAATGTGCGGTTGCCTCTCACGGACCCCCAACTGGGGACCTGGCATGCAACCTAGTCATGTGCCCTGACTGGATATCGAACCAACAACACTTGGTTTGCAGGCCGATGCTTAATCCACTCAAGACATATTTTTAAAAATTTCCCCTTGTTGATAAAATTAATCTCAAAGGGAGATTATTCTTGATCACAAAATAAGACTAGCATCATTAGAATTGGTTTGATTATGTACATAACTGGAACAAGAAATTTAATTTACCAGATAGGTCTCATTTAATTTGCTTTGTGGGAGCTTCATAAGGATTCTCAGAATGCACTTTAAAAAATCTTTCATTATTTGCTTATCGAGGCTAGGAATCACAGCCAAGAACTTCTCTCTACCAGATTTACCTGAAGTACCAATAAATTGAGTGACTTCTTTTTTGAGCACACCAAAATATCCCAAGGTAAGGCTTTGGTTACATAAACAATTATTCCAATTATTTCCCAACAAAAGGAGGCGAGAGCCTTTCAGTGAGCCATTGTTATGTCCTCATTTTAAGCTGATTACCTCAGTAAAGTCCTTATTTCCAAATAAGGTCACATTCTAAGGTCCTGGGGGTTAGGACTCCACCACATATCTGAAGAGAGTACAAAACTCAACCCATAACAAAAATTGAGCATAAGATCTTAGATCATAAAATGTGAATGGGTAAAATAACCTGATGACACAAGCCATCTCCCTGATTTTTACATATGAGGAAAACAAAGCTCAGTAAAGGGAAAAAAATAACATAGACTTAGGTCTCTAGCAGCGGCTCTCAACCTGTGGGTCGCGACCCCTTTGGGGGTCGAATGACCCTTTCACAGGGTCGCCTAAGACCATCTGAAAACATATATATAATTACATATTGTTTTTGTGATTAATACCTATGCTTTAGTTATGTTTGGGGATAACCACAACATGAGAAACTGTATTAAAGGGTCGCGGCATTAGGAAGGTTGAGAACCACTGCTAGAGCTTAAAATGAATATTCAGGTGACATCATGCCATAGAATAATAGAATAACATCTCTCCTCCCTCTCCTAGACTTGTAATGGACAGCTAATGGGCCAAGCAGTGGAGACAAGGGCAGGGGATTTGGGATGGCAACCTTGGTACCAATCCCAGGTTTTCCACTGAAGGATCTTAGATAAGAGTTTCACAGCTTTGACTCTCAGAGAATGGAAATGATGCTTCTACATTCCAGATGACTGTGGTGAAGTATTCAAAGAAACCTACATCAGGCACACACTCAGAATTCCTAGGTTTCTGACAAGGTAGAAAGCTGGTAACCAGCCCCTGTTTTGAAGACATGCGTCAATGAACTTTTATTTAAGTAGTTGTGATAATAATATTGATTATGTTTTTTTATTATGGTGATTATTTAGCTAAAGTTTAACTTAACTTGTGTGATTAAAACTTTTAAACAATAATATCAGTATCAATAAGTAGTCATTCTCAATTTGCCAAAAGCAAGACCATAAAGATTTACCCTTATGTTTTTTCCTGATGGTTTTATAGTTTTAGCTCTTATATTTAGGTTGTTGATCCATTTTGAGCTAATATTCACATATGGTGCGAGATAAGGATCTGACTTCAGTAGTTTACATGTGGATATTCAGTGGTTCCAGTGCCATTTGTTGAAGAAAATACTCTTTCTTCATTGAATGATCTTAGCACGCTTACTGAAAATCAACTGGTCATAGGTATATGGATTTACTTCTGAAATTTCAATTCTATTCCATTGGTCTATATGTCTTTCCTTATGTTAATACCACATGGATTTGATTACTATACCTGTATAGTAAATATTGAAATTGGCAAGTGTGTGTCCTCCAACTTTATGCTTTTTCAAGACTGTTGCAATATCATATGAATTTCAGGATTAGCTCTTCCATTTCTACAAGTAAAGATAATTAGAATTTTGATAAGGATTTCATTGAATTTGCAGATTGCTTTGGTATTTTTATCTTAACAATATTGCTTCTTACCAATTAACATGGATGTCTATTCATTTATTTAGAGCTTTAATTTCATTTAACAATGTTTTATTAGTTTTTTCAGTGTACAAGTCTTTCACCTCTTTGGTTAAATTTATTCCTAAGTATTTTATTCTTTTGGATGTTATTATAAATAAGATTTTATTAATTTCCTTTTCAGATTGCTCATTATTGGTGTATAGAAACACAATGGATTTTTGAGTGTTGATTTTGTACCTTGAAATTTGATGGATTTCTTTATTAGCTCTAGGAAAATTTTTGTGGAGTCTTTTCAATTTTTTACAAATAAGATAATATCACCTGTGCATATTGATAATTTTATTTTTCCTTCCTAATTTGGATGTCTTTTATTTCTTTTTCTTATATAATTACTGTGTCTAGAACTTCTACTACAATATCAAATAGCAGTGGTGAAAGCAAGCATCCTTTCTTTTTCCTGATCTTAAGGGGAAAGCTTTCAGTATTATGATGTTAGCTATGTTATAAAATGTATTTAAATGTTATGAATGGTGTAAAGGAAGTATAGTCTTTCCCACACTGTTAGTGAGAATGTAAATTGATATAAATATTTAATGTTATTTACTGGCAAAATATCTTGAAATGTAAATAAATGCATATGCTTTGCCTTTAAAAATTAACTTTTAAGAGTGTGTCTTCAGGAAAAGGTGAAAATGAGTGCAAAGAATGTACTCATGATAATTTCCATAATGCTATATTTTTTCTTTCTTTGCAGATGTTAATGTGGTAGGATTATGAACCTTTTCCATTTTTACTATTATAAAATGCTGTTTTTAAATGAGCTTTTCAATATTGAAAGAAAAACACTACATAATAATAGTTCCTTCTTCCACAGGAGCTAAGTTTAATTTCACAAAGTCCCAAGGAATACAGAATTTATCCTTCTCAAAGCATGACTCTGATAAGCAGAAATCTTTGTTATCAACACACCATCCAGGCAGAGAAGTGCTATTTCAAGGACTTGCATTTTGCCTGGAAGGAAGAATCAATAACTCTTGGGCTGCCATCTCAGCAAGTTTTTCCTAATGCATTATTTAAACTAAGCAGTGGGTGTGAGGGATCATCTCTGGACAGGGAGTGAAGTGATGGTTTGCAAGTGTTGCTTAGGTCTCTGACTTGATATATAACATATCACTTTTCTCATCTGTGAAAAGCTTAGGTCTAAAATGGCTTTGGAAGGAATATAGAAAAGTAAAGATGGAAACAGGGACTTCCATATACTGCTGTACAAAATTGTACAGCCAATTGGGAAAACCGTTTGGCAGTTTCTTACAAAATTAAACATACTTTTACTATACAATTCAGCAATTATGCTCTTTGGCACTTACCCAGAGGAGCTTAAAACTTATATCCACACAAATAACTTCACAAGTATGCTTATAGAAGCTTTATTTATAATTGCCAAAATGTTAAAGCAACCAATGTGTCCTTTAGGAGGTAAATGGATGAATTGTGGTTTATTTATATCCAGGGAGTAGAGTACTGTTCAGCACTACAAGGAAATGAACTATTAGGCCAGGAAAAGACATGGAGGAACGTTAAATGCATATTACTAAGTGAAACAAAGACAATTTGAAAAGGCTACATACCACATTATTCCAACTATATGGAAAAGGAAGAACTGTGGAGATAATATAAAGTTCAGTAGTTGCCAGAGATGTGTGTGTGTGTGTGTGTGTGTGTGTGTGTGTGTGTGTGTGTGTGTGTGTGTGGCAGGGGGTAGCTGAATAGGTGGAAAACAGAGGAGTTTTAGGACAGTGTAAATACTCAGTATGATATTATTATGATAGATATATGTCATTATACATTTGTTCAAACCCATAGAATATACAACACCAAAAGTGAATTTTAAGGTAAGCTATTGACTTTGGGTAATTATGATGTGCCGATGTAGGTTCACACTTAGTAAAAATATATCATTCTGGTGAGTAATGTTGAAAATGGAAAAGACTATACATGCATGAGGATAAGGGGCACATGGGAAATCTTTATACCTCTCTAATAATTTTGTTGTAAAGTTAAAACTACTCCAAAAATTCTTTAAAAGAAGACAGATGTGGTCTGCAGTCATGCCTAAGAACCAATCTGTTCTGTTGGTTCAAATCAGAAGACACTGTTCTTGGTCCCTGTGGGGCACACTTGGGAAGTACCTATAATCATAATGAAAGCCTCTCTACTGCATTGTTTCCAACAGAATGTGCATGGCAGAATTGGAGGGGTTCTCAATCCTGTATAGCTTATTAAAATCATATTCCTCGGCCTCATTGCATACTCATTCTGACTCACTGAGGATTCTTCATAGAATTATGAATCATACCAAAGATTCCAAATGATTCTGATGTGGCAAGACTTTAAAAATCTGAGAACTATTTAAAACCACATATGTAGCTTGATTTTTTTCTTTTCCTCTTACCTTGCTCCAGAATTGAGTTCCAGGCCCTAGGCAAGACTAAAGAAGGAGAGAAAGCTGACAGTATATTATATCAATATCTTCAATGTCAGTTAAAAAGCAGTACTCAGAGGACTCTACATGTGAGCATTATCAGAAAGGACAACTTCCTGGGCATGAAAGATAACTCAAAGGTACACATACCCCTAGTACCTGTTCTTTTAAGCTATCATTTCTAGAAACAAGCCAATGGTGGATTTTACAGCTAACAATTTCTTCCATAATAATGCATTTCCAAAATAATCATTCTTTAATTCTTGGGGTAGTAGTATGGGATGATGGTCAGAGTCTCCAACCAGAGTTATTATTATTATTATTATTATTATTATTATTATTATTTTGCTCCAGAAAGACTCATGCTGTAGTTCTGAAGTTACTCAGTGTTATCACATATAAAATGGGAAATATGACATCTACTACACAGGATTGTTATGAGGATTAAACAAGATGATTTAGGTAAAGGTATTGGCACTTAGAAGACACACCAAAGATTAGTTTCCTTCCTCATATTGGCTCTTTACAGGTTAAAATAATGCTGAGAATTTCAGATATGATGGCTGGATATGGCAAATAAATTTGTCTACTTATCATAAAGTTACTACTGCTCATATGAAGATAGAACATATAGAGACTTGGCAATATTAAATGAGTTAATGTCATTAATAGTTCATTCAGTAGGTATTCACTGGTTGATGGTGAGATTATTTAGTAGTCTAGCTCCAAATATAAGGCTAACTGAACATTTCTATGTAACTGACAATCTTTACATGCCTACACTTAAGATACAAATATACTTTGTGACACACACAAGTATGCTTAGAAATTAACAATTTTTGTACACCATGTGTAAGTTAAGGCACCTTTTGTTGAAGATACTGTCTTTCCTCCATTGTATTGCCTTTAATCTTTTGTCAAAGATCAGTTGGCTATATTCATGTAAGTCTATTTCTGGGCTCTCTATTCTGTTCCACTGATCTATTTGTCTATTCTTTCACCAATACCACACTGTCTTGACAACTAGAGATTTATAGTAAGTCTTCAGAGAAGGAAAACTCTGACTCCAAAAAACCTCCGCTGCCTTGCGGCATACCTCTTCAGGGGAAAGGCTAAGGGAGTAAACCCCGACAGAAAATCCGGAGCCGGAGTCCCTAAGGCGGTTTGACGTTGTAGTCAACACCGGCAACTCCTGCGGCGCACCTGAAGCCAAGCTGTATTGACTCCGTCTTTCCCTTGGACCCTTCAGCTGCGAAGAGAGGGGGGGTCTGCTGCATGGGCAACAGCAGACCCTCCATATCACCCTGCCCAGGCTCTGTAGCTTCAGCTTCACTGGAGAGGACACTCCAGCGTCATCGCAAGATGTCGATTCAACACGGGAGGAGACAGATACCGTGTCACTCCCGAGTCGGACTGCACAGCCATTCTCGGCGGTGCAGATAGACTCTTAAGAAGCTACACCATCGTCTCTCGAGACGGACGGCTGCCGACGACGGATAGTAAGTCTTGAATTCAGGTAACATCAGTTCTCCAAATTTGTTCCCTTCTTTTAACGTTATTTTGACTATTCTGGTTTTTTTTGCTTCTCCATATAAACTTTAGAAAGTTTGTTGATATCCACGAAATAACTTGCTGGGATTTTGATTGGAATTGCACTGAATCTGTGGATCAGATTGGAAAGCACTGACATCTTCACAAGATTGAGTCTTCTTATCCAACCATGAACATACAATATCTCTTCATTTACTTAGTTCTTCTTTGATTTCATTAATCAGAATATCATAGTTTTCCTCATATAGATCTTGTACATATTTTTTTAGATTTATACTTTGAAATTTATTTTGGGGGCATTCATATAAACGATATTGTTTTTCACTTCAGATTCCACTTGTTCATTTTTCGTGTATAGGAAAACAATTGACTTTTGTATATTAACCTTGCATTCTGCAGTCTTGTTATATTTTCTTATTAGTTCTAAGAATTTTTCTTTTTCTTTTTTTCTTTCAGATTTTCTACATAGATGATTATTTCATCTTTGAACAGTTTTATGTCTTCCTTCCCAATGTGTATAACTTTTTTTTCTTGCCCTACTGTTTTAGCTATATTATTCTTTAGGTTACTCTTTCCTTTGTTTTTCCTACATAGAAGGGGTGGATCTCAACTGTTTCATTTTCAACCCCAGCTAACCTTGGTCTTTCAGTCAAGGTTTAATTTTTTCCTTCTGTTGGTATAGGAACAACATCTTTTTATAGAAACAAAGGTTATACATTCCAGAAAATATTTATAGGCATATGCCTCATGTAAGGCAGTGTAAGAATGGCAGAAAAGAATATGCTACTGAGATATCCTTACTCATACCCTTAGAGTGCACATCAGAAAACACATATGACATCTGCAGTGTAACCAGCCTTTCCTCTCCTCTCTAAGACCTGGATATTTGTTTCCACCCAGTTCTCACTGTCATCTTTTAAAAAGAGACCAGACCTCTTTTTTCTTTTCAAAATAAAGAAGAAGAAGAAAAAAAAAGAAATACAACAAACATTTAGTGGTTTCTCCAAATATTTTATTTTTTCTTTTTATTGAATTTATTGGAGGACATTGATTAACAAAATTACACAGGTTTCAGGAGCACAATTCCACAAAACATCATCTGTAAATAATATTGTGCATTCACCAACCCAAGTCTAAATATTTCCATGTTTAACTCAAAGTTTCTATTGATGAGAAGTTTATGTGTTTGCTTTAGCTTCTGTTCCTTCACTTTAAATATATCCTTAGTTGATGAGAGTATGGCCAAGTCTTTCAGTCTGAGCAACAATATGGGCATTCCTTCTGATATTAAAGATTGTTAACCTCTGCTTGAATTGTTCTATATTCAAAACCATGAAATTCTAGTCTTTTTTAAAATATAAAATGTATCGCTTTATTAAAATAGCAGAATCTGAAAATAAGCAGAAGAAATTGATAACTTTTATTTTTATTTTTAATTTTATTTTTTGGTTTTTCAATTACAGTTGTCCCATTTTTCCCTAATTGCTTCCCCCCAGCCCCCCTTCTCTCACAATCATATCCCTCCCCATTGTCCATGTCCATGAGTCATTTATACACGTTCTTTAACTAAACCCTTCCCTTACTTATCCCCCTTTTCTCCCTCCCCTCTCCTCCCTATTGACAGTTATTCTGCTCCTTGTCCTATTTAGTTCATTCGTTTATGTCGTTCTTTAGTTTCCTGTATTAGGTGATATCATATGGTATTTTTCTTTCTTTGTCTGGCTTATTTCACTAAGCATAATTCTCTCTAGTTCCATCCATGTTGTCGCAAATGGCAGGAGTTTCTTTTTTCTCTCTGCTGCATAGCATTCCATTGTGTAAATGTACCATGGTTTTTTGATCCACTCATCTACAGATGGGCACTTAGGCTGTTTTCAGCACGTAGCTATTGTAAACAGTGCTGCTATGAACATAGGGATGCATTACTTTTTTTGAATTAGGGTTTCAGGATTTTTTGGGTATAATCTTAGCAGTGGAATTGCTGGTTCAAAAGGCAGTTCCATTTTTAGTTTTTGGAGGTAATTCCATACTGTTCTCCATAGTGGCTGCACCAGTCTGCATTCCAACCAACAGTGCAGTAGGGTTCCCGTTTCTCCACATCCTCACCAGCACTTGTTGTTTGTTGATTTGTTGATGATGGCCATTCTGACTGGTGTAAAGTGGTATCTCATTGTGGTTTTTATTTGCATCTCTCTGATGGCTACTGATGTTGTGCAATTTTTCATGTGTCTATAGACCTTCTGTATGACCTCCTTGGAGAAATGTTTGTTCAGTTCCTTTGCGCATTTTTTATTGGGTTGTCGGTTTTCTTGATGTTGAGTTGTATAAGCTCTTTATGTGTTTTGAAGATCCGCTCCTGTCTGAGATATCATTGGCAAATATGTTTTCCCATATGGTTGGTTTCCTTTTCCTCTTGCTGATGATTTCTTTTGCTGAGCGGAAACTCTTTAGTTTAATGTAGTCCCATTTGTTTATTTTTTCCTTTATTTCTCTTGCCTTAGGAGATGTATCCATGAAAATATTGTTACGTGGGATATCTGAAATTTTCCTGCCTATGTTTTATTCTAAAACTTTTATGGTGTCACGGTTTACATTTAAGTCTTTGATCCATCTTGAGTTTATTCTTGTGTGTGGTGTAAGTTGGTGATCAAGTTTCATTTTTTTACATATCCCTGTCCAGTTCTCCCAGCATCATTTGTTGAAGAGGCTCTTCTCACTCCATTTTATGTTCCTTCTCCCTTTATCAAATATTAGTTGACTGTGTAGTCCTGGACTTATTTATGGACTCTCTGTTCTGTTCCATTGAGCTATATGTCTGTTCTTATGCCAGTACCAGACTGCTTTGATCACAGTGGCTTTGTAGTATTGTTTGATATCTGGTGTTGTGATTCTTCCTGCTGTGTTCTTCTGTTTCAAGATTGCTTTTGCTATTTGGGGTCTTTTTTGGTTCCATATGAATTTTTGGAGGATTTGTTCTAGGTCTGTGAAATATGTCATTGGTATTTTAATAAGGATTGCATTGAATCTGTAAATTGCTTTGGGTAGTATAGCCATTTTGATGATGTTGATTCTTCCCATCCAAGAGCATGGTATTTGCTTCCATTTATTTGTATCTTCCTTAATTTATCTCTTCAATGTTACATAATTTTCAGAGTACAGGTCTTTTATCACTTTGGTTAAGTTTATTCCTAAGTACTTTATTTTTCTTGTTGCGATAGTAAATGGCATATTTTTTTGTCTCTGTCTCTGATATATTATTGTTGGTGTACAGAAATGCCTTAGATTTCTGTATATTTATTTTGTACCCTGCTATTTTGCCAAATTCACTTATTATATCGAGTAGTCTTTTAGTGGAGTTTATAGGGTTTTCTAGGTATACTATCATGTCATATGCATATAATGATAGTTTTACTTCCTCTTTCCCTATTTGGATGCGTTTGATTTCTTTTTCTTGTCTGATTGCTGTGGCTAGGACTTCCAACACTATGTTGGATAAGAGTGGAGAGAGTGGACATCCTTGTCTTGTTCCTAATTACAGGGGGGGATGCTTTCAGTTTCTGTCCATTGAGTATGATTTTGGCTTCAGGTTTCTCATATATAGCCTTAATTATGTTAAGGTATGCTCCCTCTATTCCGATTTTGCTGAGTGTTTTCATCATAAATGGGTGTTGCACTTTATCAAATGCTTTTTCTGCATCTATTAATATGATCATGTGATTTTTGTCTTTCATTTTGTTTATTTGATGTGTTATATTTATTGACTTGAGAATATTAAACCATCCTTGCGTCCCTGGGATAAATCTTACTTGATCGTGGTGTATGATCTTTTTGATGTACTGCTGGATCCTGTTTGCCAATATTGTCTTGAGGATTTTAGCATCTATGTTCATCAGTGATATTGGCCTGTAATTGTCTTTCTTTGTTGTGTCTTGACCTGGTTTTGGAATTAGGGTAATACTGGCTTCATAGAAAGTGTTTGGGACTTTTCCCTCTTCTTGGATTTTTTGGAATAGTGTTGGAAGTGTAGGAGTTAGTTCTCCCCTAAATGTCTTGTAAAATTTGCCTGTGAAACCATCTGGTCCAGGGATTTTGTGTGCCAGGAGATTTTTGATTACCGTTTCAATTTCACTCTTTGTTATTCGTCTGTTGAGACTTTTTACTTCTTCTTGATTCAGTTTTGGAAGATTATTTGTTTCTAGAAATTTGTTCATTTCACCTAGGTTGTCAAGTTTCTTGCCATACAGTTGTTTGTAGAATATTCTTACAATCCTTTGTATTTCTGTGATATCGGTCGTGATTTCTCTTTATCATTTCTGATTTTGTTTATTTGGGTCCTCTCTCTTTTTCTTGATGAGCCTGGCTAACGGTTTGTGGATTTTGTTTATTTTTTCAAAGCACCAGCTCCTATTTTTGTTGATCTTTTGAATTGTTTGTTTAGTGTCTTTGTCACTTAATTGTTCTGTGATCTTGATTATTTTTTTCCTTCTATTTTCTTTGGGCTTTGTTGTTATTCTAGTTCTTGTAGTTGTAGGTGAGATATTTTTTATTTGAGATTCTTTTATCCTTTTCAGATAGGCCTGTATTGCTATGAACTTTCCTTTCAGGACTGCTTTTGCTGTGTCCCATTGGTTTTGGGTTGTTATATTTTCATTATTATTAGTTTCCAGAAACTTAATTTTTTCCTTGATTGTTAACCCATTCATTATTTAATATCATGTTATTCATCCTCCCTAAGTTTGGATGTCTTTGATTTTTCCCCTTGAGGTTGATTTCTAATTTCAAGGCATTGTAATCTGACAAGATGCTTGATATAATTTCAATTTTCTTGAATTTGTTGGGTCTTGTTTTGTGTCCTATCATGTGGTCTATATTGAAAATATCCCATGTGCATTAAAAATAATGTATATTTTGCCTCTTTGGTGTGAAAAATTCTATATATATCAGTTAAGTTCATTTGGTTTAGTGTGTTGTTCATTGCCTTAATATCCTTGGTGTTTCTTTGTTTCAAAGGTTTGTCTATTGTTAATAATGGGTGTTAAAGTCCCTTACAATGAGTGTGTTGCTTTTGATATCCTTCTTTTAGTCTTCTAGTAGTTTCCTTATATATTTCGGTGTTCCTAATTTGGGTGCATATGTGTTTACCAGGGTTACATCTTATTGGTGTATCGTTCCCTTAAATATTATGAAATTTCCTTCTTTGTCTCTTTTTATGGCCTTTGCTGTGAAATCTGGTTTTTCTTATATAAGTATTGCTACCCCAGCTTTTTTTTCATGTCTGTTTTCTTGGCATACGTTTTTCCACCCCCTCATTTTCAGTCTGTGTAAATCTTTTGCTTTGAGGTGTGTCTCTTGTAGACACTATATATGTGGGTCATGTTTTCATATCCATTCCACTACCCTATGTCTTTTAATTGGAGCATTAAATCAATTTACATTTTAGGTTATTCTTGACAGGTATTTATTCATTTTCCTTTGTACTTCTCTTCCTCTCCCTCTCTTTTTTTCTTATTTTTCTTAAAGCATTTCCTTTAGCATCTCTTGCAATGCTGGCTTGGCGGCGATTTATCATTTTAGTCTTCCTTTGTCTGAGGAACTCCTTACTTCAGCTTCTATTTTGAATGAGAGAGTTGCCGGTAGAGTAGTCTTGGCTGTAGGCCTTTTTTTTCATTGTTTGGAATATTTTTTGCTAGTCCCTTCTGGCTTATAGTGCTTCTGTGAGAAATCAGTTGATAGCCTTATCGGAGCTCCCTTGTATGTTATTTGCTGTTGTTCTCTTGCTGCTTTTAGGATTCTCACTTTGTCTTTGAATGTTGCCATTTTAATTATGATGTGACTTGGAGTGGGCCTTTTTGGGTTCATCTTCATTGGGACCTTCTGTACTTTCTGGAATTGTATGACCTTTTCTCTCATCAGGTTAGAAAAATTTTGTGTAATTACCTTTCTATTAGGTTTTCTATCCCTTGCTCCTCCTCTTCTCCTTCTTGTATCCTTATGATTCTAATGTTGTTTAGTCTCATGTTGTCCTGCAGTTCTCTTAAACCCTCTTCATTCATTTTCAATATTTTTAAATTTTATTGTATTATCTGGAAATTTTTTTCTAAATTGTCCTCTAACTTACTGATCTGATATCTTTCTTCATTTAGCCTGCATTTGATTGATTCTACTGTGTACTTCGGTTTGGAAATTTTAATCTTCATTTCTTCCTTGTTCTTATTGATAGTTTCTATGTTCTTTTTTATGCTGGTATAGTTCTCCTAAGTTTCTTGTAGCTTCCTTGGAGTTATTTGTAGTTCTTCTTGAGTTCATTGTAGTTTTCTTTGAGATTGTCAAGTACATTGAGCTTCTTTATAACCATTCTTTTGTATTTCATATCTGATAGTTGGCTTATGTCTATTCCCTCTATCTCTCTTTTTACGAATTCCTTCTTTCTTTTCATTGGGAGGTTTTTTCTTAGTCTCCCCACATTGGATACTCCTTCTTGTTTCTTAGATATTTTTTATTTGATTTCCCACCTTTGTGGTGTGAGATTTTGTATGGGAGACCTGAGGTATTCAGCGGTGCAGTGTCTTTATCACTTGAGCTTGATAATTTTGGGACTCCCTTTATACCGTTTGTTCAAGCTGTTTGTATTTCAGTTACTCTTTGCTGGAACCTTCCCTCTGGCTAGTTTGATGAGAGTCACTCTTCCCATCTTGTCTTGAGTTCTTTTGTGGAGATGCTGTTAAAACATAAACACACAACCCAGGCAAGAAACCCACACCCTCCAAATATCCCTCACCCACAATCACACTATCAGCAGAAAATGAGCCAGTATTAATATAGATGTAAGGAGGTTAAGACTATTATACTGTAGGAAAAACAGATAGGAGTTGTTTTAACTGAAAGAAGATGATTTTTGAGAGAGAAGATGGTAGAATAATAACAGTAGCAATTAGGGTCAAGGCTATGCAAGACAGTAAGTAATATTTACATTGTATGTTGAAAAAGGGAGGGAAGAATGCAGAATGAAGTGAGAAAATATAAGTGCATAGTATTAGGTTTATATAGCAGTTATATGTTATATATTTACTGCAAGAGGGAGGATAAACAAAACAGACAAAGTAAAAAATTGAAGAAGAAGAATAGGGGAGAGAGAAGATTAGAAACAGATTAAAGAAAGAGCTTTCCCCCAGTACAACCTTTGGGTGCTGTCTTATTTTTCTGTATCCACCCCTTGTCAAAATTCCATGGGTTTCAAATCTTCTTTTCTGGCTGTCTGTGAGGAGTTCTAGCTGGATCCTGATGTTGCTATTCTCTCACTCATGGGCCTGCTGCAGATCTCTATTGTATGCTGCGCTGAGTTGAGTCCCCCCACCGGTACTGTGGCACCCTCCAGCACTCCTCAGACTTGTCTAGCAAAGCTACTCTGCTGGTAAGCCAGTGCACATGCCCATAGTCCTTGCCCAGCCTCATGTCCTGTCTTCGTTCTTCCTCCAAAAAAATCTCTGTTGCCTCCAAGCTGCAGCACCAGCCTCCATCCCTGCCTGGCAGAGCCTTGTTGTGCACCTGCATGTAGAGAGTTGCCTGCCCGTGTCTCCACCAAGTCTGGGGTTTTCCGGCAGCTTTCCCACCTGGGCCCCTTTCTGCATTTCAGATCTGTGTTTTTGTTTGGTGGAACCTTGATGCAAGTGACCCTGGGCACAGGGTTGCCAGCCCAGGGGATCCTCACCAAGATTCAGTTCACACAGTTTCTCAAAGTCCAGGCTATTCTCTGTCTTCCCATGCCTCCAGCTGTTTCAACCAAACCTTCTCGCTAACTTCCTCTCGAACTTTGCTGGTCAGGGTGCCTATAGCAGGGGGAAGTTTCCAAGCAGACCCCAGCTAATAAGTCAGTCAGCAGCTGCCCCTTTTGGGTGTGGTGTGGCAGAAGTGCCAGGCTGGGAAGCCCAAATACTCTACTTGGAGATTGCGGGCTGAGCTTTCTGCCTTCTTTCACGTTGCTCCCACACTCCTGTCCCTGTTCACCCTATCTGAAATCTGCAATCACTCTCCACAGCTTTCTTATCCACTCATCTATTGATGGGCCATTACGCTGTTTTCTAATATTGGCTATTGTAAAAAAATGCTGTTATGGACATAATGGTGCATATATTGTTTTAAATTGGTGTTTTGTGATTCTTTGAATATTCCCAGAAGTGGAACCACTGAGTCAAGAAAGCCGTTCCATTTTTAATTTTGTGAGGAAACTCCATATTGTTTTCCAGAGTTCTTGGCCCAGTTTGCATTCCCACCAACAGTGCACTATATTTCCCTTTTCTCCACAGCCTCGCCAGCATTTGTTGTTTGTTCATTTGTTAATGATAGCCATTTTGGCAGTTGTGAGGTGGTATCTCATTGTGGTTTTAATTTGCACCTCTGTGATGGCTAGTGATGTTGAAATTTTTTCATATGTCTATGGACCATCAGTTTGTCCTCCTTGGAGAACTGTCTATTTAGGTCCTTTGCTCAGTTTTTAACTGAATTGTTTGTTTTCCTGGTGTTGAGTCATATGAGTTCTTTATATATTTTAGGGATTAAGCCTTACTCCAATGTATCATTGGCAAATATGTTTTCCATACAACGGATTCCTTTTTCATTTTGTTGATGTTTTCTTTAGCTGTACCGAAACTTTTTAATTTGATGTAGTCTCACTAGTTTCTTTTTTCCTTTGTTTCCCATGCCCTAGGAGATATATCAGCAAAAATATTGTTGTGTGATATATGTGGAATTTTATTGCCTCTGTTTTCCTCTAGAATTTTTTGTTATCATGACATATTTAAGTCTTTATCCATTTCGAGTTTATGGTGTAAGTTGGTGTTCTAGTTTAATTTTTTTTTGCAAGTACTAGTTTATTTCTCACAACACCATTTTTTAAAGAAACTGTTTTTTACTCCATTGTATGCTCTTTCCTTTTTTGTCAAATATTGGTTGACAATAGATGTATGGGTTTATTTCCAAGATCTCTATTCTGTTCCATTGATCTATGTGTCTGTTCTTATGCCAGTACTAGACTGGAGTGCTTGGTTACAGTGGCCTTATAGTATAGCTTGATATCAGGTATTGTGATCCTTCCAAATTTGTTTCTCTGTTTCAAGTTTGCTGAGGCTATGTAGGGTCTTTTTTGGTTCCATATAAAATTTTGAAGTATTTGTACTAGATCTGTGAAATATGACATTGGTATTTTAATAGGAATTGTGTTGAATCTATAGATTTCTTTGGGTAATATGGACACTTTAATGATGTTAATTCTTCCAATCCATGAACACAGTGTATTTTTCAATTAATTTGTATCTTCGTCCATTTCTTACCTCACTGTCCTATAGTTTTCTAATATAAGTCTTTTACCTCTTTGGTTAAACTTATTTCTAGGTACCTCATTTTATTGCAATAGTAAATAGGATTGGCTTCTTAGTTCCTTTTACTGATAATTCATAATTGGTGTATAGAAATGTCATCAATTTATGAACATTGATTTTATATCCTGCTACTTTGCCAAATTCATTTATTAGGTCTAGTAGTTTTTGGTGGAGCCTATAGGGTTTTCTATGTACCATGTTATGTAATCTGTGAATACTGACAGTTTTATTTCCTCCTTTCCAAAATGGATTTCTTTTTATTTCTTTTTTTTTCTGATTGCTGTGGCTAAGATTTCCAGTACTATGTTGAATAAGAATGGTGAAAGCAGATATTCCTGTCGTCTTTCTGATCTGAGAGGAAACACTTTTAGTTTTTGTCCATTGAGTATAATATTGGCTTTAGTTTTTTAAAATATACCTTTTATTATGTCAATGTATGATTCCCCTATTCCCACTTTTCTGAGAGTTTTTATCATAAATGGGTACTGGATTTTATTAAATGCATTTTCTGTATCTAACGATATGATCAAATGATTATTACCTTTAATTTTGCTTATGCAATGCCTCACATTTATTGATTTGTGAATAATGAACAAACCTTGCATCCCAGGGAAAAATACCACTTGATC
Organism: Furipterus horrens; assembly: GCF_987537825.1. NCBI lineage: Eukaryota > Metazoa > Chordata > Mammalia > Chiroptera > Furipteridae > Furipterus > Furipterus horrens. Next base: position 58,088,670 of record NW_028327187.1, read on the forward strand.
ATGGTATATAGTCTTTTCAATGCATTGCTGGATCCATTTTGATAATATTTTGTTGAGGATTTTAGCATCATTGTTCATCAGAGATATTGGCCTATAGTTTCCTTCATTGTGCTTTTATCTGGTTTTGGAATTAAGATAATATTGGCCTGTTAAAAAGAGCTTGGAAGCCTACTATCTTCTTGAATTTTTTGGAATAGTGTAAGGATAGGTGTTAGTTCTTTGAATGACCGATAAAATTAGCATGTGAGGCCATGTGGTCCAAGTCTTTTGTCTGCCAGTAGATTTAAAAAAAAACTTATTACTACTTCAATTTCATTAGTTGTTATCAGTCTGTTCACGTTTTCTGCTTTTTCCTGATTCAGTCTTGGGAGACTGTATGTTTCTAGAAATGTATGCATTTTGCCCATGTGGTCCAATTTGTTTGCTTATAGTTGTTAATAGAATTTTCTTTCAATCCTTCGCATTTTTGTGACATCCATTTGTCATTTTTCCTCTTTCATTTCTGATTTTATTATTTTTGGTCCTCTCTTTTTTTTCCCCTTGATGTATCTGTTTAAAGGTTCATCAATTTTGTTTATCTTTTCAAAGAACTAGCTCCTGGTTTCATTGATCTTTTGAACTGGTTTTTTTATTTTAGCCTCTTTGTCATTAATTTCTGCTCTGATCTTGATTAGATCTTGATTTGGGACTTGGTTGTTGTTGTTTTTCTAGATCTTTTCAGTATAGGGTTAGATTGTTTATTTGAGATCTATCTTGTTGAAGTATACCTGTAATGCCATAAACTTTCCTCCCAGGACTGCTCTCAATGTTTTCCATAAGTTTTGAGTTGTTGTGTGTTCATTTTTCACTTGTTTTCAACTACCTTTTGACTCATTCCTTGATTTCATTGATGGCCCATTCATTACTTAATAACATACTATTTAGTCTCCATGTATTTAAATGATTTTGAGGTTTTTTTTTTCTTTTTCTGAGGTTGATTTCTAGTTTCATGTTGGTGTGATTGGAGAAAAAACTTGATATATTTAAATTTTCTTACGCTTGTTAAGACTTCTTTTGTGTCCTACCATGTGACCTATTTTTGAGAGTGATCTATGTGCACTGGTGAATACTGTATATTCTAATGCTTTGGGGTAAAATGTTCTGTAGATATCAATTAAACCCATTTGATCTAGTGTGTAATTTAAGGTCACTGTTACCTTGTTCATTGTTTGTCTGGAAGATCTATCCAATGGTGACAATGAGATGTTAAAATCCCCTACAACTTTATTGCTATAAACTTCTCCTTAATGTCCACCAGTGTTTTCTTTATATATTTAGGTGTTCCTTATATTGGGCACATACATGTTTATAAGAGTTATATCCTCTTGAGAGAGAAGATGGTGGAGAAGTGAGAGGAGGCTGCACTTTCTGGGTCCCAAGACCCGTCTATAGTTTGGACTAATTGCAGACAGAACATCTCAGTGAGCAGCTGGACACTGGCAGGAATCGGGCCTTGGCACTGTTGGATTAGAGAAAAACATCTGGGAATGAACTGTTTGGTGAGGATAGCAGAGGAAAAAGGGACAAGACGGGATTTCTGACTGGGTTGGCTCCCCAAGCTGCGGCTGGAAGTACACAAAAACTTTTTGGTGACCACAAGCTTTCCCAGAAAGAAATCAGGAGGAGAGCAGATCTCTGCCTGCTGGCTGAGACAGGAGCGGGCCAGGTGGCATCTGGTGCTGAAAGACAAGAAACAGCATACTGCTGTGCATGTGAGAATGTGGTTTTCTTTTTATTTATCTCTTGTGTACTGTGGAGGGGGAGGAAAGGTTGGGGGTGATAGGACATTCTTGTGGAGCACAGGCGCAGAAGTGCATTGGCCCATTCCCCAATTCTGCCTTGGGTAACGCACGCATGCACAAGGAAGTGCCCTCATTTACTGGCCCAAGTGCGTGGTGTCGTGTGTCCAGGTGTCACTCGAACACACCCCAACAGACATAAGATCAGTGCCCCAATGGTTACAGGGAGGGCCCACTGGGCACACAGAAGACTGTGCACAGACACCCCTGGCCAGCCCCAGTGGGTGCCAGGCCGGAACACAGACCACTTGCGCGGGTTCTGCTCGCGCCCGCCCAGGCACATGCGGGAATGGCGGGTGGTTGTGGCATGGGAAGAGTGGGGGGCAGCAACTCACAGATGCTCACTTCCACCATGCACAAGTGTCCGGGCCCCGCCCCAAGGGGCAGGAGACTGACTCCCGGAGCCTGGCTCGGCAGGCCTGAGGCTAGCGCTAAGGCTTTCATGCACATGCATGTGCGCCCGCACACAAGCACCCTGACCAGCTCCAACAGGTGCCAAATGAACACCAGCCACCATGGGTGCACACTGCTGCTGCAAGGATCAGGAACCTCTGGCTTGCCTAATTAGACCAGCTGTGGATCCAGAAAAAGAAGACAACACACAAAAGATGAACTGAGTAAAAACTTTCCTTTTGCACTTTTTAAGTTTTTTATTTCTATTTTAGTCTTTTATTTGTATTTGTATTTTATTTTATTTTAATTTCTTATTTTTAATTTTAATTTAAATTTTTACTTTTATTTTTTTAAAATTTTTCAAAGAACTATCTCTTTAATTTGTTTCATACCATCTCTCCTTTTCATCCTTCTTCTTTAATTTTTGTTTATTTGTTTGTCTGTCTAGTTTAGCTTCACTTTCCCACTAAATAAATAGAATATAACTACTATATAAATCTAATACTATACAATTCCACTTTCCTACTATATTGTGCATTCCTCCCTCTTTTTCTTTTATGATTATTAACATACAATGTAAATATTACCTACTGTCTTGCATAGTCTCGACACTACTTGCTACTATTATTAATATATCATCCCTTTTCTCAAAAATCATATTTTTCCTCTTTAAAAACAACTCTTACCCATTCTTCTTATAGTATAAAAGCCGTAATCTCTCTACATTTATATTAATACTGGCTAATTGGCTGACGATATCGGGATAGAGGCTGGGGATTATTTTTGAGGGTGTTGGTTTCCTGCCTGGGCTGTCTGTTTATGTTTTTAACAGCATCTCCACAAAAGAACTCAAGACAAAGTGGACAGAGTGACATTCAATCAACTAGCCAGAGGGAAGATCCCACCAAAGAGCATCTGAAATATAACCAGACAGCATAAACAAACGACATAAAGGGTATCCCAAGAACATCTGGCTTAGAAGATCAAAGAGACTGCACCACTGAAACCCCCAGATCTCCTATAAAGAATCTCATACCACAAAGGTGGGATGTCAAAGAAGACAAATCCAAAGAACAAAAACAAACAAGAAGAATTCAACATGGTAAGATACAGAAACAACCTCTGAATGAAAAGAAAAGAGGAATCCCCAGAAAGAGAGGTAGATGGAACAGACATAGCCCAAATGTCAAAATGGAATTTAAAATAATGGTGGTGAAGAAGCTCAATATACTCAAAAAACTCAAAAACAACTACAACAACCTCCAAAGAAGTTACCAACAGCTCCAAGAAAATTACAGGGAACTTACTGAGAACTACACCAGCATAAAAAAAGGACATAGAAACTATTAACAAGAACCAGGAAGAAATAAAGAATACAATCTCTGAACTGAAAAACACAGTAGAATCAATAAAAGCAGGCTAAATGAAGCAGAGGATCAAATCAGTGAGTTAGAAGACAATGTAGAAAAAAATTCCCAGACAATACAACAAAACAAAAAAAGATTGAAAAAGTATGAAGAAGATGTAAGGGAATTACAGGATAGCATGAGAGAAAATAATATTCGGATCACTGGAATAAAAGAGAGAGAAGAAGGGACATGAGGAATCGAGAAGCTGATATGAGAAGTAATGATAGAAAATTTTCCCAACCTAATGGGAGAAAAAGTTATGCAAGTTCAGGAAGCACAGAGAGTCCCAATGAAGAGGAACCAAAAAAGAAAACCAACTCCAAGGCACATCATAATTAAAATGGCAACACTCAAAGACAAATACAGAATCCTAAAAGCAGCAAGAGAAAAACAGCAAATAACATACAAAGGAACTCCGATAAAACTATGGACTGATTTCTCAACAGAAACACTACATGCCAGAAGGGAATGGTCAAAAATATTTCAATCAGTGAAAAACAAAGGCCTGCAAACAAGACTACTCTACCCAGCAGGACTCTCTTTCAAAATGGAAGGTAAAATAAGGAGTTTCTCAGACAAAGGAAGACTAAAAGAATACATCTCCACCAAACCAGCATTGCAAGAGATGCTAAAGAGAATGTATTAAGAAAAAGAAGAAAAAAAGAGGAGAAGAACAAAGGTACAAAGGGAAATAAATAAATACATTTCAATAATAACTTTAAATGTAAGTGGCTTAAATTCTCCAATTAAAAGACATAGGGTAATGGAATGGATAAAAAAACAGGACCCACATATCAGCTGTCTACAAGAAACACAGATTAAAACAAAAGATTTACACAGACTAAAAGTAAATAGATATAAAAAATTATTCCAAGCAAATGGACATAAAAAAAAAAAAAAAGCTGGGGTAGCAGTACTCATATCACACAAAATAGATTTCAAAGCAAGGGCAATACAAAGACATAAAGAAGGAGATTTTATAATACTTAATAAACAATCCATCAAGAAGATATAACACTGATAAACATATATGCACCCAACATGGGAGCACCCAAATACATAACGAATATAATAGAAGGCCACAAGAAGGATACTAACAGCAACACACACCATAGTAGGGGACTTTAACACTCCATTATCAACAATAGACAGATCTTCGAAGCAAAGAAACACCAAGGATATCCAGGCATTGAACAACACACTAAATCACATGGACTTAACTGATATATATAGAACTTTTCACCCCAAAGAAGCAAAATATACATTCTTTTCAAATGCACATGGGACATTTTCAAAGATACACCACATGATAGGACACAACACAAGCCTCAACAAATTCAAGAAAATTGAAATCATATCAAGCATCTTTTCAGATCACAATGCCTTGAACTAAAAATCAACCTCAAGGGAAAAAAAATCAAAGACATCCAAACTCATGGAGAATGAATAACATGTTATTTAATAATAAATGGGTTAGCAATGAAATTAAAGAAGAAATCAAGAAATTTCTGGAACTAATGGTAATGAACAGCCCATAACCTATGGGACACAGCAAAAGCAGTCCTGAGAGGGAAGTTCATAGAAATACAGGCATGTCTGAAAAAAATAGAAGAATCTTAAATAAAAGATCTAACCCTAAAATTATAAGAACTGGAACAACAACAAACAAAGCCTAGGGCAAGACGAAGGAAGGAAATCATCAAGATCAAAGCAGAATTAAATGACATAGAGACCAAAGAAACAATTGAAAAGATCAACAAAACTAGGAGCTGGTTCTTTGAAAAAATAAACAAAATTGACAAGCCTCTAGCCAGGCTCATCAAGAAAAAAGAGAGAAGACCCCAAAAAAACAAAATCAGAAATGAAAAAGGAGAAATCACGACTGATACCACAGAAATACATATGATTGTGAGAAATTGCTACATACAGCTTTATGGCAAGATATTTGACAACTTAGATGAAATGGAAAAATTTCTAGAACATATAAACTTCCAAAACTGAATCAAGAAGAAGTAGAAAGTATCAACAGACCAATAAGAAAGAGTGAAATTGAAACAGTAATAAAAAAACTCCCAGGACACAAAAGCCCTGGACTTCATGGCTTCACAGGCAAATTTTACGAAACATTTAGGGAAGAACTAATTCCTACTCTACTCAAACTATTCCAAAAATTCCAAGAAGAAGGAAAAGTCCCAAGAAGAGGGAAATACCCCAAACTCTTTCTATGAAGCCAGTATTACCCTAATTCCAAAACCAGGTCAAGACACAACGAAGACAGAAAACTATAGGCCAATATCACTGATGAACATAGATGCTAAAATCCTCAACAGCATATTGGCAAACAGAATCCAGCAATGCATTAAAAAGATCATACACCGCGATCAAGTGGGATTCATCCCAGAGATGCAAGGATGGTTTAATATTTGCAAATCAATAAATGTAATACACCACCTAAACTAAATGAAAGACAAAAATCACATGATCATATCAATAGACACAGAAAAATCATTTGATAAAGTAGAACACTCATTTATGAGGAAAACACTCAGTAAAATAGGAATAGAGGGAGCATACCTTAACATAATTAAGACTATATATGAGAAACCTGAAGCCAACATCATACTCAATGGACAAAAACTGAAAAGATGCCGCCTGAAATCAGAAACAAGACAAGGATATCCACTATCTCCACCGCTATTCAGGATAGTGTTGGAAGTCCTAGCCACAGCAATCGGACTAGAAAAAGAAATAAAATGCATCCAAATTGGGAAAGAAGGAATAAAATTATCATTATATGCAGATGACATGATAGTATACATAGAAAACCCTATAAACTCCCCTAAAAGACTACTCAACATAATAAGCAAATTTGGGAAAACAGCACGGTACAAAATAAATGTACAGATATCTAAGGCATTTCTGTACACCAACAATAAAATATCAGAGACAGAGACAAAAAAGAAAATACCATTTACTATAGCAACAAGAAAAATAAAATACCTAGAAATAAAGTTAACCAAAGAGATAAAAGACCTGTACTCTGAAAATTACGTAACATTGAATAAAGAAATTAAGGAATATACAAATAAATGGAAGCAAATACTGTGTTCTTGCATAGAAAGAATCAACATCATCAAAATGGCCATATCACCCAAAGCAATTTACAGATTCAATGTAATCCCTATTAAAATACCAATGACATAGTTCACAGACCTAGAACAAATACTCCAAAAATTCATATGGAACCAAAAAAGACCCCGAATAGCAAAAGCAATCTTGAGACAGAAGAACACAGTAGGAGGAATCACAATATCAGACATCAAACAATACTACAAAGCCACTGTGATCAAAGCAGTTTGGTACTGGCATAATAACAGACGTATTGCTCAATGGAACAGAATAGAGAGTCCATAAATAAGTCCAGGACTACACGATCTACTAATATTTGATAAAGGAGGAAGGAACATAAAATGGAGAGAGAAGAGCCTCTTCAACAAATGGTGCTGGGAGAACGGGACAGGGATGTGCAAAAAAATGAAACTAGACCATCAACTTATACCACACACAAGAATAAACTCAAGATGGATCAAAGACTTAAACGTAAGCCGTGACACCATAAAAGTCCTAGAGGAAAACATAGGCAGAAAAATCTCAGATATTCCATGTAACAATATTTTCACGGATACATCTCCTAAGGCAAGAGAAATAAAGGAAGAAATAAACAAATGGGACTACATCAAACTAAAGAGTTTTTGCTCAGCAAAAGGAAACATCAGCAAGAAGAAAAGAAAACCAACCATATGGGGAAGCATATTTGCCAATGATATCCCAGACAGGGGACTCACCTCCAAAATATATAAAGAGCTTATATGACTCAACATCAAGAAAACAGACAACCCAATAAAAAATGGGCAAAGGACCTGAACAAATTCTTCTCCAAAGAGGACATACAGAGGGTCCATAGACACATGAAAAAATGCTCCGCATCACTAGCCATCAGAGAGATGCAAATAAAAACCACAATGAGATACCACTTTACACCAGTCAGAATGGCCATCATCAACAAATTAACAAACAACAAGTGCTGACGAGGATGTGGAGAAACAGGAACCCTACTGCACTGTTGGTGAGAATGCAGACTGGTGTATCCACTATGGAAAACAGTATGAAATTTCCTCAAAAAATGAAAAATGGAACTGCCTTTTGAACCAGCAATTCCACTGTTAGGATTATACCTGAAAAATCCTAAAACCCTAATTTAAAAGAACTTATACACCCCTATGTTCATAGCAGCACTGTTTACAATAGCTACATGCTAGAAACAGCCTAAGTGCCCATCTGTAGATGAGTGGATCAAAAAACTGTGGTACATTTACACAATGGAATACTATGCAGCAGAGAGAAAGAAGGAACTCCTGTCATTTGCGACAACATGGATGGAACTAGAGAGAATTATGCTTAGTGAAATAAGCCAGGCAAAGAAAGAAAAATACCATATGATATCACCTAATACATGAAACTAAAGAGCAACATAAACAAATTAACTAAATAGGACAAGGAGCAGAATAACAGTCAATAGGGGGCAGGGGGGATGGAGAGAAGGGAGATAAGTAAGAGAAGGGTTTAGTCAAAGAACATGTATAAATGACTCATGGACATGGACAACAGGGAGGGATATGATTGTGGGAGAAGGGTTGGGTTGAATGGGGGGAGCAATGGGTAAGAAATCAGACAACTTTAATTGAAAAAGCAAACAATAAAATTAAAAAATAAATAAATAAAAGGTGATGTTAGTTTTGAAAAAAAAAGGATATCCTGTTGTTGGATTGATTTCTTTTGTTTTATTAGTGACCTTGTTTGCTTCTTTTTATGGCCTTTGTCTTGAACTCAATTTTGTCAGATATAAGTATTGTTATCCCAGCTTTTTAAAAATCTCTATTTGCATGGAATATTTTTTTCCATCCCCTCACTTTCCACTTGTGTATATCGTTTGTTCTTAAGCATGTCTCTTGTATACAGCATATATGAGTCCTGTGTTTTTATCCATTCAGTTACCCTATGTCTCTTGATTAGAGCATTTAGTTCATTTACATTTAAGGTTATTATTTATTGGTACTTGTTCATTGTCATTTTATTCTTTTACACTTATGTTCTACCTCTATTACTTTTTATTCTTAAAGTAGTCCTTTTAATATCTCCTGCAGTTTGGTGTCAATGACTTCTTTAGCCTCCCCGTTTTTGGGGGGTATTTGGGAAGCTCTTTATTTCACCTTCAATTTTAAAGAATAGCCTTACTGGATAGAGTAGTCTTGGTTGCAGATCCTTGCTTTTTATTACTTTAAGTATTTTCTGCCAGTTCCTTCTGGCTTGAAGTGTTTCTATTGAGTAATCTATTGAGTCATTATTTCTTCAGGCAGATTTTCTATCCCTTTCTCAGATTCCTCTCCTTCTTGTATCCCTGTGATGCAGATATTGTTACATTTCATGTTGTCTCAAAGTTCCCTTAAATCATCCTCAATCTTTTTGTTCTGATTGGGTGGTTTGTTTGTTTTTTTATGTTGTCTTTCTCTGCTTCATATAACCTTTTAAATTCCTTCTAGTGTATTCTCCATTTCAGATATTGCATTTTTTATTTCCAATTGGTTCTCATTCAAAGTTTCTATTTCCTTTTTCATGCTGTTGTAGTTTCCACTAAGTTCTTTTAGTTCTCACTAAGTTCCTTGAGCATCCTTATAACCATTACTTGGAACTCTATATCTGAGAAATTTCTTGCCTCAATTTCAATTAGCTCTTTTTCTGGGTATTCCTCCTTTCCTTTCCTTTGGGGGTTGTTTCTTTGTCTTCCTATATTAGCTGATTTTTGTTTGTTTGTTTCTACATATCAAATAGATCTGATTTGACTTCCTGTCTTCATGTGGTGGCCTTATGTGGCAGGAGTCCTGTGGGACTCAGTGCTGCAGTATCCCAGTATCCTTGGTATTCTGAACTGGATGCTCTAGGAATTTCCCTTGTGTACTTTATGTGGGCTCCTATATTGTAATTTGGTCTTGATGGTTGTTGATCCCTTTGTTGATGGGTTGTCCCCCTCAGCTAGTTGACCGAGAGGCTCAACCCTCACCCCGTCTTGTATGCTATTCTATTGGGGCTGACAAAACAAAGCGAAATAACACAGAAAACAAAACTAACACAAGCAAACATCCCAACAACAGGAAAATCAACAATAAAAGAGCAAAGAATTATAATAGTGGAAAAAGAAATATAATAGTATAGGAAAAACAAGAATGTGCTAAGACCAAAAAAATGAAAAATTATTATGAGATGACAGAAGGAGGAGATATAATAAGAATAATGAATAGAAATAGGAAATCACCACCAAAGAACAAGAAAGGGAAAAAATTAAATATAAAAAGAAAGCAAAATGAAGTAATAAAAGAGAATAGTAAAATATGAGTTTTGAAAGACAAAAATGGAGAAAAATAAAGAGAAGAGAAGAAAAAAATTAAAATACTATGCAAAAGAAAAATAATGAGAAAAAATGGTGGTGGAGTAAACAGCAGTCTTGTTTGCTTGCTTCCATAGCAGAAGGACATGGAGTACAACCACTGAGCAGAGAGTGAGTGAGAGCGGCTTTCAGGTAGGGTGAACAAGGACGAGAGTGTGGGAGCAGCATAGAAGAGGGCTGAAACCACTTTCCAAATGAAGTCGCTGGGCTCCCCAACCCAGCGCCTCTGCAGCACCAGCTCATTAGCTGGGATCTGCTTGGAAACTGTGCTCCTGCCTCAGGTGCCCTGACCAGTGAAGTCCGAGAGGGAGTCAGCAAGATGGTTTGGTGAAACAGTCAGAGGTGCAGGAAGATAGAGACCAGCCCTAACTACAAGAAACTGTGTGAATTGAGATTTGGTGGGGATCCCTTGGGCTGGCAACCCTGTGCCTGCAGGCATGCACACCAAGGTTTGGCCAAACAAAAATGCAGAACTGAGCCACAGAGAGGGGCCCACATGGGGGGAAGCTGAGGGAGAACCCGAGACTTGGTGGGGAACTTGGGCAGGCAACCCTGCACCTGTGTGCACACGTGTGCATGCAGAAAAGCTCTGCTAGGCAGGAACGCTGGCCGGTGCTGCAATTTGGAGGCCACACAGACTTTTTTGGAGGAGTGAAGACAGGACCCGAGGCTGGGCAGGGACTATGGGAGTGCAAACTGGCTCACAAGCAGAGTACTGTTGCTAGACAAGTGCGAGGAGTGCTGGAGGGACCCAGCTCAATGTGGCTCACAGAGGAGAGCTGCGGCAGACCCATAATCGGAGAATAGCAGCCACAGAATCCAGCTAGATTTCCTTATAGACAGACAGCCAGAAAGAAAGATATAAAACCCATGGAACTTTGACCATGGGCAGATCCAGAAAGAGAAGAAAACAGTAAAAACCAGACATTACTGGGACAAATTCCACCATACTATTTTTCATGAGCTATTTTCTTGCCCTCCAAGTTTATGCATTTTAAGTCACTAGTAGTTATATTATAGTTTATTACAAATATCATATGTTACACTTCCCCTGTACTACGCCACCTTAACATGCAATCTCCTCTTCTTACTTTGGTCTTAAATTCTATCTTCTCTCCTACTACAACTAGTATCCATTCTTTCAGTTTAAATTAAAAAAATTTTTTTTCCTCTCTTATCCTGGTTTTCACTCCTCATTCCTAGTATAACTACCCACTTTGTCATCTCAAATTCACTTCTCTATCCTTAAGACATCTCTTAAACTTATCTTTCTTTCTTTTTTCCTCTTATTCACACCCCACCTATATCAATCATAGCCCAAACACTGTACTGGGGAAAAGCTCTTTCTTTAATCTGTTTCTTACCTTCTTTTCCTCTTCTTCAATTTTTTTGTTTTGTTTATGCTCCCTCTCGCACTAAATATATAACATATAACTTCTGTATAAACCTAATACTACATGCTTCCACTCTCTCACTTCATTCTGCTTTCTTCCCTCCCTTTTTCAGCATACAATGTAAATATTACTTACTGTCTCACATTGCCTTGTCCTCACTCGGTAGTATTATTACTCAAAAATCATCTTTCTTTCAGTTAGTCAACTTTTATTTGTTTTTCCTTTAGTATAATAGCCTTAATCTCTTTATATCTATATTAATACTGGTTCATTTGCTGCTGATAGTGTGGTTGTGGGATTGGGGATATTTTGGAGGGTGTGGGTTTCTTGCCTGGGTTGTGTGTTTATGTTTTAATAGCATCTCCACAAAAGAACTCAAGATGTGGTGGGGCGAATGACTCTCAATCAACTAGCCAGAGGGAAAGATCCACCAAACAGTAACTGAAATACAACCAGACAGCCTAAACAAAAGGGATAAAGGGCATCCCAAGAGCATCAAGTTCAGGAAATCAAAGAGACTGCACCACTGAATCCTGCAGGGCTCCTATTACAGAAAGTCACACCATGAAGGCGGGAAATCAAAGCAGACAAATCTAAGAAACAAAAACAAACAAGAAGAGGCACATAAAATGGGGAGACAAAGAAACAACACCCAAATGACAGGAAAAGAGGAATCCTCATAAAGAGTGCTAGATGAAACAGAGGCAAGTAAACTATCAGACATGGAATTCAAAATAATGGTTATAAGGAAGCTCAATGAACTCGACAAACTCATGGAAAACTATAATTAACTCCAGGGGAATTACAGATAACTCCAGGGAAACTACAGAGAACTCCAGGGGAGCTATGAAGAACTTACTGAGAACTACACTAGCATTAAAAATGACATAGAAACTATCAATAAGAGCCAGGAGGAAATGAAGAATACAATTTCTGAACTGAAGAACACAGTAGAAGGAATCCAAAGCAGGCTAGAAGCAGCAGAGGATTGGATCCACGAGCCGGAGGACAACGTAGAAAAAAATTCCCAGACAGTGCAATAAAATGAAAAAGGACTGAAAATGAAAGAAGAGAGTTTAAGAGAGCTGCAGGACAACACAAAACTTAACAATATCTGTATAAAAAAGATATCAGAGGGAGAAAAGGAGCAAGGGATAGAAAACCTGTTTAAAAAAGTAATGCCAGAGGAGAGAAAAAGTCACACAATTCCAAGAAGCACAGAGGGTCACCATGAAGATAAACCCAAAGAGGCCCACTCCAAGACACATCATAATTAAAATGGCAATAGTCAAAGACAAGGAAAAAAATCTTAAAGGTAGCAAGAGAGAAACAGCAAATAACATACAAGGGAGGCTTAATAAGACTATCAGTGGATTTCTCAATAGGAACACTACAAGCTAGAAGGGAATGGAAAAAATATTTCAAGGAATGAAAAACAAAAGCCTACAATAAAACTACTCTACCCAGCAAGGCTCTCATTCAAAATGGAAGGTGAAATAAATAATTTCTCAGACAAAAGAAAGTTAAAAGAATACATCTGCACTAAACCAGCATTGCAAGAGATGCTAAAAGGACTGCTTAATAAGAGGAAGAAAGAGAGAGAGAGAGAGAGAGAGAGAGAAGAACAGAGGTGCAAAGGGAAAAAATCACAATGAATAAGTACCTAACAATAATATCCTTAAATGTAAATGGATTAAATGCTCCAGTATAAAGTATAAGGTAGCTGAATATACACAAAAACATGACCCACATATATGCTGCTACAAGGGACCCACATCAGAATAAAAGATCTACACAGACTGAAAGTGAAGGGATGGAAAAAATTATTTCAAGCAAACATGTATGAAAAAAAGTGAGGTTTGCAACACTTATATCAGACAAAATACATTTCACAACAAAACTCACAAAAAGAGACCAAAAAGGGCACTTCATAATTTTTAAAGGAACAATCCATCAAGAAGATATAACCCTGGTAAACATATAATCACTCAACATAGGAGCACCCAAATATATAAGGAAAACCTTGGAAGACTACAGGGAGGATATCAACAGCAACACCATTAGTAGGGAAATTTAACACCCAATTATCAACAATGGACAGATCTTCAAAGCAAAGAAACACCGAGGATATTGAGGCAATGAACAATGCTCTAGGTCAAATGGACTTAATTGATATATATAGAACATTTTGCTCCAGAGCAACAAAATATACATTCTTTTCAAGTGCACATGGAATATTTTTAAAGATAGACCACATGATAGGACACAAAACAAGCCTCAACAAATTCAAGGAAATTGAAATTATATCAAGCATCTTCTCAGATCACAATGGCCTGAAACTGGAACCCAACCTCAAGGAAAAAACACAAAAAACATTCAAACTCATGGAGAATAAATAACCTGCTATTACTTAATGAATGGGTCAACAATAACCAAAAGAATGAAATAAAAATGTTTCTGGAAATAAATGATAATGAACACACAACATCCCAAAACCTAAAGGACACAGAGAAGGCAGTCCTGAAATAGAAGTTCATAGTAATACATGCCTACCTAAAAAGGATAGAAGAATCTTAAATAAAAAAATCTAATCCAATAGCTATAAGAACTAGAGGAACAACAACAAACAAAGCCCAGAACAAGAAGAAGGAAGGAAATCATCAAGATCAGAGAAGAATTAAATAACATAAAGACTAAACAAACAATTCAAAATATCAATAAAACCAGGACATGGTTCTTTGAAAAGATAAACTAAATTGACAAGCCTTTAACAAGGCTCATCAAGAAAAGAAGAGAGAAGACCCAAATACAGATAATCAGAAATAAAAGAGGAGAAATCATGACCGATACCACAAAAATACAAAGGATTGTAAGAAATTGCTACCAACAGCTATTGAGAAGACATTTGACAATCTGGATGGAATGGGCAAATTACTGGAAACATATATTCTAAAATGGAATCAAGCAGAAGCAGAAAACCTGAATAGACCAATAACCACTAGTGAAATTGAAGCAGTAATCAAAAAACTCCTGGCACACAAAAGCCCTGGACCAGATGGCTTCATAGGCAAATTTTACAAAACATTTAGGAAAGAACTAACTCCTATCCTTCTCAAAGTATTCCAAAAACTCCAATAAGAAGGAAGACTTCTAAACTCTTTTTGTTAGGCCCATATTACCCTAAACCCAAAACCAGGTTAAGACACAACAAAGAAAGAAAACTATAGGCAAACACCGCTAATGAACATAAATGTTAAAATCCTCAACAAAATATTAGCAAACCGGATCCAGCAACACATTAAAAAGATCATACACCACGATCAATTGGAATTCATCCCAGGGATGCAAGGATGGCATAATATTCACAAATCAATAAACATAATACACCACATAAACAAAACAAAAGACAAAAGGCTCATGATCATATCAAATGCAGAAAAAGCATTTGATAAAGGACAACACCCATTTATCATGAAAATGCTCAGCAAAATGGGAGTAGAGAGAGCATACCTCAACTAATAAAGACCATATATGAGAAACCTGCAGCCAACATCATACTCAATGAACAAAAAACTGAAAGTATTCCCCTTGAGATCAGAAGCAAGACAAGGATATCCACTCTCTCCACTTCTAATCCACATAGTCTTGGAAGTTCTAGCCACAGCAATTAGAAAAGAAAAAGAAATAAAAGGCAATCAAATTAGAAAAGAGGAAGTAAAACCATCATTATTTGCAGATGACATGATAGTGTACGTGGAATACCCTATAGATTCCACCAAAAAGTTATTCAACATAAGAAATGATTTGGCAAAATAACAAGGTACAAAGTCAATATCCAGAAATTGAAGGCATTTTTTTACACCAACAATAAAATATCAGAGATAGAAACTAGAAAAAAATTCCATTCACTAAGCAACAAGAAAAGTAAAGTACTTTGGAACAAACTTTTACCAAGCAGGTAAAAGACCTGTACTCGGAAAACCACATAATATTGAAAAAATTAATTAAGGAACATACAAATAAATGGAAGTATATACCATGTTCATGGATGGGAAGAATCAACATCATTAAAATGCCCATACTACCCAAAGCAATTTATAGATTTAATGCAATCTTTATTAAAATACCAATAGCATATTTCACAGACCTAGAAAAAATACTTCAAAAACTTGTATGGAACCAGAAAAGACCCTGAATAGACACAGCAATCTTGAGGAAGAAGAACACAGTAGGAAGAATCACAATACCTGATATCAAACTATACTACAAGGCTACTGTAATCAAAACAGTCTAGTATTGGCATGAGAACAGAGATATAGTTCAATGGAACAGAATAGAGAACCCTGAAATAAATCCAGGTTTATATGGACAACTAATATTTGACAAAGGGGGAAGGAGCATAAAATGGAGTGAAATGAATGGTGTAAGTTGCTGGTGTATAGTTACACCATACAATAGAATAAACTGAAGATGGCTCAAAGACTTAAATATAAGCCGTGACACCATAAAAGTCCTAGAGGAAAACATAGGCAGAAAAATCTCAGATATCCCACATAGCAATATTTTTGCTGATATATCTCCTAAGGCAAGGGAAATGAAGGAAATAATAAACAAATGGGACTACATGAAACTAAAGAGTTTCTACTCAGCAAAAGAAAACATCAGCAAGATGAAAAGGGAACCAACAGTATGGGAAAATATATTTTCCAATTATACCTCAGACAAGGGTCTGATCTCCAAAATATATAAAGAACTTATATGTCTCAGCACCAAGAAGACAGACAATCCAATTAAAGAATGAGCAAAGGACCTGAACTAACACCTCACTGAAGAAGACATACAGAGGGTCCAAAAGCATATGAAAGAATGACCAACATCACTAGCCATAAGAGAGATGCAAATTAAAGTCACAATGAGATACCACCTCACACCTGTCAGAATGGCCATCATCAACAAATCAACAAACAACAAGTGCTGGCAAGGATGTGAAGAAAAGAGATCCCTAGTGCACTGTTGGTGGGAACGCAGACTGCTGAAGCCACTATGAAAACAGTATGGAATTTCCTCAAAAAACTAAAAGTGTAACTGCCTTTTGATTCAGCAATTCTATTGCTTGGATTATACCTGAAGAATCCTGAAACACCAGTTCAAAACAACCTATGCACCCGTATGTCCTTTGCAGCACTATTCACAATGCCAAGTGTTGGAAACAGCCTAAGTGCACATGTGTAGATGAGTGGATTAAAAAACTGTAGTACATTTACACAATAGAATAGTATGCAGCAGGAAGAAAGAAGGAACTCCTAACATTTGTGACAACATGAATGGAACTGGAGAGTACAATGCTTAGCGAAATAAGCCAGGCAGCAAAAGACAAATACCATATGATACCACTTAACACAGGATACTAATGAACAACACAGACAAATGAGCAAAATTGAACCAAAGGATAGTAAACAAAGAGCAGTGTAACTATGACTGGGGGGAGGGGTTGTGGAGAAGGGGAGAAAAAAGGAGAAGGCTCTAGTCAAGGAACTAGTGTAAATGACCCATGGACATGGAAAACGGGGTAACAAGGTGGGGATGGACTGTGGGCGAAGGCGTGGATGTGGTGAGTGGGAGCAATGGGGGAAAAAGTGGGACAAACTGTAATAGAAAAAAATAAATTTAAAAAAAATAAGAAAAATAATGAAAATAATGACAAGAATGATGTTGTATTCCTCTCAGCAGAGTTTAGTGCTTGCCTGTTGGGCCCCCCCCCTCTGGATACAACTCTGATGTTGTCTAAGCCTGGTGCAAGCCAATGTCAGATGCTGTCCAGTCTAGGTCTAGGTAGCCTGTTCAAGGCTACAAGCAATCACAATTTGTGGCTGTCTCCTTTACAGTTGGATGCTTCGTGGATGGGCCTTACTGCTCTGCATGGCTGGCTTTTTATCAGCACAGGGCCTAGGGATGGGTCAACTAACAACCAAAGGCATAGCTGGTCCAGCCTCTACCTGCCTCTGGTTCTGGTCCTGACATTAGTCTTAGTCTAGCCATTGGCCCATTTGTTTCTGAGAGGGCTTCTGGTGGAATTGGCAGGATGGGACCCTTGAATCTCCTGTGGGAAGTGCTATTCAGCTTTAAAGAAATATGGTGGGTGTGTTCCCCTGTGTTTGCACCAGATGTGTGAGTCTGTCCCAGATTATTTCCTTGAACTAGTCAGGGTGAATCCCCAAGTTTGGTTGTAGGTGGGGCATCCAGAACCCAGAGTTTGCGTCTGCCAGAAACCAAGAGGGTGTTCCTAGGTTTTCCTGTGAGGGGGAAGTGTCAGTCTGGTTCCCAGGAAAGTGTATGAAATGGCCATGCCCTAAAGCCAATCTCTAACACCCCTGAGTCCACCTATGTTGCTGTCTCCTCAGCACAGGATAAGATACTGGTTGGGGGAAAGTAAAAAAGAATGGAAAAAATAAAAATATAGAGAAGGAAAAAAATGCAGGGTGGGGCAAGCAGAATTCCAGAGGGTGAGGTGAGCAGGATTCCAGAGAATGGGGTTAGAAGGCTTCTAGAGGGTGGGGGCGAGTGGTTTTCCAGAATGGGGTAATTGTTTTTCCCCTGGGTGGGGGCTTGCTCTTCTCAAGAAACATTGATGCTGCAGTATGATCTTATATCCTAGCACCAGAAATCCAGCATCCATTTCCCTACATCTCAAACCTCCCACTCAAGACTCTCTTCACACAACTGCAGACTGTGCTACCCTCCTTTCTCCTGAGCCAAAGTCAGTGGCTGAGAGTTCATAACCGTTTAATTGGACCCTTAGAACAAAAGAAAGGGAAAAAAGAAAAAGAAAAAAATTGGCTTTGTCTCCAGTGGGATCCATCTTTCCCCAATGGGCAAAAAAAACATGGTCTTTCACCACTGGATGTTGCATGGGCAGGTGATCCTGGCACTGGTGTTCTGTGCTTGGAATCCCAGTCTGTGATACAGGTTTCACTTCTTTCTGGGGGAAGCTCCCACAGCCATGTGGCAACCCTGGACAACTCCCTGTAAATGTGGTGCCAGTCCCTTTTACAGGTCCTGCCTTTTCTACAGGTCTTGAGGTAGTTTCTGCTTGTCCGTGGTTAAGTATCTCCTCCTCCGGTAGTCTTCAGTTGTTTATTTTACATGTATGTTCCCATCTTTATTTTTATTTTCAGTTTGGTTCTGGGAGACAGTGTGAGATAAATTGTCCTACTCTGCCACCATCTTGCCACTCCAATCATTTTCATTTAAAAAAATTTAAATAACAAGGTTATACATTTTTCTTCTCTGTGTGTTTCTCTTTAAGCCTTTTATGTTATAGATTCTTCATTAATGAGTATTTGTGCCTATCATTAAACTACACTGCCCACAAGTAAGGAAAACCACTGCAGATACATTCCTGAGGGTGACACACTCTGATCTCTGTCACTTCAGCCTGGTAAAAACTAAGCAATATAAACATCCTCTAGGACTATACGGTCAACTAATATTTGATAAAGGAGGAAGGAACATAAAATGGAGTGAGAAGAGCCTCTTTAATAAATGGTGCTGGGAGAACTGGAGAGGGACATGCAAAAAAATGAAACTAGACCACCAACTTACACCACACACAAGAATAAACTCAAGATGGATCAAAGACTTAAATGTAAGCTGTGACACCATAAAAGTCCTAGAGAAAAACATAGGCAGGAAAATTTCAGATATTGCACGTAACAATATTTTCATGGATACATCTCCTAAGGCAAGAGAAATAAAGGAAAAAATAAACAAATGGGACTACATCAAACTAAAGAGTTTCTGCTCAGCAAAAGAAATCATCAGCAAGAGGAAAAGGAAACCAACCATATGGGAAAACATACTTGCCAATGATATCCCAAACAGGGAACTCACCTCCAAAATATATAAAGAGCTTATATGACTCAACATCAAGAAAACAGACAACCCAATAAAAAATGGGCAAAGGACCTGAACAAATTCTTCTCCGAAGAGGACATACAGAAGGTCCATGGACACATGAAAAAATGCTCCACATCACTAGCCATCAGAGAGATGCAAATAAAAACCACAATGAGATACCACTTTACACCAGTCAGAATGGCCATCATCAACAAATCAACAAACAACAAGTGCTGGCGAGGATGTGGAGAAACGGGATCCCTACTGCACTATTGGTGGGAATACAGACTGGTGCAGCCACTATGGAAAACAGTATGGAATTACCTCCAAAAACTAAAAATGGAACTGCCTTTTGAACCAGCGATTCCACTGTTGGGATTATACCCAAAAAATCCTAAAACCCTAATTTAAAAGAACTTATACACCCCTTGCATGCAAGGGGTTCGGACTAGCCATCAGCCTGACGAAGACGAATGTTATGGCTCAAGGCACGGGGACTCCCCCATGCATCACCATCGACGGATATACCCTGGAGGTTGTCAACGACTTCACTTACCTCGGGTCCACCATCTCGAGCTCTCTGTCAGTCGATTTGGAGGTCAACCAGAGAATCGCCAGGGCAGCCACAGTTATGGCCAGACTGAACCGGCGAGCGTGGAACAATTCCAGCCTCACTGAGAAAACCAGACTGCGCATCTACCAAGCCTGCGTACTCAGCACTCTCCTCTATGGCAGCGAGACGTGGACCACCTACGCAAGGCACGAAAGGAAACTCAACAGCTTCCACATGAGGTGCCTGCGACGCATCCTGCATGTCGCCTGGCAGGATAAGGTCCCCAACACCGAGGTGCTGAAGCAAGCCAATATGAGCAGTTTGCATGCAGTTCTTAGCGAGAGACGCCTCAGGTGGCTCGGCCATGTCAAAAGAATGGATGCAGGCCGTATCCCCAAAGACCTCCTCTACGGCGAGCTAGCAGAAGGCAAGAGGATGACAGGGCGCCCAAAACTGCGGTTCAAAGACATCTGCAAAAAGGACATGACACAATGCTCCATCAATCTCAACACATGGGAAGTTCAAGCAGACGACCGCCTAGCCTGGAGGCTCGCGGTCAGGCAAGGTACGTCACGCGCGGAGGCTGCGCGCAACGAGGAGGCGGTCCAGAAAAGATCGAGGCGGAAGCAGCGTCAGCAGCAGCAACAACAGCCATCTGCCTTCACCTGTACCAAGTGCGGCAGGGATTGTCACTCCCGAGTCGGACTGCACAGCCATTTTCGGCGGTGCAGATAGACTCTCAGGAAGCTACGCCATCGTCTCTCGAGACGGACGGCTGCCGACGACGACGATATACCTCTATGTTCATAGCAGCACTGTTTACAATAGTTACATGCCGGAAACAGCCTAAGTGCCCATCTGTAGATGAGTGGATCAAAAAACTGTGGTACATTTACAGAATGGAATACTATGCAGCAGAGAGAAAGAAGGAACTCCTGTCATTTACGACAACATGGATGGAACTAGAGAGAATTATGTTTAGTGAAATAAGTCAGGCAAAGAAAGAAAAATACCATATGGCATCACCTAATACAAGAAACTAAAAACAACATAAACAAATGAACTAAATAGGACAAGGAGCAGAATAACAGTCAATAGGGAGGAGGGGGGAGGGAGAGAAGGGGGATAAGTAAGGGAAAGGTTTAGTCAAGGAATGTGTATAAATGACTCATGGACATGGAAAATGGGGAGGAATATGATTGTGGGAGAAAGGGTGGGCTGGGTGGGGAGGGAGCAATGGGGAAAAATGGGACAACTGTAACTGAAAAATCAAAAAAAAAGAAAACACAAAAAAACACCCTCCAATCAGTTCCCACAGTTTCATTAATTTTCATTCTTCTAGAAAGTAATAATGAAAGTGTTAATTTTCTAGCAGCATTCAAGCTTGCAGCATATCAATCATGATGGATGAGAAGGAAAACACAGGCTTTGCCTGGATAGAATCTTCTTTTATTCAGAAACCCCCTAAAACCCATTCAGCTTAAGCAATGGTTTTTACTGAAATATTTATCAGATTAAATAGTGTTGAAAGAATGGGTGGTCTTTTGGTTGGGCATTTTAGAAGAGATTGAAGTGTGGAGGTTATGGTTGGGAAAATACAAGTGAAGACACATTCCCTAAGAGGAGTCATTTCACTGAAGATTGGAGGCAGATCCATGGCCCCTGACTTGGGAATGAAATCTGAGGAAAGACTCCAGCAGACCCTTGACTTGCTCCTGGGCTCATTTGATCTCATCCACCTTTTTCTGCTCAGTGAGGAGTGTTGACTTCATTCACATGAAATTCTGGCAACCTGGAGTTTTTTCTCTTAAAGTTAATTGATCAGAAGTCCAACACCATGTGTTCCCTTTGGTCCAAGTTCTCCTTCATCTCCTAAGCATCCTTGTGCTGCCTTGCCAGGACCTTCTTTTTGTTGTTGAGAGAGCTTCTTTCTTCATTACTAGCATTTCACCAAGGCCACTAAGGACATTCTCCACTGGGCTAAGTGCCCCAACACAGAGAGCACCAGGTTTACAACCATGTCCAGGTCCCCAATGAACATCTTGTACTTGTCAAACTCATTGGGCTTGCAGAGCTCACTGATGAAAGCCTCCACCTCTTCTCCTAAAGTGTTATTGAGCTTGAAGTTCATTATCAGACTTCCCTTTGTAAGAGAACACCTGGGCTCTCCAATTGAAACAGAACCCACAGGCTGTTTTGTTAGGGGCCCGATTGCCCACACCAGCATTATAACTCTCAATACCAGAGTTTAGTGAAAAGAAAAAGAATTGTTTATTTAATAGTTATATAGATTTAGATTATTTGCAGATTTCTGTTGTTAAGTCTTATTTTCTTTAAAACACCCACAAACACATAATTCAACCTCCCCTTACCAAATCAGGCTAGTTTTAGAAAAGTTAAAGATACCATTTCCCTACTTCCTAGACACAGTTCAGCTTTACCGGTAGCCGCCAATCATTCGATTCTGACTGGGGAGGCCTTGTCTGTGTTATGGTGCCCACCAGCTTTTAATCCAGAACCACGTGGATTCTCCAACCTCCTTGTAAACTGCATGGAGTTATCCCTTCTCAAAACAGCATTGTGTTCCCAATTAAAATGTCTGCCATTTATTTTTAAATCCCTGACTGTGTCCTTTGACTCAGTGGGCATGGTACCCAGTTCTGATCATTCACAGAACCTCACATAGGCTCTGTGTGCTCTTTTCATACCATCCCACAGTCCAAGACCCCTCCCATCTTCTGGAGGCCTTGGAAGCATCAAAGTCATTTGTGTAACAAAGACACCAGCCACTAGCCCCAGGCATGCAAAGGCATCCTGAAAGCTGCTTCCTTTTCCCCATGCCCCAGCCTGCAGGCTCTGGGGACCCCTGGACACCCTCATTCTGTAACACTCTTCTTGGAGTGCCTCAAGGTTGTGGGTGAGGATTATCATCAACTTGGCCTTCTTTCTGTTGACATCTGCCTGCTCCTCTTCCTCCTTGACCCCTTATGCACTGGGAACAGATGTACTGTAACAGGCAGGACTGTTAACCAACATGTCCAATGCTTTCTTGTACTCACCCCACATGCCTTCCTATCCTTGGCAGCTGACAGTTCTCTGCATGGCCTTCTTCTTTACCCTGTTTTCCTGCAGCAAGTTAACATCTCGAGGAAACAAAATTTTCATCAGATCCACAGTTGTCTTCATTCTGGAATTTGTATCCAAAATATCTGCCAGAAATTTGTCTTGGTGGACAGTTTTCTTGGCCAGAGCATTTGTTATGATGTCTTCTGAGACCAAAACTGACATAGAACAAAGCTATTTTAAAATAAAAATAATTAAATTTTATTTACTTTACTTTTAGAGAGAAGGGAAGGGAAGGAGAAAAAGAGGGAGAAAAACATCAACATGTGGTTGCCTGTCATATGCCCCCAACTGGAGACCTGGCCCACAACTCAGGCATGTACCCTGGCTGGGAGTTGAACAGGCTACCCTTTGGTATTCAGGCTGGAGTTCAATCCACTAAGCAACACCAGGCAGGGCTCCATTTTGAAAAAAAATTTTTTTGAAGAAAAAGTTGTGGTGAGTGGTTATGTTCAAGAGGAGTTCAAAGACCTGGATCTGGGCTACTCAGTACACACACACACACACACACACACACACACACACACATCATTAAGCTAATAGACCCCTCTTATAGCATAATATCTTGCATTCTACAATTCTGTGCTAAGTATTTTTTTTTTAATGCCCATGTGAAATACACCCTTTAGCAATAATAAAAAATGGCTTCAGTGATATTTTTCTGGTATTATTTGCATCCAGAAAATAATTATTAGCTTGGAGATAAGATTACTTCTAACTTTTAAAAAATATTCTACTACACACTATTTATGCAATTACTTTTATTTAACTTCATTATCACTTGAATGCAGATAATAGTATCTAGCAGAACAACCTTAGACAGGACAAAGATAGCAGCTTATGTCTCTTAAAGCAAGAGCTGCATGGTCATGTAAAGAGGATGAATAACATAAAAATGCAAAACCACCAGAAGCGCCGTGGGGAAGGCGCAGAGATGGCGTCCTCCGCTTCGGCTCGGTCTTCGGCCGGGAAGCGAGTGGTGAGTCAGGACGAGCTGCGGCGGTTGATGAAGGAGAAGCAGCGTCTGAGCACCAACAGGAAACGTATAGAATCTCCACTTGCCAAGTACAACCGTTTGGGGCAGCTGAGCTGTGCCCTGTGTAACACCCCTATTAAGAGCGAGCTGCTGTGGCAGACTCACGTCCTGGGAAAGCAGCACCGAGAAAAAGTGGCCGAGCTGAAAGGCGCGAAGGAAGCCACCCCGGGGCCGTCCGCCAGCGCAGTGCCTCAACCCGCCAAGAGGAAGGCGCTGGACGCCGATAGCCAAGATGCTAAACGAGCGAAGGCCTCCGAGGTGCCTCAGGTACAGCCCTCCACGTCCGCTTTGCTCACCAGCGTTGACAAAGCAGGAAAGGAGTCCGCTAGAGCGACCCTCGGTAAGGCTTCGGGACTTGGTTTACTCCCTGATTATGAAGATGAGGAGGAAGAGGAGGGAGGAGAAAGACGAGAGGGGGACGCCGGCAAGCAGCCGCCCGAAGTACAGGGCAAGGAACACTTACTTTCCTCCCCGCGGGAGGCAACAAGTAGTGTGCTGCCAGGCGATTTCTCGAATACAAATCCTCCCAAGGCCCCTTTAATTCCTCATTCAGGGTCCATTGAGAAAGCAGAAATACATGAAAAAGTAGTGGAAAGGAAAGAAAACACTGCGGAAGCATTACCAGAAGGTTTTTTTGACGACCCTGAGATAGATGCCAGGGTACGAAAGGTTGATGCCCCAAAGGATCAGATGGACAAAGAGTGGGACGAATTTCAAAAAGCCATGCGACAGGTCAACACTATTTCCGAAGCTATAGTTGCTGAAGAGGATGAGGAGGGACGGCTGGACCGGCAGATTGGGGAGATCGATGAGCAGATAGAATGTTACCGTCGGGTGGAAAACCTGCGGAATCGCCAGGATGAATTAAAAAATAAGCTGAAAGAGGTCCTGACCATAAAAGAACTGCAGAAAAAGGACGAGGAGAATGTTGACAGCGACGATGAGGGAGAACTACAGGATTTGTTGTCTCAGGATTGGAGGGTGAAAGGGGCTTTATTATAAGTTTTCAAGTACCGTGTTTCTAACACTGCGATTGTATAACGTGCTGTCACTCCGGAAGATATCGGTTACTCCATACCTGGACTCGGTTGTTGTGGTACAGTATAAGCCTGTGAAAATAGCACTTTGGTGTAAAATATTTTTGAGGTAAAGTTATTTTGAAGTTTTGTAAAAAAAAAAAAAAAAAAAAAAAAAATGCAAAACCAGAGGTCAGATGTGCACAGGAACCAAGAGGAATTAGGGTGCTGAAATGGTTTCCTGACTCCAAACTGCATTGAGTGATTAAGTGATCAGTACTTAAATGTGTTCTTCCCTTAACCAATCATAGAGGATAACTTTAGGTTAGGGAAAGTTATTTACTATAGTTCTCAAACAATGAGAACTTTCTGGGTGTTTATGTAGCATAGGGAACATTTAAAGTGATTCTGGCAGAGATCTGGATTATAAATCACTTGGTAGGATGCCCCCTTCAGATCCTTTCTAGGCTGATAAAAAAGTTCTGTAACTGTGTGATGGGGGTGGGGAGAAGAGAACAAAAATGAGAATATACTGTGAGACAAATATGTTAGGCATACACAGATATATTTTCTGTAAAAGTTCTGTATAACCTCCTTTTCATAAAAAATATATGTATGGCAACTTTTCATATCAATAAAAATATACTTCTATAACATCAGTTTCCACACTCCTCAGAGATTCTGACTGAATATTCTTTTACAAGTGGACTGTGTTTCACATTTTGAGAATCAATGTTTTTGAAAGATCCTCCACCCCCATATTGGAAGGAATGAAATTAAGCTCCCTTTTAATGTTTACCTTGTTCTACTGGCTATTTTGCCCTGGCTGGTTTAGCTCAGTGGGTTGAGCGTCGGCCTGCGAGCTAAGTGTCGCTGGTTCGATCTTCCAGTCAGGGTACATCAGAGAAGGAAAACTCTGACTCCAAAAAACCTCCGCTGCCTTGCGGCATACCTCTTCAGGGGAAAGGCTAAGGGAGTAAACCCCGACAGAAAATCCGGAGCCAGAGTCCCTAAGGCGGTTTGACGTTGTAGTCAACACCGGCAACTCCTGCGGCGCACCTGAAGCCAAGCTGTATTGACTCCGTCTTTCCCTTGGACCCTTCAGCTGCGAAGAGAGGGGGGGTCTGCTGCATGGGCAACAGCAGACCCTCCATATCACCCTGCCCAGGCTCTGTAGCTTCAGCGTCATCACAAGATGTCGATTCAACACGGGAGGAGACAGATACCATGTCACTCCCGAGTCGAACTGCACAGCCATTCTCAGCGGTGCAGATAGACTCTTAAGAAGCTACACCATCGTCTCTCGAGACGGACGGCTGCCGACGACGACTGGCTATTTCAATGGACTAATGACTTATCCAGCAATTTCTTTGATGAGTAAATGTTGCACTAATTTACAGAAAGACATGATAGAAGATTAGAGAAACAACACTAAAGACTCAGATAATATTGGGCAAGTTACTGAACCACAAAAACAACCTAAATATATGTTCTTAAGAGCCTGTCACTCCAAGTCTCTGAATTTGCTATTCAGTTCCAGTGTACAGCCACTACTGCCAACCTACAAATGCTTTTAAGAGACTTTCTTTTTGCATGAGATGCTCCTTTCAAATGTTTATAAGGAATTAAATAAACAATTATTCAGTTAAACAAAACATATCTGTGGGCCAGATTGAGGGACTTAAGGACCTAGGCCTAAGGTCTACTCGTTTGAGAACTTTGCCCTAGGACTTCACTGTTCTGGAGAATGGTGCCTCAAAACAAACAAACAAGCAAACAAATAAACAAACAAACTATCTTTTGTCTTAAAATAGTACCAAGCTATTAAGAAGAGAGGTACACAATACAAATATGCATAAGGTATAGGTGTAGAACAGATACAGGGTGGAATTTAGTCTAAGTAGAGATAGAGAAGGTTGCCTGGAAGAAGTGATGTATTTTCTGAGTTTCAAGGGGGTAAAGGGCTTTGTTAGGCAAGGTACCTAATGTGAGGAAATGGGCATCTTAGAAAGTGAAACAAATACATTTACATTACATCGTGACAAAAACATAATCTTCATGAGGATCTACAAGATTTAATGTTGCTGAATCAAAAAGCAAAAGAGTGGTTATGGTGGGTGCAGCAGAAGATGATGAGATTAGGGATGTAATAGTAGGAAGCCATGACCTTTGGCATCCAACAAGCAGTGGGAAGCTAGTGATAAACGACAGCAATACTGAAATATATTGGAGGGATTGAGATCAGAGGGAAAAAGACCAGAAGGACAAATGTGATAATTCTTAAAAGAGATAACAAGGACTTGAAATAGGGCAATGAAAGTGAGTCTGGAAAACAGGGAATACTTAAAAAATACTTTTGCACAGATGCACCAGGACACATACCCATCAAGAGGAAATGAATGGGATATTGTACAGCATTCATAATGAATCAACTACAGCTACATGGATAAATCTTAGGAACAATATATTTAGTGAAAGAAACAAGTCCCAAAATGCTACCTACAGAAGATATAAATTTTTGTGAAATTTGAAAACAATAAAAAGTAAACAGTATTGTTTAGGTATTCATGTATGTGATAAGAATATATGTAAGCTCTGGCTGTTTTGGCTCAGTGGATTGAGCGTTGGCTTACGAGCCAAGTGTCGCTGGTTCAATTCCCAGTCAGGGCACATTACTAGGTTGCACGTCAGGTCCCCAGTTGGGGGCGTGAGTGAGAGGCAACCACACAGTGATGTTTCTCTTCCTCTCCTTCTCCTTTCCCCTCTCTCTAAAATAAAATAAATAAATAATTAAAAAAAAGAATATATGTAAAAAGAACATGGAAATAATGAATGTAAATCAGGATATTGGTTTCTCTGGGAGGGAAGTTAGGAAAAAAGGTGGTGAGGAGATTTAAATTATCAGCATTATTCTAGTTCTTCGGTTGGGTACCCGGTACACAGATTTTTTATTTAGATGGGTAGTTTGATGGACAAGCAATTGTTTATGCGGACATGATGAAAATATGGCATGATGCTTTCTGTACTCTGTACTGACAGCTATAAAGAAAGACAGGAGGTGCATTTTAGAGATATTTTGGAAGTGGAATCAATTGGTTTTTCCAGATATTTTTTTTTTCCTTTGAATTGGTTTTAGATGAGTTCCTCCAAGCGAAGAACTTCACTCTAAGGCCCATGTGCTTTTACATCTCGCGCATTTTGCCCTTTGCCATCTTCACAATCCCTCAGAAGGATGACCGGTGATGCCAAGCTGTGGGGGTAGCGGAGAGGCGGCCCACGGGAGCAAGAACGAGGCTGGAGCTGAAGCTAGAGCAAGAGGGGCAAAGGGGGCAAGGCTAAGCGGGAGGCGGAGCTATGAGATTTAACTGGAGAGGGGCGCTAGTGTAATTGTCTGTCCCTCGCTGCGATGGCGGCAGCACCGAGGACAGTCACACCGCTGGCGGCAGATTCTTCCCCTCAAGAAGCTACCGTCTTTGTCGCCCCCTCCTCCTCCTCCTCCTACACCGCCTGCGCAGCGGCGGCGGCGGTGGCTGTGGCGACGGCAGCGGCAGTGATTGAGCCTGCCTCCTCCGCCACCTCCACCCCTGCCAGCTCGCTTGCTGGTGGCTGTGGTGACGGCGGCGGCTTTGGCGGCTCCACTATGGCGGCGGCGGGGAGGGGGGACAGTAGTTTTAAAGTAGACACTCGCCCTTGCCTCAGAGAAGGTGAGTTCCCGTCCTGGGGTGTGGGGGCGGCCCTAGGTCCTTTGCTGCCTCTCTTCAGCCGGTCTGAGATCGGAATGGGCGCGGTTCGCCACCTCCCCACCCCCCACCTGCTGTGGCGCAGTAAAGGCCAATCTCACCTCGCCCCGCCCCGCAGTAGTAGCCCCGAGTGTGCAAAATGGATTGAAGTAGAGAGGGTCTTACCTACTTCTATACTCTCCCAAAAAGGATGGGGGCGCCCAGGAAAAGGAACCGCAGGTATTCTCAAGGCAGGAATTTGAAGGGGGAAAAAAAAATCTCTCCCAGCCAGGGCACCTTAGTATGGGCTAGGAATCTGAGGTGTGATTTGATAAAAGTAGGAGGCAAGGTGTTAGTGCTGTGAAACTAGAGGATCAGGGAAGGAAGAGAGACTGAGGAAGAAAGGGTACAGAGATTAAAAGAGAAAACGCCAAAGAAATCAGAGGGAGAAAACCCCCCTTTGGTGAAATTAAGCATTCTGCAGTGTAGAAACTTGTAGTAGGATATTTAAGAGAGATAAAGTTAGGAATTTGGGGATGTTAGAGTGTATACTTGAGCTTTCAAGTAGGATCTATTGGATTTTAAAATCCTAGGGTCTGGTGGAGGAGGGAATTGTATTGAGGAAAGAAGAGAGGAAGAAACTGGCAGAAGCACCGATTTCAGCAATCACTTTGGAGAGGCGTCTTTGGCTATCGGAGGGTCTAACATTGTACAGTAAGGTTTTGGGGCCCATTTTTAAGGTGGGTTTGGTTTTAATAAGTGCTGTTGTACCTACAATACATAATACTCCTAACAGAAAAATGTATTTCTTGACTATATCAGTATAAGTGGTATTTAGTTCACACAAAGTACTATATACTTGTAAACAGCCCACTAATAAGCAAACTAAAATTTGCCATTGTGCTTTAAAGCATCTTTGGGAATACTTCGTAGATGGTTGAAACTGATTGCACTGGAGATCTTTAAAGCATTTTGCCATCATAAATATTGTATTAATTTACAGTATTCACCGTGTTACCTTATGTTGCTAACTTGCCTCTAAAGTGAAAGACCATGGATTCCAAAATAGAGTAGAATAATATAAATTCTTTTTTCTTAGGAGGATACCCCATTAAAATTACCACATAAAATGATTTTTCTCTTCACATTCTTAAGTGATATATCTCTGTGTGCTATTTCATATTCTTTCACACCTTTCACTTTGGAGGAAAGTCAAAGCCATAAAAAAACAAAACCCAAAAACCAATACTTGTCATAGGCACATTGCATAAATGCTACTTACTAAATATAGAAGTTAGAAATACAGTGTAATATGATGATTTAAAAAAATCAGCTTCCTTACTGAAGGCAACCTTTGAAATCCTGTTTAATTCTTCAGTCAGCTTGGATTTGTAAAGTTGTTCTGGGATGAAAATATGAAATCTCCTGGATTTTTTGTTACTATACCAAACTTTCTGTCTATAACCAGCAAGGAGGAGAGAGCAGATGGTCAAGATCACAATTCAGTTTGGCTGCCATGGCCTTTTCACAATAAGGTTTAGAACTAGTATTTCATGGATAAAATGGCATTTTGCCTGGCTTGGCTGTAGTATCTTTTAATATATGTAGGTATTAACAACTTTAAGAGATAAAAATTCATAAATTAGCAGCAATACCCTGTCTATTCTATTGCTACCTGGAAAAATGAGGAGAGCCCTAGTGTATGAGCCTGGCACAGTAAACCTAGGTTCGTTGCTAATCTAAATTTTGTGACCCTGAACAGATCCCAAGCTTCCTGGATTTGGGTTTTGTCATTTGTGAAATAGAAACTAGCCAGATTCCGAGGTGGATTTCAGATATGAATCCATGAACCATAATTTTGCAGTTCTGCATTATTATTATTTCAATGACATTTCCATGGCTGTGCACTAGAATAGTGATTTATAATCCATAAGAAACCTTGCCCAAATGCTTATTACCTGATATTCAGTGAGTAATAAAATCTGTGTTGTTAGTGATGAAACAATATACTAGAATATGAAAAACCAAATGTAATTGCTACCTAAAACTAAAATTTCATTTTAGGTAAATATCTTTAATTAACTGCTCAGAACAAACAAAACTCTCTTACCTTTTCACTTAACAAATGATAAATATTTGATACAGTACACTGCCTAAAACACTATTACGTTTCAAAATATTTTTGTTTAGATGCGTATAAAGGCCATAAATGGTTGCTGTTTATGATAATGGGTAAAGGAGATGAGAGAAAAATGTTGCTTGGTGGTGTGCCAATATCTCTTGTTTGTTTATTTTAAGTTCTAGTTAGGAGATACTCTAAAAGGTGGTAAAGAATTGTCAGAGATTCCAATTATTACAAGTCTACTGTAAATAGGACCAGTAAAAATAGCTTGCTATAAAGCATTGGCTGATTCATTTTCAAGGATAGCTATAACATTCCTGAGGATCTCATCTGTCTTGGGATGGTAATGAGCAAATGTCAGTGGAGATTAGAAATTGCAAAGCAGGGAAGATTAGAAGCTTTCAAAGGTTACAAATTGGAAATTAGTCAATTAGCCTTAAAACAAAACAACAAGCAAAGGAAGTGCCCTGTGACCAGACATGTGAAAAGACACATACCCAGAATTCATGGTAAATGGACTATTGAGATATTTTAGAGCACTTAATATTTCATTCAGTGAAGTTTTTAAAAAATGTTCAATGGCTGGGAAATGAATTGTCTCCCAGTATTGATATCCCTGATGTAATCATAGCAAAAATCAAAACAAATATAAACAAAAAACCTTTGTTTACCTCTTTAAGAAAGATACTTTATTAAATGGCTTCTGTTTTAGAATGAAGGGCATTCTGGTTTTTATTTAATTAATAATTCATTTGCATAGCAATACCTAGCAAGGCTTTCCTTTTGTCTCCATATTATTCAGTCAAGTTTCAGATTCACCATAAGAAGTTTAGTTAATGTCCTTTCCTTTATTTATTCAGGAATCATTTATTGAACACCTGTATGTGTGTGCATGCCATACACTGTTGAGGGGTAAGAATATACATATGAATTAGACACAACTATATTAAAGAGCTCAAAGCAGTGCTTGATAGTAAAATTATAAAATGAATAAATATGATCATTGAGGAAATGCAGCTTTAACTCAAACTAGTCAAACTCCATCACTACTATTCCATTTTTTATTATAAATCTGTACTCTTCCCATGGTGGTTTATATACTATAAGCACACTGAAACACATTGTATTGTAAATCTAACAATATCTAGAAAGAATAATTAGCAGATGGTTAGAATTAATCTTTAGTTCTCTGCATTTGGCAGTGTAGGGAATGTCTGGAGAAAGGTTAATGACCATTTGTTAGTTTCTGACCCTCTGTCTTTATTAGGTGTCAATATGTGAAAATATTAACTAAGCACGCCCCTTTCTACATTCATCACCTGTCTGTTAGGATCTATTCACATTTACTAACTTGCTGCAGTGAAGGGAATGGTAGCTTTCTCATGCAAAGTAGCTATCATGGGATCAAGTAAATTAATGGATTTAAATAGGATTTGAACTCACTTTTTTTTTAACTTCCCAAGCAAGTCTTCTCAGCTAGCAAGCCACAAGTGCTTATGATTATAAAGTTCAAAGACTTAGTAAACATTAAACATATAACCAGTACTCTTAATTAATTTTGTTAATTTCATTGTATTTGTAACTGCTAATATGCCATGGGAAAACCTTTATAATTTTTCGATTGTAATATTCTGCCCCAAAATAGCCAAACTCATAAATCAGGTACTAATATTATAACCTGATAAAGTAAGGATACTAGGTAGCATTATAGCTATGAGTGTTCATAATGGGGAGGTAAAGGATGTAGGGATGGGGGTGGACAAAGCATCTGATGCCCAGTCAAGAGGAGCAGAAGAGCACTTCCCTTTAAGGAAACAGGAAAGCCTAGAGGAGATGGCATTTGTGAAGTACTTGGAAGGATGAGAACAGTTATGATGGACAGAGATTAGAAATGGCCATAGAAATGAGCAATGGTCCTGAGATAGGAAATATGAGGCTCTTAGCAAAATTATCTGAGAATGGTTTTGTTGGAGCTTAGTTTATGAGTTGAGGTAGGAAACAAGACTTTTAGGGGAAAAAGAAAGTTAAAATATCTTGGCAAGAATAGCACAGGCAGTTCCTTGGTCTCCTATAACTTAGTGTTGAGCTCTGCTCATTTTTTCCTAAGATGACAATGGTATAAAATATTGCAAAGGTCAAGTCAACTATTAAAAAAAAATCCTTTTCATCAAAAATGTTTCAGGGAGGTTATCTCTAAAGGTGTAATCAAGGAGACTATATAGCACATATGCTCCTTGCAGAATTAATATGATTATTTCTTATATTTTTAATGCCTGATTTTAAATCTGTGACTAAGAATAAGATTACGTTTATAGTATTGCAGCCAACTCTTCTGAGGTTTGCTCCATTCTTGTCACTATATTAAAATAGGATATGCAGAGTTCTTTACAATGTTAGATTTTTTTTTCTTTAAGATCATTTGGACTATGAAAGTCCAACTTCAGCAAAACTTAAAACAATTAATAGCTATTCTTGCTATAAACACCTGATAGGTTGTCTTAAGGAAGAAGTTTGGGGTTTTGTACAACTAAATCTAATTGTCATTAAACAAATGCAAGTCATATTCAATTTATTAACTATAGCCAATTATATATAGATTTACCAAATTTGAATAAGCTTAAATTTCTTAGGGTAACTGGGAGAACATTTAACTGGAATGAACAGAGAACGTACTCTTACCTAGAACTGATGAGATGTGATAATCTGGTTTCTTCTTCAGAGATCTTCTATGGTTTTTAATTCTATTTGTGAGAGTGAGCTAAATTGTAGGGGCACAGATTTACTATTTTTCTCTGACTCAAGCCATATATGTTATTCTTTTGTCACAAAATCTATTTTACATTAAATTGGTGTTATATAGCAGTATTTTTTTTTATATATTCATCTGTATTTCCTTTTTTTTTTTTTAATTTTTTTATTTTGGTTTTTCAATTACAGTTGTCCCCTTTCCCCCTAATTTCTCTCCCCCACCCAACCCACCCCCTCTCCCACAATCATATCCCTCCCCGTTGTCCATGTCCATGAGTCTTTCATACAGGCTCTTTAATTAAACCCTTCCCTTACTTATCCCCCTTCTCTCCCTCTCCCCTCCCCCCTATTGACTGCTATTCTGCTCTTTGTTCTATTTAGTTCCTTTGTTTGTGTTGTTCTTTAGTTTCCTGTATTAGGTGATATCATATGGTATTTTTCTTTCTTTGCCTGGCTTATTTCACTAAGCATAATTCTCTCTAGTTCCATCCATGTTGTTGCAAATGGCAGGAGTTCCTTATATATATATATATATATATATATAGCAGTATTAATTAGAAGAACGTTTCAATTATGTTACTCTAGATTTCACACCCAATTGCAGTTTTGGATACGAAAGTTAAAGGTATTGATATTTTACTCTAGCATAATAATAAAACTATTTGGAGTAGGCACAATCCAACAAAGGTCCCTAAAAAAGGGAGTTTCTGGCAAGTGAATCCTCTTTGCTTTTTATATCATCAAAGGCAGACATTCTGGTACAAGCTGATTTGCATATTTTTACATCAACATAGGGGATTTTAGTAATGCCCAAGTCCATAGAATGTGAATTATTAATACTTACATTTGTATTTCACTGACTTAAGAACCTCCCTCTGCTAATACTAATGTCTCCCCCAGACTACTGGAATTTTTTTTTATGGTTCAAACCCACCTGAATACAGAATCATATCTCTTAAATTTTAGCTTCCCCAGTCATTTATTTCCTCTAATCTCTCTGGGCCTTAGCTTTCTCATTTTGAAATGAGGACTTTAGGCTTAATCATTTATAAACTGGAGACATTTTTGCCTCACAAGAGACATGTGTCAATGTCTAGAGACATTTTTGGTTGTCACACCTGGGGAATGCTACCAACTTCTAGTTATTAGAGGCTGGGATATCTTACGATGCACAGAACAGCCCCTCTTAAAAACAAATTATCTGGCCCAAAATAACAGTATTACTAGCATTGAGACACCCTGGACTAGGTGATCTCTAAAGGTATTCTGATCTGAAATAAAATGATTATGTATGATATTAATTAAAAGTGCAAAGTTTCTGGATTAGCAAACAAGCATATTTTACCAAGTGCCTACCATATATTAATCATTTTTACAATTTGTATTTCATTTAATATTCACCATGTCCTAAGACAGACATTGTAGTTCTGTACTCTTTAGATGAAAAACTGGCTCAAAATTGTTAAGAAATTTGCTCAGAGTTATATAGTTATAGATAGAGATAGGTATGAATCTGTCTGACCAACTTAAAAGTTTATTTTTGTCTCTGATGCTTAGTGCTATAGGTCATAATTTTCTCCCATTTCAAATTATTATGAAAGTTTTATTTTCTCAAGTCATATAAACAATTCCTCGTAGGAAGGAAATAAAGAGACTAAATAGTTTCATTAATGCAAAATTGGTTGATTTACTTTCTTACCAAAGGCTAAAGCCACACATAAATATAATCAAATTATAGGAGCATTGATTTTATAAACTTTCTTATCATATCCCATTTATGATTTGTTACCAACCATTCTTTCATTTGCAATTTCCCTCATAACTGGTGTTCCAGAGAGGATCTTTATGTCATGGTAGTAAAACAAAGGTTTATTACTTGTTCGTGCAGTTTCCTCTGTGTGGCAGATTGTTGTGGGGCAACTGCCCTTCATGCCATGGTTCAGGGAGAAGGTGCTTTTGTCTCTTTCCCAATGTATTTTTAATTGTGGTAGAAAATACATAATAAAAATTGCCATTTTAAGCATTTTTAAGCATACAATTAAGTACATTCAATTCAGCACTAAGTACATTCATGTTATGCAACAGCCATCACCACTCTCCATCTCCAGAAATTTTTCATCATTTAAAACTGAAACTCTGTACCTATAGGTCATAGTTTTATTATATGGTCATATTCCTCCACTCTAAAGAACTGTCTGATGTGTCTAATTTCTGGAGAATAACATATTTTTAAAAATATTTTATTTATTTATTTATTTATTTTTAGAGAGAGGAGAAGAGAGGGAGAGAGAGAGAGAAAGAAACATCAATGTGTGGCTGCTTCTCATGTGCCCCTAGCTGGGGACCTGGCCTGCAACCCAGGCATGTGCCCTGATTGGGAATCGAATTGTGTGACTCTTTGGTTCGCAGGTCAGCACTCAATCCACTGAGCCACACCAGCCAGGGCTTGGAGAATAATAGATGTTTAAATGTTATAATTTGTTAATATTTGACAACCTTAGGAAGTAAAGTTTATTGTGACCACAGATCACAGCATTGCAAAGCAATTTTACCATCTTATACTTTGAGTGTAAATAGTACCATGCATTAAATACTGTTTTATCTTTTTCAGATACTATTAGTTTAAGTCCTTATTCCATAATAAGACTTAGACTTTCTTCCCATTTTGAACCTAGTTTGTTACAGTATTTTCTTGTTCCCCACTGCTATGGTTTTATGTTAAAACACGAAGTAATGGTATCAGCATCAGAAACTCCCAGTTCGTATTTGAGAGCTCAGTGTTGTGTGATTAAGATCTCACTACCAGGCTACACTAAACTGGGCTTTGACTCTGAGTATAAAATCTTGCTCCCCATCCATATCTTTTTTCCAAGTTCATGATAGCATACAAAATTCAAATATGTCAGGGAATGAAGACCAGTTGAGAAGTGCTCTGTGCTAGGAATAGTAAAACACCATTTCTGAGATTAACCAGCAGATAATTAACCTTCCCGTGTTCAAAGAAGTTTTATTTGCTGCAGATGAGTAATGAAGACACTTCACAACATTTAGCATTTTTTCATTGGATATTCCTTTTTATATTTCTTTTTTAACTTAATTCATTTTCAATTACAGTTGATATTCAATATTTTATATTAGTTTCTGGTGTACAACATAGTGGTTAGACATTTATATAACTTATGAAGGGATCCTCCAATAAGTTTACTACCTACTTGGTACCATACACAGTTATTATAACATTATTGACTACAATTCCTATGCTGTACTTTACATCTCCATAACTATTCTAATGTGTAATCTATTTATATGTTTTAACCCTGGCTCTCCTAACTTCTAACCAAATTAGACTGATAGATACAGAACCATCTGCCAGGAACTTGGTATTCATTGCCAAGGAAGAAAACTGAAGCACTTATACCTAAATTATAACCAAAATAATACTTTTTTTTTTCCTTTTTGACACTACTTATAATGACCAAAACATTGTACTTGGTAAGAGAAATGCTGTGTGTGTTTTTGCAAAGAAATATTTTGGAGAGAACCAGCTTTAGGTTTAGGACATAGATGATGAAAACAGACAATGGAGAAGTAGGGGGGCGATATTGGGATCTTTTTTATTTTAGGCCCTTCAAGTCTGTATGAACTGTATAGCTGCTTAAAACTTCAAATCATCTTTTGTGTTTTCTGATAGATTTATTATTTGGAAACAGGTAAGATATTTGTGTCCTTCTATAAAGACACCACCAAAATTTTACTTCTGTGTATGTATTTCCTATTGATGATGATCAACCTATATATAGTCAAGTACAAAAGAAACTTAAGAAATGGAAATCTGAAAGGTTGTGATATGTTCTTAGTCATACAGCTAGTTAATAACAGGGTAAAGACTATAATGTAGTCCCACTGTGCTTTTTACAACTCTTTAGTGCTTTCAGAATTAAGAATCAGTATAAACCCATATTTAACAGTCATGTAATAAAAATACATACATTTGTTTAACATTTAAGCCAGATAAAAAAAGGACATGAAGAGTGTATAAATAAAAAAAGGAAAGAGAGAAAGATACAAATCCCCAAGATTCTTCAGCTATTCCTTGGTCCCATGCCTACCAAAATGAGCTCCTAAGCCTCAGTTCTTTGCAAGAATACTTAGTATATAGTTCCTGGCATGTAGTGAGTACTCAGTAAACATTAGTTCCTATCCTAACCATCTTCCTCACAACCAATGGCATTTGCTCACCTGACTCCTAATTTAACATCTACTCCCTGAGGTTGACCTGCTCTCTAAACACCTATACTATCACCAGTTTCCTCTCCCAGTTTCAGAATTGGCTATAGTCTATTTATTTCTGGGAATCCAAACTTCATGTCTCAAATAGTGGTGATGGGGGTAGAGTAGGGTCTTATTTAGCATCTGTTGTGAAGCAGACATGTTTCTTACATATGCTAAACCTAGAGAGTAAGTTTTGCATACAAAACTTTTTCCTTTTTTAAAAAAAGAAAACATTTTATTTATTACTTAGAGGAGAAGGGAAGGAGAAAGAGAGGGAGAGAAACATTGATGTGCCAGAGAAACATAGACTTGTTGCCTCTCACATGCCCCCAGCTGGGGACCTGGCCTGAAAGCCAGACATGTGTCCTGATCAGAATGCAATAGCAACCTTTTGGTTCAGAGGCCGGTGCTTAACCCAAGAGCCACAT
This sequence comes from Furipterus horrens, assembly GCF_987537825.1. Classification (NCBI taxonomy): domain Eukaryota; kingdom Metazoa; phylum Chordata; class Mammalia; order Chiroptera; family Furipteridae; genus Furipterus; species Furipterus horrens. The sequence goes on from NW_028327187.1 coordinate 58,127,119, forward strand.
CAACCAGGGCAACTTTCGCCTTTTTTTTTTTTTTTTTGGCTTAAACAACTGACACTTATTTCTCACATTTCTGAAGCCTTGGAAGTCCAAGACCAAGATGCTGGGCAATTCAGTTCCTGGTGCAGGCTCTCTTCTTGGCTTAACGTGGCTTCCTTCTGACTGTGTTCTCACATAGAGGAGAGATTGTGCACTTTAATGACTCTTATCTTTTTTTTTTTTTTGGTTTGTTTGTTTTTTAATATGTTTTATTGATTATGCTGTTACAGTTGTCCCAATTTCTTTTTCCTCTGCTCCCCTACACCCAGTGACACCCCACCCTTCAGTTGTCCCCCCCAGCTTAGTCCATGCCAATTGGTTGTGCATATATTTCTTCCAAACATCTTCCTGTCTTTTGTACTCCGTCCTACTATGCTTCTTAATTCCTGCATCATCTCCCTCTCGTTCACCCCTTTCCCCTCCCCACTGACCTCCCCCCTATATGTTCCCCATATCTATAATTGTTTTTCCACGCTCGTTGCCTACCTAGTTTGCATCTGTTTTGATTCCCTAGCTTCTGTTGTTGGTTGTTGTGATACAGTGTTCATTTTAATGTTCATAGTTTTGATCCCCCTTCTTCTAAACAAGTCCCTGTAACATGTCATATAACAGTGGTTTGGATCTAATGAACTCCTTCAATTTTACTTTGTCCTGGAAGCACTTTCTCTGCCCTTCTATTCTGAATGACAGCTTTGCTGGATAGAGTAATCGTGGCTGTTGGTTTTTGCTTTTCATCCCTTTGAATATTTCTTGCCAGTCCCTTTTTGCCTGCAGAGTCTCCTTTGAGAAATCAGCTGATTGTCTAATTGGGACCCCTTTGTACATAATTCTCTTCTCTCTTGCTGCTTTTAAGATGTTCTCTTTATCTTTAAATTTTGACATTTTGATTCTAATGTGTCTTGGTGTGGTTCTCCCTGGGTCCAGTTTTTGTGGAACTCTCTGTGCTTCCTGGACCTGTAAGTCTATTTCCTTCCCCAAGTTAGGGAAGTTCTGCTTCTTTAATTTTTCACATAATTTTTCAATTTCTAAGTCTTCTTCACCTTTTGGCAACCCTATAATTCGGATGTTCACTCTCTTATAGTTGTCCCATAGGTTTCTGAGCTTCTCCTCATTTTCCTCACTTTTTGTTTCCTCTTTCTGCATTGGTTGACTGTTTCCTTCCTGTGTTCTGATTTGTTGATTTGATCCCTGGTTTTCCTTCCCTCACCACTTGTTTTGTGTGTGTTTTTGTTCATTTCAGCAGGACTAGCCTTCATTCCATCCCCATCTTGATTAAGTCCTGCTGTTATATCTGTAAGCTGTCCTATAACTATAGCTCTGAACTGGGTCTCAGAAAGGTTATCTATCTGTTCATCTGTTAATTCATGTATTTGCTTTCTAGTCAGCTGTGTGTTTGGGATCTCTATCATTATTCCTGCCATTCTGGCAGTTTTTTGCTTCCTGGGCAGGGCTGTCACACCTCCTACGCTATCGGGGGCGGAGCCCCGTGCACTCGTCACTGCCGGGTGACCCTTCTCACCACACTGCGGTGCTTTGTGTGGGGGCGGGGGTCCAAGATTCCACCCCCTCCAGCCTTCCCAGTCTGAGGCAATGGGTGTCTGCTTTCCCCAGTGCTGGCCTCCAGAGCTGACGGGCTTGGTCTGTAGCTGGGGGTGCTCCCCAGGCGCTTCTCACCTCTCCGTAAATACAGGTGCCTGTGCTTACTGCTGTCCCACTGCCATCGCCACAGCTGCCACCACCAGCACAGTTTGACCTCTCCAGCCCGGCTTCACCCCTCTTACCCGTCTTGATGAGCACCACTTGTTTATAACTTCATATGTTGGACTTCCATGTAGCTTTATTTTCTGGAACTTCCGGTTATTTCTGGTTTTGCAGTAGTTGTATTCCTTCTTGGTTGTGGAGGGAGATGGCCTCCATCTTGGCCGTAAGTCTCTCCCTCTGTTGAATATTAATTGAACATAAACATGTGTGTATGTTTCTGGCTTCTGTATTCTGTTCCATTGTACTATATATCTGTTTTTATGCTAGTATCATGCTGTTTTGATTACTATGGCCTTATAGTATAGTTTGATATTAGGTAGCATTATTACTCCAAGTTTGTTCATTTTTCTCAGGATCACTGTTGCTATGCAGGGATTTTTGTGGTTCCATATAAATTTTTGAAATATTTGTTCTAATTCTGTGAAATATGTCATTGAAATCTTGATAGGAATTGTGTTGAATCTATAGATTGTTTTGGGTAGCATCAACATTTTTTAAAATTATTTATTTATTGTTTGTTTATTTATTTATAGAGAGAGGGGAAAGGAGAAAGAGAGAGAGAGAAATATCACTGTGTGGTTGTCTCTCACTCATGCTTCCAATTGGGGACCTGACATGCAACCTAGTCATGTGTGCTGACTGGGAATTGAACCAGTGACACTTGGCTCGCAGACCGATGCTCAGTCCACTGAGCCACAGAAGCCAGGGCTGCATCGACATTTTAATGATGTTAACTCTTCCTATCCATGAACACAGAATGAGCTTCCACTTATTTTTATCGTCTTCAATTTTTTTCTTCAGTCTTATCGTTTTACCAATACAGGTCTTTTACATCGTCGGTTAGATTTATTCCTAAGTATTTTATTCTTTTTTGAAGCAATCATGAATGGGATTGTTTTATTAATTTCCCTTTCTGATATTTCATTTGGCATATAAAAATGCAACTGATTTCTGGATACTAATTTTCTATCCTGCTACTTTGCTGAATTCATTTATCAGTTCTAGTCAATTCTTTGTGAATTCTTTAGGGTTCTCTATGTACAGTATCATGTCATCTGCAAATAAAGACAGTTTTATTTCTTCCTTTCCAATTTGGAGGCCTTTTTTTTTTTTTTTCATTTTCGCCCCATTGCTCTCCCCAGCCCACCCCCCTCCCACAGTCAATCCCCACCCCATTGTCTATGTCCACGGGTCATTTATACTACTTCTTTAACTAGACCCTTCCCTTTCTTTCCCCCCTTTTTGCCTCCCCACTCCCCCCTTGTCACTGTTACTCTGTTCCTTGTTTCCATGCCTCTGGTTCTATTTTACTCATTTGTTTGTTTTGTTCATCAGTTTCCTGTATTAGGTGAGATCATATGGTACTTGTCTTTCACTGCCTGGCTTACTTCACTAAGCATAATACTCTCCAGTTCCATCCATGTTCTCGTAAAATGTAGGAATTCCTTCTTTCTTTCTGCTGCATAGTATTCCATTGTGTAAATGTACCACAGTTTTTTGATCCACTCATCTACTGATGGGCTCTTATTCTGTGTCCAGTGCTTGGCTATTTTAAATAGTGCTGCTATGAACATAGGGGTGCTTAGGTTCTTTTGAATTGGTGTTTCAAGATTCTTCGGGTATAATCTTAACAATGGAATTGTTGGATCAAAAGGCAGTTCCATTTTTAGTTTTTTGAGGAAATTCCATATTGTTTTCTGTAGTGACTGCACTAGTCTGCATTTACCACCCTTTTATTTCTTCTTCTTGCCTGACTGCTATGACAAGGTCTTCTAATACTATGTTGAATGAGAGAGGTGAAAGCAGATATCCCTGTCTTGCTCTTGATCTTATGGGAATGCTTGTAGTTTTTGCACATTGAGCATGATGTTGGCTGTGAGTTTGTCATGTATGGCCTTGATTATGTTTAGGTATATTCCCTCTATTCCCACATTGCTGAGAGTTTTTATCATAAATGGGTGCTGGATTTTATCAAATACTCTCTGCATCTATTGATATGATCATGTGGTTTTTTACCTTTCATTTTGTTTATGTGGTATGTCACAGTTTTTGATTTGTGGATATTGTATCAGCCTTGCATTCACATAATACACCCAGTTGATCATGTTGTAGTATCTTTTTGATGCATTGCTATATTTGATTTGCTAATATTTTGTTGAATTTTACTATCTGATTTCATCAGGGATTTTGGCTTATAATTTTCTTTCTTTGTAGTGTCTTTATCTAGTTTTGGAATTAGGATAATGCTGGCTTCATAAAATGAGCTTGGGAATCTTCCCCCCTCCTGAATTTTTTGAAATAGTTTGAGAAGGACAGGTGTTAGTTCCTGGAATGTTTGGTAAAATTCCCCTGTGAAGCCATCCAGTCCAGCGCTTTTGTTTGTTGGGAATTTTTTCATTACTGCTTCAATTTCACTAGGTGTAATCTGTCTATTCAGATTTTCTGATTCTTCCTTATTTAGTCTGGGAAGATTGTAGATTTCTAGGAATTTATCCATTTCATCCAGGTTGTCCACTTTGTTGGCATATAGTTGTTCATAACATTTTCTTACGATCCTTTGTGTTTCATTGGTGTAAGTCATTATTTCTCTTCTTTCATTTCTGATTTTATTTATTTGGGTTCTCTCTTTTTCTTGATGAGTCTGGTTAAAGGTTTGTCCATCTTGTTTATCTTTTCAAAGAACCAGCTCTTGGATTCATTGATCTTTTGTATCATTTTTAGACTCTATTTCATTTATTTCTGCTCTGATATTTATTATTTCTTTACTTCTGCTTACTTTGGGCTTTGTTTATTGTTCTTTTTCAAGTTCACTTGTGTAATGTTAGATTGTTTATTCAAGCTTTTTCTCATTTCTTGAGATAAGCCTGTAATGCTATGGATTTCTCTCTTAGGATTGCTTTCCATGCATCACACAGATTTGGGGTTCTTGTGTGTTCTCATTTTCATTTGTTTCAAGGTATATTTGATTCTTTCTTGATTTCGTTGTTTACCCATTCAGTGTTTAATAATAAGTCATTTTGCTTCCACGTATTTGTATATTTTTCAGTTTTCTTCTTGTCATTGATATCTAGTTTCATAGCATTGTAGTCAGATATGATTTCAGTCTTCTTAAATTTATTGAGACTTGTTTTTTGTCCTAAATATTTTGCTTTTTCTTGTCTTGGAAATTCTTTATTTCTTCTTCAATTTAAAATGATTTTGAAAAGCTGTGCATGTGAATCTGATATGAAACTCTGGGTAAGAATGACGTTTATATGGAGATTTGTTCGTGAAATTTTAAATGTAAATTTAATCATATTTTAATTGATTAAGAAAGCATGCTATTTAAAGAATTTTAAGGTAAGTGGGAGAGGGCAGATGGCGGAGGAGTGAGGAGAGGCTGAGGTTTCAGGCTCCCGAGACTCTTCTGCAGTTTGGGCTAACTGCAGACAGAACATCTCAGTGAGCAGCTGGACACTGGCAGGAGTCGAGCCAAGGCACTGCTGGATTAGAGAAAAGCCATCTGGGAACAATATGTTTAGTGAGGATTGCGGAGAAAAAGGGGACGAAACGGGATTCCTGACTGGGGCGGCTGCCGGAGCTGCGGCTGGAAGGACACAAAGGATTTTGGGGGACCACAGGCTGCCCTGGGAGTTGGGAGGAGAGCAGATCTCTGCCCTCTGGCAGAGATCGGACTCGACCAAGTGGCATTGGTGCTGAGGGACAGGAGACAGCGTGCTGCTGGGCAAGTGAGAACATAATTCTCCTTTATATTTTTCTCTAGTGGAGGGTGGAGAGGGGAGGAAAGTTTGGGGATGGTAGGCCATTCTTGAGGAGCGCAGGCGCAGTTGTGCGCTCATCCACCCCCCACCCTCCCCTTGGGTCACGGGGGTGCGCATAGTGAAGTGCCCTCATTCACTGGCCCAAGTGTGCAGGGTTGCATGTCCAGGTGCCCCTCAGACACACGCCAACAGACATAAAATCAGTGACCCAACGGGCGCAGGGAGGGCCCACTGGACACGCAGAAGACTGTGTGCAAATGCCCCTGGCCAGCCCAGTGGGCGCCAGGCTGAAGTACCAGGCCGGAATCCGGAGTGCAGAGCACTTGCCCAGGCTCTGCGCGTGCGCTCTCAGGAGGTGCAGGAACGGTGGGCAGCAGGACTCACAGACACTCACTTCTACTGAGCACAAGTGTCTGCAGCCCTGCCCTAAGAGGCAAAAGACCAACGCCCAGAACAGGGCGCTGCAGGCCTGAGGCTAGCACCCCAGCCGCTTGGGTGCACACCTGCACTCGAGCCAAAAAACACCTCAAGGCTTTCCTGGAGCGCAGCGCGGCTGGCTTCCTCGGAGCGCGGCCGAAGCCAGCTTTCTAGGAGCGCGGCGCGGCAGGCCGGAGCTTAGTTCCCCGTACACCTTGGGCGCGCACTGGTGCTCTAGCAAAAAAAAAAAACAAAAAAAAAAACACCTGGAGGGCTTTCCTGGAGCTTGGTGCGGCCTGCTTTCTGGGAGCGCATGCGGCAGGCCTGAACTTAGTTCCCTGGACACCTTGGGCACGCACAGGTGCTTGAGCGAAAAAAACACCTGGAGGGCTTTCCCGGAGCTTGGTGCGGCCTGCTTTCTAGGAGCATGGCGCGGCAGGCCTGAGCTTAGATCCCCAGCTGCCTTGGGCACTAAACCGGTGTTCAAGCCAAAAAAACACCTGGAGGGCTTTCCTGGAGCTTGGCGAGGCCTGCTTTCTGGGAGCGCATAACGGCAGGCCTGAGCTTAGTCCCCCAGCTGCCTTGGGCGTGCACTGATGCCTGAGGGAAAAAAAAAACAAAACAAAACAAAACACCTTGCCAGCTTCCCCAAAGTGCGGCGTGGCCTGCTTTCCTGGAGCGCAGCGTGGCAGACCTGAAATGGGCTCTTGGCTGCCTTGCATTGTGCCTTGCCGGCCACCTCGCGCACACCACTGCTACAAGGAATAGGAATCTCTGACCCATCACATTAGACCAGCTGTGGATGCAGAAAAAGAAGACGACACAAGAAGGCTGAACTGACATCTCCACAAAAGAATTCAAGATAAAGTGGATAGAGTGACTCCCATCAACAAGCCAGAAGGAATATCCTAACAACAACAACAACAACAAAATCTGAAATATAACCAGACAGCATAAACAAACAATATAAAAGGTACCCCAAGAACATTAGGCTCAGGAGATCAAAGAGATTGCACCACTGAATCCCCCAGATCTACCATAAAAAATCTCACACCACAGAGGTTGGAAGGCAAAGCAGACAAATCTAAATAACAAAAACAAACAAGAAGAATCCAGCATGATAAGACGCAGAAACAACCTCTCAATGAAAAGAAAAGAGGAATCCCCAGAAAGAGAGGTAGATGGAATAGACATAGCCCAAATGTCAGACATGGAATTCAAAACTATGGTGGTGAAGAAGCTCAATATGCTCGAAAACCTCAAAAACAACTATGACAACCTCCAAGGAAGTTACCAACAGCTCCAAGAAAATTACAGGGAACTTGCAGAGAACTACACCAGCATAAAAAAAGACATAGAAACTATCAACAGGAACCAGGAAGAAATGAAGAATGCAATCTCTGAACTGAGAAACACAGTACAATCATTCAAAAGCAGACTAAATGAGGCAGAGGATCGGATTAGTGAGTTAGAGGATAATGTAGGTAATAATTCTCAAATGATACAGCAAAATGAAAAAAGATTGAAAAAATATGAACAAGATGTAAGAGAATTACAGGATAGCATTAGAAAAAAAATTTAAGGATCATCGGAATACGAGAGGGGGAAGAAAAGGAGCATGGAATTGAAAATCTGATAGGAGAAATAGTGACAGAAAATTTTCCGAACCTGATGAGAGAAAAAGCTATGCAAGTCCAAGAAGCACTGAGAATTCCAATCAAGAGGAACCCCGAAAAACCCACTCCAAAGCACATCATAGTTAAAATGGCAACATTCCAAGACAAAGAGAGAATCCTCAAAGCAGCAAGAGAAAAACAACAAATAACTTACAAGGGAGCTCCAATAAGGCTATCGACCGATTTCTCAACAGAAACATTACAAGCCAGAAGGGAATGGTCAAAAATATTTCAAGCAATGAAAAAAAAAGGCCTACAACCAAGAATATTCTACCCAGCAAGGCTCTCATTCAAAATAGAAGGTGAAATAAGAAGTTTCTCAGACAAAGGAAGACTAAAAGAATACATCTCCACAAAACCAGCGTTGCAAGAGATGCTAAAGGGAATATTCTAAGAAAAAAGGAGGAAGAGAAAAAACAAAAAAAGAGTAGAGGAACAGAGATACAAAAGGGAAATGAATAAATACATGTCAATAATAACCTTAAATGTAAATGGATTTAATGCTCCCATTAAAAGACATAGGGTAACGGAATGGATAAGAAAACAGGACCTACATATCAGCTGTCTACAAGAAACACACCTCAAAACAAAAGATTTACATAGACTGAAAGTAAAGGGATATAAAAAAATATTCCAAGCAAATGGACCTGAAAAAAAAGCTGGGGTAGCAGTCCTCATATCAGACAAAATGGATTTCATAGCAAGGGCAATAAAAAGAGACAAAGAAGGACATTTCATAATACTTAAAGGAACGATTCATCAAGAAGATATAACACTGATAAACATATATGCACTCAACATAGGAGCACCCAAATACATAAAGCAAATACTAGAAGACCACAAGAAGGATATTAACAACAACACACTCATAGTAGGGGACTTCAGCACTCCATTATCAACAATAGACAGATCTTCAAAGCAAAGAAACACCAAAGATATGCAGGCATTGAACAACACATTAAACCACATGGACTTAACTGATATATATAGAACTTTTCACCCCAAAGAAGCAAAATATACATTCTTTTCAAAGGCACATGGGACATTTTCAAAGATAGACCACATGATAGGACACAAAACAAGCCTCAACAAATTCAAGAAAATTGAAATCATATCAAGCATCTTTTCAGACCACAATGCCTTGAAACTAAAAATCAACCTCAGGGAAAAAAATCAAAGAAACCCAAACTAATGGAGAATGAATAACATGCTCTTAAATAACGAATGGGTTAACAATGACATCAAAGAGGAAATCAAGAAATTTCTAGAAACTAATAACAATAAACACACAACAGCCCAAAACCTATGGGACACAGCAAAAGCAGTCCTAAGAGGGAAGTTCATAGCACTACAGGCATATCTGAAAAGGCTAGAAGAATCTCAAATAAAAAACCTAACCATAAAGCTACAAGAACTAGAACAGCAACAACAAACAAAGCCTAGGGCAAAAACAAGAAAAGAAATCATCAAGATCATAGCAGAATTAAACGACATAGAAACGAAATGAACAATCCAAAAAATCAACAAAACTAGGAGCTGGTTCTTTGAAAAAATAAACAAAATTGACAAACCTCTAGCCAGGCTCATTAAGAAAAAAAGAGAGAAGACCCAAATAAACAAAATCAGAAATGAAAGAGGAGAAATCACGACTGATACCTCAGAAATACAAACAATTATAAGAAATTACTACAAAGAACTCTATGGCAAGAAATTTGACAACCTAGTAGAAATGGACAGATTTCTAGAAACATATAACCTTCCAAAACTGAATCAAGAAGAAGCAGAAAGTCTCAACAGACCAATAACAAAGAAGGAAATTGAAACAGTAATCCAAAATCACCCTGCACACAAAAGCCCTGGACCAGATGGTTTCACAGGCGAATTTTACAAAACATTTAGGGAAGAACTAACTCCTACCCTTCTCAAACTATTCCAGAAAATCCAAGAAGAGGGAAAAATCCCAAACTCTTTCTATGAAGCCAGTATTACCCTAATCCCAAAACCAGGTCAGGACACAGCAAAGAAAGAAAACTACAGGCCAATATCACTGATGAACATAGATGCAAAAATCCTCAATAAAATTTTGGCAAACAGGATCCAACAATACATCAAAAAGATCATACACCATGATCAAGTGGGATTCATCCCAGGGATGCAAAGATGGTTTAATATTCGCAAATCAATAAATATAATACATCACCTAAACAAAATGAAAGACAAAAATCACATGATCATATCAATAGATGCAGAAAAAGCATTTGATAAAGTACAACACCCATTTATGATGAAAACACTCAGCAAAATGGGAATAGAGGGAGCATACCTTAACATAATTAAGGCTATATATGAGAAGCCTGAAGCCAACATCATACTCAATGGACAAAAACTGAAAAGATGCCGCCTGAAATCAGGAACTAGACAAGGCTGTCCACTCTCCCCACTTCTATTCAACATAGTGTTGGAAGTCCTAGCCACAGCAATCAGACAAGAAAAAGAAATAAAATGCATCCAAATTGGGAAAGAAGAATTAAAACTATCACTATTTGCAGACGACATGATAGTATACCTAGAAAACCCTATAAAATCCACTAAAAGACTACTTGATATAATAAGTGGATTTGGCAAAATAGCAGGGTACAAAATAAATATACAGAAATCTAAGGCATTTCTGTACACCAACAATAAAATCTCAGAGACAGAGACAAAAAAGAAAATACCATTTACTATAGCAACAAGAAAAATAAAGTACCTAGGAATAAACTTAACCAAAGAGATAAAAGACCTGTACACTGAAAATTATGCAACATTAGAGAAAGAAATTTAAAAAGATACAAATAAATGGAAGCAAATACCATGTTCTTGGATGGGAAGAATCAACATCATCAAAATGGCCATACTACCCAAAGCAATTTACAGATTCAATGCAATCCCTATTAAAATACCAATGACATATTTCACTGACATAGAACAAATCCTCCAAAAATTCATATGGAACCAAAAAAGACCCCAAATAGCAAAAGCAATCTTGAGACAGAAGAACACAGCAGGAGGAATCACGATACCAGACATCAAACAATACTACAAAGCCACTGTGATCAAAACAGCCTGGTACTGGCATAAGAACAGACATATAGATCAGTGGAACAGAATTGAAAGCCCAGAAATAAACCCAGGCCTCTATGGTCAACTAATCTTTGATAAAGGAGGAAAGAACATAAAATGGAGTTAGAAGAGCCTCTTTAACAAATGGTGCTGGGAGAACTGGACAGGGACGTGCAAAAAAATGAAACTAGACCACCAACTTACACCACACACAAGAATAAACTCAAGATGGATTAAAGACTTAAATGTAAGCCGTGATACCATAAAAGTCCTAGAGGAAAACATAGGCAGGCAAATTTCAGATATCACACGTAACAATATCTTCACCGATACATCTCCCAAGGCAAGAGAAATAAAGGAAAAAATAAACAAATGGGATTACATCAAACTAAAAAGTTTCTGCTCAGCAAAAGAAAACATCAGCAAGATGAAAAGGAAACCAACCATATGGGAAAACATATTTGCCAATGATATCACAGACAGGGGACTGATCTCCAAAATATATAAAGAGCTTATACGACTCAACATCAAGAAAACAAATAACCCAATTAAAAAATGGGCAAAGGACCTGAACAAACACTTCTCCGAAGAGGACATACGGAAGGTCCATAGACACATGACAAAATGCTCAACATCATTGGCCATCAGAGAGATGCAAGTAAAAACCACAATGAGATACCACCTTACACCTGTCAGAATTGCCATCATCAACAAATCAACAAACAACAAATGCTGGCGAGGATGTGGAGAAACAGGAACCCTACTGCACTGTTGGTGGGAATGCAGACTGGTGTAGCCACTATGGAAAACAGTATGGAATTACCTCAAAAAACTAAAAATGGAACTGATATTTGAACCAGTGATTCCACCGCTAGGATTAAACCTGAAAAATCCTGAAACCCTAATTCAAGAGAACTTATGCACCCCTATGTTCATAGCAGCCCTGTTTACAATAGCTAAGTGCTGGAAACAGCCTAGGTGCCCGTCTGTGAATGAGTGGATCGAAAAACTGTGGTACACCTACACAATGGAATACTATGTAGCAGAAAGAAAGAAGGAACTCCTGCCGTTTGCAACAACATGGATGGAATTAGAGAGAATTATGCTTAGTGAAATAAGCCAGGCAAAGAAAGCAAAATACCATATGATATCACCCAATACAGGAAACTAAAGAGTAACACAAACAAACGAACTAAATAGGCAAAGACTAGAATAGTAGTCAGTAGGGGGGAGGGGGGAGGGAGAGAAGGGGGATAAGTAAGGGAAGGGTCAGGTCAAGGAACGTATATGAATGACTCATGGACATGGACAACGGGGAGGGATATAATTGTGGGAGAAAGGATGGGCTGGGAGGGGGGAGCAATGGGGGAAAAATGGCACAACTGTAATTGAATAACAAAAAATAAATTAAAAAAATAAAAATAAAAAAATAAAAAAAAATAAAGAATTTTAAGGTAAGTCATTTTAAAGTACATTTTAATATGAGTCATCACTCTGATATTTTCTTTCTTGATTTTAGATTTTTGTGTATTTTAATTTTTGATACACTGAAGTTGAATATCAACACGTTCATTATATTACACCCGAAAACAATTTTCCATTGACAAACTATTGTACGTGAATTTATTGTATATAAGGTTACAGCTTCACTTCTTTCATCATGAACAACACTGGTTAAGGTTAAATGTAATAGTTCTAAAAGCTTATTGTATGAATAGCAAGTTCTAGTCTCAGGCTTTAATATCATCTAGTTTTGATGGATACGCTTCTTATATTTGCTCCTTCCTTTTTGTGCCTTCAGCCCTCTTTCAGTTCAAATCTCATGACCTCTTTCCTGCAACTGATTCCTAACTCATATTCCCATTTTAAGTCATTTGTGTTTCCTGTTGAACGCAGAATTAAATCCAGATGCCCTAATGAAGCCAATTTTGGTTTGGTCTCATTTAAAGCTTTCAGTTATTGTCCTTCATACTGTTGTTTCCCCCTCAAAATAACTTTATTCTTCCACTATTTTATCTGAATTTTACACATCTTTTAAAACTTACTTCCAAACCTGTTCTACTCTAGAAAAGTTTTCCCAAACTCCTCAGCAGGAATACATGTGCTTTATGTTTTATAGAACTTAGATAATTTTGATCTTGGGATTATAGTTCTTTCTATACACATCTTCCTTACGAAATTGTAAATTCCTTGAGATTAGGAAATATTTCTTGCTTTATTATTTACAACATGTGGAACAGTAATGTACATATAATGGAAAAGTCAAGATAAACCAAGTTTAGGTTCCAGTTCCACCAAATAATACATGTGACAAATTATTTTTATTTCACTGGATCCCAATTTCCTAACTTTCACAATGTTGGAAATGCCACTGACCTTGCAGATTTGTTTTAAGAACTAAAGTTGTAACAGTTACCTTGTTTGACATAAAGAAGGCCTTCAGTAAGAGCTGATTCTTCTTTCTTATCTCTTTCCAAAATGTTTACCATAATATTATTTATTTATTTTTTTGTGGGGGAATAGAACTTATCCTTTATTTTGAACACTTTTAATTTACTTTTATTGTTCACACTCTTATGGATATCCCTATTTTATGCCCCTTTACCCACCTCCACCCAGCTGCTGTCCGCTCTCCCCCATGGCCATCGCCATACTGTTGTCTGTGTCTATGGGTTATGCATATATGTTCTTTGGCTAATTCCTTCACCTTCATTCATCCAGTTGCCACCTCCCCACTCCCCTCTTACAGATGTCTGTTTCATGTATACATTCTTTTGTTTATATTTTGTTCATCAATTATCTTGTTCAATAGATTTCATATATAAGTGAGATTATATGGTATTTGTTTTTCTCTGAATGGCTCATTTCACGTAGAATAATAATCTCCAGGTCCATCCATGCTGTCACGAAAGGTACGACTTCCTTTTTGTTTATGTCTGCATAGTATTCCATTGTGTAAATGTAGCACAACTTTTTTTATCCACTCATCTACTGCTGAGCACTTCAGCTATTTGAGAGCTCATTGATTTTAAACAATGCTGCTATGAACATGGGGGTACATATATCTTTCGAACTACTGTTTTGGCATTCTTAGGATATATTCCCAGGAATGGGATCACTGGGTCAAAAGACAGTTCCATGGGGAAAAAAAGTGAAAGAAGGGGAAGGGTCTAGTCAAGGAACTAGTATGAATGACCCATGGACATGGACAACAGGGTGGGTATTGAAGGTGGTAGGTTAGAGGGGAGCAATGGGGGGAAAATGGGACAATTGTAATAGAAAAACAATTTAAAAAAACTTTTAAAAAGTGAAATAAATGAGTGTGGTTAAGTAGTGACCAAAGGCAATTAACATTATGACAAAAGTTAATTTTTTAGTAGACTTATGTTCATTTTTTAAAAAACAAATCTTGTTGTCTGTTGTATTCTTATTTATTAAAGTGTTAGGGTAAATAAAATATGCTAATATCCTTAACAAATACAGTTCTATATATAATTTTTGAGAAACTTTCATGCTGTTTTCCGCAGTGGCTGCACCAGTCTGCATTCCCACCAAAAGTGCACGAGGGTTCCCTTTTCTACACATCCTCACCAGCACTTGTTGTTAGTTGATTTATTGATGATAGCCATTCTGACGGAAATGAGGTGATAACTCATTGTGGTTTTAACTTGCCTTTCTCTGCTGATTAGTGACATTGAACATCTTTTCATATTTCTATCAGCCTTCTGTATGTCCTCTTTGGAGAACTGTCTATGCAGGGGCTTTGCCTATTTTTTTAATTGGGTTGTTTGTCTTCTTGGTCATGAGTTGTATAAGTTCTTTATATATCTAAGAAATTAACACCTTATCAGATGTGTCATTGGCAAATATGTTCTCCCATGTAGTGGGTTGCCTTTTTATTTTGTTGATGGTTTCTTTAGCTCTGCTAAAGCTTTTTAGTTTTATGTAGTCTCATTTTTTAAATTTTTTCTTGTTTCCCTTGTCCTAGGAGACAGATATTACTATGAGAAATGTGCGATATTTTACTGCCTGTGTTTTCTTCTAGAATTTTAATAGTTCCATGACTTACATTTAGTCTTTTGTCCATTTTGTTTATTCTTCTGTATGATATAAGTTGGTGACCTAGTTTCATTTTTTTTTTTGCATGTACCTGTCCAATTTCCCAGCACCATTTATTGAAGAGATTGGCTTTAACCTATTGTATGTTCTTGCCTACTTTGTCAAATATTAATTGACCTTAAAAGTGTGGGTTTATTTCTGGGCCCTTTGTTGTCTCCCATATGCCAGTATCAGGCTGTTTTGTTTACAATTGCCTTGCAGTATAGTTGATATGAAGTATTGTGATCCCTCCAACTTTGTTCTTCTTTCTCAAGATTGCTGAGGCTATTCAGCATCTTTTTGGTTCCATATAAATTTTTTCAATATTTTTTCTAAATCTGTAAAATACACCATTGGTATTTTTTATTATTTTTTATTGTTATTCTATTACAGTTGTCCCAATTTTACCCCCTCTGCCTTCCTCCAGCCGTCCAAACCCCTGCTCCCGCAGTCAATTCCCACACTGTTGTCCATGTCCATGGGTCATTCATGTATGTTCTTTTTTCTAGTCCCTTCCCCTTCTTTCCACCATTATCCCCCTCCTCCTTCCCTTCTGGTCACTTTCAGTCTGTTCCTTGTTTCCACACTTGTGGTTCTATTTTGTTCATTACTTTATTTTGTTCATTAGATTCCTCTTATAGGTGAGATCATATGGTATTTGTCTTTACTGACTGGCTTATTTCACTTAGCATCATATTCTCCAGTTCCATCCACGCCGAGGAATTGTGTTGAATCTATAGATTGCTTTGGGTAGTGTGGACATTTTAATGATGTTAATTCTTACAATCCATGAACACAGTATATGCTTCCACTTATTTGTATCTTCTTCAATTTTTTTCTTCAGTGTCCTATAGTTTTTCAAGTACAGGTCTTTTACCTCCTTGGTTAAATTTATTTTTAAGTACCTATTATTATTTTGTTGTTGCAATAGTAAATGGGGTTGTTTTCTTAGTTTCTCTTTATGGTAGTTAATTATTAGTGTACAGAAATGCCACCAATCACTGACTGGGTTGCTCAGTTTGTTGGAGTGTCATTTTGTACACCAAAAGATTGCAGGATTGATTCCAAGTCAGGGCACATACCTAGGCTTCAGATTCAGTTCCTGGTTGGGACGTATACAGGAGGCAACTGATCAATGTTTGTGTTTCACATCTTCCCCCCTCCTCTTTCCTCTCTCTGTAAAATCAATAAACATATCCTTGGGTGAGGGTAAAAAGCAAAAAGCAATAAAGAAATTCTACTGATTTCTGGATATTAATTTCGTATCCTGAACTTCACTGAATTTCTCTATTAGATCTAGTAGATTTTTGATGGAGATTTTTGGGTTTTCTCTGTACGATAGCATGTCAACTACAGATGACAGTTTTACTTCTTCCTTTCCAATTTAGATGCCCTTTATTTCTTCTTCCTGTTGGATGCTGTGGCCAGGACTTCTAGTACTACATTGAATAAGAATAGTGAAAGCAGACATTTCTGTCTTGTCCCTAATATTAAGGAAAACGTTTTAGTTTTTGTCCATTGAGTATGATGTGTCCTGTGGGTTTCTTTTATATGGCCTCTTTATGTTGATGTATGTTCCCTCTATTCCCACTTAACTGAGAGCATTTTTTTTATCATAAATGGGTGCTGGGTTTTATCAGATGCTTTTTCTGCATCTATTGATATGACCATGTGGTTTTTATACTTTATTTTGTTTATGTGGTTTATCACATTTATTGATTTGCAGATATTGTACCAACTTTCTTCGCTGGAATAAATCCCATTTGATCATGCTGTATGATCTTTACTACTTTTAAACTTACCTCAATACATATCAATAAAGTTAAGTGATGCCCAAAGACATGGAGGGCCTGAACTAGGGTAGTGTTATGGGAAACGCAAAGGTAGGTAATGATATGAAATAACATTATACCCTGGATTTTACATAAAACTGATTTGTAGGGGAGAAGAATGGCTATGATTTTGAGCCTGGAATATTATGCAATTTAATAAAGAAAAAGAGACCAAGAACTTGTTTGAAGAAATTAGTCAAAAGCAGTAAGTCTAGGCAACTCCATTTTAAATGAAAAATTACGGGCACAACAGTAACTTCATGGGCTTCATGGAAATGACCTGTGGCATCAGTAATGAAAGGCTGGGTTAAAATATTCAGCCTTGTGACTTCCGGCCAAGATGGAGGAATAGACATACATGCTGCATCTCCCTCCACAACTAAGAAGGGATACGACTACCTCAAAACTAGAAACAACCAGAAGTTCCAGAAAATCAAACTGCACGGAAGTCCAATAAACAAAGATATAAAGGAGAAATACTCAGCCAGACAGGTAGGAGGGGCGGAGCCAGAGCAGAGAGGACATGGTGTGGTGGTGGCAGCAGTGGCAGCAGCAGCAGGCCAACAGAAAACACAGTTACACATTTAAAAAGTCAAGAGGGACACCTGGGGAGCATTTCCAGCTCCTCACCAGACCGCGCAGCTCACAGTCCCAGCACTGGGGAAAATCAAGCCTCATTGCTTTTGACTGTGCACACCAGTGGAGGTTGGGGAAGAGGTAGAAACTGCTGGTTTCTCAGCAGAGTCTGTTTATTTAAAGGGCCCCCATGGTCCTAGAACATCCACAGACCCACCCACTCTGGGAACGATGGCCAGGGCAACAGCTAGAGTGGTGCCAGTCTCATACAAAAGTGGGAGAAGTGCCTGGAAAAGTGGCAAGTGCTGAGAAAGCGTCACTGTTCCCTCTCTTACCCTTCCCCCACATACAGCACCAAAAATACAGTATTCCCTTACTAATCATGGGTATTACGTTCCAGACCCCCCACGAAGTAGGAACCTTACATTTATTCTACACTCTTAAACCAATGTAACTTTTAACAAGTTACGTATACAGTACTTCAAAATCCCATGATATAATGAAAGA
Organism: Furipterus horrens; assembly: GCF_987537825.1. NCBI lineage: Eukaryota > Metazoa > Chordata > Mammalia > Chiroptera > Furipteridae > Furipterus > Furipterus horrens. Next base: position 58,144,885 of record NW_028327187.1, read on the forward strand.
TCCATGATAAATAATTAAATATGATATTTTTTAAAATCCTGCAAAACAGTGAGGCTGTGATAAGTGAACTGCGATATAGTGAGGGACTACTGAAACCAGAAGTTCCAGAAAATAAATGGAAGTCCAACATATGAAGTTATAAAGAAGTGGTTCTCGTCTGGACGGGTACGAGGGGCAAAGCTGGGGCAGATAAGTCAAGCTGTGCTGGCGGCAGCAGCTGTGGCGATGGCGGCAGGATGGTGGTAAGCACAGACACCCGTATTTAAGGGGAGGTGAGAAGCACCTGGGGAGCACTCCCCAGTGCAGACCAGGCCTGTAAGCTTGCAATTTCAATGCCAGAGAAGTCAGACCCCCATTGCCTTGGACTGTTAGGCCTGGAGGGGGTGGGGATGGAGGAGGTGGATCCCAGTCTCTCAGCGGAGAGTGAACAGCAGGAATCCGTCTTTGACCCCCACCCCCACAGAAAATGCCACAGCATGGTGAGAAGAATCGCCCAGTTGTGAGGAGTGCACCGGGCTCTGCCCCCTATAGCGTAGGAGGTGTGACAGCCTTACCCAGGAAGCAAAGGTAAACACAAAACTGTCAGGATGACACAGATCGTGATAGAGATCCCGGTGACACAGCTGACCAGATAGCAACTATCTAATCTAATGAAGCAGCAGATAGGAAATCTTTCTGAGGCACAGTTCAGAGCTTTGGTTATAAAAATGTTTACAGACCTAGCAGCAGATCTTAAACAGGACGGGGAAGGAATGAAGGCTAGTCATGCCGAAATGAACAAAAACACATACGAAACTAGTGGTGAGGAAAAGAAAACTAGAGATCAAATCAACAAATCAGAACATAGGAAGGAACAAACAGTCAACCAGTGCAGAAAGAGGAAACAAAAAGGAAAATGAGGAGAAGCTCAGAAACCTATGGGACAGCTATAAGCAGGCCAATATCCAAATCATAGGGTTGCCAGAAGGTGAAGAAGAAGAGCTAGAAATTGAAAAATTATGTGAAAAGATAATGAAGCAGAACTTCCCTAACTTGGGTAAGGAAATAGACTTACAGGTCCAAGAAGCACAGAAAGTTCCACAAAAACTGGACCCAGGGAGAACCACACCAAGGCACATTATAATCAAAATGTCAAAAATTAAGAATAAAGAGAACATCTTAAAAGCAGCAAGAGAGAAGAAGAGAATTACATACAAAGGGGTCCCAATAAGACTATCAGCTGATTTCTCAAAAGAAAATCTGCAGGCAAGAAGGGACTAGCAAGAAATACTCAAATAAATTAAAGGAAAACCTACAACCACTATTACTCTATCCAGCGAAGCTACCATTCAGAATAGAAGGGCAAAGAAAGTGCTTCCAGGACAAAGTAACACCGAAGGAGTTCATCAGCTCCAAACCACTGTTATATGAAATGTTAAAGGGACTTGTTGAGGAGAAAGAGGATCAAAACTATGAACATTAAAATGAACACTGAATCACAACAACCAACAACAGAAACTAGGGAACCAAAACAAAGGCAAACTAGGCAACGAGAGTGGGAAGAGAAATATAGGTATGGGGAACATTATTGGGGGAGGTCAGCAGGGAGAGGGGAGGGGGGAAAGGAAGAGAGATGGTACAGGAATTAAGAAGCATAGTAAGAGGGAGTGGAGTAGACAGGAAGATGGTGAGAAGAACTGTATGCACAACCAGTGGGCATGGACTAAGGTGGGGGCAACAAGAGGGAGGAAGCTCACTGGGTGGAGGGAAACAAAGGGGAAAAGAAATTGGGATAACTGTAAAAGCATAATAAATAAAGCATATTAATGAATAAATAAATATATAAAAATTCAACCTTGGTATTTCCGAACTCAAGTGTCAGTTTCAAACTTTGATTATTTTAAGAGGGGGAATCTGGAATGAAATGTTGATGTATAAAAGAAATGAGTGTTAATTTTTAGGAATTCATGAACGTCTATGTTAGTAGTTTTCTTTTGTCTCCTTAAAGGAAACTGGCCTCTCTAGTAAGTTATATTGCCATCAACTGATAATATTTACTTATTATTAAAGATTTAATAGTAAGTTCATGATCTTATCACTATGTTTTGATTGCATATGGTAGATAATTCTGAAATAAGGGAAGTCCTGAAACACTGTTTAAACTCTTTACCTTGCTGATTTTTACAGAGTTAGATCAATCATTCATATATTTTTAAACAATTTAAAATGTAATTTAGAAGAGATATTGTATATTATAGGGGTAAATTTTAAACTGTTCATCAAGTTGTTTCTAACATGTTCCTAATTTTAATTATTGAACATTGAAATTTTTAAAGGCTTTTCTTAGTCCATAGGGTGGTACTGAAATTTAAGATTAGTTGATATCTAACATAACTTTTAAAATAAATATCTTTAAAGGTTTTAAAATAGAAAGTTCTACATCCTTTTTGCAAAAAATTAAAACACAATTATACAAAAAATACAATGTTAAATTTTATCCCTTATTTATGGCTCCACTTTTCAAAGTTAACTACTTTTAAATTTAATTTATGTTTTTCCATATTTTTATATGTAGTGTATATATAACTTTTAGTGTTTGGAATTGAATGTATTATATTTATTGTGCTATAACTTTTTACCTATTTAATATGTCATTGGCATTTTTCCATAAAATTGTATGTGGTATAAGCTTTCTCATTTAAATAACCGAATAGGATACAATTTTGTTGTTTTGTGATTTATACAATATAGGTAAACTAATAAACTTTGGCAGAATACATTTCAGCTGTTAAGAACTATAGATATTCCACTCCTATTTAACATAGTCTTTGAAGTTCTAGCCACAGCAATCAGACAAGAAAAAGAAATAAAAGGTATCCAAATTGGAAAAGAGGAAGTAAAACTGTCATTATTTGCAGAACATGAGAGAATACATAGAAAACCCTATAGGCTCCATGAAAAATCTACTAAACCTAATAAGTGAATATGGCAAAATAGCAGGGTACAAAATCAATATTCAGAAGTCAAAAGCATTTCTGTAAACCAACAATAAAATATCAGATAGAAACTAGAAAAAAATCCCATTTACTATACAAACAAGAAAAATAGACTTCTGGGCAAGATGGAGGCATAGAAAGACACACTGGGTCTCCCTCCACAACTAAGAAGGAATACAACTACCTCAAAACTAGAGACAACCAGAAGTTCCAGAAAGTCAAGCTGCATGGAAGTCCAACAAACAAAGATATGAAGAAGAAATACTCATCCAGAGAGGTAAGAGGGGTGGAGTCAGGGTGGAAAGGATGCAGTGTGGTGGTGGTGGCAGTGGCAGGCTGGAGGAAAGCACGTTTTGAAAAGTGGGGAGCAAACCTGGGGAATGTTTCCAGCTCCTGACCAGACCATGCAGCTTACGGTCCCTACACCAGGGAAAATCAAGCCTCATTGCTTCTGACTGTGCAAACCAGTGGAGTTTGGGGCAGAGGAAAAACTGCCAGTCTCTCAGCAGAGTCCGCTTGTTTATAGGTCCACGATGGTACTAGAATGTCCATAGATGCACGCACTCTGGGAAAGATGGCCAAGGCAACAGCTTGAGAAGCTCCAGTTCCATACAGAAGTGGGAGAAGTGCCTGGAAAAGGGGCAAGTGCTGAGCAAGAGGCATTGTTTCTTCTCTGACCCCCCCGCCACATACAGTGCCACAATGTGGTGAAACGAGTTGCCCTGTACTGACAAATACCTAAGGCTCCACCCCTTACAGCGTAACAGGAGCAACAGCTCTACCTAAGATACAGAGGCAAGCAAACACAGTAGCCTGGCAAGATGAGGAAACAGAGAAGTATAGCCAAAAGAGGGAACAGATCAAAGTTCCAGTGGGAGAACTAAGCAACAAGGTGATAGCCAACCTAACAGAGGAGGAGTTAGCCAACCTAACAGATGAAGAATTCAAAACACTGGTGAAAAAGATGCTCACAGGCTTGACAGATATGCTTGAGTATGACAAATGTATAAGGGAAGAAGTGAAATCTATGATATATGAAATGAAGGAAAATCCACACAAAACCGATGGTGAAGGGAAAGAAACCAGGGTTCAGATCAATTATTTGAAACGTAAGGAAGAAAAAAACAGTCAACCAGCACAGAATGAGGAAACAAGAATTGAAAAAAAAAATGAGGAGAGGCTTAGGAATCTCTGGGACAACTTTAAATGTGCCAACATCCAAATCATATGGGTGCCAGAAGGAGAAGAGGAGGAGCAAGAAATTGAAAGCTTATGTGAAAAAATAATGAAGGAAAACTTCCCAAATTTGGTGAAGGAAATAGACATACAAGTCCAGGAAGCACAGAGAGTCCCAAACAAGCTAGACCCAAGGAGGACCACACAAAGGCACATCATAATTAAAATACCAAAGGTGAGAGATAAAGAGAGAATCTTAAAAGCAGTGAGAGAAAAGCAGAGAGTTACCTACAAAAAGGTGCCTATAAGACTAGCAGCTTATCTCTCAAAAGAAAGATTGCAGGCAAGAAGGGACTGGCAAGAAGTATTCAATGTGATGAAAAGCAAGGACCTACAACCAAGATTACTCTATCCCAACAGCTATCATTTAAAATGGAAGGGCAGGTTAAGTGCTTCCCAGACAAGATAAAGCTAAAAGAGTTTATTATCACCAAGGCATTATTGTATGAATTTTAAAGGGACTTATTTAAGAAAAAGAAGGTCAAAACTATGAACATGAAAATGACAATAAACTCACAACTATCAACAACTGAATCTAAAAAATAGAAACAAAATCCAACTAAGCAAACCAGAATAGGAACAGAATCATACGTATGGGGACCATTTGAAGGGTTATCATCTGGGAGGGGCAATGGGGAGAAATGGGGAAATGGTGAAGGGATCAAGAAGCATAATTGATTGGTACAAAATAGACAGGGGGAAGTTAAGAATAATATAGCAAAGGGTGAAGCCAAAGAACTTACAGGCATGACCCATGGACATGAACTAAGGGGGGTGGGATTGCTGGGGAAGAAGGATACTGGCCCAAGAGAAGCAAAGAGGAAAAAATTGGTACTACTGTAAAAACATAATCAATAAAATATACTTAAAAGGAGAAAAAGAAAAAGAAAGTACCTAGGAATAAACTTAACTAAGGAGGTAAAAGACCTGCATTCAGAAAACTACATAATACTGAAGAAAGAAATTAAGGAAGATACAAATAAATGGAAGCATATACCATGTTCATGGTTGGAAATAATATCATTAAATTGTCCATACTAACCAAAGAAATTTATAGATTCAATGCAATCCCTATTAAAATACCAATGACATATTTCACAGACCTAGAACAAATACTTCAAAAATTTATATGGAAACAAAAAAGACCCTGAATAGCCACAGCAATCTTGAGGAAGAACACAGTAGGAGGAGTCACAATACCTAATATCAAACTATAGTACAAAGCCACTGTAATCAAATCAGTCTGGTACTGGCATAAGAAAAGACATATAGATCAATGGAATGGAATAGAGAGCCCAGAAATAAACCCAGGTCTATATTGTCACCTAATATTTGACAAAGGGGAAAGGAATATAAAATGGAGTGAAGGTAGCCTCTTCAACAAATTGTGTTGGGTGAACTGGACAGAGACATGTAAAGAAATGAAACTAGACTACCAACTTACACCATACAACAGAATAAACTCAAGATGCACCAAAGACTTAAATGTAATATGTGACACCATAAAAGTCCTAGGAGAAAACATAGCCATGGAAATTTCAGATATCCCCTGTAGCAATATTTTCACCAATATATCCCCGAAGGCAAGAGAAGTAAAGGAAAGAATAAACAAATGGGACTACATCAAACTAAAGATTTTCTGCTCAGCAGAAGAAAACGTCAGCAAGATGAAAAGGGAACCAACCATAAAGGAAAACATATTTATCAGTGATACCTCAGGCAAGGGATTGATCTCCAAAATATATAAAGAACTTACGTGACTCAACAGCAAGAAGACCAGCGACCCAATTAAAAAATGGGCAAAGGACCTGAACAAACACTTCTCCAAGGAAAACATCCAGAGGGTCCATAGGCATACTCAACATCACTAACCATCAGATAGATGGAAATAAATACCACAATGAGATACCTCTTCAGACCTGTCAGAATAGCCGTCATCAACAAATCGGTAAACAAGTGCTGGCAAGGATGTGGAGAAAAGACATCCCTAGTGCATTGTTGATGGAAATGAGAATGGTGCAACCACCATGGAAAGCAGTATGGAATTTCCTCAAAAAAACTAAAAATGGAACTGCCTTTTGATCCAGCAATTTTATTGCTGGGATTATGTCCAAGGAATCCTGAAACCCCAATTCAAAAGAACCTATGCACCCCTATGTTCATAGCAGCTCTATTTACAATAGCTAAGTGCTGGAAACAGTGCCCATCTGTAGATGAGTGGATCAAAAAAACTGTGGTATACTTACACAATGAAATACTATGCAGCAGAACGAGAGAAGGAACTCCTACCATTTGCAATAACATGGATGAAACTAGAGAGAATTATGCTTAGTGAAATAAGCCAAGCAATGAAAGACAAAGACTTATGATATCACCTTGTACAGGAAACCAACGAACAACACAAACAAACAAGCAAAATTGAACCAGAGATATGTAAACAAAGAGCAGAGGAACAGTGACCAGGGGGTGCAGGAGGAGGAGAAGGGACTAAGAAGGGAAAGGGTCAAGTCAGGGAACTAGTATAGATGACACATGGACATGGACATGGACAACGGGTTGCGGATTGACTGTGGGAGAAGGGTTGGACATGGTGGTGGAGGAGCAATGGGAGAAAAACTGGGACAACTGTAATAGAAAAATAATAAATAAATCAAAATTTAAAAAAAAAACTTCAGAAAAATATATGAACTTCAAGTGTAAGTTGAGCAAGTTTTGGTAGGTATTACAGTGAGAAACACAATAGCATAACATCTAGATGTTGGTAGGTGAACATTATTTTATAGCTTTGAGTGGCTGTGTGAGGCTTGTTTGACCAGATAGTTTGCTAGTGTTTGTCCACCATGGGCACAGTTTATATGTGGTTCCAGGTGATTTTTAGATAATACGGGAGCAATAAGTCCAGATAAGTGACAGTCTTAAAATAATGCCTTTCTTAGGATTGTCTGCTGTAAACACAAAATTCCAAGGCTAGGCATTTTAATCCTGCCTGTCATTATTGGTGCCCAAATCATTTTATGAAGTTCTTGAAGTCACTGGCACCCCTATAACTTTTTCTTTGGAATGGTATTGCCTAGACTTATCATACTAAATAAATAACTCTTGCCATATGAGACATTAGAGGAAGACTTAAAATGGCATATTAAATCACATACTTGATAAGCAAAAAGCTATTATCATAGCCCATAAGCACTCAGATTTGAGATGATATATGAAATAATATATAGTTGAAGGATGAAAATGGTACCTCTAAATATTCACTAAGGGATAATATAGTCTCACCTCCCTTTATTTTATTCATAGATACAACTTGGAATGAACAAGAAAAGGCTGTACTCTTTACAGATAACTTTTGTAATGTATGTGGAGTAGTGCTACAGTTTGAATCACAAAGGATTTCACATTATGAGGTAGGTTAAAAAGAATGGAAATAGAGTCTAAAGTAGGTTTTTAAATGTAGCAGGTAAACTTCCTATGTATTTTTTTTTTTTGATTCTGTGAAGCAGGTGATATTATTTCCCTTTGATGAATAAAGAGACTGGCTCAGAGAGGTACAGTAGCTTACTAGCATAAGTTTGCGGAATTAGAGTTTAAACTCAGTGTTGTTTTACTACAAAGATTTTCTTATTTTCTTCACATCATTTTTACTTATTAATTTATTTTTTAATTTCTTTTTTTATTGTTGTTCTATTACAGTTGTCCCATTTCCCCTGCTATTGCTCTCCTTGCCCCAATGATTTGAAGTGACACCTCTACATGTACTAATTTTCATATATATAATATATATGAGTGTGTGTTTTGAGTCTATTAATTCTGTTTTTGTATATCTCTGTTTGCCTGTCTCTACATTAACTTCAGATTATTAGGTTTAAAATAAGTCATGATATCTGGTAGGAAAAACTTACGACAAAAACATCATCATAGAAGTTAAGAGACAAACCACATGCTGAGTGATATTTATAACTTATATAACTAACAAAGGATTAGTGTCTAGAATACATGTGTATAAGGGACTATACATCAATTAGAACAAGAAACAACCCAATAGAAAAGTGGAAGAGGAAGAGTAATATGAACAGGTTATATATATATATATATATATTCGTATAGATTAGATCTTCAACTTCACTAGTAATCATAATATGCAAGTTAAAGTGATAATTAGCTATCTTATCAAAACCATATGCTGAAAAAATTAATATCTAATAGCACTTAACATTTAAGGAGTATATAAGAAGACAGAAACACTCATATACTCTGCGTTTGGTGTTGATATCTGCTTCAATATCTTTGGAGAGAAATTTTATACTTCTTATTGAAAGTTGAAAAATCCTTATACCATGTAAACCAAGAATTCCTCTTCTAGGTATCTACTTAGAAGGAACTCTTTGACATGTATACTAGGAGATAAATTTACATATGTTCATTGCAGAAATGCTTGCAATAACAAAATAAATAGAAACATAACTGCCTTCAGTAGCATATGGAATGGGCTGTTATGCAACATGTAACATGAATTCACTACAGCTGTATGGATTAATACGGGCAAATATTAGAAATGTAATATAAAAAACAAGCTGAAAAAGATGAATAGAATGATTCCCCATATTCATAAATATTTTAAAGTGACAGCAGTATGTAAAACTGTTTATGGGTACATGCATATGTAGTAAAAGAGTAAAAGCATGAAAGGAAATGATACAGACCAACTTTAAGATAATGGTTACCTATGGGGAGAGAGCAAGGAGGAAAGGATTATGGGCATGAGGAGATAGAACTGTATAGGTAAAATTTTACCTCTTTTAAAAAGGAGAGCTGAAAGAAATATAGCAAAATGTTAAAACTAGATGGTCGGTATGGGCTTCTGCTATATTATTTCTTGTGCTTTTCTATATGATGAATATAGTTTACAATTTAAAATTCTGTAGAGAGAGAGAGTGATTGCCTCACAGTATGTGCTCAGGAATGTTAGTTTCCCTTCTACCTACACCAATATTTTGGTGGTTTTTGTGTATTTTGTTATACATTTGTTCAGAGATTTTTCTAAAGTGCTTAACCTGCAAGAGTTAATTTCCCCCTGGCTGCTGTGGCTCAGTGGATTGAGCATCGGCCTGCGAACCAAGTGTTGCTGGTTCAATTCCCAGTCAGGGCACATAACTAGGTTGCACGTCAGGTCCCCAGTTGGGGGCACGAGTGAGAGGCAAGTGATGTTTCTCTCCCTCTCTTTCTCCTTTCCCCTCTTTCTAAAAATAAATAATAAATAAATAAGCAAATAAATAAATATATATATATATATTTTTAAAGAGTTAATTTCCTTACAAAAAGAGAATTTGAGAAGTAGGACATGCAGGGCTGATACTACAGATCCATGACATCATTAGGGACCCAGGCATTTTCTATCTTTCTGCTCTGGTGAATTAGTTTCTATCCTCAAGATCCCCCATAGTCCCAGATGACTGTTAGAACTCTGACCTTTACATCTTGATTCCAGAAATAGGAGTAAAGAAGGTTAGAAAAAGGGCTCATCCCCTAGCTTGTTAAGGAAGCTTCCCAGAAGTTCTACCCAACACTTCGTGTTACAACTTATTGGCCAGAATCTAGTCACATGGTTATATATTGCTGAAAGGGAGGCTGGAATGTGCAGTTTTTCAACTGGTTATATTGACTAAGATTTGTAATTAAGGAAGAAGAAGAAAATTGATATTAGGCAACAACTAGGAGTCCCTGTCAAAAATAAGATCCTAAATGGTATTGGCCTCTAACTTATAGCATTATTTTCACTTTCACTGAGATTTAGATTTTAAAGCATGTGAAACTCTTTCATAAAGTTGGTACCTACCAAATATATTACGACTCACTAGTGCTGCCCTCAAATTCAAAGAGGTGTAAATTTGCGGTGCCTCTGATATTGAAGAACAATCATATCTTTTTTCAGAGTGAAAAACATGCTCAAAATGTTAGGTTTTATTTTCAAATGTATGGAGAAGACAATGAAGTGCCTAGTAAAAAAGTGAAGATGGATGTTATAAATTTCCAAGTGAGTGTCCTATGTGATGTTGTAATTCTAAATTTTGAGTTACTGTATCTTTCTAACAAGATTGTGCTTATTTCAGGTGCATAAGAGTGAAGTAGGGAGCAGACACAAATTTTGTGATCTCTGCAGCATGATGTTTAGCTCTCCAGTTGTTGCTCAGTCTCACTATATGGGGAAAGTCCATGCTAAAAAATTGAAGCAATTAATGGAAAAGCATGCTCAGGTATCTCCATCAGGATTTCAGCCAGAGATGGGTAAGATTACATTTACTTCTTTTGCTTCAATATAGGGTCTTTATTACCATTTCATCCCCAATTCTGCCATCCGTTTTTTCTCAGACTTACACTCTGAGAAAGTTTATTGATTTATATTGATTCTTCTTCTTCCCAGTGAATCTCTTTCTGTGTTCTTGTCATTTACTGTGGAGATTATAATCATTAGCTGGATTTTAAGAAATGTCACAACCTCTTCTTTTCAGCTTATCAAATCCATATAAAAGCAAGTGATTCTCGCCCTGGCTGGAGTGGCTCAGTGGATTGAGCGCCAGCCTGAGAATCAAAGGGTGCCTGCTCGATTCCCATTCAGGGCACATGCCTGGGTTGTGGGCCAGGTCCCCAGTTGGGGGCGCCCCAGAGACAAGCACACATTGATGTTTCTCTCCCTTTCTTCCTTCCTCTCTCTCTAAAAATAAAAAATAAAATATTTTTTAAAAAAAGCAAATGATTATGCTGCTATAAAAAAATAAACAATAACCAGCTCAAGCTCTTTGGTTTCTAATCAAATCATAAAATCTTAGCTCCTTACTTCTTCCCCTTAACATTTATCTCATTCTTGTTTTGCTTTAGTACTTTCCAGAACATTATCTTATATGTGGGTTCAGACCCCAAAATATAGTTATGATGCAGCATTTCCTGACTATAACTGTAGGCAAAAAAATAAGTAAGTTATGAAATTTCCTTTTACCATGATGGCTCATTTCTTTCTTCCTATGAACATAAAAAAAGTATGACCAGCATCATCAGTCAGTAGTTATTGAGTACTTATTTTATACTAGATCCCAAAGATACAGTGAACTATAAAGCATTGCCTCTTTCCTCCTTCCAGTGATGTTGGGCCACAAGTACATGAGAGATTTGACCCAAAAATCTCACTTCTGCCCTGATGTGGCAGAATATACCAGGGAAACATAACTTGTACTTTGAAAAATTTGTATGATAGCACAAAAGAATAAGATAATTAATCCTCTGGAAGAAATTATTTACCACATTTTCACTAGCTTTAGCACTTTAGGAATACAGTATGTCTGGCATGGAAAATTTACCAACATTAATTTCCAACTGATAGTGTAGGCCTCATCCAAACATTAAAACATATTGTCTTAATAAATGAAACCAGAATTATTTTAAAATTTAGTTTAGTCTCTCTAATTGTTATGTTTTGTTTTTCTGCCTATTGGTCTAAAAAGGGCCAGAATCAGTGTGCCTTACAAAAGAAAGCATCTTGTAAAGCCTTATCTTCAGTCACCCAAATACATCAACTTGGGCTCAGAGAGGAGACTCAGTGAAAGAGCTCTGAAATAACTGTACCTGTGAAAATGTATACAATTGCATACATTTTATTTTGATACAGACAATAAATCTGGACTAGATAGATGACTTACTGTGCCACTCAAGGACACCAGCTTAGTATTTGGTACCATCTGTTTTACCCTCAGTAATTTCAAGAACCATCCTAAGACAGCTCTCATGCTTTCATTAATTTTCCCAATTAATATAATTAGTGAATTCCTGATGCTGAACATTCCTTCCTGTCTTTGTTGGAGAAACTTGGTGATAGATTTGCATTCAAACTTCCTTTCTCACAGAAGGCAGTTCTTTTTAACTTGAGTACCTTTATCTAACAGCTGTGTGGGAAAAGTCCAAAGATAGTGGGTTTTAAAAGAATTCTAAATTTCCCTAATACTTGATAATCAATGAAGCTCTAATAGCTGAACACATGTTAATCACTTCTCATTATGACTTTTTCAGCAGGTCTGCCTATTACTACTTCTGCAGAGTCAACTTTTCTGAAATCCCTGGCAGTCAAGCCTCCTCCAGGTGGGATTAAAGACAAGACTATGCCTTCCTCTCCCAGCACTGCTTTGGATTTGAATAATCCAAACAAGTATTGCAAGCCCTGCTCTGCTTCCTTTAATAGTCCATTAATGGCCCAACAACATTATACTGGGGAAAAACACAAAAGAAATGAAGCTAGAAAGAAGTTTGTAGACAAGATAAGAGAGAAACCTCTTCTAGCAAAATCAAATGCAAATGGTAAACAGTAAAATATCACAAAACTCTGTCATAGCAAGTTTATTTTTTGAAATACATACTTGCTTATGTATATACAATTTTACTCTTTTTGAGTAGGGTGTTCATAGTACTCATGGGATTGTAGAATTTTACATAAGTAAGGACTTATAGTCTATCTGGTTCTATCTGTTGGTTTTCTAGAGCACGAGACCCAGAAAGCTTTATATCACTCTTATTAATCACAGAATAAAATACAGATATTTCCATGGTTCCTTGTTATATCATATGTACATAAGGAAATATTTTAGATTAGTATCGTGTGGTTATACCATTCATTCATTAGGTACAGGTTATGTGTCTCTTGGGTGCTAGGATAGTCATTCTTGGGAATAAAAATGAGGATGGATACACCATTTTCCCAGAGCAAGTATATAAACTAGTTGGGTTACTAATACTTCATTGCAAGTGGCTACAGGCATGGATTCTTGTGTACATATTTATGGTACCCCGAGGAGTAAAACACCATGGTTCAAAACAATCTTCTTATAGGAAATACATGATTTGGATTGGTAGGAGTGGGAAAGAGAGGATGAACAAAGGTGCTAAGAAGGAGTGACAAGAATTCAGGCACAATAAAGATTCTTATCCTAATTGGAGTGATCCACTTCCTCTTCTAACAATTTTTTTTTCATTTTTCCCCCCACAGGCACCTTCTCACTACTAGTGTATTTTATTTCTTTTTCATGTTCTTTCTCCCACCCACTTCTTTCCCTTCATTCACTGTTATTTTTTAATTCTTTCCTTTCTATCCCTTTTCTGCTTCGTGTGAAAGTATTCATTACTTCCTTCTTCTTGAAGCTCGGTTTTGTCATATTTAACTCCTTATGCTCTGGTTCTTCTTCTGTGATTACATGTCTTATCTTTTTTCTTTGGGGGCTCTTTTTAAAGCAATTACCTAAATATAGATATTCCCATGGTTCCATTCTTGACCTTACTATACAAACATGATATAATCTACCCCTTGATTTCACCTCTCCTCTGTAAGCTTATGACCTTTCTGTCTAGCTTTAGACTCATATATCTATCCAAACAGCAGCTGTTACTTCCCCTGGATACCTCATAGCTATTTCAAATACACATAGTCACTCAATGTAGAAACCTGTAATTAACTGTGAGTCTTTCAAAACCACCTTCTTAACTTTCTATATCTAATGAAGCACCAAGCCATGACTGTTTTACCTCCAAATTATTTCTTATACCTTATCTCCAGCCTGCTCTTCTGACACTAGTTCAGGCACTCAATATCTTTCCTAGAACCTTGCTACTCAAAGTATGGTTTTTGGCCAGCATCATTAACATCACTTGATAGCTTATTAGAAAAAAGAATTTCAGGCCTCCCTGAAGACCTACTGAATCAAAATCTGCATTTTAACAAGATCCTTCAGTGATTTGTACTCAATACATTTTGAGAAGCATTGTCCTAGAATATTTCCACAACCTCCTAACTTCTTTCTGCCATCAATTTTGTCTCTACAAATCTGCCCTCAATTTAAGCACTAGAATGTTTCACCTAAAGTGCACATTTTCCCATGTCATTCCCCTCTCTTCTTAAAAACTGTTAATTATTTATCCATTTTCTAAGGATAAAATTTAAGCTAGATAGCTCTTTACCATCTTGTCTCCGCCTACCTTCTCCAGGCTTATCCTCTGCTACTTCCTGCCATGGTCGGCATAGGTCAGAACCTACAAACTCTTTATGGTTTCCAAAAATCATTACTCTGTTTTTTATCTCTGTGGCCTTGTTCATGTTGCCATGTTGCCTAGAACATCTCCATGTCCCTCTTATCTTGTCTAACATCTACTCATTCTTTAACAGGCTACTTTCTTGGAAGCCTTTTCACTTCTGTCGAGGCTTATCTTTGGTGCTTCCTTAACCTGCATTTCTAATGATCTCTCCATGTATCTTTATCTTCCATTAGAATGTATGGACTTTGGGGGAAGAAACTTCACTTACCTCTTCTCTAGTTCCAGTGCTAGGGATAGAAACTTGGAGAGCATACTTACCTCAATAAAGATTAGCCTAATACATAAATCAGTGAAGTATTAATTTCTATATACTGAGAGCCAACCTTGTGATTGTACTACTTAAGTTTCCGACTTAATGTGATTCAACATATCACCAAAAGTTACACAGAGATATGTGTTTCTATCTAGGATTTTAAAGAACATTTATTTAAGCAGTGTAGAAATAGAAGTTGTAGGGCTTCTGGAAGTAGTAGATGTTTGGAGAAATGAAAAACTTGCATTTAATAGAGGTTTTTAAAATTGTTTGGCTGAAGGTGTCTGAAATAAGTGGCTTCTAGTTTAGTGACATTAGGTAAAGTTGAAACTGAGTCAGTTATAAGAAGTGTTTGCACTCTAAACAGAAGGTCATTTTAGTAACCTGAAGTTTCAGGGTTATTAAAATAGAAGAAAGAGGATTTGGGTGATATTTTCATGTGGCTGGGGAGAAGATGCTGATCCTCAGCATAATCTAATCCAGTCAGTGAAGTCATTTTACCTGAGCCTCTGAAGCTAGAGCTCAAAGAGATTTTCAAACTTGCTTTGACTATTTCCTTTTTGAAAACAGCAACTGAGGATTAAAAAGGAGCTGGAGAATTTAAATTAGCTAATGAGAATTTCAAAGAATAGTAACAGCAGAAGCCCATATTATAAGTGAGCAAGTGGTAAGACAAAAAACAATTTAACATGTGCCACCTTGACTATTTTACACTCCAGCCATTTTCTCCCTTCTTACTGTCTCTGCCATCTTTTCCATTTGCTATTATTTATATATTTCTACTATATATGTTCTTTTTCTATCTTCATCACTCTCACTGTTTCCTCATGTCCCTCATCTAGCCCAGATCTTATTAGCACAGGAATGACTACCATAATGATATGGAACTAAAGTATGTATGTATTTTTTTATTTATTGTATTTGTTTTGCTTATCTTACTGATTTCTAGGCCTATTATCATGCTTAGAAGTCTCATCTCCACCTGTAACTCAACATATCTAAAATTGAATTAATAATCTCCTATAAAACCAGCTTAAATTTCCCAAGTTTTCTGTCTTTGCCAATAGTATTATTTGTCATCTACACTAGAATCTTTGAGGGCATTTTTTACTTCATAATTCCCTATATCCTGTCCAGAAGCTAATCTTACCGAGTTTTCTTAGAACTATTTCTTCATCCTGTACCCTTCCATTACATTCCCTTTACAATCATCTCACACTTTAATGCTGCAACAACCTTCTGAAAAGCTTTACTTATACCTCATTGTTATTTTCTTATTCTCTAATAGCAAGATTTTAACGCTGGATCAGTTTCACAGTCCAACTTTTCTACTTTTATATTCAGGATACTGAGTGATGCTATGGGAAATTATGTAAGGCAAATTGGGTACCTCTACAGAGTCTTGGTATCCAACCTCTATGGACTTTTGGTCCTACTTAATCCTTTCACTTTTCCTTTACTTTTCTTTCAGCAATGGTTTTTAACTCTACACCACTCTCTAAGACACCCTTCCATGGTTCTACTCTCCTCCTCCTCACACCTGTAAGGCAAGCTTATTCCTTATTTCATCAATCAATAAATAAATTGGCCATCAAATGTGGATTACCAAGTCTCTTACCTTAACCAAATTATCCCTTAAAGATGCTCTTTAACTGCTACACTTTACCCTTCCCTTCATAGCCAAGTGTTTGTTGTTGTTTTTTTTTTTCAAATATGTTTGTCTTCACTGTCACTCCTCAACTCACTGCCATTTGTTGACACACATTTCCCTAGCTCTCCAAGTCACTATCCCACCACTCCACTGAAACTATTCCTCACAGGGTCATGGTGACCTCTAAATTTCTAAATTCAATGGACATCTTTACTCCATTCATTAATCATTCCTTTTTAAAAATCTCTACTTCCTTATCTTCTTTGACATCACTCTCTCATGTTCATTCTTATAACTCTGCCTTTTACTATGTGACCTTTACATGGTCCCCTCCTTCTCTTTCATCTTAGTTTAAAGAGTGACACTTCCCAGAATTTTATCATTATGTTGCTATTCCAATGCCCACCCATTCATTGTCCTCAGGAAATCTCATCCACTCTGATTATGTAACTACTCCCATGCTCTGACTTCTCCAAGATCACTCTGACTTATGTTCTACCTTTCAAACTCTTATATCTAACTACCTGTTGGACACCTTTACATGGAAATATAACAGATATCTCAGATTCTGTGTATTCAAACTCAAACTCACCATTGCTTTTTCTCCCATCTTTTAAAACATTTCCTTCTGACGTTTCAATTTCAGTTAACAGGATCACCATCCACTCAAGTGCCAAACTAAGATGCTGAGAGTTATTTTAGACTCCTTAATATTTCTCCTTTCCCCTTATCTCCCACATTCAATTAGTCACTAAGTTTTGCCAATTTTAATGCTAAATATTTCATTAATCTCCCTGTTCCACTCTGCCCCGACTGTGACCTTTCTTGCCTATTCCAATCTCTTGCCTGGTCTAGTATATTTACATAACTGTGGTTTCCTTATTTCCAGGCTTGCTTCTGTCAAATTCATCTTTCATACTGCAGCTAGAGGAGATTTCTCTAAAACACACAGATAACTATGTTATTTAATGCTTAAACAACTTCAAGGTTCCCAATGCACAAAATAAAGTCTAAGCTCTTTAGCATAACATATAAGTCTCTCTTTAATCTGACTGACACCCTTTTGTCTCTCCCATCTCATTCCCTTATATTTAATTCTACAATTCTAAATTTTAAGAAGTTGCTGCAGACACTTCTGTGCTTTTGTTCTTTTTTATGAGATTTATTGTGTTGACATTGGTTTCAAGTGTACAATTCTATGATACATTATCGATGTATTGCATGTGTTTCCACCACCCAAATTCAAATCTCCTTCTGTCACCATATATTTAACCCCCTTTACCCTTTACTTCTCTCGTCTCCTCTTTCCTCTGGTAACCACCATACTGTTGTCTGTGTTTATGAGTTTTTGTTTGTCTTGTTTGTTCATTTGTTGCTTTCAGTTTTATATTCCACATATGAGTGAAATCATATGTTTTTTTAAATATATATTATTTTATTTTATTCTTCATTTTTTCTCTCTGATTTCTCTTACATGATATTCTCACAGTCCATCTATACTGTCACAAATGGCAGTATTTCATTTTTTCTTATGGCTGAGTAGTATACCATTATGTACATATATGTGTCACATCTGCTTTTTTAATGCTATTTACTCTGCCTGCAATATTCTTCTCAACTCTTTTCATCAAATTATTTTTAATCCTCCTAAGTTTAACTAAGGCATCATTTCTTCCAGTATCCCTCTCCAGACTCCCATAATGTTTTCACTGCCTTTGCTTCTTTGAGCTCCCATATACATATTAAGCACACCTCTTGTACCTTTTAGCAAACGAGATTGAAATCCCTATTCACGTATCTGTTTATCACTTGGATTTGTGAACAATCTGCCCATTTTATTCATCTTGTACCCTTAAGATCTAGCATGTTGCTTGGTGCCACACTGGTGCTCAGTGTTTGTTGAACAGATTATTTGAATTCAACACATCATGCCCATTTCTGTCTCTGCTATACCTGATATTGATTTCACCCCCTGAAATGTCCTTATCTGCTTTCCTTATAGTTCAAATCCTTCTTGTCCTCCAAGATATATCATGACTTCCCTCACTACTGTAGCTCTTGGTATCATCCCCTTCCTCTGATTTCTCATGGACTTTACTGTTGTTCATTGACACTTGTGTTACTTGTAGCTCCTTAATTGAAATAGCCTCCTTGAGACAAAGGATTATATTTTATTCTTCAATTTTCTTCTCATTGCTTTATATGGTAATGACTATATGGTTTTTTTCAAGTCATATTTGCTAATTGTTTATTGAGAGCAGTGTTGTGTAGAGGGATAAACATAGATTCAGAGGCATTTGAACTCATTTGCTTAGTTGCACCTCAGATTCTTTGGGTATAAAGTGAAAATAAGACTACTCCATGCATGGAAAAAAGATGAAATGAAGCACTATATATGGTATCCATCACAGAATAGGTCATCAACAAATGTTAATTAAAAAAATATTTTGTCCTCCTGTCATATAATTAAAAACAGGTAAATTAGATACCTTTTATTTTTCTTCATAAACTGAATCCCATATTAATTGTATTTTTTGCTTATACATTTCTCTCAATTTATTTTTCTCTATTGAAGACATTAGACATATGGTTTTCATTTTTTACTATGTATTAGAATAATGCAGGCAGCTTTTAGACATTGCAGTGCTCAGGCTATGTCTCAGATCAATTAAAGTAGAATCCCTGGGACCTGCACATTACTGTTTTGTTTTCTCTTTTTTAACTCTCTAAGTGATTCCAATATAGAGCCAGGATTGCAAACCACAATGTTAGACTATAAAGACAAACCACAGATAGCACTTCCCATATCTATGCTTTGAAAACAAAGATCTTTATCAAGGGAGTTATGAGATTGAACTGTGACTAAGAGAAATGTGGGCCCCACAAATGGTTATGAAAGATTCTGAAAGGTACAAGATGCAAAGAAGCTTGAGTTCTGGATGAAGTCAGAAACAAGGAATCCTGCCAGGGCTGAGGGCAACAAAGCTGGACAAGGTCAAGCGGCACATTCAGATGGGGGGCGGGGTTTAAGAGTTTAATTAACATATGGTTGAAAAAAAAACACATGGAGGCAGATTATAGGAGGGTTAGACCAGTAATTTTGATATTGGGACCAACAAATAGGCTTTACATCTTCACAGAAAGGTTTACACCATTTTTAAATATTTTTTTCTGATATGCTGATATCTTAGAAAAAGATGAGGTGTGTGAAAAAGACAATGGCTAAGTTAATAGTAATGAGAACTGCCTTTGGATCTTTCATGTGCAACCTACATCTCCTCTAAACTCTTGTTTTATCTATATTATAATCTTCTGATGTAATTTTTAAGAAACAAAGGAGGAACTGAGAAGAACACTATATACCATATACTTAATAAGCTCTAAACAAATATGTAAAACCTCTGAAATATAATCTGAGTTCAAAATTATAATGAACATCATTGGCTTGATAATTTAGGGCAGTGGTACTCAACAATGGCTGCACAGAAAAATCACCTGGAATGCTTTCAAAAAGTAAGAAAGCCTGGTTCCACTACTAGAGACTGTGATTTAATGGGTCTGATGTGGACTGCAACATGAAAAGTATTAAAGTTCTCCATGTGGTTTTAATGTGTAACTCACATTGAGAAACACTAATTTAGATGAAACCAGGACTTCTGCTTATCTTGCATATATTGGATGCCCTCAAAGTGTATGGTTTTGGCCAAGTGAATCTGAGCCTTAATTTTCACACCTGTTAAGTAAGTATAGTAATAATTTCTTGAAAAGTGTTGTTGTGAACATGCAGAGTCCTAAATTTAGTCCTTAGCTTTGCAAGAAGTCGAGAATCTTCAGAGTTGATCACCTTCAAATTAGAGTCTCACCAAACCACAGACAAAGTTGGAAGATGCTGATAAATAACTAAGAAACTGGAAAGTATCCCCTTAGTGCATTTCTCACACATTCACTGATAACCATAACAAGGGATATCATTAAAATACAAATTCCCTGCCCCAGAGATAGCCAGTTATGTTCTCTAGGGCAAGGGCCCCAGTAATCTGTATTTTAAACTAACACTCCAGGTTGTTCTTATCAGAGAAGCCTGGGAAACATTGTAGTATAAGTTAACACACTGTCATTCTGGTATTGATTTACAATAGGAGGACACACACACATACACACACACAGGATGGGACAAAAGTAGGTTTAGAGTTTGTATGGAAAATAATACAATAATTAATAATAATGCAAGAATAAACTCTGTTTCATGTACTCACAACTGTAAACTACTTTTGCCCCACCCTATATATTTTCAGTTCTCAGGGTTTTAAAAAAATCTATTATCTAAGGTATCCTCTTTTTGATATCAAAGAATATGGGAAATCAGACTTCCGGCCAAGATGGAGGCTTAGACGGACATGCTCGGTCTCCCTCTACAACTAGAGAGGAATACAACTACTTCAAAACAAAAGATAACTAGAAATTCCAGAAAATAAAACTACATGGAAGCCCAACGTATGAAGTTATAAACCAGCGGCGCCCTTTGGGCAGGTAGGAAGAGCGAAAGCGGGTGGTGCTGTTTGCGGTCGCACCAGGGACAGCGGCAGGGAGAACAATCTCAGCTGCAGTCGAACCCCCAGCAGCTTGCAACCCCAATGCTGGGGAAAGCAGCCACCACATTGCCTTGAATAGTGAGGCCCAGAGGGTGGGAGGACGGATCCCGGTCTCCTAGTGGAATAACTGTGTGAATCCATCTTGGACCCCTGCCCCCACACAAAGCGCCACAGGGCTGCGAAATAGGTTGTGGAACGGCGCCGGTCACTGGGTCGTGACGAGTACAGAGGCACTACACCCTATAGCCGGCCCAAGAAAACAAAACGCATCTGTCAAAATGAGGCAGACAACTATAGAAATCCTGGTGGCGCAGCTCACCAGGCAACAGATGAAGAATCTGACAGATGAACAGATAAGAAACCTGTCAGAGGCTCAGTTCAGAGCCATTGTTATCAGGTGGCTTACAGAATTAACAAAAGATCTGGAAAAAGATGAGAAAGAATCGAAAAACACTCATACTGAAAAGAACAAAACCACATACGAGACAGATGGTGAGGAAAAAAATCCAGAGTTCATATCAACAAACCAGAACATAGAGAAGGAACAAACAGTCAACCAGTGCAGAGAGAGGAAACGGGAAGCAAGGATGAGAGGATCAGAAACCTCTGGGACAGCTATAAAAGGCCCAACATAAGAATCATTGGTTTGCCAGAGGGCGAAGAAGATGAACTAGAAATTGAAAAATTAAGTGAAAATATAATAAAGCAGAACTTCCCAAACTTGGGGAAGGAAATAGACTTACAGGTCCAGGAAGCACAGAGAGTTCCAGAAAAACTGGACCCAGGGAGAACCACTCCAAGACACATTATAATCAAAATGTCAAAAATTAAAGATAAAGAGAGAATCTTAAAAGCAGCAAGAGAGAAGAAAAGAATCATGTACAAAGGGGTCCCAATTAGACTCTCAGCTGACTTCTCAAGGGAGACCCTGCAGGCAAGAAGGGACTGGCAAGAAATATTCAAAGTAATGAAAAACCAAAACCTACAACCATGAATACTCTATCCAGCAAAATTGTCATTCAGAATAGAAGGGCAGAGAAAGTGTTTCCAGGACAAAACAAAACTGAAAGAGTTCATTAGATCCAAACCACTGTTATATGAGATGTTAAAGGGACTGGTTTAGAATAAGGAGGATCAAAACTATGAAATCTAAAATGAAAACTGCATCATAAGAAACAACAACAGAAGCTAGGGAATTGAAACAAAGGGAAACTAAACAGGCAACAAGAGTGGAAAAAGAACTGTAGGTATGGGGAACATATTGGGGGGAGGTCAACAGGGAGGGGGAATGGGGAGAGGGAGGGAGATGATATAGGAATTAAGGATCATGGTAGGAGGGAATGGAATAGACAGAGGTTGAGAAGAACTATATGCACAACTAATGGACATGGTCTAAAAGGGGGGGACAACTGGAGGGAGGTGGGCCACCGGGTGGAGGGGAGCAGAGGGAAGGGAAATTGGGACAAATGTAACATTATAATCAATAAAACACATTTTAAAAAAAAGAATATGGGAAATCAAATTTATAATCAGAAAGTGACTTTGTGAGCACCAAATCAGAGCACAGGGAGAGAAGATAGTTTGGGGGAATCATTCATTAAAACTTTGGCATAACCTGATGAGTTCTCCTGGGCCTACCATACATAGAGTATATGTCAGGAGTGAGCAGAGTCTTCATGTTCTTCAAAGTCAGCATCTTTCTTCCCCCTTGACAATAATATAGTCTCCTGTTTCTATGAATAATCTTTGCTTGGGAAATGTCAATACACTTGGTAATGATCATTTGAGTATCCTTTAGAAATTAAGTTGCTGCTTGATTTCAAAGATGACCTTGCTTGGCCCAATTTATTGCCTCTTTTTTTAGGGTATTTTTTTTTTGTATTTAACCTATGAAATTTATTAATTTGCTTCTTCTGACTGAAAAGAAAGTGGAAATATGATGAGATTAAGAAAATCAAAATGAATTTATCCTGTTTCAAATTTTACCTAGGAAGCACAATGTAGCTAATGTACCTATTCTGTAGCTCTTGACTCTTTTAAAGTGGTAAACAGTAGTTTTGTTTTAGAATTTTGCTTTCAGCTTTTGTCCTGAGAATGGGTCTCACTAAACCTCTCTCCTTTCTAAAATCTGTCTGTGGGATTACTTTTGGTAAACTAATATACTGCAAGGATTTCAGGTAAGAGAATGAAAATTTGCTTTTTTGTGTCTTTAATCTTTTGGGATGTTTCAGGTTTTGATTGGATGTAAAAAGAATTAGGGTCAAACAAAAAGAGGTTGATTGAGGGGTTTAGATGCAAAAGTTCATTGGGCATCCTAAATTTAAAGTGCCTGCTACACTCCCACATAGAGACAATAAACAGGCAGATAGAAGATTCTTAGAGAAGAGGCCAAGGCTAGAGAAACAGTGTGGTATCATGTAAAGAATTCTGGGCTTTAAATTAAGAGATGTGGGCTCTGAGAGGATATCTCTATTACTGTCTCTGTGACTTTGACCAAGTCACTTGACCTCTCTGGGCCTTATCTTTAACTTGGGAAAATTCAAGTAGATGATGTCTAGTAAATTTCTGTCTAACTGTGTGATTATAAGTGTATCCATACTGACTTTCTTAACTTGAACTCTGCTTTTTCAGCATTTAGTACAAGAACCTACGCTTGTCATATTTGTAGTATCACCTTTACATCATTAGAAATGTTCCGGTCACATATGCAAGGAAGTGAACATCAAATTAAGTAAGTATTTTTTGCCAAAATGCTCCTGTGATACCAAAGGCCAGGCTTTTTCCAAGTACTCTTGCATGTATTTTACAAATTTTCTAGGCAATCATTTCCCTATGAGTTAATCCTGTGTATGTTTTGTGGTATTTGTAATATATTGCATGCTAGTAACATCCCCCAGGAAATCCTCTAACTATGATAATATACTGGCAGAGCTGGCTAACTGGTACTCCTCCTTACCAGACAGTGCTGTCCTTCTTTGGAGAGATCATTAAAGGCTCATTCACTGGTTAACCATACACATTAAAATAAACCCTGGTAGGTTGGCTTAATTTCAGGGATCAGGGATCTGATCATCATCTTTCCAGTGAAATATAGTGGTTAATAACAAAGGTCTTGTGTTGGAATTGGATTGGAATACCAGATCTATCTCTCTATCAAATATGTAACTTTGTACAGCTCTGATATAAAATGGTTATGATGAAATATAAAAACATGTGTAAGGCGCCTGGCCTGGAACATAGTAGGAGCTCAGTAAATGTTTATTCCATTCTATTATTTTAAGAAGGAGAGGATTGAGTGGACAATTGTAGGGGCTGGATAAGTCAAGTAGCAGGACAGAGGGCACTTAGTTATTGTATATTATATTGGTTTGTTGCTTTTAAAATCAAATCATAGTATTACATGATTTAACTCTAGTAGAAAAGATTTATATGACTGAGTCTGAATACTTAGGAGCTAAATTGTCTAACACACCAAATTAACCTTAATTTAGACTTCTAAAAATTTCAGGGTTCCAGAATAAATAGCTATCACATTTAAAAGATCTATGCAAAGAACTGACTAATCAAAACTTTTAAAACAATGTGACATTCAGATGAGACCATCTTCAGGGCATTAAATATTATTGGTCCTTTCCCACACATCCAACATGTCTTACATTTTAAGTACTACAACAGTATCAGGTATGTCTGTTTCTTCCCAGGCCTGAAAATGTTTTTATGTGTGAAATACTATGTGTAAAATACTGTAAAATACCTGGGAGATTTCTGACTATCCTTCCTACTTCTCTTTGACATCAAAAGTCATTATTTATAGCTTTTATATTGAGGTAGGTTTTTTAAATTTGGGCTTTTTTTGTTTTTGTTTTTTAGACTAATCTTTTTGAAAGCAAAGAAAATGCTCAGATAAGATAATTGAGTAACAACAATTTTCTAATGTCTTCTTTGCAGAGAATCCATTATAGTTAATCTAGTGAAGAACTCAAAGAAGATAAAAGACTCTTATCAAGATAAAAGTGCAGATCACATCAAAGTGCATAAAGCCAGAGAACAAAAGCCTCAGACTTGTTTCAGAAAGGTGGAAGAGAGTTCTTTGGAAACCCATGGGTACAGAAAAGTTGTTGAGTCTAGGTCCAGACATAGAATGTATGAACAAAGACACCCATGTGAGACTTTCTGGACATACCCAGAATCATATAAAATTTCACAAACAGTGGAAAACCAATTACCTCATTACTTACCTGCTTATTCAAGGAAGACATATGACTCTTTCCAAGATGAACTGGAAGATTACATCAAAGTGCAGAAAGCCAGGGGATTACATCCAAAGACTTGTTTCAGAAAGATAAGAGAGAACTCTATGGAAACACATGGGTACAGAGAAATTGATTCTGGACCCAGACAAAGAATATATGAGCAAAGATTTTCAGTTCAGACTTCCCATACCTACCAACGACAATACAATATTTCACCAGTGGAAAGCCAGTTACATCATTGGTTACCAGCTTATTCAAAGAGAACATATGATTCTTTCCAAGATGAACTTGAAGATTACATCAAAGTGCAGAAAGCCAGAGGACTACATCCAAAGACTTCTTTCAGAAAGATACATGATAGCTCTATGGAAACCCATAAGTACAGAGAAATTGTTGATTTCAGACCTAGATATAGGATGTCTGAGCAAATAACCCCATTTGAGACTTTCCATACCTTCCCAGAATCATACAATATTTCACAAGCAGTGGAAAATCAGTTACCTCATTGCTTACCAGCTCATGACAACAAACAGAAACTAGACTTTATGATCTATTGTCAACCTACCAGAGATTATTTCCCAGAAAAACCAGTACCCCTAAGCCTTAGTCAGCAAGAAAATAACTCTGCCTTACACAGTGTAGAATCTGAGGTTTACAAGCACCTCTCTACAGAAAAAAATACCAGTGACCCTCAAGCAGGTAATAAACGGAGACATCAGAAGAGAAGAAGGCACCTGGAGGAAGGTGAAGAAAAGCCAGAGAAAGAGCAGTCCAAGCATAAAAGGAAAAAGAGTGATCGGGGTATGGAGCTAAACAAGGACAAGAACATCCGACAGAAGAAAAGAGAAGGAGATAAAGTCAGTGTCAGTTCAGGAAAGCTTAAGCAGCGAAAAAAGAAAAAAAGCCGTGGTATAACATCTTTGAAAGAAGAGCGTAAGCACAGGAAAGATAAAAAGAAATCTGTTGAAGAAAAGACGGAAGAGGAAATGCTTTGGGATGAGTCCATTCTTGGATTTTGAACTTCAAGTTTTATTTACCCGAAGATGCATTGAAGACATAAGAATATGAATTTAGATAAACATTCAGTGAAGAAAAAGACGTTTATGTAATCAATGTCGGTTCAGGAAAGCTTTTTTGTGTAAGAATTGAAATTAAATTAAAAGAAGAAACAAGCAAGCCTAAACCTAGACTTTGAGAAAGAACATAACACAAGAACATAAGACAAAAAGAAACCTGTTGAAGAAAAGACAGAAAAGTAAATGCTTTGGGGCGAGTCTCTTCTAAGGTTTTGAAATTTTAATATTGATTACCCAAAGATGAATTGAAGAAGTCAGTTAAGAAAATTGACTTAGACAAAAGAGCATTAAATGAAGAAGAAGAGAGGTGGATACAGTCTATGTCAGTTCAGGAAAGCTTGTTATTATTTTTAATGGAAATAAAATAAAACAAAAGAATAAACAAGTTTAAATCTAGTCTCTAAGAAATAACATAAGAAGGTAAGAACAAAAGAGAAAAGGAAACTTGTTGAAGAAAAGACAGAAGAGTCATTCTTTGGGATGAATCTACTCTTGGATTTTGAACTTTTTAGTTTTGTTACCTTAAGGCTGAATTACAGAAATAAGTTGAAGAGTTTGGTTTCATGAAATTCATGTTACTTGCATTTCCTAAGTGAACAGTGACTGGAACCTCTAAAAAGAGCCAAGTGATGTAAAAGTATTCAATATGACTTTTTGTCAAGTTATTTTTCTCCATTTTTTTTAAAAAAAAGAAAGAGAAATCACATGTACATACAATGTAATTTCCCTTAATGAAGTTATCTTTATTTCTATCCATCAAATTTTCGTGATAGTAAATTATTTTCCCATGGTAGATAATTTCTTTTAAGTGAAAGAATTACCAGGCATTACAGAGTCCATTCTTTGTTTGGTTTTGAGTTAGTATTAGTGGTGTTTTATTGTCATTGTGTCTTTATGTTTCTTGATTTTCTCCAAGAAAAATGTATGAAAAGATTTAGACTGATTTTTTTTTGTTAAATCTAATTTGCAGTGTATTTTTGTACTTTATAGTGCTGAAAGTGGAAAATGAAACAGTCAATAATAATCTTAGATGATATATAGTTTTAAAAGTACTGATACAAAATCAGTGTATATTCTGGAAATGTTTATATTATATTAAAGTGTTTTCTACATATTGTTTTATGTAAATGATCATTTCCCAACCAAAGACTATTTTATTTTACTTTGAGAGTGAGAGGGGAAATAAACAGTTTGCACCTCTGGGGAGATCACGTTATAAAGTTGTAATAATTTTATTTCTTCCATGTCTTGCTGAGTAGAAGCTGATATTAAGACTTGAGCTCAGTTTTAAGTTAGAGAAATATGACTGACTATATATTTAAAGCTGAAGAGAGAAGAATTTATAAGTGGTAGTGAACAATGAGGGTGCATTACCTTTAAATTGTTTAATCTTGATTATTTTCTACTCTAGTGCTCCCTTTTTTATGATAAGCACCTCCTGTAAGCATTTGAGCATCACTATAGTATAGAAGGAGTGATAACCTGGGAATACAAATCTCATGATTCTGGTCTCAGTAGTACCATCGCTTCTATATGACCTTGTGGAAATACCATGAGAATTCAATATGAGATCATTAGGAATAGGAGAAAATAGGATATAGCACTCCTTTGATGTGTTTATCCTATCAAAAAGTAAGTAAATTTAGATGGTGATGTATCTGTACTTAGGCAAGTCACTTAATAGTTGGTTTTTCTCAAGATTTGAATAAAATGGTAAATATGAGCTGAAGCATATTATGATTGGTCGGATTTATACCTGGTTGAATGAATAATCCAAAAGAGATTTATATGGTCCCCAAATTAACTTTTATTCCACAGTCCCGTTGGTACAAGATTATTTGGTGCTATAATACCACTTTCCCTGTTTCTAACACATTTGGTATACTGGGGAAAAGGGGAAAGAAGAACCAGAATCAAGCAAATAAGACTGTCAGTTAGCCACAAAAATGGCCATTTCTCTTTTCTGGACATGACAAGAAGGCAAGATTTTTTCACAAAATAATGTGAGCATTTTTAGAACCGATAAATTCTTTTGCAGAAGTCCATTTTGTGTTTAAATCTGGGCATGGGAATTCAAAACTATATATCATAAGACTATTAATTAAGATACCAAATTACTGTGGTCTTTTCAAAATAACTTAAATAGATCAATAATTCATTAAAATTAGCCACACAATTTTAACCAATACTGGGTAAATCATGCAAATTTTAAACATTAAAATCATTTAAATTGGGTGGTATGGCACATTGGAGGAGGGATAAGGGTGTGGTGTTGACTACGTTATTGAGAGGGTCACCAGTGAATTGCTCTAGAGAGTGGTTTTTAGAAATTACAGGACAAAAAATGTTGACCAAAAATCAACTTTGTGTTATGCCACCATAAAATACATTTTCTGTTAACCAGAAAGTGTTGTTTTCTGTTTGAAGCTGGGGAGAAGGACCTGTCACCTGACTTTGGCACAGTTGCTTTGCTCCCAACTTCTGTATCTGAGCACTTGGAGGTAAGAGTGTAAGTCAAGAGATCTTTATATATATATATGAAATATATAAAAAAATATATATGCATGTATGCAGGATCCAAAATGAACTCCACTTCCGGAGTTATGTGCTGAATCTAGTAAGATGAAACTTAATTAATATAAATACTAAATCCTGCATTTGACTATGGAAGACAATACAAAAACATATTTGAGGAGACATAGTTTAAGATATTACATGTGGAAACAGTGTTGGGATTTTTATTACATGCTTGGTTTGAGAGAGTAGTATGCTCATCCAGACAAGATCATATATGCTCTAAAGCAAATTATAAAGTCGGTATTCAGACAAGTAAATTAATAACATATAGCTTCATAGGTATATCCTCAACTGAAAAAAAGATAGATGAAGGCAAATCTCGCTGAATTTGGAAAATGATTTTCAATAATTGGAACTATAGAAAAAAATGAATTGACTACCTTGCCATGCAAATAATAAGAAATGACTGTCAGCATTGAGCAGGAAAGAACCTAAGAAAAACGTGAGAACATAGGTTCTATTCAACAAACAGCTTACAGTCACAGAGAAAATGGACCAATAAACAGGAAATTGCAATGTGAATTTAATAAAGACTACAATAGGAGTGATGATGGGTGCTGTGGAGAGCAAGGGTAACAAGCCTAAAGGGATGGGAAGTGGGCATTCAGGAAAGGCTCCCCAAAGAAAATGACATCTAAACAGATTATTTTCTCTCAAGTCAAAGACTATTTCTTTGATATATCCACGTGGCTATCTTTTAGGTACTTCAAACTCAATATAGTCAACCAGAGTGCCTGCTTATGCCATTACTAATCATACATCTCCCAATTTTTTTCCATTTCTGTAAAATCTTCATCCAATTTCTCAAACCAAACATCATTTGAGCACCTCTTCATTCCTACATTAGACCATAAGCAATTCCCTTTGATCATCTCACCAAAATATTGCTCTTAATTCCCAATTCTTTCCATCGTCATTGCCACCACTCTAATCTGAAATATTATTACTTCTTGATCAGACTGGTTAGATAGGTTTGAAAGTAACTGAAACATTGGGCAAAGTTACCAAGTTCTGAATTATAGGTAAGTAGAAAAGCTGCATAAAATCAACAACAGATCAGAGTGCTCTGGTGAACTAAGCCCTTGGGGATTTCAGACAATCAAGCATATAGTTTCCTCCAGAACAACAACAACAACAAAATGCTAGTTTCAAAAATCAACTTGAACAAAACACATTGTGGGGAAGGGGATGGGGGAAGAATCCAGAGAAAGCTGATGCTAGGCAATATTATGACAGCAGAGTAAAATAAAGAAAAGAATAACACCTTGGAAGTCAAGACCTGTATCATGTAAACACATCAGAAAAACACAGACACAGTAAATGGAAACTCTACCCTAACTTAGTATTTGAGAAAGAGCTGAAATAAAAAACTTAGAGCTTTGAAACAGCATAAATCAGAAAAAGTACCCAGAAATATATTTTCTTCAGACTCACATGAAATAAAGTCAACACTTACCTGTACCTAAAACTTAAGTCTTTTTTCTTTGATGCAAGTTTAGGTTTAATGCTATTTCCCTTGCATAAAATATTTTTTAAAACAGAACATTTAACATAAAACACTGTGGATATTTGCTTAATCTGAATGTTAGAAACATTTACCACCCACATGTAAAGATATTCATTGACATTGAAGGTGAGTAAATTTTTAAAATTTGTGCTTAAGATGATTAATACAAATGCTTATCGTTCGTTGCCCATAGCTTAGTCTTTTGAAGTAATCCCTACAATGTGACAATGGTTATGATTTATTGTTATGTATTAATTTACATATTAAATTTAATATATCAGAAAAGACACATAAAATTTGCACACTAGAGAAGAAGTAAGGGAAGGTGAAGCCCAAGTTGTTTACTGAGGAAGGTCACCCAGAGAAATGACCATCACTAGGGAACCGAGGAATGTGGGCAATCCTAGATCGCCTGGTATCATGAAGAGAATGGTCTGTAATAGTCAGATCAAGAGAATCCTACTGTCATTGTACCCTTCTGTCTGAAGTTGACCCAGCTAGTGAGCATTGTGAGTTTCTAAAGCTGTGGTCACGTGGATGCTGCCATCATGTGGACATTATACTATGTGGAAGCCTAGAACTACTGGTCATGTCAGCATCTGAACTCACGTGATCTTTCTAGGCCTGTTGACGCTACGGTCATGAGGTAGATCTAGCTCTTCAAGTCACTAGAACATCATGGACTCCTAAAACCCCTGACCACCATTTGTATTCTTCCTGTCATATGGCCCTTACTAGCTAACGGCATGTGGGAGCCTCAGCCCTCAAAATTACATAAATGAGCGCTTCTTAGGGTTGCGTGGATACTATGGTCATGAATGCCGCTACGGTCACACGTCAGGATCAGCCATCTCGGTCACATAAAGATTGTGGGCTACGAGACTCTGCCGATGCTTAAGTCACCAGCTTCATGGCACCTACTATCACTTGACAGGCAAAGCCCCTGCAGTCATGTGACCACTGCCACTAACCAATCACTGTGGATCCTGTATATCCTATGGTCACGTAACACGCTGTGATCACGTAGCACGCTACGATCTCGTACAATGCTATAATAGCACTATGATCACACGAGATTCGGTTCTCTAAGTCTCACGAGAATTGAAGGCTCTTAAAACTGGGATCTTTCCATCTTGTGGCCCCGGTCATGAAAGGTCTTGGAAGTCAGGCAGGGCTCCACAGCTGTGTGTTACATGGGTCTTGCAGTAATATTACCCCTTAGAGTCACGTCCGCCATTTAAGTGTGTGGTAACTCCTCAAATGTAGCTCGGCTTGGCTCTCTGAGGAGTCTGACCGGTAGGTTCAGAAAACCGTTAAAACGGTGGTCCGTGCTCTGACTCAGGGAATTTTGACGAGACTGGCTCGGACCCTAACCTTTCCACCCATTTATATACTGCGTCGGTGAGTGGTGGGTGGTACTCGGTAGGAGGGGCGCCATTCGGGTAACAGTATTGGGAGTCTGTAGTACAAGTTTTCTCAGAGAATTGGCAGCAGAAGAGGGCGGTGCGGCAGGATTTTGTGGGCTTCTCTCAGTGCCCAGGCTCAAAAAAACCGGTAAGACCCCCTTGCCCTTTCTCTTCCCCCTCCCCACATCAAAGTCCTACTCTTATCACCCTGCCATATTCACTGTGCAGTGTGCTGGCCTACTCTGCACCTCTGACCGTGTGTTATTAAGGACACTAGTGACCTCTTAGGTGCCAATTTGTATACACAATTCCAAATCTGATTTTAATGTCCGTCCCTTATTTGCTTCTGTGGAGAGAGAGATGAGAGAGGAATAATTTTTAAAAGGAATCTTATTTTTTCCAATAAAAGTGAAAGGAGCATCATGTGCAGATTCATAATTAATTTATTACATTTACCTTGCTGCTCAGTAGTTTCTTTCCGTATTATTATTTTTAAATCCTCACCTGAGGATATGTTTATTGATTTTAGAGAAAGAGAAAGGGAGGACGGAGAGGACAGGGAGAGGAAACAATAGGAGAGGGAAGCATCAATCAGTTTCCTCTCCCATTGCTCCAACCAGCGATTGAACCCCACAGCCTACATATGTGCCCTGACTGGGATCAAACCCAGTCTTTTGGTGTACTGTTCCATGCTGCAGTGTATGGCAGGATGGTCCAAACAACTGAGCCACCTGGGCAGGGTTCAGCAGTTTCTTTAAAATGCTTGATGGAACCCTGGCTGCTGTGGCTCAGTGGATTGAGTGTCGGCCTGCGAACCAAGTGTCGCTGATTTGATTCCCAGTCAGGGCACATCACTAGGTTGCACGTCAGGTCCCCAGTTGGGGGCGCGAGTGAGAGACAACCACACAGTGATGTTTTTCTCCATCTCTTTCTCCTTTCCCCTCTCTCTAAAAATAAAATAAATAAACTAACAAATAAATTATTTTTTAAATTAATTAATTAATAAAATAAAAATAAAATGTGTGATGGGTGGGATGCCTCAATCTCTTTGTTCTTGGGATCCCTAAATGGTTTAAACTAGTTCAACTGAATACTCTTAGCTTTTGATTTTCTAACAATTACTTCTTAGACTCCTTGAAAACTCCCTGCTTTTTTTTCATGTGGAAAACAATAGTGAATTTATTTAAGAAAAACATGTTAAGTAAAATTATAAGGGATATGTTTCATAAAAATCATGTAGATACTATGGAGTGAGTACAATTCAGGAAATAAAGAACTGTTTACATTTATGGGTAATTTAAATATTGTTTGATGGATGGTTAAAGAATATTATTACTTTTGCTATTATCTTTTATCCACTTTTTTTCCTCTCATTTCAGCACTTCCAGGTTTGTTGAATGAGACAATATGTCCGATAGGCAGCAACAACAAAAATGCGATCTTTCATTAAAGGAATATGGGACATACAGAAATGAAGGTAAAAAGAATTTTCATATTGTAGTGTATTTTAAGATAACATGCAATATACAACTTGAATCTCAAAGAGAGGGGTAGTGTGTTAGCTGGTTCAGGCTGCTATAACAGGACACCATGGACTAGGTGGCTTATGAACAGCAGAAGGTTATTTCTAACAGTTCTGGAGGCTGAGAAGTCCTAAATCAAGGCACTGGCAGGGTCAGTGTCTGGTGAGAGCCCATTTCCTGGTTCACAAATGTCTATCTTCTTCCGTGTCCTCACATGGCAGAAAGGGCAAGGGGGCTCTCTGGGTCTCTTTTATAATGATACTAATTCCATACATAAGGACACCTCCCCTGTGACTTATCACTTCCTAAAGGCCACATCTTCAGATATCAAGTTAGGGGTTAGGTTGAAGCATAAACATTCAGTCTAAAGCAGGTCGTTTCCTCAACTTATATGGGAATGAAACATTTTTCCACAGACCATTTGTGGTACTACTGTGTTTTGGAAAACATTTTAGGACACGTTGCTCAAACTAATTCTCTTCTAACACATTAATATTTTGTACCTTATGTTTACCTAGAACAATGTAATGTATATTTATTAATATGTATAATCTATGCTTCTCATTAAGAAAGTACTTATTTCTCCTTAACTCATTTTATTTCATTAGTCAGACTCTCATGCTTAATCTTTCCACTTGTTCATTTTTTACATACCCCCAAATTGTAAGTATGTTTCTGATATCATGATGGCAAGAAATTAGTGCATAAATGCAAGTCATTAAGAATCTCTCTCTCTCTCTCTCTCTCTCTCTCTCTCTCTCTCTATATATATATATATATATATATATATATGGCAAAAAATACAGTGCCTCACTCTTAGAACAAGATACAACTGATCTGTAAAAGTAGGAAGATGCAGGATCTCTCATTTTCTAACAATTTTCCAACTTTTCAAAACCAGCTATTATTATTTAATAATTATAGCTGGCATTTTTTTAGTTTCTATTTTATGCAAAGCACTGTGGTATTAGACAATCCCAAAATATTAATGGCTTATTCTTCACTCATACTACAAGTCTATGGCAGATGTACATCTATCAGAGGATTGTGGATGTTGGGGTTCTGAGCAACTCTTATTGGAATAACTTGGAGACCCAAACTGACAGAAAATCCACCATTTAAGAAATTGTCAGTCACTGAGCCAGGAGGCCTGGAGGGATTTAAACCAAGAGCCATATGCTCTCGCACAGAAATAACACATCATTAACGAAACATTTTCCTGAACTAGTCACATAGACCACCCAACTCATAAAAAGGCAGTCAAGAAGTGCATTTCTACCAAGTGCCTGAAACTGGAAAAAATGGAAACACTTGGCAAACAGCACCACTGACAACAACATCATGGAGCTGAAGCTCAGAGATACCATATTCAATAAAGTCCATGCTCTTTCTACTCCTACTTTTTTTCTACATTTATGCTATTTTTTTACAC
Source organism: Furipterus horrens (assembly GCF_987537825.1). Lineage (NCBI taxonomy): Eukaryota > Metazoa > Chordata > Mammalia > Chiroptera > Furipteridae > Furipterus > Furipterus horrens. The sequence continues at coordinate 58,179,494 of NW_028327187.1, forward strand.
CATAGTTCTTATATACTTACAATAGAAACTCCTTTACTTCAATGCTGCAATTCCATCTCCCTTAAGCACCTGATATTCATTCCAACACTGGGATTGAATAGACATGATGGGCTTGATTTAAATCCCCAGGACTGGTAAGCCACATGTCTTTTCCAAGTAAATGAATGCTTTGCATATTTCTATATCCATGCTATTCAAGGAGAAAAGTTTCAAGGAGAATTTGGTGGTAGGTGGAGAGATTGTTTATTTGTCATATACTTAATAAAAGTAATCTCATGTCTTTCCATATTGTCATGGAAAATAATAAAAGGAGCAAAACATAATGAAATTGATAACAGATATGAAAGAGTTGAAAAAGTGCTAGATGTTAGTGCTTTCAAAGTATAGTAAAATAAACCTCTGGCATAGTGGGTCAAGAAAATTAGAAGGCACAAACAAGCCACTTTTGAATGTTGGTGACATCATATCATGTCTGCACTTATACCAAATATGTAAAAGATAAGACAGGCTAATACTTTGAATATTTATATGGGTGAGTTCTAGGCAGAAATGACCTTCTATTGAAGATATATTCTTGACTATGCATGAGGAGACATAATTACTGTCAGTTTTAAATAGTAATTGAAATGTAAAATAAGTAGAAATAAGATAATAGCAAACTAAATGCAGCATTGGCTACAGCAGATAATACAGCATGACTAAGTTGTGTTTATCCCAAACTTGCAATGTTGGTTTAACATTAAGAGATCCATAATGTAATTTAATACATTAATTAGATAAAGGAGTAAGAATAGAGTGATTATCACAAAGATTCTGGAGAAAAAATGCATACAATAAAATTCAACAACCAATAGAGATTAAACATGAACACTAACAACTCTCTCATCTAACCAGGAATACAAAAATACTCTTTAAAACTGACAGCAGGTATTTTAAAAAATTATAATGAATGCCATACATAATAGTGAATCATCCAAAGCATTTCATTTGAAATCAAAATTGGCAAAAATGACTCATAAATAATAACTTTTGTTCAAGATTTAAACTGAGACTCCTAGGCCTTGCAGTAAAGCCAAAATAAATAAATATATACATATGTACATAAGTTAATAATTGTATAAATGTGAAAAGAAACAAAACTATAAGTATAATTGTCTTTATATAAACTCAAGAGAATCTACCAAAATATAGTAATAGCGATTTGGATATAAGGCTAATATATACAAAATAATTGCAACAGATAGAAAATAACATTTTTGTTGTCAATATACCATTTACAATAGTAAAAATTTGGTTCTGTGAAATATACTGTGAATTGGCTGACTTGGCAAGTATTCCAACACTCATGAATACTCTTACATGCTTTTCTGTACTATAAAGAATGGAAAACTTAAAACAAAAAGAGACTTGTGTGAGTCAGTGAGTGAATGTGTGTGTGCGCGTGCTAGACAGAGCCCCATGAATATAGGGTACCAAACAGATCTCTGTGTATTAAACATATCCAGCATCCTGAGACTTAGAGGTGAAACTGAATAACAGGGGAGCTACGTATGGGTCAATGATGTATGATAAAAGAGGTCTCTGTTTTTTATGGAACAGCCATAGCAGAGTTTCTAGAATTCAGTCTGTTATACATGTCAAGTAGCAGGCAAACAGCAATGCTGTTTCAGCTACATATAGAAGTTTCATAGTGTGAATGGGCTTCCCCTGGCTGTGTAGCATCTAAGCCCACTTTCCTGGCCCTCACAGAGTTTTTGTAGGCTATGTAATACATTTTATTGAAGATGTCTTATTTTTACGAAATAATTACAATGAACTCTAATGTCATAGGCAGAGTATTTGACCTCAGAATTGGTTACAATTAAAGGGCCATAAATGCAATGGGGATTTGAAATAGGTTATCTGACCTAGGTAGATGTGAAGATAGTAAAGATCCAATTGATATTAGATGAGATATTGGTGTTCCATAACATGTAAGACTAAAAGAGTTGCAAAAGTTATCACTTGCATTCATTTGAATTTAAATGCATTTAAAGCCAATGTGTTGGTAGACCAAGGAGATGCTGTTAGGGACTCAGAGGACACTCCTTTCTCCACAGCATTGAGAAACAAATCGATGAGAAGGACATCTTTATCTTTGAAGTGTTCTGAAGTGGCTGAATTGTGTAGGCTGCAGATGAAATGAGTTTGGAAATACTGCCATTGACATGGTCCCCTTATCTCAGTGGGGATGTTGGAATCTTAGAGTCAAAGGCTAAGTGAAAGCACTTAACTTCCGGGGTCATGTTGGTTTGACCTACAGCAACATTTGAAGGTAGAAACCTTGGAACTTGAAATATCTGGACATCCTCAAAAGTTGCATATGATTAGTAAAAAGTAAATGAAATATAAATATTTATTTGTAATAAAAATAGAAGGGCTTAATTTAAATGAATACAATTCTATATCTAGTGACTTCAGCCAAATTGATGGCTAATGATGAGTTCTTACTCAGTTCCCACACCTGACCTGGAACACCATGAAAGACTACTGAGAAAAGACCCTACAGTGAAACAATTAACTGTAATAAATTTTCCTGGGCTTTGCCAAAGGGACCTCCAAGCCGTTTACCAGAGATACTGTGCACTTGCTTTAAGGACACTTGCTCGAAGCCAGAGCTGAACAAACTTCTTCTGGAAAGAGCCAGATCATAAATATTTGAGGCTGTGTGGGTCGTTCGGTCTTGTCTCTATTTGTAACTATTCAACTCTGCTATTGTAAGGTGAAAGCTGCCATAGAAACAGTATGGCTGTGTTGCAGTAAAACTTTATGTATGGATGCTAATGTGTGAATTTCAAATAATTTTTATGTGTCAAGTAATATTCCGTGATTTTTCAACAATAAGAATATGTAAAAACCATTCTTATCTCACAGGGTGCACAGAAACAGGCCATGGGCCAGGTTTGGGCTATGGGCCATAGTTTACCTGTCGTTGATCTAAGCTAGTGGAATCACTAGCACCTCAAACACTGAGTAGAAAGTCAGCAAAATGAGGTGTCAGCCATTCCTAGGATCTTCTGGCATGCATAAACCAAAGACTGGTATTTTACCACAGTGGTTTTCAACATTGGTTGCACACTGCAGTCATGTGGAAAGTTCAATAAGTATGGTTGTCTGGGTCTGACCCCATTTCTGCTTTGATTGTTGTGGGTGTTACCAGATGCTAGTGAATATTCCAATCTCCTCAAGTGTCTCTAGTGTGTAGACAAGGTTGAATATTACCGAAATAATTTAAATTTTGAGAACACAAGCATTTTACAGTATTTAATTCGTAATTTTTATACTTGTTTTGGAATAATAATGAATGTCGTCGTCGGCAGCCGTCCGTCTCGAGAGACGATTGTGTAGCTTCTTAAGAGTCTATCTGCACCGCCGAGAATGGCTGTGCAGTCCAACTCGGGAGTGACACGGTATCTGTCTCCTCCCGTGTTGAATCGACATCTTGCGATGACGCTGGAGTGTCCTCTCCAGTGAAGCTGAAGCTACAGAGCCTGGGCAGGGTGATATGGAGGGTCTGCTGTTGCCCATGCAGCAGACCCCCCCTCTCTTCGCAGCTGAAGGGTCCAAGGGAAAGACGGAGTCAATACAGCTTGGTTTCAGGTGCGCCGCAGGAGTTGCCGGTGTTGACTACAACGTCAAACCGCCTTAGGGACTCCGGCTCCGGATTTTCTGTCGGGGTTTACTCCCTTAGCCTTTCCCCTGAAGAGGTATGCCGCAAGGCAGCGGAGGTTTTTTGGAGTCAGAGTTTTCCTTCTCTGATGTACCCTGACTGGAAGATCGAACCAGCGACACTTAGCTCGCAGGCCGACGCTCAATCCACTGAGCCAAACCAGCCAGGGCGTAATAATAATGAATAATATTATAATAAATACATATCATATTTTAATAATAAATAGCTGCTGTGGGGAGCATGAAATAATAAGTCTCATGTAAGAAAGAGAGAATAATCTCTTTATAAAACAGAAAGGAAATGGGAAGACACAGTGGTAAGCAGGGGCTACCAGCTAATCCACTGGTGAGGCCAGAGCAAGATATGGATTAAAACCAAGCACACCGGAAGCCTCCTCTGCAGGCAACAATCACAGCCCGGGGTAAGCATGGAAGGGAAAGAACAAACTCAACAAATCAAATGATTTCTTTGAGGGAATAGAAAAATAGATAAGGCCGATAAAGGTCTTAAGATAATGTTTCCCTAGAGAGGTAAAGGAGTGACAAAGGAAGAAATTATATCTATTATAAACAGATAGAAGACTATTCAAGAATTTGGCTGATTGAACACAAAGATCTACTTCCACTTCCTCCTGAAGCCTCATTAAAGCAACATTAAAGGTAAACAGATACATACAAGGTGATATTACTCGTAACAGAAGTCAAGAACAGGGATGGAGCTCAAAAAATTATGCTGATTTAAAGAAACTAGATGCAAAGGCGTATAAAATGCATGGTTCTATTTACATGAAATTCTTGAGCAAGCAAAAGTAATATATAGTGACAGAAAGCAGATCAAGGTTTAAATGGGCTTGGGAGATGAAGAGATTAATTGAGAACCTTTTGGAGTGTGATATATGCTTTATATCTTTATTAAGGTGGTGGTGAGCCTTAATCTGTGATTTTTATGGATAAGTAATTTGGGAACAAGTGGAGTTGGCTGAATCATCCAAAGTGAAAGGTTCTAGCTCCTTTACAATTGCCCCTGTTATTACTTTTTGTTTTGTTTTGTTTTTATTTTTTATTTTTTCCCATTAGCTTGCCTTCTATTTCACACATGCTAAATTATAATTAGACAATGATCCTACTCTTTTTTTTCTCTGCGTTTCTCCACACCTTTATCTTTTATTTTATTTTATTTCATTTTATTTTTTATTTTATTTTTTGTTTTTTCAATTACAGTTGTCCCATTTTTCCCCCATTGCTCCCCCACAGTCCACCTCTTCTCCCGCAATCATATCCCTCCCCGTTGTCCATGTCCATGAGTCATTTATACACTTTCCTTGACTAGACCCTTCCCTTACTTATCCCCCTTCTCTCTCTCCCCCCTTCCCCCTATTGACTACTATTCTACTCTTTGTCCTATTTAGTTCATTTGTTTGTGTTCTTCTTTAGTTTCCTGTATTAGGTGATATCATATGGTATTTTGCTTTCTTTGCCTGGCTTATTTCACTAAGCATAATTCTCTCTAGTTCCATCCATGTTGTCAGGCCTCTATGGTCAACTAATATTTGTTATCACTTTTGATTCTGGCAACAAGACTGTGAGACAGGGATTGTGCTGAGATGCAAACATTCAATAAGTAGATGTGTGTATGATGTTGTGGGTGTCTGTGTGTGCGTGTGTGTGGGAGTATCCCTCTGTGGCTTTTATCACATACCCACGCTACCAAGAGATTCCCAAAACAAGGCCATGGTTGAGGTTGCTTGTATCTGTAGCACCTTGATGAGGGAGGCTTCTACCCCTGTTCAGGTACTAGAATTACTTAGTTGGTCAGTTTGGGAATTGCTGTAGCTATTAGCTAACTCACTTTTATACCTTCTCCTCAGCAACATTATTGCTGAAGTAATGTCACTTCTAAAAATCACTCTAGCTCTCCTTATGAACCATATGGTGGCTCTTTACTCTTATTCCTCCTTTTAATATTTAATTTTTCTTTTTACTTCCATTGGATTTTCATGAAAATAGTTTGATTTCCTGGCATTCATCAACATTTCCAAATAAAGTGTTATTTGGTATGGTTATTTTTGTTTACTGACATTATGAACTCATGTTTTTTTAACATATTCATGGGCTTCAAATCATCGTTATACAGTTTTGAGCAGAGTGAAGTGATTTGACCTACATTCTGCTGCTGGATTGAAAACAGATGGTAAGGGGGCAGGGATGAAACCTGAGAGACTAGATGGAAGGCAGCATAATCCAGGATATAGATGTTGGTATCTTGGCCAGAGAGGGTAGTAATGTAGGTAGTGAGAAGTGGATAGATTCTGGATACATTTTGGGAGAGGGGCCTAGAGAATATCCTGATCACTGGGATGTGGAGTGTCAGAGATAGAGAGCATTCAGTGTCCTCCAGGTTTTGGGGACTGAGCAAGTGGAATATCTGGCTCAAATGCTATAATAATGTCCAATTTCATTTTTAAGTATATTTTATTGATTATGCTGTTACAGTTCCAATTTTTTCCCTTTGTACCCCTCCGCCCAATACCCAACTTCCCTTCAGCAATCCCCATCCCAATAGTTCATGTCCATGGGCTGTGCATGGAAGTTCTTTGGCTCCACCCTTTACTATACTATTCTTAACATCCCCCTGTCTATTTTGTTCCTACCAATTATGTTTCTTGATCCCTACACCATTTCCCCTTTTCTCCCTTCCTCCTCCCAGCTGAAAACCCTCTAAATGATCCCCAAACCTATGATTCTATTCCCATCCTGGTTGTTTGCTTAGTTTGATTTTGTTTTTTAGAATCAGTTGTTGATCGTTGTGAGTGGTTTTCCTTTTAATCTTCATAGTTTTGATCTTATTTTTCTTAAGTCCCTTTACATGTAATAATGACTTGGTGATGATGTGCTCCTTTAGCTTTACCTTGTCTGGGAAGGACTTTGTCTGCCCTTCCATTCTAAATGATAGCTTTGCTGGATAGAGTAGTCTTGGTTGTAGGTCCTTGCTTTTCATCACTTTGAATAGTTCTTGCCACTCCCTTCTTGACTACAAAGTATGTTTTCAGAAATCAGCTGATAGTCTTATGCAAGTTTCTTTGTAGGTAACTTTCTTCTTTTCTCTTGGTGCTTTTAAAATTCTCTCTTTATCTTCAACCTTTGGTACTTTAATTATGATGTGTCTTGGTGTAGTCCTCTTTGGGTCCAACCTGTTTGGGACTCTCTGTGCTTCCTGGACTTGTATGTTTATTTCCTTCACTAAATTAGAGAAGTTTCCATTCATTATTTTTTCAAATAAGTTTTCAATATCTGCTTCTTCTCCTTCAGACATCCCTATGCTTTGGATGTTGGTACATTTAAAGTTATCCCAGAGGTTCCTAAGCCTCTCCTCATGTTTTTCAATTATTGTTTCTTCTTTCTATCCTGGGTGAATGTTTATTTCTTCTGCTTGGTCCAAATCGTTGATTTGAGGCCCAGCCCCCTTGCCATTACTGTCAGTTTCCTGTATATTTTTCTTTCTTTCACTTTGTATAACCTCCATTTCTTTATGTTGTGGCCATACTCAATCATTTCTCTGGGCATTCTGATCTCCAGTGTTTTGAACTCTGAATCTGGTAGGATGACTATCTCTGTTTCATTTACTTCTTTTTCTGGGTTTTTGTTCTGTTCTTTCATTTGGGTGATATTTCTTTGCCTCGTCAATTTGTCAGCCTCTCTGTGTTTGCTTTTGTGTATTAGGTAGAACTGCTTTAATTCCGTGTATTGGTAGTATGATCTAATGTAGTAGGTACACCGTAGGGTCCAGTGGCACAGTCTCCCCTATTACCGAAGCTGGGTACTCAAGGCATGTACTTTTTGTGGGCTGAGTATACCCTCCTCTTGTAGTTGACCCTTGGATGCTCTTGGAAGATCAATGGGAGGGATTTACCAAGGCCAGTCAGTTGCAAGGATTGGCTGTGACCACTGGCCACCAACCTCCATTTTTTGTGGATGATCAGGTGTCCAGGAGCAGGGTGGAGGTACTCCAACATGGCCTGTAGCTGTCCACTTGGTGCACTAGCCCTGGGGTTTCCCAGGGTAGTGCAGGCCAAGGTCAGCCCCCACCTGTGTTGTGCCTGGGGCACTGTGCCTGAGCTATAAATCAGTCCGAGATGGCTGCTACTTGTGCTGGTCTTGGAGATTCCTAGGCCAAGCCAAGCTGTGAATCTAAGCTGGCTGCTTGCAGTGCCAGGCCTTGAGCTCACTGAGGCCAGCTGTTGCTTATTTGATAGGATTTATGAATTTGTGAAGCATGAAAAGCATGTTGGATGGGCCCATAAGTTGGGTGGGGTGGAGTCTCTGAGGATATCTAAGGCAGGTCAAACAGAGTTAGCCAGGTTGATGGAATCTCAGAGGTGAAACCAGCCTGCCAGCTCTATATGGGGAGGGCCCAGTAAAGAGACAAGGGCCTCTACTCACCCAGAGGCCAGACACTTCAGTTTCTCCCTATATACCACTGGTGCCCCTCAAGCTGCACCCCAGTGTCAGAGCCCAGAGGAAGCAAGTCTGAGCAAGTGAGTTCATGTGTGGGTTCTTTAAGATGAACTGCTTGGGGCTCCAGCAGTTTTTTCACTAACTCAATCCCCACAGGATTTTGCAGCCAGAAGGTGTGGGTATTTATCTTTCTGGAACTGGAACCCTGGGCTGTTGGCCCTGGTGTTGGGGCTGGGACCACTCGCTCCTGAGATATTCCTCCCAAATTTTTTCCAGTATATTTTACTTATGTTGTTATAGTAGTCCCAATTTTTTCCCTTTGCTCCCCTCCACCCGGTACCCCAGCAATCCTACCCCCTTTAGTTCATGTCCTTGGGTCGTGCATAAAAGTTCTTTGGCTTCACCCTTTCCTATATTATTCTAGCTTGTTTGGGACTCTCTGTGCTTCGTGGGCTTGTATGTCCATTTCCTTTGCCAAATTTGGGAAGTTTTCCTCCATTATTTTTTCACATAAGCTTTCAATTTCTTCCTCTTCCTCTTCTCCTTCTGGCACCCCTATTATTCTGATGTTGGCATGTTTAAAGTTGTCCCAGAACTTCCTAAGCTTCTCCTCATATTTTTCAATTATTGTTTCCTCACTCTGTACTGGTTGACTTTTTTTTCTTCCTTATGTTCCAAATCATTGATTTGAGCCCTGGTTTTCTTCCCTTCATGATTGGCTTTGTGTGGATTTTCCTTGATTTCACTTAGAATAGCCTTCACTTTTTTTCTTATGTGTTTGCCATATTCAAGCATATCTGTCAAGCCTGTGAGTATCTTTACCACCAGTGTTTTGAATCTGCGTCTGTTAGGTTGGCTATATCCTCATCTCTTCAGTTGGCTATCTCCTCATCGCTTAGTTCTTTCACTGAAACATTGATCCTCTCCCTCTTTTGAGCCACACTTCTCTGTCTGTTCATCTTGGCAGGCTCCTGTGTTTGTTTGCCTCTGCGTCTTAGGTAGAGCTGTCATACCTGTTATGTTGTAAGGGGTGGAGCCTTAGGTATTCGTCAGTACAGGGCGACCCGTTTCACCATATCGTGGTGCTATATGTGATGAAGGGGTCTGAGAGGGAACAATGCCATTTTCTCAGCACTCAGCCCCCCCTCCAGGCACTTCTCCCACTTCCGTATGGGACTGGTGTGCCTCTAGCTGTTGCCCTGGCCATTGTTCCCAGAGTGGGTGAGTCTGTGGATGTTCTAGGATTGTGGGGGCCCTTTAAACAAGCGGACTCTACTGAGAGACTGGCAGTTTCTTCTTCCACCCCAATCCCCACTGGTTTTCACAGTCAGAAGCAATGAGGCTTTATTTTCCCTGGTGCTGGAACCATGAGCTCTGTGGTCTAGTCTGGTGCTGGGAACGCTCCCCAGGTGTTCCTACTTTTTGAAGGGTGTGGCTGTGCTTTCCGAGGGCCTGCCACTGCTGCTGCTGCTGCCTCCAGCACAGGGTCCTCTCTGCCCTGGCTCAGCCCCACTTACCTGTCTAGATGAGTATTTCTTTTTTATATCTTTGTTTGTTGGACTTCCATTCAGCTCGATTTTCTGGAACTTCCGATTGTCTCTAGTTTTGAGGTAGTTTCACTCCCTCCTAGTTGTGGAGGGAGACACACGTGTCTTTCTAGGCCTCCATCTTGGCTTGGAGTCCCTCCCAAATTTTTATTCACCACACATGGATGTGGGACCAGCCCATTCCGTGTCTGCGCCCCACCTACACATCTCAATGGACGTGATGACTTTAATTCCATAGTTGTCAGAGTTCCATTCATCTCAACTTCTGATGGTTCTGGCTGATGGTTATTCTCTATTTTGTTGTAATTATTATGTGGCTGTGCAAAAAGGCAAGCCATGTCTGCCTACACGACCATCTTAAGTTTTTCTCATGTTCATTTTCACTTCCAGCACCACACATATGGACAGCCTCAAAGGCTGTGAGTTATAGGATTATCCTGATAGTAGCCATACAGTAACAGGAATGAGTCCCCAAGGCATTAATCTGAGGCCTGGTTATCATCATTACGTTGCTGATGGATCAGCAATGTTTGAAATTTTACTCAAGAGTGACCCTGAGGCAATATGGAATGATTAATGTACAAAATGTGCAACACAAGAACCTAGAGAACCTTAAATATGAGACCCCAAAGGAAGCTTGTTTCTAACAGTCTATTTCCTATAATATTCCTGTCCCCTCAAACTACTAGTGTTGTTGTCTGCTGGTGCACCATTTCAGTTGAATGTGGTAAAGATAAAATACCCTAAGTGAATCCACATATGGGAGAGAGAACTGAGACTACTTTGTTTCTCTAGATGCCAAAAAAACAAAAACAAAAACAAAAAATCCCTGCCAAATCCTTCGACAGGGAGAATTAACATATGTTGGCAGAATGTTTGCGGGGGAAGGAGTGGACAGCAACACAATTCCTAGGAGGGCAATATTACCAAGGCACTTTATGAGCATACTGTGGCTACAATCTCCACATCTACTACTAGGGTAGATGGCAGAGCAAAAAATTTAAGAGATGAGAGGCATAACATAATGATAAAAGAATTAATCAACCAGAGGGACATAATGATCCTAAGGGTGTATGCAACAAACAACACAGCCAAAAAGTACATGAAGGAAAAACTGATGGTCGTCGTCGGCAGCCGTCCGTCTCGAGAGACGATGGCGTAGCTTCTTGAGAGTCTATCTGCACCGCCGAGAATGGCTGTGCAGTCCGACTCGGGAGTGACAATCCCTGCCGCACTTGTTACAGGTGAAGGCAGATGGCTGTTGTTGCTGCTGTTGACGCTGCTTCCGCCTCGATCTTTTCTGGACCGCCTCCTCGTTGCGCGCAGCCTCTGCGCGTGACGTACCTTGCCTGACCGCGAGCCTCCAGGCTAGGCGGTCATCTGCTTGAACTTCCCATGTGTTGAGATTGATGGAGCATTGTGTCATGTCCTTTTTGCAGATGTCTTTAAACCGCAGTTTTGGGCGCCCTGTCATCCTCTGACCTTCTGCTAGCTCGCCGTAGAAGAGGTCTTTGGGGATACGGCCTGCATCCATTCTTTTGACATGGCTGAGCCACCTGAGGCGTCTCTCACTAAGAACTGCATGCAAACTGCTCATGTTAGCTCGCTTCAGCACCTCGGTGTTGGGGACCTTATCCTGCCAGGTGACATGCAGGACGCGTCGCAGGCACCTCATGTGGAAGCTGTTGAGTTTCCTTTCGTGCCTTGTGTAGGTGGTCCACGTCTCGCTGCCATAGAGGAGAGTGCTGAGTACGCAGGCTTGGTAGATACGCAGTCTGGTTTTCTCAGTGAGGCTGGAATTGTTCCACGCTCACCGGTTCAGTTTGGCCATAACTGTGGCTGCCCTGGCGATTCTCCGGTTGACCTCCAAGTCGACTGACAGAGAACTCGAGATGGTGGACCCGAGGTAAGTGAAATCGTTGACAACCTCCAGGGTGTATCCGTCGATGGTGATGCATGGGGGAGTCCCCGTGCCTTGAGCCATAACGTTCGTCTTCGTCAGGCTGATGGCTAGTCCGAACTCCTTGCATGCGTGGGAAAGGCAAGTGACTAACTGCTGGAGTCCCTCTTCAGAGTGTGATGTCAAGGCTGCGTCGTCGGCGAAGAGCACCTCACGGATGAGCACCTCTTTGACTTTGGTCTTGGCTCGTAGACGGGCCAGGTTGTGGAGCTTGCCATCGGATCTGGTGTGAATGAAGACACCCTCGCTGCAGTCCTTAAAGGCGTATTGGAGGAGCATGGAGAAGAAGATTCTGAACAGCGTAGGCGCGAGGACGCAGCCCTGCTTTACTCCGCTGCTGACTGGGAAGGCCTCAGAGGTTGCGCCGTTGTAGGACACCGTGCTGTGCATGTTGTCGTGAAAGGACATGACCACAGCAAGCAGATGTGGTGGACAGCCAATCTTCCGTAGCAAGCTGAAGAGTCCGCTTCGACTGACCAGATCAAACGCCTTCGTGAGGTCCATAAAGGCGAGGTAGAGAGGTTTATGCTGCTCGTGACACTTCTCCTGCAGCTGGCGTAGGGAGAAGATCATGTCCACTGTTGATCGGCCAGCTCTGAAGCCACACTGGGACTCTGGGTAGACGCGGGAAGCAAGGGTCTGCAGGCGGGCAAGAGCGACCCGGGCGAATACTTTGCCGACGACGCTGAGGAGAGAGATGCCCCGGTAGTTGTTGCAGTCGCTGCGGTCTCCTTTGTTCTTGTACATGGTGATAATGTTGGCGTCTCTCATATCCTGGGGGATGTAACCCTCCTTCCAGCAGAGACAGAGTAGATGGTGGAGCGGCTGTAGCAGGACTGGTTTCCCGCTCTTTAGGATTTCTGGAGGGATTCTGTCACTTCCTGGTGCTTTCCCGCAAGCGAGGCGGTCGATGGCTTTGCCGAGCTCTGCCGCAGTAGGTGGGGTGTCTAGCTCCTCCATGACTGGTAGGTCTGGGATGGAGTTAAGAGCACTGTCTGTTACGGTGTTCCTCGTTGCGTACAGCTCGAGGTAGTGCTCGGTCCACCGCCGCATTTGCTGTTCCTGGTCAGTGATGACCTCACCTGTCTTGGACTTAAGGGGGGCGATCTTGGAGGGGATTGGGCCTGTTGCCTTCTTGATACCCTCATACATTCTTCGTGCGTTGCCTATATCGGCGGCTTCCTGGATGGTTCTGCACAGGTTTAGCCAATAGGTGTTGGCACAGTGGCGGGCGGTCTTCTGGACTTTGTTCCTGGCAGCCCGTAGAGCTTGAAGTGTACTGGGAGTGGGCGTGGCCTTCTAAGCCAGTAGGGCCTTCCTCTTAGCCTCGATCACGGGTTCCATTTCTTCCCAGTGAGCCTCGTACCAGTCAGCATTCTTCCGCTCTTTCTTCCCGTAAGCAATAATGGCGGAGTTGTATATGGCGTCGCGGAGACGTGACCAATTGGATTCGATAATGTCATCTGCCACCATTCCCTCGCCGAGTGCATCTTCCATCCTGTTGATGAATTGCTGGGTCTTAACTGGGTTGCTGGCACAACTGGTGTTGATGCGTGGGCGACCCTTCATCTTGGAGTGGTGCAACCTCTTCGACGTTATGCGCACCTTGCTTACCACGAGGGCATGGTCCGTGTCGCAGTCTGCACTGTGGTAGCTGCGGGTGAGGAGGGTGCTGCCAATATCTGTTCTTCTGGTGATGACGAGGTCAAGCTGGTGCCAGTGGCGGGAGCGGGGGTGCCTCCATGACACCTGGTGGATCTCTTTGCACTTGAAGAATGTGTTTGTCATGCACAGGCCGTGGTGACACGAAAGCTCAAGCAGCCGCTGACCATTCTCATTGATCTTTCCTCTCCCAAAGTTTCCGAGGCAGGTGGGCCAGGCCATGTGGTCGGCTCCTACTCTTGCGTTGAAGTCTCCAAGGAGATAAAGAGCGTTACTTCTGGGGATCTTGGATAACGCTTCGTCCAGTGCATGGTAGAACTGTTCTTTCTCTTCGGTGGTGGCGCAGAGGGTTGGGGCGTACGCGCTAAGAATGCTGACTGGGCCGAAAGTTGTTGACAATTGGAGGGTAAGTAATCTCTCTGTGCCTCCTGTGGGTGGCTCTATGGAGTTAACAAGCGTGTTCTTCACAGCGAACCCAACACCGTGCTGTCTTGGTTGGTCCGGAGACTTCCCTTGCCAGTAGAAAGTGTAGTTGGTTTCTCTGATAGTTCCGTTGTTGGCCAACCGGGTCTCCTGTAGAGCCGCAATGTCGATGTTTAGTCGTGCCAGTTCCCTGTCGATGATGGCGGTTTTCCTGGCATCATTGATCCACGGAAGGTCTGCAGTAAGTCCGGGACACATGGTCCTGATGTTCCAGCTAGTGAGGCGAAGAGCTGGAGGCTTCTTTCTTGTTCTTTGCTTCGAATTGCCTGGTGCAAGTGTTTTGTGGCCCACTTTTTGAGAGACGCCTCTCTGATCCCCACGCACCCAGTGGGGCAGGCGAGCCATGGCGAGACGGCACCTAATTGGCTGGGGGCTGCCCAGCTTGAGGTGGGCGGTAGCTGTCCAGTGAGGTGCGATGACCTCTCCCACCGTCAGAGGAGACCCCTGGCGCTCGTTTCCTTCGCCAATCGGATGAGCTTATAACCGGTATCTGTCTCCTCCCGTGTTGAGTCGACATCTTGCGATGACGCTGGAGTGTCCTCTCCAGTGAAGCTACAAAGCCTGGGCAGGGTGATATGGAGGGCCAGCTGTTGCCCATGCAGCAGACCCCCCCTCTCTTCGCAGCTGAAGGGTCCAAGGGAAAGACGGAGTCAATACAGCTTGGCTTCAGGTGCGCCGCAGGAGTTGCCAGTGTTGACTACAACGTCAAACCGCCTTAGGGACTCCGGCTCCGGATTTTCTGTCGGGGTTTACTCCCTTAGCCTTTCCCCTGAAGAGGTATGCCGCAAGGCAGCGGAGGTTTTTTGGAATCAGAGTTTTCCTTCTCTGATGTGCCCTGACTGGAAGATCGAACCAGCGACACTTAGCTCGCAGGCCGACGCTCAATCCACTGAGCCAAACCAGCCAGGGGGAAATGATGTCTGTCTACAGCAGCAATAATTACACAGAATATATAGCAGATAACAAGATAATCATCACACTAACATAGAAAGCATGAAGTTCTAAGAATTCACCTGTCAAAAATTCCCTAACATCTTTGTGAAAAACTATCAATGACATAAAGGAAAAATTTTAAATATGGAGAGAGATACACAATATTCACGGGTGGACTGGTTTAACCTTATATCAGTTCTTTCCAATGCAATCCACAATTTCAATGCAATTCCATATAAATCTCAGCAAGACATCCAGAGACATCTGACAAGCTGATTCTAAGATATGTACACAAGAATAGAGGTTCACTAAAAGCTATGAAGATTATGAAAAAACAAGGAAAGACTAAAGGATGAAAGTCTTATCCAACCAGATCTTTAAACATATTAAAATGTCAGAAAAATTAAAAACTGTAAGATGTGTGCAATTACAGCTAACCAGAGACTAATACAGAACTGAGGGTCTGGAAACAGACCTGTCCTTGTGAGGGGGCTCAGTACCTCACGGAGGTGCCTTCAGAGACCAGTGAGAAAGTACAGATTATTCAATAGATGGACCTGGGAAAACTGACCGACGGTATGAGAATAAGAAAGCTAAATTATTCCTTACAATACAAATGTATTAAAGGCCTAAATGTGAGAGGAAAATGATCGAGGTCTGAGAAGGAAGTACAGAATATTTTTATGCCCTTAATTTGAGAAGGTATTTCTTAAGTAAGATACTAAAAGTAAAAAAGCACATGGTGACAAATGAATGGATAAAGTCACATCAAAATTAAGGGTTTCTATTCAATAAAAGATGGCACAAAGTTAAGAAGACCTTGGAGAAGACACTGACTCACCTCAAACTGTTAAAGATACAACATAAACTGGAAGAGGAACTTCTGCAAACCAAGATGAAAAAGGTGAAAGATCCAGAAGACGAACGGCCAGGACAGAAATGGGAAATTCAAAGGAGCAAGGTGGGTGGCTGAGGAGATGCTCAACACTCCCAGTGGGAAGAGAGACATAAACTAAAACCATGAGACACCAGTTAGAAACGTGGGGAGCTGACCTCACACGCTGCTGGTCAGCGCAGCTGGTGGGACTGCTGGGCACGCCCAATGGCACTGTGTGACGTTCCACTGTGCACAAGCCCTGGGGCAAGGCCTCCAATGAGCGGCCTCTATGGGACTTCAAGGCTGCCCTGGGAAGGGAGTGGGAGGAAATTCATGTTTCCATCACAAGGGAACATCATGACGTGGTTGTGACTGTGATGTATTAGTAGGCCACGGGCTGTGTATGATGGCCTCAGGGAAAGGGTACCACCAAACACGGGTGAATGAAGATGCAGAATGGGATCTGAAGCACAACACGATTTCTGTAAGCTAACAACACACACATGAACATCCCAAATGACACCACTGTGTATTTTTCAAGGACGCAGACACACACACTCACAGAAAGTATTCAGAAAGTGGACACAAAGGGCACGTCCTAAGTAAACACATCACGTAGGCGCCTGTGAGGGGTGGGAATGGGCCCCGTGTCCTCGAGGTTCGCTGAGAAGACCCATTAGAGAACGTCAAGACAAAGGCTTACAGACACCTGACAAGATGTTGCGCACGCGTGTGCCAGTTCTGGCAGTGGTTGGGAGGGTGGCAGTTGGGAGCCCATTCCCAGAGGGCCACAGAGATCTCTGAAGGGGAGGATACTTTTATTTTACAGGCCTTTCCACCACGGAACTTTTTGCTATTTGCCCACGTTGCTTTCTTCAAGGAAATGTTTGTTCAAAGGTAAAGAACTGCTGGAACTGAGGTCAGCATCTGCAGAAATGGAATTTTCTTTTTTCTTTTTTTTTTTAAAGGTTTTTTTTTTAATGAATCACTTTGATTAAATAAGTAGTTGGCCATATAGTCTTATGTTACCCCAAACTCTTCTATTTATTAAACACTAACCTTGTTGCCACTCACCATGCTAGACACAGGGAAGAGTGCAGGCATGCTCCTGCCTTCGAGGCGAGGTTGGGGCCTTCAACACCCCCTCTCAGCAAGTGACAGAATTACTAGAGGTAAAATCGATGAGGACAGAAGAGATACAAATAACACACTAAACTAAGAGGATCTACCTGAGAAATAGAACCCTCCACCCAACAGCAGCTGAGTACAATATTTCACAAGTGTATATGTAACATTCATCAAGATAAGCCATCTCCTGGGCCACTAAACAAACCTCCACAAGTTTAAAAAGAATTGAAATTACATAGAGTATGTTCTCTGACCATAAAAGGATCAAATTAGAAATCTATAATAGAAAGAGAAAAGAAGAATCTGTAGAGATTGTGAAATGGTAGTTGAAACACCATTCTAGTTTGTCATTCAGATCCATGTTATAGAAGAGCTCAGGTTAGAAAGAGTTGTCTGCTGAACTCAGAAGCATTTCAGATTGGGCAAAGAGAAAGCACACTCTGGATACTTCAAATAGAGTATTGTTTGGAGCAAGGCTGGAGGGAGGGAGTCAGTTTAGGAGGCTGTTACCTCTATTCCACCTGACATTAAAGCTTGTACTACACCATCAAAGGAAGCACAGCTTGCTGAGTATTAGTGGAATTGCTTGGTGGCTGATTGGGTTTGGGAAGCATGAGAGAGATTGCTTCCTGTGTATTGATGGGGTAGTTAGAGAGCCCTGAGAAAAGCAAGATTCACATGCCTTTATGATGTATGGCTGACATCCATTTTAACCCATGGATACTTACACCTCTGTTCTTTATAAATTCTGCTCCATGTTTTAAAAGTTTCAACAGTTTCCTCCTTCTTGTCCCCTCTTCCCTCCTTCTCTTTGTCTTGCTCCTCCTTCATCCTACACGATTTGTCTCCTGCTAACATCATCTGTCAGATAAGACTCTACTATCTGGACAGGCAGAGGAGTTTCTTTTCTGGGGTTTGAGGGACTGTCCCTTAGGGCATGTTGGCACTTTGCTTACCCTACCATGGTGATAGCCTAAGAAATGGTACATGGTAAGTGGGCACGGATGTGTCTCCAAACTTGCATTTTTGTTCCTTGTTTCAGAAGACAATGATGGTGTTAGCTCACCTCAAGGAAGACAAAAAGGTTGGAGTCATTTTCGAGGTAATTTTGGCAAGAAGAACATGCATTATCAGCATGGTGGATATGAGCTTCAGCCATCACACCTCCAGAAGGATGATGGAAATGTGCAGATGAGGGATGTCCAGAAGCACCAAGTAAGACAGTAAGTGACCAAGCAGCCTGGTTTTCATGTAGCAGCCCATGGGACCATACAACTTGTTCACTTTCCATGTTCTTTTTCTCTTCACACTGGAAAACTGAAGAGTGCTAGAGTTAAATCATGGTTCACCAACTGTAGTCCTGGTGTCAGAGAAACAAGAGTGTGTACTTTCTTAGCATTTATGGACAGTCCCCTTCTTCTCCACAGCACTCCATATACTGTGGGACATGATAAGAGGAGAGTGAAATGGCATAATGAAGACCAGAACCATGTTGCTCTGTGGAGTAATAGAAAATATCTCAAGAGAGAAATGGCGGAAGACACACAAGATGGAACCCAGTTTACTTGGTTCAAGATCACAGTGAGTGTCCTGAAAACAATGTATGGAGTAGGCAGGAGAGAAAGGTCGGTGGGCTTCCATTGGTCTCATGTAGAGACACTCAGTACTTTGCTGGGAACAGTTTACAATCTGTCCTTTTTATGACTAGTAGTTAACATTCTTACTCATCTAAAGGCAAATTCAGAGAAGCAATATAAGGAAACAGGCTGACTATGGAAAATGGAGGAGGCTTTGTAAAAGCAAAAGTGGAACTACTGCCAAGGAAATGGAGCAAGTTCACACTGGATGTCTCAGTGTGGTTCAAGCTGACTGTGGGAGATGGGGGCTCGAGTCTCTGAAAAGCATCTCAGAGGGGCAAGTGTCCTAGATAGTACCTCCTGGAACTTTATAAAAGGAGGAAAATCTAACATTTTAAGTTGATTGTGGGGAGGACAGCTTTGAATGGCAAGATAATGGATATAAGAATGCCGAATTTGGGACAAACAAGAAGTCATGCTAGTGATCCCTTCTTCAAAAGCCCTTTAAAGCTGAGTAGAAGTTTGGAAAAACACTGTGTTGGGGTCTCTTCTCCAGCCTTATTCCATGTTGTTCCTTCTGTCATTGTGCCCTTCTTTTGACCTTTAGGTTCTCTGTGGAAAAAACTATGACAAGACATGGCTATTGAATTCAATCCAGAGCCATTGCAGTGTCCCCTTCACTCCAGTGGATGTAAGAAAGGATGGTGAAACCAGATGAGGGGTACAGGGAAGGAGACAGACCTGGCTCAGCTGAGGCCATAGGTCTCTGACACTGTTGTTGTTGCTTCAATCCCTGTAGTTCTACTGTATTCAACACTGGGCCCGATTCTTTGTCCGGGATGCCAGCACTGCCTCTGCATTGATGGATGTCAGCTACAAGATTTGTGATGAGGATAACAAAAAGGTGTTTATTGAGGGCATTATATATACTTAGTCCTGAGGCAGGAGAACAGGCAGAGCTTGTCAGCTTCTTTGGAACTAGAGTTCCTGGTGCTTACCCCTCCTGTCCTTCCTGCAGATACCTATCTTTGTTGATACTTCTGCTGTACCTTACTCTGTGCGGGATAAGTAGGAGCCAGAAAAAATGGAACAGCTAAAGGTAATGCAGTCTCAAGGGTACATGTGTACCCCAGACCCACCTGTACCTCCTCCAGCCCCCAATTTCCCTGTAACCACCACAACCTCAGAACTCAGTCTCCATCTCCCTCTGCAGCTGACCATGAGCAAACAATATGATGTCTCTCAGAAAGCTCTTGATCTCCAGAGTCTATGCTATGACCCAGGTATAACTGACAATAGTAATTCTGGGGCAGGTGAGGGAATAGGGTTTTGGCTCAAGGGAGACTTAGGGATGATAACATAGGGAAGGGGTGGTTCTGGTCCTGGGCCCATCTCAACCTTCTTATTCCCTGCTCTTGACTTCCTGAAGACTTGGTGGGCCATGATATTGATATAATCCTGAATCACAGAAGCTGCATGACTGCTACCCTGGAGGTCATCAAAATGAATTTCCCTGAGGTGAGGCCTTAGGTCTAGTTCTGGTGTTATGGTTGGGGGTGGAACAGATTGGATGCAGGGCTGATTTGTCTCCTAGGTCCCACATAGTAACTGTCACTCTAACTTCTTTTCCAAAGCTTTGTCCTTGAACTTGCACAGCAACAGACTGTTTCAGTTGGATGGCCTTTCTGACATTGTTCACATAGCCCCGAAAATCAAGATCCTTAACCTGTCCAAAAATGAGGTGAGAGAGAGACAGATGAAAGTTGGGTTGAGAGTGGTGGGTGGTGGTTATCAGAGTGATGATGGTGGGCAGGCAAAGGAACCTGAGGGGAAAGGAAGTGGCAGTGGGAGCAAGGGCTTGGATGTCCTTCCTTACCTGGGACTATTTTTTAACTTCCTCCCCATATTTTTCAGATAAACTCCACCTGGGAGTTGGGGAAGATCAAAGGCCTGAAGCTCAAAGAGCTGTGGCTAGAAGGGTACCCCTTGTGTGACACTTTCCCAGACCAATCCACCTACGTAAGGTCAGTGTGAAGTCCTGTAACACTTCCTGGGGACCTTTGACCCCTGGGAGCCCAACCACAGAACATACCTCACCACAGAAGGTGGCAGCCCTGGTCCTCTGAGAGGACACAAGCCCCACCTTCTCTTTTCTGTGTCCCTCGCCTGTGCTTATAGTTCCCTATCTTTCCTCTGATATGCTCACCTGTTCTCCTGGCCTGGGGTCTGCTTCCCAACTCTGCATCTGGTTTTCTCTAGCATGCCCACCCATGAGTGTGCTCTAGGATGTGAGGCTTCCGCTTCTCACCAGGACCAGGAATTTTGAATCTCAAGGCAGATACTGTGACGTGGACTGGGAAACATCCTCCACCCAAGAGTCAGGCTGAGACAGGCCTTTCTGCTTCTGAGATGATCAGAGTATCCCTATCCTATTCTGGGAAGAACCTTCTTTCCCCTCCTTCAAAAGGGTCCACCCTCAAATCCCAGGATGACATGGGGACATTCCTACCCCATGCCAAGGGCCCATGCCTCAGGTGGCTATGATCATGACATCAGTTCCTTTAGTGCAGTGCCGGGCAATGGGACACCTTTGGGAGAATACAGAGTTCCCTGAGTTGGGGTCAGAAGTGAGCCAGGGTCAGTGAGCAGAGGGCCTCCTGAGACAGCAGTGAAAGCCAAGGGTCAGAGGGGATTGAGGAGATATAAAGACAATCCTCTCAGGGGCACTGCCCCTACCTCTACACATCACATCACCTGCCTGGTCCTTCAGAGGAGCCCTGGGTAGCCAGACACAGGAAGGATTCCTCAGGCAAGGACTCAACCAAGACCAGCACAGGTGCACAGACACCATGAAGAAAGAAGGTGGTGAACATAAAAGAGATTACAGACCCCCAGCCCTATGCTGAGCTGGGGCCTGACCTTTATTCTTTCTGGGGAAGGTCTCCTGACCCCGTGGCTGCTGTATTTCCAACTCTTAGTTCAGACTGAGCTTCCACAGTTGACAAAGGCTCAATCAGCATCCCACAGCCCTTAGGCCACCAAGTGCATGATTTCCACTTCCACGTGGAGACCCAGAGCCAGCCAGGGACAGATGAAGGAAAGGGCTGCAGCAGAAGAGTCATTTTCCCTTTCTTCTTTCTCCTTATCTGACCCTTATCCCTCACTGCCAGAGCAGAGCATCTTTCCCTTTGCTTATTTCCTCTTTCTCCTTTGCCCCTACACCTCTAAGTCTTCCCAATCTCTGCTCCCATCTTCACTCCCTTTCTGTCTTCTTCCCATGCCTTTCCCTTCCTGCCTCCTGATCCCTCCTCACTCACTCACCTCCCTGCCCCAGAATCCTGGGCCATGCCTGGGGCAGGCCCAGGTCCTGGCAGGATGCTGGACCCCTAGTGAGGCACCAGATCATTGGGCTCCCACCCCACTCCAACTTTTCTGGAGCCTTCACTGGGGACCAGAAAGAAGAAAGGGAGGCAGAGAAGGAGAAGAAGCCCTGGAGTCTGGAATCCAAATGCTATGTCTTGTGGCACTGGAGAAGGGAATCAGGGCCCATTAGATGGGAGCTAACCAGCAGAATGGAGAGGGAGAGAGAGGGGGAGGGAGGAAGCAAGGGAAGTAATATGAATGTGCAGGTATGGAGAGAGATGAGGAGACTGTCCATTTCTGAGATTCCATATGGCAGATGGTCACCACTCAGCAAGCAAGTAGACCCAGAGCCCTTGAAATCAGAGGCTGAGGAGGGCAAAGGGGGCTGCTGGGTGGGCAGAACACCTGACTCTGTTCATGCCATGAGTGTTGTAAATAAATGGAAGCATTGCAACCCAAACTATCAACCACTTTCTGTTTTTTTGATTTTGACAGTGACATCAGGAAATGTTTCCCCAAGTTGTTACGTTTGGTAAGTGCCTTCATTCTTCTTTGTCTCTCCTAACATTGACGACCTCAAACCTGCTCCCAAGCACTTTGAGTCTTGCTTAAATTACATGTTTGCCTCAGACCCTTGTCCATTTTGGGAGATTTGGACTTCTGAAAAAGACATGAATATGATCTCTGCAAAAATGCACACACACACACACACACACACACACACAGAACAGAAGGCAGGGAAGGAAGGAGGGAAGAAGAGGAAGAGAGAGAAACACACAAACATACGCACACACAAAAATATGAATATAAGAGTAGAGACTTTCAGGGCCTCATGATGCAGACCCCCATTGTAATCTTGCCCATGGAATTTTCAGGGCCCTTTCACCCCTGACCTTTGTCCTTCATTCTCTTGTGAGCAAATCCATTCCCCTAATCATTCAAGACACTACCCTGGTCTACACAGCTAACTTTCTCTTTCCTTCTCCAGGACGACTAGGATTTATTCCCACCAATTACCGCTCACATTGACAGATGCTGCTTAATAAAGCCCTACAAGGTGAGGGATAAAGATCAACATTTGGGGTATTTATTGCAAAGCAGGCTTTATCAGCCACATTGCCTCAAATGTCTTTGATTCCAGGGCAACTGTAAAGAATCTGAGGTTGTGAAGAGTCTAGTGCTGAAATTCCTGCAGCAGTAAGTAACCCTAGGACCACCAGGAATGGGGAGGACAGGGACAGACTGGGCTGCCCAAGCACAGGTCTGCTCATGAGAGTTTTCAAGTTCCATTTGAGGTCTAGACCATGGAGATACACTGTCTTCATTGTCCCCTCACAGATATTACTTGATCTATGATTCTGGGGACAGACAGCATCTCCTCAGTGCTTATCATGATGAGGCCTGCTTCTCCCTCACCATTCCCTTCAACCCCAAAGATCCAAACCCATGAGTATCACAGCTCAGACTCTGCTCCTGGGGCACATGACTCCCCAGCAGAAACAGGACTGCTCATGGGAATACCCACATTGGCCAGACCTCCACATGCTGTTTTTTCATTTTTGTTTTTTTTTCTCTTAGAAGCAGCTTGTTTGATTACTTCAAAAATAACAGGAATATGAAGAACCTCAAGGATCCCAGTGCGTGTGGGATGGTGAAAATTGGTCAGGGAAAGGGGGCATGAAGGGGTCAGTCATAAGGCCCAGGGTGTGAAGTTTGCTGTCCTCCCCTGCACAGACCTGCGCTTTCAGCTACTGAAACATACAAAACATGACATCGCGTGCGCACTCTGTGCATTGCCCAAAACTCAGCATGACCTCAGCTCCTTCATCTTGGACATGTGGTTCCAGTCGGTGAGAATTGCTTCCTCCCTCATGCTAACCCAGAAAGATGCAGGTGGGTGGGAGGTGTAGATGGTGATAGAGCACCTTCACTCTTCTCATTCGGGAAACCCTGATCTTCTGTGTCAATGGGATGTTCAGAGAAGGTGAGTGTGTGTACAGTCCCCATCCAGATGCCCCACTTGTGCCTCCTGCTGGCTGGGATGTCTCAGAACTCTCCCAACTTCCCAGATCCCTCCCCTTTTTTCCTATTCCCTCTGTGTTCTCCTGCCTCCACTCTGCCCCCAACCCATCCTGGTCTGACCTGCATCCATGCCTGTCAGCCCTGCACAGCTGGGGTGTTAAGGACACAGGTGTGGGATTTTATGGCTGTCATCCCAGATCCTTACTCTGAGAACTTAGGCTGGTTATACATAACTCTCATTTCCTCTTTTGCAAAATGGGGCTATAATACCCACCTCTTGTGTAACTGCAAAAAATGAATCAAATGATCTTGTGAAGTGGTTGTCCCAGGACATAGCAGGGTGCATGTCAGTGGGAGGCCACTGCTCCTATTGTTGGCCTCCCCATTCCTGACACCCTGACTCCCTTCAAACAGCTGTCCCCTTGGGCATGTATGGAGTCCAACCCTAACTGGGCAACATAGTGTGAGCATGTGAAGCATTGTGACTCTAAGGGGGTGTTGTTGTTGTTGTTGTTGTTTTTGTTGTTGTTATTCTTGTTGAAGTGGAAGGAAGGTCTCAGGGTTCTGTGCGTGCCTTCACCCGGACTTTCATCACTACCCATGCCAGCAGTTCCAGGTGAGTACTGTGCTCTGGGTGGGAACAGGCAGCCCAGCAGAGGCTCAGGGGTGTGGGAATGTCAGTGAAGATCCTTGGGATTTTCTCAATGTTGTGGGAAGCTAACAGGTAGATCCAAAGAACAGTCCAGCATAGGGGTTAAGAGTGTGGGATCTAGAGTTAGAACACTGGGCTCTCTTTGTGACCCCAATACTCACTATATTTATACTTTCATGAAATCATGTGACCTCTCTGTGGCACTATGTGTTCCTCTGAAAATGGGATTAGACTGTCCTCTCCCTTGGTCCATTTTACAGAGTAAATGCAATGGGGTTAAACGTACAGTCTAGTGAAGTTGGTAGGCATTTTCTCCAATGGTGAGTTCAGTGGGAGTGGCAGAGCTACCAGGCAAGGTATCTGGTGGGTAGGCATAGTCAGGCTATGGAAGAATCTGCTTACTGAGGAGCCATGGAAGCAGGATCATTGTTGAGGGTGTGGGGTGACTGTCCATCCGTCAGTTGTCTGAAGTCCCATTTTTCTCCAGTCTGTGTGTCGTGAATGAGGAGCTATTTGTGAGGGACGCCATCCCCATGAAGACTCAGAGTGCACTGTCCACCCACGTGCCCATACCCTACTGCAGTTCTAAGCCCACCCTCTCTCAGGAGCAGGAGGAAATGATGCAGGTTTCCTTCAGCCTGTCTCAGATGAGCCTCTAGTGGTCTTAGAAGTGAGTGCTGGATCTGCATGGGGATAGGAGAGAGCTGGGAGGAGCAGAGGATTGCATGGTGGGAACTTGCAGGTAATGATTTTAGATCTGTTTATTTTTTAACAAAAGTTTACATGTGAAAAATATCTTCATTTTATCCTAATACATTTAAATACATCATAAAATCCTGTTTTACCTACTGTATATACTGTTTTGAAACTGCTTTTGTTTATTAATTATTAACACCAGCACAGTTTCCTCTCAGTATTTGTTAAGCTACCTTGTTCCTACTAAGATCTGTATATTAAATGATTGAGTTCCAGTAGGCCGTAAGCTATTATTATTGATAGATATTTGCCTGTTCGCTACTTTTCCAGCATTACATGCAGTGCCACCTGGTCATTCTGGGGCATACAGCTTGGTAAATATGGAGGCTTTCTCGTATTAGCTTAGATTTAGCACTAACATTGTCTCCACTTTGGTACTAATGGAAGTCATCTTTCTTTCCCAACCCCAGTACTTAAAATTATTTACTCATGAAAAAGCAAAGTCTAAGAATTCAGTGGTAAAAGGAAACGGGTCTCCAGGGTTTCAGCAAGGCTAAGTGGAAAGAAGTCAGGTGGCCTGAGACTGAATCTCAGCATGCCTGACTCTACTGTCTTTCCAATGTTATCTTTTGACTTCCTGCAGATAAACAGCAAGATCCCAGATGAGGCCTCCTGCAGTGACCTAGGATCTTGTAAACAAAGCCCAGGAAAGGAGCCTGCAGGTGTTCGCATTTTCATCTTCATCATATTTGTTATATCTCTCCTCCAACCTGAGGCCGTATCCATGACTAAGGTTGGAGCCCAACTGACCAGGAAGCCAAAGTTTACCTTGATGCCTGCCAGTTGGTCTACATTTTCCCCACTCCAGATCCTTGTTTATTTTCATATTAAAGTTACATTGCACATTGTACGTTTTCTGTCTTGGATTGCTCTTCCTCTGTTCCAACCATGAGCCAACTGGGCCAGGACCAGAAGGTCCAGTCTCCCCCTTCATCCATGGTAGTCTCTAGCATTAATATCTGGCCTGCACAGTGCTTGAAAATTATAGACTAGGTACTCCATTCTTGGACTGCCTTAAAATCCATGCTTTGCTCCCTATATCCAGGTAACCTTCTCTTCACCACTTTACAGTAACTCACAAGCTGTGACACTCACTTCTATAAACAAACTTAACATCTTTATCAAGTAGAGTGCCATGTGTTTATTGTAGTATTTATGGATTTATTTTTCTATATTTTTTCATTATCATTTATCCCCCTTATAATCATTTAAGAACCATGCTAACCATTTAATTAGCTTCTCATCTTATTTTTAAAGTGTCACTGACAGTTTTTGAGCATTGCATACCTAACTCTATTTTTCCCACAGGTGTTATGTTGTTTTAACTTTATTTTGAAATATTGATTCACCAGAAGTTTCAAAAATTGTGCAGGGAGATCATGTATACCCCCTACTCACCTTCTGCCAGGAATAACACCTTGCATCACTATAGGACAATATCAAACGAGGAAATGGCCCTTGGCACAATCCACAGAGCTTACTGAGATTTTACCAGTTTTACATGCACTCGTTTCAATGCACTTTTATCATCTATGTAAGGTATGTAACTGTCACCACAGCAGGATACAAAACTGTTCCATCATCACAAGTTTTTCTCATGCTACTATCTATACAAAGCATAGTTTTTCCCTGGTCCCACATTCCCAACCCCTTCTAATTTTAAAAATGTCATATAAATGGAATCCTCTAGTGTGCCACATTTGGGGATGGATTTCTTTGACTCGGCATAACTCCCCAGAGAGCCATCCATGTTTAATGTATCGATAGTCTGTTCCTTTCATTAATGAGTAGTATGCCATGGAATGAATGTACCATGGTTTATTTGAAGAACTCTGGGCTGTTTTCACTTTTTAACTATTATAAATAAAACTAGAAAAGGGAACCCTAGTGCATTGTTGGTGGGAATGCAGACTGGTGCAGCCACTATGGAAAACAGTATGGAATTTCCTCAAAAAACTAAAACTGGAGTTGCCTTTTGAACAAGTGATTCCATCCCTAGGACTATACCCGAAAAATCCGGAAACCCCAATTCAAAAGAACTTATGCACCCCTATGTTCATAGCAGCACTATTTACAATAGCCAAGTGCTGGAGACAGCCTAAGTGCCCATCTGTAGATGAGTGGATCAAAGAACTGGTACATTTACACAATGAAATACTGTGCAGCAGAAAGCAAAAAGGAACTCCTACCATTTGTGATAACATGGATGGAACTAGAGAGAATTATGTTTAGCAAAATAAGCCAGGCAATGAAAGAAAAATAATATATGATATCACCTATTATAGGAAACTAATGAAAAACACACAAAAAAAATGAGCAAAATTGAATCAGAGGCATGTAAACAAGGAACAGACTGTTTATTTTTAAGTATATTTTATTGATTATATTTTTACAATAGTTCCAATTTTATCCCCTTTGCTCCTCTCTGCCCAGCATCACCCCTCCCGCAGCAATCACACACACCCTTAGTCCATGCCCATGGGTCGTACATACAAGTTCTCTGGGTTCACCCTTTTCTATATTCTCCTCCTTCTTCTTTTTTTTTAAATAAATAATTAATTATTTAATTGCTCTAACAATAAAAAATAATAATCCCCCCCCCTCTCAGACTTAAGACCCTTTATAATCTTATAAAGGACAATGGGAGAAGGTCTCAACCTCCTCTAGCTGCTTGAAGCCGGACATAGTCGTCTTCCTACCTACCCTTGGGTTCAGAAATCCCTAATAAGAGTCAGGGTGTGTAGAGGAGGGTGGCCTTCCCAAATGGGGAAGGATCGTGCAGACTCCAGATCAGTTGGCTGTCCCTGGACAACAGCATGCTTGGTTTAACAGGCTGGTATCCTTGTTGTATTCTGGGGGCAACAGATTTGGCAACAGGGTTAAAAGACATCATTCAATCCATAACCACTGGATGACAAAATGCAGGGATTAATTTTTCAATATACCACATTAGGGGGAAAAAGGGGCTTCTTTGGAAGAAGGTGAGCCAGGCACATCTTACCTGCCCAAAACTCTTTTGCCCATTATACTTAGTTTGGGCTGAAGAAAATATTTTAGGTTTCCTCCCTCTCAGAACTCGGGCCCTTTCTGTCCAAGACATTAGGATAGAAAAGAGAAACCAGTTTTAAAGTTAAGCCCACAGACCAGCCCATTCTTCACTAACACAGCCACTTAGTTCAGCCAAACCATTGAGTCTCAGGAGGCAGTGATGCAGACAGGATTAAGTGATGCCTATACGTACAATCACTCAGGAAATGTGATCATAGGTTTATGCACTTTGAAAACAGAAAACACGTGTTAATATATGCAACATAACCCACAAACCAGTCTCTAAATCTGTAAGACTGTCTTATTGGAAAGACATCCAGTTTTAAGGCATTTGACATTCTTCTTGCCTACAAATTAAACATCTTTGATGATGCCACAGACATAGTTTAACTTTCAAATGAAAACAAACTTTAAATAAAAAGAAACTTTAAAGACTGTTATCTGCACTACTTTATAGTCTTCCACTGAGCATTGTGATTTTCCTTGAATCGTGGTTTTTCTCCTTAAGATTACCTTCCTTGTCATTAAAGGGACTGCATTAGGTCCATTTTTAATTTATCCTGTTCATTTGCATAAACACAACTAAAGCAGCAAATGATCACTTCTGATCTTTAGTTCTGCTTTGCTGGAACTTACACAAGGAACCTTTATGGTGACCTTCAGTCTGCCCTTCAGGGCACAGAAGCTGAGCCACATACTTGGCATTCAGCCTTGCCTGTACACACTTGTCTTTTCCAAGTCCTTCAGGTTTCCCATTGTGCCTTAAAGTCCCTTCTAGCCATCTTTCAGGAAAACAACCTTCGTTCCTTCCCTGGAAAGATTGCTGTGGACCGCACAACCAACCAAGGTACCAGGCTTTTTTTCTTGTGGGATTTTATTACATTCGAAAGTCAATCCTAGTTCCTCAGGGATTTTTGGTAACAACTAGAGCCCAAGCATGTCTCCTTTAGGCATGATATTCCAGTCAAAGTCTTGGTCAACAGAACCTCTATTAACAACTGGTCTTATTAGTTTTATGCAAAGAACCTTATGTCTTTACTTACTTCTTCAGAATGCCAAATTCTGTAGGGATCAGGTAAGGAGAAAAATATACAGTGTGAAGGAAAATCCTTGTCCTTCTAATATTCACTAAAACTGCATTTCCATTCTCTATATTTACTTTTTTCCCCCACTAAAATTTTTTTTGTTTGTTTTTCCATTACAGTTGTCCCATTTTTTTCCCTATTGCTTCCCCGCACCCTGCCCACGCCTTCTCCCACAGTCTGTCCCCACTCAGTTTTCCATGCCTGTGGGTCAGTTACACATGTTCTTTGGCTAGACCCTTCCCCTCCTTACCCCCTTCTCTTGCTCCCCCCTCCGCCTTGCTACTGTTAGTCTATTCCTTGTTTACATACCTCTGGTTCAATTTTGCTCATTTGTTTGGGCTGTTCACTAGTCTCCTGTAATAGGTGATAGGATAAGGTATTTTTCTTTCATTGCCTGGCTTATTTTGCTAAGCGTAATTCACTCTAGTTCTATTCATGTTGTTACAAATGGTAGAAGTTCTTTCTTTCTTTCTGCTACATAGTACTCCATTGTGTAAGTGTACCACAGTTATTTGATCCACTCATCTACAAATGTGCACTTATATTGTTTCCAGCACTTGGCTATTGTGCTGCTATGAACATAAGGGTGCATAGGTTCTTTTGAATTAGTGTTTCAGGATTTTTTGGATATACTCCTAACAATGAAATTGCTGGTTCAAAAGGCAGTTTCATTTTTAGTTTTTTGAGGAAATTCCAAACTGTTTTCCATAGTGGCTTCAGCAGTCTGCATTTGCACTAACAGTCCACCAGGGTTCCCATTTCTCTGCATCCTCGCCAGCAATTGTTGTTTGTTGATTTGTTGATGATGGCCATTTGACTGGTATAAAATGGTATCTCATTGTGGTTTTTATTTGCATCTCTCTGATGGCTAGTGATGTTAAGCATTCTTTCATATGTCTATGGACCCTCTGCATGTCTTCTTTGGAGAAGTTTGGTTTAGGACCTTTCTCATTTTTTAATTGGGTTGTCTGTCTTCTTGATGTTGAGTCATATAAGTTCTTTATATATTTTGGAGACCAATCCCTTGTCTGAAGTATCATTGGCAAATATAGTTTCCTATACAGTTGTTTCCCTTTTCATCTTGCTGATGTTTTCTTTTGCTGAGCAGAAACTCTTTAGTTTCATATAGTCCCATTTGTTTATTCTTTCCTGTATTTCCCTTGACCAAGGAGATATGTCAGTCAAAATGTTGCTATGTGGGATATCTGAAATTTTCCTATGTTTTCCTCTAGGACTTTTATGGTGCCACAGCTTACATTTAAGTCTTTTATCCATCTTGAGTTTATTCTGGTTTATGGTGTAAGTTGGTGGTCTAGTTTCATTTTTTGCATGTCCCCGTTCAGTTCTCGCAACACCATCTGTTGAAGAGGCACTTTTCACTCAATTTTATATTCCTGCTCCTTTTGCCAAATATTAATTGAACATATAGTCCTGGGTTTATTTCTGGGCTCTCTATTCTGTTTCATTGATCTATATATCTGTTCTAATGCTAGTACCAGACTGTTTTGATTACACTGGTTTTGTAGTATACTTTGATATCAGGTGTTGTAATTCCTTCTACTTCGTTATTCTTTCTGAAGACTGCTGAGGCTCTTTGGGGTCCTTTTTGGTTTTATATAACATTTTAAATAAGGCTCCACCCCTTACATAGTAACAGGAGCAAAGGCTCTACCTAAGACACAGAGGCAAACACATGCAGGCGACTTCCAGCCAACACGATGGCCTAGAGTGACATGCTCCTTCTCCCTCCACAAATAAGAGGGAATACAACTACCACAAAACCAGAAATAACCACAAGTTTCAGAAAATAAATGGAAGTCCTATGTATGAAGTTATAAAGAAGTGGTGCTTGTCCAGACGGGTAGGAGGGGCAAAGCTGGGGGGTGGGGAGGTCAAGCTGTGCTGGCGGCGGCAGGAGTGGTGATGGCGGTGGGACGGCAGTAAGCACAGATACCCATATTTAAGGGGAGTTGAGAAGCACCTGGGAAGCACCCATGGCTGCAAATGAGACCCATCAGCTTGTGACTCCAACACTGGGGAAGGACTCTGAGACCTGGAGGAGGTGGGTACAGAGGAGGAAGCTCCCGGTCTCTCAGCAGAGAGTGAATGGCAAGAATCCATCTTGGACCCCCAACCCCATCAAAAATGCCACAGTGTGGTGAAAGGGTCTCCTGGTTGTGATGAGTGCATGGGGCTCCACCCCCTATAGCATAGTAGGTGTGACAGTCCTGCCAAGGAAGCAAATGTAAACAAAAAACTGTCAGGATGATGTCAGGATGACACAGATAATGATAGAGATCCTGGTGATGCTGCTGACTGGACAGCAAATATATAATCTAACAAAACAGCAGATAGGAAGTCTTTCTGAGGCACAGTTCAGAGCTTTGGTTATAAAAATGCTTACAGACATAACAGCAGATCTTAAACAAGACAGGGAAAAAATGAAGGCTAGTCATGCTGAAGTGAACAAAAACACATATGAAACTAGTGGTGAGGAAAAGAAAACCAGGGATCAAATCAACAAATTGGAACATAGAGAAGGAACAAACAGTCAACCAGTGCAGAAAAAAGAAATGAAAAATGAGGAAAATGAGGAGAGCCTCAGACACCTATGGGACAAATACATGAATAATAAGGCTGCCAAAAGGTGAAGAAGAACTAGAAATGGAAAAATTATGTGAAAAAATAATGAAACAGAACTTCCTTAATTTGGGGAAGAAAATAGACATACAGGTCCAGGAAGCAAAGAGAGTTCCAAATATACTGGACCCAGGGAGAACCACACCAAGGCACATTAGAATCAAAATGTCAAAAATTAAGACTAAAGAGAGAATGTTAAAAGCAGCAAGAGAGAAGAAGAGAATTATGTACAAAGGAGTCCGAACAAGACTAGCAGCTGATTTCTCAAAAGAAACTCTCCAGGCAAGAAGGGACTGGCAAGAAATATTCAAAGGAATGAAAAGCAAAAACCTACAACCACAATTACTCTAGCCAGCAAACTTGTCAGTCAGAATAGAAAGACAGAGAAAGTGTTTGCAGGACAAAGTAAAATTGAAAGAGTTCATCAGATTTAAACTACTGTTATATGAAATGTTAAAGAGACTTGTGTAGAAAAAAGAGGATCAAAACCATGAACATTAAAATGAAAACTGTATCACAACAACCAACAACAGGAGCTAGGGAATCGAAACAAAAGCAACCTAAGTAGTCAACAAGAGTGGGAAAAGAATTATATTTATGGAGAACATTATAGGGGAAAGCCAGCAGGGAGGGGGAAAGAGGGAAAGGGAGGGGGATGATGCAGGAATTCAGAAGCATAGTAGAAGGGAGTGGAGTAGACAGGAAGATGTTGAGAAGAACTATATGCACAAGCAATGGGCATGGACTAAGGGGGGGACAACTAGAGGGGATGTGTCACTGGGTGGAGGGGAACAAAGGGAAAAGAAATTGGGACAACTATAACAGCATAATCAATAAAGCATATTTAAAATTTTTTAAAAATTTTTAAGTGTTTGTTCTAGGTCTGTGAAGTATGTCTGATATTTTAATAGGGATTGCATTGGATCTATAAATTGCTTTGGTTAGTATGGACGTTTTAATGCTGTTGATTCTTTCCATCCATGAACATGCTACGTGCTTCCGTTTATTTGTATCTTTCTTAATTTCTTTCTTTAGTGTTACATAGTTTTCTGAGTACAGGTCTTTTACCCCCTTGGTTAAGCTTATTCCTAGGTACTTTATTTTTCTTGTTGCTATAGTAAGTGGGATTTTTTTTCTAGTTTCCATGTCTGATATTTTATTGTTGGTGTAGAAAAATGCCTTTGATTTCTGAATATTGACTTTGTACCCTGCTATTTTGCCAAATTCACTTATTAGGTCAAGTAGTTTTTTGGTGTAATCTCTAGGGTTTTCCATGAACACTATCATGTCATCTGCAAATAATGGATCTTACTTCCTCCTTTCTAATTTGTATGACTTTCATTTTTTTTTCTTGTCTGATTGTTGTGGCTAGAACTTCCAAAACTCTGCTGAATAGAAGTGGAGAGAGTGGACATCCTTGTCTTGTTCCTGATCTTAGGGGGCAAGATTTTAGTTTTTGCTCATTGATTATGATGCTGACTGCAGCTTGCTCCTATATGGCCTTTATTATGTTGGGGTATGCTCCATCAATTCCCACTTTGCTGAAAATTTCTATCATACATGGATGCTGTACTTTATCAAATGGGTTTTCAGAATCTATTCATATGATCATATAATATTTGTCTTTCATTTTGTTTATGGGAGTATTAAGTTTATTGATTCCTGAGTATTATACCATCCTTGCATTCCTAGGATGAATCCCACTTGATTGTGGTGTATGATTTTTTAAATGTATTGCTGGATCCAGTTTGCCAGTATTTTTTTAAGGATTTTAGCATCTATATTCATCAGTGGCATTGGCCTGTAGTTTTTTTTTCTTTGCTGCGTCTTCACCTGGTTTTAAAATTAGGGTAATACTGGCTTTATAGAAAGACTTAAAGAGTCTTCCCTCTTCTTGAATTTTTGGAATAGTTTGAGAAGAATGGGAGTTTGTTCTTGCCTAAGTGTTCGGTGAAATTCTCCTGTGAAGCCATCCAGTCCAGAGCTTTTGTGTGCTGGAAGGTTTTTCATTAATGCTTCAATTTCATTATTTGTTATCAGTCTATTCAGGCTTTCTGCTCTTTTCTTGATTCAGTTATGGAAGGTTATGTTTCCAAAAATTTGTCGACTTCCCCCAGCTCTTCAAATTTCTTGTCACACAGCTGTTCATAATAATTTCATACAATCCTTTGTATTTCTCTGGTATCAGTTGTGATTTTTCTGATTTTATTGATTTGGGTCCTCTCTTATTTTCTTGATGAGTATGGTTAAAGTCTGTTAATTTTGTTTATTTTTTCAAAGACACAGCTCCTGATGATATTGATCTTTTGAATTGCTTGTTTAGATTCGACATCATTTAATTCTGCTCTGATCTTGATGATTTCCTTTCTTCTACTCACTCTGGGTTTTGTTTCTAGTTGTTCCTCTAGTTCTTGTAGATGTATGGTTAGGTTGTTTATTTGAAATTATTTTATTCTTTTTAGATAGGCCTGTATTTCAATGAACTTCCGTCTAAAACTGTCTTCACTGTGTCCCATAGGGGTTGGGCTGTGTGTGTTCGTTATCAATTGTTTCCGGAAACTTTTTGACTTCTTCCTTGATGTCATTGTTAACCCATCCATTATTTAATAGCATGTTTATTCATTCTCCATAAATTTGAATGATTTGAGTTTTTCCCTCGAGGTTGGTTTCCTGTTTTAAGCCATTGTGATCTGAGAAGATGCTTGATGTAATTTCAGTTTTCTTGAATGTGTTGAGGCTTGTTTTGTGTCTTATCATGTGGTCTATTTTTGAAAATGTTCCATGTGCATTTGACAAAAATGTATAGTTTGCTTCTTTGGGCTGAAAGTTTCTGTATATATCAATTAGGTCTATTTGATCTAAAGTGTTGTTCAATGCCTCAATATCCTTGTTGTTTCCTTGCTTGGAAGATCTGACCATTGTTGACAATGGGGTGTTGACGTCCCCTACTATGAGTGTGTTGCTGTCAATATCCTTCTTGAAGTCCTCCAAGATTTTCCTTATATATTTGGGTGCTCCTATGTTGGGTGCATATATGTTTACAAGGGTTATATATTCTTGATGGATTGTTCCCTTAAAATTTTGAAATGTCCTTCTTTCTATCATTTTATGGCCTTTGTTGTGGAATCTATTTTGTCTGATATAAGTATTGCTACTCGAGTTTTTTTTTATGTCCATTTTCATGAAATAATTTTTTCCATCCCTTCACTTTCAGTCTGTGTAGATCATTTCCTCAGAGGTGTTTTGTAAAAGGCATATATGTGGCTCATGTTTTCTTATCCATTCAGCCACCCTGTGTATTTTTATGGGTGGATTTAATCCATTTACATTCAAGGTTATTATTGATAGGTACTTATTCATTGACATTTTTCTCTGTTCCTGTGTTCCTCTCTCTTTCTCTCTCTCTGTGCCTCTCTCTCTCTTTCAACCTCTTACAATAGTTCCTCTTGCAGTGCTGATTTAGTAGAGATATATTCCTTTACCCATCTTTCGTTGGTAGACTCCTTATTTCACCTTCCATTTTGAAAGACAGTCTTGCTAGGTAGAGTATTTTTATTTGTAGTTCTTTGCTTTTTTTAAAAATGTATATTTTTTTATTATGTTGTTACAGTAGTCCCAATTTCTTTCCCCTTTGCTCCCCTCTGCCCAGTACCCCCTTTCCCTTTGGAAATCCCACTCCCCTTAGTTCATGTCCATGGGTCATACATATAAGTTTTTTTGCTTCACCCTTTCCTATATTATTCTTAACTTCCACTGTCTGTTTTGTACCAACTGAATATGCTTCTTAATCCCTGCACCATTTCCCCATTTCTCCCGCTACTCCTTCCCAGCTGATAACCCTCCAAATGATCCCCATACTTATGATTCTATTCCTATTCTAGTTTGCTTATTTGGATTTCATTATTATTTTTTTAGATTCCGTTTTTGATATTTGTGAGTTTTTTATTTTAATATTCATACTTTTGACCTTCTTTTTCTTAAATAAATCCCTTTAACATGTCATATAATAATGGCTTGGTGATGATCAACTCCTTTAGCTTTACCTTGTCTGAGAAACACTTCATCTGCCCTTCCATTCTAAATGATAGCTTTGCTGGACAGAGTAATCTTGGTTGTAAATACTTGCTTTTCATCACATTGAATACTTCTTGCCAGTTCCTTCTTGCCTGCAAAGTTTCTTTGAGAAATCAGCTCATAGTCTTATAGGCATTCCTTTACAGGTAACTGTCTGCTCCTCTCTTGCTGCTTTTAAGATTTTCTCTTTATTTTTCTGAGAGAGACTCTGTGTCTCTCAGAATGGATAAAGAAACTACTCAGACACTCACCATCTGATGAAAGAAGTGAGGAGTTCTTTTCTGAGGAAAATGGCCCCCGTTTCTTTATTAGTTAGGGTTTTTATCTACTTTCTACATGCAGAAAGGCATAAGAAAAACATTCAGCCCTTCTCCAAATGGTTGGGAGTAATAACAAAGGGAAATGCAAATCAATACAGGGTTGAAACGCCCAGGTATTTTACACAAGTTCAAAAACATTTCCTCTTATTTAATCGTTCTGTTTTTTACATTCTACTGAAAGGAATTTGGGGCTATTCAGAGAAAAACAGAGCAGGTTCCCTTTTCCTTAAAAACCACTTTGCATTCTTATTATACCTTTAAAACCCCCAGAGGGTGGGATTCATAGCAGGCATGAAAGACAAAAACCAAGCAGTTAAGACCCAGGTTTTTATTCTTGGGCTGGGCTCCACACAGCAGTTGTCAAAGTCTTTTGAACCATGCTTGCCTGTCTCCCACATCTTTCACCTTTGGCTTTTTAATTATGATGTGTCTTGGTGTGGTTCTCCTTGGGTCTAGCTTGTTTGGGACTCTCTGTGCTTCCTGGACTTGTATGTCTATTTTCTTCGCCAAATTTGGGAAGTTTTCCTTCATTATTTTTTCATACAAGCTTTCAACTTCTTGCTCTTCCTCTTCTCCTTCTGGTACCCCTATAATTCGGCTGTTGGCACGTTTAAAGTTGTCCCAGAAGTTCCTATGCCTCTCCTCATTTTTTTCAATTAGTTTCCTCATTCTGTACTGATCAACTGTTTTTTTCTTCCTTATGTTCCAAATCATTGATTTTGAACCCTGGTTTCATTCTCTTCACCATTGGTTTTGCGTGGATTTTCCTTCATTTCATTTAGCATAGCCTTCACTTATTCCTTTCTGCATTTGTCATACTTAAGCATATCTGTCAAGTCTGTGAGCATCTTTATCACCAGTGTTTTGAACTCTATTTCTGTTAGGTTGGCTATCTCCTCATTGCGAAGTTCTTCCACTGGAACCTTGATCTGTTTCCTCTTTGGAGCCATAATTCCCTATCTCTTCATCTTGACAGGCTCCTGTGTTTGTTTGGCTCTGTGTCTTAGATAGAGCTGTCACATCTGTTACATTATAAGGGGAAGAGCCTTAGGTATTCATCAGTACTGGCAACCCATTTCACCATTTTGTGCTGCTGTATGTGGAGGAGAGGTCTGAGAGGGAAGAATGCTGCTTTCTCAGTGCTTGCCCTTTTCTAGGCACTTCTCCCACTTTGTGTATGGGACTAGTGCCCCTCTACCTGTTTCCCTGGCCATTGTTCCCACAGTGGGTGGGTCTGCAGATGTTCTAGGACCATGGAGGCCCTGTAAACAAGTGGACTCTGCTGAGAAACCGGCAGTTTCATCCTCTGCCCCAACCCTCACTGGTTTTCACAGCCAGAAGCAATGCAGCATTATTTCCCCCAACACTGGAACCATGAGCTACGCGGTTTGTTCTGTTGCTGAGAGCACTCCCTAGGTGTTCCTCCCTACTTTTTAAAACATGTGACTGCACTTTCCGCCAGCCTTCCACTGCTGCTGCTCTTGCTGCTGCCAACACACTGCTTCCCTTCCACTCCAACTCAGCCCCGCTTACCTGTCTGGATGAGTGTTTCTTCTTTATATCTTTGTTTGTTGGACTTCTATACAGCTTCATTTCCTGGAACTTCTGGTTGTCTGTAGTTTTGAGGTAGTTGTATTCCTTCCTATGTGTGGAGAAAGATGCAGCATGTTTTCATCTTGGCCGGAAGTTCCTCACTTGCTTTTCATTGCTTGGAATCTTTTTTGCCTTTCCCTTCTGGCTTGTAGTATTTCTGTTGAAAGTCTGCTGATGGACTTATCGGAGCTCCCTTGTATATTATTAGCTGTTTCTCCATTACTGTTTTTAGGATTCTCTGTTTGTCTTTGAGTTTTGTCATTTTCATTATTATGTGCCTTGGAGTGAGCCTGTTTGGGTTCATTTTCATAGGGACCTTCGTTGCTTTCTGGACTTGCATAACTTTTACTCTCATCAAGTCAGGGAAGTTTTTTGTCATTACTTTTTTTTTAAGTATTTTATTGATTATATTGTTACAATAGTTCCAACTTTCTCCCCTTTATTCCACTTCACCCAGCATCTCCCTCCCCCAGCAATCCCCCCCCAAGTCCATACCCATGGTTTGTACATACAAGCTTTCCCGCTTCACCCTTTCATATATTCTTCTTCTTCTTCTCTCTTTCTCTTTTTTTACTAAATATGTGATTAATTAATTATTTTAACAATAAAAAAATAATTATCCCTCCCTCTCAGATATTAAGACCCTTTGTAATCTTGTAAAGGACAATGGGCGAAGGTTTCAAGCTCCTCTAGCTGCTTCAAGCTGGACATGGTCGTCAAGAAATCCTTATTAATAGTGGGGCTGTGGAGGGGAGGGTGGCCTTCCCACATGGGGAAACATCGTGCAGACTCCAGGTCAGTTGGCGGTCTCTGGACAATGACGTGCTTAGTTTAACAGGCTGGCACACTTGTTGTATTCTGGAGGCAACAGATTTGGTAAAAATGGTTAAAAGACATCATTCAATCCATAACTACTAGATGACAAAAGGCAGGGATTAATTTTTCAACGTTCCACATTAGTGGAAATAAAAAGAAAAAAGGGCTTCTTTAGATGAAGGTGTGCTAGGCACATCTCACCTGTCCAAAACCCTTTTGCCCATTATATTAATTTGGGCTGAGGAAAATATTTTAGGTTTCCTCCCGCTCAGAACTCTGGGCCCTTTCTGTCCAAGACATTAGAATAGAAAAGAGAAACCAGTTTTAGAGTTAAGCTCACAGACCACCCCATTCTTCACCAACCCAACCATTTAGTTCAGCCAAACCATTGAGTCTCAGGAGGCAGCGCTGCAGAGAGGATTAAGTGAGGCTTATGCGTACAGACAATCACTCAGGTAATGCGGTCATAGGCTTATGTCCTTTGAAAACAGAAAACACGTGTTAATTTATGTAACATAACCCACAAACAAGTCTCTAAATCTGTAAAACTGTCTTATTGGGAAGACATCCAGTTGCAAGGCACTTGACATTCTACTTGCCTGCAACCTGAATATCTTTGATGATATCACAGACATGGTTTAATTTTCAAGTGAAACCATATTTTAAATGAGAAGAAACTTTTAAGACTGTTAGCTGCACTACTTTATAGTCTACCGCTGATCATTGTGATTTTCCTTGAATAATAATTTTTCTCCCTAAGGTTACCCTCCTTGTCATTAAAAGGACTACATTAAATCTATTTTTAATTTATCCTGTTCATTTGCATAAACACAACAAGAGCAGCAAATGATCACTTATGATCTTTAGCTCTGCTTTGCTCGAACTTACCCAAGGAACATTTAGGGTGACCCTCAGTCTGCTCTTCAGGGCACAGAAGCTGGGACACATACCTGGCATTCATCCTTGCCTGTACACACCTTTCCTTTCCAAGTCTTTCTGGTTTTTCATTGTGCCTTAAGGTCCCTTCTAACCATCTTTCAGGAAAACAACCTTCGTTCCTTCCCTGGAAAGATTGCTGTGGACCGCACAACCAACCATGGTACCAGGCCTTTTATCTAGCGGGCTTTTATTATGTTTGAAAGTCATTCCCAGTTCCTCAGGGGTTTTTGGTAACAACCTGAGCCCAAGCATGTGTCCTTTAGGCTTCACATTCCAGTCAAAGAATTGGTCAAAAAAAAGAAAAAAAAAGGAACCTCTATTAACAACTGGTCTTATCAGTTTTATGCAAAGAAACTTATGTCATTACTTACTTGTTTAGAATGCCAAACTCTGGAGGGATCAGATAGAAAGAAAAATATACAACGTGAAGGTAAAGCTTTTTCCTAATATTCACTGAACTGGCATTTCCATTCTTCATATTTTCATTTTTCCCCCACTAAAAAAATTTTTTTGTTTGTTTTTCCATTACAGTTGTCTCATTTTATTCCCCCTCTTGCTTCCCTGCACCCTGCCCCTCCTTTCCCCCACATTCAGTCCCCACTCAGTTGCCCATGTCTGTGGGTCATTTATACATTTTCTTTGACTTGACCCTTCCCCTTCTTACCCCCTTCTCTCCCTCCCCCCTCACCCCTTGTTACTGTTAGTCTACTTCTTGTTTACATACCTCTGGTTCAATTTCGCTCATTTATTTGTGTTGTTCATTAGTTTCCTATAATAGGTGACAGCATAAGGTACTTTTCTTTCATTGCCTGGCTTATGTCGCTAAGCATTATTCTCTCTAGTTCCATCCATGTTGTTGCAAATGGTAGAAGTTCCTTCTTTTTTTCTGCTACATAATACTCCATTGTGTAAAGGTACCACGGTTTTTTGATCCACTCATCTACAGATGGGCATTTAGGTTGTTTTCAGCACTTGGCTATTGTAAATAGTGCTGCTATGAACATTGGAGTGCGTAGGTTCTTTTGAATTGGTATTTCAGGATTTTTTGGATATAATCCTAGCAATGGAATTGCTGGTTCAAAAGGCAGTTCCATTTTTAGTTTTCTGAGGAAATTCCAAACTGTTTTTCATAGTGGCTGCACCGGTCTGCATTCCCACCAGCAATGCACCAGGGTTCCCATTTCTCCGCATCCTCGCCAGCACAAGTTGTTTGTTAATTTGTTGATGATGGCCATTCTGACTGGTGTGAGGTGGTATCTCATTGTGGTTTTTATTTGCATCTCTCTGATGGCTACTGATG
This sequence comes from Furipterus horrens, assembly GCF_987537825.1. NCBI lineage: Eukaryota > Metazoa > Chordata > Mammalia > Chiroptera > Furipteridae > Furipterus > Furipterus horrens. The sequence continues at coordinate 58,220,432 of NW_028327187.1, forward strand.
TTGAGCATTCTTTCATATGTCTATGGGCCCTCTGTATGTCCTCTTTGGAGAAGTGTTTGTTCAGATCTTTTACCCATTTTTTAATTGGGTTGTCTGTCTTCTTGGTGTTGAGTCGTATGAGTTCTTTATATATTTTGGAGATCAATCCTTTGTCTGAGATGTCATTAGCGAGTATATTTTCCCATATGGTTGGTTTCCTTTTCATCTTGCTGATGTTTTCTTTAGATGAGCAGAAACTTTTTAGTTTGATGTAGTCCCATTTGTTTATTTTTTTTTTATTTCCCTTGCCTTAGGAGATATATCAGTGAAAATGTTGCTACATGGGATATCTGAAATGTTCCTGCCTATGTTTTCCTCTAGGACTTTTATGGTATCACGGCCTACATTTAAGTCTTTGATCCATTTTGAGTTTATTCTGGTGTATGGTGTAAGTTGGTGGTCTAGTTTCATTTTTTCGCATGTCCCTGTCTAGTTCTCCCAACACAATTTGTTGAAGAAGCTCTTTTCACTCCATTTGATGTTCTTTCCCCCTTTGTCAAATGTTAGTTGACCATATGAACCTGGGTTTATTTCTGGGCTCTCAATTCTGTTCCATTGATCTATATGTCTATTTTTATGCCAGTACCAGGTTCTTTGGATTACCGTGGCCTTGTAGTATAGTTTGATATTAGGTATTGTGATTCCTCCTACTGTGTTCTTCTTCCTCAAAATTGCTGTGGCTATTCGGGCTCTTTTTTGGTTCCATATAAATTTTTGAAGCATTTGTTCTAGGTCTGTGAAATATGTTGCTGGTATTTTAATAGGGATTGCATTGAATCTATAAATTGCTTTAGGTAGCAAGAACATTTTAATGATGTTGATTCTTCCCATCCATGAGCATGGTATATGCTTCCATTTATTTGTATCTTCTTTAATTTCTTTCTTCAGTGTTATGTAGTTTTCTGAGTACAGTTCTTTTACCTCCTTGGTTAAGTTTATTCCTGGGTATTTTATTTTTCTTGTTGCTATGGTAAATGGGATTTTTCTTTCAGTTTCTATCTCTGAGTTTTTATTGTTGGTGTATAAAAATGCCTTCGATTTCTTAATATTGACTTTGTATCCTGCTATTTTGCCTAACTCACTTATTAAGTTGAGTAGTTTTTTTTGTGGAGTCTATAGGGTTTTCTATGTACACTATCATGTCATCTGCAAATAATGACAGTTTTACCTCCTCTTTTCCAATTTGCATGCCTTTTATTTCTCTTTCTTGTCTGATTGCTGTGGCTAGAACTTCCAAGACTATGTTGAATAGGAGTGGAGAGAGCGGACATCCTTGTCTTGTTCCTGATCTCAGGGGGAATGCTCTCAGTTTTTGCCCATTGAGTATGATGGTGGCTTCAGGTTTCTCGTATATGGCCTTTATTATGTTGAGGTATGCTCCCTCTATTCCCATTGTGCTGAAAGTTTTTATCATAAATGGGTGTTGTACTTTATCAAATGCTTTTTCTGCATCTATTGATATGATCATGTGGTTTTTGTCTTTCATTTGGTTTATGTGGTGTATTATGTTTATGGATTTGCGAATATTACACCATCCTTGCATCCCTGGGATGAATCCCACTTGATCCGGTTGTATTATCTTTCTAATATGTTGCTGGATCCGGTTTGCCAATATTTTGTTGAGGATTTTATCATCTATGTTCATCAGCGATATTAGCCTGTAGTTTTCTTTCCTTGTTGTGTCTTGACCTGGTTTTGGAATTAGGGTTATACTGGCTTCATAGAACGAGTTTGAGAGTCTTGCCTCTTCTTGTATCTTTAGGAATAGTCTGAGGAAGATAGGAGTTAGTTCCTTCCTAAAGGTTTTGTAGAATTCACTTGTGAAGCCATCCGGTCCAGGGCTTTTATGTGCCGGGAGGTTTTTGATTACTGCTTCAATTTCACTAGCTGTTATTAGTCTATTCAGACTTTCTGCTTCTTCTTGATTCAGTTTGGGAAGACTATAGGTTTCCAGGAATTTGTCCATTTCCTCTCGGTTGTCAAATTTCTTGCCATACAGTTGTTCGTAATAATTTATTACAATCCTTTGTATTTCTGTTGTATCAGTTGTGATTTCTCCTCTTTCTTTTCTGATTTTATTTATTTGGGCCATCTCTCTTTTTTTCTTGACGAGCCTGGTTAAAGGCTTGTCAATTTTGTTTATCTTTTCAAAGAACCAGCTTCTACTTTTGTTGATGTTTTGAATTGTTAGTTTAGTCTCTATGTCATTTAATTGTGCTCTGATCTTGATGATTTCCTTCTTTCTCCTTGATCTGGGCTTTGCTTGTAGCTCTTCCTCTAGTTCTTCTAGCCATAGGGTGAAATGTTTTATTAGAGATTCCTCCAGCTTTTTTAGATAGACCCGTATTGCTATGAACTTTCTTCTCAGGACTGCTTTCGCTGTATCCCCTAGGTTTTGGATTGTTGTGTGTTCATTATCATTAGTTTCCAGAATCTTTTTGATTCCTTCCTTGATGTCTTTGTTAACCCATTCATTATTTAATAGCATGTTATTCATTATCCATGAGTTTGAATGTTTTTGAGTTTTTTCCTTGAGGTTGATTTCCAATTTTAAGCCATTGTGATCTGAGAAGATGCTTGATATAATTTCAATTTTCTTGAATTTGTTAAGGCTCGTTTTGTGTCCTACCATGTGGTCTATCTTTGAAAATGTCCCATGTGCACTTTAGAAGAATGTATATGTTGCTTCTTTGAGGTGAAAAGTTCTATATATATCGACTATGTCCATTTGATCTAGAGTGTTGTTCAGTGCCTCAATGTCTTTGGTGTTTCTTTGCTTCGAAGATCTGTCCATTGTTGACAATGGGGTGTTAAAGTCCCCTACTATGAGTGTGTTGCTGTCTAGATCTTTCTTGGAGTCTTTCAAAATTTTCCTTATATATTTGGGTGCTCCTAAGTTGGGTGCATATATATTTATGTGTTATATCTTCTTGATGGATTTTTCCCTTAAGAATTATGAAATGCCCTTCTTTGTCTCTTTTTATGGACTTTGCTGTGAAATCTGTTTTGTTTGATATGAGTATTGCTACCCCAGCTTTTTTTTTATGTTCATTTTCTTGAAATACTTTTTCCATCCCTTTACTTTCAGTCTGTGTAGATCTTTTGTTCTAAGGTGGGTCTCTTGTAGACAGCATATATGTGGGTCATTCTTTCTAATCCATTCAGCTACCCTATGTCTTTTAATTGGAGCATTTAATCCATTTACATTGAAGGTTATTACCGATAAGTACTTACTCATTGTCATTTTTCCCCTTTGTACTCCTGTTCTTCTCTGTCTCTCTGTTTCTTTATCTTCTTAGAGCAGACCCTTTAGCATCTCTTGCATTGCTGGTTTGGTGGAGATGTATTCCTTTAGCCTTCTTTTGTCTTGGAAGCTCCTTATTCACCCTCCATTTTGAATGAGAGCTTTGCTGGGTAGGGTATTCTAGGTAGGCCTTTGTTTTTCATTGCTTGAAATATTGTTTGCCATTCCCTTCTGGCTTGTAGTGTTTCTGCTGAGAAATCTTAGGATAGCCTTATTGGGGCTCCCTTGTATGTTATTGGTTGTTTCTCTCTTGCTGCTTTTAGGATTATCTCTTTGTCTTTGAATGTTGCCATTTTAATTATGATGTGTCTTGAGGTGGGCCTGTTGGGGTTCATCTTCATTGGGACCCTCTGTGCTTCCTGGATTTGCGTGACTTTATTTCTCCTCATGTTAGGGAAGTTTTCTGTCATTAGGTTTTCAAAGAGGTTTTCTATCCCTTGCTCTCCTTCTTCTCCTTCTGGAATTCCTATGATACGGATATTATTACGTTTCATGTTGTCCTGCAGCTGTCTTAGAACCTCTTCAGTCTTGTTCAGTCTTTTTTCATTTTGTTGCATTGTCTGGGAGTTTTTGTGTACGTTGTCTACCAGCTCTCTGATGCGATCTTCTGCTTCCTCTAGCCTGCTTTTAATTCCTTCTACTGCGTTCTTCAATTCAGAGATTGTATTCTTCATTTCCTCCTGGCTCTTATTGATAGCTTCTATGTCCTTTTTCATGCTTGTGTAATTGTCTGTAAGTTCCTTGTAGTATTTATGGAGTTTCTTGTAGTTTCCCGGGAGTTCTTTGTAGTTTCCGCTGAGCTCATTCAGCTTGTCCATAATCCATGTTTTGAATTCCGTATCTGATATTTTGCTTTCCTCTGTTTCATTTAGCACTCTTTCTGGGGATTCTACCTTTCCTTTGGATGGGGGGTTGTTTCTCTGTCTCCCCATTTTTGTGATTCCTATTGTTTGTTGGTGCTTCTTAGAATGATCTGCACTTCCTGAATCTGCCTCTGGTAGCATCAGATCATGTACCAGACTGGCCCTAGGCAGCCTATTGGAGACTTCCAGGGATCTACTACCTTTGTCCGTCTTCTTTAGTTGTTAATCTACTCAATATGTGATTAGCCGTCAGGCTTAAGGACCGTGGGTGTGGCAGCTTAATTCCTGTAGGCAGGGCTTTTTTTCCCCCTTAGGCTGACGCCACTTGGAGGGGAATGGTCTGTCTGCTGTCCTGGGGTTGAGTCAGCAATGGCTGGTCCTGGGAGGATGTTAGTGTAGCTTACACTTACTCCTCTGCTCTCTTGGATCTCCATCTGTATTGTCCTTGATGTTATTTCTTTAATCTGTCTGGTTGTATTTCAGCTACTCTTTGGTGGGTCTTTTTCTCTGGTGAGTTGATGGAGAGTCACTCTGCCCACCTTGTGTTGAGATCTTTTGTGGAGGTGCTGCTAAAACATAATCACACAACCCAGGCCAGAAACCCACACCCTCCAATATCTTTCCCAACTACAATCTCACTATAGGTTGCAAATGAGCCCATATTAATATACTTGTGGAGATATTGGGACTCTTATTTCATACGAGAAACATATAGGAGTTGTTTTAAATGAAGGAAGGGTAATTTTTGAGCTGGAAGTTGATAGGGTAATAATATTAGCAATTAGGGTCAAGGTTATGTAAGACAGCAATTAACATTTACACTGTATGTTTCAAAAGGTGGAAAGGGTTACAGTGTGTAGTGAGAAAGTGGAAGTGTATAGTATTAGGATTACATAATCAGTATATGCTACATATTTAGTGTGGAAGGGACGATAGACAGAACAGAAATCCAGGCAGACAGACAGTCAGAAATTGAAGCAGAGGTCTGAGGAAGTTAGAAGGTAGGAAACAGATTGAGAAAGAATTTTTCAAGAATAAAAATACAGAGTAGAAAATAGCAAGACAGGAAGGGAGAGAGGAAAGAGAGAGAGAAAGTAGAGAGGAGAAGGGTAAGAGAGAGAACGAAAGAAGGGGAGGAAGAAGAGGGAGGACCGGATAAAAACTTTAAAATATATATATATATATATATGATAAAAAAAATAGGAGATTAAAACATGATATAAAATAACAAGATAGAGAGAAAGAGAGAATATATAGGGATAGGAATAAGTGATGGGAAAGCAAGAGTATGGGGGAGGGAAAGAACACGGGGGAGGGAAGGAAATCAAGAGGAAGAGGAGATATTAGGAGGGAAAGAATGAAATTGTGTTGAGAAAGATAGGATGAAGAAGAGAAATACAAGAGGAAGAGAAAGAAGTGAGCGGATGGGGTGGAAATAGAGAAAGGTTGAGAAAGGGAGGGTGAAGGGGGAGGGGAATAGATTAGAATTAAAATTTAAAAATTAAAAGATTAGAATATAAAGTGGAATAGGGAGAGAGAAAGAAAGAGAGATAGAATATTTACAGAGAAAGAAGGAAGATCAGGGCAAGGGAGGAAAGAAAAATGAATGTAGACTGAGGGAGGACAAAATAAAGAAAGAAATTTAATAAAATTGAAAGTGCTTAGCGTAGAGAAAGGAGAGAGAGAAAGGAAACGGACAGAGGATGAGGATAAGGGGGAGGGAAGGGGATTAGAAAAAGAGAATAGGAAGGAAAGGGAGAGAACTTAAAATTAAAAAATTAACAAAGAATAGGATGAAGGGGAGACATGCTAAGGGGAGAGAAGGGAGGGAAAAGGAGGGGAGAAAAGGAGAGAGAATAAGAAAGGACGGGAGGGACAGTTAGAGAGAGGGTGAGAAATAAAAGAATGAGAGGATTTTAACTCAATTCTACTTTTAGGCACAGTCTGGCTATTTATGGTTTGTTTGTTTTTTGTTTTTCCTTCCTTCCTTCCTGAGTCTGCCCCTATTCTAAATTCCATGGGTTTCAAATCTTTTCTGGTTGGTTGGCTGGCTGTGGGAAGGTCCTGCTTGATTCTGGGATGGCTGGTCTTTTATTCGTGGGCCTACCGCCGCTCTGCTGTGAGCTGCGTTTAGTTGTCCCCTCCTGTGGCACCCTCAGCCCTCCTCAGACTTGTCCAGCTACTCCTTCCCACTGTTGGTCCAGCCTGTGCCTGCCAGCAATCCCCGCCCTGCCTCCAGTCGTGTCTCTATTCCCAGGCTACAGCTTCTGCTCTCTTCCCTGTCTATATGCCTGCACACCCTACCTCTCTCCCTCTCTAAAAACTGTCCCTTTGTTCTGCAGGACTCTGGCACAGTCGGTCAAAGCGCCGGGCCCAGTGGCACTTTCCTGCCCAGGACCTCTCCCCTAGTCTGGAGCTCTGCAGTGGCTTTCCTGCGTGGGCTCTTCTCCTTGCCCCAAAACTGTCTCTATTCCTAGCTACAGCTTCCGCTGGCTTCCCTGTCTGTAGGCCTGCACGCTCTATCTCTCTTCCCACCCCAGCACCATCCCTTTGTTCTGCAGGATTCTAGTGTGGTCGGTCAGCACAGCGCTCTCCTTCTCAGGAGCTCTCCGCCAGTCCGGAGCTCCGCAGCAGCCTTTCCCTGCGGGCCCTTCTCCCCGCCCTAAAACCGTCTCCACTCCAGAATTACTGCCTCTGCTCTCTTCCCTATTTACACGCGCTGCGCCTCCTATTTCTCTGCTAGCCCCAAACCTGCCTTTTGTTCTGTGAGATTCTAGCGCGATTGCTCAAAGCGCTGTGGGCATGCACTGTTCTCTTGCTCAGGAGTTCTCCCCTGGTCTGGAGTTCTGCAGCAGCTTTTCTGTGCTGCCGGTCTCCTTGCCCCCAAACTGTCCCTTTGTTCTGTAGAGCCCTACTGCAAGTGCTGCGCACACCCGGAATGCTGAGCTTTCGGTCGGAGGTTGCAGCTGAGGAGGTTTCTCTCTAGACTGAGATCACACAGTTTCTCCCAGTCCGGGTTTTTCACTGTTCTCTCACTCCTCTGGCTTTTTTAGCCAAATCCTCTCCCTAACTCCCTACAAGAATTCACTCATCGGTGTGCCCCTAACAGGGGGCACCTCCAAGCAGCTATCGGCTAGTGAGCTCTCCGACTTGGTACTGCAGACGCACCGGGTCCTGGAATGACTCAGCCTGCAGTGTGTGGTAAACCCCTCCACCCCCCTCCACGCTGCTCCCACGCTCTCCTCCCTGTCCACGCTATCAGAGGTCCACATTCACTCAGTCACTCCTCTCCCCATTCGTTCCTGCAGTCTCTCCTTAACAGGGGCGAGCTGAGAACACTGCCCCTATTCCGCCGCCATCTTCCTCCTCTCCATCATTACTTTTTCAAACAGGTTTTCTATCCCTTGGTCCCCTTCTTTTTCCTCTTGTATCTCTATGATATGGATATTATTACATTTCATATTTCCCTGCAGCTCTCTTTTTCAGTGTTTTTTCATTTTGTTGCACTGTCTGGGGTTTTTTTGTTTTTTTTTTCTACATTGTCCCCCAACTCGCTGATCTGATCATCTGCTTCATCTAGCCTGCTTTTGATTCTTTCTGCTATGTTCTTCAATTCAGAAATTGTATTCTTCATTTTCTCCTGGATCTTATTGGTAGTTTCTATGTTCTTTTTAATGCTAGTGTAGTTTGCAGTAAGTTCCTTGCAGCTTCCCTGGAGTTCTTTGTAGTCCCCCTGTAGTTCTTTGTAGTTTCCCTGGAGTGTTTGTAGTTTTATCTTATTTTGTTGAGTTCATTGAGCTTTATTTTAACTGTTTTTTGAATTCCAAGTGTGATAGTTTGCTTGCCTCTATGTCATTAAACACTCTTTCTGGAGATTCATTTCCTTTCATTGGGGGATTATTTCTTTGTCTACCCATTTCAGGTGACTCTTCTTGTTTGTTTCTGTGTCTTAGATTGGTCTGCTTTGACTTCCTGTCTTTGTGGTGTGACCTTCTATACAGAAGAACTGTGGGACTCAGTGGTGCAGTCTCTTTGATCTCTTGAGCTTAGTGCTCTTGGGATGCCCTTTATACCCTTTGTTTAAGCTGTCTGGTTGTATTTAAGTTACTCTTTGGTAGAAGCTTCCCTCTGGCTAGTTGATTGAGAGTCAATCTTCTCACCTTGTCTTGAGTTCTTTTGTGCAGATGCTGTTAAAACATAAAGACACAATCCAGGCAAGAAACCTTCACCGTCCAAAATATCCCCCACCCACAATCACACTATCAGCAGTAAATAAGACAGTATTAATATAGATGTAAAGAATTTAAGACTATTATTCTATATGAAAAACAGATAAGAGTTGTTTTAACTGAAAGAAAGATGATTTTTGAGAAGGGAGAATGAGGAGCAATAATTGTAGCTAGTACTGACAAGACAATGCAAGAAATAAAGTAAAATTTACATTATATGTAAGAAAAGGAGGGAAGAAGGCAGAATTAAGAAAAAAGAGAGGGAAAGCATATAGTATTAGGTTTTTAAAAAGTTTTATATATATGTGTATATATACACATACATATGTGTATACACACACACACATATATATATATATATATTATATATATATAATATATATATATATTATATATATGGTGTGAGAAAAAATGTAAACAAAACAAAGAAAATAAAGAAGAAGAGAAAGAAAAGGTAGGAACCAAATTAGAGAAAAAGTGCTATAGACAACCAATAAGCTAAGATTAATATAGGTGGATAGCCCTGGCTGGTTTAGCTCAGTGGATTGAGCGTCGGCCTGCGAGCTAAGTGTCGCTGGTTCGATCTTCCAGTCAGGGTACATCAGAGAGAAGGAAAACTCTGACTCCAAAAAACCTCCGCTGCCTTGCGGCATACCTCTTCAGGGGAAAGGCTAAGGGAGTAAACCCCGACAGAAAATCCGGAGCCGGAGTCCCTAAGGCGGTTTGACGTTGTAGTCAACACCGGCAACTCCTGCGGCGCACCTGAAGCCAAGCTGTATCGACTCCGTCTTTCCCTTGGACCCTTCAGCTGCGAAGAGAGGGGGGGTCTGCTGCATGGGCAACAGCAGACCCTCCATATTACCCTGCCCAGGCTCTGTAGCTTCAGCATCATCGCAAGATGTCGATTCAACACGGGAGGAGACAGATACCATGTCACTCCCGAGTCGGACTGCACAACCATTCTCGGCGGTGCAGATAGACTCTTAAGAAGCTACACCATCGTCTCTCGAGACGGACGGCTGCCGACGAATATAGGTGGATGGGAATTAGAGGAAAAAAAGAAAGAAAGAGAGAAAGAAAGAAAGAAAGAAAGAAAGAAAGAAAGAAAGAAAGAAAGAAAGAAAGAAAGAAAGAAAGAAAAGCTTACAAGATGTCTAGAGGAAAGGAAAGTGTTTTTGAGATGATAGATGGAGAAAGAATACTAAGAGTAAGGAATGAAAATCAGGCTAACGGAAAAGTTCAGATTTAACATGAAAGAAAGAAAGGGCTAGAGGAAATTATTAATGGAGTGGGAGAGGGGGACAATAGGATTTGAGATTTTAAATACCGAAACAGTGAATATCTATTTTTAAACTGCAGTAATGCCATATCTACCACCGTATCCTACCCCTGGCTGGTTTGGCTCAGTGGATTGAGTGTCGGCCTGCGAGCTAAGTGTCGCTGGTTCGATCTTCCAGTCAGGGCACATCAGAGAAGGAAAACTCTGACTCCAAAAAACCTCCGCTGCCTTGCGGCATACCTCTTCAGGGGAAAGGCTAAGGGAGTAAACCCCGACAGAAAATCCGGAGCCGGAGTCCCTAAGGCGGTTTGACGTTGTAGTCAACACCGGCAACTCCTGCGGCGCACCTGAAGCCAAGCTGTATTGACTCTGTCTTTCCCTTGGACCCTTCAGCTGCGAAGAGAGGGGGGGTCTACTGCATGGGCAACAGCAGACCCTCCATATCACCCTGCCCAGGCTCTGTAGCTTCAGCTTCACTGGAGAGGACACTCCAGCGTCATCGCAAGATGTCGATTCAACAGGGGAGGAGACAGATACCGTGTCACTCCCGAGTCGGACTGCGCAGCCATTCTCAGCGGTGCAGATAGACTCTTAAGAAGCTACACCATCGTCTCTCGAGACGGACGGCTGCCGACGACGACCACCGTATCCATAATCAATGTGCAAAAATTGATCAAGATGGAGAGAGTAAGTGTATTTTATGAACAGGAAAAAGAATGTTTGATGACTAATGACAAGAAAAATAGTTTTGAGATGCTGGAGAGGGGAGAAATAGTAAGAATGCAGAATGGCTACTAGTCATAGTAAGAGAGAAGATAGAATTTAAAACAAAAGTAAGAAGAGATCAGATGATAGAGTAGTAGAAAAGAAGAGCAAAATATAAGATTTGAACTAAATTATAATATTAAAACTAGTGACTTAAAATGCATAAACTGGGATGACAAGAAAATAACTCATGAAGACCACAGTGGAATTCATCTCAGTGGTATCTGGTTTTTACCGCTTTCTTCTCTTTCTGGATCCACCCCTGGTCAGAGCTCCATAGATTTCATAATCCCTTTTCTGGCTGGCTGGCTGTGAGATTTAGCTGGATGCTGAGGCTGCTGTTCTTTCACTTGTGGGTATGCCGACCTCTCCTCTTATAGCAGCTATCCACTGTAAGCCATACTGGGTTGTGTCCCTCCATTGGTCCTGCAGTGCACTTTAGTCTTCTGCATTTTTATTTAGCAGAGTTCCTGTACCCACATGCTTGTGAAGGAGCCCTGAGTCCCTGCTGAGTCTTGAGTCTTGCCTCCATTCTCCTTCCAAAAGAGTCTCTGTGTGGTCCCCATGCTGCAGCACCAGGCCCTCTGCATTTTTTTTTTAGCAGAGCCACTGTGCCTGCTCAGACATGTGAGCCCAGGGCTCCCTGCTGACTATTGGGTCTTGCCTCAGCTCTCCTTCCAAAAAAGTATCTATGTGATCCCCACATTGCAGCATCAATCTCTGGGGGCCCTGTTCTCTGTCCTCTCCCCTTTCCCAGAAATCACACAGTCTCTCGCAGTCAGGGATGGCCTCTGTCTTCCCGTGCCTCTGACGGTTTCATCCAGACTTTCTCACTGAATCTTTTCTGGATGTTGCTGGGCAGGACACCTATAGTAGGAGCACAGTTTCCAGGACTGACACTACCCTGGCCTTCCCTCCTTGACCCAATAGCTCCTACACTGTGCAGCCAGAAACTCTGGGCTTGGCTGGGCTGTGCAGCCCTGGTGACTCTGCTTAGCAAATGTGGGCCATGGTTTTTTTCCACTCCCATGCAGTCCCCGTGCTCCTGTCCCTGTTTGAACTGACTCACATCCACTCTCACTCACTCTCCACTCTGTGCTTTTACTTCAAGTCTGTTCCATGATGGGAGCAAGTACACAGGGTGCTAGCTACTCTGCTGCCATCTTTTTCCTGGCAAACATCTTAATGTACCTCAAATTAGGATTGATGTTAGATTTGGAATAAGACTAATATGTGGTGGAATATCTGGGTGCATCTGTTGGGACCTGAATAGAGCAGAAAAAGAAGGGAGATGTGTGCTGGGAGAAACAGTGGAAGAAGGGAAATGTGGAGGGGGGAATACCTTCTAAATAATGCCAGATTCATCACTCACATCCAGCTCTACAGGACCCTGACATTTATTCTCCTAGACATGTGGGTTTCAATACTGGATATCCATTAGAATCTCCTCTAATGCTCAGACTCAACCAACTGAATCAGTATCTCTAAGGATATGTTCAGTCATTGGTATATTTAACATTCTTCAGTTGATTCTAATTAGCTGCCAAAATTGAAAACCATGCCTGGTGTTGTATTAGTTTTCTGGGCCTGCCATAACGAGATGGCACAGACTGAGTGGCTTAAGCAACAGAAATCTATTTCTCACAGTTCTGGAGGCTCAAAGTTCAAGATATAGGTGTCTGTCAGTTTAGTTTCTTATGAAACCTCTCTCCTTGGCTTCCAGATGGCTTCCCTCTTATGCCTTCTTCACATGGTCATACTTCTGTACATATGCACTCCTGGTATCTTTCTCTCTGTCCTAAATTCCTCTTATAAGGACACAAATAAGATGGGATTAGGGCCCATCCTAATGACCTCTTTTAGCTTAATCACCACTTTAAAGGCCCTATCTTCAAGCAGTCACAATCTGAGATACTGGGGATAAAAGCTTCAAGATATTAATTTGTGTCAGACACAGTTCTGTCCAGAAGAGATGGTGTTAGAAACACCTTGGGCTGAGAAACTCATTTATCTTCTACCTGCTTTCCTGGAACTTCCACACAGCACTTTTATAATCACCAAGTTTTGAAGAAGTTGGTCATGTGGCCACAACTAACTAAAAAAAAAAAAAGGCTACAAAATGTAGACGTTTATTGGGAATATTACTGTCAAATAAATGTGGGATTCTATTATTAAGAAAGAAGAATTATTATAAAATATGTGCTACACCTGTGCACACAAGGCAGCAAAAAGTACCCCTCAATTATCATGTTCTTTCTACCCAGTTTTTCACCCTCATTTTTCATGGGTTCAAACAAAACAACTGCTTCAGTGACACCCGAGCTCATTCCATCATCTTCCAAAATTCCTTGCTGCAGACTCTGCCCAGCTCATCACAAGTTAGCATACATAGGTTTAATCTATGTCATTCATTTACTCACTCATTTATTCAACACATATTTATTGGTTATATATTAGATACACTGTGATAGGTACTGAAGATAAAGCATAGAACCTGACAGACATAATCCTGGTTCTCACAAAGCTTACATTCTAGAAGAATTGATACACTCAAGAGTTAGGTGCTAGTAAGAAAGTAATGTGGTGAAACGTGATATGGAATGCCAAGAGTAGAAGGGCAGGGAATGGGTTCTGAAGTTATTTTGACCTGATACTCAATTAGCAAGAAGTACTTAGCAGTGGGAAGATATAGGAGCTGAGCTCTCTAGGCAGGAAGAACATCAAGAAGAATGACCTTAAGTTTTGAAAAGCTTGGCATGTTTAGAAAGCAGGTTGGATGTCATTGTGTACATATTGGGAGCACACTGTTAAGTAATAAGGTTAGAGTGTTAGGAGAGCCAGAACACCTAAGGCCTGTGGGTCATGGTAAGGACTCTCGGTTTGGTTCTTATTATGATGGAGCCATTGGTGTGCTTTAAGAAAAGAAGGGATATTATAATCTACCTTACTAATAATGCTCACTCTCAATGACTTCCTTGGAGAACAGATTGAAATAGAGCAACAGTAGGAGCAAGGTGACAATTTAGGAGTCTACCACAGACATAAGTGGAGGGGTTACAGTGGCATGGACCAGGCTCTTACCAATGGAAGGGGTAAGAAGGGATTTCAAATGAGACATACCCTGGAAACTGAATGCGCTGACAAAGTCTGTGTGTGCGATGACAAACAGAAAGGGATCAAGTGTGTTTCTTGAAATGTAGATTGTTGCTACTGGATTAGGGAAGTTTTGATTAGATGGAGAAGTGAATGGAGAACTTAGTTGGGTCAAAGTCAAGAAATTGGCAGATTTTTTTTTTTTTTTTTTGGTCATGTTGTTTGTGGAGCCTATGAAAAATCATGGTGGGGCAATGTAGTTGGATACTTAAGTCTGGAGCTCTTGGGAATATTCTCAGTTATGGCAAAAACAAAACAAACACAAACAATAAACCAACTGTATGAGCTTAACAGAATATTTTAATAGAAAAATACACATAAGATCAGAACACAGCTCTATATTCTGTAAGGGATGCAAACTCTTTTAATAATCAGCTTTACTAAGCTATAATTTATGTTCCATATAATGCATCTATTTTAGTACTATAATGTGATAAATTTAGATAAATGCATTTGCACATATAACCACTGCAATCAACATAAAACACTGTTAGGAAAACTTTTGAGATTTCTGTGAAATTTCTTCATGAAACTCATTATGTTGTTTTTATAGAACAAAAGAAATACATGCACATGAGTTAGAGAAAGATATAATGGAATAAAGGATAAGTTTCAATGTTTGGAACAGTTTTTGAGGTTTTTGCTTTGGTGAAGATATCTACAGGAGAATGACTAGTTCTAATGCATATGTATGTGGGACAGGGTGCCTGCCATCAACATAGAAGGTCAAGTGAGAAGTCAGATCAGGGGACCACAAAATTTTCTCATCCCAAACTGTCTCATGAATCTGAAATGCCTGAAATTATTCACCATTTTGGCTTAAAATATTTGCAATTATCTTTGGGATATGAGTAAAGTTCACATAAATTTCCCCTGAGAGATGCCTTTAGGATAATGTAGAAAGCCAACACTCCACTAACATATGCACATGGTGTCATTTATAAGGTTTGGTGGCTACCACCTTGTTAGAGGACAGGAAGCTCCAGGATAAATGGGGAATTAGCGAAGTGTATACTTGATAGCCTCTCAATTCCACTAATTATTTTTTAAACTACATGATAGGTATTTCATTTCTAAAGGATATTTTAAATCACTTCTTGGTGGTAAGCCCCATCAGGAAGCATGTGATATTGGTTTCAATTCAGGGAAAAGGAGAATTTTATTGGGACCACTGGTTTATCTATGGATTGGGGGAAGACCAAGCAACTGGTTGGAAGGGGTTAACATGAAGTCCTTGGGCTGATAAATTTTTATATCTGTGTTTATCCATATTGATGGGAACATGTACAAAGTGGCCATGTGAGAGAGATGGAGGCTATGTCTGTGCCCAACTTGGCTACTGTTAAATTTCCAACCTTTCAGCAACAGAAGATAATACTGAGCTCCACATATGGGAGGGACTAGTTGAATATATTGGGCCTTTTCACCATGAGAAGGTCAATCTTCTAAGAGTAATATATATATACTCAAGGAATATACACACACTGCAGGTTTGCCTGCAGAGCCTCAACCATGACATCTATCTGAGAGCATATAGGATGTTTAATTCACTATTCAGGGATTCCCAGATAACATCACATCTGCTGAGGAGACATGATTTACAGCAACATGTGTGGAAATTAACCCACAAACATGGAATCCAGTCATTATATGGCATTTTGTACCACCCAGAAGCTGCTGTGTAATAGAGGATTAGCATGGCCACTGAAGGCCTAGGTGAAGTTCTGTTTGGAGGCAACATTTTAGTAGCATTGCTAGTCATCCTCTAAGACTCAGTGTACACCATTAGTAAAAGATTTTGCACAGTTCTGGTTTTCAAAAGGAATAATACATGGATCTGAGAAACAAAGCCTGTCAGCAGGAGTGACCACATGTGCCATCATTACATTTACCCTGGCTGGAAAAATTTGAGTGCATGGTTCCTAGACTTCTGGGATATTGTTATAAGCTACAAATGCCACTTTTGTGCTTTGTCCTGCTTGTGCACATCAACCATCCTTCAGAAAGGAGAGACAGCATCCTGGCAGAGGTAATGGACTCTGATCATCAGGAGAGGGTAGAATAATATTACACATTGAGTACAGGGAGAAAAATGTTTGGCTCCAAATTGATCCCTTGAGTGCTTTTTGGTACACCCATGCCCAGTTTTGACAGCAGAAGGACAAAGGAGAAACCAATCAGAGAAGGTTAAGGTGACCAGGGATAAGAGTCTAAATAATGCCACCCATTACCTATTGAGACCATCAGACTCAGGAACTAAAGATGAAGGGAATTTTGAGTGGCTAGTGAAAGAAAATGACTCTTAGTTGTGGCTGCAAGACCAGCTGCAGCGCTATGGACTGGTAATTTTTATCTTCTAAGTTTTCTGCAGTAATACAGAACCCCTGGATCCTAGAGAATTTTGTCCCTGAACATATGTGGAGAAGTGGATCCAATCAGAGCAAAGGATAGACTGTGATGAACAGAGTCATGCTGCCTAGATGGCCCCTTCAAGTAAGGACAAGTTGCCCAACCTGCTGGCATTGGTATCAGTAGATAGCCTTCATCTGCCAGTGGTTTCAGTGGTAACCTCTGCTACAGAGGACCATCTTGTCCATAGTCATGTCCCTCCTGAGGTGTCTTTCATTGATGGAAATATAGGGTATAAAGGCCTAGCCATTTAAGCCAAATGCTTGGCAAATCTGGTGGGAAATTTTAGATCCACAACTCCACACTAGTGGGCAAAAGCTATGACTAGACCTGCATCAAAGATTGACTTTTCCCTTGTCTCAAATCCACTTGTTCCTCCTCCATTTTATAGGGTTCATTCCTATGGAACTCTGTAGTACACATCCAGCATACTATATTCAATCTCAGACCTTGGTTTCCAAAGACCACCTTGGAACCCCTACAAGATTTTCTGATTGAGGACTTGCATAATTATATGCTTTGTGCAATGCTGTATCCCCAGCAACTAGAAGAGTGCCTGAAACATAGTAGAATCTCAGTAATAATTGGTCGGGTGGGAATGTAAAATCGTCCAACCGCTTTGAAAACCAGTGCAGGAGTTTTTAAAAAGTTAACCTTATGTCTACTATATAATCTATCCCTTCCACACTCCTAGGTAATTATCTAAGAGAAATGAAAGAATGTATTTACCCAAAGACTTGTACATGAGTTTGGTAGCAGCTTTATTCATAGCAGCTTTGAACTGGAAACAAGTAAACATCTGCCACTTGGTGAATGGAAAACATATTGTGCAGTGCTACTCAGTAATAGAAGGAACAAACTATTGATATACTTAACAACAAGGATGAGTCTAAATATGCTATGCAGAGTAAAAATCTGAAAGAAAAAAACCATGAACCATCTTCTTCCATTTATGTAAAACTCTAGAACATGCAAACTGATTTACAGAAACAGAAAATAAATCAGTGGTTGTCTGGGGATGGTGGAGGGGTTGGAATAGGAAATGGGTAGAATTAGGGGAATGAGGAATTTTGGAGTAGTTCATTGACATGCATAATATCCTTATAGTGATTATGGTATAATGGGCGCTTGCATGCATCATAACCAGTTGCACAATTTAAATATATACAGTTAATTGCATGTCAATCATACATTGAAAATCTGTTAAAATAATCACTGATTGGATAAAAGAATGAACCTAGGACAGCCATCCCCCCCCCCAAAATGGCCTAAAAAATGTATTCTTTGTTCCACATTTCACAAATTAGGAATGAGACCCCTGAATGTTCACTCTGTGGGGGTCTTAGGAAAGAGCTGAAGAAACATGGTTGCCTACACACCCACATCTCTTGTATAGAAGACCAAATGAACACAATCCCACCCTAAACCTTGGTAAAAACTGGTGTGAAAGAACAGACTTTAGACAAGAAACCCCTCTGATCTGGCCGCAACTAGGCAGCAATGAATACCCTTGATATTTCATGGATAAAAGAGGGATTTGCTGAAATGGTTGGCTCCAGGCAGGAACCAAAGCTCCAGCCTACACAGTCTGCTGAAAGGGGATACTGTGGGCCATGTGCTGAAGATTCCTGTGCTGAGGAAGAACTATATCGGAGGTTATGAGAGGGAAATGATAAAATCAATGTGGTAATGAAAAAATTATTATGTACAAAGCTCTCATACTTTATTTTTTTTTTTATTTTATTTTGGTTTTTCAATTACAGTTGTCCCCTTTTCCCCCAATTTCTCTCCCCCACCCAGCCCACCCCCTCTCCGGCAATCATATCCCTCCCCGTTGTCTATGTCCATACTTTAGAGAGGAGGGATAGAAAGAAGGATCCTCTATGTACTGAACAGGGTGATGCATGTGAGGATTCAGTCATAAGAGGCTAAGAAAGATTAATGGCTCCACTTAGAACAGAGATTTGAAGAGGAGATTGTTCAGGAAGAGCAGGAGCTGATACTCATCCATCTCATGAGGCTGCAGGGAAGGGAGGCAAATCTGTTTAATGAAAGGAGTTTGTTGAAGTTTTGCTGTGCAATATGCCAAGGAACCTCTTCCTTTGTTCCTGTGAAGATGTCAGTCAAAGACACGTAGAATATTTTTGTAATTAGATTTATTACTGGTTGAAGGGTGGGGATGAATTTCAACATCTGCTCTCAAAGATGGGGCAGGAGCAAAAGTGACCCTAAGTGTCCCAATAACATCCTGCTCCAATAAGGTAGCTTCTATTGTTGCAAATTATTTCAGCATAAGTTATGAGGTTAAATGTGTGCTTAAGTTCAGAGAAATGGAACAATTCTGAAAAGCAGAGAGAGGATTCAAACTTGGCACAAGCACATCTGCAGCAGATAGTCCAGTCTTCCTCAGACATGTTTTTAAAAATTTATTTATATTTTAATTTTATTGTTATTCTATTACAGTTCCAAATTTCCTCCCTTTCTCTTCCTCTCCCCAGGACACACCCTGCTCCCACAGTCAATCCCGACATCGTTGTGCATGTCAATGGGTCATTCATACATGTTCGTTGATAATCCACTCCCCATTTTCCCACCATTATCTCCCTCACCCCTCCCCTCCAGCTGCTGTCAGTCTGTTCTGTTTCTGTGTCTCTGGTTTTATTTTGCCTATTAGCTTATTTTGTTCATTAGATTCGTCTTATAAGTGAGATTATGTGGTATGTGTCTTTCACCAACTGGCTTATTTCACTTAGCATAATAGTCTCCAGTTCCATCAATGCTGTCACAAAATGTAGGAGTTCCTTCTTTCTGCTGCGTAGTATTCCATTATGTAAACGTACCAGTTTTTTGACCCACTCATCTACTGATGGGCACTTAGGCTGTTTCCAGGATTTGGCTATTGTAAATAGTGCTGCTATGAACATAGGGGTACATAAATTCTTTTGATTTGGTGATTTGGAATTCTTTGGGTATAATCCCAGCAGTGGAATTGCTGAGTCAAAAGAAAGTTCTGTTTTTAGTTTTTTGAGGAAATTCCATACTGTTTTCCACAGTGGCTGCACCAATCTGCATTCCCACCAACAGTGCATTAGGGCTCCCTTTTCTCTACACCCTCACCAGCACTTGTTGTTTGTTGGTTTATTAATGATAGCCATCATCAAAATATAAAGGGAACCGACTGTATGGGAGAACATATTTGCCAATGATACATCAGACAAGTATTTAATCTTCAAAATAAAGAACTCATGTGACTCAACACCAGAAAGACAACCAATTCAATTTAAAATTGGACAAATGACTTGAATATACACTTCTCCAAGAATGACATACAGATGACCCATAGTGATATAAAAAAATGCTCAACATCACTAGCTATCAGAGAGATACAAATTAAAAGCACATGAGATATCACCTCACACCTGTCAGAATGGCAATCATTAATAAATCAGACATGTTTTGAAAGCATTGGATAGATTTTTACAGGTGCCTAGTGATTTTCTCTCCTGTCTTGTTCTTGCCCCTCCATCGTGCCTGTTTGATATGCCTTCCATCAGTCCTAAATCAGATGATCTAGAAGGGTCTGCTCATATTTTGGCAGCTTGATTTTTAAAATCAACCTTTACCAACTTCCCCTTACCCTGATACCTACAGAAATGAGGAATAGACTGCTGTAAGATGAGGTGCAGTGGCTGTTATGGAGACAAGTTAAATACAGGGAAGGTGTGAAGAAAACTAGCATTGATGTGCCTGAGGTGGGAATTCTAACAGCTTTAGATGGTGCAAAATATAGGAGGTAATTAAATGCTTTTTTTAAATCTTTTTTTTCTTTTTTATGTTTTTCTACTACTGTTGTCCCATTTCCCCGCTCTTTGCTCTCCCCTGCTCCACCCACCTCCCCCCTCTCCCACAATCAATCCCCACTTAGTTGTCCATGTTTATGGATCATTTATACTTGTTCCTTAATTAGGCCCTTCCCCTCTTTTCCCCCTTTTCCCCTTCCTTCTCCTCTCTGGTCACTGTCAGTCTGTTCCTTGTTTACATACCTCCAATTCTATTTTGCTCATTTATTTCTGTTCATTAGTTTCCTGTATTAGGTGAGATCATATGATATTTGTCTTTCACTGCCTGGTTTATTTCACTTAGCATAATACTCTCAAGTTCCATCCATGCTGTAGCAAAAGGTAGGAGTTCCTTCTTTCTTTCTGCTGTGTAGTATTCCATTGTGTAAATTACCACAGTTTTTTGATCCACTTATCTACTGATGGGCACTTAGGCTGTTTCCAGCACTTGGTTATTGTAAATAGTGCTGCTATGGACATAGGAGTGCATAGGTTCTTTTTAAATGCTTTTTAAAGATACTTTCTAGGAATCCTCCAGTAATCAGACCCACCCTCTGGTCACTGTTTTTGAAGATACTTAGTTCTTCCAGTTCCTGAATCATTTAGGGTTTTGAAGTTTGTTTCTTGAAGGTTTTGTGTTCAGTTTCTGTGATCTTCTCAAAAGTTATTATTGATTCATCTGCTTTCCAACTTATAAAACTTTACTCACATTTTTGTCTGATGCTTTTTTTTTTCAAACTTCTTGTATTTTCCTTTTTCCACCATTTCTTCATGATAGAAGACTTTCTGGTAAGATTTTTAAAAGGCATTTGCATTCAATTTTCTAGGAACAATCAGAAGTTCTTTGATAGATTTTCTAATACTATTATTATTTTTTTATTTCTAGAATAAATCTTTTGCAGTCATATTTCTTTATAAGGAATTTGTTACTTCAGTTCAGTAATATCTTATTTAGAACTTCTGCATCTATAGTATATATACATGTACTATAATTTTCCATGCTTATATTGTCTTTTTCTATTTTTTAATGATTTTATTTATTCATTTTAGAGAGACGAGAAGGGAGGGAGAAAGAGAGGGAGAGAAATTCAATATGTGGTTGCTTCTCATGTACCTCCCACCAGGGACCAAGGCCTCAACCCAGGCATGTGACCTGACTAGGAATCAAACCAGTAACCCTTTGGTTCACAGGCCAGCACTTAATCCACTGAGCCACACCAGCTGGGACTATTGTCTTTTTGTAATATTTAATTTCCAATATTACTTGCCTCATAAGAGACAATTTTTAAAATCTTTTTTACTTTTTGATAAGTGATTTTTTGTTTTTTGTTTTTTAGCTTAAACAACATTTATTTCTCACAGTTCTGGAGGGTGGCAAGTTCCATGATCATGGTGTCAGTAGATTCAGTATCTGCTGAGGACCTTCTTCCTGGTCCGTAGAAGGTCATCTTCTTGCTGTACCCTCACATAGCAGATAGAGAGTGAGAGAGCACTCTGGAATTTCTTTTATAAGCCCACTAATTCCATTCATGAGGGCTCCACACTCTTTACTAATTCCCCTCGAAAAGACCCCACCTCATACCACCATCACACTGGGGATTAGGTTTCAACCTAAGAACTTTTGGGAGACACAAACATTCAATCTATAGCAATACCCTTTGGGTTTGGATACTTTTGGAACATTTAATTCAATTTTCCTAATAATTATTGGTTTATTTAATATTTTGTTATTTCATGTGCCAGTTTTAACTCTTTTTTGTGTGGTATAATTGAAATATAACATTGCGCTAGTTTCAGGTGTACAACATAATAATTCAATATTTGTATATATTGTGAAATGATCACCACAATAAGTTTAGTTAACATCTGTCATTATATGTAGTTACAAAAATTTTTTCCTTGTGATGAAGACCTTTAAGATCTACCCTCTGAACAAAGCTCAGCTATCCAATACAGTATTATTAACTATAGTCACCATGCTGTACATTACATCCAAAGGACTTATTTACTTTATAACTGAAAGTTTGACCCTTTTGATCCTTCACTCATTTTATCCATCCCTCATTTTTAAAAATTTTATGTTTTTCCCAAAGTTTATTAAATTTACCTATATTTTCTATATTTGTTAAGGTTTAGTTTTTAATATTTTTATTATTGTTATATCTCAGTTGTGTCATGATAAGTCTAGTACCCATCTGGCACTGTGTGGAGTTCGTCGGCAGCCGTCCGTCTCGAGAGACGATGGTGTAGCTTCTTAAGAGTCTATCTGCACCGCCGAGAATGGCTGTGCAGTCCGACTCGGGAGTGACATGGTAGTATCTGTCTCCTCCCGTGTTGAATCGACATCTTGCGATGACGCTGAAGCTACAGAGCCTGGGCAGGGTAATATGGAGGGTCTGCTGTTGCCCATGCAGCAGACCCCCCCTCTCTTCGCAGCTGAAGGATCCAAGGGAAAGACGGAGTCAATACAGCTTGGCTTCAGGTGCGCCGCAGGAGTTGCCGGTGTTGACTACAACGTCAAACCGCCTTAGGGACTCCGGCTCCGGATTTTCTGTCGGGGTTTACTCCCTTAGCCTTTCCCCTGAAGAGGTATGCCGCAAGGCAGCGGAGGTTTTTTGGAGTCAGAGTTTTCCTTCTCTGATGTGCCCTGACTGGAAGATCGAACCAGCGACACTTAGCTCGCAGGCCGACGCTCAATCCACTGAGCTAAACCAGCCAGGGCAACTGTGTGGAGTTATTATGATATTATTGACTCTGTTCTTTATGTTATACATTACATCCTTGTAACTCATTTGTTTTATAATGGGAACTTCATTTATTTTATTTTTTGGTTTTTCAATTACAGTAGTCCCATTTTTTGCCCATTGCTCACGCCCACCTAGCCCACCCCTTCTCCCACAATCATATCTCTCCCCGTTGTCCATGTCCATGAGTCATTTATACATGTTCTTTGATTAAACTATACCCTTACTTATCCCCCTTCTCTCCCTCCCCCTCCCCCATCCTCCCTAATAAATATTATTCTGTTCCTTGTTCTACTTAGTTCATTTCTTTGTGTTGTTCATTAGTTTCCTGTATTCGGTGATATCATATGGTATTTTTCTTTCTTTGCCTGGCTTATTTCATGAAGCATAATTCTCTCTAGTTCCATTCATGTTGTCGAAAATGACAGGAGTTCCTTCTTTTTTTCTGCTAAATAGTATTCCATTGTGTAAATATACCACCAGTTTTTGATCCACTCATCTGCAGGCAGGTAGTTAGGCTGTTTCCAGCACTTAGCTATTGTAAACAGGGCTGCTATGAACATAGGGGTGCATAAGTTCTTTTGAATTAGGGTTTCAGGATTTTTCAGGTATAATGCTAGGAGTGGAATCGCTGGTTCAAAAGGCAGTTCCATCTTTAGTTTTCTGAGGTAATTCCATACTGTTTTTCACAGTGACTGTACCAGTCTGCATTCCCACCAACAGTGCAGTAGGGTTCCCGTTTCTCCACATCCTCATCAGCACTTGCTGTTTGTTGATTTGTTGATGATGGCCATTCTGACAGGTGTAAAGTGGTATCTCATTGTGGTTTTTACTTGCATCTCTCTGATGGCTAATGATGTTGAGCATTTTTTCATGTGTCTATGGACCCTCTGTATGTCCTCTTCGGAGAAGTGTTTGTTCAGGTCCTTTGCCCATTATTTAATTGGGTTGTCTGTTTTCTTGATGTTGAGTCATATAAGCTCTTTATATATTTTGGAGATCAGTCCCCTGTCTGTGATATCATTGGCAAATATGTTTTCCCATATGGTTGGTTTCCTTTTCATCTTGCTGATGTTTTCTTTTGCTGACCAGAAACTCTTTAGTTTGATATAGTTCCATTTGTTTATTTTTTCCTTTATTTCTCTTGCCTTAGGAGATGTATCCATGAAGATATTGTTATGTGGGATATCTGAAATTTTTCTGCCTATATTTTCCTCTAGGATTTTTATGATGTCACGGCTTACATTTAAGTCTTTGGTCCATCTTGAGTTTATTCTCGTGTGTGCTGTGAATTGGGGGTCTAGTTTTATTTTTTCGCACGTCCCTGTCTAGTTCTCCCAGCAACATTTGTCGAAGAGGCTCTTCTCACTCCATTTTATGTTCCTCCCTTCTTTATCAAATATTAGTTGATCATATAGTCCTGGATTTATTTCTGGACTCTTTATTCTGTTCCATTGATCTATATGTCTGTTCTTATGCCGGTACCAGACTGTTTTGATCACAGTGGCTTTGTAGTATTGTTTGATGTCTGGAATTGTGATTCCTCCTGCTGCGTTCTGTCTCAAGATTGCTTTGGCTGTTCAGGGTCTTTTTTAGTTCCATATGAATTTTTGGAATATTTGTTCTAGGTCTGTGAAATAGGTCATTGGTATTTTAATAAGGATTGCATTGAATCTGTACATTGCTTTGGGTAGTATCCAAGAACATGGCATTTGCTTCCATTTATTTGTATCTTCCTTAATTTCTTTCTTCAGTGTTATGTAATTTTCAGAGTACTGGTCTTTTATCTCTTTGGTTAAGTTTATTCTTAGGTACTTTATTTTTATTGTTGCTATAGTAAATGGTATGTTCTTTTTTGTCTCTGTCTCTGATATTTTATTGTTGGTTTACAGAAATGCCTTAGATTTCTGTATATTTATTTTGTATTTTGTTATTTTGCCAAATTCGCTTATTATATCAAGTAGTTTTTTAGTGGGGTCTATTGGTTTTTCTATTTATACTATCATGTCATCTGCATATAATGATAGTTTTACTTCTTCTTTCCCAATTTGGATGCCTTTTATTTCTTTTTCTTGTCTGATTGCTCTGGCTAGGACTTCCAACACTATGTTGAATAGGAGTAGAGAGAGTGGACATCCTTGTCTTTTTCCTGATTTCAGGGGGAATGCTTCCAGTTTTTTCCCATTTAGTATGATGTTGGCTTCAGGTTTCTCATATATAACCTTAATTATCATAAGGTATGCTCCCTCTATTCCCATTTTGCTGGGTGTTTTCATCATAAATGGGTGTTGTACTTTATCAAGTGCTTTTTTCTGCATCTTTTGAAAATATCATGTGATTTTTGTCTTTCATTTAGTTTAGGTGGTGTATTACATTTATTGATTTGCAAATATTAAACCATCCTTGCATCCCTGGGATGAATCCCACTTGATCGCGGTGTATGATCTTTTTAATGCATTGCTGGATTCTGTTTGCCAATATGTTGTTGAGGATTTTAGCATCTATGTTCATCAGTGATATTGGCCTGTAGTTTTCTTTTTTTGTTGTGTCTTGACCTGGTTTTAGAATTAGGGTAATACTGGTTTCATAGAAAGAGTTTTGAATTTTTCCCTCTTTTTGGAATTTTTGGAATAGTTTGAGGAGCGTAGGAGTTAGTTCTTCCATAAATGTTTTGTGAAATTCGCCTTTGAAGCAATCCGGTCCAGGGCTTTTGTGTGCCGGCAGATTTTTTATTACTGTTTCAATTTCCTTCTTTGTTGTTGGTCTGTTGAGACTTTCTACTTCTTGATTCAGTTTTGGAAGGTTATTTCTAGAAATTTGTCCATTTCATCTAGGTTGTCAAATTTCTTGCCATACAGTTGTTTGTAGTAATTTCTTACAATCCTTTGTATTTCTGTGGTATCAGTCATGATTTCTCCTCTTTTGTTTCTTATTTTTTTATTTGGTCCTTCTCTCTTTCTTTCTTGATAAGCCTGGCTAAAGGCTTTTCAATTTTGTTTATTTTTTCAAAGAACCAGCTCCTACTTTTGCTAATCTTTTGAATTGTTTGTTTAGTCTCTATGTCATTTAATTCTGCTCTGATCTTGATGATTTCCTTCCTTCTTCTTGCCCTGGGCTTTGTTTGTTGTTGTTCTAGTTCTTGTAGCTTTAGGATTATACTTTTTATTTGAGATTTTTCTATCCTTTTCAGATATGCCTGTATTGCTATGAACTTCCCTCTTAGGACTGCTTTTCCTGTGTCCCATAGGTTTTGGGCTGTTGTGTGTTCATTATCCTTAGATTCCAGAAACTTCTTGATTACTTCTTTGATGTTATTGTTAACCCATTCATTATTTAATAGCACATAATTCATTCTCCTGAGTTTGGATGTCTTTCATTTTTTTCTTTGAGGTTGATTTTTAGTTTAAAGGCATTGTGTTTTGAAAAGATGCTTGATATAATTTCAATTTTCTTGAATTTGTTGAGGCTTGTTTTGTGTCCTATCATGTGGTTTATCTTTGGAAATGTCCCATGTGCATTTGAAAAGACTGTATATTTTGCTTTTTTGGGCTGAAATGTTCTATATATATCAGTTAAGTCCATGTTGTTTAGTGTGTTGTTTAATGCCTGTATATCCTTGGTGTTTCTTTGCTTCAAAGATCTGTCTATTGTTGATAATGCAGTGTTAAAGTCCCCTACTATGAGTGTGTTGCTGTTAATAACCTTCTTGCTGTCTTCTAGTATTTTCTTTATATATTTGCATGCTCCTATGTTGGATGCATATATGTTTATCAGTGTTATATCTTCTGATGGATTATTACCTTAAGTATTATGAAATGTCCTTCTTTGTCTTTTTTTATTGCCCTCGCTTTGAAATCTGTTTTGTCTGATATGAGTATTGCTATTCAAACTTTTTTTCCGTGTCCGTTTTCTTGGAATATTTTTCTCTATCCCTTCACTTTCAGTCTGTGTAAATCTTTTGTTTTCTGGTGTGTTTCTTGTAGACAGCAAATATGTGGGTCTTGTTTTTGTATCCATTCCACTACCTTATGTCTTTTAATTGGAGCATTTAATCCATTTACATTTATGGTTAGTATTATTATCATTTTTAAATATATTTTATTGGTTATACTTTTATAGTTGTCCCAATTTCCCTTCCCTCTGCTTCTCTTCACCTGGTGGCCCCCCTCCTTCCAGTTGTCCCATTTTAGTCCATGTCCATTGCTTATGCATATAGTTCTTCTCAACCTCTTCCTGTCTACTCCATGCCCTCCTACTATGCTTCTTAATTCCTGTACTATCTCCCTCTCTTTTCCCCTACCCCCTCCCTGTTGCCCTCCCTTCAAAATGCTTTCCATACCTATAGTTTTTTTTCCACTCTCGTTGCCTAGCTTGCCTTTGTTTCAATTCCTTAGCTTCTGTTGTTGGTTTTGTGATTCAGTTTTCATTTTAATGTTCATAATTTTGATCCTCCTTTTTCTAAACCAGTCCCTTTAACATCTCATATGATAGTGGTTTGGATCTAATGAACTGTTTCAGTTTTATTTTGTCCTGGAAGCTCTTTCTCTGCCCTTCTATTTTGAATGAGAATTTTGATAAATAGAGTATTCGTTGGTATAGGTTTTTGATTTTCATTACTTTGAATATTTCTTGCCAGTCCCTTCTTGCCTACAGGGTCTTCCTTGAGAAGTCCGCTGATAGTCTAATTGGGACCCATTTGTACATGATTGTTTTCTTCTCTCTTGCTGCTTTTAAGATTCTCTCCTTATCTTTAATTTTTGACAATTTGACTATAATGTGTCTTGGAGTGGTTCTCCCTGGGTCGTTTTTCTGGAACTCTCTGTGCTTCCTGGACCTGGAAGTGTATTTCCTTCCCCAAGTTCAGGAAGTTCTGCTTCATTACTTTTTCATGTAATTTTTCAATTTCTAGTTCTTCTTCGCCTTCTGGCAATCCTATAATCTGTATGTTCGATCTCTTATAGCTGTCCCAGAGGTTTCTGATCCTTTCCTCACTTCCCTTGCTTTCTGATTCCTCTTTCTGCACTGGTCGACTGTTTGTTCCTTCCCTATGTACCGGTTTGTTGATTTGATCTCTGGATTTTATTTCCTCACCATTTGCCCCGTATGTGTTTTTGTTCTTTCCAGTATTCTTATCTTGTTCCAAATTATTTGTTAATTCTGTAAGACACCTAATGACTATAGCTCTGAATTGAGCCTCTGAAAATTTCTTATTTGTTCTTCT
Organism: Furipterus horrens; assembly: GCF_987537825.1. Classification (NCBI taxonomy): domain Eukaryota; kingdom Metazoa; phylum Chordata; class Mammalia; order Chiroptera; family Furipteridae; genus Furipterus; species Furipterus horrens. Next base: position 58,248,277 of record NW_028327187.1, read on the forward strand.
GTCAGATTCTTCATCTGTGCCTGGTGATCTGCGTCACCAGGATTTCTATAGTTGTCTGCCACATTTTGAGAGCTTTACTTCTTGGGCAGGCAATAGGGGGCAGAGCCCTGTGTACTCTCACAACTCTGTGACCGGCAGCGATCCTGACCTTTTTCACCGTGCTGTGGTGTTTTGAGGGGGGGTGGGGGTTCAAGACGGATTCCTGCTGTTATTCTTTGCTGCACGACTAGGACCGTCCTCCTACACAGTGGGCCCCACTGTCCAAGGCAATTCGGGGGCTGCCTTTCCCAGCGTTGGGGTCACGAGCTGCTGGGGCTCGACTACAGCCAGATTTGCTCTCCCTGCCACTGTCCACGCTGCTACCGCAAAAGGCACCACCCAATTTTACCCCTCCTACCCATCCAACGAGCACCACTGGTTTATAACTTCATACGTTGGGCTTCCGTGTAGTTTTATTTTCTGGAATTTCTAGTTATCTTTTGTTTTGAGGTAGTTGTATTCCTTTCTAGTTGTAGAGGGAGGCCGAGCTTGTCAGTCTAAGCCTCCATCTTGGCTGGAAGTCCTAAGGTTATTATTCACTTCCCTTTGTACCTGTGTTACTCTCCTCTTTTTTTCTTATTTTTCTTAAAACATTCCCTTTAGCATCTCTTGCAATGCTGGTTTGGTGGAGATGGATTCTTTTAGTTTTCCTTTGTCTGAGAAACTCCTATTTCACCTTCCATTTTAAATGAGAGCCTTGCTGGGTAGAGTATTCTCGGTTGTAGGCCTTTGTTTTTCATTGCCTGAAATATTTGTGACCATTCCCTTCTGGCTTGTAGTGTTTCTGTTGAGAAATTGGTCGATAGCCTTATTGGAGCTCCCTTGTATGTTATTTGCTGTTTTTCTCTTGCTGCTTTCAGGATTCTCTTTTTGTGCTTGAATGTTGCCATTTTAATTATGATGTACTTTGGAGTGGCTTTTTTGGGGGTTCCTCTTCATTGGGAGTCTCTGTGCTTCTTGAACTTGCATGACTTTTTCTCTCATCAGGTTAGGGAATTTTTCTGTCATTACTTCGCCTATCAGCTTTTCTATTCCTCATTCTTCTTGTTCTTTCTCTTTTATTCCAATGATCCGGATATTATTTTATCTCATGTTATCCTGTAATTCCCTTAGATCTTCTTCATACTTTTTCAATCTTTTTTCATTTTGTTGTATTGTCTGGGATATTTTTTTACATTGTCCTCTAACTCACTGATCCGATCCTCTGCTTCGTTTAGCCTGCTTTTGATTGATACTACTGTGTTCTTTAGTTCATAGATTGTATTCTTCATTTCCTCCTGGTTCTTAATAATAGTTTCTATGTCTTTTTTTTTTTTTTATGCTGGTGTAGTTCTCTGCAAGTTCCATGTAATTTTCTTGGAGCTGTTGGTAACTTCCTTGGAGGTTGTCATAGTTGTTTTTGAGGTTGTCGAGTACATTGAGCTTCTTCATCACCAATTTTTTGAATTCCATGTCTGACATTTGGGCTATGTCTATTCCATCTACCTCTCTTTCTGGGGATTTCTGTTTTCTTTTCATTGGGAGGTTGTTTCTGTGTCTTACCATGTTGGATTCTTCTTGTTTGTTTTTGTTTTTTAGATTTGTCTGCTTTTACTTCCCACCTTTGTGGTATGAGATTCTTTATAGGATATCTGGGGCTTTCAGTGGTGCAGCCTCTTTGATCTCCTGAGCCTAATGTTCTTGGGATACCCTTTATGTCATTTGTTTATGCTGTCTGGTTATATTTCAGAGGCTCTTTGGTGGGGTCTTCCCTCTGGATAGTTGATAGTCACTCTGTCCACTTTGTCTTGAGTTCTTTTGTGGAGATGCTGTTAAAAACATAAACACACAGCCCAAGCAGGAAACCAACACCCTCAAAAATATCCCCCACCCTCTATCCCACTATTGTCAGCAAATGAGGCAGTATTAATATAAATATAGAGAGGTTAGGGCTTTTATACTATAGAAAGAATATATAAGAGTTGTTTTTAAGGAGGAAAAATATGATTTTTGAGAATGGGGAATGATAGATTAATAATAGTAGCAAGTAGTGTCGAGACTATGCAAGACAGTAGGTAATATTTACATTGTATATTAATAATGATTAAAAAAGAGGGAATAATGCAGAATAGTAAGAAAGTAAAATTGTTTAGTATTAGATTTACATAGTAGTTATATGCTATATATTTAGTGTGAAAGGGAGGCTAAACTAAACAGACAAATAAGCAAAAATTAAAGAGGAAGGATGAGAAAAGAGAGATGGTATAAAACAAATTAAAGTGATAGTTTAAAAAAATTTTAATCATAAAAGTAAAAATTAAAACTAAAATTAAAATTAAAATTAAATTTTAAAAAATTAAAATAAAACAAAATACAAATAAAATTACAAATACAAATAAAAAACTAAAATATAAATAAAAATTTAAAAAAAGGAAAGTTTTTACTCAGTTCAGCCTTGTGTGCCTTCTTCTTTTTCTGGATCCACAGCTGGTCTATTGAGGCGGGCCAGAGGTTCCTGGTCCTGGCGGCAGTGGTGTGCACCTGCAGTGCAGTGTTGGTTGCGGGCCCAGGTAACACCGGCACGCCCACGGTGGCCAGCGCGTTCCTTTAGCGCCTCTTGGAGCTGGCCAGGGGCTTGCATGCACACGCATGTGCGCGCACACAGTGGCCTGCGTGCTAGCCTCAGGCCTGCCGCGCCGCGCCCTGGGAGTCAGTCTCTCACCCCTTGGGGTGGGGTCCTGGACTCTTGTGCACGGTGGAAGTGGTCATCTGTGAACCTATGCTGCCCGCTGTTCCCGTGACACAGCCACCTGCTGTTCCTGCACTGGCCTAGGTGGGCACGAGTAGAGCTTGCACAAGTGGGCTGTGCGCCAGCCTGTCGCCTATTGTGGTGGGCCAGGGGTGTCTGCACACAGTCTCCTCTGTGTCCAGTGGGTTGACCCTTGCCCATTGGCGCGCTGATCTTATGCCTGTTGGGGTGGGTTTCATTGGCCCTGGTTCATGCAGCCAGCGACCTGGCTTTGAGCCTGGGCCAGTGCATGAGGGCACCTCCCTGTGCGCACCGTGTGACCCAAGGGGAGGGTTGAGGAGTGGTTGAGCGCACTTCTACACCTGCGTACCTCAAGAATGTTCTATTACCCCCTATTTTTCCTCCCCTCTCCACAGCAGACAAGAGAAAAATATAAAGGAAAAACACGCTCTTAGATACACAGGAGTATGCTGTTTCTTGTCTCTCAGCGCCAGATTCCACCTGGCCCACTCCTGGCTCTGCCAGGGGGCAGAGACACGCTTTCCTCCTGATTCGTCTCTGAGGAAGTCTGTGGTCACTAAAAAGTCTTCGTGTATTTCCAGCCGCAGCTCGGGAAGCCAACCCAGTCAGAAATCCCGTCTCGTCCCTTTTTCCTCCGCTATCCTCACCAAACAGGTCATTCCCAGATGGTCTTCTCTGATGTATCAGTACCAAGGCTCAACTCCTGCCAGTGTCCAGAGGCTCACTGAGATGTTCGGTCTGCAATCATTCCAAACAGCAGATGGGTCTTAGGAGCCATAAAGTGTAGCCTCCCCTCACTCCTCCACCATCTTCGAACCAAGACGCTTGATACAATTTCAATTTTCTTGAATTTGTTGAGGCTTGTTTTGTGTCCTACCATGTGGTCTATCTTTGAAAATGTTCCATGTACACTTGAGAAGAATGTGTATTTTGCTTCTTTGGGGTGAAAAATTCTATATATATCAACTAAGTCCATTTGATATAGAGTGTTGTTCAATGCTTCAGTATCTTTGGTGTTTCTTTGCTTCAAAGATCTGTCCATTGTTGACAATGGGGTTTTAAGGTCCCCTACTATGAGTGTGTTGCTGTCTATATCCTCCCTGAAGTCTTTCAAAAATTTCCTTACATATTTGGGTGCTCCTAAGTTGGGTTCATATGTTTACAAAGGTTATATCTTCTTAATGAATTTTTTCCTTAAGTATTATGAAATGTCCTTGTCTCTTTTTATGGCCATTATTGTGAAATTTGTTTTGTCTGATATAAGTATTGCTACCCAAGCTTTTGTTTTCTAGTCCATTTGATTGAAATTCTTTTTTCCATCACTTCACTTTCAGTCTGTGTACATTGTTTGTTCTAAGGTGTGTCTTTTGTAGACAGCATATCTGTGAATCATGCTTTCTAATCCATTCAGCTGCCCTGTGTCTTTTGATTGGTGCATTTAATCCATTTACACTTAATATTATTATCAATAGGTACTTATTCATTGTCATTTTTCCCCTTTGTACTTGTGTTCCTCTCTGTCTCTCTCTGTTTCTTCATCTTCTTAAAGCAGAACCTTTAACATCTCTTGCAATGCTGGTTTGGTGGAGATGTATTCTTTTAGCCTTCTGTTGTTTTGGAAACTCCTTATTTCACCTTCCATTTTGAATGAGAGCTTTACTGGGTAGAGTAGTCTTGGTTGTGGCCTTTGTTTTTCATTGCTTGAAATATTTTTTGCCATTCCCTTCTGGCTTGTAGTGTTTCTGTTGAGAAATCTGATGATAGTCTTATTGGAGCTCCATGTATGTTATTAGCTGTTTCTCTCTTGCTTCTTTTAGGATTCTCTCTTTGTTTTTCAATGTTGCCATTTTAATTATGATGTGTCTTGAAGTGAACCTATTGGGGTTCATCTTCATTGGAAACCTCTGTGCTGCCTGGCCTAGGGACTCTTTCTCTCATCAAGTTAGGAAAATTTTCTGTTATTAGTTTTTCAAACAGGTTTTCTATTTCTTGCTCCTCCTCTTCTCCTTCTGGAATTCCTATGCTACAGATATTATTATGTTTCATGTTGTCCTGCAGCTGTCTTAGAACCTCTTCAGTCTTATTCAGTCTTTTTTCATTTTGTTGTACTGTTTGGGAGTTTTTGTATACGTTGTCCTCCAGCTCGTTGATCCAATCTTCTGCTTCCTCTAGCCTGATTTTAATTCCTTCTACTGTGTTTTTTCAGTTCATAAAGTGTATTCTTCATTTTCTCCTGGCTCTTATTTTCTTTTTTCATGCTGGTATAATTCTTAGTACATTCCTTTTAGTTTCTCTGGAGTTTCTTTTAGTGTCCCTGGAGTTCTTTGTAGTTTTCTTTGAGCTTACTGATCTCATTGAGCTTCCCTATAATCCATGTTTTGAATTCCATGTCTTATAGTTTGCTTCCCTCTATTTCATTTAGCACTCTTTCTGGGGATTCTTCCTTTCTTTTCAATGGCGGGTTGTTTCTCTGTATCCCCATTTTTGTAACTCTTATTGTTTGTTGCTGCTTCTTAGATTGATCTGTACTTCCTGGATCTTACCCTGGTGGCATCAGATTATGTACCAGTCTGGGCCTAGGCAGCCTGTTGGAGACTACCTTTGTCTGTCTCCTTTAGTTGTTAATCTATTCAATCTGCGATTAGCTGTCAGGTTTAAGCACCGAGGGTGGGGCAGATTAATTCCTGCGTGCTGGGCTTTTGCTTCCCCTCAGGCTGATAACACTTGGAGGGGAATGGTCTGCCTGCAGTATGGGAAATGAGTCAGCACTGGGACCTGTTCAGCTGCTCCTTTAGCTCTCCCCTCAAAGCCACAACCCAAAATTCTCCCCAAACGTCTCTAGTCCTCTCTGTCCTCTCTCTGCTTGAGCCCAGGGTAATGGGTGCCAAAATATCTTCACATGTGATCCGCTTAAGAGCTCTTTTCCTCCAGCTGTCTCTCAGGCTGCAAGAAACCCTATGGCTTTTTACCTTTCACAACTGGATACTATTTTACTTTCCACTCTGTTGCTGTAGGCTTGGAAGCCCAGCTTGGGATTTAGACCCTGCCCTTCTCAGAGGGAACTCCTGACTGCTGAGCTGTCTCTCAGTCCCTTCAGCTGCCACCCATGGGCGCCCAGCCAGCCTTTTCGCATCTCCACACTTCCTACCGGTCATGTCGTGATGAAGCGGCCTTTTCTCTCTCTCTCCATGGTTGTAAGACTTTTGGCTCCACCGGAAAACTACTTGACCTAATATGTGAATTTGACAAAATAGCGGGATACAATGGCAATATCCAGCAATCAAAGACATCTTTGTACACCAACAATGAAACATCAAAGAAGAAACTAGAAAAAAATTCCAGTCCCTATAGCAACGAGAAAAATAAAGTACTTAGGAATAAGTCTAACTGAGGGCGTAAAAGACCTGTATTCAGTAAACTACAGAACACTGAAGAAAGAAATTAAGAAATACAAATAACTGGAAGCATATACCATGTTCATGAATGGAAAGAATTAACATCATTAAAATGCCCATACTACCCAAAGCAATTTATAGATACAATGCAATCCTTATTAAAATACCAATTACATATTTCACAGGTCTAGAAAAAACATTTGAAAAATTTATATGGAACCCAAAATGACCCCGAATAGCCAAAACAATCTTGAGAAAGAAGAACACAGTAGGAGTGGTCACAATAACTGATATCAAAATATATCACAAGGCCACTATAATCAAAACAGTCTGGTATTGGCATAAGAACAGACATAGATCAATGGAACAGAATAGAGAGCCCAGAAATAAACCCATGTCTCTATAGTCAATTAATATTTGACAAAGAAGGTAGGAGCATAAAATGGAGTAAAAATAGCCTCTTCAACCAATGGTGTTGGGAGAACTGGATAGAGACATGCAAAAAATGAAACTAGACCACCAACATACACCCTACACCAGAATAAATTCAAATGGATCAAAGACTTAAATTAAGCTGCACCACCATAAAAGTCCTAGAGGAAAACATAGGTAGTCAAATTTCAGATAACCCAACCAGCAATATTTTTGCTGATATATCTCCTACGGCAAAGGAAATAAAGAAGAGAATAAACAAATGGGAGTACATCAAACTATAGAGCTTCTGCCTAACTAAAGAAAATGTCAGCATAATGAAAAGGGAACCAACCGTATAGGAAAACATTTGCTAATGATACATCAGATAAGGGACTGATCTCCAAAATATATAAAGAACTTACACATCTCAACATGAAGAAGACAGATACTCCAATTAAAAAATGTGCAAAGGCCCTGAACAGACACTTCTCCAAAGAGGACAGACAGAGGGTCCATAAACATATGAAAGAATGCTCAACATCACTAGCCATCAGAGAGATGCAAATAAAAACCACAAGGAGATACCACCTCACACCAGTCAGAATGGCCATGATCAACAAATAAACAAATAACATGTGCTGGCAAGGATGCGGGGGGAAAGGGAACCCCAGTGCACTGTCAGTGGGAATGCCACTGGTGCAGCCACTATGGAAAACAGTGTGGAATTTCCTCAAAAGACTAAAAATGGAACTTCTTTTTTTTGATCCAGCAATTCCACTGCTTGGATTATATCCAAAGAATTCTGCAACACCAATTCAAGAGAGCCTATGCAACCCTACGTTCATAGCAGCACTATTTACAATAGCCAAATCCTGGAAACAGCCTAAGTGCCCAACAACGGATAAATGCGTCAAAAAACTGTTGTACATTTACAGAATGGAATACTATGTAGCAGAAAGAAAGTAGGAACTCCTACCTTTTGTGACTACATGGATGGAACTGGAGAGTAATATGCTTAGTGAAATAAGCCAGGGGGCAAAGACAAATACTGTATGATCTCACCTCATACAGGAACCTAATGAACAAAACAAACAAAACAGAACCAGAGTCATGGACATAAGGAACAGACTGACAGTGACTGGAGGGGAGGGAGGAAGAGGAAAAGGGGGTAAAGAAGGGGAAAGGTTTAGTTAAGGAACTGGTATAAATGACCCATGGACATGAACAGCATGGTGGGGATTGACTGAGGGAGAGGCGATGGGTGGATGGGGCAGGGGAGAGTAATGGGGTAAAAATTTAATAAGTATAATAGAAAAACAATACATTTTTAAAAAGAGAAGAAAAGGGTCTGTCCATTACCCAAGTCAGAAGAATCATAGTTTTACTGCCAGTTCTTCTTTCAAGTAAAAATAGTGTTCCAGAAAAAAAGTTGCTAACTCAGGGCACAACTCAAAAGGCTGTGCAAATACTTTTCTTTGGGACAATCATTTTATTAAGCTATGCAGAATATTGCCTTGTGCACACCCCTATTTTATCACAAAGAAATTAAAGAAACATGCACTCAATTAAGGACATTTAAAAGTGAAATTGGATTTAAAAATATTTTTGAGAGTGTGACTATAAGGAAAGCAATCACTATTAGTAAAGTTTGGGGACACTGCCTTAAGCACTAGCAGTTATATCCACCATTGTTTTGCACCATTAGTGCAAATGTTAATTTGGTGGAAATAGAAAATAACATGTTAGTATTGTCTTGAAAATAATTTAGACCTTATAGTTTCAGGAACCTGCTACTTAGCCTCTGGACTACACATCAAGAACCATTGATGTACAAAATGATTCCAATTCTGTGTAAAAATATATAGAGATTACATAATAAATATATGAAAGAATTTTCACCCATTTTTAATTAAAGGAGTCTTTTTTGATTGATGCCATGGGTTCTTATATTTGGTGAATAAATCTTTTCATGCCAATATTTTAGACATACAACACAGTTTTTAATAGTTGTCCAATATTTTACTGTGTGAACATACTACCTATTTTTAGTCAATTCCAGTGTTAGGAATGTAAGTTGCTTCTAATTTTTCTCTCTTAGAAACAATGCTTAAATGAACATACATATATATTTCTGTGTATAATTCTTTTATTATTTCTTCAGGAAAAATCTTACAAGTGGAATGCTTATTTGAAAAGCATGTACACCTTTAAAGCTCCTTATGAAGATCACCAAATAGCCTTCCAGATAAATTGTGCCAAGATATACTACAAATCTGTCCATTTTCTATGTGCCCACCTCCAAGAGGCCCTATCTCTATCCCTGCCACACCCCACCATACACTTGAACTCAAATGAGGATATTGTGAGAAGGAGCAGGAAAGTGGGCTGGATTTGGAAAATCTCTGGGACCTTTTTCATTTTCTCCTTTCATTGTTTCAGTGGGCCAGGGAGGAGAGAAAGGAAGACTAATCTTCTCTTAAGTGAACTAAGGGGTGGGCTTAGGATTCCCATAAAAGTCTCACCACTCCCCCTCTTCCAAAAGAAAAGCAGTCCTAGACCTCTAACCCTGGGGTGGGGGTCACTCTTTGCACCAAGAGTCATTCTATCTGTCACACTACTTTTTCTTATTAGTAACGATAACTCACTTTGGCATTACTTGGTCACCAGAATTGCCCAAGAAAGAGTTTTCTGTCAGGACCTGTGCCAGATTATACAATTCTCCCTTTCTGTCCACCTGTAGCCAAATTAGACAGCAGATCTTGGTACTTTTTTGGTAAGAGTCTCTTATTACCATCATTTTATAACAGTTACTATAGTCATCACCCTATTTCATTCTTCATTATCTCATACTTGGTTTATCATAAGTTCTTAATAATTGTTCTTGTTTACAGTCTCCACATCCAACCCCATCCCAGCTCCAATCTATTCTGCACATTGACACCAGATTATTTTTCTTTTTGTCAAAAATATCTAATAAATGGCCCTTGTGCAGATCAGTAGATAAGTTGATTAAAAAAAAAAAAACCTGTGGTACATTTAGACAATGGAATATTATACAGCTGTAAAAATGAAGTAACTCTTACTCTCTGCGATGGTATGGATGGACCTGGAGAATATTATGTTAAGTAAAACAAGCCAGTTAGAGAAAGATAAATACCATATGATCTCACTCATATGCAGAATGTAATGAACAAAATAAACTGACAAACAAAATAAAACCAGAGGCATGGATACGTGGAACAGATTGACAGATCTTAGAGGGGAGGGAGGTGGAGGGACTGGAAGAGATTAGCTAAAGAACATATATGCATATACATGGATATCTCATGGACACAACAATGTGATGAAGGCTGGGGGGCAGGGCAGGAGTGGGTGGAGGGGAGAAATGGGAGACATCTGTAATAGTGCCAACAATAAAAAAATCCCGTAACTTCCAGAATGACAATATCTCATCTCGGGGTCAAGATCTTTCCCAAGCTTTTCTCATCCTACATTTCCACCTTTTCTCTCATTACTCCTCTTCTTACATCTTCCATTTCAGTTCATCTGGTTATCTTTCTATCACAGGAACAGATTTCCCATCTCTGTGCCTTTCTTCAAGCCATTTACCCTTTCCCAAATGTCCTTGTTTTCTCATGCTATTCTCCAAGGCTCAGCTTAAGTGTGCTCTTCCTCCTTGAAGTTTTCTATCAACTTCTGCTTCATTTAGCCAGACAGCATATATAACACGATGGGCATATATATGCTTATATACTGTTAACAATTCCTTGGTATTTATGCACCTTACCTCTCCAGTTAAGATTTTAAGTTCAAGCCTGAGAACAACCTCTTTATCAGTCAAAACATACAAGAACAATTTTATCAGTCAAAACATATGACTTTATTTATGATACACAAATGAAGTTTTTCGTGGATAGATTCAAGTCAAAACAAATGATAGAAATGTAGGCTATTAATAATGGACAAGTTCACTGTCAATTCACATAGAGGGACTAGTAAAAATATTTTCATTCAAGCAGCACAATTAAAGTTACAGATGTGTTTTCAACACAAGAGGACTATTTATTTGGTATTGTAAAATTGTTTAGTTTAAAGCTAGAGACTCACAGATAACATCACTGGATGATACATTATTCAAATCTGTAAGCTGAAAGAATCATTTACAATGTGAGCAAGTGGAGAAGCAGTAACTTTTTATTTTCATTGCTTCAACTGCAAAACCAATGAATTTCTTAATGTCTTTTGAGAACATATAGCCAATCAGAATTTGTCAACTAGTTTTATAACTTTCACCTTCACCAAGAGGTCATGGTGATCTGCTAAGGCTCGAATTTTCTTAACGCACACTCCAGATGTAGTGCATAAGTAAAAAAGGGAACCTTTATTGAATTCTCTGCAGTTGAATACTTCTGCTCTGAGATTGTCATAGATGATCTCAAACAGAGTAAGAGCATTAATAAGAATTTCTGATTCCACATAAGAATTATAGAGGGAACTAAATGATGATGGCACTTGGGTACTGAGCAGTTTTTTTAACATATCTGGATTTTCAGCAAAATTTGAAAGTATTTTCAAAATCTCAATCTTGATTTTTCCACCTCCTTGAGATAACAAACGAAAAAAGTTTGCGATGGAATTTACAAGCAGGTGCTGGTAGTCATTAGTAATAGTCATGTTTGTTAAAAATTTTAGTCCAACTACTTGTACTGCTGAGTTCAGATTTGAGGCCATAATATCGTCCATCACTTTATTCATGTATACCTGAAGCCGGCCCTGATTTTCATAATTCTCACTCAAGTTATTCATGGCCATTAAGGCTTTTTCCTTAATGTGGGGATCAGTTTTATTGATCATGTTTGCAATAATTGGGAGGCCTCCTAATTTGCGAATTGTATCTTGGTTGCATGAATAATTGGCATTGTTGCTTAGAGTGAGCAAAGCTACCTGTTGGATGAAAGGATCGTCCGATTTCTGAAGCAAAGCAAGTACTTTCCTGAGATCGCGGACACCCAGAATCTCATCAATATCATAAGGAAAGGGGCGCTTCTGCATGGGACCGGCTCTCCTCCCTCTCCCTCTCTGTTGGGACTCAGGCTCAGAATCTGACTCTGACTCTGTGTCAGTCCACCCGGACTCTCCATCCTCAGAATCGGGGACTTCTACCAGGAAAGCCTGTCCTCCATTAGCGGAGGCTGCGGCAGCTGCTGCAGCCCCATCCCCAGGGCAGAATCCCAGCCCCAATTGGTCTACTTCAACCTTGCTGTTCTTCTTGCCCTTGCCTCCAGTCCGGGGCCTGGTTCTACCTTTGGGTACAGCTCCAGTCACTGATCCAGCCTTAGGTACAGCCCCAGTATGAGCCCCAGGAGTTGCTTTCTTGGTGACTGCTGCTGTTTTAGGGAACCCCAAGGTCACAGGAGCCTCTGCAGCCCCAGAAAACCCTGGTAGTACAGAAGCCTCTACTGCATCAGCAGGTGCTGCTGCCTCAGTAGGTGCTGGTGCCCTAGGAGCGTCTGCTGTGCCAGGAGAATTTGCCAATTTGGGCGTCCTTGCTATTGTGGGGGCCTCTGTGACCCTGGGAGGTGGTACCATTATTGAAACCCCTTGTGCCCCAACTGCTGATTCTGCCTGAGGCCCAACCCAGGCCCCTTCTGCTTCTAGAGCCTGACTTCCATGCCCATTCTGAGCCTCAGCAGTGGATACAGCTGTGGCCACTACCTCAGTTGAAGCTGTGTCCAGAGCAGAGGCTTCATCCTGGACCCTATCTTTTGCCCCAGTGCGGACTGGAGTTGGGGAATGAAATCCTGGCCCAAAGTCTATTGTGAATCCAGCCCTTGGTCCGGTTCTGGCCCTGAATCCAGTCCCGGCCAGAGCCCTAGTCTTGGGCTTGGCCAGTCTCTTCTTAGTTTGGTTTCTTCTCCTGGTGTATTTGTAGACACAGTACCAGGCACTTGCCCCTATCACTATCCCAGCGGCTACACAGCCAGCATCCCGAACTCGGCTCATGGTGTAGCTGGAATGATTCTCTGATCTGGGGTTGGAGCTGGCTTGCCTAAGCAGGATGCGTGCACTCAGGGAAAGGTGCGTCAGCTCAGGCTTGCAAGTTCTGAAGAGGCTGCAAGCCAAGCAGGACCTGAGGTAATGGAAAGAAATGAGGTTTAGGGCTCTGGCTCACTTTATACCTAATGAGGCCTAGAAGAGTTTGGGGACATAATGCTTAGTAGGTTAGCTAATACCCAGACACAGGTGTCCGGGCATGTGTTCACTGATTCAGGACCCTGGTTGTCCAACATTTTCTACATCTTCATCCTTAGCCTGCCCTGCACAATGCAAAAAACAAATCTCCCAGCACCTAAATGGGGGATGGGAGGCAGTACTGACATCAGCAAAGTTTGTGGAGAACAGAAAACTCAGTAGAGATCCCAGATTTTGCTCTGATTCTCCCCCCATGACCCTAAGGGTCACCAGATGGTGCTCTTGCACATACCAATGTTCTGTGAGCAGGAACAGTTAGCCCTTTCCCAACAGGCTTGTAGTTGTACGGGGCCCAAAAGGCAGATAGACCTGTAGAGAGATCCCAGAAAAGGTGTTTAGGGGCCTTTTTTGCTTCCTTTCCTGACTTGAATCCCTGCGGGCCAAGGTTCTCTCTCATAGGGCTCTTCTTTCCATCCTATCACTACCCTCTTTAACCGTTAATTTAAAAGGTGGATGAATACCACACCCTTTCCCTGCACCAAAAAGGACAGGGGCAAGGGTGTATTGTAAAGAAGAGGATGGGGGAAGAGGAACCTCTGGTCCCAGATCTGCTCTGGTTTCTGCCACACCCACACCAGGGGTTCCCAGACAGTTCTCACCCCCACAATAACCTCAAAGGATTCAGGGCTGTTTCACCTTCCTTTATGATCAGTTAGAGCTTCATCTTAAGGACAGACTGAAGGGCAGAAAACCAGGCAGCCAACGTTGGGGCCTGGTAGATAGAAAAACCCAGGAAAAGCCCCAATATTGCCTTTTAGCAGTCACGTACAAGAATGACAAATGGTTCCACCTCTCAATTCCCTCTATCTTTCTCACCACTCCCCTTCTACCCCAATCCTTCACTCCTGCGCAGACTCCTCAGCACTCAACCACCTCCTGCCTTTTGCCCCGCCCCCTGTCCGCCATTTCTCAGGGACAGCCACATCACTTCTGCACAAGCAGGAAGGGGCGGGGCGAGGGTGCAGTGAAAGCTGGATGGGACGCATGACCGAGGGTTACTGCCAAGCAATCTAGTGCCCCCTCCTGTGACCACTCGTCCTTCAGTCTTCAACTCCCCAGGCCTAGTATTAACGTGCAGAACAAGAGCCCCAATGTTTGCCCTTTCGGTTTGAGGGTCGTGATTTTCTACTGTTTCTCCGTTCTTGGCTCCACCTCCTGCCCTTCACCCAAACACCCCGTTAACTGCCATTTCTCCCGTCACGGTACCCGAACTCTTTTTCTAGGGCTGCAAAAAAAAAAACGGAGGTGAAGGACTGTGTGGGTCGCAGGTGTCTGAAAAGCAGCTTGGGAATTAGCACGGGAGTTTAATACCATATTCTTTCAGGGTAAAGTTCCCCCCTCCTTTGAAGCCCAGACAATGCCAAAACCTCCATCTCCCCTGCTCAGGCTGGCACACCCATTTCCCAGCACCCCCAAAGGAGAGAGAGCCAGCCGGAGGGGAGAGGAAGGGGAGAAGACAGTGGTGGGTTGAGGGGAGGTATCTGCAAAGTGAGGGTGGGAGTGAACCTGCTTGACTGTTTCCGAATTGCGTGCCCCTCCGGTTACCCTTTCCCAACTTCTCCACTGGCCTTATTGCGCTGCTGCCACGTTTATTTCTCTTCCTTCTTCCTCTCAAAATAGGACGGGACGTGGAGTGCAGGGCCTGAGTGTCAAAAACAAAACCAAAACACACTGGCTGAAAGAGGAAGTAAGCTGATTCTCCGCAAGTATATAGTCTTGCGGTCCCCCCTCCCCCTTTCTCCGCAGCCCACCAAAATGAGCGGCGACTGAGTGCAGGGATCTGGATAGCCCGCCAGAAGCGGGTGAGGTGGAGGCGCCTGTGGCCTCAGACTCCTGCATCTCAGGACTACTACCACTTTTAGCGGTGCCAGGCCATGCCCACCCTCACACCCACCTGCCCGATCTGGGGGAATTTTCTCCTCCTCCTCCTTGCCTGGGTTAAACGCACCTTCCTCGTCTGGGCTATACGCACTACAGTGCGCAGTCAAATAGATTTGCTACCCAGAGAAGGACGGAGGACGGCAGTCAGGGCTTTAAGTACCTTTGTTCACGTCAGCTCCTAGTCACGTGAGGGCTGCATCACCAGTAAGCTTGGGTCCCCAGTTTCCACTCCCACCAAAAGTATGAACCTCTTCCTTTACCCCGACTCCCACCTCACCTTACCACATCAGGTCCTGTCACTCATCCTTTTTGTCTTTCTTGTCCCAGAAGCCAAAAGTAGCCCCTTTCCGTGTGTTAGAATTTGCCTTTCTCTGGTTACGGGAGAGGGGGATGCATTTTGTTGGGCTATTGACAATTTTTTGCCCCCCCCCCTTTTTTTTTTTGGTTGGGGAATTGTTTCACCCTCTTCTGGGAAACTGGACACTCCCCTTGCTCCACCTCCAATCCCTGATCACCTAGTGCTCATCATTTCCTTTGCAGTTGGGCTCCTCCTCCAGTTCAGGTCGAGTGTCAGAAAGGAGACAAGAGGTGGGAATGGGGTCTGTACTTCTAACACTCCTCAGTTTTGTTTTTAAAGCTATTATTACCCTTTATTATAGTAAGAAAATACAACAAGAGTTCAGCGTGGGACACAGCAACAAAACAAGTGGGCATGTTTTTTAAAAAAGATTTCACACTAATATTGGAAGGCACCATTAATTTTGGTTAATTTTTACCACGAAGAAAATATGTTCTATTGGCCGCATAGGGAATAGTTTTCAAAACATGCTAAGGTATTTAAACACCTAAAAATGGAATCTTTCTCAACAAGATAAGCATGTTTCCATATGATCTGTACATTGGTCCATGGAGAGATATTCACTTGTTTGATATTATTTATTTTGGACAAATAATATTCTACATTTTCTCCTTCTGGGACAACTTTTAAATTGGACAAATAAATGATCCTGCCTTACTCTGTTAGAGAAGCACATTTATTTAATGTTCCCAAAACATCACTGACTGCTGTGTGACCTGTAATTTGATGGCTGTAACCAAGACAGTTTTGAACACTTGTCCTTTGATTAGATTCCAGTTTTGTGATTCAGTTCTGGAAAAAAGAGCTGTCAGGCCAAGGAGTTATGGATGTGAGCAATGCAGAGATGGTCAAATCCTCCCTGTCCTCTCAAGGGGGCAGAGAAAGGTGCTGCCTCTCTACCCACTCCCATCTGCCAGAGCCTCTCATCTGCTGCAGTCAGGCACCTGGCTCTGTTGCTCACTCCTAAGGTATACATGGACAAGTGACCAAGATAGTAAATATCACCTTGCCATAGGTAGCCAACTTGAGTAAATGCCTTTGGCTTTTTCCCCTCCCTCTCTGCTAAATTCCCACATAGGTAACTCAGTGATGCATAGAAGGGATTGCTGTTCCCAACTATCCCTGAAGCTGTGTGTTTCCATGAAGCCTGGAGAAGTGATTACTGGTAGAAGCACTGAGGTCTGCCTGCTCTGCCCTTATTCACTGTGTGGGAATTAACTGCTCTTACACTGTTTGCTGCTAACACCTGGCCTTAGAGGGGCAGCCTCCTCACTGCAGGGCACTCAGGGAGAACCTAGCCATGCTTCAAGGTCATGGCCTACAGCCCATGTCCACTTTGATGCCCCCTCAGCCAAATATATACCATGCTCCAAGGGACTATCCCCACTGGCCACACTGATTAACTTAGAGTAGGTGTTCTCAACTGGTTATCTCTGTGGTCTACCTGGAATTCTATACAAGGTTTTGTTTGTGAGTGTATGTGTGGTTAAGTGCATTTTATTTCCAAAAATAGAGGTCATTGACCTCATCAGTTTCTCAAGAGGTCTGTGACAACTCCTCCAGATACTGAGAACCAATACAATGGACTAGAGAGTCTGTGTTACACATAATAGTTCAGATGAAAAACCTCTTGTTTTTATTTTCTGGTAAAAATAGTAATATATATTAGTACTTAATATATGCAAAACAATAAAGAAATATATGAAGTAATAACTTTTCTACTCCCAGCCACTACTAACAATTTCTAACTTCCTTTTTATGAACATATTAGTAAGTGCATTTGTGCTCATTAATCGAGTTCCAAATTGAGCAACAAGAAACAAATAAAAGGTATTTGAAATTTGTATTGTAATTTTCAGTAAAACTGCAAGTTAACTTGAGGAAAATTGACATCTTAACATTGGGACTTCACCTTCATGAATAAGGTATGTCTTCACTCTGCTCAGTGTTAATCAAATTTCATAAGTTTTTCAACTAAGTAATTCCTATAACTTGTTAGGTTTTTCATAGGTATTTAGTAGTCTTTGTTTCTGAAATCCTATTCCTTTCTCCAGTTACAGCTTCTGTTAGGTAATTTTCTGTTTAAGGAAAATGTTAAGTATATTTATTTTATATCTGCCAATTTTTGTGATCTTATTAATTCCAATAGTTTTCAGGTGATATCTTTGGTTTTTGATGTATGTACATATAATCATCTATAAGTGATGATTTTCCATTTATTCCTTTACAGTATTTATACTATTTTCACCTTTTCTGCATGTATGACATTGATCAGAAACTCCAGAACTATGTTGAGTAATGGTGGTACTTGAGCACCTCCTTATCTTGTTCTTGAAGGAAGTTGAAATGCCTCTTTTGTTTCATCATTTAGTGTAAATTTTGCTATTTCTGATATATTCTCACCTTGTCTTCAAGGTTACTTTCACTTCTATTTACCAGTACTGCATAAAAAGCAGTACAAAGAAATAATTTCAGTGAGTGAAGGCACATCATAAGTCCTGTGGTCTTGTTAGCCCCCAAGGAGTGAGGAATATGGCAGGTCAGAACAGTCTCTGTTTCTCACCAGCTTAAGGAATTTTAATATCTAATTTAATTTAACCAAGAATGATTCATTAAATTATATTTATGAAATTCTTTATTGCATAAATGAAGTTTCCTCCCTTTCATATTATACTATTAGTTTGTTTTTAAATTTAGAAATGGGTAAGTTTATCAAATTATTTGATTATGAGGTTTCTTGTCTCCTTCAGTTTGCTGTGTAATGAATGGTATAGATAGACGAGCTACTTTGTCCCTTTAGTATCCCTATAGTCTGTTCTCAACACATCCTCTGAATTCAAAGTCCTACTCTCTTCTCATAATGCTTAAAATAAATGCAAATGTTCTTACTACAATTGACAAGACCTTACTCTCTACAACTTTATTCTCTCTGCCTCATCTTTTACTGCTTATCCTCTAGCTCAGCCATCCTGACCTCGCTAACATTCCTGGAACATACTGGACTCCTTGCCTTCACAGAACCTTTGCATTCACTTGTACTCTTGCCTGAGATATTATTCCCTCAGATTTCATCATACTTAGCTTCCTCACTGACTTCAGGCCTTTACTCAAATGGTTGTCTTTCTAGTGATTCCTTTCCTGATCAGTTTATCTAAAAGCTAAGCCCATCTTGATTTTTCATATCTTTTTATACTTTTTTTTCCTTTTAATATGTTTCACTAACAATATACTATATATTTTATATTTTTATTGTTTGGCTCTCTCTCTACAATAGGAAGACCAATAGATTAGAGATTTAGGTCTCTTTTATTCATTGCTGTAACCACAGCATTGAGAACAGTGCACTGCATGTAGTAAGTAGTCAGTAAATGTATTGAATAAATGAATGAATTGTTTTCAGACACTGAACCACTCTCTTGCATTCCAGAATTAAAGCCTAGTTGATTATGCCATATTTTCATATTTGTAAACTTTCGGACAAGTGATTAGTTAGATCAGGGTGTTGTCATGTGACAATATATAGATTAAGATTGCTTTGAATGGCATGTGTAAAATTCATGCAATGAAAATGATTGTTTATGATACATGATTTTTAAATTTTAAATTTTTATTATACTTATTAAGGTAACATTGGTTAATAACATTATGTACATTTCATGTGTACATCTATCATACATCATCTGTATACTTTATTGTGTGCTCACCACCTGAAATTTAGTCTCCTTCTGTCATCATGTATTTGATTTCCTTTACCCTTTTTGTCCTCCCTCCACCCCCTCTAGTAACCACCATTCTGCTGTCTGCATCTATGAATCTTTTGTTGCTCATTTGCTGCTTTTTGTTTTATATTTCACATATGAGTGAAACCATAGAGTTCTTGTCCTTTTCTGAATGACTTATTTAGCATAATACTTTCAGGATCCATCCATGTTGTCACAAATAGCAATAGTTAATCTCCCTATGGCTGAGTAATATTTCACTGTATATATGTACCACATCTTTTATCCAGTTGTCCATTAAAGGACACTTAGGTTGTTCCCATGTCTTGGCTAGTGTGAATAAAGCTGCATAAGGGTAAATATATCTTTACAAATAAATATTTTCACATTTTTGGGTAGATACCCAGAAGGATTGCTTGGTCATATGGTAGCTCTAGTCTTAATTTTTTGAGGAACCTCCATACTGTTTTTCATAGTGGTGGTACCAATTTACATTCCCACCAGCAGTGTACATAGGTTCCCTTTTCTCCACATCCCTCCCAACACTTGTTATTTTCTGTCTCGTTGTTAGTATATGGTATTGGAAGAAAAACAGACCAATGGAACAGAATTGAGAGCTCAGAAATAAACCCACACATTGATGGACAACTAATTTTAAGCAAAGGAACCAAAAAACATACAATAGAGAAAGGAAAATTTTTTTCAATTAATGGTTTTTGGAAAACTGGAAAGCTGCCTGCAAAAAGAAAAAAGAAAAAAAAAACTAGATTGTTATCTGATACCATATATAAAAGTTAATTCAAAATGGATTAAAGACTTAAATATAACACCCAAAACAATAAAATACATAGAAAAAAGTTAAGCACTAAACTTATGGATCTTGGTCTCTGGGGTTTTTGTGAACTTGACCACAAAGGCAAGGGAAGTAAAACAATAAATGACTGGGACTACATCAAAATAATAAGCTTCTGCACAGCAAAAGAAACTAACAAAATAAAAAGGCAACCAACCTCATGGGAGAAGATATTTGCAAACGATACCTTTTATAAGGCAGTGACATCCAAAATATATAAATAACTCACACAACTCAACAACAAAAACAGACACTTTTCCAAGGAAGACACATGGATGGACAACAGATATATGAAAAGATGTTGAACATCACTAGTTTTAAGGGAAATGCCAATCAAAATCACAATGAGATACCACTTCACACCTGTTAGAATGGATATGTGCCTTTAAAAAAGTGAATTTTTTTTGTTAGGTGAAAATGATTCTATCATATTTTCTGATAAGAAAAATAATGCATATTTGTGTAAAAAGGGAACAGAACACTGGTAACAAGAAAATAACAAAATTCATTCCTACTTTTTGCTTCCTTTCCTGACACTTTTCCCATCCCTATTTCCAAGTATTTATCAGGAGTGCAGAAGTAAACATTAGTGATCCCAAAGAAAAAATGGTGGAAGGAAAAGAGAAAAGAATGGAACAATTTTCCCCATAGAAGCAGTAGAATTGGTCAGTAGATAAGGAGAAGATACTGCCCTTTTCAGGCATCAGAAAAAGACAACACATTTGTTGACTGTGCAAAGACTAAAACAAATGACAGTTATTTACCCATGGTAGGAAGAAGGGGATGGAGAGGCAGATCACCCTCTGATTTTCTAAGAAGGGGAGGGGAGAATTGGGACCCTAACTCACTAGTGACATGACCTCATGTGACCAGGAGTCTATCAATATGCTGAAGTCTTGGTTCAGATATGGTTCCCCGCTCAGTTAACCAGCTCTTTATTTCCTTAGAGGTGGCCTGCTTGGGTATGGAAAGAGGAAGAGGACCAGGAGAAAACCTGTCCTGATTTCTGTACGTTGGTGTAAGTGTGGGTGTTTAACGAAGGAGACTCCTGGAGTGAGGGTGGAAGGCAGCAGCACGGTTTTCGAGTCTGGAGGCATTTCTCTGTTTCTCCATGGAGACACTGAACACAGCCTCTTTTTAATTTCATGCTTTGTAAAGGCAGGGCAGTGCCAGCAACAAAATGAGAAATGATAGGCATAGGTGACTTCAGAAAGTGGAGGGGAGGAAGCAGTTATTGGGGAACTGAGAGATAGGGGACTGTCTGGTGAGAGACAGGCCTGAAAACCTGGACTTGGAACAGGGAACAGGGTTTGGATCCACATTCGGATGTTGGTGAATCCATCAGAGCACTAAGTCCCTGCTGTCTATTGCTTTTTCCTGACTCATTCTGGCTTTGGTCAGTCCTTGTCTGTTGGTCTATGTCCATGGGGTGGAGGTTATTCATGCAAAAGAAGGAGAAGCCCAATAACTCATTTCCTTCTTCCCTCATCTGCACCATACCACCCCCTAGATGCAGCTTGACTGCAATTTCAGACTACAGCCTCCAACTGGCTCTCACTAGTCTGAGATACTCAGTCTCAGCAGGGGCTCTTCTCAGAATCTGGGCTTGATAGCAGTGGGATTGGTGATTGGGGCTGGCGCTTGGTACTACATATGCCAACTGAACTGTGGTGGAGAGCAGAATAAGAAGAGACAAGTTAATTCAAAAGACATTAATCCTGCCTACAAAAAGTTTCCAAAAATACAGAAAATTGTAAGGAAGAAAATGAAACTAAGCCACCAATAATCACCATTCCTTGTCTTTCTCTCCTTGTAAGAATGTGGATGTGTGTGCTGAACATTATTGAAATTATACTGTATGTGTTATTCTGGAATTATTTTTTCAGGTTCCATGGCAGGTTATACCTTTCATTAATTAGTGAAAATGCTTCATAAACATTTTTAACAGATTATTTTATAAAAACAAAATATAATAATCATGATCTTTCCCTTTTGCTGGCCTTTCATGTAGCAAGTATGAAACAGTTATCAGACTCAGGTATGAAACAAATAACATGCTTTAGAAATATATTCTAAAAAATAACTCTGTGTAGACTAAAGTCTACATAGACTTATGAGGGGATATCTTTCCAGGCCAGTTACAGCTATTCCATCATCCAAGTTTTCAGTTGGGCCAGTAAAGCAGCTTCTGTGACATGCTTGGCACAGAGTGCACAAAAGTTGGTGAGGCTGGAAGCCCTGGGTAGGATCCAAACTTCCAGGTGCATATGGCTATCAGCATTGAGTTCTCACTCTTTCTCTGAGCTGTCGGGGAGCAGGCTAGAAGTCCCATATGCTTGAGGGACTCAAAGATCTCTATTTTCCCCTCCAGTGAGAGTGGAGATGTCTCTTTAGCATAAGAGAAATCCCCCACTTCCCAAACTCCATTGTTAACAATGGATTTGGAGTTTGGGGGAAACAAAATCAGGGAAGTCCTGTCACAAATTTTCTCTGAGGCAAGGAAGTACTGAGTTGGTTTCACTGAGAAAGGGAAAGTGGAGAACACAGACAGACATAAATTAATAAATACCCTTGTGTCTTAAATAAGGTTCTCTAGAAACAGATCCTGAGATGGGGATTCTTGTGAAAGTGGTTTTTTGAGAGAGTGTTTTCAGATCAAACCTGTATGGAGGTGAAGACTACAGTATAGGGCAAGGACAGAAACCAGGCACAGATGTAGTTCAGCTGAGGTGTAGCTTCAACCTGAACCGAAGGCAGCTCTCAGATGTGAAGGGCACTACAGAATTGATCTACTTGAAAACAAAGGAGCTAGACTTTTATATCCACTGACTGCAAGACAGGATGTATGGCCACGAGACCAAGAATTTTAGCCCCCAGCTATCCTCTGACAAGGATGTAAATATGAATCTTCAGAAGCCAATGCTCAGAGCAAGTAAGGGATATATGTACTAGCCCAGTAAATGGACTCTAGCCAGAGCATCAATAAGGTCTACTATCTCTACTATAGATAACCAATCCACATTCTTGCAATGAAAATATAAAATATACTTCCTATCATGTGCTTCTCCAACTAGACCTTAACTTCAGCATTACTAGCTGAGGTGCAGTTTATCAGGAAATGCCTAGATTTTCCATAAACAAAACAAAAAGAGGAGAGTGCTCATTCTTTTCTAATCTCCTAGAGTTTGTACCAGAGACAGTCTCCCCCAGAAGCTAGTTTTTTCTCTCTAACATGACAAAGAGTTAAATATCCTCCAATGTACAAATTTGGGAGGCGATTGTGTGGCACACAGTTTAGCACTGCATGAAAATGTGTTCTACCTGTAATGAGATTAGAGGCTGTTACAAAGGTTGAGGAACATTTAGACATAGGATGTGTGGCTCTAGACCAGTGGTTCTCAACCTTCCCAATGCTGAGACCCTATAATACAGTTCCTCATGTTGTGGTGAACCCCAATCATAAAATTATTTTTGTTACTACTTCATAACTGTAATTTTGCTACTGTTATGAATTGTAATGTAAATATCTGATATGCAGGATATATTTTCATTGTTACAAATTGAACATAATTAAAGTATAGTGATTAATCACAAAAACAATATGTAATTATATATGTGTTTTCTGGTGGTCTTAGGCGACCGCTGTGAAAGGGTCGTTTGACCCCCAAAGGGGTTGCGACCCACAGGTTGGGAACCACTGCTCTAGACCATTTAGAACAGGTTTTGGCAGGTGTTAAATTGAATGCCATACAACACTCTTCCAAATTACTTGAAACTACCAGGGAAGTTCTTAATGGAAGGGCAAGTGTTGTTCACCTGGGCAATCTAAGGTGACCCAAGCAGAGATGGGAAGATGTCAAGGCAAAGGGAGCTTGTTAGCTTGAGAAATGGGCTGCCCATTAATCTAACATCCATAGGGTAGCCCAGGGCCCTGGGGGATACAAGTTGTGTCAAAGGAATTTAAATCTTGAGGCCCCGTCTTGCTAAAATGGCAGAAAAATTAGCTTCATTTATTTTTGTGGCTCCCTTAATCCTCAACTGTAAAATCACACGGTCTGCTGAGATACACATTGTTCCAGATTGCAAACTCATTTCATGCTTGTTGGCTCTGTTGCTTCTGCTCTATGCTAGAGAAACAGAAATCTTTGTCAAAGGTGGACTTGATGAGCATCTCTCATGGCTGTTCTATATTAGGCTTGCTACATCTTTGAGACACTGCTGCAGTAAGGCACAGGTATCTCCTTGTTTAGGATCCCCTCATTTTTTCATCTTCACTAACACTTTCACAGAGGAGGGGAATGATATTTTGCTAGGGAGAAACTCCTGTCTCTTTAAATCACAAGTTATCTTGCTCAACTTGATAGATGAAGTCAGGAGAGGGTAAGTAAATTAACCAAGACCGTATAGATGGTGATGGGCCATTGGATAAGTCCTTTCTTATTTTAAAAATATATTTCAGCAGCCGTCCGTCTCGAGAGACGATGGTGTAGTTTCTTAAGAGTTTATCTGCACAACCGAGAATGGCTGTGCAGTCCGACTCGGGAGTGACACGGTATCTGTCTCCTCCCGTGTTGAATCGACATCTTGTGATGACGCTGGAGTGTCCTCTCCAGTGAAGCTGAAGCTACAGAGCCTGGGAAGGGTATTATGGAGGGTCTGCTGTTGCCCATGCAGCAGACACCCCCTCTCTTCGCAGCTGAAGGGTCCAAGGGAAAGACGGAGTCAATACAGCTTGGCTTCAGGTGCGCCGCAGGAGTTGCCGGTGTTGACTACAACGTCAAACCGCCTTAGGGACTCCGGCTCCGGATTTTCTGTCGGGGTTTACTCCCTTAGCCTTTCCCCTGAAGAGGTATGCCGCAAGGCAGCGGAGGTTTTTTGGAGTCAGAGTTTTCCTTCTCTGATGTGCCCTGACTGGAAGATCGAACCAGCGACACTTAACTCGCAGGCCGACGCTCAATCCACTGAGCCAAACCAGCTGGTTTAGAGATTGTACTATAACTAAATTTAGACCCCTTTCTTTTCCCCAACCAGTTTCATTTTTAATGAAAACTTATACCTTTTATTTAAAGTATATTTTATTGATTATGTTGTTACAATAGTTTCAATTTTTCCCCTTTGCTCCCCTCTGACCAGTGCTCCCCTTCCCCCAGCAATCCCACTCCCCTTAGTTCATGTCCATGGGTCATGCATATAAGTTCTTTGGCTTCACCCTTTCCTATATTATTTTTTAAGTTAATTTATTTATTTATTTTTATAACAATAAAAAAAATAATTTCTCCCTCTCAGACTTAAGATGCTTTATAATCTTATAAAGAACAATGGGAAAAGGTCTCGTGCTCCTCTAGCTGCTTCAAGTTGGACATGGTCATCATCCTACCTACCCTTGGGTCCAGAAATCCCTAATAAGAGAGAAGGTGTAGCAGGGAGGGTAGCCTTCCCACATGGGGAAGGATCTTGCAGACTTCAGGTCAATTGGCTGTCCCCGGACAGTGGCATGCTTGGTTTAACAGGCTGGCATCCTCGTTGTATTAGACAATCACTCAGGTAATGAGATCATAGGCTTATGCCCTCTGGTTCAGTTTTGCTCATTTGTTTGTGTTGTTCATTAGTCTCCTGTAATAGGTGATATCATACGGTACTTTGCTTTCATTGCCTGGCTTATTTCACTAAGCATAATTCTCTCCATGTTGTTGCAAGTGGTAGAAGTTCCTTCTTTCTTTTTTCTACATAGTACTCCGTTGTGTAAATATACCACAAAAGCTTACACCTTTTAATGTTGTAAGATCAGAAATATTATAGCACATTATATATGTAAGAGTTTACAAAAAGTCTACATAACAAGGATTCCCAAGTCCCAGCTCATGCACTATTTTTTTCCTTTTCTTAAAGTATATTTTATTGATTATGTTGTTACAGTAGTTTCATTTTCCCCCCCTTTGCTCCCCTCTGCCCAGTACCCCCTTCCCTCCAGCAATCCCATCTCCCTTAGTTCATGTCCATAGGTTGTGCATGTAAGTTCTTTGGCTTCACCCTTTCCTATATTATTCTTAGCTTCCCCCCGTCTACTTTGTACCAATTGATTATGCTTCTTAATCCTTGCACCATTTCCCCATTTCTCCTCCTCCACCCTCCCAGTTGATAACCCTCCAAATGATCCCCATACCTATGATTCTGTTCCTATTCTTGGTTGTAGGTCCTTGCTTTTCATCCCTTTTTTTTTCTTTTTCTTTTTTTTTAATGTGTTTTATTGATTATAATATTACATTTGTGCCAATTTCCCTTCCCTCTGCTCCCCTCCACCCGGTGGCCCCCCTCCCTCCAGTTGTCCCCCCCCTTTTAGATCATGTCCATTAGTTGTGCATACAGTTCTTCTCAACCTCTCTCTGTCTATTCCATTCCCTCCTACCATGATCCTTAATTCCTATATCATCTCCCTCCCTCTCCCCATTCCCCCTCCCTATTGACCTCCCCCCAATATGTTCTCCGTACCTATAGTTCTTTTTCCACTCTCGTTGCCTGTTTAGTTTGCCTTTGTTTCAATTCCCTAGCTTCTGTTGTTTCTTGTGATGCAGTTTTCATTTTAGATTTCATTGTCTTGACCCTCCTTTTTCTAAACCAGTCCCTTTAACATCTCATATAACAGTGGTTTGGATCTAATGAACTCTTTCAGTTTTATTTTGTCCTGGAAACACTTTCTCTGTCCTTCTATTCTGAATGACAATTTCGCTGGATAGAGTATTCGTGGTTGTAGGTTTTGGATTTTCATTACTTTGAATATTTCTTGCCAGTCCCTTCTTGCCTGCAGGGTCTCCCTTGAGAAGTCAGCTGATAGTCTAATTGGGACCCCTTTGTACATAATTCTTTTCTTCTCTCTTGCTGCTTTTAAGATTCTCTCTTTATCTTTAATTTTTGACATTTTGATTATAATGTGTCTTGGAGTGGTTCTCCCTGGGTCCAGTTTTTTTGGAACTCTCTGTGCTTCCTGGACCTGTAAGTCTATTTCCTTCCCCAAGTCTGGGAAGTTCTCCTTTATTATATTTTCACTCAATTTTTCAAGTTCTAGTTCATCTTCCTCGCTCTCTGGCAAACCAATGATTCTTATGTTGGGCTTTTTATAGCTGTCCCAGAGGTTTCTGATCCTCTCATCGTTGCTTCCCATTTCCTTTCCCTGCATTGGTTGACTTCTTGTTCCTTCTCCATATTCCAGTTTGTTGAAATGAACTCTGGATTTTTTTTCCTCACCATCTGTCTCGTATGTGGTTTTGTTCCTTTCGTTATGAGTGTTTTTCGCTTCTTTCTCATCTTTTTCCAGATCTTTTGTGAATTCTGTAAGCCACCTGATAACAATGGCCCAGAACTGAGCATCTGACAGGTTTCTTATCTGTTCATCTGTCAGGTTCTCCATCTGTTGCCTGGTGAGCTGTGCCACCGGGATTTCTATAGTTGTCTGCCTCATTTTGACAGATGCGTTTTGTTTTCTTGGGCCGGCTGTAGGGGGCAGTGCCTGTGTGCTCGTCACAACCCAGCGACCGGCGCCTGTCTGCGACCTATTTCGCAGCCCTGTGGCGCTTTCTTTGGGGGTAGGGGTCCAAGATGGATTCACACAGTTATTCCGCTAGGAGACCGGGATCCGTCCTCCCGCCCCCCTGGGCCTCACTGTTTAAGGCGATGTGGTGGCTGCTTTCCCCAGCGTTGGGGTCGCGAGCTGCCGGGCGTTCGACTGCAGCCGGGGTTGTTCTCCCCGCCGCTGTCCCAGGTGCGACCGCAAACAGCTCCGCCCCCTTTCGCTTTTACCTGCCCAAAGGGCGCCGCTGGTTTATAACTTCATATGTTGGGCTTCCGTGTAGTTTTATTTTCTGGAATTTCTAGTTATCCTTTGTTTTGAAGTAGTTGTATTCCTCTCTAGTTGTAGAGGGAGACCTAGCGCGTCCGTCTAAGCCTCCATCTTGGCCGGAAGTCCTCATCCCTTTGAATACTTCTTGGAAGTCTCTTCTTGCCTGCAAGTTTTCTTTTGAGAA
Organism: Furipterus horrens; assembly: GCF_987537825.1. Lineage (NCBI taxonomy): Eukaryota > Metazoa > Chordata > Mammalia > Chiroptera > Furipteridae > Furipterus > Furipterus horrens. The sequence continues at coordinate 58,275,955 of NW_028327187.1, forward strand.
ATAAGCTAAGAGTCTTATAGAAACCCCTTTGTAGGTAACTCTTCTTTTCTCTTGCTGCTTTTAAGATTCTGTCTCTTTAACCTTTGACATTTTAATTATGATGTGTGTCTTGATGTGATTCTCTTTGGATCTAGCTTGTTTGGGACTCTCTGTGCTTCCTGAACTTGTATGTCTATTTTCTTCGCCAAATTGGGGACTTTTTTTTCATTATTTTTTCACATAAGCTTTTGATTTCTTGCTCTTCCTCTTCTCCTTTGGGCACATTTATGACTTGGATATTGGCACATTTAAAATTGACCCAGAGGTTCCTAAGCATCTCCTCATTTTTTTCAATTCTTGTTTTCTCCTTCTGTACTGTTTGACTGTTTATTTCTTCTTTATGTTCCAAATCATTTGGCTTGAATCCTGGTTTCCTTCCTTTCACTACTGGTTTCATGTGGATTTGCTTTTATTTCATTTAACATAGCCTTCATTTCTTCCTTTATGCATTTGTCATACTTAATCTTGTCTGTCAAGTCTGTGAGTACCATTATCACCAGTGTTTGAACTCTACTCTATGACCTGTTAGGTTGGCTATCTCTTCATTGCTCAGTTCTCCCACTGGAACCTTGGTCTGCTCCCTCTTTCAGGCCATGCTTCCCTGCCTCCTAAACTTGACAGCCTTATGTGTTTGCCTCTGTGCCTTAGGTAGAGCTGTTGCACCTGTTATGTTGTAAGAGGCAGGGCTTTAGGTATTTATCAGTATGGGGTGACATGTTTCACCATGTTGTGGTGCTGAATATGGGGAAGGAGTCTGAGAGGGAACAATGCCACTTGCTCAGTACTTGCCTCTTTTCCAGGCACTTCTCCCATTTCTCGTATGGGACTGGTGCCCCTCTAGCTCTTGCTTGGTGATGTTTCCTAGAGTGGGTGGTTTTGCAAATGTTCTAGGACTGTGGGAGCCCTCCAAACAAGTGGACTCTGCTGAGAGACTGGTAGTTTCTTCTTCTGCTTCAATCCTCACTGGTCTTCACTATCAGAAGAAATGTGGTCTTATTTTCCCTGGTGTTAGAACCGTGGGCTGAAACACTAATTCAGAGGAACCTGCATGGTCTTGTCTGGAGCTCTTCCCTCGCTACTTTTAAAATGCATGATTATGCTTTCCACCATGGGCCACAGCAACTTCCCTGACTCTCTCATGTCACAGTGTGTCCTCTCCACCTGGGATCCACCCCTCCATCCTGTCTGAGTATTTATCCTTTCTTTCTTTGTTGGACTTCCATGAAGTTTGATTTTCTGGTATTTGTTGTTGGTGGTGGTGGTGGTTTTTTGTTTGTTTGTTTGTTTTTAGTTTTGAGGTAGTTATATTCCTTCTTAGTTGTGGAGGGAGATGCAGCGTGTCTACCTACATCTCCATCTTGGCTGGAACTCTCTCTGTGTTCTTTTCATGCTGTTATAGTTCCCATTAAGTTTCTTGAGCATCCTTATGAGGATTATTTTGAATTCTATGTCTGTTAGATTGTTTGCCTCAATTTCATTTAGCTCTTTTCCATTCCTTTCTGTTGGGGTTTCTTTCTTTGTTTTCCCATTTTAGGTGACTGTTTTTGTTTTTTCTGCGTCTCAGGCCTCTCTGCTTTCCCTGCCTGTCTCTGTGGGATGTCCTTCTGTGGTACTTGGTGGTACATTTTCTTTTATTTCCTGATCTGGGTACTCTATGGTTGCTATTTATTAAGTTTATGTGGGCTCTCTTGTTGTACTTGGGCTTTGCTTATTGGTGGCTCATTCATTGGTGGGTTCCCCTCTCCAGCTGGCTGACTGGGAGTCACAACCCCTACCATGTCTTGTATGCTGTTGTACAGGTAGTGTTTAACAAAGTAATATTACCATAAAACCAAACCCATACCAGCAGAAATTCCCCCCTACTACATCAGCAGTATCAACAGCAACTGAGCAAAGATTAATAAAGGTGGAGACAGAGTAAAAACATTTTAAAATAGGAAATAGGGAATATGAGGTGACTAAAGGAGAAAAAATGATTTTGAGTGGGAAGAGGGAAAAGAAATAATAAGAGTAAGGAATAAAAATGAGGCACAAAAGGGAGAGAATAAAACTTAAAACATAAGTAAAATGTTGAAGGATGATGGAAAAATGAAGTAAAATAAAAGGGAAGAGTATATATGAGGTTTAAAATAAAATTTAAAAGGTAGTAAACCAAAGGGATCAAAATTGTAGAAAAACCACAGCTAAGCAAAGATTAATAAAGGTAGACATGGAATAAGAATACTATGCAAAAGGGAAAAGATAATGTGAGATATCTACTGTAAAGAAAAATTGTTTTGAGAGGACAGGGAGAGAAAAATTTATAAGAGTAAAGAATAGAATCCAAGCTAAGAAATGGAAAAATAAAAATAAAATTCCTCACTCAAATGAGCAAGGGCAGGGGGAAGGCAAAATGGAGTGAGGGAGGGTGAGAGTAACCTATGAGACTTGAGGTACAAAAACTAGTGAACCAATAGAAATACCATTGAAGAAGAACAGAAATAGTCATAATATCCCTGCCCCAAAAGCCACAATAAGAGTGGAAAAGAAATAAAATATTATAAGACGGTGAAAAAGAATGTGAGCTGACTAAAGGAAGGAAGAATGCTTTTGAGAGGATAGAGGGAGGAGAAATAGTAAGAGTAAAAAATAGGAACAATGCAGACCATGGAAGAAAATAAAATTTACAACAACAATAAGAAAGGGCAGGAGGGAGGCAAAATGGGTAAGACAAGGAAAGCATGCAATGTGAAATTTGAAATATCAAGAAAATAAACAATAATACAAAATCTGAATAAAAAGAATAAAAAACTAAAAGACAAAGTAGTGAATTCATTAAAATTCAATTGAAGCAAAAGGAGAAATATTAAGAGGTTATGTGAAAGTAAGAAAAGAAAAAACACCCCCACAAATTCTGAAGAAGAGTGAGATGAAATTTCTCTCATCCATTTGGACTTTGCCTTCTGACTTCTCTTTCTGGATCCGCCTCTGTTTTTTTATCAGATCAAGGTCCCCGAGTGGGTTGTCCAACTTCTGGCAACACTGCTTATATTACCTCTGCCTCTAGAGGAAGCTTCTGTTGCAATCAGGAATATGCCTGATCAATCTGCCCAGCTGCACTGAATAGGAGCAAATTACGCTCTCAATCCTTTCCCCTTGCTGGCAGCTGCGAATATTCAGGGTCCCTGCCCGGCACATCTCAGTTCCCCTTTTAAAAAGTCTCTCTGGGCACTTCCATAGCAGAACTGAGTCACTGTACAGCTTTCTGTACACACCACCTCTCCAAAAAGTCAAAAGTCTCTCACAGTAATGGCTGGCCACAGCCAGCCTCCTCCACTGACGCAGGTGCAGAGAATGTCCCTCTCTTTGGCTCTCTCCTGGTTGACATTTGCCACTTCAGCTATGGGTGTGCTGTTCTCTGTGTGTGTAGCTTGTATTCCCCTTGAGACTTGCTCCTGGCCTGGGCCTAGGAATTCCCTGACCTGGGAGGAAAGGGAGCCACAAAGCTTCGATCTGTGATCAGGCTCATGGCACAGTGGCTGCAGGCACTACGCATGACTTATTTCACCTATAAAATCTCCTTACCAACCATTATGAAGTGTCTTCTGTACTCCTTGGCTTTCAAACTTCATATCAACTAAGATTCCATTGAATATTCAGTTTATTTTTTGGGAGATCCGCCAAGTGTCCAAGCTGGGAGCAGGAGCAAGTGGACTCGGCTTCCACCTACTTGGCTGCCATCTTCCAAATCCTCCAGTTTTCTTTCTTTCTCATTTGCATGCCTGTATTTCCTCTTCTTGCCTTATCACAATGGTCAGAACTAGTAATCTGTTGAGTAAAACTGGAAAGAGTAGAAATCCTTGCCTTGCTCATGACTTTAGTGAGAGGAAAAGCATTCAGTCTTTCATTACTGAGATAGCATTAACTGTAATCTTTTGTAGATGCTCTGCATCAAGCTGAGGAACTTTCCCCATTAACTTTGTTGATACTTTTTTTCTCATGAATTGGTGTTGGATTTCATCAATTCTTTATCTCTGTCAATTGAAATGGTGATATTATTCTTCTCCTTTAGACTCTTCATAGATTACATTGGTTGGTTTTTGAATGTTGTGCATCCCTGGATTAAGCCACATGATCATGGTGCATTTTTTAAAAAATATTGCCTTATTCTATTTGCTAATATTTTGTTAAAGGGTTTTGTCCTTATATTGATGGGGGATATCAGTCTATAGTATTCCTTTCTTTCTTTTCTTTTCTTTCTTCCTTCCTTCCTTCCTTTCTTTGTTTCTTTCTTTCTTCCTTTCTTTCGTTCTTTCTTTCTTCTTTCTCTTTTCTCTTTCTTTCTTTCCTTCCTTCCTTCCTTCTTTTCTTCCTTTCATCTTTCTTTTTCTACTATCTTTGTACTGGTCCTGGTATCAGGGTAATACTAACTTCATAAAATAAATGAAGTGTTCCTTCCTTTTCTGTTTTCTGTAATTGATGTTAATTCTTCTTTAACAGTTTGGCAGAATTCTTTTGTGAAAGCATCTGGGCAAATTAATGTCATTCAGCCCAGTTTTTTTTAAAATAATTTTTAAAAATAATTTATTTATTTATTCATTTGTTGTTTTGTTTATTTCTTTGTCTTTTATAGGGAGGGGAAAGGAGAAAGAGGGGGAGAGAAACATCACTGTGTGGTTGCCTCTCACTCGCGCCCCCAACTGGGGACCTGACGTGCAACCGAGTAATATGCTCTGACTGGGAATCGAACCAGCGACACTTGGCTCGCAGGCCGACACTCAATCCACTGAGCCATAGCAGCCAGGGCTATCTTTTTAATAATTTAAAAAGAGTTTTGGTCACTCAGGTTACTTCTTCCATCCTTAAAATAGGCATTTCACTGTAATTTTACATCCATTCCAATATTTAAGGTGTTTCACCTAGTGGTACTATCAATCTGACATCTTCCTCTTAAGAACTGTTGGAGAAGCTATATCCACAACGTAATGTCCTGTGAGAGGAAACACACAGACAGGCATAGTTGGGAGTCATTATAGGATAATACAAGGACTTGAGTCTTCTCTTGATCCTTCTTGGAGAGCGCAGGAATTTAGAATCACTCTCTCAGTCTCATCTATACAGTAAAATAGACACTACGGAAAAGTCAATCAATCTGAAGTTTAGAAACAAATGAAACTGGGGAGGAGGGGTGGGCAGGGGACAAAACTGAAGAATGTAAAATTGTCATGGAACAATTTCCTCGTGCCCTTACTGAGCTGTATTCAGAACGTAGGGCACAGTGTTTTCTTGAGCATTGGAATTACAGTTGGAAAAAGTCAGGGCAAGATCAAGAAAAACAATGTATACTGGCAATCTATCTCTATTGCTTTTTATTCTTTTCTTTCTTTTCAAAAAAAGTTTATTGTAGTTCATTTACAGTTGTCCCAATCCCACCCCCATTGCTCTCCCCTGTCCTGCCCCCACTCCCACTTCCACAGTCAGTTCCCACCCAGTTGTTCATGTCTGTCAGTCCTTTATACTTATTTCTTGATTAGACCCTTCCCCTTCTTTCCCTCATTATCCCCCTCCCCCGTGGTTGCTGTCAGATTGTTTCTTATTTCTGGGTCACTGATTTTATTTTGCTCATTTGTTTATGTTTGTTCATTAGGTTCTGTTTATAGGTGAGGTCATATGATATTTGTCTTTCACTGCCTCGCTTATTTCACTTAGCATAATATTTTCCAGTTCCATCCATGCTGTCATGAAGGGTATGACATCCTTCTTTCTTCCTGCTGAATAGTATTCCATTGTGTAAATGTACCACAGTTTTTAAAAATTTATTTATTGTTTTTCTATTACAGTTGTCCCACTTTTTCGCCCATTGCTCCTCCCATCCCACTCACCCCTTCTACCACAGTCAATTCCCACCCTGTCATCCATGTCCATGGGTCATTTATACTAGTTATTTGACTAGACCCTTCTCCTTATTTTCCCACTTTTCCCCCGCCCCCCGGTCATTGTCAGTCTGTTCCTTGTTTCCATGCCTCTGATTCTATTTTGCTCATTTGTTTGTGTTGTTCATTAGTTTCCTGTATTAGTTTTTTGATTCACTCGTTTACTGATGGGCACTTAGACTGTCCCCAGCACTTGGCTATTGTAAATAGTGCTTCTATGAACATGGGGGTACAAAGGTTCTTTTGAATTAGTGTTTCAGGATTCTTTGGGTATACTCCCAGCAGTGGGATCACTGGATCAAATGCAGTCCCATTTTTAATTTTTTGGGGAAATTCCATATCATTTTCCACAGTAACTTCACCAGTCTGCATTCCCACCAACAGTGCACTAGAGTTCCCTTTTCTCCATATCCTTGCCAGCACTTGTTTGTTGATTCATAAAAGTCTTAGAGGAAAATACAGTCAGTAAAATTTCAGATATCCCACACAGCAATATTTTCACTGATGTATCACCTAGAACAAGGGATATAAAGGAAAGAATAAATAAATGGGACTATATAAAATTAAAAAGCTTCTGCATGGCTAAAGAAAACATCAACAAAATAAAAAGGGAACCAACCGTATGGAAAACATATTTGCCAATGATACCTCAGACAAAGATTTGATCTCCAAAATATATAAAGAACTTATATGACTCAACACTAAGAAGACAAACAATTCAATTAAAAAATGGGCAAAGGACCTGAACAGACACTTCTCCGAAGAGGACATACAGAGGGCCCATAGACATATGAAAGAATGCTCAACATCACTAGCCACCAGAGACGCAAAATAAAAGCCCAATGAAAAACCACATCACACCAGACAGAATGGGGATCATTAACAGCCTCTATTGCTTTGCCAGAAAACCCTTTTTATCTGATGATTAGTGACATTGAGCATCTTTTCATATGTAGATTGGACATATGTATGTCCTCTTTGGAGAAGTTTCTATTATAATTAGGTTCTTTGCCCATTTTTAAATTAAATTGTTTGTTCTTTGGTGTTGAGTTATATGAGTTCCATACAAATTTTGGATATTAACCTCTTATCACATGTATCATTGGTGAATATGTTTTCCCATTCAGTGGATTGTCTTTTCATTTGGTTGATGGTTTCTTTTGTTGTGCAAAACCTTTTTAGTTTGATGCAGTCTCATTTGTTTATTTTTTCTTTTGTTTCTCTTGCTTGAGGAGATATATCAAAAAGTATTACTAAGTCAAATGTCTGAGTTTTACTTACTACCTTTCTTTTCTTCTAAAAGATTCATGATTTCAAGTCTTACATTTAATTTTTAATTCATTTGGAGCTTATTCTTGTATATGGTATTAGAAGGTTGTCTAGTTTCTTTTTTTCTTTCTTCCTTTTTTTTGCATGTACCTCTCCAATTTTTCTGACACCATTTGTTGAAATTAGACAGTTTTTACTCCATTGCATATTCTTGCCTCTTTTGTCAAATACCAATTGACCATACATGCATGGGTTTGCTCCTGGTCTCTGTATTCTGTCCCATTGTGTCAGGAACTAAATGCCAATCTAGAGGCAGCCAGAATGAAAAATGACTGACCCCATGGCAGGAATAACAAATGTGACAGACACAGTTCCCACTTGAGTAATGAATGATTGTGGACTACTTGACCAAGATAACAAACATGGAAGTGCATCTTGGGGGTGGTAAGATGGCCGCGGAGTTGGGACAGTGTTCTCAGCTCGCTCCTGTTAAGGAAAGAATCCAGGAACAAATGCGGAGAGGAGAGACTGAGTGAGTGTGGATATCTGATAACATGAACGGGGAGGAGATTGTGGGAGCAGCGTGGAGGGAGGTGGAAGGGTTTATCACAAACTGCAGGCTGAGTCATTCCCAGACTCCGTGTTTGCAGTATCAAGCCGGAGAGCTCACTAGCCGGGAGTGAATTCTTGTAGGGAGTTAGGGAGAGGATTTGGCCGAAAAAGCCAGAGGAGGGAGAGAACAGTGAACAATCAGGACTGGGAGAAACTGTGTGATCTGAGTCTAGAGGTAAACATCCTCAGCTGCAACCTCCGACCGAAAGCTCGGCACTCCGGGCGAGCCCAGCACTAGCGCTAGGGCCCTACAGAACAAAGGAGCAGTTTTGGGGCAAGGAGAACGGCAGCACAGAAAAGCTGCTGCGGAACTCCAGACCGGGGGAGAACTGCGTTCTTGAAACCAGTGTTTGCTCTTTAGTTGCGCAGGAATCCCACAGAACAAAAGGCTGGTCTGGGGCTAGGAGGGAAATAGGACGCACAGGGTATGTAAGTAGGGAAGAGAGTGGAGGCGGAGGTTCTGGAGGGGAGACGGTTTTAGGGCAGGGAGAAGGGGCCGCAGGGAAGGGCTGCTGTGGAGCTCCAGACTGGCAGAGAGCCCCGGGGTAGGAGAGTGCTGCGCTGACCGACCACACTAGAATCCTACAGAACAAAGGGACGGTGCTGTGGCGGGAAGAAAGATAGAGTGCGCAGGCCGATAGGGAAGCCAGCGGAAGCTGTAGCTCAGAATAGAGAAAGTTTTGGGGCAAGGAGAAGAGCACACGCAGGAAAGCCACTGCCAAGCTCCAGACTAGCGGAGAGGACCTGGGCAGGAAAGGGCCACTGGGCCCGGCACTTTGACCGACTATGCCAGAGTCCTGCAGAACAAAAGGACGATCTTGAGACAGGGAGAGAGATAGGGTGCGCAGGCATATAGACAGGAAAGAGAGCAGAAGCTGTAGCCTGGGAATAGAGACAGGACTGGAGGCAGGGCGGGGATTGCTGGCAGGCACAGGCTGGACCAACAGAGGGAAGGAGTAGCTGGACAAGCCTGAGGACGGCTGAGGCTGCCTCAGGAGGGGACAACTAAACGCAGCTCACAGCAGAGCGGTGGTAGGCCCACGAAAAAAAGACTAGCAATCCCAGAATCGAGCAGAACCCTCCCACAGCCAGCCAACCAACCAGAAAAGATTTGAAACTCATGGAATTTTGAATAGGAGCGGACTCAGGAAGGAAGCAAGGAAAAACAAAAAACAAACAAACCAAAAATACTCAGAGACTGTGCATAAAAGTTGAATTGAGTTAAAATCCTCATTCTTTTATCTCTCACTCTCTCTCTAACTACCCCTACCGTCAGTCCCTTCTTATTTTCTCTCCTTTTCTCCCCTCTTCTTCCCTCCCTTCTCTCCCCTTAGCATGTCTCCCCTTCATCCTATTCTCAGTTAATTTTATAATTTTAAGTTCTCTCCCTTTCTCACGTTCTCCTTTCTCTGTGCTATGCACCTTCAACTTTATTAAATTTCTTTCTTTATTTTGTCCCCCTGGCTGGTTTAGCTCAGTGGATTGAGCGTCGGCCTGCGAGCTAAGTGTCGCTGGTTCGATCTTCCAGTCAGGGCACATCAGAGAAGGAAAACTCTGACTCCAAAAAACCTCCGCTGCCTTGCGGCATACCTCTTCAGGGGAAAGGCTAAGGGAGTAAACCCCGACAGAAAATCCGGAGCCGGAGTCCCTAAGGCGGTTTGACGTTGTAGTCAACACCGGCAACTCCTGCGGCGCACCTGAACCCAAGCTGTATTGACTCCGTCTTTCCCTTGGATCCTTCAGCTGCGAAGAGAGGGGGGGTCTGCTGCATGGGCAACAGCTGGCCCTCCATATCACCCTGCCCAGGCTCTGTAGCTTCAGCGTCATCGCAAGATGTCGATTCAACACGGGAGGAGACAGATACCATGTCACTCCCGAGTCGGACTGCACAGCCATTCTCGGCCGTGCAGATAGACTCTTAAGAAGCTACACCATCGTCTCTCGAGACGGACGGCTGCCGCCGCCGACGCCGATTTTGTCCCCCTTCAGTCTACATAAGTTTTCCTTTCATCTTTTGTCCTTATTTTCCTTCTCTCCCTACACATATTCTCTCTCTCTCCCTATTCCACTTTATATTCTAATCTCTTAATATTCAAATTATAATTCTAATCTATCCCCCTCTCCCTTTACTCTCCCATTTTACCCCTTCTCTTTTTCTACCCCAACCCCTCACTTCTTTCTCTACCTCTTGTATTTCTCTCCTTCATCTTATCTTTTGTCAACTCTTCAATTTCAATCCTCCCCTCCCTAATATCTCCTCTTCCTCCTGATTTCCTTCCCTCCTCTGAGCTCTTTTCCTCCCAAATCCTCTTGCTTTCCTATCTCCTATTCCTCTCTCTGTATATTCACCTTTTCTCTCTATCTTGCAACTTTATATCATGTTCTAATCTCCTAATCTTTTTTATTATATATAATTTAAAAAAGAATTTTAATTCAGTCCCCTCTCTTCTACCTCCCCTTTTTCTTTCGTTCTCTCTCCTACCCTTCTCTTCTCTACTTTCTCTCTCTCTTTCCTTTCTCCCTTCCTGTCTTGCTATTTTCTACTCTGTATTTTTATTCTTAAAAAATTCTCTCTCAATCTATTTCCTACCTTCTAACCTTCCCAGCCCTCTCTTTCAATTTCTGGCTGTCTGTCTACCTGGATGTCTGTTGTGTCTACCCTACCTCCCACGCTAATCATATAGTATATACCGATTATATAATCCTAATACTATACACTTCCACTTTCTCACTCCACACTGTAACCCTCCCCTCCTTTTCAAACATACAGTGTAAGTGTTAATTGCTCTCTTACATAACATTGATCTCAATTGCTAATATTAATACTCTATCAACTTCCAGGTCAAAAATTACCCTTCCTTCATTTAAAACAACTCCTTTCTGTTTCTCCTACGAAATAAGAGTCCCAGTATCTCCACAAGTATATTAACACGGACTCATTTGCAGCCTATAGCGGGATTGTACTTGGGGGAGACATTGGAGGGTGTGGGTTTCTTGCCTGGGTTGTGTAATTATGTTTTAGCAGCACCTTCACAAAAGATCTCAAGACAAGGTGGGCAGAGTGACTCTCAATGAAATAATCAGAGAAAAAGATCCACCAAAAAGTAGCTGAAATACAACCAGACAGATTAAAGAAATATCATCAAGGACAACACAGACGGAGATCTAGGAGGGCGGAGGAGTAAGTGGAAGCTACACTAACCCCCTCCCAGGACCAGCCAGTGCTGACTCAGCCCCAGTACAGCAGACAGACCATTCCCCTCCAAGTGGTGTCATACTAGGGGGAAATAAAAGCCCTGCATACAGGAATTAAGTTGCCAAACCCACGGTCCTTAAGACTGATGCCAACCACAGATTGAGTATATTAACAACTAAAGAAGAGAGACAAAGGCAATAGATCACTGGAAGTCTCCAATAGGCTGCCTAGGGCCAGTCTGGTACATGATCTGACGCTACCAGAGGCAGATCCAGGAAGAACAGATCATTCTAAGAAGCACCAACAAACAAAAGGAATCACAAAAATGGGGAGACAGAGAAACAACCCCCCATCGAAAGGAAAGGTAGAATCCCCAGAAAGAGTGCTAAATGAAATAGAGGGGAGCAAAATATCAGATACGGAATTTAAAACATGGATTATGGAGAAGCTAAATGAACTCAGCAGAAATTACAAAGAACTCCAGAAAAACTACAGTGAACTCCAGAAGAACTATAAGGAACTTACTGAGAATTATACCAGCATCAAAAAGGACATGGAAGCTATCAATAAGAGCCAGGAGGAAATGAAGAATACGATCTCTGAATTGAAGAACACAGTAGAAGGAATTAAAAGCAGGCTAGAGGAAGCAGAAGATTGGATCAGCGAGCTGGAGGACAACATACAAAAAAACTCCCAGACAATGCAACAAAATGAAAAAAGACTGAACAAGACTGAAGAGGTTCTAAGACATCTGCAGGACAACATGAAACGTAATAATATCTGTATCATAGGAATTCCAGAAGGAGAAGAAGAGCAAGGGATAGAAAAGCTCTTTGAAAAACTAATGACAGAAAACTTCCCTCACATGAGGAGAGAAAGAGTCACGCAAATCCAGGAAGCACAGAGGGTCCCAATGAAGATGAACCCCAACAGGCCCACCTCAAGACACATCATAATTAAAATGGCAACATTCAAAGACAAAGAGAGAATCCTAAAAGAAGCAAGAGATAAACAACTAATAACATACAAGGGAGCTCCAATAAGGCTATCATCAGATTTCTCAGCAGAAACCCTACAAGCCAGAAGGGAATGGCAAAAAATATTCCAAGCAAGGAAAAACAAAGGCCTACAACCAAGAATACTCTACCCAGCAAGGCTCTCATTCAAAATGGAAGGCGAAATAAGGAGTTTCTCAGACAAAGGAAGACTAAAAGAATACATCTCCACCAAACCAGCAATGCAAGAGATGCTAAAGGGTCTGCTCTAAGAAGATAAAGAAACAGAGAGAAACAGAGAAGAACACGAGTACAAAGGGGAAAAATGACAATGAATAAGTACTTATCAGTAATAACCTCAAATGTAAATGGATTAAACGCTCCAATTAAAAGACATAGGGTAGCTGAATGGATTAGAAAGAATGACCCACATATATGCTGTCTACAAGAGACCCACCTTAGAACAAAAGATCTACACAGACTGAAAGTAAAGGGATGGAAAAAAGTATTCCAAGCAAATGGACATGAAAAAAAAGCCAGGGTAGCAATACTTATATCAGACAAAACAGATTTCACAGCAAAGTCCATAAAAAGAGACAAAGAAGGGCATTTCATAATACTTAAGGGGAAAATCCATCAAGAAGATATAACCCTTATAAATATATATGCACTCAACTTAGGAGCACCCAAATATATAAGGAAAATTTTGAAAGACTCCAAGAAAGATATAGACAGCAACACACTCATCGTAGGGGACTTTAACACCCCATTGTCAACAATGGACAGATCTTCAAAGCAAAGAAACACCAAAGATATTGAGGCACTGCACAACACTTTAGATCAAAAGGACTTAGTCGATATATATAGAAGTTTTCACTCCAAAGAAGCAAAATATACATATTTCTCAAGTGCACATGGAACATTTTCAAAGATAGACCACATGGTAGGACACAAAACAAGCCTCAATAAATTCAAGAAAATTGAAATTATATCAAGCATCTTCTCAGATCACAATGGCTTAAAATTGGAAACCAACCTCAAGGAAAAATCTCAAAAACATTCAAACTCATGGAGAATGAATAACATGCTATTAAATAATGAATGGGTTAACAATGATATCAAGGAAGAAACAAAAAGTTCCTGGAAACTAATGATAATGCACACACAACAACGCAAAACCTATGGGATACAGCGAAAGCAGTGTTAAGAGGAAAGTTCATAGCAATACAAGCGTACCTAAAAAAGCTAGAAGAATCTCTAATAAAAAATTTAACCCTACAGCTACAAGAACTAGAGGAAGAACAACAAGCAAAACCCAGATCAAGTAGAAGGAAGGAAATCATCAAGATCAGAGCAGAATTAAATGACATAGAGTCTAAACTAACAATTCAAAAGATCAACAAAAGTAGGAGCTGGTTCTTTGAAAACATAAACAAAATTGACAAGCCTTTAGCCAGGCTCGTCAAGAAAAAAAGAGGGAGGACCCAAAAAAATAAAATCAGAAACGAAATAGGAGAAATCACAAGTGATACAACAGAAATACAAAGATTTATAAGAAATTATTACGAACAACAGTATAGCAAGAAATTTGACAACCTAGAGGAAATGGACAGGTTCCTAGAAAACTATAGTCTTCCCAAACTGAATCAAGAAGAAGTAGAAAGTCTGAATAGACCAATAACAGCTAGTGAAATTGAAGCAGTAATCAAAAAACTCCCAGCAAACAAAAGCCTAGGACCGGATGGTTTCACAAGTGAATTCTACAAAACATGTAGGAAAGAACTAACTCCTATCTTCCTCAGACTATTCCAAAAGATACCAGAAGAGGGAAGACTCCCAAACTCGTTCTATGAAGCCAGTATAACCCTAATTCCAAAACCAGGTCAAGACACAACAAAGAAAGAAAACTACAGGCCAATATCGCTGATGAACATAGATGCTAAAATCCTCAACAAAATATTGGCAAACCGGATCCAGCCACACATTAGAAAGATCATACACCACGATCAAGTAGGATTCATCCCAGGGATGCAAGGATGGTTTAATATTCACAAATCAATAAACGTGATACACCACATAAACAAAATGAAAGACAAAAACCACATGATCATATCAATAGATGCGGAAAAAGCATTTGATAAAGTACAACACCCATTTATGATAAAAACTCTCAGCAAAATGGGAATAGAGGGAGCATACCTCAACATAATAAAGGCCATATATGAGAAACCTGAAGCCAACATCATACTCAATGGCCAAAGACTGAGAGCACTCCCCCTGAGATCAGGAACAGCACAAGGATGTCTGCTCTCTCCACTCCTATTCAGCATAGTCTTGGAAGTTCTAGCCACAGCAATCAGACGAGAAAGAGAAATAAAAGGCATCCAAATTGGAAAAGAGGAAGTAACACTGTCATTATTTGCAGATGACATGATAGTGTACATAGAAAATCCTTTAGACTCCACAAAAAAACTACTCAACCTCATAAGTGAATTCGGCAAAATAGCAGGATACAAAGTCAATATTAAGAAATCGAAGGCATTTTTATACACCAACAATAAAAACTCAGAGATAGAAACTGAAAGAAAAATCCCATTTACCATAGCAACAAGAAAAATAAAATACCCAGGAATAAACTTAACCAAAGAGGTAAAAGACCTGTTCTCATAAAACTACATAACACTGAAGAAAGAAATTAAAGAAGATACAAATAAATGGAAGCATATACCATGTTCATGGATGGGAAGAATCAACATCATTAAAATGTCCATACTACCCAAAGCAATTTATAGATTCAATGAAATCCCTATTAAAATACCAGCAACATATTTCACAGACCTAGAACAAATACTTCAAAAATTGATATGGAACCAAAAAAGAGCCCGAATAGCCACAGCAATTTTGAGGAAGAACACAGTAGGAGGAATCACAATACCTGATATCAAACTATACTACAAGGTCACGGTAATCAAAACAGTCTGGTACTGGCATAAAAACAGACATATAGATCAATGGAACAGAATAGAGAGCCCAGAAATAAACCCAGGTTCATATGGTCAACTAATATTTGACAAAGGGGGAAAGAACATCAAATGGAGTGAAAAGAGCCTCTTCAACAAATGGTGTTGGGAGAACTGGACAGGGACATACAAAAAAATGAAACTAGACCACCAGCTCACACCATACACCAGAATAAACTCAAAATGGATCAAAGACTTAAATGTAAGCCGTGATACCATAAAAGTCCTAGAGAAAAAAATAGGCAGGAAAATTTCAGATATCCCACGTAGCAACATTTTCACTGATATATCTCCTAAGGCAAGAGAAATAAAGGAAAAATGAACAAATAGGACCACATCAAACTAAAGAGTTTCTGCTCAGCAAAAGAAAACATCAGCAAGAGGAAAAGGAAACCAACCATATGGGAAAGCATATTTGCCAAAGTATCTCAGACAGCTGACTGCTCTCCAAAATATATAAAGAGCTTATATGACTCAACATCAAGAAAACAGACAACCCAATTAAAAAATGGGCAAAGGAACTGAACAAACTCTTCTCTGAAGAGGACATACAGAAGGTCCATAGACACATGAAAAAATGCCCAACATCACTAGCCATCAGAGAGATGCAAATAAAAACCACAATGAGATACCATTTTACACCTCTCAGAATGGCCATCATCAACAAATCAACAAACAACAGGTGCTGGCAAGGATGTGGAGAAACGGGAACCCTAGTGCACTGTTGGTGGGAATGCACACTGGTGCAGCCACTATGAAAAACAGTATGGATTTACCTCAAAAAACTAAAAATGGAACTGCCTTTTGAACCTGCAATTCCGCTCCTAGTATTGTAACCCAAAAATCCTAAAACCCTAACTCAAAAGAACTTATGCACCCCTATGTTCATAGCAGCGCTGTTTACAATAGCCAAGTGCTGGAAACAGCCTAAGTACTCACCTGTAGATGAGTGGATCAAAAAACTGTGGTACATTTACACAATGGAATACTATGCAGCAGAGAGAAAAGAACTCCTGCTATTTGTGACAACATGGATAGAACTAGAGAGAATTATGCTTAGTGAAATAAGCCAGGCAAAGAAAGAAAAATACCATATGATATCACCTAATACAGGAAACTAAACAACATAAACAAATGAACTAAATAGGACAAGGGGCAGAATAACAGTCAATAGGGGGGAGAGGGGAGGGTGAGATGGGGGATAAGGGAAGGGTTTAGTCAATGAACGTTTATAAATGACTCATGGACATGGACAACGGGGATGAATATGATTGTGGGAGAAGGGGTGGGCTGGAGGGGGAGAGCAATGGGGAAAAAATCGGACCACTATAATTGAAAAACCAAAAATTAAAACTAAAACTATATGTATAAATGAAAAGTATAGTCAAGGAAGAAAATCTAAATGATTAGAAATACGTGAAGAGATGCTCGAACTCCTTATAAATCAGATAATTGCTAATTAAAATATAATTTTAAATATATTTACACCTATTTTGTCAGCAGTTAGAAAGCTGGGACATGTCAATTGTTAGTGAAGGTGCAAGGATATGGAAATTTCAATATACACAGCTGATTGCATTGTAGACTGAATCTTCTTTTACAAAAAGCAACCTGACGGTACTTAATAAAATTAATTACTCATATGCCCTATGTCCTAACAATCCCATTTATTTTATATATATTCCAGAGCACTTCTCACACAGGTCCATAAGGGGACATGTATGAGAACTTTCATCACAATTTCAGGTACTAGGGAGTTGGAAGCAGTCTAGATAGCAGTCTAGATTCTGTTTCTAGGAAACTAAAGAAGTAAATTAGAGCCAGTGAACATTTGGTACACCATACTACGGCTAGAAACTACAGACCAGATGTACACAGAGTAACATGTAACAGTTTTTTAAATACTGCTGAGTGGGATAAAAATGGATTGAGAACCACAATGCCATACCATTATGTAAATTAAAAATCCCTGCATAAAATATAATGTAAATTTTAAAAGAATTCAGACAAACAAAAACATACATATCAAACAGAATAGTTGCTTGTGAAAAGGATAAAAATGAGAAACAGAGATGAAAGGAAATAAAGTAGTAAATGGATGAATAAATAGAAGAGCAAGAGGATTTTATTAGACCAGTGTAGATGGCATGATATGAAGGAAGGAACATGGTTGGTATAATTGTCATCACCGTGTAACAGATTAGAACTGTTGTAACAAGAGATTCAAAAATAATATGTCTTTAAAAAAATTTATTTCTCACTCACATAAGAGTCTGAGGTTAATGTTCCAGATCAGCAGGGAGGTTCTGCTGCACATGACCATTCAGGATCCAGGCTCATTTTATTTTGCACTCCTCTCTTCTCTAGGTAGTCAGAGTTCTCTCCATTTAGTCATTGGATACAAAAGAAAGAGCACAGATCAAGCATGGACACATTTTATAAGAAAAATATGGCAGTGACATACAACACTTCCACCACAATTCATTGTCCAGAACTCAGTCTCATGGTGACACTCATTATAAGGGATACTGACCATGATCATCTAGCTGGGTGCCAAAGAGGGAGCAGACAGTGTGGGTGTTGGAGAGCACTAACAGTCTCTGCCACAGTGGGCAAGACCCTTCTGGAAGAAATTATAAAATATTATTAAAATAAATTAATAATCTAGGATGCTGATCTCAGTACTTGCTTTCCCTGACTGGGCAAAAGTTTTCAAATGTTTTCAGCCTCATTAATACCTTTTTCACGGCTGGCCCTCTCCACCTTTAATCCTACAGGCAGTAATATCTCCCATTTCCCCTGCAACCATGTCCATCCACCAAAAGGGGAAGGAGAATAGGGCAGGGATTGGGGTAAGAGAGTGTGCCAGAGGTCAGTAACAGAGGCAGGGAGTAAACAGAAGATTTGTATTTCTTCATATTTTCCAATACTATTGCAGCCTTAAAAAATAAACACGATCATTTTTACTATCAGCAAAGGCAATAAAGTTATTTTCAGTAAAAAAAGACAAGAATAAATTTAAGGAAAAATCTATCATAAAAAATGTTTCCAACTTAAGAGAAGACCTCATTTCATGCCAGTGTATTAGTATAATTGTGTTACAATTGAGTCGTTTTTCTACATAATAGTGTTTATAAGTGTGCTAAGATATTTAAGTTTTAAGTTTTTAGACTGAATCCTTCTGAACAATGAAATTCAACTTTAGGCAGAGAGGAGAGCTGTGAGACCAAGGTAGCTGAGAGTGTGAGAGATGAAAAGAGTGTGAGGGATTCTTCCTGTCCTGTCAAGAAAGAGGAAAGTTACTGTCTCTGGATCCCCTCCCAAATTCCAGGTTCTCCCATTCTGTGCATTCAAGCATCTAACTCTGTTTCTCACTCCAAATATATACATGAATGGGTGACTAAGGTGGTGTCCTGAGTAAATGCCTTTGGCCCCTTCCACCCCTCTCCCAAATTCCCATAGAGATAATTCAGTCCAGCATAAATGGGAACACTGTTCCCACCAATGGCAACCAGAATGGGATCCCTCCTATACCCCTGCAGCTGAGGGTTTCTTGAAGCCTAGAGAAGTTATTGCTGTGGGAGGAGAGTCCCCCAGACTTGCTTCTTCTGGTTTTATTCATGGTGTCTCCCTGGACCATGTCTGCTGCCTCCCACCTAGTCTGAGGAGCACAGTCTGCTGGGTCTCTTATTCTTATTTTCCAGGAAATCCACAAGGAGCCTAGCCTGACTTCAGAATTGCAGCCTGCAAGTCTGCCTCCTCCCTGGTGGCCCCTCAGCCAGGCTTAAGCTGATATCCAAGTAACACTCACCTACTGACCATATTGATTAACCTAGACCAGGTGTTCTCTGGCCAAATTTATAAACAACTGGAAAGTATATGTAAAGTTTGTGTTGGGAATGAAGGTATGGTGTATGTGGATTTTTCAGGAGAGGCTATAATTACCAACACATTCTTAATGGGAAGTGTGACCCTCAAATATATTAGGAATCACTGGCCCAGAAGGGCTATGCTCATATTTGTTCTAAATAGGAAGCTTTTTATTGTCTTTTAATAATGAAACTAATACAGTCATTGAAAAAGTATTCAAATAATGCATAAATGCATTCATTTGTTCATTTTATAAGTCTTTATTGAGTGCTTATTCAAGGTACTGAAAATATAATAATGAGAAAAAAAATTGGGTTTTTGCATTCATGAAGTTCACAGACTGATGAGGGATATACATTAATTTAATAATCACAAGTATATGTATAATTATAATTCCAGTAAAAAAAAGGAATAGAACACAAATATACAAGTGTATATAGCAGAATAAGACACACTCTGAGGGGTAAATAGGAGACAGAAACAAATTCCCTAATGAAGTAAAATTTGAGCTGAAATAATAAAAGCATATTTAATTAGGCAAAAAAGACAATATAAATGTCTTGTAATTTCACTTCTACAGAATGACATGGTTATACAGTGTGGTATATCCTTCCAACTGTTTTACTACCCATATACAAACATGTATGTGCATATGTATGTATGCATGTATGTGTAATTAGAATATCAGTCCACAAACTCAAGTGTGTAAGACATTCAATAAAATTTTCTATAGCGGAAACAAGATGGCGGAGGAGTAAGTGGAAGCTACACTAACTTCCTCCCAGAACTAGTCTGGATTTACAACGCAACTTTGGAGAAATCATCTGGAATAACCAACCAAACACCAGCTGGAGAGAAGTCTTATAACCACAGAGAGACAAAAAAGGCCGCTACATCACAACGTGACCGGTAGGGAGTGCGGAGACGCGGAAGGGCTGGCTGGGCTCACACGGGTGGCAGCTGAAGGGACTGAGAAACAGCTCAGCAGCCGGGGATTCCCCCTGAGAAGGGCAGGGTCCAAACCCCCAGCTGGGCTCCCCATCCTACAGCAACAGAATGGAAAGTAAAATAGTATCCAGCTGAGAAAAGCGAAAAGCCACAGGGTTTCTTGCTAGCCAGAGAGAAACAGCTGGAGAAAAAGAGCTCTTAAGCGGATCACATACAAAAATATTTTGGCCCCCACTTACCCTGGGCACAAGCAGAGGGAAGACAGAGAGGACTGGAAATGCTTGGGGAGAGTTTGGTGTGGTGGCTTTGAGGGGAGAACTGGGGAAGCGGCCGGCCGGGTCCCAGTGCTGACTACTCCTCACACTGCAGGCAGACCATTCCCGGCCAAGTGGCGTCAGCCTGAGGGGAAGCAAAGGCCCTGCCTACAGGAATTAAGCTGCCACACCCATGGTCCTTAAGCCTGACAGCTAATCACAGATTGAATAGATTATCAACTAAAGGAGACAGACAAAGGCAGTAGATCCCTGGAAGTCTCCAACAGGCTGTCTAGGCCCAGACTGGTACAGGATCTGACGCCACCAGGGGCAGATCCAGGAAGTGCAGATCATTCTAAGAAGCACCAACAAACAATAGGAGTCACAAAAATGGGGAGACAGAGAAACAACCCCCCATCGAAAGGAAAGGCAGAGTCCCCAGAAAGAGTGCTAAATGAAATAGAGGGGAGCCAACTATCAGATATGGAATTGAAAGCACGGATTATGGAGAAGCTCAATGAGCTCAGCGAAAACTACAAAGAACTCCAGAAAAACTACAGTGAACTCCAGAAGAACTATAAGGAACTTACTGAGAATTATACCAGCATCAAAAAGGACATGGAAGCTATCAATAAGAGCCAGGAGGAAATGAAGAATACAATCTCTGAATTGAAGAACACAGTAGAAGGAATTAAAAACAGGCTAGAGGAAGCAGAAGATCAGATCAGCGAGCTGGAGGACAATGTAGACAAAAACTCACAGACAGTGCAACAAAATGAAAAAGGGCTGAACAAGACTGAAGAGGCTCTAAGACAGCTGCAGGACAACATGAAACGTAATAATATCCGTATCATAGGAATTCCAGAAGGAGAAGAAGAAGAGCAAGGGATAGAAAACCTCTTTGAAAAACTAATGACAGAAAACTTCCCTAACATGAAGAGAGAAAGAATCATGCAAGTCCAGGAAGCACAGAGGGTCCCAATGAAGATGAACCCCAACAGGCCCACTTCAAGACACATCATAATTAAAATGCCAACATTCAAAGACAAAGAGAGAATCCTAAAAGCAGCAAGAGAGAAACAACTAATAACATACAAGGGAGCTCCAATAAGGCTATCATCAGATTTCTCAGCAGAAACACTACAAGCCAGAAGGGAATGGCAAAATATATTCCAAGTAATGAAAAACAAAGGCCTACAACCAAGAATACTCTACCCAGCAAAGCTCTCATTCAAAATGGAAGGTGAAATAAGGAGTTTCCAAGACAAAAGAAGGTTAAAAGAATACATCTCCACCAAACCAGTATTGCAAGAGATGCTAAAGGGTCTGCTTTAAGAAGATGAAGAAACAGAGAGAGACAGAGAGGAACACGAGTACAAAGGGGGAAAATGACAATGAATAAGTACTGAAAGAAAGAAGGAAGTTCTACTATTTGCAACAACATGATTGGAACTAGAGAGAATTATGCTTAGCAAAATAAGCCAGGCAACAAAAGAAAATTACCTTATACTATCACCTGTTAAAGGAAACTAATGAAAAACACAAACAAATGAGCAAAATTGAACCAGAGGTATGTAAACGAGGAATAAACTAACAGTAACAAAGGGGGAGATGGGAGGGAGAGAAGTGGTAAGAAGGGGAAGGGTCAAGTCAAAGAACATGTATAAATGATCCATGGACATGGACAGCTGGGTGGGGACTGAATGTGGGAGAAGGGAGGGACAGGGTGCAGAGAAGCAAGAGGGGGAAAAAAGTGAGACAACTGTAATGGAAAAACAAACAAACAGAAAAATTTTTAGTGGGGGTAAAAAATAAAAATATAAAGAATAGAAATGAAAGTTCAGTGAATATTAGAAGGACAAGGATTTTCCTTCACACTGTATATATTTTCTCCCTATCTGATCCCTCCAGAATTTGGCATTCTAAAGAAGTAAGTAATGACCTAAGTTTCTTTGCATAAAACTAATAAGACCAGTTGTTAATAGAGGTTCCTTTTTTTGACCAAGTCTTTGACTGGAATGTCATGCCTAAAGGAGACATGCTTAGGCTTTGGTTGTTACCAAAAAGCCCTGAGCAACTGGGACTGACTTTCAAAGGTAATAAAAGTCCATGAGATAAAAGGCCTGGTACCGTGGATGGATGAGTGGTCCATAGCAATCTTTCCAGGGACGGAACAAAGGTTGTTTTCCTGAAAGATGGCTAGAAGGGACCTTAAGGCACAATGGAAAACCAGGAGGACCTGGAAAAGACAGGTGTTTACAGGCAAGGATGAATGCCAGGTATGTGGCTCAGCTTCTGTGTCCTGAAGGGCAGACTGAAGGTCACCCTAAATGTTCCTTGTGTAAGTTCCAGCAAAGCAGAACTAAAGATCATAAGTGATCATTTGCTGCTCTTGTTGTGTTTATGCAAATGAACAGGATAAATTAAAAATGAACTTAATGCAGTCCCTTTAATGACAAGGAGGGTAATCTTAGGGAGAAAAATCAAGATTCAAGGAAGATCACAATGCCCAGTGGTAGACTATAAAGTAGTGCAGCTAACCGTCTTTAAAGTTTCTTTTCATTTAAAATTTGTTTTCATTTGAAAGTTAAACTATGTCTGTGACATTATCAAAGATGTTTAACTTACAGGCAAGAAGAATGTCAAATGCCTTGCAACTGGATGTCTTTCCGATAAGACAGTCCTACAGATCTATAAACTTGTGTGTGGGTTATGTTACATAAATTAACATGTGTTTTCTGTTTTCAAAGGGCATAAGCCTACGATCTCATTACCTGAGTGATTGTCTGTACGTATAGGCCTCACTTAATCCTGTCTGCATTGCTGCCTCCTGAGACTCAATGGTTTGGCTGAACTAAGTGGCTGGGTTTGTGAAGAACGGGGTGGTCTGTGGGCTTCACTTTAAAACTGGTCTCTCTTTTCTATCCTAATGGCTTGAACAGAAAGAGCCCAGAGGCCTGAGAGGGGGGAAACCTAAAATATTTCCCTCAGTCCAAACTAAGTATAATGGGCAAAAGGGTATTGGACAGGTGAGATGTACCTGGCATACCTTCCTCTAAAGAAGCCCTTCTTTTCCCTGATGTGGGACATTGAAAAATTAATACCTGTCTTTTGTCATCTAGTGGTTATGGGTTGAATGATGTCCTTTAACCCTGTTGCCCCCAGAATACAACAAGGATGCCAGCCTGTTAAACCAAGCATGCCGTTGTCCAGAGACAGCCAACCAACTTGGAGTCTGCACGATCCTTCCCCTTGTGGGAAGGCCACCCTCCCCTCCACACCCCCACTCTTATTAGGGATTTCTTGACCCAAAGGTAGGTAGGACGACGACCATGTCCAGCTTGAAGCAACTAGAGGAGCTCGAGACCTTCGTCCATTGTCCTTTATAAGATTGTAAAGGGTCTTAAGTCTGAGAGGGAGGGATTGTTATTTTTTATTGTTAAAATATTTAACTAATTAATTATTTTTTTTAAAAAAGAAGAAGAATATATGAAAGGGTGAGCCATGGGCATGGACTTGGGGAGGTGATTGTCGGGGCGGGGGATGCTGGGCGGAGGGGAGCAAGGGGGAAAAATTGGAACTATTGTAACAATATAATCAATAAAATATACTTAAAAATGTTAAAAATAAAAAAAAATTTCTATAGCAATACTCATAATTTCCATCTTGTCCTTTCATTCCATAGGTGCAACTGCAATGGTATCAGTTTAAGATCTACTGTTTTCTCTATAATTATGTCTAAGTTAAAGGATGCTTACAAGAATGCCTTAGAGTTGTTGGAAGGAAGGAAGGAGTCCATGTTATTTTAACAACATTGTTCTACATAATTCACCACTCATTCCTTTCTTGTGGCCCCCTCAGATATGGTGGCTCTCTATTTGCTTCTGTGCCGTCCTTGGCTAATTAAGACTTTCTCAGCTGCTTCCCTGCCATTGCTATCCTGGAATACAGAAAGCTTGGTGACACCCTATATTATCTGGCTGAAAGTAATATAAAGCAGCCATTCCCCTGGTATCTCTTGAGAGGCATGGCACAAGTCAACTACGCAACCTAACAAACCTATATGAGGATCTTTCAGTCAATAACAGACTGAACTAAGGTGGAAAGTTTTCCCCTTCTCACTTGAAATTCACAGAAATGATAAAATGAGTGGCCCTGTAAAAAAGTTATATAGTCAAGCTTATAATCATAAAATGGAAGTCCCCAAGAAACAAAGAAGGAATGAGATAAAGACAGGTGGATATTAGCTTTAAGGGCTAGGGACCAGGGTTTTAACCCTACATGGTGACAGTGATACTGGAAAGGGAACCAGGCCTGGAGCAGATCTGCCTCCAGCTGTCCAGTAGTATGTAAGTTCTTGACTTCATGCAGAAAAGATTTCATAATGCACACCTAGGTGATTTTGATACAGAGATCTGATCAGATCACTAGGGAGAAGTAGGGAGGGTTTGTAGGAGGAGGTTGCCTGAGGAAATGGTAAACAGTCTAGGACGGGATTGGCTGAGAAGCTGAATGCCTCCAGAGTACATGGAATTATGGACCAGAAGAGTTAAAATAAAAAAAGAGGCCAGGGTCATATAAATTATGACTGAAGCTAAAATCTTTAACTCTTTGAGTTCCCCTACCAAGGGGCTGTCTTCCTCGAGGGTGCCTGGATAATCATGCTGCAGCTGCCTGTGTTTTCCCAAAGTATGGTATTTTGGATGGGAGAAGAGACTCTGGGCACAGCCTAGGATAGGGCTGGCCTGGCAGAGGGTGGCAAGGTTATTCTACTTTGGGTGTTCTAGAGGGAACAAGCTCTGAGGCAGAAGCCAGCCATTCTCCTAAAATGTGTAGCTTTTGTATCTTATGTTGTTTTAGTTTGTAAACTAATCATACAGAAATAAGATAATTAAAAGGTAATGGGGAAATGTTAGGAGAACTCAGGTATTAAAAATTTTAACCTTAATTGATAGGCTTAAGTGACTAATGGATGTGGAAAGCTATTACAGTGATCCCTCACTTATCGTGGGTATTACGTTCTAGACCCCCTGTGATAGGTGAAAATCTGAGAAGTAGAAACCTTACATTTATTTTAGTATTTACTGTACAATACCGCAAAATCTCGTGATATAGCGAAAAATCCACGATAATTAAATATAATATTTTCAAAATCCCACGATACAGTAAGGCTGCGATAAGTGAACCACAATATAGAGGGACTACTGTATTCCTAAATTGTGTAGCTTTCCAATAAAGACTCATTTCTTTATCACCAAACTTTTACCTCTGGAATTTTGCCTAGAGGGTGGTGGTGAGCAGCAGGATCCCACTTGCTGTTCAGAAACAATTTTGAGAGTATGTTTATTTATGCTGGGGACAGTAAAACAAGGAAGGGTTTAGGATAGAAGAAGCAACAGGAGAGAGGTTAGGTGGGGCTGCTTTGGCTCACTGAGCAGTCAGAGGGAAGGAGGCCTTGGAGACAAGTTTGAGGTGTTAGCCCTGGAAGAGCTGCTGCTGCCTATTGCTCCCCTGGTTGCAAGTCTTGCGGAAATCCCTTAGTGTTTTGGAGATGCATGCTGGTAGGGGAACAAGAGGAGGAAGGGAAAGGCTCAGGAGTGCTCCCAGGAGGAAGAGTGCATGCCAGGCTCTTCTTTTTGAGGAATTTTAAAGGCTGGGAAATTCAGCCCTGGCAGAGTATCTCAATTGGTTGGAGCATTGTCTCAATGTGCTGAGGTTATGGTGTTTGATCTCTGGTCAAAGCAAAACCGGAAAAGTCAGCATTCATGCTGCCTGTCACTACCAGAACCAATAAATAGAGACAAGAATTGAATCTTTATGGGTGCTTTATTTAGATGCCAGGGATCTGAGAGGACAGTGGGTTATGTACTCTCAAAAAGCATCTTAACATAATCTCAAGCCAACCTTTTTTATAGGGAGAAGATAAGGGTAGGTAAAGGGTTTGGAAAAAGGTTAATCAGATAAGAGTTGCAGTCCTGCAGCAATTTTCCTAGGTTTTTTTTTTTTGTTGTTGTTACTGTTCAACAATTCTTTAGTTGAGTCAGGGATGTTCCCTCCCTGAAACACAATGGCTCAGATACCATTGCAATTGCTTGCAGATGGCCTGGGACACAAAGGTTGAATTACTTGTGACCTGGAGTCACATAGGTCATGCACTCCAGGTTCTGAAATAACAACTTTCCACATGCATTGATTACTAAAGCCTATTGACTATGACTGAAGCTAAAATCTTTTAACTTTTGAGTTCCCCTATAAAGGGTATACAAGAATCAACCAATGAGTGCATAAATAAATTGAACAGTGAATTGATGCTTCTCTCTCCCTTTCTCTCTTTTTTTACTTTTTAAGTATTTTATTTAGTTAGTTTTAGAGAGAGGGCAAGGGAGGGAGAAAGAGAGGGGGGAAACATCAATGTGTGGTTGCCTCTCATGTGGCCCAACTGGGTAGCTGGCCTACAACCCAGGCATGTGCCCTGACTGGGAATCAAACCAGCAACTCTTTGGTTGGCAGGCTGGCACTCAATCCACTGAGCCACACCAGCCAGGTCTCCCTTCCTCTCTTTTTAAAATCAGTCAATAATAATTTTAAAAAGGCTGGAAAGCAAAATAGAATCAGAGGCATAGAAACATGGAACAGACTGACAGCTGTCAGAAGGGGGGGAGGGACTGGATGAAATAAAGTGAAGGGACTAACCAAAGAACATATATGCATGACCCATGGCCAACTGTGTGGTAATTGCCTGGGGGAGTGGAGAGGGAGCTGGGTGGAGGGAGGGCAAAGGGGGAAAATTGGAACAATTTTTATAGCATAAAGTATAATTTAAAAATAAATAAAGCCTGCGAGTTTATGGGAGGTCTTAGGGGAAGATCTCAATAGAATACTCATCAGCTTTATGCTGATGCACTAAAATGAAATTTATTCCCTTAACTTCCTCAGTCCTTGGGTGTGGTTGGCAAATAGCACTGATTGTATTTCTGTTCTCTCCCTGAGTAAGGTGATTTAAGCTATTTACCTTTGGTTGGGGAGAAGTATAAACCTTTCACTCCTGAGTGTCCTTGGTTAGGGAAGATAGGATTTTGCAGTTTACTAGATGGCTGTAAACTGATTAGCCATTTAAATATCTGTCTCAGTTTCCCTATTCGTTTGCTTTGGTTTACCAGCCTGTCTCAAACAGAGGTAATGCTCCTAGGCAGTAGAAAATGGGAAGCTGGTGTTGAGCTCCTGTCTAAATTAAGACCCCCATAGAAGCACAGTAAGTAGACAAAACCTTTTCTCACAGCATAGATACATAACAAGAAAATTTGTCTTTTATGTGAGGTGGGTAGAACAATTAGAATCCAGGCCAGATCCCCTCATAGGTGTGAGGTTGAGTTCATGGTTCTTACATGTTAGAGAACCCAAAGGACATGAAATAACATAAAATTAATCTGAAACTGGTGAAATTTGTTTGGCCCAGCAGAGGTAAACTCTAAAGCAAGGAGATAAGATATTCAAAGGAAAATCTCAAAAAATATAATTTCTTTAATATGATTTGTTCCTTAATTCAAGCTAGCTTGCTCTGTTCAGTCTAATAGTAACATGACATACTGCATATCCACTCTCTTAATCATTAAGCCCTTAGAATATCAGATTTTGATAAGCATTAAACTGTCTTAAGAAAAAGCCTCAGGTTTGTTGATTAAGGGAACAGAGTTTCAGTCAAACTAAAGATCACATCTTGACAACATCCTCATGAAACCAGACAAAAAAATGCCTTGGCTGACATCAGGACCTGATACAATGATCAACTATTCCATATGCTGTCCCCAGCCAATCAGTAGAGTCCACAATGCCAAATCCATTAGTCACCAAAATTAATGATTATTGCCATATATAATCTAACTCCTAGGAGCCAGCCACCAGGGAGCCAGATCTTAGAGCACTTGCTCACCTGTGTCTCCCAGTGTAGCACTATTTCCTTAAATATACCTTTATTTCTTTGCTGGAAAAAAATCACCCAGAATGCAGCACAAAATGGTGAAATGGTACAAATATGCATGAGAAGTTATAAAACATGACAGAAAGAATGGTAAGTATCAGAATATACCTGAAAGATGTTCTGTAAATAAAGCCTAGAGAGAATGTCAGAAAGGCAATATTTGAAGAGATTGTGGCACAGAATTTTTAACAACTGAAGCAAGACATGAAGCCTTTTATTGAACACACTTAATCATGACTGGATACATCTCAGTATAGAGCATCAACTATACCAAACATGATATTTTCATGTGTTTGGGCTTTGGGAAATCACAAAGCCCTTTCATGAACTTTTCCTGAAGAAAGTAATAGGGAAAATGAGAAAGTAAGAAATATTGTGTGAGAAGAAAACAAGAACATATGTTTATATCTAAAATGTATATATTCATAATCCCCAGTAAAGTATTAAATCCCTATTTTAAGAATAAATAATAAACCATCTTCAAGAAAGTAGCAATCTCTTTCCAAGATTCCAGTGAGAGAGTACATGGAAATGTTCAATAGTTTTTGGTGTCTGTCACTCCATCCCTTAGTAAATCATTGTATATTTTGTTCTTTCTGATTATTCAGAGGTTTCCCTTGGAGTCATAAGCGGGATTAACCCACTGGGAAATTGTATCTATCAGCTATTGGCCAAGCCACAGTTTCTACACAGCTTATTTGCTTTTACCCTGTTTTCTACTATCTACTAAATTCTGAACACAGCTCTTTTAAGCTACAATAAGGTAATCAATATGAAATACAATAATGATAGCACGGGCACTGAATTATGGGTAACAGTCTAAAGATACTTTCTGAAAAATCTTAAATCTACCACTTAGGTAGGCATCACTATGTATGTCACAGAATCATAATGTTGATTTAAATCAGGTTCTAGCCAGGTAGCTCAGTTGGTTAGAGTGTCATCCCAACAGGCCAAGGTTACAGGTTTGATCCCCAGTCAGGGCAAATACAAGAATCAACAAATAAATGTATAAATAACTGGAACAACAAATCAGTCTCTCTCTCCCTCCCTCCCTCTCTCTCTCTCTCTCTCCCCACTCTTTCTCTCCTTTCCCCCTTATTCTCATATCGATAAATAAAAATCTTTAAAAATATTCATTTCAATAAAATCTTAATCCTGCCTCCAAGGGGTATCTCCCAGAAGACTTTCCTTGGAGTTTTATATTCTCCAAATTTTACCAACCCCTTGTATTACTTCCATGGGTGACTATTGATACCATTGTCAATGCACTTCAAAATTTAAATATTTCCAAGTGAAATAGAACTATTGAAAAAGTCAGATATAATCTTTAGCAAAATAAGTAGTAACTACACTAAAAAGAATACAATTAAAGCAGAAAAAATAATTCTGAAATTGAAAAATGTGGCTTTCAAATTTAAAACTCAGATTAAATGGAAGAGGAAATACAGTCAAAAAAAGGAGAAAACCGATAGGCATATCCTCTGGTGTTAACAAAATAAAATTAGAAATAAATAATAAAAGAGAGTCATAAAGGTAACTGCACGATAACATAGCACCATTTGCCAAAAATAACTCTGGATCAAAAAGGAAATTTAGAATAAAATTACAAGCTATAAGGAATGCAAAGGAAAGGAGGATACATAATATCAAAGTCTATGGGACATAGCTAAGGCAGTACTCAGAGAAAAATAAATTGTCTTAATTAACATTATTATTCAAGAAGACCATAAATAAAGAAAACAGCACCTTTCTTGAAGAATTAGAAAAGTACAACAGAACAAATTCAAAGATAGAAGAAATAAGTAAAGTTAAACTTAAAAATAGTGTCCAAGAAAAACAATTGTAGAAGTGATCAATAAAAAGACAGTTCTTTGAATAGTTCAATAAAATAAACAGACTCTTCATGAGTACAACTAAGTAAAAATCCAGGGAAAGCAAAAATATACAAATTATGAATAATAAATGTTTTAACTACATTAATAGATGCGATAAAAATAATTATAATTTTACATACAAATCTATGACATCAAATTTTAAAACCTAAAGGTAATGGGTGATTTCCTAATGGAATAGAAGTTACCAATATTAACTCAAGAAATAACAAGTTTGACTGGACAAATTGCTACAGATAAGATTGAAAATGTGATTACAGACCTACCACTAAAAAATGAAGGTGGGATGCTGTCCCTGGAGCACACTTGCACTCCCCCTTTTCTTGGGTGTACACTTTTGCTCTTTCTCCTAAACTCTATGTGTCTGCACAGGACTTGCAACCAGGGAAGCAGTAGGCAGTGGCTGCTCATCCTGGGCTAACCCCTGAACCCATCTCCAATGCCTCTTTTTCTCTGACTTGTCAGTAGCTAAAAAGCAGCTCCACTGTGTCCCACTTATGTCACTGTGCCTTTCATTTCTCAATGTGTCCACATAGCATAGCATGGCTCGCTTCTTTCCTATAATGTTCTTAGAGGACCAAAGCAGACCCACCTAGGCTCTCTCCTGTTTCTTCTTCTATCCTAAACCCTTCTTTTGTTTCATTTTCCCCAGCTTTAATAAACATACTCTCAAAATTAAAAAAAAAAAAAAAGGAACCAGGATCAAATGGTTTTGCAGTTCAGTTTTATATAACCTTTAAAGAAGAGATAATACCAAAGTTATTTAAATTCTATGAGAAAAGAGAAAAACAAATTGAAAGTTCAGCATTGAATTTTATAAAGCTAGCAAACCTAGGACCAAAACTGGTCAAAGATTGTACATAAAAGATAACTATATAAAAATATTAATAATAAGTATAAAACTCAAAATATCAACAAATTATGAAACACATGAACAAGTAAAACCTAGAACCCAGAAGTATGGAAAGAAAAAGCTATACCATGACCTAGTAGGGACAGATCCACAAAGATAAAAATAGCCAAAATCAGGAATTCTATCAATATAATTGATTTCTTGAAAAAAATGAAAGAAGAAAAAG
Organism: Furipterus horrens; assembly: GCF_987537825.1. Lineage (NCBI taxonomy): Eukaryota > Metazoa > Chordata > Mammalia > Chiroptera > Furipteridae > Furipterus > Furipterus horrens. Next base: position 58,307,022 of record NW_028327187.1, read on the forward strand.
TATATTTCTGTAAATATATATTGAAAAGTTAATATGAAAATAATCAGAAGTTACTTTTAATGGCTACTAACAGGAATAAAAGGGAATGACTTAAATATCAAAGGGGCTTTTTACCAACAATCAACAACAATCCTCATTCTAACCATGAAATGACAAAGTCACTTCCACTAAAACCAGGAACAAGTCAAGATCATCCACAATCTCCATTTTTATTCAACAGTATTTTTAGAAATTGAAGCTATTGTAATAAGATAAGAAAATAGTTAGTGTAAAATTAGAGAAATTTAAAACTAATTTCTTTTTACAATTGATATTATTTTATTTGTCTAAAACAGAAAGGACTGTTTAAAATCACAAAATCAATAAGCAAATTAGAATCGCTTCTCGGCCTTTTGGCTAAGATCAAGTGCAATAAGCAAATTAGAAGAGGTGGTGAGACATAAGACAAATACACAGAAAAAACAGTAATAGCTTTCCTCTATTCCAAAGAGTGTTAAGGAGCATTGCATTGTAGAGCGTATGTACTAACACTGTTATTATTATTACTGTTGTTGTTGTTATTTTGCTTAGAAGGACATATATTACTTGTGAAAGGAGTATCATCTATCATACTCATCTATGGAATGTTTTTTATCAATTGCTACCTCAAACAATTGTCTCAGTCTCAATATTTTGCTGATATTTATTTCATTTTTTCCATTATATTATTTTCTCTATTTGTACCTAAGTGTGTTTTAAAAATTTAAGTCTGGAAAGGATGTGGAGAAAAGGGAATTTTAATGCACTGTTGGTGGGAATGCAGACTGGTGCAGCCACTATAGAAAACAGTATGGAATTTCTTCAAAAAACTAAAAATGGAACTTTTGATCCAGCAGTTCCATTGCTAAGATTATATCTTAAGAATCCCGAAACACCAATTCAAAAGAACCTATGCACCCCTATGTTCATAGCAGCACTATTCACAATAGCCAAGTGCTGGAAACAGCCAAGTGCCCATCTGTAGATGAGTGGATTAAAAAATTGTGGTACATTTACATAATGGAATACTATGTAGCAGAAAGAAAGAAGGAACTCCTACCATTTGTGACAACATGGATGAGACTGGAGAGTATTATGCTTAGTGAAATAACCAGGCAGCAAACGACAAATACCATGTGATACCATCTAATACAGGAAACTAGTGAACAACACAACTAAATGAGCAAAATAGAACCAGAGGCAAGTAAACAAGGAGCAGACCAGGGGGTAGGGGTAGGGGTAAAGGGGAGAAAGAAGGGAAAGGGTTTAGTCAAGGAACTAGTATAAATAACCCACAGACATGAACAACGGGATAACGGGGCGGGGATTGACTGTGGGAGAAGGGGTGGGCTGGGTGGGGGGCAGCAATGGGGGGAAAAGTTGGACAACTGTAATAAAAAAAAAGAATAAATAAATTATTTAAAAAATTAAACCTGTATCTCTTCCAGTTTTTTGATAATATTACTTTATCTTATAACTGTCCACCAAAATGTCTTAATTTATAGTGCTCAAGCCTTCTAGAACTGACAGCTCATTCCATGTGTCAAAAAGATCAGTTTCTTAACTTTGGTTCCTAGGCACACATACAATATATACTAGCTCTTCTGCTTGGAAGATTGAATTAGCTAGTAGACTTTCAAACTCTCTAATACACTGATTAGTTCACTCATTGTCATATATCCCAGAACAACATTAGATTGGTTTGAGCACAAATTGTGACATTTTTATAGCCCAAAGTGCATTATATTTATCCTCTTGGTGTTTTAAGAATATTTTTTAAATTTATTCTTAGAAGAGAGGAAGGAAGAAAGAGAGATGTGCTGGGCAAGAGAAATCAATCGGTTGCCTGTCACATGGCCCCAACACGGGAGGGACCTGGTCTACAACCCAGGCATGTGCTCTGACCAGGAATCAAACCAGTGATATTTCAGTTTGTGGGACGATGCCCAACCTACTGAGCCACACTGGTCAGGGTTATCCTTTGGTGTTTTAAATGTCTTCATAATAGACATATAGTACAATGAATTACTGGTATCACAACTCAATGCTGTTAATTCCACCTTAAATAAAACTGGTTCTGTGATATAGAACTTCACCAACAATGTTCAGTGCATCGTACCTCAAAGATAGCAAAAAAGAGAAATATTTCCATCTATAGAGAAGAATAACATTTTGTAAATAGCCTATGACTAATAATGTATGAAAAGTTCTGGCAAAAGTGGAAGAAAAGATGACTTCTTCTATTTCTAGGTAAAAGAAGTTAAAATTACATCTCTACTCATGATGCACATAAAAATATATACCAGAAGGATTAGAGAGAGATTTGGAAGCTTGAAGAAAATTATCTTAAAACCCTGGGGTAGGAAAAGACTGACTGAGCATGACCCAAAACCTAGAAAACTTAAAGAGAAAGGGTGAGAGATGTGACTATCTAAAAATATAGATCCTCTACAAGGAAAAACACAGTGCACAAAGTTAAATGAGGTAAGATGTGCATGGAAAGGTACACATGATATTTTTAAGTGAAATAAAATTGTAAAATAGAACCATATTCATACATGGACTGTGAGTTTATTTTCTGATAAAAATGTGAATATGTATATTATTTATGTTTGTATATGCACAGAACACATTACACTGGCAACAGTAAATAAATGTAAAGATGAGTGAGAAGAGGGCAGTTTTATTTTTTAATTTAAATGTTTATTTGTTTTAATTTTTAATAGGCATGATTTACTTTTATGGTTTAAGGAAATACAATAAACAAGATTAAAATAAAATAGAGTTCATTGTGAAAAATAACCTCACAGAGCACTGGTAACTCCCAAACCCATCTCAGATTGATAGTCTTATGTTCAGTTGTATGCATAATCTTGTCCAGCAACGCACAAGCTAAAATATAGTCTTCTTCCTTCGACAGCAATTTTTCCCCCTTCTAAAGTGAAACAAATATATCTGGGTCTTCTATCAATACTTTAAAAATAGGTGAAAAGCAATTCCAGGGTGTTACTAATATCTTAATACTCCCCCAAATATAACCACATCCACCTAAACAAGTGTGACTATATATGTGTGACATATTTATAGACTTCCACAAGATATGACATTTATAACAAATGTTTTAACCTGTATACAAAAAGAAAATCAATCATAATTTATTGAACTTCCACAAGTGACATGTTATAATTTTAATATTTCCAATTTTGGCTACAGATTACATGGACCAGCTTAACAAGAGGTGACAATTGATCAGATTATATAATAACTGATTATAAAGGATCATTCTTCAAGTCCATTTAAATGGATTTAAGATTTATAAAATACTTTAAATATTGTTTGTTTTATTTGTCTTGCTTAGATTCCATCTTTTCTAATATCAAAAGAGAAACTGTTTCTCATTTTAAATGATGGAAGAAAGTAAAAATTAAAAGTTTTGTCTTATGGATCCATTTCATTATGTCTAGATTTTCATTACAGCTTACTGAAAGTCAAAAATTAGCATGAGCATAGCTGAATCACATTTTAGCCAACAGAAGACTGAATAAAAATGGATAAATAGAGGTGACAATTCATTTTGCTGAGGTTTTAAAAATCTTTGTAACAAGTTATCACTACTCATCCAATCAAAAAAATACCCAGAAAAAGACTCATCAACAGGGAGAAGAGAATGCAGTGCAAATACTAGAGATTTCTGCTGCTATAAAAGAATACATCTCTCAAACTCTGTATGAAAGCTAATTGGTAATACATCTTAATAGTCACAAAATGACCATCCACTGATGCTCTGCCTTTGGGAAAGGGGCATCTAGGCAGACAAAGGCATCATTGTGTCCAGAGAGAAATGTGCTCAAGCACATGGACACTCTAGGCTCTCTTACTTTGATGGCACTAACAACTAGCTAAGTCAGCTTACCCTGATTTCCCAAGCACTAAATAAACAAACTTCTGATGATAATTTTATTTCTGATGTAGACTGATCTTGAGAATGTTCTGAGCAGCCAATACTAACACTCTGGTCTACATGGTAATTATGTTTCCTATAATAACAAATTATCATTCTGTTTTTTATGTTCAAAAATGAACTCCACCCCATATGATAGTATGTTATATCTTCTGTGAACTTAGAAATGCTCAATACAAAGAGGGCTCTATACCCAAACACAGATGCTTTTATTACACCTACACTTTCATTTTTAAAAATGTAAATGGTCAACATGGCCAGAGAGTTACACTTAGCCCACTATCAATGGTGGATTGAATTATAAGTGCCTGAACCTATCAGTATAGTTACCCTTCTAATAAAGTTTCTAGTCCACCCATTCCTTTTCCCTTCCCTGATCCCTATACCCAAACACATTTCCCAGCCCTAACACAAGCCAATGGAGAGGGTCAATTGTGGAGGTATATCACTCAAAGTAAATATTCATTATTCTGCTTAATACCACATTCTCAGGGAAGGGCAAACCAGGGACCAATATCCTAGTTCTGCATCCCTGGACAGTAGCAAGCTAGTTCTGGTGTAAAGACAAGGCAGAAACACAGTTTAAACAGAGAAATCAGAGGAAACCTTCAGCATGGGATGTGATAAAAAATGAGTATAAAAAATAGCATTGAAAATAATCATTCTGAGGATCCAAGATGGCAGAGGAGTAAGTGGAAGCTACACTAACCTCCTCCCAAGACCGATCTGGAATTACAACGTAATTGTGGAGAAATCATCTGGAATAACCAACTGAACACTAGCTGGAGAAACGCCTTATAACCACAGACAAACAGAAGAGGCTGCTTCATCACAGTATGACTGGTAGGAAGTGCAGAGACATGAGAGGACTGGGTGGACTCTCATAGGTGACAGCTGAAGGGACAGAGAAACAGCTCAGCAGCCGGTGGTGCCCCCTGAGAATGGTGGTGTCTAAAGCCCAAGCTTGGCTTCCCAGCCTACAGCAACAAAACCTAAAGTAAAACAGCATCCAGATGTGAAAAGCAAAAAGCTGTGGGTTTTTTTACTGGTCCTGACATGGTTGGAGACACAGAGAGATTCTTAAAGGGACCAAACACAAAAATACATTGGCATCCACTTACCTTGGGCTCCAGCAGAGGGAGGGCAGAGTGGACTAGAAATGCTTAAGGAGAGGTTCAGGCAGTGGCTTTGAGAACTAAGGGAGCAACCGACATGGTCACAGTACTGCCTCATCCCCCAGACTGCAGGCAGACCAGATAACTCCAAGTGGTGTCAGCCTGAGGGGAAGCAATAGCCCTGCCCACGGGATTTAATCTGCTCCAGCTGGTGGTGCTTAAGCCTGAGAATTGATCACAGATAGAATAGATCAACAACTGAAGGAGACAGACAAAGACAGTAGATCCCAGGTAGTATCGAACAGGCAGCTTAGGCCCAGACTGGGACAGAATCTGACACGACCAGGGACGGATCCAGGAAGTAAAAAAAGTGCACCTCTACAACAGTATACTAGACATGGTGGGAGGAGTGACTCTCAGTCAGTTAGCCAGAGGAAATGACCTACCAAAGAGAAATGCAACAACCACCAAAACCCAAGAACAATCAGAGAGCCCATATAAACAACATAAAGGGCATGCCAAAAGCATCAAGTTCAGGAGATCATAGAGACTGAAGCACAGTCCCACAGGTTTTCTACCACAGAAGGTCACACCACAAAGACATGGAGTGAAAGCAGATCAATCTAAGAAGCAGAAACAAACAAGAAGAGTCACCTAAAATGGGGAGACAAAGAAGCAACCCCACATGGAAAGGTAAGGAGGAATCCCCAGAAAGACTGCTAAATGAAATAGAGGCAAGTAAACCATCAGACATGGAATTCAAAACAATGATTATAAAAAAGCTCAATAAGCTCAGCAAGCTCAAAGAAAACTACAAAGAACTCCAGGGGAACTATGAAGAACTCTAGGGAAGAAACAAGGAACTTACTGAACACTATACCAGCATTAAAAATGACATAGAAACTATCGTTAAGAGAAAGAAGGAAATGAAGAATACAATTTCTGAATTGAAGAACACAGTAGAAGGATTCAAGAGCAGGCTAGATGAAGCAGAGGATTGGATCAGCGAGCTGGAGGACAACATAGAAAAAAAAATCCCAGACAGTGCAACGAAACAAGACAAAAAAAGACTGAAGAAGAATTAAGAGGTTTGAAGAGAGCTTCAGGACAACATGAAATGAAATAATATATGAATCATAGAGATACCAAAAGGGGAAGAAGAGAAGCAAATGATAGAAAAGCTGTTTGAAAAAGTAATGACAAAAACTTCACTAACTATATGAGAGAAAAAGTCATACAAGTCCAGGAAGAACAGAGGGTCCCAATGAAGATGAACCCAAACAGACCCACTCTAGGACGCATCGTAATTACAATGGCAAAACTCAAAGACAAAGATAGAATCTTAAAAGCAACAAAAGAGAAACAGTTAATAACGTACAAGGGAGCTCTGATAAGGCTATCAGCTAATTTCATAACAGAAACACTATAAGCCAAAATGGAGTGGCGAAAAATATTCCAATGAATGAAAAACAAAGGCCTGCAACCAAGACTACTCTACCCAGCAAGGCTTTCATTCAAAATGGAAGGTGAAATAAGGACTTTCCCAAACAAAAGAAGGCTAAAAGGAAGCATCTCCAAGAAACCAGCATTACTGATATGTTAAAAGGCCTGCTTGAAGAAGATGAAGGAACATAGAGAGACTGAGAGGACACAGATAAAAAGTGGAAAAGTGACAATGGATAAGTACCTATCAATAATAACCTTAAATGTAAATGGATTAAATGATTCATTAAAAAGACATAAGGTAGCTGAATGGACTAAAAAAAAAAAACGTGACTCACATATATGCTGTCTAGAAGAGACTAGCCTCAGAACAAAAGATCTGCAGAGACTGAAAGTGAAGGGATGGAAAAAAATTATTTCAAGAAATGGACATGGAAAAGAAGTTGGGATAGCAATACTTATATCAGACAAAACAGATTTCACAGCAAAGGCCATAAAAAGAGACAAAGAAGGACATTTCATAATATTTAGGGGAATAATCCATCAAGAAGATATAACCCTGATAAACATATATGCACCCAACATAGGTGCATCGAAATATATAAGGAAAATATTTGAAGACTACAAGAAGGATATCAACAGCAACACACTCCTTGTAGGGGACTTTATCATCCCATTGTCAGCAATAGACAGATCTTCGAAGCAAAGAAACACCAAGGATATTGAGGCATTGAACAACACTCTAGATCAAATGGACTTAATTTATATATATATATAAGTTTTCATCGTAAAGAAGCAAAATATACATTCTTTTCAAATGCACATGGGACATTATCAAAGACAGCCCCCATGGTAGTACACAAAACAAGCCTCAAAAATTTCAAGAAAATTGAAATTATATCAAGCATTTTTTCAGACCACAATGCCTTGAAACTAGAAATCAACCCCAAGGAAAAAACTCAAAGACCATCAAATTCATGGAGAATGAATAACATGCTATTACATAATGAATGGGTTAACAATGACATCAAGGAAGAAATCAAGAAGCTTTTGGAAAAAAATGATAATGGGCACACAACAACACATAACCTATGGGATATAGCAAAAGCAGTCCTGAGAGGAAAATTCATAGCAATACAAGTCTACTTCAAAAGGATATAAGAATCTCAAATAAAAAATCTAACCCTACAGCTACAAGAATTAGAACAATAACAACAAAGTCCAGAGCAAATAGAGGGAAGGAAATCATCAAGATCATAGCAGAATTAAATGACACAGAGACTAAACAAACAATTCAAAAGATCAACAAAAGTAGGAGCTGGTTCGTTGAACAAATAAACAAAATCAATAAGCCTTTAGCCTGGCTCATTAGGAAAAAAAGAGAGGACCCAAATAAATAAAATCAAAAATGAAAGAGAAAAAATCACAACCAATATCACAGAAATACAAACGATTGTAAGAAATTAATACAAACAACTATAGGACAAGAAACTTGGCAACCTAGAAGAAATGGACAAATTTCTGGAAACATATAATCTTCCAAAACTAAACCAAGAAGAAGCAGAAAGCCTGAACAGACCGATAACATAGAGTGAAATTGAAACAATAATCAAAAAACTCTCAGCACACAAGAGCCCTGGGCCGGTAGACTTCACAGGTGAATTTTACAAAACATTTAGGGAAGAACTAATGCCTACCCTTCTCAAACTATGCCAGAAAATCCAAGAAGAGGGAAAACTCCCAAAATCTTTCTATGAAGCCAGTATCACCCCAATTCCAAAACCAGGTCAAGACACAACGAAGAAAGAAAATTACAGGCCACTATCGCTGATGAATATAGATACTAAAATCCTCAATAAAATATTGGCAAACAGGATCCAGCAACACATTAAAAATATCATACACCACAGTCAAGTGGGATTCATCCCAGGGATGCAAGGATGGTTTAATATTCACAAATCAATAATTGTAATACACCACCTAAACAAAATGAAAGACTAAAACCACATGATCATATCAGTAGATGCTCTAAAGGCATTTGATAAAGTACAACACCCATTTATGATGAAAACACTCAGCAAAATGGGAATAGAGGGAGCATACCTCAACATAATAAAGGCCATATATGAGAAACCTGAAGCCAACATCATACTCAATGGACAAAAACTGAAAGCATTTGCCCTGAGATTAGGAACAAGACAAAGACGCCCACTCTCTCCACTCCTATTCAACAAAGTCTTGGAAGTTCTAGCCACGGCAATCAGACAAGAAAAAGAAATATAAAGCATCCAAATAGGAAAAGAGGAAGTAAAACTGTCATTATTTGCAGAAGAAATGGTAGTGTATATAGAAAACTCTATAGACTCCATCAAAAAACTACTCGACCTTATAAGTGATTTTAGCAAAATAGCAGGGTACAAAGTCAATATTCAGAAATTGAAGGCATTTCTGTACACCAACAGTAAAATATCAGATAGAAAGTAGAAAAAAAATTCCATACTACAGCAACAACAAAAAAAGTACCTAGGAATAAATTTAACCAAATGGATAAAAGACCTCTACTTGGGAAACCACGTAACACTGAAGAAAGAAATTAAGGAAGATATAAATAAATTGAAGCATATACCATGTTCATGGATGGGAAGAATCAACATCATTAAAATGTCTATACTACCCAAAGCAATTTACATATTCAATGCAATTCCTGTATAAAATACCAGTGATGTATTTCACAGACCTAGAACAAATATTTAAAAAATTTATATGGAACCAAAAAAGACCTTGAATAGCCACAGCAATCTTGAGACAGAAGAACGCAATAGGAAGAATCACAATACCTGACATCAAACTATACTACAAGGCCACTGTAATCAAAACAGCCTGGTACTGGCATAAGAACAGACATACAGGTCAATGGAACAGAACAGAGAGCCCAGAAATAAACCCAGGTCTATATGGTCAACTAATATTTGACCAAGGGGGAAGGAGCATAAAATGAAGTGATATGAGTCTCTTCAACAAATGGTGTTGGAAGAAGTAGACAGGGACGTGCAAAAAAAAAAAAAAATGAAACTAGACCACCAACTTACACCACACATGAGAATAAACTCAAGATGGATAAAAGACTTAAATGTACGACGTGATACCATAAAAGTCCTAGAGGAAAACATAGACAGTAAAATTTCAGATATCCCATGTAATAATATTTTCACTGACACATCTCCTAAGGCAAGGGAAATAAAGGAAAGAATAAACAAATGGGACTAAATCAAATTAAAGAGTTTCAGCTCAGCAAAATAAAACACCAGCAAGATGAAAAGGGAACTAACCATATGGAAAAACATATTTGCCAATAATACCTCAGACAAAGGATTGATTTCCAAAATATATAAAGAACTTACACATTTCAACACAAAGAAGACAAACAGCTCAGTTAAAAAAATGGGCAAAGGACCTGAAGAAACACTTCTCCAAGGAAGATATACAAGGGTCCACAGGTTTATGAAAGAATGCTCAACATCACTAGCCATCAGAGAGATGAAAATGAAAACCACAATGAGATACCACTTTATACTTGTCAGAATGGCCATCATCAACAAATAAAAAAAAACAAACAAACAAAAAAAAAAACAAGTGCTGGCAAGGATGTGGAGAAACGGGAACCCTAGTGCACTGTTGGTGAGAATGCAGACTGGTGCAGCCACTGTGGAAAACAGTATGGAACTTCCTCAAAAAACTAAAAATGGAACTGCCTTTTGAACCAGATTTCCACTGCTAGGATTATACCCAAAGAATCCCAAAACCCCAATTCAGAAGAACTTATGCACCACTATGTTCATAGCAGCACTATTTACAATAGACAAGTGCTGGAAACAGCCTAAGTGTCCATCTGTAGATGAGTGAATTCAAAAACTGTGGTACATGTACACAATGGAATACTATGCAGCAAAAAGAAATAAGGAACTCCTACCATTTGTGACAATATGGATGGAACTAGAGAGAATTATGCTTAGCGAAATAAGCCAGGCAATGAAACAAGACTACTATATGATATCGCCTGATACAAGAGACTAATGAACAACAAAAACAAATGAACAACCTTAAACAAGGAACAGAGTAATTATGGGGGGTGGGGGAGGGGATGAGGGGAGCAAGTAGGGGAAGGGTTTAGTAAAGGAACTAGTATAAATAACCCATAGACACAAACAATGGGATGGGGATTGACTGTGGGAGAAGGGGTGGGTTGGGTGAGGGGTAGCAATGAAGGAAAAAGTGGGACAATTGTAATAGCAAAACAATAAAAATAAAGTTTTAAAAAATCATAGAGGAAAACATAGGCAGGAAAATTTCAGATATCTCACCTAGTAATATTTTCACCAATATATCTCCTAGGGTAAGGGAAATAAAGCAAAGACTAAACAAATGGGACTACATCAAACTAAAGAGCTTCTTCTCAGTGAAAGTAAATATCAGGAAGATGAAAAGGGAACCAACCATATTGAAAAACATATTTTCCAATGATACCTCAGACAAGGATTTGATCTCCAAAATATATAAAGAACTTATATGACTTAACACCAAGAAGACAATCCAATTTTTAAAAAATGGAGAAAAATTGTGGGAGAAGGGATGGGCTGGGAGGGGGGAGCAATGGAGGAAAAATGGGACAACTGTAATTGTATAACCAAAAAATAAATTTAAAAAAATAAATAAATAAATAAAAATTAAAAAATGGAGAAAGGACCTGAACAGATACTTCTCCAGGGAGGACATGCAGAGGGCCCATAGGCATATGAAAGAATGCTCAACATCACTAGTCATCAGAAAAAATGTATATGAAAACCACAATGAGATACCACCTCACACTGGTCAGAATGGCCAACATTAAGAAATCAATAAACAACAAGTGCTGGTGAGTATGTGGAGAAAAGGGAACCCTAGTGCACTATTGGTGGGAATGCAGACTGCTGCAGCCACTATGGAAAACAGTCTGGAATTTCCTCAAAAAACTAAAAATGAAACTGCCTTTTGATCCAGCAATTCCACTCATGGAATTATACCCAAAGAATCCTGAAACCCCCATTCAAAAGAACCTGTGCTCCCCTATGTACATTGCACCACTATTTATAAAACCAAGTGCTGGAAACAGCCTAAGTGCCCATCAGTAGATGAAATGAATCAAAAAAACTGTGGTACATCTACACAATGGAATACTATGCAGCAGAAAGAAGAAACTCCTACCTTTTGTGACATGGATGGAACTGGAGAGTTTTATGCTTAGTAAAATAAGCAAGTAGTGAACAACAAATACTGTATGGTCTCACCTCATACAGGAAACTAATGAACAAAACAAACAAATGAGCAAAATACAACCAGAGGCAAGGAAACAAGGAGCAGACTAAGAGTGACCAGAGGGGCAGTGGGAGGGAAAAATGGGGAGAAGAAGGGGAAGGGGAAGGGTCTGGTCAAAGGACTAGTATAAATGACCCATGGACATGGACCACAGGGTGGGGATTTACTCTAGGAGATGTCGGAGTTTGGCGGGGCAGGGGAGAGCAATGGGGGAAGGCTGGGACAACTGTAATAGAACAACAATAAAAAAATGGAAAAAAAGAAAAGAATAAAAATGAGTCATTCTTGGAGACTTCCTGCCAAGATGGAGGCATAGGCAGACACGCTGCATCTCCCTCCACAACTAAGAAGAAATACAACTACCTCAAAGCTAGAGACAGCCAGAAGTTCCAGAAAATCGAACTGCATGGAAGTAAAAAAAGAAAAAACCAAAGATATAAGGAAGAAATACTCATCCAGACAGGTAGAAGGGGCAGAGCTGGGGCAGAGAGGATGCAGTGTGGTGGCGGCAATAGTTGTGGCAGCAACAGTGGTGGCAGCAGCAGGCTGAGAAAAGCGCAGTCATCCATTTAAAAAGTCAAGAGGGAGACGTGAGGAGCACTCTCAGCACCAGACCAGACCATGTAGCTCATGGTCCCAGCACCAGGGAAAATAAAGCCTCATTGCTTCTGACTGTGCAAACCAGTGGGGGTTGGGGCATAGGAAGGAACAGCCAGTCTGTGAGCAGAGTCTGCTTGTTTAAAGGGCCCCCATACTCCTAGAATGTCCACAGACCCACCCACTCTGAGAACGACAGCCAGGGCAACAACTAGAGAGGCGCCAGTCTCATACAAAGTGGGAGAAGTGCCTGGAAAAGGGGTGAGTGCTGAGCAAGCGAAATTGTTCTCTCTCACAGTCCTCCCCCACATCCAGCACTACAACGTGGTGGAAGAGGTCACCCTCTACTGATGAGAACCTAAGGCTCCGCCCCTCACAATGTAACAGGAGCAGCAGCTCTACCTAAGACACAGAAGCAAACAAACACAGGAGCCTGTCGCGATGAGGAGACAGAGAATTATGGCCCAAAACGGGGAACGGGTCAAGGTTCCAGTGGGAGAACTAAGTGATGAGGAGATTGCCAACCTAACAAACGAGGAGAGAGCCAACCTAACAGATGCAGTGTTCAAAACACTGGTGATAAAAATACTCACATGCTTGCCAGATATGCTTAAGTATGGCAAACGAATAAGGGAAAACGTGAAGGCTATGCTAAATGAAACGAAGGAAAACCAATACAAAACCAATGTTGAAGGGAAGGAAATTGGGATTCAAATCAATGATTTGGAACATAAGGAAGAAAAAAACTGTCAACCAGAACAGAATGAGGAAACAAGAGTTGAAAAAAATGAGGAGAGGCTTACAAACTTCTGTGACAATTTTAAACATACCAATATCCAAACCAAAGGAGTGCCAGAAGGAGAAGAGGAAGAGCAAAAAGTTTAAAACTTATGTGAGAAAATAATGAAGGAAAACTCCCCATATTTGGTGAAGGAAATAGACATACAGGTCCAGGAAGCACAGAGAGTCCCAAACAAGCTAGACCCAAAAAGGACCACACCAAGACACATCATAATTAAAATGCCAAAGGTTAAAGCTAAAGAGAGAATCTTAAAAGCAGCAAGAGAAAAGCAAAGAGTTACCTACAAGGTGCCTATAAGACTATCAGCTGATTTCTCAAAAGAAACTTTGCAGGCAAGAAGGGGCTGGCACCCTGGCTGCTGTGGCTCAGTGGATTGAGCGTCGGCCTGTGAATCAAGTCTCACTGGTTCAATTTCCAGTCAGGGCACATGACTAGGTTGCACATCAGGTCCCCAGTTGGGAGCGCGAGTGAGAGACCACCACACAGTGATGTTTCTCTCCCTCTCTTTCTCCTTTCCCCTCTCTCTAAAAATAAATAAATAAATAAACAAATGAATTATTTAAAAAAAGAAAAAAGAAGGGACTGGCAAGAAGTATTCAAGGTGATGAAAAGCAGGAACTTACAACCAAGATTACTCTATCCAGCAAAGCTATCATTTAGAATGCAAGGGCAGATAAAGTGCTTCCCAGACAAGGTAAAGCTAAAGGAGTTCATCATCACCAAGCTATTATTATACAAAATGTCAAAGGGACTTACTTAAGAAAAAGATCAAAATTATGAACATTATAATGATAACAAACTCACAACTATTGACAAATGAATCTAAAAAACAAAAACAAAATCCAACTAAGCAAACCAGAATAGGAACAGAATCATCATAGGTATGGGGATCATTTGAAGGATTATTACCTGGGAGGGGGAAGCGGGAGAAATGGGGAAATGGTGCAGGGATTAAGAAGCATAATCAGTTGGTACAAAATAGACTGGGGGAAGTTAAGAATAATATAGGAAAGGGTGAAGCCAAAGAATGCATATGCATGACCCATGGACATGAACTAAGCGGTATGGGATTGCTGGAGGGAAGGGGGGTCCTGGGCAGAGGGGAGCAAAGGGGAAAAAATTGGAACTACTGTAACAACATAATCAATAAAATATACTTTTCAAAAAATGATTCATTCTTCCTTTTAAGCATTCCAGTTTCTGTATAAAAGTGATAAAATTGTTCTCCAGTTCATAAATTCAAAAAAGTCTGATTAAAACCTCTTGCTGCCTCATTGTGGAACATCATTTGCTGTGATACCAAATTCAAGAAGCTATGAGCTGGCTGACTAAGCACCCAGTATGTGTCAAACACTTCTGAAAGAAGGTAATCTTTGTAAAAGATCAATGAAGTAAAACTCATATAATATATATATATACTCCTGATTATTTTTGACAGTTTTTTAAATATTATCAGTACTTAGTTATTAAAATAGTCCAGCAAGACAGTGTTATTTACTCAAAAAACTATTATGACCACTTATTGTATATACGATGCTGTGCAAATCACTGAGGCAGACACAGATTACCTAATCCCCAGAGCCTGAAGCTGCAGACACAAGCACCTACCAGCCAAAGCAGGATCCAGTAGACATTAAAGCGGTACCATATTAAAAAAAAAAAAAAAAAAAGAAAGGAAGGAAGGAAAGAAGGAAGAAAGAAAGAAGGAAAGAAAGAAAGAAAAGAAAAGAAAACAGAAAAAAAGAATAATATAAGAAAGGGTGAAGCCAAAGAACTTATATGACATTTGCACAACCCATGGACAAGAACTAAGGGAGGTGCGATTTCTGGAGGGAAGGGGGTTAATAACTGTAACAGTACAATCAATAAAATGAAAGAAAGAAAGGAAAGAAAGAAAGAAAGAAAGAAAGAAAGAAAGAAAGAAAGAAAGAAAGAAAGAAAGAAAGAAAGAAAGAAAGAAAGAAAGAAAGAAAGAAAGGAAGGAAGGAAGAAGAAAGAAAGAAAGAAAGAAGGAAGGAAGGAAGGAAGGAAGGAAGGAAGGAAGGAAAGAAGGAAGGAAGGAGGGAGGGAGGGAGGGAAGGAAGGAAGAAAGAAAGAAAGAAAGAAAGAAAGAAAGAAAGAAAGAAAGAAAGAAAGAAAGAAAGGAAGGAAGGAAGGAAGGAAGGAAGGAAGGAAGGAAGGAAGGAAGAAAGAAAGAAAGAAAGAAAGAAAGAAAGAAAGAAAGAAAGAAAGAAAATCATTCTTAGAAAAGCCATTCCCAAGGGAACATAGCAGAGAAATAACCAGAGAAACACATACACAAAATTTGCCTGAACCACATCAATTTCCTACACCGACACTTAGAATGCCTTTTTAAAGGCAAGTAAAATATATATTAATAAAAGAGAACTAGTTTCCTAAGCCATGAAATATTGTGTTTTGGATGGCAATTTATAAGTGAACTGTACTCCATCTTTGTAAAATTGCTTTTGAACACATCTGACTGAAACAGATCACTTAAATTTCTAAAACCATTGCATGAGAACACAACCCAAATAGCAAGATATCCTCTGATTTCTAATTTCCTCAGTTTCCCAGGAACTGCCATCTTCTCTAAAGAGAAGATACTACCTCCTCCTTGTTCACCTGAGCTGCCACAATCATGGCAAGAACCCTAGAACTATGCCCTTCCTAAAATGATTGAGAGTGGTTACTTCTCATATGAAAACATTGAGACATCATTTGGCTTGGCTGGCCTTGTGGCCTGCCTAAACCAGGCAGTCACACATGTGTCTCACACAGCATTTCCCAAAGTTCGGGTGATTTGGTTCTAAACAACAGCAGGGTTGGGACATCGAAGTATGTGTAGGGCACATAGGGCTGAGCCATGCTAAGACTAATTCCTTCTCAGTCTCTGTTCAACAGGGTTTCCAAAAATGCTTGGCATTCACACACCCAGGGTCACCATATTACCACAGCAACCACCATTATTATTCTATATTAAAAGCCTGCTGGTGCATGATCTAGTGTCATGGGAATTAAATGTTCACTCTAAAAGACAGAAACACAAAGAGACTACTGCCAATTATCTCCCAGAAGGAGGAAATAGAGATAGATGTGTAAGAGAGGGAGAGGGAAAAATGGGAAGAAAGGAGAGGAGGAGACAAAAGACCTGCAACAGTAAGGGACACTGGTCAGGCATGTGCCCCTGCCTCTTGGTGCCTTTTTATTACTCAAAATTAGCCTCATTTCCACCTCAGGCGTGAAAGTCACTCAGCACCCAAGTTCAACATGGCTTAATATAAATATCTCTTAGATCTTCAAGCTATGTATTTGGGTAAAAGGACAAGTTTGTTGTCATTGTCTCTATTTTTTCAAGTATCTCCAATGAATATCATTTAGGAGAAAATAGAAAAATTTTAAATCAGGCTCTGAAAATTTATCTACAGAATTGTCCAATGTCGTGTATTGAGTACATAGGTATATGGATAGCAAGTGTCTGGAAGTATATACAATTAGTTTCAATTCTGTGCTTCTCTCCCCAGCTGCCACAGTCCCTTACAATGTTCTTTTTGCAGCCCTCCACTCTTACTCTGTGCCTTCTCTCTGGGAATCATATCCACTCCTATGTCTTCAGTTATCATTCATCCTCTGGTGGGTTCTAAATCTTTATTTGCAGCCTTTTCTTCTCCTCTGAGCACCTGATCAATATTCAGATGATAATAGGGTGTTTCCATATGAATGTGGCACAAGTACCCCAAACTTAAGTTTAAATGGATTAGCCTTCTCCTCACAAATCTTTTTCTCCTACCTAATAATAGAACAAGAAAAATGTTAGTTCCCTCACCCCCACCCGTAACACTGGTTTCAAATGAATCCCCCCATGTGCATGATTTGGTAGGGTCACCATGCCCCAAAACTAAGACAAGTCACTAGGTTTTTGTCTACTACAGATAACATTCGAGTACGTATATGGAAGCCTGGGACTTAAACCAGATCATAACTAAACCAAGAATTTTACTCTTTCATGGCCTCACATATAAAGCAGCAGAATATCTCCAAACTTAC
The DNA here is from genome assembly GCF_987537825.1 of Furipterus horrens. Lineage (NCBI taxonomy): Eukaryota > Metazoa > Chordata > Mammalia > Chiroptera > Furipteridae > Furipterus > Furipterus horrens. The sequence goes on from NW_028327187.1 coordinate 58,324,357, forward strand.
TGGGACTATATTGTGGGAGTTGGTGAGATCATGTTTAAGAAAACATTTGAGTCCCTGGAAATAAGAAATAAGAACTTAGAAATACGAACTAGTCCTTTGATAAATTATTTTAACAGTTGCCTTGCAGGAACAACAGAATTCTACACAATTGTCAATAAATGTTAACCTTTATTGTTGTTATTTTTTAAATGACACTGACACATGGCAAAATGCCCCCAGGAAAACAAAGGTCAACCAAAAAACAAAACAAACAAAAGAAATAACCATCCCTATTAACCCTGCACTCTAGGAAATTAATGGTGCTTGCTTTTTTCGTTATGTGCCAGAACATTCTATTTTGCCATGTATTCCTTCATTTAATCCTCCTGGTAAGTCTCATATTCACCACTTATTTATGATTTCAGAAACAAAACTTCAACCCATCTCTTTTTTAATCTAATTTTTTTCCATTCAGTATATGCACCAATCACCTGCTTCATTCCCAACACTTTTTTTTCAAAACTTTCCAAAAAAAATTCAAATTTATTTTAGATAAATAAGAACACATTGATAATTTAAAACTAAAAAGGTAAAAAATCACTCATATCCTTCCACCCAAAGATAACCACAGTTATTATTTGGCTGTGTATAATTCAGTTTTTAGTATCTACTTAAACATGTTTTATTATTCTCAAAAATAAAATAAAATCATACTATGAATATCACTATCCAACCTTTCTCACTTACCAATGCATGATGAATATCTTTTCCTGGCAATATGAATTTAAATCAACACATTTATCACATACCATGTGAACATTCATTAATTTATTTAACCAATCCAATGCGCTAGACACTTGCTTCTAATTTTTACTATTTTAGATAGTGCTGGAATGCAGACTTGTACATGCAGCCTTTGGTCAATTTTTCAATTATTTTCTTAGGATAAAGGTTTTACATATTTTAAGGCTTATAATATGTATTACCAAATGGCCCTTCACAAACCTTATTCCAATGTAAATTCATTACCACCACCAGTGTGAAAGGATCTGTTTTGCCATACCCCCAGGGACACCGCACAGTAGTTGAGGGAGAGACTGTTATGTGAATTCCAATCATTCTTTCCAGTCAAAAATATTTAGTGATTCTTTGTGTTCAGTGGAATAATGTTCAAACAACTCTCTACCAACTGGCTTCACACAGCTTCCCAAATTTATTTACTTCCACTCCCTGCATGCTCCACTCTAAGCAGACTAATTTCCTCACTGTCATAGGAAGAAAGTTCCTACCTCCATGCCTTTCTCGCACCCATTCCCTCACTCCCATCTCATAGAATGCCTTAACTACCTACCCCATTCAGGAATCCTTTAAAATGGCTGCTGCCTCCATGAATCTGTGGCAACTATACCCTACAGAAGCTTTTGATTCCTATGTGCTCTGAGAACGCATATTTGACAATGAGTATACAGATATTCTCAGTTATTTTGCTTCTATGTTTCTTATCTTTCCAACTAGCTTATAAACAAGAGGACAAGGATCGTTTTTTTTTTTTCTTTCCAGTATTAACACACAACTTTATTGATGATACACAAATGAAGTGAATGAAAATGACAGGAGGGAGCTTACTTAGGATGAATCGATTCACTGTCACTTATGCAGAAGAAATAGTAAAAATTTTTCAATGGAGGCAGTGAGATAAAAAGCAACAAACATGTTTCCAGAACATGTAACGAACTTCACTCATCCAGCTTAGATTTAAAGACGACCAACTCAGACAAATATCAGTGTTGATGATACAATATGATATTCATTACTCAAAAATTGGTAGCTGAAAGGATTCCTTTACCATATAAACAAGGTGGAGAAAGCAATAGTTTACAATGTGTATTGCTTCTAAACTACAAAATCAAGAAGTTATTCTTGGCTGTTTGGGAACATATGCTCAGCCAGTTTGGCCATGAACTTTCCAACTTTTACTTTCACCAAAAAATCATGGTGACTTTCTATCCCCAGAATCTTATCAGCACACACCTGAAATTCTTTTAAAAAGAAAAAAAGTGAACCTTTGCTGAATTGATTCTGAGTAGGTTCATTTTCTTCCAATTTAAAATTGTCATTTATGTTCTCAAATATGACCAGAAGTTTCAGAATAATCTCTTTGTTCTCCTTGTTATTAAAGAAGGAACCCAGCGAAAATGGTACTTGGGCCCTGAGAAGTTCTCTAGTCATGGCTGGATTTTCAGCCAAATTCAAAAGGAGTTTTAAAACCTGAAATTTGGTTTCTTCATTTCCTGCTGAAAATAAACGGAAAAAGTCTGAAATGGAATTAGCAAGCATGTGCTGATACTCATTAGTAACAGTCATATTGGTAAGCAATCTTAGTCCAGCCAGCTGCACAGATGAATTCAAGCGAGAAGTGATTGTATCATCACATACTTGATTCATATATATCTTAAGCCTGCGCTGATTTTCAGCATTCACACTCAGGTTATTCAGGACAATTAAAGCCTTTTCCTTAACGATGGGATCCCGAGTATTGAGAATCTTTGCAACAATTGGGAGACCACCCAGATCACGAATAATATCTCTGTTAAATGTATAAGCAGCATTGTTACCCAGAGCAATTAAAGCTGCTTCAAGAATATAAGGCTTTTCTGACATCTCAACCAAGCAAAGAACTTTTTGCAGCTCTTGAGGGGACAAAATAGTATCATCTGAGTTGGGAGAAGCCCGTTTCTGAACAGCTCGTCGAGCCCGGGTAGCCCTGGCCCTGGCCCTGGCCCTAGCTCTGGTCCCAGCCTCGGTCCCAATCCGGGCCCAAGGTGGATACCATACTATACCCTTGCTCTCACTGTCGTCATCATCATCATCAGACCAGTCGTACCTGGCCCCAGAACAGTCCCCAACATCATCCACATCCCCAGGCCCACTCTCAGCCATTTTCTCTTTGTTCTGTTTTCTTCCACGGGCCAGTCTATAAATGCAATAGCAGGCACCAGCCCCAATCACCAGTCCCGCAGTCACCCAGCCTACTTTCCTGGCGTAGCCCATGCAATCGTCCCTGACAATAGCAGGGACCAAGGAACAGAGTAGTCACTCAGTCTTGGGGAGAACTATGGGCCTGGGTGCTGGCCTGTAGAGGGTGACTGTCTTCAGCCACTTCAAGGCCACAATAGCTGATACTGAAGGTGAACCTAGAGATGGAGGAAGAAAATGGGGTTTGAGTTTCTCTTCTTTGCCTTGCCCCAATGCAGGGAGTTATACAGAGAAACAGGAGAGTAGTAAATGAGTACTTGGTAGGAAATGTAGATTGTTAATAAACTCTCTCTATTCCCCTCATTTCACCCTCCACCTAACCCCCAGCCCTACCCTCCCCAAGCCTAGTTAAAGATAATTGAGCCCATAGTCTCTCCTGGGACTTCAACCACCCATCCTTGGGTATCCCAAGGAAGTAGCACCCTTGCACTAAACTCCTCCAGACAAGCAGCTTGCCCCCTTTTCCCTCCCCTGGAGTAGTGCCACACCCAACAGCCCTTGTGATCTACAGAGACCAGAGCCAGTGAGAACCGAGGGCTTGATGGATCAACTGTTCATTCCTTGCTTTCCTGATTCACTCACTATCCAGGTTGTCAGATTTTTAAAAACCTCTCTATGCCATCCAAAACATGCACATGCCAGCCCCTTTCATAGCCTGAACTGGGAGGGATGTTGAAGAAATAAGGTAGGATTTAGTGAGTGTGGCAGATTTCCAACCCTTCCCCCATTCCAGTCAGCCTGAAGCCCACGCCCACGCCCACACCCACCTCTACTGATCAGAGGAAACTTCCTCCCTCACTTCAAGTGGTGCCACCTGCTACAGCAGACCTGCTGGATGACAGATCAAAGAACATGAGGACTAAGTACTGTTGAGGGAGGAAGATTATGAACAAACTATCTGATAGGTTTTCCTTTTGTCATTCTCCCCCACCTCATCCCACCACAATACACACACACACACACACACACACAATGCATTCCATTTTGCCCGAGCCCCAAGAGTGCGACAAACATACGCAGGCTTAGACCTAACCTAGATTTATTGCCATCTCTGGTTTCTCTCTACCCCCACCACCGCCCCTCTTAGGGTCCCCAGATGGTCTTACCCTCAAATCGACCTTCCCAGTCAGGGTTAATTTCCTTCCTCTTCACTTGTCTGGCGTAGTGCTGCAAACTACGGAAATACTGGCAACCTGGGAGAGGCTCACTAAACACAGAGCCATCGTCAGGAGGATACAGCCACAGTCAGAAAGACGGGAAACAGCCGCTACCGAGTATTTGGTGGACGGACCAGTCCTCAGAACATGAAATTATTTCCTAATTCGGAGGCCTGCTTGTCAAAGCTTTCCCACCTCTATTACCCCTCTCGGGATTCTGCTGACACATCACATTGCACCTCCACCTCACCCCCCCACCCCCATGCCCAACCTTTCCCAGTCGGCACTGTCCTGGAGGACTGAGGGCTAACACCAAGGCCACAGCTCCCTTTCCGGATTATGGTCTTGGCTCCCAGCTGATTCCAACCTTTTGATCCCTGGGCTGCTCCCCAAACACCTCCCTGCTCACCATTTTGCAGCATCAAAACAGGCTGCAGGCGGGACGACGGAGGCGCCTCAGGACCCGAGACGGTCTCCGCCTTACGCCCTCGACCACCCACACTTTATGGAATCTCCCAAGCACTGACCTTCTGGGATCTGGGACAATTTCCTTCTCCTTCTCCTTCTTCCCTCTACCACAGGGCTGCTCTCCCTCAAGCCAGTGCAGAGCTGGTACTCAGACGGAACAACGACCAGAACAAGAAGGACTTTTGCACACGTCAGCTCTTGGTCACGTGAGAGCTACGTCATTCACCAACTCTGGTCCCTAATTTCCCCTCCCACCAGCAGTGCGGCAAAAGAGGACCCGCCCCCCTTCATTTCTTCCCCCATACCAGGCCTTGTTACTCTTTCTTCGTTGCTAATCCCATCTCCCTGTAGTTGACTTTACCTTCCTCCGATTACCAGAAACAGTCTCTTCCATTCAGGCTATTGGCCACTTGTACTTTTTGAAAAATTTGTTTCCTCCTTCTCTAGATTCCTGGCACAACAGCCGTTCCTTCCACCACCCCTCCTCCCAGCTATGAATGTCTACCATTTCCTCTGAAATCTAGTCCCAGATCTAAAATGAAAAAAATCAGAAAAGGAAACCTGGAATGAGAGTATGTTTTTTACTTTCTTAATATTTTTCGTTCTGCCCTCTCCACCCCTGAGCCTGCATTCTTTTCAGTCATTCTGCCTTCTTCCACTCCCAGCCAGCATTCTTTTCATGAGAAATGTTACTATAAAGCTAGTCTCATTTGAGAAACAAAGTGGGAGTTGCAGAGTAATGTTGGGTGGATAGCCTCCAAAAGTCCCATATTTTCTCACTTGTGGGGAGTGTTATACATATCACTCTAAGCAATCTTAATATCTTCTGGGGCCTAACAGATAACACAACCCTGAATGAGGTAATCAGTGTGTCTGAGAACGCATAACTCTTCTGACTAGGCCAGTTTTCTAAACAAGAGAGCTACAGACTTCCACTTGCATCAGTTAGCAAGGAAGAGAGAGGCACAGGGCTCGCAGAAGCCAGTAACACAAAATACTGAGTAGAAACTACAACTGTGTAGTGGTTCTCTGTCAGATAAGTAAGCACGCACAACTGATAAAGTGAGTGGATACAAAGAACATTACAAAATATATTTGGGTACAAATAAAGAATATCTTTAAATGAAAAAAAAAATGTTAAGAGTAAGACTATGACCAAGAGAATATTGGCTGAACTAGCATCTAGCAATTACTGGGAAAACATTTCACCAGCTGGTTTGATGACTCAATGATTCACCTCTTAACATTGATCATTTTTATAATGGGGAAAGTAATAAAATAATGTCAGAACACAGGGCCTGCAGTGGGATCTTCCCTAATAGTTTAGATATAAAGTTTTTATCTGAGTATAATTTTTTAAATCCTTAGACAATGTGGAAGTAAAGCAAGAGACTGGGAAGTTTTGGAATAGGCAACACTCCAGGGAAATTCATATCAATGTAACTTTTGAGAGGCAGTACTAGAAAATGACTGAAAATTAGTAAACATAAACCAAATCGACTATATGATTCTGTGTTTAGACAGAGATCATGTGTAGTGAAGGGGCTTATTTAAGCAGAGAATATATGAAAAGGAGAGTCAGAAGAAAGTGTTGGTAATTCCCACTGTCTGAAGGAGAGGGAGTCTGCTAAGATGACTGGAACAGTTAGCTTTTCTTGGCAATAGTACTTCAAACTTCCTTAGCTGAAAGCCACTTCTTAAGTTAAACCAATGTTCTTGCTCTGATTTCAGGCTCAGGTTTCCCAAGTAGTAGCTTGCCTACAGGAAAAGAACGGGTTGGTAAAACTGACAGAAACCTCCAGTACCCCTGACATGTATTTCTCAGCGTAAATTATTCAGGTGCAACTCCTGTTGAAAAAGCTTCCCTTATGGCCTAATTACAAGGGAGAAGGCAGAGATCAATGGTTTGGGCATTCATATCTAGATTTATATATGTGTCTATGAATGGGGATCTTTCCATGACAGAAACATCTGCTCTCAGCATACAGAAAAAAATTAGGGATTGATCATGAAACAATGAGGACAAAACCCTGAACTGTAGATGCAACTCTGTGGAGTCCTGTCATGGAAGCCAGGTAGCTTTGGCTTAGAAGCTTGTGCATCACCACCACTTTAGAATTGTACCGCTTTAATGTTCAGTTAATGTGAAAATTAAGACACGCTGTGGCCAATAGGCCTCTAGCACCTCAGTCACAGTTCGACGACGGGTTAATATCCAAAGTTATTAAAAAGGCTCCTGAAAGTCAACAACATCTGAAACAGTTTAAATTTCTCTCTTAGAAAAGAAAGGAAGTGTGTTTTACATTTTACATACCCTGCATTTTCCACAGCAAAAGTGTGGGCATTGTACCCAATACAGACCAACTCAATACTCTCTTACTAACACTTAAATCTTGAACAGTGATAAAAATTGAAAAGCAGTGGAATTATGCCATCCTGAAGAGACTATCAATTGCTCCTGCCTGGACCCCACAGAGCTGATCCTAGTCTTCAACATCCTTTCATTGTTTAAGTTCACCTGGTTTGGTTTCTGTTGCTTGCAACCAAACAAAATCAACTAATACACAATACAAATATAGATAACAAAATACAAAAAGTAATACAGCTTTTTAAGAAAACGATCTTCTGTAATTTATTTTTCTCACCCTCTACAATTCCTTTAGTGTTACCATCTGCCTATCTTTTTTGTTTGTTTTCAGACACCTTATAAGTTACATGTCACATATGACCACATACTGATTTAAGCCTTTTGACAGTGGCTTCGCATAGTCTTTTGCAGGCTCAGGAACTTTCAGCAGGCATATCTGAGGAATTGCTTAAGGATTTTCCTTTTTCACTTTTGAAATGGTCAGGCAAGTAACATGCTTTTAAATATTTGCTCGGGAATGTATAACTGAGAGAAAAGTATATTTTAAATGCTAGTCCCAAGGTTTCTTGGTAAGAATTGTAGATGAAAATGACAAAAAAAGTAAGATAATTTAAAGGGTTATTTCCATGGTGTTTAGAAAGTTTTAGAGAGGGAGTATATTCAAACAGGAAAGGTCTGACAGACTAGGAAAATGATGATCAGGGGTTATACACTGGAACAATTGTAAAATATACCAAAAGATAGAGTTATTTTATTCTAGTAAGGGGAGATGAGTAGATTTTTTTTGAAGCTTTGTTAAGCTTTACATATTCCTTCTTTCTTTCTCATGCGTATATTAAAAACAAAGTCACTTATTTAAGTGTTAGCAGCCAAAAATTGAATGATTGACAGTTGAATCTTCAAGTTCTATTTGTACGGCTGAATAAATAGAATTCACTTCTCTATGGTAAAGGGCAAGAAAAAGAACAGTATAAGGCAATGATGGCAAAACAAATGAGGCAGGGGTTTGAGAGAGGGGGTATCATTAGTAAATTTGGATTATAAAAGTTTGAGGAAGACCAGAAAGTTGTGACATGTTCTTGACTTCTGAATATTCATTCACCAGGAAGGCACTCTAGGCTTCCTGGCTCACATCCTGAAAGAGCCACCCCACCCCACAGGGCCTCTCACTGGGGAGCTTCCTGCTGTGGTGTCATATTTCAATATTCTAAGAACAAGGCTGCCTGAAGGGTCTATATTTAGAGTATGACTCCCCAGCAGGGACAGCTGGATGTCTGGGGACTAACTTCTGCATGCTTTATCCCAGAATTCTGGGATTATTCTGAGGGGCTTTTAGGGGTGGTTCAGTAAAATTTTAACAGAAGGCAAGGAATGCATAGTCTTCTTTCTCCTGGTGAGCGTTTAGGATCCTGTGAACTGTGCTTTTTGTGAGGGAAAAATGACATGGATCTCAGGGGTGTTGCAGTGATTTACAGACACCCGCGGAACATCACCACTATCTCCACTAGAAGATGCACAACAATCACCACTGCTAGAGTGACATGGCGCATGAATGACAGATACCAGAGATATCAGTCCAGGGTCATTATTAAATGAGAAGTCCACCTATTGAGTCTCATTTTATCAATGGGATAACAGGGAATTCTCTAATTTCTGGATGGTTTGTGGGTTACACCATACAGCTTCAGGATAGATTTAAAATAAAGACCTTTGAATGAAGAGCAGACTGATCTGTAAAGTTACTGATTTTTAAAGGTGCGTCTGAAGATATATTATTCATTCAAATTTGGTGTCTGCATAAGGTCTGTCCTTTGAAACCAGAAGGAAAGTTATCCAGCAGTCTTCTAAGAAGATCTCAGTAGTCTGACACCTAATACTATGAGTTAAGCCAGGAAGAAGAAAGGGATAGCAGTTCGCTTATGTAAAATGCTCATAATTAAAACACTGACCACCTCACTATAGATTCATGTGATTCATCAATTTAGAAATCATATCGAACGCACACTGGTTTTGTTTGTAAGGACATGTTTTTAAATTTTAATATGCTTTTTGAAAGCTGCTATTTCCTGTGCAGTCAGAACACTTTTTAATGCAGTACAAATTAACCAAATCAATGAGCCCTCCCTATTAACTGGGAAATCCTTATAAGTATAGATATACATACAGATACTTAAGTTGTTTTTTCCCAAGTTATACAGTTTTATTGTATTTTCTGATTACAGTAATGTAGCTTGAGTCTATAAAAAATTAAAGAAGGAAAAAACAGAACATAAAGGTATCAAAAATATTAATAAAAATTCACTACTACTTGAGCTTCCTTTTCTGACCACCCGCCCCACAATTTTGGTGCAGTGACTGCATGGGGAAGGGGTAAAAATTAAGGGATGGGGGCAGGAGTTTCAGAGCCAAGGAAAGGATAAGACATTTCTCCAAGAAGTATAAGTAAACGAGAGACCCAAGAAAATATGCTGCTCTTTCCTGTAATTAGAGAAAGGCAAATTCAAACACCAAAAATCCACGACGACTTCTGGTTTCTGCTATTGTTACAGAAGAAAAGAGTGACGGGGACCAGTGTTATGGCGGGAGGTACAGGGCAGGCTGGCGCCTGCCGCACTGCTTAAGAGAGTGGAAATCGGGGTCCAGAGCTCACCGGTGACGTGATCATCACATGACCAAGAGCTGAACTCCTGCTAGTCGCCTCTGCCTGGGTATCAGCCCCCTATTACTCTGCATGTTCTGAAGGAAGGAGGAAACTAGCCTTGGACTGTGCAGGTCAGTGGGAGTGTGGGTTCTGTTTGGAGAGAAGTCGGGGTGGGAGAAGGCCAAAAGCGCCACTGATCCAGGTTTGGGCTGATTGGGGCTGTATCTCCTCACCCACCTTATAAACATCAGCTCCGCCCCCCAACCCCCGTGCTCATTTTAGTAGAGAACTGTGGGATTTCGGGCGGGCTGGTGAGGGGAGTGAATGGCAGTTACTGAGACTGCGAGGAAAGAAAGGGTCCACAATCAGGGCACTCTTATCCCGAGTGCTGCTCAATCCAACAAGCACTCTGTCTCCTAGGTCCCCTGTCTATCTGCAAGTGTGTAAGTCTGTTGGCCCCATAAGTCGCTGCAAAAGTCGAGGCTTGGGAAGGAGCAAATTGTCTTTGGACCGTACAGGTCGGTGTGAAGGTGGGATGAGCCCGGGACCCTGGGTGGGGGTGGCGGAGGAGAGAGGGTTGGGATCCGTGCCAGCAAGTTCCAGTCGCCCTCTCCCGGCCCCTTCTTTCTCCACACTTACTCCCAATTTGGTGCAGGGAAAGGGGTGTGGCAGCCTTTGCTGGGGAAATGGCTGACGACAAGGGCAGGGGAGGCGGGAGGGGGGGCCATTGGGCAAAGCCCAGATAAGGAAAGCCCAGGAGATGTGAGAAATATTTTCAACTCAAAGGCTAAAAATTCAGAAAATCGAGTATTAGGACCTGTGTTCTCATGCTGATCCATCCACTACACTTTCAGTTCTTCACTGCTGGCTGTCTTTCCTTCTGTCCTTCTGCCAGACTGTCCATCAATCACTGTGGAAGGAGCACTGACAACAGAAGACAAGGAAAGGCTAACGAATTTAGCTAACTTTGGTAGAGATTGGTAGGAGCAAGTGCCTGTCAATCTTTGGGGGTAAGGGTGTGGTGGAGGAGGAGACTATCTGAGGGTTATAGTCTCCCCATGCCATCCTCCTGGTTATCATAGCACAACTCCACTTCCTGCCTTTTTCTGTAGGGCCTGGAAGAGAAATCGTGGATACTGAGGATAGAGAGAGGAACACAGGAAGGAAGGAAGGAAGGAAGGAAGGAAGGAAGGGAGAGAGAGAGAAAGAGAGAGAGAGGGAGGGAGGAAGGGAGGAAGGATTTGCTAATAATCCACCTCCCTCATCCAGAACTCAAATTCCACTTTGTTTGGTGAAGCACAAGGCCAGGTACAGCCCAAAGCCCTGATACTGTTTTTTTCCACCCACAGATTCATCACAAGTGAGCTACAGAAGCCTGGGTGAGGCTGAAGACCAATACTTTCCACAATTACAGACCTTGGCCCTAAGATTCCTCTTCAGTCAGGTGGGAAAAGGCCCTTTCCTGTCCTGTTGCAAGGCTGGCACATACTTGAACATGGGCTGGGCTCGGGAAGTGGGTTGGATGGCAGCAGGACTGATGATTGGGGCTGGTGCCTGCTACTGCGTTTACAAACTAACCGTAGGAAGAGATGACAGTGAGAAGTGGGAGGAGGAAGAGGAATGGGAAGATGACCAAGAGCTGGATGAGAAGGAGCCCGAGATGTGGTTAGATTTCGCAACTATGGCTTGGCCCTGGAGTGAGGATGGAGATTGGACTGAGCCTGGGGCCCCTGATGGAACCGAAGACAGACCTTCAGGTGGGGGCAAGGTGACTCGAACACACCCAACAAGACAGCGTCCACTCCCGTACGAACATAAAAATACTTGGAGTGCTAAAAGCTTTAAAATGTTCAGTTGTGCTCTTGATCTCTCCAAGTGTCCTTTCATTCAGAGAAACATATTTTCTGCTCAGTCCAAGGATGCTGGTTTTTCATTTAGCCACAATATCAGTAGTCATTTGGCCAGCCTCTCCATTGTTGGAAACATGATCCTCACTCCCGGGCCCACTTTTAAGGAGGCTTTATGTGCCCTGGATAATGCGGATGCCAGTGTGGAAAATCAGTGCCAGATTAAGATGTTCATCAATGAATTGTGTCAGGAAACTGCGTCACATTGCTGCAACTCATTTCTGCAGCAGGCCGGATTAAATTTGTTAATAAGCATGACAATTATTAATAACATGCTTGCCAAGTCCGTTTCAGACCTGAGGTTTCCTTTGATATCAGAGGGAAGTGGATGTACTGAGGTTCAGCTTTTGAAACCCTTGATGGGTTTGTCTGAAAAGCCAGTCTTGGCAGGGAAATTGCTGGGTCCCCAAATGCTGCTCTCATTCATGTCCCTCTTTATCAGGAACGGAAACAGACAGGTTCTCCTGGACACCCTGTCCTCTTAAATGGCCACCTCAAACAGAATGGGACTGAATCTACCCAAAACCTGTTTGGTGAACACATTATTGTGTTCTCATTCAAAGACTCTGCAGTGGGTGCTATAGAGGATCCAGCCTTAGCCAATCACCAACCACACCATGGTGTGAAAGTTATGCTTGCTAAATCAAAGACCACACTCCTCTTATTGGCCAGGCAGGGGTTCCCACAGAGCTTTGAGTAACTTCTTGGTTTTGTAGTCTACAGGCAATGTGCATTGTAAATCTCACTCCCTCACTTCTTCCTGTGGTAAAGGGCTCATTTCAGTTGCCAGCTGTGGATAAAGCATCATGAAGGATGCTTGCCTGTAGTGGTCTCCCTGTCTAAGCTGGACTGTTTTGTGCTGAAAATGCATTTGTTGCTGCATAGGTTTTCTTTTCCGTTTACTCTTTCTTCTGCACCAGCGGATGGATGGTGAACCTATTCATCAGAAAAGAGCACTCCCTTTCTATGTGCTGTACTGACTTAACCTCATCCACCCAAGTCTACATTTATATGTTTCATCAATAAATATGTGTGCTTTGTCTGGCAAAAATGAGGCATGCTACTTGTTCTTGAGTTGACGGTCTTCATGAAGAAAAAGACAAAACTACAGGATAAGTGCTAACTAACTGGGCAGGGTAGGGGGAGGAAAGGAGGGAGGGAGGCATTTGCTCTGACAGATGCATGCTTATCAGTGCTCACAGGAGGCAGGGGTAGAGATAGGCTGCAATGTTCAGGATGCACCTCAACAAAGGGTTGGAGGCTGGGAACAGGTGAGGGTGTGGAGGGGGTGTGGTGGAATTGGGATAGAATTTTGGGAGGACTGAAAGAGACAACACCTGTGAAGCAGGCTGCACAGTGCCTGGCACCTGGAACAGGAAATCCCTTGATGAAGCTGTCCTGTCCTTGACTGCCAGCCTAGAAAGAAATGTCAGTGTCCTTGGGTTTTTCTACACATCCTCGGGGGCCACTGGGCATCCCATCCCTGTGTATTTAACGGACGGTTATAGCAATAATGGTTTCCACTTGCTGCGTGCCTACTTTGTGTCATTCTCGCTCTTCTGGGAAACAATCATTAAACCTACTTCCAGGCCCCCACCCTTCCTTGGGATCCCAAGGCCAAATTCCTGGGGGAGTGAGAGGAGTTGGTTGGCCCTTGCTTCCCTTGGTGGAGCTACCTTTCTGCACCATCCCTGGTACATTCAGTGGGATCCAGGAAGAAAAGTGGAGTTCTCCACAAACTTCCTGGGCAGGAGGTGGTAGAGCAGCTGCTGAGGTGCTTGGAATGGCTGTGGTTGGTCCATTGATCAAGGAGACACTTCATCCTCTCCATCCAAACTCCCGGCAGCCCTTGGGGGAAAGGAAGAGCCCAGCCCTACCCACTGAACCACCCCATGGAAATAGGCAACTCATTTCCAGGCCCATGTCAGCAAGCCTTAGGCCCTGTGTCACCAAAGCCAGGTTTTCTGCATGTCTTGGGTGTGTCAAGCTATGGTCCTGTTCCTCAAAGCTCTGGCCAACTCAGTGGACAAGAAGCTTCCTTTGGACAGTACTGCTTCTGTGCCCGGTGACTTCTCCTGGTCTCCTGGGATGCTGCTCTGGGCTGCTGTGTCCCAGGCATCACTGCTCTCTAAGTGCTCTGCCTCCTGACTCTTCTCCTCTATAGAGAGCATAGTCTTTCTCCCTTGAGGCCAAGCTGCCTCCAACGCCCCAGCTCGGTTGGAAACTATTCTGTGCAGCAGAGGTTTCATGACCACGGTGGAAAAAATCTATCCAGGACACTGTATTTTGTCTGGGGGGAAAAAGGAGGTGGCCGTCCCCTCTAGTGAAGAAAGTGCAAGACCTCCGTTCCTCATGCTTTTTATTGAGAAGGGTATGTATGGGAGATACAAGGTCAAAATTCATGAATCATCAACAGCTTTTAGGTGCCTGGATTACAGTTAACAATTATAGATTACAAGTACCAGTACAGAGGGCACAGTGACCAGTCTGGGTCAGGGTCTATTAAGCATCTTGATGCCACGTTGGCATTAGGTGCAAGGTTTCATACCTTCCTTGCTAGAGATTGTTTGTACTTAACTAAGAGATAAGAAAAGAAAAGCAAGTTCTAAAGCATGACAAGGATTCTTTAAATCCAATTCCCATGGAAACCCTCTGAGTGGTTTTCCGTTATGCCTCCCGTGTAGTGTAGCCTTTTGTTGAGACTTGAAGACAAACCGGTGGGGGTGGGGGTGGGGGCGGCTGGCGCGGGGATGGGGGGCGGGGCAGGCAGCAAGTCAGGCTCCTGGCGGGGCTACAATTCCCTAAACTGCAAGGAGCGCAAGGAGCGGTTCCCCACACTCCCTTCTCCCAGAGTTAGGGTTGCATGTAGGTTACAGCTCTCCTGCTTGTACCCATGCCCTGTGCTTCAGGCTGTCTAGTTAGCATGAGTGCCTGCTAGACCCCAGGCCATCTCAGGGATCCTGCAGCCAGGAGTGGTGATGCTACCTCTTCCCAGGTCCTGGCACCTTGGACAGCCAGCATGTGATTGGGGTTGCAATGACACCACATCCCCCAACAAAAATCATCCCCCTCGGGCTTCTTTTGCTGGCTCTGGGCCCTGACTTGTTTCCTAAAAGCTGTTAATGCGGCCATCTTTTTCGCCCAAGCAAACCTTAGGTGGGCTGGGCAATCTGTTTTCCACATAACATTGCCCTACAGACAGCTCCTGCCTCCGCTTGGCCCATTCTGTCCTCAGTGACACTTTACTACTCAGCCTCTTCAGTCTCAGCACAAAGGCAGAGGGTTTTCCCCTTCTTCCTGGCTCAGAATCCCAAATTAATACACGCCTCTCTGTTCCTCTGCACTCTGCTGAATTCCCCTTTGTGTCCTGCCCCAAGCAGCTTTCCCCCCATCTCTGAAGCAGGCACTTGGTGATTGCAGGCCACAACTGACTCCCAGTGCAGGGAGGGCCTTGGAGACTTTCTGCCCATCCCTGTCACAGGGAGGTCTGCTGGCATTGATGTGTCTGCATGATGTGGTCTTGGCCCAAGTCAAGGGCCTCCACTCCAATTTCTGGCACCGCCTTTCCGAACACACTCTCCGTGCGTGGGAGCTTGGGCCCCTGGTCTGCCCTTTATCCCTTGGTGGGCTGCTGTGCCAGGGCAGGAGCCCAGTTCCCAGTGCATTCTGCCGGGGGATGTGGAGTCAGGAGCATGCATGCCAGTCAGGGTCCGGTTAAGATACTCAGAGGCTCTCAGCACTGGAAAGACTATGGCGCCCTCTCCCATACTGAATTCAAAATGAAACAGCAAGGGACCTCCAAGCACAAAACTTACCTACCTGACTGCTACAAGTAACAGAGACTCTTTCTGGGTTTCCCAATGGTAAACAGTTCACACGGTCACCAAAGCTTGACCTTGCCACCCTCTGCGGGAAGGTGCCCTGCCCTAATGGGGCTGCCCCAGCCTAAGCTGTCTCTTGTGTAAATCTGGAGCTGTTGCCGCAGATCGGCTTCCTTCTAGTCCCAGAAAGGACCGTGGCTTTACTTCTTATTCATCTCATCATTACATCTCCATTTGGTGCCTGTGGATACCACATTAACTTCCAGTACCCTCCCCAGCCTGCTACCTCTCCTGGGGATTCTTGGTTTCACACACACAGCCCCCGCCCCCACCAGAAGTGCAGACAAGGTTGCAGACATCCAGCTTCCCAGCTGATGACATCCAGTCTCAAACTCTGCATCCTCACCATGGCACTATATGCCACTCTAGAAAGCAGTTTCGACCACAATCCCCTCACCTTGAGGTGTCGCCCACGGAGAGGCACAACCCTCACCAAGTCCATCCTCAAAGCTGTCATAGTATCATTTGGCTAAGAGTGACAGCTGTGTGGAGGACTTGCTCCCTGCTCCCTTCTAGGGGCCACTGATTGGCCTAAGATTCAGGTGGGTGCTACTCCAGAGTCCAGCACAGTCTTGCAGAGGATTGGCTAATCCCTTGTCGTCTGTTACACATGCTGCATGCACCACCTCACACTGTCACTTCCCTCCACTCTTTGGCAAGTAGTGATCCAACTTTACTTCTTTTCCTAAATGGATAATCAATTAACCCAACATCTTCTACCACTCCATTCTTATGCTGCAGAGTGGCACATTCTGCGATCCTCGTGCACCCAGCCCAGCATCCCTTCTGTAGTCTCCTAGTGTTGAAGTCCCTCCTGAGGCACACTCCTTTCTTCCAGGAACCTCTAACTTAGGAACCTCAGACCCCTGGGTGGTCTATGGCAGGGAGGAGTGTGTTGGTGCTTATGAGTGGGCCTTTGCCCCAGGTTCCTTCTCAGAACATATTCTGGCCCACAGGAAACATAGGAACCCTCACACTGCTTATTTAGTACCATTGGAAAGTGAGGCCTGGTTTCTTCCCTCACCAAAATTACTTCATTTTTGTGAGAGAAAAGCAAGTTTTGTTCTACGTATAGAAAAAAAAAAAAAAAAGGCCTATTGGACTTTTATATTTTCATTTTACTTAAGGCAGTCTTTCACACTCCAAGTTTATTACAAAACATTTGCTTGTATTTCCATCTAATTAATACAAATACAGTTTCCTTTCTAGGCTTAGCCCCTTTGTGTGTTTGTATGTGTGTGTGTGTGTGTGTGTGTGTGTGTATACATTTAGTCTGAGGTAGACTTTGTCTGATTTTCTCTAAATGTATGATTAATTATACTAAAATCATTCATTGCAGGGTTTATTTTTTGTGCTTGATTAAAATTATACTTAATTTATGGATTAATTGGCAAGAATTGGCATCTACAATTTTCCCATTTAGGCATATTTATTTAGATTCTTTCTGCCGCTTGGTGATGTTTTCTTCAAAACCATCTTTCACATTTCTTTCTGGGGTTATTTCTGCATATTTGTCTTATTTTGTTGCTTATGCCAATGGGCATGGTCTTTACCTTCTTCTATAGTGTTATGCTACTTCAACTCTACTGTCCATATCCCATGTGCCAGCACACTGGACATATCTGTCATTTCTTTAAAAAAAATATTTTATTGTTTGTGCTATTACAGTTGTCCCAATTTTCCCCCTTTGCCATCCTCCACCCAGCCCTCCTCTTCCATAATCAGCCCCCTTATCATTGTCCATGTCCATGAGTCCTTCATATATGCTCTTTGACTAATCCCTTCACCTTTCAATCAGTCTGCACCTCCCCCTCCCCTCTTACAGCTGTCAGTCTGTTTCATGTTTCTATGCCTCTGGTTCTACTTTGCTCCTTAGTATATTTTGTTCATTAGATTCCTCTTATACGTGAGATCGTATGGTATGTGTCTTTCACCGACTGAATTATTTCACTTAGCATAATAGTCTCCAGTTCCATCCATGCTGTCGCAAAATGCGGGAATTCATTCTTTTTTCTGCTGTGTAGTATTCCATTGTTTTTTTGTTTGTTTGTTTGTTTGTTTTTTACCACAGTTTGATTTTTTTTTTTAATCCAATCATCTACTGATGGGGACTTAGGCTGTTTCCAAATCTTGGCTATTTTAAATAGCACTGCTATGAACATGGCGGGTACTTAATTTCTTTTGAATTGGTGTTTCAGGATTCTTAGGTTATATTCCCTGAAGTAGAATTGCTGGGTCAAAAGGGAGTTCCGTTTTTAGTTTTTTGAGGAAATTTCATACTGCTTTCCACAGTGGATGCACCAGTCTGCGTTTCCACCAACAGTGCACTAGGGCTCCCTTTTCTCTACACCTATGTCAGCACTTGTTGTTTGTTGAGTTATTAATGATAGCCATTTTGACTAGTGTGAAGTGATATCTCATTGTGGTATATCTGATCAATCAGAAATTTTAAATTTTCTGTGTTGTGTATATTATTGTAGGTATTATATGTTATTGCATTGTATAATATATGGTTTTACATTTTAGTGTCATATAGTTCCTTTGTAAAGATACACAAAGAATGGCATACCATTTTTTTTTTTTTGTATTGGAAAATGGTTACATATTGGGAAAAAGAAATAATGACTCATTTTTCTTTTACTACCTTTTGTTCCTTGTGAATTTTGTACATGTATATATTTCCCATTTCAAAATAAATATAATAGAAAACAATTGTTGCTTACTTGTATAAAAGATCTTGATGTAGCGTTGTCATTCTAGTCAAGCTTCTTTGCTAAACTTTTTCATTAATTTTATTATTTTGCCTGTTTTTTCTTTCTGACTTTTTATATAGACAAACATAGCTTACAAATTATCTCTTCCTATTCACTATTCACTATTTTATAGCTCATTTCCTTTTCTTAACTCATTGCACTGTCAAGGACCTCCAGAACATCAGTATTAATGATACAGTGCATGCTTACTTGTCTTATTGCTTATTTTAATGATCGATGTTTGCTGTAGATTTTTGAATAAGTAATGTGCCATATATTTATATAACAAAATTTATAAAGCAGTAAAAGTGAATGAACTAGATCTCTATATATCAATCTAGACACTTCTCAGAAGCCTACTGTTGAGTGAAATAATCACCTTGTAAAAAGATACAATATAATGCCGTTTATATAATTTTAACCATATGAAATTATACTATATGTTATTTTGGATACATATCTTTATAGCAAAATTAAAAGTGGGTGCTGAAAAATACACGTCAATTTTATAATGTCAATTGCCTCTGGGAAAGGATGGAAAATGTGACTCTAAAGATATTGATAGCCTAATTTTGTCTATTAATAAAAATGTTTTAAACAAATATAACTAAGTGTTGTTTGTTGTTAATTGTGGATAACTCATACTTAGATCCTCACTGTGGTTTGAATGTGCACCTCTCTGATGACTAGTGAGGTTGAACACCTTTTCATATGTCTATGGGTCATCTGTATGTCTTCCTTGGAGACATATCTATTCAGGTCCTTTGTCCATTTTTAAATTGGATTGTTTGTCTTCCTGGTGTTGAGTCATATGAGTTCTTTTTATATTTTGGAGATTAAACCCTTGTCCAACGTATCATTGGCAAATATGTTCTCCCATACAACCGGTTCCCTTTTCATTTTGATGATGGTTTCTTCAGCTGTGCAGAAGCTTTTTAATTTGATGTAGTCTCATTTTTAAAGTTTTGCCTTTGTTTCCCTTGCCCTAGGAGGTACAGAACCAAAAATATTGCTATGTGAGATAACTGAAAGTTTACTGCCTATGCTTTCCACTAGAATTTTATTGTATCCTGGCTTATATTTAAATATTTTGTCCATTTTGAGTCTATTCTGGTGTATGGTGTAAGTTGGTGGTCTAGTTTTATTTTATTTTTTTGCATGTACCAGTCCAGCTCTCCCAACCCTATTGATTGAAGAGACTATTCTATGCCATTGTATGCCAGTGCTCCTTTTATCAAATAATAATTGACCATAAATACTTGGGTTTATTTCTGGGCCGTCTATTCTTTTCCATTGATCTACATGTCTGTTCTTATGCCAATACCAAACTGTTTGGATTACAGTGGCCTTGTAATATAATCTGATACCAGATATTGTGATCCCTCCAACTTTGTTCTTTCTCAAGATTGTTCAGGCTATTCAGGGTTGTTTCTTGTTCCATATAAATTTTTGGAATATTTGTTCTAGATCTGTGGAAATTGACATTGGCATCTTAATAAGAATTGTGTTGAATCTATAGATTGCATTGGGTAGTATGGATATTTTAATGATGTTAAGTCTTCCAATCTATGGCCATAGTATATGCTTCCACTTATTTGTCTATTCCTCAATTTCTTTATTTGGTGTCCTATAGTTTTCTGAGTACAGGTGTTTTAACTCCTTGGTTAAATATTTATTCCTGGGTACTTTATTTTTTTCTTTTAACGTTGTTGCTATAGCAGATGAGACTGTTTTCTTAGTTTCTCTTTCTGATAGTTTGTTATTGGTGTATAGAAATGCCAGGGACTTCTGAATATTGACTTTGTATCCTGCTACTTTGCTGAATTTATTTATTAGGTCTGGTAGATTTATGGTGAACTCTAGGGCATTCTATGTATAATATCATGTTGTCTGTGAATAATGACAACTTTCCTTCCTCTTTTTCAATTTGGATGCCTTTTATTTCTTTTCATTGTCTGATCACTGGGGCTAGAACTTCCAGTACTATGTTGGATAGGAGCGGTGAAAGCAGAACCCTTGTCTTGTTCCTGATCTTAAGGGAAACACTTTTAGTTGTTGCCTATTGAGTATGATGTTGGCAGTATGTTTTTCATGTGTGGCTTTTATTATGTTGAGGCATGGTCCCCCTCTATTCCCACTTTGCTGTTTGTTTGTTTGTTTTGTTTTAATTATTATAAATGGGTCCTAGATTTTATCAAATGCTTTTTCAGCACCTATTGATATGATCATGTGATTTTTGTGTTTCATTTTGTTTATGTGATGTGTCACGTTTATTGATTTGCAGATATTGTACCTTCCTTGAATCCCTGGAATAAAACCCACTTGATCGTGATCTATGATCTTTTTGATATATTGTTGGATCCAGTTTGCTAGTATTTTCTTGAGTATTTTATCATCTATGTTCATCAGAGACATTGGCCTATAATTTTCTTTGTTGTGTCTTTACATGGTTTTAGAATTTGGATAATACTGGCCTTGTAAGAAGAGTTTGGAAGTATTCCCTCTTCTTGAATTTTTTGGAATAGCTGAAAAGGATAGGTGTTGGTTCCTTTTTGAACGTTTGGTAAAATTCACCTGTGAAGCCATCTGATCCAGGGCTTCTGTGTGCTGGCCACTTTTTGATTACTGCTTCAATTTCACTAGTTG
Organism: Furipterus horrens; assembly: GCF_987537825.1. Classification (NCBI taxonomy): domain Eukaryota; kingdom Metazoa; phylum Chordata; class Mammalia; order Chiroptera; family Furipteridae; genus Furipterus; species Furipterus horrens. Next base: position 58,345,193 of record NW_028327187.1, read on the forward strand.
TTATCCATCTATTCAGGTTTTCTGCTTCCTTCTGATTCAGTTTTGGAGGATTGTATGTTTCTAGAAATTTATCCATTTTGCTCAGGATGTCCAATTTCTTGGTGTATTTGTCCATGGTAATTGCTTACAATCCTTTGTTTGTTGGTGGGGTCTTCCCTCTTGCTGGATGACTGATAGGCTCCACCCCCACCACGTCTTATATGCTCTTGTACAAGTTCTGGCTGAACAAAGAACAGTACAAAAAATGAAACCAAAGCAAGCAACAACCCCCCCTCCCCCCGCCGCAGCGGCAACACAACAGCAATTTCAATGACAAAAGATCAGAGAATAGTAAAAGTGGAAAGAGAAATGGAATATTAGGGGAATGGGGAAATAAAAGAAAAAGAATAGAGAATACCAAAGGGCAGAAAAGTGATTATCAGAGGAGAGAGGGGGATAGAAATAATATCAATAATGAATTGAAGGAGTAAAGCATGGAAAAGGACAAGGAAAGAGAAAGAATAACAAAAATAAGAAATGGGAAGATGAAGGGAAGAATGGGGTAATCGATGTTAAGAGTAAAATAAGGGATAAAGATCCATATATGGCAGTGGAGTAAGTGGTAGCTGCGTTGAGCTGTTCCCAGGAAGAATCTGGACTGCCTAAAATTGTGGATAAATCAGCCAGAATAACCAAATGAACAATAGCTGGAGAGAAGCCGGATAACCAGGGACAGACAGAAGAAACAGCTTCATCACAACGTGACTGGTATGCAGTGTGGAGAAGATGTGAGAGGGCTGGCTGGGCACCCATGGGCAGCAGTTGAAGGTATGGAGAAACATTTCAGTGGCCAGAGGGATCCCCCTGAGAAGTGTGGGGTCTAAGCCCCAAGCAAGGCTCCACAGTCTATAGCATCAGAGCTGGAGAGGAAGCCAGATAGCATCCAGCTGTGAAAAGTGGCGGGGTTTCTACCTGCCAGGGAGAGACATCTAGAGTCACAGAGAGATTCTTAAATGGCCAGTGCACATAATTTTGTTTGCACCCACTTACCCTGGGCTCCAGCCAACGGGGGGAAGAGGAGAGTCTGGGGATGGTGGCTTTGGGGAGAGAACTGAGGGAGCAGCTGATGGGGTCCCTGTGCTGATTTACCCTCATACTTCAGGATCCATCTTGCTCAGGCATACCACTCCCCTCCAAGTGGCATCAGCCTGAGAGGAAGCAATTGCCCCACCCACAGGAATTACTCCTCCCTACCCTGTGGTGCTTAAGCCTGACTGCTGATCACATTGACTAGACTAACAACTAAAGGAGACAGCCACAGACTGTGGATGCTGGTAGTCTCAAATAGTCTCCCTAGGCCCAGACAGTGACATGATCTGACATCACCAGGGGCAGGTCCAGGAAGAGAAGAAAGTGGTAACACTACATACTACTGAGACAAATTCCACCGCAGTCTTCTTCATGATTTGCATTATTTTCTCTCCTGCATAGCTTTTTAACCTTCATTGCTTGTCCTTCAAGATTGTTCATATTAAGTCACTAGTATTTATATTATAGTACTCCATTTTACCATCTTATTTCCTCCTCTTATTTTCGTTTTAAATTATATTTTCTCTCTTTCTATGACTTGTTTCCATTATTCCACACTCTTACTATTTCTCCCTGCTCCAGCCTCTCTAAACCATTTTTCTTGTCATTAGTCATCTCACATTCATTGTCCCTTTCTTAACATACTCTTATTCTCTCTCCACCTTGATCAATCTTTGCTTATTGGTTGTGGATATAGTGGTGGTTGTTGCATTTCTTCAATTTTATTCTTAGACCTTCACTATTTTTGTACTTCAAATCTCAGATTTTATCGTTCCCCTTTCCTATCCATTTTACTTTCCTCCAGCCCTTTCTTTCATTTTAAATTTAAATTTTCCCCTGTCTCAGCCTGATTTTCGCTGTCACTCTTAGTATTCCCTCTCCCTCTGTCATCTCAAAATCACTTCCCTTTCCTCTAGAAATCCCTTAAGCTTTTCTTTCTTTTCCCCTTTTATTCCCATCCCACATATACTAATCTTTGCTCATTGGTTGTCTATAGTGCTGTGATGAAACTTTTTCTCCATTTGGTTCCTATTTTTTCTTGTCTTTTTCTTCTTTTATTCTCTCTCTCCTAATACTATACACTCCCCTTCTCTTATTTCACTCGACTTCTTCCCTCCCTTCTTTTATTTATGATGTAAATTTTACTTTCTTTCTCTCGTTGCATTGTCCCAATTCGCTACTCTTATTATTGCTCCTCCCGCTACCCTCTTAAAAATCTTTTTTTTCCAGTTATTCATCCCATATTCTCTTTCCTTTCTTACAGTAGTCTTAGTCTCCTTACACCTTTACTAATACTGGTTCACTTGCTGTAAATAGTTCGGTTGTTGGTGGTGGTTATTTTTGTGAGTGTGTGTTTCTTTTCTGGGCTGTTTGATTTTTTCTGGAAGCACCTGTATAACAGCATACAAGATGTGGTGGGTGGAGTGACTCTCAGTCAGCTATATGGAGCGTAGGAACCACCAAAGAGTGACTGAACAACAACCAAAACCCAATTACTATCAGAGAGCCCACGTGTATGGCAAAAAGGACATCTAAGGATCATTAAGTTCAGGAGATCAAGAAGACCACACTAGTGAATCCCATAGGTATCCTACGACAGAAAGTCACACCGCAGACAAGGAGTCAAAGCAGATCAATCTAAGAGGCAAAAAAGAAAAACCAGAAGAGCCACTTATAATGGGTAGACAAAGAAACAACCTCCATTATAAAGAAAAGGAGGTTTTCAAGAAAGAGTTCTAAATGAAATAGAGGCAAGAAAAGTATCAGATATTTAGTTCAAAATAATGTTTATAAAGAAGCTCAATGAGCTCAGTGAAGATGAAAAAGATCCCCAGGGAAGCTACAGGAACTTATTGCAAACTATCCCACAGAATGATAAAGAACATAGAAACTATCAACAAGAGCCAGAAGTAAATTAAGAATACAATTTCTGTATTGAAGAACACAGTAGAATGAATTAAAAGTAAGATAAGGAGACAAAGGATCAGATCAGTGAGTAGGAGGACAAGGTAGAAAAAATTCCCAGAAAGAGCAAGAGAATGAATAAAGACTGAAAAAAATGAAGAGGATTTAAGGGAGCTTCAGGACAATATGAAACATAATAATATCCATATCATAGGGATACCAGGAGGACAAGAAGAGGAGCAAAATATAACAAAGCTGTTTAAAAAAATAATGAGAGAAAACTTCCCAAACGTGAAGAGGGAAAAAGTAATGCAAATCCAGGAAGCACAGAAGGACTCAATCAAGATGAACTCAAATAGGCCTACCCCAAGATACATCATAATTAAAATGACAAAACAAAAAGAGAAAGAAAAAAAATTAAAGGTAGCTAGGGAGAAACAGCAAGTTACATAAAAGGCAGCTCCGATAAGGCTATCAGCTGATTTTTTGACAGAAATACTACAATCCAGAAAAGAATGACAAAAAATATTCCAAGTAATAAAAAGCAAGGCCTGCACCAAGAATGCTCTATGCAGCAAAGCTCTCTTTTATTTACTTATTTAAGAAAATCATACATTTATTTCAACTGTTAGATACCCTAAGGTGTTCTTATTTAATGTTAAAAGTCTTATTATTTATTTATTTATTTATTTTTATATTTTGGTTTTTGAATTACAGTTGTCCTATTTTTCCCCCATTTCTCTACCCCACCCAGCCCACCCGTTCTCCCACAATAATATCCCTCCCCGTTGTCCATGTCCATGTGTCATTAATACACATTCTTTGACAAAACCCGTCCCTTACTTATTCCCCTTCTATCCCTCCCCACTCCGCCCTATTGACTGCTATTCTGCTCTTTGTCCTATTTAGTTCGTTTGTTTGTGCTGTTATTTAGTTTCCTGTATTAGATGATATCATATGGTATTTTGCTTTCTTTGCCTGGCCTATTTAACTAAGCATAATACTTTCTAGTTCCATCCATGCTGCTGCAAATGGCAGGAGTTCCTTCTTTCGTTCTGCTACATAGTATTCCATTGTGGAAATGTACCACAGATCCACTCATCTACAGATGAGCATTTAGGCTGTTTCCAGCACTTAACTATTGTAAACAGTACTGCTGTGAACATAGAGTTATATAAGTTCTTTTGAATTAGTGTTTTAGGATTTTTCGGGTATAGACCTAGTAGTGGAATTGCTGGTTCAAAATGCAGTTCCATTTTTAGTTACTTGAGGTAATTCCATACTGTTTTCCATAGTGGCTGCACCAGTCTGCATTCCGACAAACAGTGCAGTAGGGTTCCCATTTCTCCACATCCTCGCTAGCACTTGTTGTTTGTAGATTTGTTGATGATGGCCATTCTGACTGGTGTAAAGTTGTATCTCATTGAGGTTTTTATTTGCATCTCCCTGATGGCGAATGATGTTGAGCATTTTTTCATGTGTCTATGGACCTTCTGTATGTCCTCTTCAGAGAAGTTTTTGTTCAGGTCCTTCGCCCATTTTTAAATTGGGTTGTTTGTTTTCTTGATGTTGAGTCGTATAAACTCTTTATATATTTTGGAGATCAGTCCCCTGTCTGTGATATCATTGGCAAATATGTTTTCCCATATGGTTGGTTTCCTTTTTATCTTGCTGATGTTTTCTTTTGCTGAGCAGAAATTCTTTAGTTTGATGTAGTCCTACTTGTTTATTTTTCATTTATTTCTCTTGCCTTAGGAGATGTATCCGTGAAGATATTGTTACATGAGATATCTGAAATTTCCCTGCCTATGTTTTCCTCTTGGACTTTTATGATGTCATGGCTTACATTTAAGTCTTTGATCCATCTTGAGTTTATTCTCGTGTATGGTGTAAATTGGTGGTCTACTTTCATTTTTTTGCACGTCCCTGTCCAGTTCTCCCAGCACCATTTGTTAAAGAGGCTCTTTTCACTCCATTTTATGTTCGTTCCTCCTTTATCAAATATTAGTTGACCATAGAGGCCTGGGTTTATTTCAGGACTCTTTATTCTGTTCCACTGATCTATATGTCTGTTCTTAAGCCAGTACCAGACTGTTTTGATCACAGTGGCTTTTATAGTATTGTTTGATATCTGGTGTTGTGATTCCTTCTGCTGTGTTCTTCTGTCTCAAGATTGCTTTTTCTATTCGGGGTCTTTTTTGGTTCCATATGAATTTTTGAAGTATTTGTTCTACGTCTTTGAAATATGTCATTGATATTTTAATAGGGATTGCATTAAATCTGTAAATTGCTTTGGGTAGTATGGCCATTTTGATGATGTTGATTCTTCCCATCCAAGAACATGGTATTTGCTTCCATTTATTTGTATCTCCCTTAATTTCTTTCTTCATTGTTACATAATTTTCAGAGTATGTGTCTTTTATCTCTTTGGTTAAGTTTACTCCTAGGTACTTTATTTTTCTTGTTGCTATAGTAAATGGTATTTTCTTTTTTGCCTCTGTCTCTGATATTTTACTGTTGGTGTATAGTAATGCCTTAGATTTCTGTATTTTTATTTTGTACCCTGCTATTTTGCCAAATTCACCTATATCGAGTAATCTTTTAGTGGAGTTTATAGGGTTTCTATGTATACTATCATGTCATCTGCATATAATGATAGTTTTATTTCTTTTTTTCCCAATTTGGATACCTTTTATTTCTTTTTCTTCTCTGATTGCTGTGGCTAGGACTTCCAACACTATGTTGAACAGGAGTGGAGACAGTGAACATCCTTCTCTTGTTCCTAATTTCAGAGGGAATGCTTTCAGTTTTTGTCCATTGAGTATGATGTTGGTTTCAGGCTTCTCATATATAGCCTTAATTATGTCAAGATATGCTCCCTCTATTCCCATTTTGCTGAGTGTTTTCATCATAAATCCATGTTGTACTTTATCAAATCCTTTTTCTGCACTATAGATATGATCATGTGATTTTTGTCTTTCATTTTGTTTAGGTGATATATTATATTTATTGATTTGCAAATATTAAACTATCCTTGCATCCTTGGGATGAATCCCACTTGATCGTTCTGTATGATCTTTTTGATGTATTGGTGGATCCTGTTTGCCAATATTTTGTTGAGGATTTTAGCATCTATGTTCATCAGTGATATTGGCCTGTAGTTTTGTTGTTGTTGTTGTTCTTGTTGTTGTTGTTGTTGTTGTGTCTTGACCTGGTTTTAGGATTAGGGTAATACTGGCTTCATAGAAAGAGTTTGGGATTTTTTTTTCTTTTTGAATACTTTGGAATAGTTTGAGGAGTGTAGGAGTTAGATCTTCCATAAATGTTTTGTAAAACTGGCCTGTGAAGCATCCGGTACAGGGCTTTTGTGTGCAGGAAGATTTTTGATTACTGTTTCAATTTCCTTTTTTGTTATTGGTCTGTTGACACTTTCTAATTCTTCTTGATTCAGTTTTGGAAGGTTATATGTTTCTAGAAATTTGTCCATTTCTTCTAGGTTGTGAAACTTCTCGCCATACAGTTGTTTGTATTAATTTCTTACAATTGTTTGTATTTCTGTGGTATCAGTCGTGATTCCTCCTGTTTCATTTCTGATTTTGTTTTTTGGGTCTTCTCTCTTTTTTTCTTGTTGAGCCTGGGTAGAGGCTTGTCAATTTTGTTTATTTTTTCAAAGAACCAGCTCCTAGTTTAGTTGATCTTTTGGATTGTTTGTTCAGTCTCTATGTCATGTAATTCTGTTCTGATCATGATCATTTCCTTCCTTCTTCTTGCCCTAGGCTTTGTTTGTTGTTGTTTTTCTAGTTCTTGTAGCTTTATGGTTATATTTTTTATTTGAGATTCTTCTATCCTTTTCAGATATGCCTGTATTGCTATGAACTTCCCTCTTAGGACTGCTTTTGCTGTGTCCCATAGGTTTTGGGCTGTTGTGTATTCATTAACTTTAGTTTCTACAAATTCCTTGATTTCTTCTTTGATGTCATTGTTAACCCATTCATTATTTAATAGCATGTTATTCATTCTCCATGAGTTTGTGAGTCTTTGATTTTTTCTCTGAGGTTGATTTTTAGTTTCAAGGCATTGTGGTCTGAAAAGATGCTTGATATGATTTCAATTTTCTTGAATTTGTTGAGGCTTGTTTTGTGTTCTACCATGTGGTATATCTTTGAAAATGTCCCATGTGCATTTGAAAATAATGTATATTTTGAGGGACTTCCGGCCAAGATGGAGGCTTAGACGGACGCGCTAGGTCTCCCTCTACAACTAGAGAGGAATACAACTACTTCAAAACACAGGATAACTAGAAATTCCAGAAAATAAAACTACACGGAAGCCCAACATATGAGGTTATAAACCAGCGGCGCCCTTTGGGCAGGTAAGAGCGAAAGGGGGCGGTGCTATTTGCAGTCGCACCTGGGACAGCGGCGGGGAGAACAACCCCGGCTGCAGTCGAACCCCCGGCAGATTGCGACCCCAACGCTGGGGAAAGCAGCCACCACATTGCCTTGAACAGTGAGGCCCAGGGGGGCGGGAGGACGGATCCCGGTCTCCTAGCGGAATAACTGTGTGAATCCATCTTGGACGCCCGCCCCCAAAGAAAGCGCCACAGGGCTGCGAAATAGGTCGCGGACAGGCACCGGTCGCTGGATTGTGACGACAAAGCACCACGGCACAGCAAGAACGGCTGCCAAACGGCGCCGGTCGCTGGGTCATTATGAGTACACAGGCACTACCCCTTACAGCCGGCCCAAGAAAACAAAACGCATCTGTCAAAATGAGACAGACAACTATAGAAATCCCGGTGGCACAGCTCACCAGGCAACAGATGGAGAACCTGACAGATGAACAGATAAGAAACCTGTCAGAGGCTCAGTTCTGGGCCATTGTTATCAGGTGGCTTACAGAATTCACAAAAGATCTGGAAAAAGATGAGAAAGAAGCGAAAAACACTCATAACGAAAGGAACAAAGCCACATACGAGACAGATGGTGAGGAAAAAAAATCCAAAGTTCATTTCAACAAACTGGAATATGGAGAAGGAACAAGCACTCAACCAATGCAGAGAGAGGAAATGGGAAGCAACGATGAGAGGATCAGAAACCTCTGGGACAGCTATAAAAGGCCCAACATAAGAATCATTGGTTTGCCAGAGAGCGAGGAAGATGAACTAGAACTTGAAAAATTGAGTGAAAATATAATAAAGGAGAACTTCCCAGACTTGGGGAAGGAAATAGACTTACAGGTCCAGGAAGCACAGAGAGTTCCAAAAAAACTGGACCCAGGGAGAACCACTCCAAGACACATTATAATCAAAATGTCAAAAATTAAAGATAAAGAGAGAATCTTAAAAGCAGCAAGAGAGAAGAAAAGAATTATGTACAAAGGGGTCCCAATTAGACTATCAGCTGACTTCTCAAGGGAGACCCTGCAGGCAAGAAGGGACTGGCAAGAAATATTCAAAGTAATGAAAATCCAAAACCTACAACCACGAATACTCTATCCAGCGAAATTGTCATTCAGAATAGAAGGACAGAGAAAGTGTTTCCAGGACAAAATAAAACTGAAAGAGTTCATTAGATCCAAACCACTGTTATATGAGATGTTAAAGGGACTGGTTTAGAAAAAGGAGGATCAAGACAATGAAATCTAAAATGAAAACTGCATCACAAGAAACAACAGAAGCTAGGGAATTAAAACAAAGGCAAACTAAACAGGCAACAAGAGTGGAAAAAGAACTATAGGTATGGGGAACATATTGGGGGGAGGTCAACAGGGAGGGGGAATGGGGAGAGGGAGGGAGATGATATAGGAATTAAGGATCATGGTAGGAGGGAATGGAATAGACAGAGAGAGGTTGAGAAGAACTGTATGCACAACTAATGGACATGATCTAAAAGGGGGGGACAACTGGAGGGAGGGGGGCCACCGGGTGGAGGGGAGCAGAGGGAAGGGAAATTGGCACAAATGTAATATTATAATCAATAAAACACATTAAAAAAAAATTCCAAGCACTTAAAGGAAAAAAAAAAAAAGAAAAGAATGTATATTTTGCTTCTTTTGGGTGGAAAGTTCTATATATATCAGTTAAGTCCATGTGGTTTAGTGTGTTGTTCAATGCCTGTATATCCATGGTGTTACTTTGCTTCGATGATCTGTCTATTGTTTTTGTTTTTAATGTTTTTTATTGATTATATTGTTACAACAGTTCCAATTTTCTCCCCCTTGTTCCCCTCCACCCAGAACCCCCCTCCCACAGAAATCCCCCCCAAGTCCATACCCCTGGTTCATAAAAATTAACTATCCCCCTCTTCTCAAATATTAGGACCCTTTGTATTCTTGTAAAGGAAAATGGGTGAAGGTCTCAAGCTCTTCTAGCTGCTTCAAGCTGGACATGGTCATCGTCCTACCTACCCTTGGGTCCAGAAAACCCTAATAAGAGTGGGGGTGTGGAGGGGAGGGTGGCCTTCCCACATGGGGAAGGATCGTGCACACTCCAGGTCAGTTGGCTGTCTCCGGTCAACGGCGTGCTTGGTTTAACAGGGTGGCATCCTTGTTGTGTTCTGGGGGCAACAGATTTGGCGAAAAGTGTTAAAAGACATCATTCAATCCATAAATACTAGATGACAAAAGGCAGGGATTAATTTTTCAATTTTCCATATTAGGAAAAGAAAAAAAAAAAAAAAGAGCTTCTTTGTAAGAAGGTGTGCTAGGCACATCTCACCTGTCCAAAACCCTTTTGCCCATTATACTTAGTTTGGGCTGAGGTAAATAGTTTAGGTTTTCCCCCTCTCAGACCTCTGGGCCTTTTCTGTCCAAGCCATTAGGATAGAAAAGAGAAACCAGTTCTAAAGTGAAGCCCACAGACCACCCCATTCTTCACCAACCCAGCCATTTAGTTCAGCCAAACCGTTGAGTCTCAGGAGGCAGCGCTGCAGAGAGGATTAAGTGAGGCTTATGGGTACAGACAATCACTCAGGTAATGCGATCATAGGCTTATGTCCTTTGAAAACAGAAAATACGTGTTAATTTATGTAACATAACACACAAACAAGTCTCTGAATCTGTAAGATTGTCTTATTGGGCAGACATCCAGTTTCAAGGCACTTGAAATTCTATTTCCCTGCAACTTGAATATCTTTGATGATATCACAGACATGGTTTAATTTTCAAGTGAAACAATATTTTAAATGAGAAGAAACTTTTAAGACGGTTAGTTGCCCTATTTTATACTCTACTACTGATCATTGTGATTTTCCTTGAATAATAATTTTTCTCCCTAAGGTTACCCTCCTTGTCTTTAAAGGGACTACATTAAGTCCATTTTTAATTTATCCTGTTCATTTGCATAAACATAACAAGAGCAGCAAATGATCACTTATGATCTTTAGTTCTGCTTTGCTGGAACTTACCCAAGGAATATTTGGGGTGACCCTCAGTCTGTTCTTCAGGGCACAGAAGCTGGGCTACATATATGGCATTCATCCTTGCCTGTACACACCTGTTTTTTCCAAGTCTTTCTGGTTTTTCATTGTGCCTTAAGGTCCCTTCTAGCCATCTTTCAGGAAAACAACCTTCGTTCCTTCCCTGGAAAGATTGCTGTGGACCGCACAACCAACCATGGTACCAGGCCTTTTATCTCACGGGCTTTTATTACCTTTGAAAGTCATTCCCAGTTCCTCACGGCTTTTTGGAAACAATCTGAGCCCAATATGTGTCCTTTAGGCTTGACATTCCAGTCAAAGACTTGGTCAAAAAAAAAAAAAAAAAAAAAAGGAACCTCTATTAACAACTGGTCTTATTAGTTCTATGCAAAGAAACTTATGTCACTACTTACTTGTTTAGAATGCCAAACTGTGGAGGGATCAAATAGGGAGAAAAATATACAACGTGAAGGAAAAGTTTTGTCCTAATATTCTCTGAACTGGCATTTCCATTCTTCTTATTTTCATTTTTCCCCCACTAAAAAAATTATTTTGTTTGTTTTTCCATTACAGTTGTCTCACTTTTTTACCCCTCTTGCTTCCCTGCACCCTGTCCCTCCCTTCCCCCACATTTAGTCTCCACTCAGTTGCCCATGTCCGTCGGTCATTCATATATATATTTTTTCTTTACGTGACCCTTCCCCTTCTTACACCATTCTCTTCCTCCCCCCTCCCCCCTTGTTACTGTTAGTCTACTTCTTGTTTACATACCTCTGGTTCAATTTTGCTCATTTGTTTGTGTTGTTCATTAGTTTCCTATAACAGGTGACAGCATAGGGTTTTTTTCTTTTGTTGCCTGGCTTATTTCACTAAGCATAATTTTCTCTAGTTCCATCCATGTTGTTGCAAATTGTAGAAGTTCCTTCTTTCTTTCTGCTACATAGAATTCCATTGTGTAAATGTACCACAGTTTTTTGATCCACTCATCTACAGATGGGCATTTAGGTTGTTTCCAGCACTTGGCTATTGTAAATAGTGCTGCTATGAACATAGGGGTGCATAGGTTCTTTTGAATTGGTGTTTCAGGATTTTTTGGATATAATCCTAGCAATGGAATTGCTGGTTCAAAAGGCAGTTCCATTTTTAGTTTTTTTAGGAAATTCCAAACTGTTTTCCACAGAGCCTGCACCAGTCCTCATTCCCACGAGCAATGCACCAGGTTTTCCGTTTCTCCGCATCCTCTACAGCACAAGTTGTTTGTTCATTTGTTGATGATGGCCATTCTGACTGGTGTGAGGTGGTATCTCATTGTGGTTTTTATTTGCATCTCTCTGATGGCTAGTGATGTTGAGCATACTTTCATATGTCTATGGGCCCTCTGTATGTCTTCTTTGGAGAAGTGTTTGTTCAGGTCCTTTGCCCATTTTTTAATTGGGTTGTCTGTCTTCTTGGTGTTGAGTCGTATGAGTTCTTTATATATTTTGGAGATCAATCCCTTGTCTGAGATGTCATTGGCGAATATATTTTCCCATATGGTTGGTTTCCTTTGCATCTTGCTGATGTTTTCTTTAGCTGAGCAGAAACTTTTTAGTTTGATGTAGTCCCGTTTGTTTATTCTTTCCTTTATTTCCCTTGCCTTAGGAGATATAACAGTGAAAATATTGCTATGTGGGATATCTGAAATTTTCCTGCCTATTTTTTCCTCTTGGACTTTTATGGTATCACGGCTTACATTTAAGTCTTTGATTCATTTTGAGTTTATTCTGGTGTATGGTGTGAGCTGGTGGTCTAGTTTCATTTTTTTGCATGTCCCTGTCCCATTCTCCCAACACCATTTGTTGAAGAGGCTCTTTACACTCCATTTGATGTTCTTTCCCCCTTTGTCAAATATTAGTTGATCATATGAACCTGGGTTTATTTCTTGGTTCTCTATTCTGTTCCATTGATCTATATGTGTGTTTTTATGCCAGTACCCGACTGTTTTGATTACCGTGGCCTTGTAGTATAGTTTCATATCAGGTATTGTGATTCCTCCTACTGTGTTCTTCCTCAAAATTGCTGTGGCTATTTGGGCTCTTTTTTGGTTCCATATAAATTTTTGAAGTATTTGTTCTAGGTCTGCGAAATATGTTGTTGGTATTTTAATAGGGATTGCATTGAATCTATAAATTGCTTTGGGTAGTATGGACATTTTAATGATGTTGATTCTTCCCATCCATGAGCAAGGTATATGCTTCTATTTATTTGTATCTTCTTTAATTTCTTTCTTCAGTGTTATGTAGTTTTCTGTGTACAGGTCTTTTACCTCTTTGGTTAAGTTTATTCCTAGGTATTTTATTTTTCTTGTTGCTATGGTAAATGGGATTTTTCTTTCAGTTTCTATCTCTGAGTTTTTATTGTTGGTGTATAAAAATGCCTTCGATTTCTTAATATTGACTTTGTATCCTGCTATTTTGCCGATTTCACTTATTAGATTGAGTAGTTTTTTTGTGGAGTCTAAAGGATTTTCTATGTACACTATCATGTCATCTGCAAATAATGACAGTTTTACTTCCTCTTTTCCAATTTGGATGCCTTTTATTTCTCTTTCTTGTCTGATTGCTGTGGCTAGAACTTCCAAGACTATGTTGAATAGGAGTGGAGAGAGCGGACATCCTTGTCTTGTTCGTGATCTCAGGGGGAATGCTCTCAGTTTTTGCCCATTGAGTATGATGTTGGCTTCAGGTTTCTCATATATGGCCGTTATTATGTTGAGGTATGCTCCCTCTATTCCCATTTTGCTGAGAGTTTTTATCAAAAATGGGTGTTTTACTTTATCAAATGCTTTTTCCGCATCTATTGATATGATCATGTGGTTTTTTTCTTTCATTTTGTTTATGTGGTGTATCACGTTTATTGATTTGCAAATATTAAACCATCCTTGCATCCCTGAGATGAATCCTACTTGATCGTGGTGTATGATCTTTCTAATGTGTTGCTGGATCCGGTTTGCCAATATTTTGTTGAGGATTTTAGCATCTATGTTCATCAGCGATATTGGTCTGTAGTTTTCTTTCTTTGTTGTGTCTTGACCTGGTTTTCGAATTAGGGTTATACTGGCTTCATAGAACGAGTTTGGGAGTCTCCCCTCTTCTTGTATCTTTTGGAATAGTCTGAGGAGGATAGGAGTTAGTTCTTTCCTAAATGTTTTGTAGAATTCACTTGTGAAGCCATCCGGTCCTGGGCTTTTGCGTGCTGGGTGTTTTTTGATTACTGCTTCAATTTCACTAGCTGTTATTGGTCTATTCAGACTTTCTGCTTCTTCTTGATTCAGTTTGGGAAGACTATAGTTTTCCAGGAATCTCTTCATTTCCTCTAGGTTGTCAAATTTCTTGCCATTGAGTTGTTCGTAATAATTTCTTATAATTCTTTGTATTTCTGTTGTATCAGTTGTGATTTCTCCTTTTTCGTTTCTGATTTTATTTATTTGGGTCCTCTCTCTTTTTTTCTTGATGAGCCTGGCTAAAGGCTTGTCAATTTTGTTTATCTTTTCAAAGAACCAGCTCCTACTTTTGTTGATCTTTTGAATTGTTACTTTAGACTCTATGTCATTAAATTCTGCTCTGATCTTGATGATTTCCTTCCTTTTACTTGATCTGGGCTTTGCTTGTTGTTCTTCCTCTAGTTCTTGTAGCTGTAGGGTTAAATTTTTTATTAGAGATTCTTCTAGCTTTTTTAGGTACGCTTGTATGCTATGAACTTTCCTCTTAAGACTGCTTTCGCTGTATTCCATAGGTTTTGGGTTGTTGTGTGTGCATTATCATTGGCTTCCAGGAACTTTTTGATTTCTTCCTTGATGTCATTGTTAACCCGTTCAATATTTAATAGCATGTTATTCATTCTCCACGAGTTTGAATGTTTTTGAGTTTTTTCCATGAGTTTGATTTCCAATTTTAAGCCATTGTGATCTGAGAAGATGCTTGATATAATTTCAATTTTCTTGAATTTATTAAGGCTTGTTTTGTGTCCTACCATGTGGTCTATCTTTGAAAATGTTCCATGTGCACTTGAGAAATATGTATATTTTGCTTATTTGGAGTGAAAACTTCTATATATATCGACTAAGTCCATTTGATCTAAGGTGTTGTTCAGTGCCTCAATATCTTTGGTGTTTCTTTGCTTTGAAGATCTGTCCATTTTTGACAATGGGGTGTTAAAGTCCCCTACGATGAGTGTGTTGCTGTCTATATCTTTCTTGGAGTCTTTCAAAATTTTCCTTATATATTTGGGTGCTCCTAAGTTGGGTGCATATATATTTATAAGGGTTATATCTTCTTTATGGATTTCTCCCTTAAGTATTATGAAATGCCCTTCTTTGTCTCTTTTTATGGACTTTGCTGTGAAATCTGTTTTGTCTGATATAAGTATTGCTACCTCGGCTTTTTTTTAATGTCCATTTGCTTGCAATACTTTTTTCCATCCCTTTACTTTCAGTCTGTGTAGATCTTTTGTTCTAAGGTGTGTCTCTTGTAGACAGCATATATGTGGATCTTTCTTTCTAATCCATTCAGCTACCCTATGTCTTTTAATTAGAGCGTTTAATCCATTTACATTTAAGGTTATTACTGATAAGTACTTATTCATTGTCATTTTCCCCCTTTGTACTCGTGTTCTTCTCTGTCTCTCTCTGTTTCTTTATCTTCTTAGAGCAGACCCTTTAGCATCTCTTGCATTGCTGGTTTGGTGGAGATGTATTCTTTTAGTCTTCCTTTGTCTGAGAAACTCCTTATTTCGCCTTCCATTTTGAATGAGAGCCTTGCTGGGTAGAGTATTCTTGGTTGTAGGCCTTTGTTTTTCCTTGCTTGGAATATTTTTTGCCATTCCCTTCTGGCTTTTAGTGTTTCTGCTGAGAAATCTGAGGATAGCCTTATTGGAGCTCCCTTGTATGTTATTAGTTGTTTATCTCTTGCTTCTTTTAGGATTCTCTCTTTGTCTTCGAATGTTGCCATTTTAATTATGATGTGTCTTGAGGTGAGCCTGTTGGGGTTCATCTTCATTGGGACCCTCTGTGCTTCCTGGATTTGCGTGACTCTTTCTCTCCTCATGTGAGGGAAGTTTTCTGTCATTAGTTTTTCAAAGAGGTTTTCTATCCCTTGCTCTTCTTCTTCTCCTTCTGGAATTCCTATGATACGGATATTATTACGTTTCATGTTGTCCTGCAGCTGTCTTAGAACCTCTTCAGTCTTGTTCAGTCTTTTTTCATTTTGTTGCATTGTCTGGGAGTTTTTGTGTACGTTGTCCTCCAGCTCGCTGATCCGATCTTCTGCTTCCTCTAGCCTGCTTTTAATTCCTTCTACTGTGTTCTTCAATTCAGAGATCGTATTCTTCATTTCCTCCTGGCTCTTATTGATAGCTTCCATGTCCTTTTTGATGCTAGTATAATTCTCAGTAAGTTCCTTATAGTTCTTCTGGAGTTCACTGTAGTTTTTCTGGAGTTCTTTGTAGTTTCCGCTGAGCTCATTTAGCTTCTCCATAATCCATGTTTTAAATTCCGTATCTGATATTTTGCTCCCCTCTATTTCATTTAGCACTCTTTCTGGGGATACTACCTTTCCTTTTGATGGGGGGTTGTTTCTCTGTCTCCCCATTTTTGTGATTCCTTTTGTTTGTTGGTGCTTCTTAGAATGATCTGTTCTTCCTGGATCTGCCTCTGGTAGCATCAGATCATGTACCAGACTGGCCCTAGGCAGCCTATTGGAGACTTCCAGTGATCTACTGCCTTTGTCTCTCTTCTTTAGTTGTTACTATACTCAGTCTGTGGTTGGCCGTCAGTCTTAAGGACCGTGGGTGTGGCAACTTAATTCCTGTATGCAGGGCTTTTATTTCCCCTTAGTATGACGCCACTTGGAGGGGAATGGTCTGTCTGCTGTACTGGGGCTGAGTCAGCACTGGCTGGTCCTGAGAGGGGGTTAGTGTAGCTTCCACTTACTCCTCCACCCTCCTAGATCTCCGTCTCTGTTGTCCTTGATGATATTTCTTTAATCTGTCTGGTTGTATTTCAGCTATTTTTTGGTGGATCTTTTTCTCTGGTTAGTTGATTGAGAGTCACTCTGCCCACCTTGTCTTGAGATATTTTGTGAAGGCGCTGCTAAAACATAATTACACAACCCAGGCAAGAAACCCACACCCTTCAATGTCTCCCCCAAATACAATCCCACTATAGGCTGCAAATAAGCCCGTGTTAATATACTTGTGGAGATACTGGGACTCTTATTTCGTAGGAGAAACAGAAAGGAGTTGTTTTAAATGAAGGAAGGGTAATTTTTGAGCTGGAAGTTGATAGAGTATTAATATTAGCAATTGGGATCAAGGTTATGTAAGAGATCAATTAACACACTGTATGTTTGAAAAGGAGGGGAGGGTTACAGTGTGGAGTGAGAAAGTGGAAGTGTATAGTATTAGGATTATATAATCGGTATATACTATATGATTAGCGTGGGAGGTAGGGTAGACACAACAGGCATCCAGGTAGACAGACAGCCAGAAATTGAAAGAGAGGGCTGGGGAGGTTAGAAGGTAGGAAACAGATTGACAGAGAATTTTTTAAAGAATAAAAATACAGAGTAGAAAATAGCAAGACAGGAAGGGAGAGAGGAAAGAGAGAGAAAGTAGAGAAGAGAAGGGTAGGAGAGAGAACGAAAGAAGAAGGGGAGGTAGAAGAGAGGGGACTGAATTAAAATTGTTTTTTAAATTATATATTATAAAAAAGATTAGGAGATTAAAACATGATATAAAGTTGCAAGATAGAGAGAAAGGGTGAATATAGAGAGAGAGGAATAGGAGATAGGAAAGCAAGAGGATTTGGGAGGAAAAGAGCTCAGAGGAGGGAAGGAAATCAGGAGGAAGAGGAGATATTAGGGAGGGGAGGATTGAAATTGAAGAGTTGACAAAAGATACGATGAAGGAGAGAAATACAAGAGGTAGAGAAAGAAGTGAGGGGTTGGGGTAGAAAAAGAGAAGGGGTAAGAATGGGAGAGTAAAGGGAGAGGGGGGATAGATTAGAATTATAATTTGAATATTAAGAGATTAGAATATAAAGTGGAATAGGGAGAGAGAGAGAGAATATGTGTAGGGAGAGAAGGAAAATAAGGACAAGAGATGAAAGAAAAACTTATGTAGACTGAAGGGGGACAAAATAAAGAAAGAAATTTAATAAAGTTGAAGGTGCGTAGCACAGAGAAAGGAGAACGTGAGAAAGGGAGAGAACTTAAAATTATAAAATTAACTGAGAATACGATGAAGGGGAGACATGCTAAGGGGAGAGAAGGGAGGGAAGAAGAGGGGAGAAAAGGAGAGAGAATAAGAAGGGACTGACGGTAGGGGTAGTTAGAGAGAGAGTGAGAGATAAAAGAATGAGGATTTTAACTCAATTCAACTTTTATGCACAGTCTCTGAGTATTTTTGGTTTGTTTGTTTTTTGTTTTTCCTTGCTTCCTTCCTGAGTCCGCTCCTATTCAAAATTCCATGAGTTTCAAATCTTTTCTGGTTGGTTGGCTGGCTGTGGGAGGGTTCTGCTTGATTCTGGGATTGCTAGTCTTTTTTTTCCTAGGCCTACCACTGCTCTGCTGTGAGCTGCATTTAGTTGTCCCCTCCTGAGGCAGCCTCAGCCGTCCTCAGGCTTGTCCAGCTACTCCTTCCCTCTGTTGGTCCAGCCTGTGCCTGCCAGCAATCCCCGCCCTGCCTCCAGTCCTGTCTCTATTCCCAGGCTACAGCTTCTGCTCTCTTCCCTGTCTATATGCCTGCGCACCCTATCTCTCTCCCTGTCTCAAGATCGTCCTTTTGTTCTGCAGGACTCTGGCATAGTCGGTCAAAGTGCCGGGCCCAGTGGCCCTTTCCTGCCCAGGGCCTCTCCGCTAGTCTGGAGCTTGGCAGTGGCTTTCCTGCGTGTGCTCTTCTCCTTGCCCCAAAACTTTCTCTATTCCGAGCTACAGCTTCCGCTGGCTTCCCTGTCTATCGGCCTGCACACTCTATCTTTCTTCCCGCCACAGCACCGTCCCTTTGTTCTGTAGGATTCTAGTGTGGTCGGTCAGCGCAGCACTCTCTTATCCCGGAGCTCTCTGCCAGTCTGGAGCTCCACAGCAGCCCTTCCCTGCGGCCCCTTCTCCCTGCCCTAAAACCGCCTCCCCTCCAGAACCACCGCCTCCACTCTCTTCCCTACTTACATACCCTGTGCGTCCTATTTCTCTCCTAGCCCCAGACCAGCCTTTTGTTCTGTGGGATTCTAGCGCAACTAAAGAGCAAACACTGGTTTCAAGAACGCAGTTCTCCCCCGGTCCGGAGTTCCGCAGCAGCTTTTCTGTGCTGCCGTTCTCCTTGCCCCAAAACTGCTCCTTTGTTCTGTAGGGCCCTAGCGCTAGTGCTGGACTCGCCCGGAGTGCCGAGCTTTCGGTCGGAGGTTGCAGCTGAGGATGTTTCCCTCTAGACTCAGATCACACAGTTTCTCCCAGTCCTGATTGTTCACTGTTCTCTCCCTCCTCTGGCTTTTTCGGCCAAATCCTCTCCCTAACTCCCTACAAGAATTCACTCCCGGCTAGTGAGCTCTCCGGCTTGATACTGCAAACCCACGGAGTCTCGGAATGACTCAGCCTGCAGTTTGTGATAAACCCCTCCACCCCCCTCCACGCTGTTCCCACGATCTCCTCCCCGTTCACGTTATCAGATATCCACACTCACTCAGTCACTCCTCTCCGTATTTGTTCCTAGATTCTCTCCTTAACAGGAGCGAGCTGAGAACACTGTCCCAACTCCGCGGCCATCTTACCCCCCCCCCGTCTATTGTTGATAATGGAGTGTTGAAGTCCCGTACTATGAGTGTGTTATTGTTAATATCTTTTCTGTGGTCTTCTAGTATTTGGGTACTCCTATGTTTAGTGCATATATGTTTTCCAGTGTTACATCTTCTTAAAAAATTGTTCCTTTAAGTATTATGAAATGTCCTTCTTTGTCTCTTTTTATTGCCCTTGCTTTGAAATCTGTTTTGTCTGATATGAAGACTGCTACCCAGGCTTTTTTTTGTTTTTCATGTTCATTTGCTTGGAATATTTTTTTATATCCCTTAACTTTCCGTCTATGTAAATCTTTTGTTTTGAGGTGTGTTTCTTGTAGACAGCAAATATGTGGGTCCTGTTTTCTTATCCATTCCGTTACTCTATGTCTTTTAATTGGATCATTTAATCATTTATATTTATGGTTATTATTGACATGTATTTATTCATTTCCCTTTGTACCTCTGTTCCTCTCCTCTTTTTTTTTTTTTTTTTTTTCTTCTTTTTTCTTAGGACATTTCCTTTAGCGTCTCTTGTAATGCTGGTTTGGTGGAGATGTATTCTTTTAGTCTTCATTTATCTGGAAAACTCCTTATTTCACCTTTCATTTTGAATGAGAGCCTTGCTGGGCAGAGTATTCTTGGTTGTAGGCCTTTGTTTTTCATCGCTTGAAATATTTTTTACTATTCCCTTCTGGCTTGTAGTGTTTCTGTTGAGAAATCGGTCGATAGCCTTATCGGAGCTCCCTAGTATGTTATTTGCTGTTTTTCTTGTGCTGCTTTTAGGATTCTCTCTTTGTCTTAGAATGTTGCCATTTTAATTTTGATGTGCCTTGGTGTAGGTTTTTTTTGGGTTCCTCTTCGTTGGAACTCTCTGTGGTTCCTGAACTTACATAACTTTTTCTATTATCAAGTTGGGAAATTTTTCTGTCACTATTTCTCCTATCAGTTTTTCTATTCCTTGTTCTTTTGATCCCTCTTCAATTCCAATGACTCTGATGTTGTTTTTCCTCATGCTATCCTGGAATTCTCTTACTTCTTCTTCGTACTTTTTCAATCTTTTTTCATTTTGCTGTATTGTCTGGGAATTTTTCTCTACATTATCTTCTAACTCACTAATCTGATCCTCTGCTTCATTTAATCTGCTTTTGACTGATTCTACTGTGTTTTTCAGTTCAGAGATTGAATTCTTCATTTCTTCCTGGTTCTTGTTAATAGTTTCTATGTCTTTTTTTATGCTGGTGTAGTTCTCTGCAAGTTCCCTGTAATTTTATTGGAGCTCTTAGTAACTTCCTTGGAGGTTGTCATAGTTGTTTTTAAGGTTGTTGAGTATATTGAGCTTCTTCACCTCCATGGTTTTGAATTCCATGTCTGACATTTGGGCTATGTCTATTCCATCTACCTCTCTTTCTTGGGATTCCTCTTTTCTTTTCATTGAGAGGTTGTTTCTGTGTCTTACTATGTTGAATTCTTCTTGTTTGTTTTTGTTTTTTTGGATTTGTCTGCTTTGACTTCCCACCTCTGTGGTATGAGATTCTTTATAGGACATCTGGGAATTTCAGTGGTGCAGTCTCTTTGATCTCCTGAGCCTGATGTTCTTGAGTTACCCTTTATGTCATTTGTTTATGCTGTCTGGTTGTATTTCAGATGCATATGCGTGCAAGGCGGCCCAAGAGCTTGCCTCAGGCTTGCCGAACTGCGTTCCGGGAGTTGGTCTCTCGTCTCTTAAGGCGGGGCCCCAGACACTTGTACACAGTGGCAGTGAGCTTCTGTGAGTCGCAGCCGCCCACCATTCCCTCACCTTCCTGGGTGGGCATAAGCAGAGCCTGAGTAAGTGGTCTGCGCTCCAGCCTGGTGCCCACTGGAGCTTGCCAGGGGTGTCTGCGTATGGTCTTCTGCATGTCCATTGGGTCCTTTCTGCTCCCATTGGGGTAATGATGTTATGTCTGTTGGGGCGTGTCCAAGGGGCATCTGGACTTGCAGTCCCGCACACCTGGGCCAGTGAATGAGGGCACTTCCCTCTGCGCACCGCAGCGATCCAAGGGGAGTGTTTGGGAGTGGAGCACCTGCGCTCCTTAAGAATGTTCTACCACCCTCAAACTTTTCACCCCTCTCTGCAGTCTACAAGAGAAAAATTTAAAGGAAAATTATGTTCGGACTTCCGGCCAAGATGGAGGCTGAGACGGACACGCTAGGTCTCCCTCTACAACTATAGAGGAATACAACTACTTCAAAACAAAGGATAACTAGAAATTCCAGAAAATAAAACTACACGGAAGTCCAACATATGAAGTTATAAACCAGCGGTGCCATTTGGGCAGGTAAGAGTTAAAGAGGGCAGTGCTGTTTGCGGTCGCACCCGGAGCGGCGGGCGGCGAGGAATCCCGGCTGCGCAAGCCCCTGGCGGTGCGCGACCCCGGCGAGGAATCCCGGCGGCCAAGCCCCTGGCGGTGCGCGACTCCGGCGCTGGGGAGAGCGGCCGCCGCATCGCCTTGAACAGTGAGGCCCAGGGGGGCGGGAGGACGGATCCCGGTCTCCTAGCTGAATAACTGTGTGAATCCATCTTGGACCCCCGCCCCCAAAGAAAGCACCACAGGGCTGCGAAATAGGTCGCGGACAGGCAGGCGCCGGTCGCTAATTTGTGACGCGTACACAGGCACTGCCCCCGACAGCCAGCCCAAGAAAACAAAACGCATCTGTCAAAATGAGGCAGGCAACTATAGAAATACCGGTAACACAACTCACCAGGCAGCAGATAGAGATCCTGACAGATGAACAGATAAGAAACCTGTCAGAGGCTCAGTTCTGGGCCATTGTTATCAGGTGGCTTACAGAATTCACAAAAGAGCAGGAAAAAGATATGAAAGAAGCGAAAAACTTTCATAACGAAAGGAACAAAACCGCATATGAGACAGAAGGAAAGGAAATAAAATCCAGAGTTCATTTCAACAAACTGGAATATGGAGAAGGAACAAGCAGTCAACCAATGCAGCGAGAGGAAATGGGAAGCAACAATGAAAGGATCAGAAACCTCTGGGACAGCTATAAAAGGCCCAACATAAGAATCATTGGTTTGCCAGAGAATGAGGAAGATGAACTAGAACTTGAAAAATTGAGTGAAAATATAATAAAGGAGAACTTCCCAGACTTGGGGAAGGGAATAGACCTGCAGGTCCAGGAAGCAAGGAGAGTTCCCAAGAGACTGGACCCAGGGAGAACCACTCCAAGACACACTATAATCAAAATGTCAAAAATTAAAGATAAAGAGAGAATCTTAAAAGCAGCAAGAGAGAAGAAAAGAATTATGTACAAAGGGGTCCCAATTAGACTATCAGCTGACTTCTCAAGGGAAACCCTACAGGCAAGAAGAGACTGGCAAGAAATATTCAAAGTAATGAAAATCCAAAACCTACAACCACGAATACTCTATCCAGCGAAATTGTCATTCAGAATAGAAGGACAGAGAAAGTGTTTCCAGGACAAAATAAAACTGAAAGAGTTCATTAGATCCAAACCACTGTTATATGAGATGTTAAAGGGACTGGTTTAAAAAAAAAAAAAAAAACAGAAGCTAGGGAGATGAAACAAAGGCAAACTAAATAGGCAACGAGAGTGGAAGAGGAACTGTGGGTACGGGAAGCATATTGGGGGGAGGTCAACAGGGAGGGGGAATGGGGAAAGGGAGGGAGATGATATAGGAATTGGGGATCAAGGTAGGAGGGAATGGAATAGACGAAGAGAGGTTGGGAGGAACTGTATGCACAAATAATGGACATAATCTAAAAGGGGGGGACAACTGGAGGGAGGGGGGCCACCGGGTGGAGGGGAGCAGAGGGAAGGGAAATTGGCACAAATGTAATAATTTAATCAATAAAACACATTAAATCTGAAAAAAAAAAAAGAAAATTATGTTCTCACTTGTATAGCAACATGCTGTCTCCTGTCCTTCAGCGCCAATGCGACCTGGTCGAGTCTTGTCTCTGCTGGTAAGCAGATATCGGCTCTCCTCCCGACTCCTCTCTGGGGAAGCCTGTGG
Source organism: Furipterus horrens (assembly GCF_987537825.1). Classification (NCBI taxonomy): domain Eukaryota; kingdom Metazoa; phylum Chordata; class Mammalia; order Chiroptera; family Furipteridae; genus Furipterus; species Furipterus horrens. Next base: position 58,368,423 of record NW_028327187.1, read on the forward strand.
TCGCCAAAAAGGCTTTGTGTATTTCCAGCCGCAGCTCGGGCAGCCCCTTCAGTCAGGAATCCCATCTCAGCCCCTTTTTCCTATGCTATCCTTACTAAACAGGTTGTTCCCAGATGGTTTTTCTCTAATCCAGCAGTGCCTTGGCTCGACTCCTTCCATTGTCCAGCTGCTCACTGAGATGTTCTGTCTGCAATTAGCCCAAACTACAGATGGGTCTTGGGAGCCTGAAAGCACAGCCTCCCCTCATTCCTCTGTCATCTTCCTTCTCGCAAAGCTCTCTTTTAAAAGAAAGATGAGTTAGGGAGTTTTCCAAAAAAAAAAAAAGGTCTAAAATTATACATCTCCACCAAACCAGCATTCCAAGGGACTGTTTTAAGAAGACGAAGAGTGAGAGATAGAGAAATACTGTTCAAAGGGGAAAATGTCAATGAATATGCATCTAGCAGTAATAACTTTAAATGTAAAAGATTAAGTGTTCCAATCAAAAGATGTAGGGTGCTGAAGAGATAAGAACACATAACTCATACATATGCTGTCTACAAGAGACCCACCTGAGAGCAGAGGACGTACACAGACTGGAAGTGAAGGGATGGAAAAAAATTTTCAAGCAAACAGACTTGAAGTAAAAGCTGGGGTAGCAATACTTAATATCAGACAAAATAGATTTCACATCAAAGGCCATAAAAAGACACAAGATGGACATTTAATAATAATTAAGGGAATAATCTATCAAAAAGATATAACCTTTGTAAATATATATGCACCAATCATAGGAGCACCCAAATATATAAGAAAAATCTTGGGGAACTTCAAGAAAGATATTGACAGCAACATACTCATACTAAAAGATTTTAACACACCATTTTCAGCAATAAATAGATCTTCCAAACAGGAAACAAAAATGATATTGTGGCATTGAACAACATTCTACATCAATGGACTTAACTGATGTATATAGAACATATCAAACCAAAGAAGTAAAATATAAATTATTTTCAAAAGCATATGGAATTTTTTTCTTTTTTAACTTTTAAAAATATGTTTTATTGATTTTGCATTTATAGTTGTCCCAATTTCCCTCCCCTCTGCTCCCCTCTACCCGGTGGCCCCCCTCCCTCCAGTTGTCCCCCGCTTTTAGTCCATGTCCACTGGTTGTGCATGTAGTTCTTTTCAACCTCTTCCTGTCTACTCCATTCCCTCCTACTATGCTTCTTAATTCCTGTACCATCTCCCTCCCTCTCTCCCTTTCCCCTCCCTGCTTACCCCCCCCAGTTTGTTCCCCATACCTATAGTTATTTTTCCACTCTCGTTGTCTATTTAGTTTGCCTTTGTTTCGATTCCCTGACTTCTGTTGTTGGTTCTTGTGATGCAGTTTTCATTTTAATGTTCGTAATTTTGATCCTCTTTCTCCTAAACCAGTCCCTTTAACATCTCGTATAATAGTGGTTTGGATCTAATGAACTCCTTAAGTTTTATTTTGTCCTGGAAGTACTTTCACTGCCCTTCTATTCTGAATGACAGTTTCGCTCAATAGAGTCTTTGTGGCTTTAGGTTTTTGATTTTCATTACTTTGAATATTTCTTGCCAGTCCCTTCTTGCCTACAGGGTCTCCCTTGAGAAATCAGCTGATAGTCTAATTGGGACCCCTTTGTACATGATTCTTTTCTTCTCTCTTGCTGCTTTTAAGATTCTCTCTTTATCTTTAATCTTTGATATTTTTGATTATAATGTGTCTTGGAGTGTTTCTCCCTGGGTCTAGTTTTTTGGAACTCTCTGTGCTTCCTGGACCTTTAAGTCTATTTCCTTCCCTACGTTCAAGAAGTTCTGCTTCATTATTTTTTTACATTATTTTTCAATTTCTAGTTCTTCTTCTTCACCTTCTGGCAATCCTATAATCTGAATGTTCAGTCTCTTATAGCTGTCCCAGATGTTTCTGATCCTCTCCTCACTTTCTTTACTTTTTGTTTCCTCTTTCTGCACTGGTTGACTATTTGTTCCTTTCCTATGTTCTGGTTTGTTGATTTGATCTCTGGATTTTATTTCCTCACCACTTGTCTCGTATGTGTTTTCATTCGTTTTAGTACGAGTGGCTTTCATTTCTTCCCTGTCTTGTTCCAAATCTTTTGTTAATTCTGTAAGCCACCTTATAACTATAGCTCTGAACTGAACCTCTGAAAGGTTTCCTATTTGTTCTTCTGTCAGGTTCCTCATCTGCTGCCTGGCGAGCTGCGTTACTGGGATTTCAATCGCTATCTGCTTCATTTTGACAGATTTGTGTTTTGCTTTGCTTCCTGGGAAGGCTGTAGGGGGCGGAGCCCATGTACTCATCACTACCTGGTGACCAGCGGCGGTCCCCAATCTTCTTCGCTGTGCTGTGGCGTTTTGTGTGGGGGTGGTGGTCCAAGATGGATTCCTGCCTTTATTCTCCGCTGGGAGACCAGGATCTATCCCCCTGCTCTCTGGCCCTCTCTGTCCGAGGCAATGGGGGGCTGCCTTTCCCAGCACTGGGGTCGCAAGCTGCCTGGACTCGAATGCAGCCAGGATTGCTCCCCCTGCTGCTATATCCACTGCTACCAGAAACAGCGTCACCTGTCCTTTCTGTTCCAGTTCCGATTTCACCCGTCCTACTCATTCGGATGAGTACCGCTAGTTTATAGCTTTATATATTGGGCTTCCATGTAGTTTTATTTTCTGGAATTTTTGGTTATCTTTTGTTTTGAAGTAGTTGTATTCCTTTCTAGTTGTAGAGGGAGACCAAGCGTGTCTGTCTAAGCCTCCATTTTGGCCAGAAGTCCTGAACAGTTTCTTTTTTAAATTATATTTTATTGATTATGCTATCACAGTTGTGTCGATTTTTTCCCTTTGCTCCCCTCTGCCCAGTACCCCACTTTCCTCCAGCAGTCCCATCCCCCTTAGTTCATGTCCATGTGTCATGCATGTAACTTCTTTGGCTTCACCCTTTCCTATACTATTTTTCACATGCCCCTGTCTATTTTCTACTTACCAATTATGCTTCTTAATTTATGCACCATTTCGCCTTTTGTCCCCTTTCCACCTCTCAGCTGATAACCCTCCAAATGATCCCCGTAAGTCTTATTTTGTTCCTGTTCTGCTTGCTTGCTTAGTATGTTTTTGTTTTATTTTTTTAGATTCTGTTGTTGATAGTTGTGAGTTTGTTGTCATTTTATTTTTTAAAATATTTTATTTATTTATTTTTTAGAGAGAGTGGGATTGAGGAAGAAAGAGAAGGCAAAAAATATCTATGAGTGGTTGCCTATTGCGTGTCCCCAACTGGGGACCTGGCCTCCAACACAGGCATGTGTTCTGACTAGAAATAAAACCAGCAACACTTTGGTTTGCAGGCCAGCACTCAAGTCACTGAGCCACACCAGCCAGGGCTGTTGTCGTTTTACCATTTATAGTTTTAATCTCCTTCTTTTTCTTAAATGAGCCCCTTTAACATTTCATATAATAACGGCTTGGTGATGATGAACTCCTTTTACTTTACCATGTCTGGGAAGCACTTTTTTCTAGTTCTCCCATTCTAAATGATAACTTTGCTGGATAGAGTAATGCTAGTTGTAGGTCCTTGCTTTTCATACTTTGAATACTTCTTACCAGTTCCTTCTTGCCTGCAAAGTTTCTTTCGAAAAATAATCTGGTAGTTTTATAGGAACTCCATTGTAGTTAACACTCTGCTTTTCTCTTGTTCTTTTACGATTCTTTCTTTATCTTTTACCTTTGGCATTTTAATTATGATGTGTCTTGGTGTGGTCCTCTTTAGGTCTAGTTTGTTTGGGACTCTATGCTTCTTGGACTTGTATATATATTTCCTTTGCCACATTGAGGAAGGTTTCCTTCATTCTTTTTTCACGTGTTCTCAATTTCGTGCTCTTCCTCTTCTCCTTCTGGCATCTCTATGATTCAAATGTTGGTACATTTAAAGTTGTCCCAGAGGTTCCTAAACCTCTCCTCATTTTTTTTCAATTCTGTTTCTTCATTCTGTACTGATTAATTTTTTTCTTCCTTATGTTCCAAATCATTGATTTGAACCCTGGCTTCCTTCACTTCATCATTAGTTTCATGTGGATTTTTCTTTGTTTCACTTAGTGTAGCCTTCACTTCTTCCCTTATGCTTTTGCCATACTCAGTCATGTCTGTCAGGTCTGTGAGAATCATTACCATCAGTGTTTTGAAATCTACATCTGTTAGGTTGACTATATCCTCATTGCTTAGTTCTCCCACTGTAACCTTGATCTGCTCCTACTTTTGGCCCATATTTCCCTGTCTCCTCAACTTGAAAGTCTGCTATGTTTGCCTTCGTGTTGCACCTGTTATGTTGTAAGGGGAAGAGCTGTAGGTATCCATCAGTGCAGACCAACCCATTTCACCACGTGGTGGCACTGTATGTAAGGGAAGTGTCTGAGAGGCAACAATGCCACTTGCTCAGCACTTGCTCATTTTCCAGGCACTTCTCCTTCCTCTATGGGATTGGATCCTCTCTAGCTATTTCCTTGGTTGTGGTTCCTAGAGTGGGTGGGTTTTCAGAAATTCTAGGACTGTGTCAATCCTCTAAACCAATGGACTTGACTGAGAGACCTATAGTTTCTTCCTCTACCCCAACTCCCACTGGTTTTCACAGTCAGAAGCAATAGGGCTTTATTATTTCTGGTGCTGGAACCATGAGCTGTGTGGTCTGGTCTGGGGCTGGGATGACTCTTCAGGTGTCTCTCCTGACTTTTGTAATGTGTGACTGCTCTTTCCACTTGCTGGCCACAGCCACTGCCTTGCTGGTGCTGCTGACACCACTACCACTGATACCACTTCCACAGCATGCCCTCTCTGCCTCACTTCCACCCACCCTACTTGTCTAGATGAGTATTACTTCTTTATATCTTTTTTTGTTGGATTTCCATGCAGCTCAATTTTATGGTAGTTCAGGTTGTTTTTTAGTTTTGAGGTAGTTGTATTTCTTCTATGATTATGGATGATGACAGTGCATGTCTACTTATGTCTCCATCTTGGCTGAAAGTCACATGGAACATTTTCAGATAGACCACATAGAAGGACACAAAAGAAGACTGAAAAAGATCAAGAAAATAGAAACCATATCAAACATCTTCTCAGATCACAATGGCTGAAAACTAGAAACCAACCTCAAGGAAAAAACTCAAAACATTAAAATTCATGAGGCTGAATAACATGGAATTAAATTATGAATGGGTTAACACTGAGATCAAGTAAGAGATCAAAAAGTTTCTGGAAACAAATTAAAATGAACACACAACAGCACAAAACCTATGGGACACAGTGGAGGCAGTCATGAAAGGGATGTTCTTACAATACAGGCCTACTTTAAAAAGATTGGAAATTTTCAAATAAAAAATTTAACCCTATATCTTTGGGACACAGTGGAGGTAGTCCTGAAAGGGATGTTCATACAATACAGGCCTACCTAAAAGAGAGAAAATTTTCAAATAAAAATTTTAACCCTATATCTACAAGAACTAGAAGAACAACAACAAGCAAAGCACAGAGAGAGTAGATGGAAAGAAAAAATTAAGATCAGAGAAGAATTAAATGACATAGAGACTAAAAGAACAATTCAAAGGATCCTTAAATCCAGGACCTGGTTCTTAGAAAAGATTTTTAAAAATTGACTAGCCTTTAATCAGACTCATCAAGAAAAAAAAAGAGAAGACCCAAAGAAATGATATGACAAGAAATTTGACAATCTGTGTAAAATGGACAAATTTCTGGAAATACATAATCTTCCGAAAGTGAATAAAGAATAGGGAGAAAGCCTGAATAGGCTGGCGAGAACTAGTGAAATTGAAGCAGTAATAAAAAAAAAACTCCTGGCACACAAAAGGCCTGGACTGGATGGCTTCACAGCTGAAACTTACCAAGTATTTAGAGAAGAATTAATTCGTATTCTTCTCAAACTATTCTAAAAAACTCAAGAGGAGGGAAGACTCCCTACCTTTTCCTACGAGGACAGTATTATCCTAACCCACAAACCAGGTCAAGACACAACGAAAAAAGAAAACTACAAGCCAATATCGCTGATGAACATAGATGCTAGAATCCTCAACAAAATATAGGCAAACTGGATCTAGCAACACATTAAGAATATTATAAACCACAATCAAGTGGGATTCATCACAGGAATGCAAGGATGGTTTAATATTCACAAATCAATAAATGTAACACACCACAAACCAATAGTGGAGGGAAGAAGCCAGTGTGAAAATCAACAGTTTTGGACATAATAAATTAACAATCAGCTAGTATAGAATGAAGAAACATAAATTTAAAAAGATGAGAAGAGGCTTAGGAACCTCTGGGACAACTTTAAACATACCAACATCTGAATTATAGGGGTGCCAGAAGGAGAAGAAGAAGAGAAAGAAATTGAAAACTTACATGAAAAAATAATTAAGGAAAACTTCCATAATGTGTCAAGGGAAATAGACATACACGTCCAGGAGTCCCAAACAAGCTAGACCCAAAGAGGACTGCACCAAGACACATCAGAATTAAAACGCCAAAGGTTAAAGATAGACTCTTAAAAGCAGCAAGAGAAAAGCAGAGTTACCTACAAAGGGGTGTGTATAAGACTATCAACTGATTTCTCAAAAGAAACTTTGCAAGCAAGAAGAGATTGGCAAGAATTATTCAAAGTGATGAAAAAGAAAGGCGTGCAACTAAGATTACTCTATCCAGCAAAGCTATCATTTAGAATGGAAGGGAAGATAAAGTGCTTCCCAGACAAGGTAAAGCTAACGGAGTTCATCATCACCAAGCCTCTATTATATGAATAGTCAAAGGGACACATTTATGAAAAAGAAGAAGATCAAAAATGTGAACATAAAATGACAACAAACTCACAACTATCAACAAATGAATCTAAAAAACAAACTAAAGAAACAACTAGAACAGAAACAGAATCATAGATATGGAGATCATGTGGAGGGTTATCAGCAGGTAGGGGGAAGGGGGAAGAATGAGGGAAAAGGTGCAGGGATCAAAAAGCATAATTGGTAGATACAAAATAGACACGGGGATGTTAAAAATAGTAAAGTAAATGGAGAAACCAAAGAACTTGTATGTATGACCGATGGACATGAACTAAACGGGGGATCGTTGGAGGGAAGGGAGGTACTGGGCAGAGGAGGGCACAGGTGAAAAAAGTTGGGACAACTAGAATAGCATAATCCATAAAATATACTTAAAAATAGAACAAAAAAATAGAAAAATGTAATAAGGTTATGAAAGAAAAAATAATGAAGAAGAGCAAAATGGACTTTATCTCAGCAGAGTTTGGTGCTTGACTGCTGTGTTCTCCCTATGTATATGGCTATCCTGTAGTCTGAGGCTGGTGTTAGCCAATGTCAGGTGCTGACCAGGTCTAGCTTTTGGTAGCTTGTTTGAAGCTACAGGCAATCCACAGTTTGTGGCTGATTCCTCTGGGGTTGGCTGCACCGAGGATGGGCCAAGGTGCTCTTCACAGTTGGGTTTTAACAGTATTGAGTCCAGGAGTATGTCTTAAATGACCCAAGTCACCACCAAATCCTCCTCCGTCTGCCTCTGCCTGCTGGCCTGCTGTCAGCCTTAGCCTAGTCATAGATCTGACTGCTTCTGAGAGAGCTTCTTTTGATATTAGGAAGATAGGACCCCTGGATCTCCCATGGCAGGTACCTTTCAGACTTCAGGGAAGATAGTTGGTGTTTTTCCCTGCCCTTGAGCCACTGGTATGAGTCTGTTGTGGATTGTTTTCCTGTACTCATCAGGGTGGGCCCCCTAGTAGACTATTGGGTGGGGTCTCCAGAGTCCAAGTTTTGGGTCTGCCAGAAACCAAGAGGATGTTTCTATGCTCTCCCGTGAGGAAGAAATGCCAATGTATTCTCTGGGAGAGTATATGGTATGGCTGTGCCTTGCAGCCAGTCTCTGACATCCTGTGAGTCTACATATGCTGCTGTCTCTTCAGCAGGTGTCAAGATGCAGGATGGGAGAAAAGAAAGAATAAAAGGGAAAAAAACCCACACAAAGAAAAACAAAAACTGAAGAAACCACATAAAAGGAAAAAAAAAAAAGATTCAGGGTGGGGCGAGCGATATTCCACAGAATAAGGTAACTGCTTTCCCCCTGGGAGGGACTTGCTCTTTACAAGCAACATGTTTGCTGCAGAATCCAGGTATATTCCAGCACAGAGAGCCCCGCAGCTGCTCCTCCATGTCGCACCCCATTACCTCCCACATTAGACTCTCCTTGCAAGACTGTAGTCCATGCCACCTTATCTTTGCTGGGGCCCAAGGTGAGTAATTGGGAACACAAGACTTGTGCTTTGGCCCTATTAAGATTTAAGAAAAAAAAAAAGTGGCTTTGTCTCCAGCGGTTCTTGTCTCTCCCCAGCGGAGAAAAGTCCCGCGGCTGGGTGCTACATGGTCTGCTGATTCCCTCACTGGCGCTCTGTGCTTGGGAGCCTTGCCTGTGTTCCCCACTTCTCTCCTTTCAAAGGGAAGCTTGGACAGCCTTGCCACTGCCCCAGCCTGCTGCCCTTGTGAGCAGACAGCCTCTTTAATAACCTCACCCTTCCTATCAGTCGTAAGTTTTATCCCTACCCCCACCCCGTCCTTGATTAAAAGCCTCTTTTTTGGGTAATCTTTGGTTTATTTCAGGTGTCTGGTCCTCCCTTTAGTTTTATTTCCAATCAGGTTCTGGGAGGAGGTGCACAATATATCCTCCTACTCCACCGCCATCTTTTTTTCTCCCACATTTGTGGTTTCTACTGCTTTTCGAACAACAGTGAAAAAGGAATATCATCAAGTGTTTCATCATCATTACTCTTAAATAGGAGAGAAAAGGAAAAGGACAATGCATTAAGCCCTATTGTTTCACAAATTCTCCTTTCCCAGAACTTTCCCTATAGACACTTTCATTGCTTTCATTTTACTTTTCTATTTCTTTTTTCCTTATACCTGGCTATGTAGTTCAAACTGGTTCTTCTGGTTTATTTAATCATGTTTCTTTAACCTTGGCAAGGTCTCTATTAAGTCTAGCTATCAGTATTCTATTGTTCTTTGATCTTGGATATCTGGTTATGGGATGATTTTGAAGGAAGGAAAGGTAGTCTGATGGCTCAAGTTACTGTCATAAATAGGTCTTCCAAATAACCATGTCACACCCCCTCTGAAAAATATTTGGTTCTCACAAAAACAATTGTTAATGTGTAAACACATATCCAGAATTCTGTATTGTGTTTATTATTGAAGCCTTTAATTTGGATAATAGATGGATTTGATTATGTTCTCAGCTGCGGAGACCATGTGGCAGTAAGGCAAGTGATGGGGAATATTACCATCAGCCTTCTCTCTCAGCCTTTCTTATCCTGCTACTTGGGGTGTCCCATATTAGACCCCACACATTTTACAGCTTGTGCCTGGAGAAATTATAAACTAACCCTAGGAGAGAGGGGAAGATGGCGGAGGAGTGAGGAGAGGCTGCGGTTTCAGGCTCCTGAGACCAGTATGCAGTTTGGGCTAATTGCAGACAGAACATCTCAGTGAGCAGCTGGACACTGGCAGGAGTCAGCCAAGGCACTGCCGGATTAGAGAAAATCCATCTGGGAACAACCTGTTTAGTGAGGAGAGCAGAGGAAAAGGGGACTAAACGGGATTCCTGACTGGGGCGGCTGCCCGAGCTGCGGCTGGAAGCACACAAAGGCTTTTTGGCGACCACAGGCTGCCCCAGGAGAGGAGTGGGGAGGAGAGCGGATCTCTGCCCGCTGGCAGAGACGGGACTCGACCAAGTGGCATTGGCGCTGAAGGACAGGAGACAGCGTGCTGCCGGGCAAGTGAGAACATAATTCTCCTTTATATTTTTCTCTAGTGGACGGTGGAGAGGGGAGGAAAGTTTGGGGGTGGTAGGCCATTCTTGAGGAGCGCAGGCGCAGTGGTGCGCTCATCCACTCCCCAACCCTACCCTTTGGTTGCGGGGGCGCACATAGGGAAGTGCTCTCACTCACTGGCCCAGGTGCGAGGGGCCATGAGACCAGGAGTCCCTCGGACACTCCCCAACAGACATAAGATCAGTGCCCCAACGGGCACAGGGAGGGCCCACTGAACACGTAGAGGACTGTGCGCAGATACCCCTAGACAGCTCCTGTGGGCGCCGGGCCCCAGGCCGGAAAGCAGACCACTAGCGCAGGCTCTGTTCGTGCTGGCCCAGACGGGTGAGGGAAGGCAGTCAACTGCAGCACTGGAACAGCAGGCGGCAGTGACTCACAGAAGCTCACTTCCACTGAGCACAAGTGTCCGAGGCCCCTCCCTAAGAGGCGAGAGACCAACTCCCGGAGCTCGGCTCAGCAGGACTAAGGGCACTGGCACACGAGCGCAAAAACACTTCAGCCCGGGGACAATAGGCGCCAATCGCGGGGCAAGTTCTCTGGCCGCCGGTGCGTGTGCAGGGACGCGCGCAGGGACACCTCTGAGTGAACGCAGAACCACCTCGGCTTGGCAACAATAGGCGCCAATCGCGGGGCAAGCTCTTGGCCGCCCTGCCCGTGCAGGGGCTGGCACGCAAGGACACCTCAACTGGCTACAGCGGGCAGCAAGGGAGCGCGCCGTGCCCACATCTGCAGGCGCGCACCATTGCGGCAACCGCGGGTGCACACCATTGCTGCAAGGAACAAGAACCTCTGAACTGCCACACTAGACCAGCTGTGGACGCAGAAAAACAAGGCGAGACACCAAGGCTAAAACGGACATCTCCACAAAAGAATTTGAGCTAAAGTGGATAGAGTGACTCTCAATCACAAGCCAGAAGGAAGATCCTAACAAAAAATATGAAATATAACCAGACAGCATAAACAAACGATATAAAAGGTACCCCAAGAACATCAGGCTCAGGATATCAAAGAGACTGCACCACTGAAACCCCCAGCTCTACCATAAAAAATCTCATACCACAAAGGTGGGAAGGCAAAGCAGACAAATCCAAATAACAAAAACAAACAAGAAGAATCCAACATGGTAGGATGCAGAAACAACCTCTCAATGAAAAGAAAAGAGGAATCCCCAGAAAGAGAGGTAGATGGAAGAGACATAGCCCAAATGTCAGACATGGAATTCAAAACAATGGATCATAGGAATAAGAGAGGGAGAAGAAAAGGAAAATGGAATTGAAAAACTGATAAGAGAAATAGTGACAGAAAATTTTCCGAACATGATGAGAGAAAAAGTTATGCAAGTCCAAGAAGCACTGAGAGTTCCAATAAAGAGGAACCCCCCAAAACGCACTCGAAGGCACATCATAGTTAAAATGGCAACATTCCAAGACAAAGAGAGAATCCTAAAAGGAGCAAGAGAAAAACAGCAAATAACTTACGAGGGAGTTCCAATAAGGCTATCGACCGATTTCTCAACAGAAACATTACAAGCCAGAAGGGAATGGTCAAAAATACTTCAAGCAATGAAAAACAAAGGCCTACAACCAAGAATACTCTACCCATTAAGGCTCTCATTCAAAATAGAAGGTGAAATAAGAAGTTTCTCAGACAAAAGAAGACTAAAAGAATACATCTCTACAAAACCAGCGTTGCAAGAGATGCTAAAGGGAATATTCTAAGAAAAAGGAAGAGAAAACCCCCCAAAATAGTAGAGGAACAGAGATACAAAAGGGAAATTAATAAATACATGTCAATAATAACCTTAAATGTAAATGGATTAAAAGCTCCAATTAAAAGACATAGGGTAATGGAATGGATAAGAAAACAGGACCCACATATTTGCTGTCTACAAGAAACACACCTCAAAACAAAAGATTTACATAGACTGAAAGTAAAGGGATATAAAAAAATATTCCAAGCAAATGGACCTGAAAAAAAAAGCTGGGGTAGCAGTCCTCATATCAGACAAAACGGATTTCAAAGCAAGGGCAATAAAAAGAGACAAAGAAGGACATTTCATAATACTTAAAGGAACAATTCATCAAGAAGATATAACACTGATAAACATATATGCACCCAACATAGGAGAACCCAAATACATAAAGCAAATACTAGAAGACCATAAGTAAGATATTAACAACAATACACTCATAGTAGGGGAATTCAACACTCCATTATCAACAATAGACAGATCATCAAAGCAAAGAAACACCAAGGATATACAGGCATTGAACAGCACACTAAACAACATGGACTTAACTGATATTTAAAGAACTTTTCACCCCAAAGAAGCAAAATATACATTCTTTTCAAAGGCACATGGGACATTTTCAAAGAGAGACCACATGATAGGACACAAAACAAGCCTCAACAAATTCAAGAAAATTGAAATTATATCAAGCATCTTTTCAGACCACAATGCCTTGAAACTAAAAATCAACCTCAGGGAAAAAAATCAAAGACACCCAAACTCATGGAGAATGAATAACACGCTCTTAAATAATGAATGGGTTAACAATGACATCAAAGAGGAAATCAAGAAATTTCTAGAAACTAATGACAATGAACACACAATAGCCCAAAACCTATGGGACACAGCAAAAGCAGTCCTAAGAGGGAAGTTCATAGCAATACAGGCATATCTGAAAAGATTAGAAGAATCTCAAATAAAAAATCTAACCATAAAGCTACAAGAACTAGAACAACAACAACAAACAAAGCCTAGGGCAAAAACAAGAAAGGAAATCATCAAGATCAAAGCAGAATTAAACGACACAGAAACTAAACGAACAGTCCAAAAAACCAACAAAACTAGGAGCTGGTCCTTTGAAAAAATAAAGAAAATTGACAAGCCTCTAGCCAGGATCATTAAGAAAAAAAAGAGAGAAGACACAAATAAACAAAATCAGAAATGAAAGAGGAGAAATCACGACTGATACCTCAGAAATACAAACAATTATAAGAAATTACTACAAACAACTATATGGCAAGAAATTTGACAACCTAGTAGAAGTGGACAGATTTCTAGAAACATAAAACCTTCCAAAACTGAATCAAGAAGAAGCAGAAAGTCTCAACAGACCAATTACAAAGAAGGAAATTGAAACAGTAATCCAAAATCTCCCTGCACACAAAAGCCCTGGACCGGATGGCTTCACAGGCGAATTTTACAAAACATTTAGGGAAGAACTAACTCCTACCCTCCTCAAACTATTCCAAAAAATCCAAGAAGAGAGAAAAATCCCAAACTCTTTCTATGAAGCCAGTATTACCCTAATCCCAAAATCAGGTCAAGACACAGCAAAGAAAGAAAACTACAGGCCAATATCACTGATGAACATAGATGCAAAAATCCTCAATAAAATTTTGGCAAACAGGATCCAACAATACATCAAAAGATCATACACCATGATCAAGTGGGATTCATCCCAGGGATGCAAGGATGGTTTAATATTCGCAAATCAATAAATATAATACATCACCTAAACAAAATGAAAGACAAAAATCACATGATCATATTTATAGATGCAGAAAAAGCATTTGGTAAAGTACAATACCCATATATGTTGAAAACATTCAGCAAAATGGGAATAGAGGGAGCATACCTTAACATCATTAAGGCTATATATGAGAATCCTGAAGCCAACATCATACTCAATGGACAAAAACTGAAAGCATTCCCCGTGAAATCAGGAACTAGACAAGGCTGTCCAGTCTCCCCACTTCTATTCAACATAGTGTTGGAAGTCCTAACAACAGCAATCAGACAAAACAAAGAAATAAAAGGCATCCAAATTGGGAAAGTAGAAGTAAAGCTATCACTATTTGCAGACGACATGATAGTATACCTAGAAAACCCCATAAACTCCACTAAAAGACTACTTGATATAATAAGTGAATTTGGCAAAATAACAGGGTACAAAATAAATATACAGAAATCTAAGGCATTTCTGTACACCAACAATAAAATATCAGACACAGAAGCAAAAAAGAAAATACCATTTACTATAGCAAGAAGAAAAATAAAGTACCTAGGAATAAACTTAACCAAAGAGATAAAGACCAGTACACTGAAAATTATACAACATCGAAGAAAGAAATTAAGGAAGATACAAATAAATGGAGGCAAATACCATGTTCTTGGATGGGAAGAATCAACATCATCAAAATGACCATACTACCCAAAAGCAATTTACAAATTCAATGCAATCCCTATTAAAATACCAATGACATATTTCACTGACCTAGAACAAATCCTCCAAAAATTCTTATGGAACCAAAAAAGACCCTGAATAGCAAAAGCAATCTTGAAACAGAAGAACACAGCAGGAGGAATCACGATACCAGACATCAAACAATACTACAAAGCCACTGTGATCAAAACAGTCTGCTACTGGCATAAGAACAGACATATAGATCAGTGGAACAGAATTGAAAGCCCAGAAATAAACCCAGGCCTCTATGGTCAACTAATCTTTGATAAAGGAGGAAGGAACATAAAATGGAGTGAAAAGAGCCTCTTTAACAAATGGTGCTGGGAGAACTGGACAGGGACGTGCAAAAAAATGAAACGACCACCAACTTACACCACACACGAGAATAAACTCAAGATGGATTAAAGACTTAAATGTAAGCCGTGATACCATAAAAGTCCTAGGGGAAAACATAGGCAGAAAAATTTCAGATATCACACGTAACAATATCTTCATGGATACATCTCCTAAGGCAAGAGAAATAAAGGAAAAAATCAACAAATGGGACTACATCAAACTAAAAAGTTTCTGCTCAGCAAAAGAAAACATCAGCAAGATGAAAAGGAAACCAACCATATGGGAAAACATATTTGCCAATGACATCACAGACAGGGGACTGATCTCCAAAATATATAAAGAGCTTATACGACTCAACATCAAGAAAACAAACAACCCAATTAAAAAATGGGAAAAGGACCTGAAGAAACACTTCTCCGAAAAAGACATATAGAAGGTCCATAGGCACATGAAAAAATGCTCAACATCACTGGCCATCAGAGAGATGCAAGTAAAAACCACAATGAGATACCACCTTACACCTGTCAGAATTGCCATCATCAACAAATCAACAAACAACAAATGCTGGAGAGGATGTGGAGAAACAGGAACCGTACTGCACTGTTGGTGGGAATGCAGAGTGGTGCAGCCACTATGGAAAACAGTATGGAATTACCTCAAAAAACTAAAAATGGAACTGCCAATTGAACCAGTAATTCCACTGCTAGGATTATACCTGAAAAATCCTAAAACCCTAATTCAAAAAAACTTAGGCACCCCTATGTTCATAGCAGCCCTGTTTACAATAGCTAAGTGCTGGAAACAGCCTAAGTGCCCATCTGTAGATGAGTGGATCGAAAAACTGTGATACATCTACACAATGGAATACTATGTAGCAGAAAGAAAGAAGGAACTCCTGCCATTTGCGACAACATGGATGGAACTAGAGAGAATTATGCTTAGTTAAATAAGCCAGGCAAAGAAAGCAAAATACCATAAGATATCACCCAATACAGGAAACTAAAGAGCAACACAAATAAACAAACTAAATAGGCAAAGACTAGAATAGTAGTCTATAGGAAGTAGGGGGCAGGGAGAGAAGGGGGATAAGTAAGGGAAGGGTCTAGTCAAGGAACGTGTATGAATGACTCATGGACATGGACAACGGGGAGGGATATAATTGTGGGAGAAGGGATGGACTGGGAAGGGGGGAGCAATGGGGGGAAAATGGGACAACTGTAATTGAATAACCAAAAAATAAAATTAAAAAAAAAAAAAAAAAAGAAACTAACTCCAGTGTTCTGAGATTTTCTGACATCTTATCTGGTTATTTCTAATACCCACCCCCTCCAGGGTTTCAATCTAGCAATTGATTTGAGCCAAGAGACATATTGTTTGGCTGTTCTTCCTTCTTATACCCTCTTTTCCTCCATAATTTCTGCTCTGATGGACACTTCCTTTAGGTCCCAGGTGCTCACTACTTATAGCTTGCAGCAAAGATCTATAGTCAGAGTCTTCCAGGCCTGCTTTCTGATATGTAATGAGAGCCTTTGGAATTTAATTTAGGAAAACTCTAAATTGATAGATATGCATTTTAAAAATTAGCTTTTAGAAGTATAAATTTTTTGAGCCAGGTGCAAACAATAGCTTGCTTCTCTTTGTGTGAGATTATAACACTAATTACTTAGTCTTAATAGTGTATGGGCTATACAAGAACATTATTTACAAGGGGGATTATATATAGTTTGGTTAAATATTTTCATAACAGTGCTGGCCAGGTGGCTCTTTTGGTTGGAACATCATTTCATACACCAAAAGTCTGTGTGTTCAATTCCTGGTCATGGCACATACATAGGTTGCAGATTCAATCTCCAGTCAGGACATGCACAGGAGGCAACCTATTGATGTTTCTCTATCTCTCTCACTTACTCTTCCTTGCTCTCTCTCTAAACTCAATAAAGATATCTTCGGGTAAGGATTTATGTATATAGTTCCCATTAAATGCTAAAGGTCAAGGTTTAAAAATGAGCAGGGACACAGGGGGCCCAGTGGGCAACCAGGACACTGCCTTATATGCTTGCCTCAGTCCTTATGAGGACCAGAAGAAAGAGAAATGTATGTGGGATTAAGAAGCTGTACAAAGACTCTATCAGGCATCTCACATAACACAATATCCACAAGGCTGGCAGACAGGTTAACCAATTCTTTACATTGTGACTTAAATTTAAATTTAATTTATTTTGAAAATAAGTAACATCATAGTGGTTCATAATTTTAAAATAACAAAGGGCATACATTGAAAATACCCCACCTGGCCAGGTAGGTCAGTTGGTTAGAGCGTTGTCCTGATAAGCCAAGGTTGCCAGTTCAGTCTTTGGTCAGGGTACACACAAGAAGCAACCAATGAATGCATAAATAAGTGAAACAACAAATCAACCTCTCTCTCTCTCCCTCTCCCCCACTTTCTTTTCTTTCTCTAAAATCATAAATTAAAAATAAATTAAAAAATAACTCCCTGCCACAGCTCTGTCACCACAACCTAGTTGTACCCACCAGAGGGAATGTTATCAGTTTCTTGTGCAATATGACAGAGTACTTACATATTTATTTATTTATTTTCACACATTCATAATAATCTTACCAACCCTTACAATTCTGATATTACTACAAAAAATTTTGCTTTTAATTTATAGCTGAATAGTATTTTACTACATGAAATATGACAATTATTTGTGGATATTTGGGTTTTCTCCCCATTTTTCTTTGATATTAATTATAAATAACGATTCAATGCTTATACATTTATTTCTCTTTTCATCCACCCAATTTTTTTCTTTCTTTTTTTTTTTTTTTGGTCCTTGGTCTGGGCTTATACTGGAGGCAAACAATTGATGCTTCTCTCTCCCTCTCCCTTCATTTCTTCCTAAAAGCAATAAAAAAATGTCCTGAGGTGAGAATAAAAAAAAATTCAAATGTCTTCATGACTTAATTTGGGGCAGCAGAGAAAGAAAGTGAAGTATGTGTTACTTTGTTGCTTAAGTCCAAGTAACTAGGAGTGTAATGATAGATATGAGAAAAATTTGGTGAAAAAGCATGGTGGGAAGATATAAGGATGAGATTAATATTAGATATATTGAATTTTTTGATTCAGGGAAGGAAACACTTATCAATGCCAAAACCTTATTGATTATAATGTAGGAAAATTAAATTAATGTGTATTATTCTCCTCTCTCTCAATAAATATTGGAACTAATATGACTAATTTTGTGTAAAACAATTATGTGCTGGATGTTCTCTAATAGGAAAATCATCCAGTTGTTCCAAATGCATTGGGGAGACATATGTGAGATAAAGGTCTTTTTTTTTTTTTTTTTTTTTTTTTTCGATGGAGCGATTTTATTTTTTATTTATTATTTTTTTATTTTTTAAGTATATTTTATTGATTATATTGTTACAATAGTTCCAATTTTTTCCCTTTACTCCCCTCCGCCCAGCAGCCCCTCAACAATCCCCCCCAAGTCCATGCCCATGGGTCGTACATTCAAGCTCTCCTGCCTCACCCTTTCATATATTCCTTTTCTTCTTCTTTTTTAAATAATTAATTAATTAATTATTTTAACAATAAAAAATAACAATCCCTCCCTCTCAGACTTAAGACCCTTTATAATATTATAAAGGACAATGGGCGAAGGTCTCGAGCTCCTCTTGTAGGGGCACCAAATAGTCCCTGTAAAAAGTTTCAATATGTAAGTACGTAAGGGCTTTAAATGTTCTTTGTAAGAAGTAGCAAGGACTTGCTAAAAGACCTTAGAAAAAGGAATGTAAGAAGTGTTATAGCAATTAGTGATTTACAAGCTAAAAGGACTTCAGCATCTATCACCTCCCATTTGCTTGCTTGAGTCTGGTTTATAACATTTGTGAAGGTTGTGCTTTGCAGATTGTCTAGCCCTTTGAAAATGAATTGCTTCACAGGGAGTTCGTCCCTGGCTGAAGAGCTATACTGCCATCGAAGATAACCTTTAGCCTTGCGAATTTCTGTTCCTATTACTGCCAAGACATTCCTGCAGTCCTGCCCAGCCCCCTCTTCCTAAGGCTATTCCCTGCCAAACAAGAAACAAAGAGACTGCACCAGTATAAAAACCCAGCATTTAGACTCCATTGTAGGTTGGAGCATGTTAGAGACCTGCTCAGGGTCTGCCCAACTCCTGGCCATTATTAAAAATCCTTTGCTTAACTTTATACACCGCTTCAGAGTGTTCAATCTCACCTATGTAGCCGTAACATTTTGGAGGCCCCAGCGAGATGCCTCTGTAAAGCGGTGCCGCCTTTGGTGAGCCCCCGGGGCTTCGTGCGGTCCAATGTGTCTAGCTGACGTGTGGCAGGACAGCGGCCGCAAGCTCCGGTTGGGAGCAATTCCCTGCGCCTTCAGGAGACACTCGGGAGCTGCTAGAAGCCCTGACGGCCCAGTCTAGAGTAAGCAAAGGACAGAGGACAGCCTCGGCGACAGGTGAGTGGCAACCCATTTGGGCAGCAGACTTGGGCCACTGCCACTGAGACTTGGTCTCTTTTGTCCTCTGGATGCAGAGGTACATATTCCCGAACAGGGAATTTGTTGAAGCCAGCTCGGCTAGCTTCATTTGGATTGTATAGAGCTCTTTGGATCTTGGGGTTGTGCTGCCTGTAGCCGACGCTGTTCGTCTAATCTCAGAAGCCTAGGCGGGGTTTGGGTGGGATTGTTTAACCTCTGAGTGAATGTTAAGGTTAAAGCTTAAAAAAAGTTATTTCCTCCTTTTTGTTTGACTACAAAAACTTCGGTCTATGGAGTCTGAGTGGGCTCTAGCCTTGCAGGAGGAGAGGCCAAGCGGGCATTTGTTTGGCTTCCTTTGGGAGCTCCCAGCCCGTGTTTGTCTGCGCCGTGAGGGGGGAATTGCTCCTGTGCCTTGTGTTCCAGCTCCTAATTGTAATCCAAATTAAGTGCGTGTTTGTAGCAATCACCTTAGCCAACAGAAGGGGATGCCAGTCTAAGCCTGCACCCACAGTTCTTGACTGTGTGCTCCAGAATTTCCCCAAGTTCTGGGGACAAAATCCCTTCATGAACTCTGGCACCCTGGGAACATTCTGTAGGTCAGAGTGGCCTGCTTTTGGGGTCAGATAGCCCCCCCCTTGGGAGTACCTTAAATCTAAATATTATAAGTGTAAAATGGTGTCTCTCGGGAAGCAAAAATGCAACAAGAAAAAGGGAGAGGGTTATTGGGGGAAGTAGCAAGGCAGGAGGGAGCCATGCCTTGAAAGAGTGGCTTCTGCTCTGCACTTCTAAGGGAAAAGTGTTTTTTTAAGAAGAAGGAAAAAAAAAGGTATTATCTTGCAGATGGTTAGTTAAGGCCAAACAAATGTGGGTTAGTTTAACATGTTCTGTAATCTGGGAAGGCCCCTGGTTCCCAGCTCAAATTGCTATCTCTCAAACAGCTGCAGGCATGGGAGAGGGGGGTGGGCAACATGAAAACCAAGGCTATCAATATGGGCAGTGTCACAGAAAAAAAGCCTAGGACCCTCTGTGCTGCGTCCTGCTGCCTTGTAGCCCTGGCCAGAGGGATGAGGCTCCTTAAAAATTTCCCCAGAGAAATTGCTTGCAGCATTTCTTTCCACCCCAGGTAACTTCTAGCAATTCAGTTTGCATCTGAATACTCCCTGCTAGAGCTGCAAGGAGGGGCAATGTTAAATTTGCTAGCTAAGCGGCCATATAATCCCCTTGGTACAGGCTACAGAAACAGCAGAATGTCTGTCTCTTCAACATGGAGGAAAAAGAAAGTGACACTTTTAAAACTCAGGCCGCTCTTCTTCAAACTGGTGCAAACTGCTCGGGTGCCAATCAACAACACCTCTAAAGCTGTAACTAAAGGGCCTTCAATCTCCTCACTGCTTCAGCTGGGGGAATGTGCCTGTATCTTAAGGAAAAGTGTTGTTACACATGAATAAAACTAATGTCCATTCTAGACATCCTCTTCAATAGGAAAGAAAGAGGAATAATCAGGTGGGCTGCTATAAGAATATAAAAAAATGCAAGCATCCTCCTGGTCAGGGAATTGTCCTGGCCAAACAAAAGGTTACCAATAAAATCCTAAATAGAATAGTAATAGGCCAAATAAAAGAACTGAAAAACTTCTCATGAAAGCTCAAAAGTGTATGTTAGAAAAGAAGAAGCAGAAGCAGGAAGCTTCAGAAAACTGCAGGATATCTACAAATCTAGGGAAATTTTAGCTGCTAAATACTGAGTTTGAGTAGAGTCCTTTACAGTGTGGAAAAGAACAAGAATTGGAAATGGATTATGGTTAAATCTGAATGGGTAAATATATGGAAAGTTTGTGAATGTTGCAGAAGGTCTGTGGAAAGTCATAAAAATGTATAGAAAGGTTGTGAAAGTTTTAAACCTGGGAAAAGGAAACCTCAACTACTTGTGGTCTAATTGTATGGTTACTGTACCTTTGTATTGGCATTTAGCCTTGGGACCTATGAAAGGTCATTTGGAATTCCCTGTGTTGGAATTGGCATTAGCCATTGGGGACCTAGAAAAGGTCTAGAATTCTCTGTATTGGTATTAGCCATATAATCTGAAAGGAAAATTGAGGTTCCCCAGAGAGAGTTAAAAAGAAAAAAAAAGAAAACTTCACATGTAGGAAAGTGAACAAAAGAAAGTATAAGGCATGGAAATGCAATTTTAGTAAATATTAGAAGGACAAGGATTTTCCTTCACACTGTATATTTTTTTCCCTACCTGATCCCTCCAGAATTTGGCAATTTAAAGAAGTAAGTAATGACATTAGGTTTCTTTGCATAAAACTAAAAAGACCAGTTGTTAATAAAGGTATTGTTAACCAAGACTTTGACTGGAATAATATGCCTGAAGGAGGCATGCTTAGGCTCTGGTTGTTACCAGGAAGCCCTAAGGAACTGGATTTAACTTTTGAAGCTAAGAAAAGCCCATGAGAAAAAAGGCCTGGCACCTTGGTTGGTTGTGCAGTTCATGGCAGTCTTTCCAGGGAAGGAACGAAGGTTGCTTTCCTGAAAAATGGCTAGAAGGAACCTCAAGACACAATGAAAAATCCAAAGGACTTGGAAAAAGCAGGTGTTTACAGGCAAGGCTGAATGGCAGGTGTGTGGCTCAGCTTCTGTGCCCTAATGGGCAGACTAATAGTCAGCATGAAGGTTCCTTGTATAAGTTCCAGCAAAGTAGACTTAAAAATCATATGTGGTCAGTCACTGCTCTTGTTGTGTTTATGCGAATGAACAGGCTAAATTAAAACTGTATTTAATGCAGTTCCTTTAATAACAAGGAGGGTAATCTTAAGGAGAAAAATCATGACTCGAGGAAAATCGCAATGCTCAGTGCAGCTAACTGTCTATAAAGTTTGTCTTCACTTAAAAGTTAAACCAGGTCTGTGACATTATCAAGGATGCTCAATTTACAGGCAAGAAGAATGTCAAGTGCCTTGCAACTGAATGTCTTCCCAATAAGACAGTCTCTCCAATTTAAAGACTAGTTTGTAAATTATGTTGTGTGAATTAACATGTGTGTTCTTTCTGTTTTCATAGGGCATAAGTCTATGATCTCATTACCTGAGTAATTGTCTGTACTTATAGGCCTCACTTAAGAAGCCCATCTGCAGTGCCGCCTCCTAAGACTCGACGGTTTGGCTGAATTAAGTGGTTGGGTTGGTAAAGTATGGGGTAGTCTGTGAGCTTCACTTTAAAAACTGATTTCTCTTTTCTATCCTAATGGCTTGGACAGAAAAGGGCCTAAAGGTCTGAGAGGGGGGAAACCTAAAATATTTCCCTCAGCCCTAGCTAAGTATAGTGAGCAAAAGAATTTTGGACAGGTGTGACATGCCCTGCACACCTTCCTCCAAAGAAGCCATTTCTTTTCCTAATGTGGGACATTGAAAAATTAATCTCTGCCTTTTGTCGTCTAGTGGTTGTGGGTTAAATTATGCCTTTTAACCCTGTTGCCAAATCTGTTGCCTCCAGAATATGACAAGGATGCCAACTTGTCCAACAGTGCCAGCCCTTGGAAACCAAGCATGCCGCTGCCTGGGGACAGCCAACTGACCTGGACTATGCAAAATCCTTCCCCATAAGGGAGGGCCGCACTCCCCTCCACCCCAACTCTTATTAGAAATTCCTAGACCCAAGGGTAGGTAGGACGACGACCATGTTCAGCTTGAAGCAGCTAGAAGAGCACGAGACCTTCGCCCATTGTCCTCTTATAAAATAAAAGGTCTTAAGTCTAAGGAGGGGAATTATATAGGGGCTTCAGCCATTCCTTATAAGAAAAGAAAAAAAAAAACTGGGAATTAGGCTAATTCCTCCCAAGTATACTGCACTACACTGAAAAAAGGGTAAGGCAAAAATAAGTAAAGTGCCATAAAATTTTCTATCATTTTGAATGTAGCGCTTTCTTTGTTGGGCATTTCCTTAATTGCTATTAATCTTTGACTAGTTTTCAAAGCTGTAAAACTTATTTTAGTCAGTTCCTAGTTGTTAATTTAATGTTTCCATAAGGGTCTGGAAATTTGTTTTCCACCATCTTGCTAACATTCCATTTGCTCTTCTTATTAATCATTGAATCTACAATGCATGGCACATAGCAAGTGCTTAACAAATGTCTGCTAAATTAAATTGTAAGTGTAAGATATGTTGCTGGTATTTTAATAGAAATTGCATTGAATCTATGAATTGCTTTAAATAATGTGGACATTTTGGAAATGTTAATTCTTCCCATCTGTGGATGTGGTGTGTGCTTCCATTTATTTGTGTCTTTCTTAATTTCTTTCTTCAGGGTTGTGTAGCTTTCCGAGTGCAGGTCTTTTGCCTCTTTGGTTAAGTTTATCCCTGAATACTGTTGTTTTTCTTGTTGCTATAGTAAATAGAATTTTTTTTCTGGTTTCTACCTCTAATGTTTTGTTGGTATATAGAAACGCTTTTAATTTCTGAATATTAACTTTGTGCCCTGCTGTTTTGTCAAATTCACTTATTTGGTCAAGTAGTTTTTTCATAAAGTCTGTAAGGTTTTCTATGTATACTATCGTGTCTTCTGCAAGTGGTAACAGTTTTGTCTTCCTTACCAATTTGAATGTCTTTAATTTCTTCTTTTCTAATTGCTGTAGTTAGAACTTCCAACACTGTTAAAAAAAAAAAAAAGGAAAAAAGTGAACATCCTTATCTTGTTCCTAATCTCAGAAGGAATGTTTTCAGTTTTTGTCCATTGAGTAGAATGTTGGCTTCAGGTTTCTCATAAATAACCTTAATTATGTTAAGGTATGCTCCCTCTATTCCCATTTTGCTAAGTGTTTTCATCATAAATGGGTGTTGTACTTTATCAAATGCTTTTTCTGCATCTATTAATATGATCATGTGATTTTTGTCATTCATTTTGTTTAGGTAATGTATTATATTTATTGATTTGCGAATATTAAACCATCCTTGTGTCCCTGGGATGAATCTCACTTGATAGTAGTGTATAATCTTTTTGATGTATTGCTGGATCCTGTTTGCCAATATTTTGTTGAGAATTTTAGCATCTATGTTCATCAGCGATATTGGCCTGTAGTTTTCTTTCTTTGTTATGTCTTGACCTGGTTTTGAAATTAAGGTAATACTGGCCTCATAGAAAAAGTTTGGATTTTTTCCCTTTTCTTGAATTTTTTGGAATAGTTTGAGAAGGGTAGAAGTTAGTTCTTCTCTAAATATTTTGTAAAATTCACCTGTAAAGCCATCCGGTCCAGGGCTTTTGTGTGCCGGGAAATTTTTGATTACTGTTTCAATTTCCTTCTTTGTTATTGGTCTGTTAAGACTTTCTACTTCTTAATTCTGTTTTGGAAAATTATATGTTTCTAGAAATTTGTCCATTTCATCTAGGTTGTCAAGTTTCTTGCCATATAGTTGTTTATAGTAATTTCTTACAATTCTTTGTATTTCTGTGTTATCAGTCATAATATCTCCTCTTTTGTTTCTAATTTTGTTTATTTGGGTTATTTTTTTCTTAATAAGCCTAGAACCAGCCCCTGCTTTTGTTAATCTTTTAAGTTGTTTGTTTAGTCTCAGTGTCATTTAATTCTGCTCTAATCTTAATAATTTCCTTCCTTCTACTTGCTCTGGGCTTTGTTTATTATTGTTGTTCTAGTTTTTGTAGCTGTGGGGTTAAATTTTTGTTTGGAGTTCTTCTATCCTCTTTGGGTAGGCCTGTATTGCTATGGACTTTCCTCTCAAAACTGCTTTTGCTGTGTCCCTTTTGGTTTTGGGCTGTTGTATACTCATTATCATTTGTTTCTGAAAACTTAATTTCTTCCTTGCAGCTCCTGAAAGCTAGCATTATAAATACCCAACTCCTTATCCTTGCTACTTAGCCCCTCCTGAAAACCAGGGTTTAAAACCCTACTTATAGTCCCTAGATGTCCCTAATAGGTTTAGTCCAGGGACTAGAGGGGGGATTATGTAGGGGCACCAAATAGTCCCTGTAAAAAGTTTCAATATGTAAGTACGTAAGGGCTTTAAATGTTCTTGTAAGAAGTAGCAAGGACTTGCTAAAAGGCCTTAGAAAAAGGAATGTAAGAAGAAGTGTTATAGCAATTAGTGATTTACAAGCTAAAAGGACTTCAGCCTCTATCACCTCCCATTTGCTTGCTTGTGTCTGGTTTATAACATTTGTGAAGGTTGTGCTTTGCAGAATGTCTAGCCCTTTGAAAATGAATTGCTTCACAGGGAGTTCGTCCCTGGCTGAAGAGCTATACTGCCGTCGAAGATAACCTTTAGCCTTGCGAATTTCTGTTCCTGTTACTGCCAAGACATTCCTGCAGTCCTGCCCAGCCCCCTCTTCCTAAGGCTATTCCCTGCCAAACAAGAAACAAAGAGACTGCACCAGTATAAAAACCCAGCATTTAGACTCCATTGTAGGTTGGAGCATGTTAGAGACCTGCTCAGAGTCTGCCCAACTCCTGGCCATTATTAAAAATCCTTTGCTTAACTTTATACACTGCTTCAGAGTGTTCAATCTCGCATATGTAGCCGTAACACTCTAGCTGCTTCAAGCTGGACGTGGTCGTCATCCTACCTACCCTTCGGTCCAGAAATCCCTAATAAGAGTGAGGGTGTGGAGGGGAGGGTGGTCTTCCCACATGGGAAAGGATCGTGTAGACTCTAGGTTGGTTGGCTGTCCCCGGACAACGGCATGCTTGATTTAACAGGCTGGCATCCTTGTTGTACTCTGGAGGCAAAAGATTTGGCAACAGGGTCAAAGAACATCATTCTATCCATAACCACTAGATGATAAGACAGGTATTAATTTTTCAATGTCCCACATTAGGGAAAAGAAGGGCTTCTTTGGAGGAAGGTGTGCCAGGTACATCTCACCTGTCCAAAATCCTTTTGCCTATTATACTTAGTTTGGGCTGAGGGAAATAGTTTAGGTTTTCCCCCTCTCAGGCCTCTGGGCTCTTTCTGTCCAAGCCTTTAGGGCAGAAAAGAGAAACCAGTTTTAAAGTGAAGCCCACAGACCACCCCATTCTTCACCAACCCAGCCACTTAGTTCAGCCAAACCATTGAGTCTCAGGAGGCAGCAATGCAGACAAGATTAAGTGAGGCTTATACGTACAGAAAATCACTCAGGTAATGAGATTGTAGGCTTATGCCCTTTGAAAACAAAACATATGTTAATTTATGTATCATAACCCACATACAAGTCTCTAAATCTGTAGGACTGTCTTATCGGAAAGACATCTAGTTGCAAGGCATTTGACGTTCTTCTTGCCTGTAAATTAAACATCTTTGATAATGCCACAGACATAGTTTAACTTTTAAATGAAAACAAATTTTAAATGAAAAGAAACTTAAGACGGTTAGCTGCACTACTTTATAGTCTACCACTGAGCATTGTGATTTTCCTTGAATCACGATTTTTCTCCCTAAGATTACCCTCCTTGTCATTAAAGAGACTGTATTAAGTCCATTTTTAATTTATCCTGTTAATTTGCATAAACACAAAAAGAGGAGAAAATGATCACTTATGATCTTTAGTTCTCCTTTGCTGGAACTTACACAAGGAACATTTAGGGTGACCTTCAGTCTGCCCTTCAAGGCACAGAACAAGAACCACATACCTGGCATTCAGCCTTGCCTGTACACACCTGTCTTTTCCAGGTCCTTCTGGTTTTCCATTGTGTCTTAAGGTCCCATCTAGCCATCTTTCAGGAAAACAACCTTCATTCCTTCCTTGGAAAGATTCCCATGGACCGCGCATCCATCCAAGGTACCAGGCCTTTTATCTCGTGGACTTTTATTACCTTTGAAAGTCAATCCCAGTTCCTCAGGGCTTTTTGGTAATAACCAAAGCCCAAGCATGTCTCGTTTAGGCATGACATTCCAGTCAAAGTCTTAGTTAAAAAAAAAAAAGTATATTAACAACTGGTCTTATTAGTTTTATGCAAAGAAACTTATGTCATTACTTACTTCTTTAGAATGCCAAACTCTGGAGGGATCAGATAGGGGGAAAAATATACAGTGTGAAGGAAAATCCTTGTCCTTCTAATAGTCACTGAACTTACATTTCTATTCTTTATATTTTCATTTTTTCCCCCACTAATTTTTTTTCCATTACAATTGTCCCACTTTTATCCCCCTCTTGCTTCCCTGCACCCTGCCCCCCCTTCTCCCACATTCAGTCCCCACCCAGTTGTCCATGTCCATGGGTCATTTATACATGTTCTTTGACTAGACCCTTCCCCTTCTTACCCCCTTCTCTCCCTCCCATCTCCCCCTTTGTGACTGTTAGTTTATTCCTTGTTTACATACCTCTGGTTCAATTTTGCTCATTTGTTTGTGTTGTTCATTAGTTTCCTGTAATAGGTGATAGCATAAGGTATTTTTCTTTCGTTGCCTGGCTTATTTCGCTAAGCATAATTCTCTCTAGTTCCAATCATGTTGTTGCAAATGGTAGAAGTTCCTTCTTTCTTTCAGTACTTATTCATTGTCATTTTCCCCCTTTGTACTCGTGTTCCTCTCTTTCTCTCTTTGTTTCTTCATCTTCTTAAAGCAGACCCTTTAGCATCTCTTGCAATGCTGGTTTGGTGGAGATGTATTCTTTTAGCCTTCTTTTGTCTTGGAAACTGCTTATTTCACCTTCCATTTTGAATGACAGCCTTGCTGGGTAGAGTATTCTTGGTTGTAGGCCTTTGTTTTTCATTGCTTGGAATATTGTTTGCAATTCCCTTCTGGCTTGTAGTGTTTCTGCTGAGAAATCTGATGATAGCCTTATTGGAGCTCCCTTGTATGTTATTAGTTGTTTCTCTCTTGCTGCTTTTAGGACTCTCTCTTTGTCTTTCAATGTTGCCATTTTAATTATGATGTGTCCTAAAGTGGGCTTGTTGGGGTTCATCTTCATTGGGACCCTCTGTGCTTCCTGGACTTGCGTGACTGTTTCCTCCTGTTAGGGAAGTTTTCTGTCATTAGTTTTTCAAAGAGCTTTTCTATCCCTTGCTCTTCTTCTCCTTCTGGAATTTTATGATATGGATATTATTACGTTTCATGTTATCCTGCAGCTGTCTTAGAAGTCTTCAGTCTTGTTCAGTCTTTTTTCATTTTGTTGCACTGTCTGGGAGTTTTTGTCTACATTGTCTTCCAGCTCGCTGATCCGATCTGCTTCCTCTAGCCTGCTTTTAATTCCTTCTACTGTGTTCTTCAATTCAGAGATCGTATTCTTCATTTCCTCCTGGCTCTTATTGATAGCTTCTATGTCCTTTTTCATGCTGGTGTAGTTCTTAGTAAGTTCCTTGTAGTTTTTCTGGAGTTCTCTGTAGTTTCCCTGGGGTTCTTTGTAGTTTCCGCTGAGCTCATTGACCTTCTCCATAACCCATGTTTTGAATTTCATATCTGATAGTTTGCTCCCTCTATTTAATTTAGCACTGTTTCTGGGGATTCTACCTTTCCTTTCGATTGGGGGTTGTTTCTTTGGCTCCCCATTTTTGTGACTCTTATTGTTTGTTGCTGCTTCTTAGAAGGATCTGCACCTCCTGGATCTGCCTCTGGCGGCATCAGATCCTGTACTAGTCTGGGCCTAGGCAGCCTGTTGGAGACTTCCAGGGATCTACTGACTTTGTCTATCTTCTTTAGTTGTTAATCTATTCAATCTGTGATTAGCTGTCAGGCTTAAGGACCATGGGTGTGGCAGCTTAATTCCTGTAGGCAAGGCTTTTGCTTCTTCTCAGGCTGACACCACTTGGTGGGGAATGGTCTGCCTGCAGTGTGGGGATGAGTCAGCCTTGGGACCCAGCCGGCTGCTTCTCCAGCTCTCCCATCAAAGCCACCACACCAAACTCTCCCCAAGCATCTCCAGTCCTCTTTGCTTTCCCTCTGCTTGAGCCCAGGGTAAGTGGGGACAAAATATTTTCATATGTGATCTGCTTAAGAGCTCTTTTTCTCCAGCTGTTTCTCTCTGGCTAGCAAGAAACCCTGTGGCTTTTTGCTTTTCTCAGCTGGATACTATTTTACTTTCCACTCTGTTGTTGTAGGCTGGGAAGCTCAGCTGGGGGTTTAGGTTCTGCCCTTCCCAGGGGGAATCACCAGCTGCTGATCTGTTTCTCAGTCCCTTCAGCTGCCACCCCTGTGAGCCCAGCCAGCCCTTCTGCGTCTCCACACTCCCTATCAGTCACGTTGTGATGTAGCGGCCTTTTCTGTCTCTCTGTGGTTATAAGACTTCTCTGCAGCTAGTGTTCAGTTGGTTATTCCAGAGATTTCTCCAAAAGTAAAAGTTGTAAATCCAGACTAATTCTGGGAGGACGTTAGTGTAGCTTCCACTTACTCCTCTGCCATCTTGTTTCTCTCATCCACCCAATTTTAACTCATTAAATTATATTTATTTGTTTATCTTTGTACTACTCAATGCACTTTGACCCCTCTTGCCAGATTTGTTTGCTTTAGATGCTATCTTTTGACCCCAACTACTAAAGACAAGAAAACCAACATATTTACATTATGTATCATCTTATTCCTTTCTTCTCCTACTATTTTTAATTATATCATTTCTACTCCATCTAGGTTTATCATCATTACATTTGTTCTGTAACCATAATCACTCCAGTTGTTTTAGTCTTTCTCCTTAATTTACATAGATTTGACCCTAATTGCTAGACTTTTACTATAGGTTTTTCCCTGTGTTTCTGTCACTTTTGCCTTTATCTCTGTGGTTGTTAAATTTCTTCTACATTTTCCCTAAAGACTCACAGCTCATATTTCAGCTCATTCTTGTCTTGCCATCTTTTTCAGGAGCTCTTGCTTAATTTCTTCATTAAAATTTTCTAATCTATGGTGAAATATTTGGTGACAATTTTATATATTTTTTCACCTGAGTTTTCTTTATATGCCATGCATGTTTCAGATCCCATTTCTCCTTTTTTTAAAAACCAGTGTTTACCTCTTGTACCAGTTTCATTTTGATTCTCCATCTTTAAAGTATTTCAGGTTTCATCGAACCAGTTATTTGCAGGAGGTTCATCTAGGACAAGAGCATGATTGTCTTCTCTGAGATCAAGAATTTTCCGTATGGATCAAGTCATTAGGAAGAGGTAGCTCTGGGGCTGTTGAAAGTAAAGTCTCTCCTCTCCCTGCTGCTCTGGGGCAGACTCACTTCCAGTGTAACCTTGGGGACAGATTACCTTCTGAAAATATGACCTGTCTCTGTGAATCCTTGTTTGGACCAATATCTCTATGCTGCTTATTAAGGATTTCCTGTCTCATGGTGGCTCCTGCTGTCAACTTATACATGCATCTTATCTTTCAGAAATATACAACTTTGTTAAGAGGGCAGGTCTCACATTATGTGCTCCTCCCGCAATAAAAATTCACACACACACACACACACACACACCCTCTCCCTTTGTGGAATTAGATGTTATCTAGTGCTTACTTTGGAATGCAGAATCACAGCCAGAGAGTTCTTGGAAAATTAACAGAACAGACTGTCAAGCATAAAATCAATTTACAAATTCATGGAGCTTCTCTCTGTGAAGGAGTTAGAGTCCAGTATACTGCCAAGCTTGGTTTGGACATAGCTTCTAGTCAGGTTCAGAAAGGCAAACAACTCCATGTTCTCTGCCAGCTTTCCTGAAAATTCTTACTAGACAACATAGGGAGCAAAGGAACACACAACACAATTTCTTTCTGTCCTGACAACTGAACTTGTGCCTATTGAAAGAGAAATGAGTGACACAAAAATGCTTAAATCACATCCATTGCATCTTTAGTTGAAGTGGCTTTTTTTTTTAAGTATATTTTTATTATTTGTTTGTTTATTTATTTTTAGAGAGAGGGGGAAAGGAGAAAGAGAGGGAGAGAAACATCACTGTGTGGTTGCCTCTTACTTACGCCCCCAACTGGGGTCCTGATGTGCAACCTAGTCATGTGCCCTGCCCGGAAATCGAACCAGCAACACTTGGTTTGCAGGCTGATGCTCAACCCACTGAGCCACAGCAACCAGGGCTTGAAGTGGCTTTTTATGATTAATTTGCTTAGTGTTCATCACACTCAATTGTATTTTCCATATCTTTCTTATTTTATTTTATTTATTTTTTGGTTTTTCAATTACAGCTATCCCATTTTTCCCCCCATTGCTCTCCCCCACCCAGCCCACTCCTTCTCCCACAATCATATCCCTCCCCATTGTCCATGTCCATGAGTCATTTATACACGTTTCTTGACTAAAACCTTCCCTTACTTATCCTCCTTCTCTCCCTCCCCCTCCCACCTATTGACTGCTATTCTGCTCTTTGTCCTATTTAGTTCATTTGTTTATGTTGTTCTTTAGTTTCCTGTATTAGGTGATATCATATGGTATTTTTCTTTCTTTGCCTGGCTTATTTCACTAAGTATAATTCTCTCTAGTTTCATCCATGTTGTCACAAATGGCAGGAGTTTCTTCTTTCTCTCTGCTACATAGTATTCCATTGTGTAAATGTACCACAGTTTTTTTGATCCACTCATCTACAGATGGGACCTTATTTTCCATTTCTTTTGCCTGTCTTCTGAACTAGATGATAAACTCTATGATCACAAGAATGATGCTTGTTTTGTTTACTATTGAATCTCCATATATCTCTCCAATAATTAGGGCTCAGTGCTTACTAAACTTGATTGTCTACCATTCAAGTTGCAATTCTGGTTCTGGATGGGAGTTCGTGCTTAGCTATATATTTTTGAAATATCTTCAATAGATGTGGTCTATGTTTACAAAGAGAAATTTGTTTTAAAAATGTGTTATACCATCAGTACTTACAATATGGTATTGACTTGAAAAATGAAGATACTTGAAAAAAAAAACAGAAAATAACACACTGTATCTTGAGGTCCTGTTTTCAGGTCCCCACTTTCTTCACTTTCCAGAAATTTCACCCACTGCCATGGCTTCAATTATTACCTATATGCTAATAATTTACAAGTCTGTATATTCTGAGTTCAAGAATAATTTATTGGATGCCTACAGATTGCATATCCCACAGATATTTCATATTTGAAATCCTATATTTCTCCCTCATCTTATATTGTTAGCTTGTTACAAAATCCTATTGATTTCACTTCATTAATGTTATAAATGTTAATATTTATCAGAAAAATACATACACAAAATAGCAAAGCAATTAATAAAGAGTTTGTCATGGAAATGAATAATTTTCCCTCTTGCTCTTCCTTAAACTCAGTAACACTCTCTAGAAACCAGAGTCAATTTTTCTTTACTTTTTAAAAATTTTAGCTCCTTCTCATGCAGTGGTTCTCAATCAAGGATGATTTTTCTCTACCAGGGGACATTTGTCAGTGTCTGGAGACAATTTTGGTTGTCACGACTGAGGACAATGGCACTACTAGCATCATATGGACAGAGGCCAGGGATCCTACAATGTGCAGGACAGTTTCTAGCCCAAAATATTAATAATGCCAAGACTCTGTTCCTGTGGTTATTTTCAAATTGCCAAAAATATCCTCCTACCACTAATGACCTTCTGATATGAAAATAGGACAGTTTACTCATTTATTTTATAATTATTTCCATCCCTCTTTTATTCCTAATGTTTATTGTGTTCTTATTTTAATTTAATCATACAGTCAAATAGTTTTTATTGAATACCATTGTATACCAGACAGTATTCAAAGCATTTAGAATTTGGTAGTAAACAAGACAGCAATAACCTTTGTTAAGCTTTCTTTCTTATGGATGTAAATGATATACATAAACCTTTATATTGTCTCATAAACTTCCACCAGGATTTGTTCATTTCCTACATTATAAAATGAGGATATCAGCTCTGCTATCATTTCTGCTGTCTTTTATCATCTTCTCTATTCCACGTTCTGTCAGCTATATTTTATTAATTCTCATGTTTAGTTGAAATTTTATCCCCATGGGTGAATCATTTTCTAAAACTGTACAAAATAGATTCATGTGTTAGGACACTACTTGTCTCAACAATGACCAGCATTTATATGGTCATAATCATCTAAATACTGTTTATGATTTCAATGTAAAGAGTTGAAAGCAGAAAGCTTTAATGGGAGGCTCAATTGTCATAAAACATAATGTAAAAGTAAACTGGAACATACTGGCAGAGACAGAGAGAGAGAGAGATAAAGCAGTAATCTCAGCAGCATTTTGTCCATTAGAAAGGCAAGGTCCCCATGCTTTCAAGACCCCATGAGGGATCCCGTTTTATGATGATAGCACCTGACTCCTTCAGGTGTGCTCACAAGTTCAATCTAGGCCTTTCTTGGGGATGTGGAAGGGTTACCTTTATATTCATTTGGTCAGTTCAGACTTTTCTGGGAGTCATGTAGCCATTGTCAATTTAAATACTGTCTTCTGGCTTGGTAGAGTTACGGTAACTTGTAAATCAATTTTAACCAGGTAAGGGTGTATCTTACCCTGTAAATATTTACTTAGTAAATTAGGAGCCAGCTCAAGCCTGCCTCATCCTATGTGGCATGGTCAGATCCAAACCCACTTTGGTGGTTCCTTCCCTCCATATACCTGACTGAGAGTCACTCCACCCACCACATCTTGTATGCTGTTGTATAGGTGTTTCCAGAACAAAATAAAACAGCTCAGGCAAGAAATACACACCCACAAAAATAACCACTGCCCACTTCTGGCCAAGATGGAAGAGTAGACAGACATGTTGCATCTCCCTCCACAAATGAGAGGGAATACAACTGCCTCAGGACTAGAGACAGGCAGAGGTACTGGAGGATCAGGATGCATGGAAGTCCAGAAAACGAAGGTGTAGGGAGGAGGTGCTCATCCAGACAGGTGGGAGGGGTGGAGCCGGGGCAGAAGGGATGCAGTGTGGTGGTGGCAGCAGCAACAGCAGTGGCAGCAGCAGGTTGGCAGAAAGTGCAGTCACACGTTTTAAAATGCAGCTAGAGGGGCGCCAGTCCCGTGAAGAAGTGGGAGAGGTGCTTGGAAATGGGGCAAGTGCTGGGCAGACAACATTGTTCCCTCTCAGACTCCTCCCCCACATACAGTGCCATAATGTGGTGAAACAGGTCGCCTTGTACTGACAAATCCTGAAAGGCTCCGCCCCTTACAACATAACAGGAGCAATAGCTCTACCTGGGACATGGAGGCAAACAAACACAGGAGCCTGTCGAGACGAGGAGACAAAGAAGTATGGCCAAAAAGGGGAACAGATCAAGGTTCCAGTGGATAACTAAGTGACAAGGAGATAGCCAACCTAACAGATGAGGAGATAGACAACCTAACAGATGCAGCATTCAAAACACTGGTGATAAAGATGTTCAAAGGCTTGACAGATATGCTGGAGTATGGCAAACACCTAAGAGAAGAACTGAAGGCTATGGTAAGTGAAACGAAGGGAAAAAAAGAACAAAACCAATAGTGAAGGAAAGTAAACTGGGCTTCAAATCGTTGATTTGGAACATAAAAGAAAAAAAACAAGTCAATCAGTGCAGAATGAAGAAACAAGAATTGAAAAAAATGAGAAAAACTTCCCAAATTTTGTGAAGGAGATGGAAATACAGGTCTGGGAAGTACAGAGGGTCCTGGGTGAGCTAGACCCAGAGGGGACCACACCAGGACACATCACGATTGAGATGCCAAAGGTGAAAGATAGAGACAGAGTCCTGCGGGCAGGAAGAGAGAGGTGGAGAGTTGCCTACACAGGGGAGCCTATAGGACTATCAGCTGATTTCTCAGAGGACACTTTGCAGGCAGGAAGGAACTGACAAACAGTATTAAATGTGATGAAAGGCAACCTGCAACCAGGACTACTCTATCCAGCAAGGCTATCATTTGGAATGGAAGGGCAGATGAAGTGCTTTCCAGACAAGGTAAAGCTAAAGGAGTTCATCATCACCAAGCCATTATTATATGAAATGTCAAAGGGACTTACTTAAGAAAAAGAAGATCAAAACTATGAACACTAAAATGACAACAAATTCACAATTATCAACAACTGAATCTGAAAAATAAAAACAAAATCCAACTAAGCAAACCAGAATAAGAACAGAATTATAGGTATGGGGATCACTGGGAGGGTTATCAGCTGGGAGGGAGGATGGGGAGAAATGGGGATATGGTGCAGGGATTAAGAAGCATAATCTGTTGGTACAAAATAGACAGGGGGAAATTAAGAATAATATAGGAAAGAGTGAAGCCAAAGAACTTATATGCACGACCTATGGACATGAACTAAGGGAAATGGGATTGCTGCAGGGAAGTAGGGTACTGGGCAGAGGGGAGCAAAGGGGAAAAAATTGGAACTACTCTAACAACATAATAAAATATACATGAAAAAAAGAACCCACCACCCACATCCGAACTATCTACAGCAAGTGAACCAGTATTAGTAAAGGTGTAAAGAGATTAAGACTACTGTAAGAAAGGAAAGAGAATATGGGATGAATAACTGGGAAAAAAAGATTTTTAAGAGGGTAGCGGGAGGAGCAATAATAAGAGTAGCGAATTGGGACAATGCAACGAGAGAAAGAAAGTAAAATTTACATCATAAATAAAAGAAGGGAGGGAAGAAGTGGAGTGAAGTAAGAGAAGGGAAGTGTATAGTATTAGGAGAGAGAGAATAAAAGAAGAAAAAGACAAGAAAAAATAGGAACCAAATGGAGAAAAAGTTTCATCACAGCACTATAGACAACCAATGAGCAAAGATTAGTATATGTGGGATGGGAATAAAAGGGGAAAAGAAAGAAAAGCTTAAGGGATTTCTAGAGGAAAGGGAAGTGATTTTGAGATGACAGAGGGAGAGGGAATACTAAGAGTGACAGCGAAAATCAGGCTGAGACAGGGGAAAATTTAAATTTAAAATGAAAGAAAGGGCTGGAGGAAAGTAAAATGGATAGGAAAGGGGAACGATAAAATCTGAGATTTGAAGTACAAAAATAGTGACGGTCTAAGAATAAAATTGAAGAAATGCAACAACCACCACTATATCCACAACCAATAAGCAAAGATTGATCAAGGTGGAGAGAGAATAAGAGTATGTTAAGAAAGGGACAATGAATGTGAGATGACTAATGACAAGAAAAATGGTTTAGAGAGGCTGGAGCAGGGAGAAATAGTAAGAGTGTGGAATAATGGAAACAAGTCATAGAAAGAGAGAAAATATAATTTAAAACGAAAATAAGAGGAGGAAATAAGATGGTAAAATGGAGTACTATAATATAAATACTAGTGACTTAATATGAACAATCTTGAAGGACAAGCAATGAAGGTTAAAAAGCTATGCAGGAGAGAAAATAATGCAAATCATGAAGAAGACTGCGGTGGAATTTGTCTCAGTATATGTAGTGTTACCACTTTCTTCTCTTCCTGGACCTGCCCCTGGTGATGTCAGATCATGTCACTGTCTGGGCCTAGGGAGACTATTTGAGACTACCAGCATCCACAGTCTGTGGCTGTCTCCTTTAGTTGTTAGTCTAGTCAATGTGATCAGCAGTCAGGCTTAAGCACCACAGGGTAGGGAGGAGTAATTCCTGTGGGTGGGGCAATTGCTTCCTCTCAGGCTGATGCCACTTGGAGGGGAGTGGTATGCCTGAGCAAGATGGATCCTGAAGTATGAGGGTAAATCAGCACAGGGACCCCATCAGCTGCTCCCTCAGTTCTCTCCCCAAAGCCACCATCCCCAGACTCTCCTCTTCCCCCCGTTGGCTGGAGCCCAGGGTAAGTGGGTGCAAACAAAATTATGTGCACTGGCCATTTAAGAATCTCTCTGTGACTCTAGATGTCTCTCCCTGGCAGGTAGAAACCCCGCCACTTTTCACAGCTGGATGCTATCTGGCTTCCTCTCCAGCTCTGATGCTATAGACTGTGGAGCCTTGCTTGGGGCTTAGACCCCACACTTCTCAGGGGGATCCCTCTGGCCACTGAAATGTTTCTCCATACCTTCAACTGCTGCCCATGGGTGCCCAGCCAGCCCTCTCACATCTTCTCCACACTGCATACCAGTCACGTTGTGATGAAGCTGTTTCTTCTGTCTGTCCCTGGTTATCCGGCTTCTCTCCAGCTATTGTTCATTTGGTTATTCTGGCTGATTTATCCACAATTTTAGGCAGTCCAGATTCTTCCTGGGAACAGCTCAACGCAGCTACCACTTACTCCACTGCCATATATGGATCTTTATCCCTTATTTTACTCTTAACATCGATTACCCCATTCTTCCCTTCATCTTCCCATTTCTTATTTTTGTTATTCTTTCTCTTTCCTTGTCCTTTTCCATGCTTTACTCCTTCAATTCATTATTGATATTATTTCTATCCCCCTCTCTCCTCTGATAATCACTTTTCTGCCCTTTGGTATTCTCTATTCTTTTTCTTTTATTTCCCCATTCCCCTAATATTCCATTTCTCTTTCCACTTTTACTATTCTCTGATCTTTTGTCATTGAAATTGCTGTTGTGTTGCCGCTGCGGCGGGGGGAGGGGGGGTTGTTGCTTGCTTTGGTTTCATTTTTTGTACTGTTCTTTGTTCAGCCAGAACTTGTACAAGAGCATATAAGACGTGGTGGGGGTGGAGCCTATCAGTCATCCAGCAAGAGGGAAGACCCCACCAACAAACAAAGGATTGTAAGCAATTACCATGGACAAATACACCAAGAAATTGGACATCCTGAGCAAAATGGATAAATTTCTAGAAACATACAATCCTCCAAAACTGAATCAGAAGGAAGCAGAAAACCTGAATAGATGGATAACAACTAGTGAAATTGAAGCAGTAATCAAAAAGTGGCCAGCACACAGAAGCCCTGGATCAGATGGCTTCACAGGTGAATTTTACCAAACGTTCAAAAAGGAACCAACACCTATCCTTTTCAGCTATTCCAAAAAATTCAAGAAGAGGGAATACTTCCAAACTCTTCTTACAAGGCCAGTATTATCCAAATTCTAAAACCATGTAAAGACACAACAAAGAAAATTATAGGCCAATGTCTCTGATGAACATAGATGATAAAATACTCAAGAAAATACTAGCAAACTGGATCCAACAATATATCAAAAAGATCATAGATCACGATCAAGTGGGTTTTATTCCAGGGATTCAAGGAAGGTACAATATCTGCAAATCAATAAACGTGACACATCACATAAACAAAATGAAACACAAAAATCACATGATCATATCAATAGGTGCTGAAAAAGCATTTGATAAAATCTAGGACCCATTTATAATAATTAAAACAAAACAAACAAACAAACAGCAAAGTGGGAATAGAGGGGGACCATGCCTCAACATAATAAAAGCCACACATGAAAAACATACTGCCAACATCATACTCAATAGGCAACAACTAAAAGTGTTTCCCTTAAGATCAGGAACAAGACAAGGGTTCTGCTTTCACCGCTCCTATCCAACATAGTACTGGAAGTTCTAGCCCCAGTGATCAGACAATGAAAAGAAATAAAAGGCATCCAAATTGAAAAAGAGGAAGGAAAGTTGTCATTATTCACAGACAACATGATATTATACATAGAATGCCCTAGAGTTCACCATAAATCTACCAGACCTAATAAATAAATTCAGCAAAGTAGCAGGATACAAAGTCAATATTCAGAAGTCCCTGGCATTTCTATACACCAATAACAAACTATCAGAAAGAGAAACTAAGAAAACAGTCTCATCTGCTATAGCAACAACGTTAAAAGAAAAAAATAAAGTACCCAGGAATAAATATTTAACCAAGGAGTTAAAACACCTGTACTCAGAAAACTATAGGACACCAAATAAAGAAATTGAGGAATAGACAAATAAGTGGAAGCATATACTATGGCCATAGATTGGAAGACTTAACATCATTAAAATATCCATACTACCCAATGCAATCTATAGATTCAACACAATTCTTATTAAGATGCCAATGTCAATTTCCACAGATCTAGAACAAATATTCCAAAAATTTATATGGAACAAGAAACAACCCTGAATAGCCTGAACAATCTTGAGAAAGAACAAAGTTGGAGGGATCACAATATCTGGTATCAGATTATATTACAAGGCCACTGTAATCCAAACAGTTTGGTATTGGCATAAGAACAGACATGTAGATCAATGGAAAAGAATAGACGGCCCAGAAATAAACCCAAGTATTTATGGTCAATTATTATTTGATAAAAGGAGCACTGGCATACAATGGCATAGAATAGTCTCTTCAATCAATAGGGTTGGGAGAGCTGGACTGGTACATGCAAAAAAATAAAATAAAACTAGACCACCAACTTACACCATACACCAGAATAGACTCAAAATGGACAAAATATTTAAATATAAGCCAGGATACAATAAAATTCTAGTGGAAAGCATAGGCAGTAAACTTTCAGGTATCTCACATAGCAATATTTTTGGTTCTGTACCTCCTAGGGCAAGGGAAACAAAGGCAAAACTTTAAAAATGAGACTACATCAAATTAAAAAGCTTCTGCACAGCTGAAGAAACCATCATCAAAATGAAAAGGGAACCGGTTGTATGGGAGAACATATTTGCCAATGATACGTTGGACAAGGGTTTAATCTCCAAAATATAAAAAGAACTCATATGACTCAACACCAGGAAGACAAACAATCCAATTTAAAAATGGACAAAGGACCTGAATAGATATGT
Source organism: Furipterus horrens (assembly GCF_987537825.1). Taxonomy (NCBI): domain Eukaryota; kingdom Metazoa; phylum Chordata; class Mammalia; order Chiroptera; family Furipteridae; genus Furipterus; species Furipterus horrens. The sequence goes on from NW_028327187.1 coordinate 58,408,053, forward strand.
CTCCAAGGAAGACATACAGATGACCCATAGACATATGAAAAGGTGTTCAACCTCACTAGTCATCAGAGAGGTGCACATTCAAACCACAGTGAGGATCTAAGTATGAGTTATCCACAATTAACAACAAACAACACTTAGTTATATTTGTTTAAAACATTTTTATTAATAGACAAAATTAGGCTATCAATATCTTTAGAGTCACATTTTCCATCCTTTCCCAGAGGCAATTGACATTATAAAATTGACGTGTATTTTTCAGCACCCACTTTTAATTTTGCTATAAAGATATGTATCCAAAATAACATATAGTATAATTTCATATGGTTAAAATTATATAAACGGCATTATATTGTATCTTTTTACAAGGTGATTATTTCACTCAACAGTAGGCTTCTGAGAAGTGTCTAGATTGATATATAGAGATCTAGTTCATTCACTTTTACTGCTTTATAAATTTTGTTATATAAATATATGGCACATTACTTATTCAAAAATCTACAGCAAACATCGATCATTAAAATAAGCAATAAGACAAGTAAGCATGCACTGTATCATTAATACTGATGTTCTGGAGGTCCTTGACAGTGCAATGAGTTAAGAAAAGGAAATGAGCTATAAAATAGTGAATAGTGAATAGGAAGAGATAATTTGTAAGCTATGTTTGTCTATATAAAAAGTCAGAAAGAAAAAACAGGCAAAATAATAAAATTAATGAAAAAGTTTAGCAAAGAAGCTTGACTAGAATGACAACGCTACATCAAGATCTTTTATACAAGTAAGCAACAATTGTTTTCTATTATATTTATTTTGAAATGGGAAATATATACATGTACAAAATTCACAAGGAACAAAAGGTAGTAAAAGAAAAATGAGTCATTATTTCTTTTTCCCAATATGTAACCATTTTCCAATACAAAAAAAAAAAAATGGTATGCCATTCTTTGTGTATCTTTACAAAGGAACTATATGACACTAAAATGTAAAACCATATATTATACAATGCAATAACATATAATACCTACAATAATATACACAACACAGAAAATTTAAAATTTCTGATTGATCAGATATACCACAATGAGATATCACTTCACACTAGTCAAAATGGCTATCATTAATAACTCAACAAACAACAAGTGCTGACATAGGTGTAGAGAAAAGGGAGCCCTAGTGCACTGTTGGTGGAAACGCAGACTGGTGCATCCACTGTGGAAAGCAGTATGAAATTTCCTCAAAAAACTAAAAACGGAACTCCCTTTTGACCCAGCAATTCTACTTCAGGGAATATAACCTAAGAATCCTGAAACACCAATTCAAAAGAAATTAAGTACCCGCCATGTTCATAGCAGTGCTATTTAAAATAGCCAAGATTTGGAAACAGCCTAAGTCCCCATCAGTAGATGATTGGATTAAAAAAAAAAATCAAACTGTGGTAAAAAACAAACAAACAAACAAACAAAAAAACAATGGAATACTACACAGCAGAAAAAAGAATGAATTCCCGCATTTTGCGACAGCATGGATGGAACTGGAGACTATTATGCTAAGTGAAATAATTCAGTCGGTGAAAGACACATACCATACGATCTCACGTATAAGAGGAATCTAATGAACAAAATATACTAAGGAGCAAAGTAGAACCAGAGGCATAGAAACATGAAACAGACTGACAGCTGTAAGAGGGGAGGGGGAGGTGCAGACTGATTGAAAGGTGAAGGGATTAGTCAAAGAGCATATATGAAGGACTCATGGACATGGACAATGATAAGGGGGCTGATTATGGAAGAGGAGGGCTGGGTGGAGGATGGCAAAGGGGGAAAATTGGGACAACTGTAATAGCACAAACAATAAAATATTTTTTTTAAAGAAATGACAGATATGTCCAGTGTGCTGGCACATGGGATATGGACAGTAGAGTTGAAGTAGCATAACACTATAGAAGAAGGTAAAGACCATGCCCATTGGCATAAGCAACAAAATAAGACAAATATGCAGAAATAACCCCAGAAAGAAATGTGAAAGATGGTTTTGAAGAAAACATCACCAAGCGGCAGAAAGAATCTAAATAAATATGCCTAAATGGGAAAATTGTAGATGCCAATTCTTGCCAATTAATCCATAAATTAAGTATAATTTTAATCAAGCACAAAAAATAAACCCTGCAATGAATGATTTTAGTATAATTAATCATACATTTAGAGAAAATCAGACAAAGTCTACCTCAGACTAAATGTATACACACACACACACACACACACACATACAAACACACAAAGGGGCTAAGCCTAGAAAGGAAACTGTATTTGTATTAATTAGATGGAAATACAAGCAAATGTTTTGTAATAAACTTGGAGTGTGAAAGACTGCCTTAAGTAAAATGAAAATATAAAAGTCCAATAGGCCTTTTTTTTTTTTTTTTTTCTATACGTAGAACAAAACTTGCTTTTCTCTCACAAAAATGAAGTAATTTTGGTGAGGGAAGAAACCAGGCCTCACTTTCCAATGGTACTAAATAAGCAGTGTGAGGGTTCCTATGTTTCCTGTGGGCCAGAATATGTTCTGAGAAGGAACCTGGGGCAAAGGCCCACTCATAAGCACCAACACACTCCTCCCTGCCATAGACCACCCAGGGGTCTGAGGTTCCTAAGTTAGAGGTTCCTGGAAGAAAGGAGTGTGCCTCAGGAGGGACTTCAACACTAGGAGACTACAGAAGGGATGCTGGGCTGGGTGCACGAGGATCGCAGAATGTGCCACTCTGCAGCATAAGAATGGAGTGGTAGAAGATGTTGGGTTAATTGATTATCCATTTAGGAAAAGAAGTAAAGTTGGATCACTACTTGCCAAAGAGTGGAGGGAAGTGACAGTGTGAGGTGGTGCATGCAGCATGTGTAACAGACGACAAGGGATTAGCCAATCCTCTGCAAGACTGTGCTGGACTCTGGAGTAGCACCCACCTGAATCTTAGGCCAATCAGTGGCCCCTAGAAGGGAGCAGGGAGCAAGTCCTCCACACAGCTGTCACTCTTAGCCAAATGATACTATGACAGCTTTGAGGATGGACTTGGTGAGGGTTGTGCCTCTCCGTGGGCGACACCTCAAGGTGAGGGGATTGTGGTCGAAACTGCTTTCTAGAGTGGCATATAGTGCCATGGTGAGGATGCAGAGTTTGAGACTGGATGTCATCAGCTGGGAAGCTGGATGTCTGCAACCTTGTCTGCACTTCTGGTGGGGGCGGGGGCTGTGTGTGTGAAACCAAGAATCCCCAGGAGAGGTAGCAGGCTGGGGAGGGTACTGGAAGTTAATGTGGTATCCACAGGCACCAAATGGAGATGTAATGATGAGATGAATAAGAAGTAAAGCCACGGTCCTTTCTGGGACTAGAAGGAAGCCGATCTGCGGCAACAGCTCCAGATTTACACAAGAGACAGCTTAGGCTGGGGCAGCCCCATTAGGGCAGGGCACCTTCCCGCAGAGGGTGGCAAGGTCAAGCTTTGGTGACCGTGTGAACTGTTTACCATTGGGAAACCCAGAAAGAGTCTCTGTTACTTGTAGCAGTCAGGTAGGTAAGTTTTGTGCTTGGAGGTCCCTTGCTGTTTCATTTTGAATTCAGTATGGGAGAGGGCGCCATAGTCTTTCCAGTGCTGAGAGCCTCTGAGTATCTTAACCGGACCCTGACTGGCATGCATGCTCCTGACTCCACATCCCCCGGCAGAATGCACTGGGAACTGGGCTCCTGCCCTGGCACAGCAGCCCACCAAGGGATAAAGGGCAGACCAGGGGCCCAAGCTCCCACGCACGGAGAGTGTGTTCGGAAAGGCGGTGCCAGAAATTGGAGTGGAGGCCCTTGACTTGGGCCAAGACCACATCATGCAGACACATCAATGCCAGCAGACCTCCCTGTGACAGGGATGGGCAGAAAGTCTCCAAGGCCCTCCCTGCACTGGGAGTCAGTTGTGGCCTGCAATCACCAAGTGCCTGCTTCAGAGATGGGGGGAAAGCTGCTTGGGGCAGGACACAAAGGGGAATTCAGCAGAGTGCAGAGGAACAGAGAGGCGTGTATTAATTTGGGATTCTGAGCCAGGAAGAAGGGGAAAACCCTCTGCCTTTGTGCTGAGACTGAAGAGGCTGAGTAGTAAAGTGTCACTGAGGACAGAATGGGCCAAGCGGAGGCAGGAGCTGTCTGTAGGGCAATGTTATGTGGAAAACAGATTGCCCAGCCCACCTAAGGTTTGCTTGGGAGAAAAAGATGGCCGCATTAACAGCTTTTAGGAAACAAGTCAGGGCCCAGAGCCAGCAAAAGAAGCCCGAGGGGGATGATTTTTGTTGGGGGATGTGGTGTCATTGCAACCCCAATCACATGCTGGCTGTCCAAGGTGCCAGGACCTGGGAAGAGGTAGCATCACCACTCCTGGCTGCAGGATCCCTGAGATGGCCTGGGGTCTAGCAGGCACTCATGCTAACTAGACAGCCTGAAGCACAGGGCATGGGTACAAGCAGGAGAGCTGTAACCTACATGCAACCCTAACTCTGGGAGAAGGGAGTGTGGGGAACCGCTCCTTGCGCTCCTTGCAGTTTAGGGAATTGTAGCCCCGCCAGGAGCCTGACTTGCTGCCTGCCCCGCCCCCCATCCCCGCGCCAGCCGCCCCCACCCCCACCCCCACCGGTTTGTCTTCAAGTCTCAACAAAAGGCTACACTACACGGGAGGCATAACGGAAAACCACTCAGAGGGTTTCCATGGGAATTGGATTTAAAGAATCCTTGTCATGCTTTAGAACTTGCTTTTCTTTTCTTATCTCTTAGTTAAGTACAAACAATCTCTAGCAAGGAAGGTATGAAACCTTGCACCTAATGCCAACGTGGCATCAAGATGCTTAATAGACCCTGACCCAGACTGGTCACTGTGCCCTCTGTACTGGTACTTGTAATCTATAATTGTTAACTGTAATCCAGGCACCTAAAAGCTGTTGATGATTCATGAATTTTGACCTTGTATCTCCCATACATACCCTTCTCAATAAAAAGCATGAGGAACGGAGGTCTTGCACTTTCTTCACTAGAGGGGACGGCCACCTCCTTTTTCCCCCCAGACAAAATACAGTGTCCTGGATAGATTTTTTCCACCGTGGTCATGAAACCTCTGCTGCACAGAATAGTTTCCAACCGAGCTGGGGCGTTGGAGGCAGCTTGGCCTCAAGGGAGAAAGACTATGCTCTCTATAGAGGAGAAGAGTCAGGAGGCAGAGCACTTAGAGAGCAGTGATGCCTGGGACACAGCAGCCCAGAGCAGCATCCCAGGAGACCAGGAGAAGTCACCGGGCACAGAAGCAGTACTGTCCAAAGGAAGCTTCTTGTCCACTGAGTTGGCCAGAGCTTTGAGGAACAGGACCATAGCTTGACACACCCAAGACATGCAGAAAACCTGGCTTTGGTGACACAGGGCCTAAGGCTTGCTGACATGGGCCTGGAAATGAGTTGCCTATTTCCATGGGGTGGTTCAGTGGGTAGGGCTGGGCTCTTCCTTTCCCCCAAGGGCTGCCGGGAGTTTGGATGGAGAGGATGAAGTGTCTCCTTGATCAATGGACCAACCACAGCCATTCCAAGCACCTCAGCAGCTGCTCTACCACCTCCTGCCCAGGAAGTTTGTGGAGAACTCCACTTTTCTTCCTGGATCCCACTGAATGTACCAGGGATGGTGCAGAAAGGTAGCTCCACCAAGGGAAGCAAGGGCCAACCAACTCCTCTCACTCCCCCAGGAATTTGGCCTTGGGATCCCAAGGAAGGGTGGGGGCCTGGAAGTAGGTTTAATGATTGTTTCCCAGAAGAGCGAGAATGACACAAAGTAGGCACGCAGCAAGTGGAAACCATTATTGCTATAACCGTCCGTTAAATACACAGGGATGGGATGCCCAGTGGCCCCCGAGGATGTGTAGAAAAACCCAAGGACACTGACATTTCTTTCTAGGCTGGCAGTCAAGGACAGGACAGCTTCATCAAGGGATTTCCTGTTCCAGGTGCCAGGCACTGTGCAGCCTGCTTCACAGGTGTTGTCTCTTTCAGTCCTCCCAAAATTCTATCCCAATTCCACCACACCCCCTCCACACCCTCACCTGTTCCCAGCCTCCAACCCTTTGTTGAGGTGCATCCTGAACATTGCAGCCTATCTCTACCCCTGCCTCCTGTGAGCACTGATAAGCATGCATCTGTCAGAGCAAATGCCTCCCTCCCTCCTTTCCTCCCCCTACCCTGCCCAGTTAGTTAGCACTTATCCTGTAGTTTTGTCTTTTTCTTCATGAAGACCGTCAACTCAAGAACAAGTAGCATGCCTCATTTTTGCCAGACAAAGCACACATATTTATTGATGAAACATATAAATGTAGACTTGGGTGGATGAGGTTAAGTCAGTACAGCACATAGAAAGGGAGTGCTCTTTTCTGATGAATAGGTTCACCATCCATCCGCTGGTGCAGAAGAAAGAGTAAACGGAAAAGAAAACCTATGCAGCAACAAATGCATTTTCAGCACAAAACAGTCCAGCTTAGACAGGGAGACCACTACAGGCAAGCATCCTTCATGATGCTTTATCCACAGCTGGCAACTGAAATGAGCCCTTTACCACAGGAAGAAGTGAGGGAGTGAGATTTACAATGCACATTGCCTGTAGACTACAAAACCAAGAAGTTACTCAAAGCTCTGTGGGAACCCCTGCCTGGCCAATAAGAGGAGTGTGGTCTTTGATTTAGCAAGCATAACTTTCACACCATGGTGTGGTTGGTGATTGGCTAAGGCTGGATCCTCTATAGCACCCACTGCAGAGTCTTTGAATGAGAACACAATAATGTGTTCACCAAACAGGTTTTGGGTAGATTCAGTCCCATTCTGTTTGAGGTGGCCATTTAAGAGGACAGGGTGTCCAGGAGAACCTGTCTGTTTCCGTTCCTGATAAAGAGGGACATGAATGAGAGCAGCATTTGGGGACCCAGCAATTTCCCTGCCAAGACTGGCTTTTCAGACAAACCCATCAAGGGTTTCAAAAGCTGAACCTCAGTACATCCACTTCCCTCTGATATCAAAGGAAACCTCAGGTCTGAAACGGACTTGGCAAGCATGTTATTAATAATTGTCATGCTTATTAACAAATTTAATCCGGCCTGCTGCAGAAATGAGTTGCAGCAATGTGACGCAGTTTCCTGACACAATTCATTGATGAACATCTTAATCTGGCACTGATTTTCCACACTGGCATCCGCATTATCCAGGGCACATAAAGCCTCCTTAAAAGTGGGCCCGGGAGTGAGGATCATGTTTCCAACAATGGAGAGGCTGGCCAAATGACTACTGATATTGTGGCTAAATGAAAAACCAGCATCCTTGGACTGAGCAGAAAATATGTTTCTCTGAATGAAAGGACACTTGGAGAGATCAAGAGCACAACTGAACATTTTAAAGCTTTTAGCACTCCAAGTATTTTTATGTTCGTACGGGAGTGGACGCTGTCTTGTTGGGTGTGTTCGAGTCACCTTGCCCCCACCTGAAGGTCTGTCTTCGGTTCCATCAGGGGCCCCAGGCTCAGTCCAATCTCCATCCTCACTCCAGGGCCAAGCCATAGTTGCGAAATCTAACCACATCTCGGGCTCCTCCTTATCCAGCTCTTGGTCATCTTCTCGTTCCTCTTCCTCCTCCTCCCACTTAGTTGTCTTTAACTTCATTTGAAATAATTTTGTTAGGTTGTATTATGACAGCTCTCATATCAGCATGCATTTTTTAAAACTTATAAGAATTGGTATATTTTGTGCATCCATTTTAATATTGAAGATGAAAGAAATTATGCAACTTTATTTGCATATTATGCTTTACTATTTCAAGAAAGGTATGGGGAATATGTAAGCATAGGTAGACATGGCTTGCCTTCTTGCACAATGAGAGCAAAACTTAAAACTAAACTACAGAACAACTGTATTCCAAAATTGTCAGGAAACTCTAGCTGTATGGAAGTCCAACAACCAAGGATTTAAAGTAATCATTTTCATCCATAAGGATTGGAGGGGCAGAGTAGCATGGAGATACACAGAGACATGGAGATGTGGAGACTCAGAACAGGCAGTCTCACACCTTCATGTGGTGGATAAAAATCAGGAGGGATACCTTGGGAGCAAGGGATCCCATCCCCACACCAGACCACACAGCCCAGGATTCCAGTGCCAGGAAGATATGCTCCCATAACTTCTAGTTGTAAAAACCAGTGGGGGTGGAGCAGTGGAAGAAACTGCAGGATTCTCATGCATCTCCTCTTAAAGGGCCCACAACAAACTTTGGACTTACACAGCCTCATTCCCTGTGGGCTCCATCACCAGAGCAGCAGCTGGAAGGGCACCGGTGGCATATGTGATGAAACTCAAGTGTCTGGCATCAGGGAAAGTGCCAAGGAACAGCTTCCTCATAGACAAACTCTAGATGCCAGGCAGCAGCACTGGCCCTTTCTGAGCCCTCCCCAACACAGAGCCACAGAGTGGTGACAGCATATCTGAGATGCCATCAACCGGGTTCATATGGGTTGCTCTGCCCTGAAAATTACCCAAGGCTCTGTCCCATACAACTTACAGGTGCACTTTTCTACAATAGGCCATGCTACTAAGAAAGGAAGTCAAAACAGCTCTACTTAATACATAGAAACAAACACAGCGAGCGTGCTAAAATGAGGAGACAAAAAATATGGCCCAAATGAAAGAACAGAACAAAACTCCAAAAAAGGAACTAAATTAAATGGAGATAAGCAATCTACCAGATGCAGAGTTCAAAACACTGGTTATTAGGATGTTCAAGAACTTATTGAATACTTCAACAGCATAAAAGAGACAGACAGAAAATGAAGCTTACACTAAGTAAAAAAATATTTACAAGGAACTAGCAGTGGAATGGATGAAGCTGAGAATCAAATCAATGATTTGGAACATAAGGAAAAAAGTATTCAATCAGAACAGCAAGAAGAAAAAAGTATCTAAAAAACTGAATATAGGGTAAGGAGCCTCTGACACAACTTCAAATGTACCAGCATTTGAATCATAGGGGTACTGGAAGGAGAAGAGAAAGAGTAAGAAATGGAAAACTTATTTGAAAAAACAATGAAAGAGAAGTTCCCTAATTTGGTGAAGGGAATATACATACAAGTCCAGGAAGCACAGAGAGTCCCAAAGAAGTTGGACCCAAAAAGGACCACACCAAGACACATCATAATTAAAATCTCAAAAGCAGCAAGAGAAAAGCAGGAAGTTACCAGCAAAGGAGTTACCATGAGATTATTGGATGACTTCTCAAAAGAAACTCTGCAGGCAAAAAGGGGCTGGGAAGGAGTATTCAAAGTGATGAAAAACAAGAACCTACAACCTACATTACTCCATCCAGCAAAGCTATCATTTAGAATGGAAGGGCAGATAAAATGTTTCCCAGACAAGGTAAAGCTAAAGGAGTTCATCATCATCAAGCCCTTATTATATGAAATTATATTAAAGGGACTTATTTAATAAAAAGAAGACAATAAAAACTATGAACAATTAAAACAGCAATAGTAAATTCACAACTATCAATAGTTGAATCTAAAAAACAAATTAAGTGAACAACCAGAACAGAAACAGAATCATAGACATGAAAACCACTTGGAGGGTTATCATTTGGGAAGGGCAGGGAGAGAATGGGGGAAAAGATGCAGGGATTAAGAAGTAAAAATTCTCTGGCCAAGATGGAGGTGTAGACAGACATGCTGCGTCTCCCTCCACAACTGAGAAGGAATACAACTACCTCAAAACTAGAAACAACCAGAAGTTCCAGAAAATCAAACTGCATGGAAGTCCAGCAAACAAAAATATAAAGAAGAAATACTCATCCCGACAGGTAGGAGGAGCAGAGTCGGGGCAGAGAGGACGCGGTGTGGTAGCAGCAGTAGCAGAGGCAGCAGCGGCAGCAGGCCGGCAGAAGACGCAGATCCACATTTTGGAAAGTAAGGAGGGACACCTGGGGAGCATTCCCAGCTCCTCACCAGACGGCGCAGCTTGCTGTCCCAGCACTGAGGAAGGTCAAGCCTCATTGTTTTTGACTGTGCAAACCAGTGGGGGTTGGGACAGAAGCAGAGGCTGCTGGTCTCTCAGCAGAGTCCGCTTGTTTGAAGGGCCCGCATGGACCTGGGGCATCCGCAGACCCACCCACTCTGGGAACGTTGGCCAGGGCAGCAGCTAAAGGGGCACCGCTTCAGTGCAAATGTGGGAGAGGTGTCTGGAAAGGGAACGAGTGCTGAGCAGGTGGTATTGTTCCCTCTCGGACCTCTCCCCCACATACAGTGCCACAATGTGGTGAAATAGGTCGCCCGTTACTGATGAATACCTAAGGCTCCGCCCCTTACAACATACTAGGAGTGACAGCTCTCCCTGGGACATGAAAGCAAACAAACACAGGAGACTTCCACCCAAGATGGAGGCTTAGACTGACACGCTCCATCGCCCTCCACAACTATGAAAAAATACAACTACCACAAAACCAGAAATAACCAGAAGTACCAGAAAATAAATGGAAGTTCAACGAATGAAGTTATAAAGAAGTGATGCTCGTCCGGACAGGGAGGAGGGGCGAAGCCAGGGAGGAGAGATCAAGCTGTGCTGTCTGCAGTAGCAGCAGCGATGGAGGCAGGACAGTGATAAGCACAGACACCCATATTTAAGGGGAGGCAAGAAGTGCCTGGGGAGCACCCTCAGCTGCAGACCAGATGCATCAGCTTGCGATTCCAAAGCCAGGGAAGGCAGACCTCCATTGCCTTGGACTGTGAGGCCTGGAGGGGGTGGGAACGGAGGAGGAGGCTCCCGGTCTCTCAGCAGAGAGTTAACATCAGAAATCCATCTTGGATCCCCAACTTCCCGCAGAAAATGCCACAGCGTGATGAGACGGGTCGCCCGGTTGTGACGAGTGCACGAGGCTCGACCCCATATAGCGTAGGAGGTGTGACAGCCCTACCCAGGAAGCAAAGGTAAACACAAACCTGTCAGGATGGCACAGATCATGATAGAGATCCCGGTGACACAGCTGACCAGGCAGCAAATATCTAATCTAATGGCTCAGCAGATAGAAAATTTTTCTGAGGCTCAGTTCAGAGCTTTCATTATAAAAATACTTACAGACCTAACAGCAGATCTTAAACAAGATGAGGAAAGAATGAAGGCTAGTCCTGCTGAAATGAACAAAAACACATACGAAACTAGTGGTGAGGGAAAGAAAACCATGGATCAAATCAACAAATCGGAACATAGGGGAAGAACAGTCAACCAGTGCAGAAAGAGGGAACGAGAAGTGAGGAAAATGAGAAGAGCCTCAGAAACTTATCGGACAGCTATAAGCAGTCCAACATCCGAATCATAGGGCTACCAGAATGTAAAGAAGAACTAGAAATTGAAAAATTATGTGAAAAAGTAATGAAGCACAACTTCCCTGACATGGGAAAGGAAATAGACTTACAGGTCCAGGAAGCACAGAGTTCCAAAAAAACTGGACCCAGGGAGAACCACACCAAGACACATTGTAATCAAAATGTCAAAAATTAAGGATAAAGAGAGAATCTTAAAAGCAGCAAGACAGAAGAGAATTATGTACAAAGGGGTCCCAATTAGACTATCAGCTGATTTCTCAAAGGAGACTCTGCAGGCAAAAAGGGACTGGCAAGAAATACTCAAAGTAATGAAAAGCAAAAACCTACAGCCACAATTACTCTATCCAGCAAATATTCAGAATAGAAGGGCAGAGAAAGTGCTTCCAGGACAAAGTAAAACTGAAAGAGTTCATAAGATCCAAACCACTGTTATATGAAATGTTAAAGGGACTTGTTTAGGAGAAGGAGGATCAAAACTATGAGCATTAAAATGAAAACTGTATCACAACAACCAACAACAGAAGCTGGGGAATCAAAACAAAGGCAGACTAAGTAGGCAACGAGAGTGGGAAAAGAATTATAGGTATGGGGAACATTTTGGGAGGAAGTCAGCAGGGAGGAGGAAGGAGGGAAAGGGAAGGAGATCGTACAGGAATTAAGAAGCACAGTAGGAGGGAGTGGAGTAGATAGGAAGATGTTGAGAAGAACTATATGCACAACCAATGGGCATGGACTAAGGGGGGGACAACTGGAGGGAGGGGGGTCAGTGGGTGGAGGGGAACAAAGGGAAAAGAAACTGGACAACTGTAACAGCATAAACAATAAATCATATTAAAAAAGAAGTAAAAATTGGTACATATAGAATAGGGGGATGTTAAGAACAGTATGGGAAATGAAATAGCAAAAGAACTTATATGCATGACCCATGGACATGAGCTAATGGCAGGGGGTATTGCTGCAGGAAGTGGGGGATACTGGTGGAGGAGGGCCAAGGGAGAAAAATTGGGACAACTCTAAAAGCATAATCAATAAAATATATTTAATAAATAAAAATAATAAAAATATAAAATAGCCCAAAGGAAGGAAGGAAAGAAAGAAAGAAAGAAAGAAAGAAAGAAAGAAAGAAAGAAAGAAAGAGAGAGAAAGAAAGAAAGAAAGGAAGAAAGAAAGGAAGGAAGGAAGGAAGGAAGGAAGGAAGGAAGGAAGGAAGGAAGGAAGAAAGGCAGGCAGGAAGGAAGAAAGGCAGGAAGAAAGAAAGACCAGCATCTTCAGACTGAGCAGAAAACATTTCTCCCTGAATGAAAGGACACTTGGAGAAATCAAGAACTGAAGTGACATTTATAATATCTTAAGCACACAAAAAAGCCATTGTTTTCATTAGGCAAATGGTGATTCTTTATTGGGACCATGTCTTTTGGGGAGAGCCTTGGGTCCTTACTGCCCACAGTTGATTTCAGCCTAATTTCCAGGACTGGGCTTTTCTTATACCTTTGACTAAAGTCCATAGTCTTTACCTGTCCTCACCTCTGTCTCAAGCTCTCTACTCCTCTGTTCTTTTCTTATTGTGGTTGTACCTTTCCCTGATTAGTGGGTGAACACTAAGACCTTCCAGCCCCAACCTCCAGACATGCTTTCACGAAATAACTAATCTGAACATATCCCACATCTCTGACAAGTCAACAAATGTTCTGATTCCTGAAAAAGTAATCTAGTTATGATGTCCTAGATAGGAAATTTTTGGACCATCTTTTCCTGGACACAAACTGCACTAACTGCCATACAACGTTATACTATGGACAATGCAAACATACAGAGATTTTATCTGAATCTCCACAGATACACATGTGAAAACTCAGGTTACAAGGTTATCAGTTTCTCTCTTTTTTATTTAGGGTCTTAATTTAAAAATGCTTTTACTCTGGCTTTTACCTCCCTTAATTTTGTTCCCACTGTTTACTCAGAGGTACATTTGATTTTCCCTGCACCAGAGTGAGAGGAAAGGAGAACAAAAAGTGAGAGAGGGAGAAGCTGATTTGTTTCTAGACCCTGTATTCTGACTCGGACATTCCTCCAGGTTATCATACTGTATGTAGCAATTTCCTTCCTTCCTTGCCTAGATCTATGTTTACAGGTAGACAGATAAGAGAGGATGGAGACTGGAAGATGTACATAAGTGCCCTCTCTTTAGAGTGAGAAATCTAGTTTTCAAGTATCTCCCATTTATCTCAGACACACTTTCCACCCTGACCACCAGCCACTTTCACCATCACCCACCGCCCACAAACGCCCACCTTTTCCATTCCCCTGTCCGCACCCATTCTCTTGCCCTATAGTTCTCCCCCCAAATTCCCATTTTTCTGTTATACCTCCTTATTTCTACCCCATAGATATTGAAGCTACTTCCCCAGAACCAACAAGGATTGGGATTAAGTAATGCTTTTCAAAAGACAGGACAAGAGTGGATAAGCAGGTTTTGATTTCATGCTTGCCTCTACCACTCCCTTATGACTAATTCAGGTCCCACATGTCCTTAAAGAAATGTTCACTTCAGTTTCTACTGAAAAATCATGTAATGTCCTTCCTCTTCCTTGCACTTGAGTTGTGCCACCCCCTACAGACAGCAAACAACCTAACAGGTAAGGGTTGCTGAACATTTAGTGCTGGGTGATAGATCAAAGTTCCTATTTTGTACTGATTTAGGGCACTGCCAAAGGATTCTCATCTCTCACAACAAGATCCCACCATGCACCATTTAGAAAACTAAACTGAGCTGGTGGGTAGCCTGGAGGTGTTGGGAAAACTGACTCTGCTCCTTCAGGTCTCTGTCTCCCACCCCACCCTGACCTCACACTGACAGCAATGTTCACTCTCTCACCAACTTACACACAGCCAAAGAAGTTTATTCCTTCTTCACTTAGCTACAAACAAGTCAATATAAGGTCAATAGGGAGCTAATGGCTGAACAAAAAAATTAAAAACACACTTCCACAATTATTGGTCACCTGAGATACATGTCACCAATGAGCCATGGTCCCCAAATTCCCCACCAGCAGTAATGCAAGAGTATACAGCCTCTCTCCATTCTCTCCAGCACACCATACCTGTCATTAATTTTTCCCCCTATGCCAATTCTAGAAACCAAAAGAAAATGCATTTTCATTTTGTTGAAATTTGGCTTTCTCTAATTTCCTGGAGCAAGTACTTCTATTTATACTTCTTCATCTTCTCCTAGAATACAAGAAAATAGCCCATCTCTTCATTTCCCCTCCTTTCAGCTGTTAATATCTATTATCTCTCTTAGACCCAAGAGAAAGCAGATTTCATGAAATACAACATGGAGAGGGAGAAATTTTAAATATTTATGTGTTGCCTCTGCTCATTTTTTTTTTGTTTTTTTTTTTGTTTTTGTTTTTTTTGGGGGGGGAAATGCTGGCTTTAAAAAATATTTCTACATGCTTTTATATGTATAAGAAGTTTTCTGGAATGATGTTTGTCAAGATGTCACCACTGGTTTTTTCTGATAATGGGATTTAAGGCAAAGCATATGCTAGCTATAATGTCAAATATTAGGTCAATAAATCATGGAGATAAACTGGTCTGTCTTTTGCGCAAGACCACCTGGATTTTCAGACATACCCACACAAAGCAACATTTACCTTGCTGAGTGCACTACACTTCAGGTTCCAAATCTTAATTTTGACTAAAAATATGCACAATTGACCCTTTGATTCGCAGGCCAGTGCTAAATCCACTGAGCCATACTACCCAGGGCAGGTTACATTATTGATTAGATGGGGATATGAGGGAAGCTTTCAGTGTGCTCTTAATGTTTTGTCATTTGCTCACTTTGTGAAATTTATTGAGCTGAACATTTATGATTTGTGTACTTTTCCACATATATGATATGTGTCAACAGAATTTACCAAAAGGTCTCAATAGTAAGTTATAGGGAAATGAGAAATGAGTAAATAAAACCAATCCTTCTGCTGATCTGGTGAAGCTGGACAAACCATAATTTTAAAATTATCCTGAAGATACTAGAAGGCTCTCAAGATAGAGAGAAATAACTGGTTCGAAATAAGAGAAGGGAAAGCTGAGCTTAATGTTAGGACCGCTTTATTCAATGGAGCACATACAATCATTGAGGGGTCTGTTGAGAGGCTATGCAGAATTTGAGACAGCCTGTGGAGGTTTGGGAGACAGATATTTAAATCCAAGTTTTTCCTGGGGTGTACTTGATAAACCCCATATCTTTGGACTGTGACGCTGAAAGAGCTATACCTCAGAGTCAAAGTGAAGGGAGACAGACAGGCTTTCACAAGTACTTCAGTTTAACTTTAAATAATGTCAATCACTAAAAATTAGATTAAGGTAATCCCAGAGTGTTAACACCCCTAGACTAAATACAGGTTTCCTTTGGATACAGTTAACATCAGCCCCAAATTATTTCTAAAGTTTTGTAAACTACAATATTAGAAAATAATTAAGTACACAAGAATACAAGACAAAATTAAGAAAAGCCATAAAAATGACAATAGACAGACTCACTGCGGACTCAGATATTATTAGCATTATCAGACATGGAGTTAGTAAATATTCTTACTGTGCTTAAGAAGATAAAAGGGGACTTGGGAAGATGGTGGCGGAGTAGGGGCAGTGTTCTCTGCTTGCTCTTGTTAAAGAGAGACTCCAGGAACAAATGCGGAGAGGAGTGACTGAGTGAGTGTGGATCTCCAATAGCGTGAACAGGGAGGAGAGTGTGGGAGCAGCATGGAGGGAGGTGGAGGGGTTTACCACACACTGCAGGCTGAGTCATTCCAGGACCTGGTGCGTCTGCAGTACCACGTCTGAGGGCTCAATAACTGAGAGCTGCTTGGAGGCTCCCCCTGCTAGGGGCGCACCGATAAGTGAATTCTTGTAGGAAGTTAGGGAGAGGATTCGGCTGAAAAAGCCAGAGGAGTGGGAGAACAGTGAACAACCAGGACTGGGAGAAACTGTGTGATCTCAGTCTAGAGGCAAACCTCCTCAGCTGCAACCTCCGACCGAAAGCTCAGCATTCTGGGCGCGCGCAGCACTTGCGCTATGGTCCTACAGAAAAGGGGACAGTTTTGGGGCAAGGAGACAGGCCGCATAGAAAAGCTGCTGCAGAACTCCAGACCAGAGGAGAGCTCCTGAGCAAGAGAGCAGTGCATGCCCCTGGCACTAGAATCCCACAGAACAAAGGGTGGGTTGGGGGCACGCAGGGCGTGTAAGCAGGGAAGAGAGCGGATGCTGTGGTTCTGGAGTGGAGACGGTTTTAGGGCGGGGAGAAGGGCCCATGGGGAAAGGCTGCTGCGGAGCTCCAGACGGGTGGAGAGCTCCTGGGTAGGAGAGCACTGCGCTGACCTACCACACTAGAGCCCTGCAGAACAAAGGGATAGTGCTGGGGCAGAGAGGGAGATAGACTGCGCAGGCCTATAGACAGGGAAGCGAGCGGAAGCTATAGCTCAGGAATAGAGGCAGCTTTGGGGCAAAGAGAGGAGCCCAAGTGGGAAAGCTGCTGCAGAGCTCCAGACCAGGGAGAAGTCCTGGGCAGGAGAGCGCTACTGGACCCGGTGCTTTGACTGGTCGAGCTAGAGTCCCGCGGAGCAAGAGGATGGTTCTGGGGTAGAGAGAGAGAGAGCGCACGCAGGCAAGTAGGCAGAGAGGTGAGCAGAGTCAGTGGCTCAGGAGTGGAGATGGTTGTGAGGTGGAAAGGCTGCTGCGGAGCTCCAGATTGGAGGAGAGATCCTGGATAGAAGAGTGCCACGTTGACCGACGACACTAGAGTCCTGCAGAACAAAGGGACAGTGCTGGGGTGGAGAGAGAGATAGCGTGCAGGCCTATAGACAGGGAAGCCAGCAAAAGCTGTAGCTCGTAATAGAGACAGTTTTGGGGCAAGAAGAGCCCACGCGGGAAAGCCGCTGCAGATCTCCAGACTAGGAGAGAGATCCTGGGCAGGAGAGTGCCACTGGGCCCGGCACTTTGACCGACTGTGCCAGAGTCCTGCAGAACAAAGGGATGGCCTTGAGACAGGGAGAGAGGTAGGGTGTGCAGGCATATAGACAGGGAAGAGAGCAGAAGCTGTAGCCCAGGAATAGAGACACGACTGGAGGCAGGGCGGGGATTGCTGGCAGGCACAGGCTGGGCCAACAGTGGGAAGGAGTAGCTGGACAAGCCTGAGGAGGGCTGAGGGTGCCACAGGAGGGGACAACTAAACACAGCTCACAGGAAAGCGGTGGTAGGCCCATGAATAAAAGACCAGCAACCCCAGAATCAAACAGGACCTTTCCACAGCCAGCCAACCAACCAGAAAATATTTGAAACCCATGGAATTTTGAATAGGGGCAGACCAAGGAAGGAAGGAAGGAAAAATAAAAAACAAACAAACCAAAAATACCCGGAGACTGTGCCTAAAAGTTGAATTGAGTTAAAATCCTCTCATTCTTTTATTTCTCACTCTCTCTCTAACTGCCCCTCCCGTCCTTTCTTATTCTCTCTCATTTTCTCCCCTCCTCTTCCCTCCCTTCTCTCCCTTTAGCATGTCTCCCTTTCATCGTATTCTTTGTTAATTTTTTAATTTTAAGTTCTCTCCCTTTCCTTCCTATTCCCTTCTTCTAATCCCCTTCCCTCCCCCTTATCCTCGTCCTCCCTCCGTTTCCTTTCTCTCTTTCCTTCCTCCATGCTAAGCACTTTCAATTTTATTAAATTTCTTTATTTTGTCCCCCTTCAGTCTCCATTTGTTTTTCTTTCTTCCCTTTCCCTTATTTTCCTTCTCTCCCTATAAATATTTTCTCTCTCTTACTTTCTTTCTCCCTATTCCACTTTATATTCTAATCTTTTAATATTTAAATTTTAATTCTAGTCTATTCCCTTCCACCTTCACCCTCCCCTTCTTACCCCTTCTCTCTTTCCTTCCCATCCCCTCTCTCCTTTCTCTTCCTCTTGTATTTCTCTCCTTCATCTTATCTTTTGTCAACTCTTCAATTTCAATTTTTCCCTCCCTAATATCTCTTCTTCCTCTTGATTTCCTTCCCTCCCCCATGTTCTTTCCCTCCCTCATCCACTTCTTTCTTCCCTTCTTTCTAAGTATTTTTAATTTTATTAATATTTTTCTTTATTTTGGCCCGTGCTGCCTCTTCATTCAGTTATTCTTGCTTCCCTTTCCCATCTCTTATTCCTCGCTCTATATAATCTCTCTATCTTGCTATTTTATATCATGTTTTAATCTTCTAATTTTTAAATAATATATATATATTTAAATTTTAATCCAGTCCCCCCTCTTCTCCTTCCCCTTCTTCTTTCGTTCTCTTTTCTACCCTTCTCTTCTCTGCTTTCCCTCTCTGTTTCCTCTCTCCCTTCCTGTCTTGCTATTTTCTATACTGTATTTTTATTCTTGAAAAATTCTTTCTCAATCTCTTTCCTACCTCCTAACCGCCTCAGCCCTCTACTTCAATTTTTGGCTGTCTGTCTGCCTGGATGTCTGTTGTGTCTATCATCCCTTCCACACTAAACATATAGCATATACCTATTATGTAATCCTAATACTATACACTTCCACTTTCTCACTACACACTGTAACCCTCTCCTCCTTTTCAAACATACAGTGTAAATGTTAATTGCTGTCATACATAAACTTGATCCCAATTGCTAATATTATTACTTTATCAACTTCCCTCTAAAAAGTTACCCTTCCTTCATTTAAAACAACTCCTATCTGTATCTCCTATGAAATAGGAGTGCCAATATCTCCACAAGTATATTAATACAGACTCATTTGCAACCTATAGTGAGATTGTAGTTGGGGGAGATATTGGAGGGTGTGGGTTTCTTGCCTGGGTTGTGTGATTATGTTTTAGCAGCACCGCCACAAAAGATCTCAAGACAAGGTGGGCAGAGTGACTCAATCAACTAACCAGAGGAAAAGACCCACCAAAGAGTAGCTGAAATACAACCAGACAGATTAAAGAAATAACATCAAGGACAACACAGACTGAGATCCAAGATGGCAGAGGAGTAAGTGGAAGCTACACTAACCTCCTACCAGGACCAGCCAGTGCTGACTCAGCCACAGGACAGCAGGCAGATCATTCCCCTGCAAGTGGCGTCAGCCTGAGGGGAAATAAAAGCCTGCCTACAGGAATTAAGCTGCCACACCCACGGTCCTTAAGCCTGGAGGCTAATCACAGATTGAGTAGATTAACAACTAAAGAAGACAGACAAAGGCAGTAGATCCCTGGCAGTCTCCAACAGGATGCCTAGGCCCAGACTGGTACATGATCTGATGATACCAGAGGCATATCCAGGAAGTGCAGATCATTCAAAGAAGCAACAACAAACAATAGGAGTCACAAAAATGGGGAGACAGAGAAACAACCCCCCACCAAAAGGAAAGGTAGAATCCACAGAAAGAGTGCTAAATGAAGTGGAGGGGAGCACCATCAGATATGGAATTCAAAACATGGATTATGGAGAAGCTCAATGAGCTCAGCGAAAACTACAAAGAACTCCAGAAAAACTACAGTGAACTCCAGAAAAAACTACAAGGAACTTACTGAGAATTACACCAGCATGAAAAAGGACATAGAAGCTATCAATAAGAGCCAGGAGGAAATGAAGAATACGATCTCTGAATTGAAGAACACAGAAGAAGGAATTAAAAGCAGGTTAGAGGAAGCAGAAGATGGGATCAGTGAGCTGGAGGACAACATAGACAAAAACTCTCAGACAGTGCAACAAAATGAAAAAAGACTGAACAAGACTGAAGAGGTTGTAAGACAGCTGCAGGACAACATGAAACATAATAATATCCATATCATAGGAATTCCAGAAGGAGAAGAAGAAGAGCAAGGGATAGAAAAGCTCTTTGAAAAACTAATGACAGAAAACTTCCCTAACATAAGGAGAGAAAGAGTCACGCAAGTCCAGGAAGCACAGAGGGTCCCAATGAAGATGAACCCCAACAGGCCCACCTCAAGACACATCATAATTAAAATGGCAACATTTAGAGACAAAGAGAGAATTCTAAAAGGAACAAGGGAGAAACAACTAATAACATACAAGGGAGCTCCTATAAGGCTATCCTCAGATTTCTCAGCAGAAACACTACAAGCCAGAAGGGAATGGCAAAAAATATTCCAAGCAATGAAAAACAAAGGCCTACAACCTAGAATACTCTACCCAGCAAAGCTCTCATTCAAAATGGAGGGAGAAATAAGGAGCTTCCAAGACAAAAGAAGGCCAAAAGAATACACTTCCACCAAACCAGCAATGCAAGAGATGCTAAAGGGTCTGCTTTAAGAAGATAAAGAAACAGAGAGAGGCAGAGAAGAACACGAATACAAAGGGGGAAAATGACAATGAATAAGTACTTATTGGTAATAACTTTAAATGTAAATGGATTAAATGCTCCCATTAAAAGACAGGATAGCTGAATGGATTAGAAAGAATGACCCATATATATGCTGTCTACAAGAGACCCACCTTAGAACAAAGGATCTACACAGACTTAAAGTAAAGGGATGGAAAAAACTATTTCAAGCAAATGGACATGAAAAAGAAAGCTGGGGTAGCAATACTTATATCAGACAAAACAGATTTCACACCAAGGGCCATAAAAAGAGACAAAGAAGGACATTTCATAATACTTAGGGGAAAATCCATCGAGAAGATATAACCCTTATAAATATATATGCACCCAACTTAGGAGCACCCAAATATATAAGGAAAATTTGGAAAGACTACAAGAAAGATATAGACAGCAACACACTCAAAGAAGGGGACTTTAACACCCCATTGTCAACAATGGACAGATCATCGAAGCAAAGAAACACCAAAGATATTGACGCACTGAACAACACTCTAGAACAAATGGACTTAGTCAATATATATAGAAGTTTTCATAACAACAAGAAAAATAAAATATCTAGGAATAAACTTAACCAAGGAGGTAAAAGACCTGTCCTAAGAAAACTACATAACACTGAAGAAAGAAATTAAAGAAGATACAAATAAATGGAAGCATATACCTTGCTCATCGATGGGAAGAATCAACATCATTAAAATGTCCATACTACCCAAATCAATTTATAGATTCAATGCAATCCCTATTAAAATACCAGCAACATATTTCACAGACCTAGAACAAATACTTCAAAAATTTATATGGAACCAAAAAAGAGCCCGAATAGCCACAGCAATTCTGAGGAAGAACACAGTAGGAGGAATTACAATGCCTGATATCAAACTATACTACAAGGCCACGGTAATCAAAACAGCCTGGTATTGGCATAAAAACAGACATATATATCAATGGAACAGAATTGAGAGCCCAGAAGTAAACCCAGGTTCATATGGTCAACTAATATTTGACAAAGGGGGAAAGAACATCAAATGGAGTGAAAAGAGCCTCTTCAACAAATGGTGTTGGGAGAATTGGACAGGGACATGCAAAAAAATGAAACTAGACCACCAACTTACACCACACACAAGAATAAACTCAAAATGGATCAAAGACTTAAATGTAAGCCATGATACCATAAAAGTCCTAGAGGAAAAAAGAGTCAGGAACATTTCAGATATCCCACGGAGCAACATTTTCAGTGATATATCTCCTAAGGCAAGGGAAATAAAGGAAAGAATAAACAAATGGGACTACATCAAACTAAAAGATTTCTGCTCAGCTAAAGAAAACATCAGCAAGATGCAAAGGAAACCAACCATATGGGAAATATATTCGCCAATGACATCTCAGACAATGGACTGATCTCCAATATATATGAAAAACTCATACGACTCAACACCAAGAAGACAGACAACCCAATTAAAAAATGGGCAAAGGAACTGAACAAACACTTCTCCGAAGAAGACATACAAAGGGCCCATAGACATATGAAAGTCTGCTCAACATCACTAGCCATCAGAGAGATGCAAATAAAAACCACAATGAGATACCACCTCACACCAGTCAGAATGGCCATCATCAACAAATCAACAAACAACTTGTGCTGGAGAGGATGCAGAGAAATGGGAACCCAGGTGCATTGTTGGTGGGAATGCAGAATGCTGCAGCCACTATGGAAAACGGTTTGGAATTTTCTCAAAAAAGTAAAAATGGAACTGCCTTTTGAACCAGCAATTCCATTGCTAGGATTATATCCGAAAAATCCTGAAACACCAATTCAAAAGAACCTATGCACTCCAATGTTTATAGCAGCGCTATTTACAATAGCCAAATGCTGGAAACAACCTAAATGCCCATCCGTAAATGAGTGGATCAAAAAACTGTGGTACATTTACACAATGGAGTTCTATGTAGCAGAAAGAAAGAAGGAACTTCTACAATTTGCAACAACATGGATAGAACTAGAGAGAATTATGCTTAGTGAAATAAGCCAGGCAACGAAAGAAAAATACCTTATGCTGTCACCTATTACAGGAAACTAATGAACAACACAAACAAATGAGCAAAATTGAACCAGAGCTATGTAAACAAGAAGTAGACTAACAGTAACAAGGGGGGAGGTGGGAGGGAGAGAACAGGGTAAGAAGGGGAAGGGTCTAGTGAAAGAACATGTATAAATGACCCACGGACATGGGCAACTGAGTGGGGACTGAATGTGGGGGAAGGGAGGGGCAGGGTGCAGGGAAGCAAGAGGGGGAAAAAAGTGAGAACTGTAATGCAAAAACAAACAAAAACTTTTTTTTTTAGTGGGAGAAAAATGAAAATATGAAGAATGGAAATGCCAGTTCAGTGAATATTAGGACAAAACTTTTCCTTCACGTTGTATATTTTTCTCCCTATTTGATCCCTCCAGAGTTTGGCATTCTAAACAAGTAAGTAATGACATAAGTTTCTTTGCCTAGAACTAATAAGACCAGTTGTTAATAGAGGTTCCTTTTTTTTTTTTTTTTTTTTTTTGACCAAGTCTTTGACTGGAATGTGAAGCCTAAAGGAGACATGCTTGTGCTCAGGTTGTTACTAAAAACCCCCGAGGAACTGGAAATGACTTTCAAAGGTAATAAAAGCCTGTGAGATAAAAGGCCTGGTACCATGGTTGGTTGTGCGGTCCACAGCAATCTTTCCAGGGAAGGAACGAAGGTTGTTTTCCTGAAAGATGGCTAGAAGGGACCTTAAGGCACAATGAAAAACCAGAAAGACTTGGAAAGGACAGGTGTGTACAGGCAAGGATGAATGCCAGATATGTAGCCCAGCTTCTGTGCCCTGAAGAACAGACTGAGGGTCACCCCAAATATTCCTTGGGTAAGTTCCAGCAAAGCAGAACTAAAGATCATAAGTGATCATTTGCTGCTCTTGTTATGTTTATGCAAATGAACAGGATAAATTAAAAATGGACTTAATGTAGTCCCTTTAAAGACAAGGAGGGTAACCTTAGGGAGAAAAATTATTATTCAAGGAAAATCACAATGATCAGTAGTAGAGTATAAAATAGGGCAACTAACCGTCTTAAAAGTTTCTTCTCATTTAAAATATTGTTTCACTTGAAAATTAAACCATGTCTGTGATATCATCAAAGATATTCAAGTTGCAGGGAAATAGAATTTCAAGTGCCTTGAAACTGGATGTCTGCCCAATAAGACAATCTTACAGATTCAGAGACTTGTTTGTGTGTTATGTTACATAAATTAACACGTATTTTCTGTTTTCAAAGGACATAAGCCTATGATCGCATTACCTGAGTGATTGTCTGTACCCATAAGCCTCACTTAATCCTCTCTGCAGCGCTGCCTCCTGAGACTCAACGGTTTGGCTGAACTAAATGGCTGGGTTGGTGAAGAATGGGGTGGTCTGTGGGCTTCACTTTAAAACTGGTTTCTCTTTTCTATCCTAATGACTTGGACAGAAAGGACCCAGAGGTCTGAGACGGGGGAAACCTAAACTATTTCCCTCAGCCCATACTAAGTATAATGGGCAAAAGAGTTTTGGACAGGTGAGATGTGCCTAGCACACCTTCCTCCAAAGAAACCCTTTTTTTCTTTTTCTTTTTCCGTAATGTGGAACATTGAAAAATTAATCCCTGCCTTTTGTCATCTAGTGGTTATGGATTGAATGATGTCTTTTAACCCTTTTTGCCAAATCTGTTGCCCCCAGAACACAACAAGGATGCCAGCCTGTTAAACCAAGCATGCTGTTGTCCAGGGACAGCCAACTGACCTGGAGTCTGCAAGTCCTTCCCCATGTGGGAAGGCCACCCTCCCCTCCACAGCCCCACTCTTATTAGGGATTTGTGGACCCAAGGGTAGGTAGGAGGACAACCATGTCCAGCTTGTAGCAGCTAGAGGAGCTTGAGACCTTCGCCCATTGTCTTTTATAAGATTGTAAAAGGTTTTAATATCTGAGACGGAGGGATTGTTATTTTTTATCGTTAAAACAATTAACTAATCACATGTTTACTAAAAAAAAAGAGAAGAAGAAGAATATTTGAAAGGGTGAAGCGGGAAAACTTCTATGTATGAACCATGGGTATGGACTTCGGGGGGGATTGGTGGGGGAGGGAGATTCTGGGTGGAAGGTAGTAAAGGGGAGAAATTGGAACTATTGTAACAATATAATCAATAAAATACATTTAAAAAAGAAGAAGAAGATAAAAGGGAGATCCAAGGTGGTGGAGGAATAAGTGGTAGCTACACTAACATCCTCCCAGAACAAATCTGGAATTACAAATTGTGGATAAATCACCAAGAATAACCAAATAAACAATAGCTGGAGAGAAGCCTGACAATCACAGGTAGACAGAAAAAAACAACTTCAAAAGAACGTGACTGGTACAGAGTGTGGAGGAACGGCAAGAGGGCTGGCTGGACTCCCACAGGCAGCAGCTGAAAGTTGGATAAATATTTCAGTGACTGAATGGTTCCTCCTGAGAAGTATGAGGTCTTAACCTCAAGTGGGGCTACCCAGGCTACAACATCAGAGCTAGAAGGAAGCCAGATAGCAACCAGTTGCAAAAAGTGGCAGGGTTTCTGCCAGCCAAGGAGTGACAGCTGGAGTCACAGAGAGCTTCTTAAAAGGGCCAACACACACAATTTTGTTTGCACCCACCTACCCTTGGCTCCAGCAGAGAGAGGACAGAGTGGACAAGAGACACTTGAGGAGAGTCTCAAGACTGTGCTTTGTGGAGAGAACTAAGGGAGCAGCTGATGGGACCCTCATGCTGAGTCATCCCTCATACTGCAGGAGCCATCTTGCTCAGGCAGAGAAGTCCCCTCAAACTGGCATTAGCCTGAGGAAAAGCAATTGCTTTACCCACAGGAATTACTCTGCCCCAACCTGTTGAGTTTAAACCTGACTGCTAATTACAGATTAACTAGAGTAACAACTGAAGGAGACAATCAGACTATGGATCCTGGTAGTCTCAAACAGGATGCCTAGGCCCAGACAGGTACACCCTCTGACATCACCAGTTGTGGACCAAGAAAGAGAAGAAAATGGTAAACACTAGATACTACTGAGATGAAGTCCACCACAGTATTCTTCATTATTTCATTATATTCTCTCCTGCATAGCTTTTTAACCTTCATTTCTTGTCTTTCAAGTTTGTGCTTGTTAAGTCACTAGTTATTATATTATAATTTATTTCAAATTTCATATTTTGCTTCTCCCTTCTCTTATTCCATTTTACCTTCTTATATATCTTCTAATTTTTGTTTTATATTCTGTTTTCTCTCTTGTTAGGACTTGCTCCCATTCCATACTCACCATTTCTCTACTCTCCAGACTCTCAAAACCTATTTCTTGTCATCAGTCATCTTAATTCTTTTTCCCACTCTTAAAATACCCTTATTCTCTCTCCACATTCATAAATCTTTGCTCGATGGTTGTGGATAAGATCATCGTTGTTTTATTTCTTCAACTTAATTCCTAGATATTCATAATTATATATATAATTAAAACAGACAAGGTGAAGCAAGGATTAGATCAGTAAGCTGAAGGCCAAAGTAGAAAAAAATTCTCAGACAGAGCAACAAAACAAAAAATGGCTCAGAAAGAATGACAGGGATTAAGGGAGCTGCATGACAACGTGAAACATAATAATATTCATGTAGTAGGGACACCAGAAGGAGAAGAGAAGCAAGTGATAGAAAACCAGTTTGAAAAGTAATGACAGAAAACTTCCCTAACCTGATGAGAGGAAAAGTAAAAAAAGTCCAAGAAACACAGAAGGTCCCAATCAAGATGAACCCAAAGAGGCACATGAAAATTAAACTGGCAAAATTCAAAGACAAAGAGAGACTCTTAAAGGCAGCAAGGGAGAAATAGCTAGTAACAAACAATGGAGCTCTGATAAGGCTATCAAAGAGAGAGGGGAACACAGGTAGAAAGGGAAAAAATGGCAACGAATAAGTACCTATCATTAATAACCTTAATTGTAAATGGATTAAATGCTTCAATTGAAATACATACAATAAGCAAATGGATAAGAAAACATGACTCACATATATGCTGTCTATAAGAGACTCATCTCAAAACAAAAGATCTACACAGGCTGGACATAAAGGGATGGAAAAAGAAATCCAAGCAAACAGACATAAGAAAATGTTGGGGCAGCAAAACTTATATCCGACCAAATAGAATCCAAAACAAAGGCCATAAAAAAACATAAGGAAGGACACTTCATATTATTTAAGTGAACAATCCATCAAGAAGATATAACCTCTGTAAACATATATGCACCCAACATAGGAGAACCCAAATATATAAGGAACATCTTGGAGGACTTCAAGGAAAATATGGAGGGGAACACACTAATACTAGGGGATTTTAACATGCCACTGTCAACAATAAATATTTCTTGCAAGCAAAGAAAAAACAAGGATATTGTGGCATTGAACATCACTCTAGATCAAGTGGATTTAAGTGATATATACGAACCTTTCATCCCAAGGTAGCAAAATATACACTTTTTCAAATGTACATGGAAGATAAACCCCATGATAGGACACAAAACAAGTCTCAAAAAATTCAAGAAAATTGAAATCATTCAAGCATCTTCTTGGATCACAATGGCTTGAAACTAGAAACCAACATCAAGGAAAAGACTCAAAAACATTCAAATTCATGGAAACTAAATAACAAGCTATTAGATAGAATGGGTGAACAACAGATCAAGGAAGAAATCAAAGTTTCTGCAAACAAATGAAAATGAACACACAACAGCTCAAAAACCTATGGGACACAGCAAAGGCAATCCTAAGAGGGAAGTTCTTAACAATACAAGCCTACCTAAAAAGAGAAAATTTTCAAATAAGAAATCTAATCCTACATCTACAAGAACTAGAGGAACAACAACAAAAAAAGCCCAGAGCAAGAAGAAGGAAGGAAATAATCAAGATCAAAACAGAATTAAATGACATAGAAAATAAAAGAACAATTCAAAAGATCAATAAATCCAGAAGCTGGTTCTTGGAAAAGATAAACAAAAATGACAAGCTTTTAACCAGAATCATCAAGAAAAAAAAGAGAATA
This sequence comes from Furipterus horrens, assembly GCF_987537825.1. Lineage (NCBI taxonomy): Eukaryota > Metazoa > Chordata > Mammalia > Chiroptera > Furipteridae > Furipterus > Furipterus horrens. The sequence goes on from NW_028327187.1 coordinate 58,435,960, forward strand.
CCCAAATAAATATAATCAGAACCAAGTGAGGAGAAATCACAACTGATATCACAGAAATGAAAAGAATTGTAAGAACTATTACAAGAACTATATGACAAGAAATTTGACAAATGGGGTAAAATGGACAGATTTCTGGAAACATATAATCTTACAAAACTGAGTCAAGAAGAACCAGTAGTCCAGAATAGACTGATAACAAGTAGTAAAGTGTAAGCAGTAATTAAAAACAAACAAACAAATAAACAAACAAAAATCTTCCAGTACACAAAAGCCCTGGACCAAATGGCTTCACAGGCAGATTTTACCAAACATTTAGGGAAAAACTAACTCTTATCATTCTAAAACTATTCCAAGAAATCCAAGAAGAGGGAAGACTCCCAAACTCTTTCCATGAGACTATTATTATCCTAAATCCAGAACCAGGCAAAGACACAGCAAAGAAAGAAACTATAGGCCAATATCACTGATGAATATAGATGCTGATATCTTAAACAAAATATTGGCAAACCAGATTGAGCAATACTTCAAAAAGTTCAGAGAAGAGGGAGGAAGATGGCGGAGAAGTGAGGGGAGGCTGTGCTTTCAGGCTCCCGAGACCCGTCTGTAGTTTGGACTAATTGTAGACAGAACATCTCAGTGAGCAGCTGGACACTGGCAGGAGTCGAGCCTTGGCACTACTGGATTAGAGAAAAACCATCTGGAAGCAACCTGTTTAGTGAGGATAGTGGAGGAAAAAGGGACGAGATGGGATTCCTGACTGGGGTGGCTGCCCAAGCTGTGGATGGAAGTACACAAAGGCTTTTTGGCAACCACAGCTTTCCCCAGAGAGGAGTCGGGAAGAGAGCGGACCTCTGCCAGCTGGCAGAGACAGGACTCAACCAGGTGGCATTGGCGCTGAAGGACAGGAGACAGCGTACTGCTGGGCAAGTGAGAACGTAATTTTCCTTTACATTTTTCTCTTGTGGACAGTGAAGAGGGGTGGAGAGTTCGGGGGTGGTAGGACATTCTTGAGGAGCGCAGGTGCAGAGATGTGCTCATTTACTCCCTAACCCTCCCCTTGGGTCACTAGGGTGCGCATAAGGAAGTGCCCTCATTCACTGGCCCAGGTGTGTGGGGCTGCAAGTCCAGGTGCCCGTTGGACATGTCCCAACAGACATAAGATCAGTGCCCCAACAGGCACAGGGAGGGCCCACTGGACACGCAAAAGATCATGCGCAGACACCCTTGGCCAGCTCCAGTGGATGCCAGGCCGGAGTGCAAGACCACTTGCTCAGGTTCTGCTCGTGTCGCTCAGGCACAGCAGGCGGCTGTGGTGCGGGAACAGTGGGTGGCAGTGACTCATAGACACTCACTTCCACTGTGCACAACTGTATGGGGCCCCATCCTAAGAGGCAAGAGACCAACTCCTGGAGCGCAGCTCGGCAGGACTCAGGCTAGCTCTCGGGCTCCCTTGCATGCACACAGGTGCGCAAGTCCAAAAGCACCTCAGCCGGCTTCAATAGATGCCATTTTCTCACTTCCACTTTGTCCAAGTGTCTGGGGTCCCGCCCTAAGAGGTGTCGACAGACCAACTCCTAGAATGCGGCTTGGCACGCAGGGGCACCCATGCAAAGGCACCTCGGCTAGCTCCAACAGACACCAAAGGAACGCTCCGTGCTGGCCACCATGGGCGCACACCACTGTAGCTAGGAACAGGAACCTCTGACCCACCTCACTAGACCAGCTGTGGACACAGAAAAGGAAGACGACACACAAAGGCTGAACTGAGTAAAAACATTCCTTTTTTTTCTTTCTTTCTTAAAGGGAGGAGAAGAAGGAGAAGAAAAACAAAAACAAAAACATAAAAAAAAACTATGTCTCTAATCTGTTTCATACAATCTCTTTCTCTCATCCTTTCTCTTTAATTGTTGTTTGTTTGTCTGTCTAGTCTCCCTTTCATCCTAAATAAATAGAATATAACTAATACATAAATCCAATACTACACAATTCCACTTTCTTACTATATTCTGCATTCTTCCCTCCTTTCTTCTATTGTTATTAATATGCACTGTAAATATCACCTACTGTTTTGTATAGTCTCAACTATTATTAATCTATCATCCCCTCTCTCAAAAATCATATTTTTCCTCCCTAAAAACAACTCTTATCTATTTTTCCTATAGTTTAAAAGCTCTAACCTCTCTATATTTATATTAATACTGGCTCGTTGGCTGATGATAGCGGGATAGAGGGTGGGTAATATTTTTGAGGCTGTGTGTATCCTGCCTGGGAAGTGTGTTTATGTTTTTAACAGCATCTCCACAAAAGAACTCAAGACAAAGTGGATAGAGTGACTCTCAATGAACCAGCCAGAAGAAAGGTCCTACCAAAGAGCACCTAAAATATAACCAGACAGCATAAACAAATGACATAAAGGATAACCCAAGAACATCAGGCTCAGGAGATCAAAGAGACTGAACCACTGGAACCCCCAGATCTCCTATAAAAAATCTCACACGACAAAGGTGGGAAGTCAAAAGAGACGAATCCAAAAAAACAAAAACAAAAACAAACATGAAGAATCCAACATGGTAAGACACAGAAACAACCTCTCAATGAAAAGAAAAGAGGAATCCCCAGAAAGAGAGGTAGATGGAATAGACATAGCCCAAATGTCAGACACGGAATTCAAAACAATGGTAGTGAAGAAGCTGAATATACTCGGCAAACTTAAAAACAACTATGACAACCTACAAGGAAGTTACCAAGAGATCCAAGAAAATTACAGGGAACTTGCAGAGAACTACACCAGCATAAAAAAAGACATAGAAACTATTAACAAGAACCAAGAAGAAATGAAGAATTCAATCTCTGAACTGAAAAACACAGTAGAATTAATCAAAAGCAGACTAAACGAAGCAGAGGATCGAATTAGTGAGTCAGAAGATAATGTAGACAAAAATTCCCAGACAATACAGCAAAATAAAAAAAAGATTGAAAAAGTACTAAGAAGAAGTAAAGGAATTACAGGATAACATAAGGAAAAAACAATATCAGAATCATTGGAATTAAAGAGGGATCAGAAGAACAAGGAAGAGAAAAACTGATAGGAGAAATAGTGACAGAAAATTTTCCCAACCTGATGAGAGAAAAAGTTATACAAGTTCAGGAAGCATAGAGTTCCAATGAAGAGGAACCCAGAAAAACCCACTCCAAGGCACATCATAATTAAAATGGCAACATTCTACGACAAAGAGAGAATCTTAAAAGCAGCAAGAGAAAAACAGCAAATAACATACAAGGGAGCTCCGATAAGGCAATCGCTCAATTTCTCAACAGAAACACTACAAGCCAGAAGGGAATGGTCAAAAATATTTCAAGCAATGAAAAACAAAGGCCTACAACCAATAATCAAGATCAGAACAGAATTACATGACATAGAGACTAACCAAACAATCCAAAAGATCAACAAAACTAGGAGCTTGTTCTTCGAAAAAATAAACAAAATTGACAAGCCTCTAGCCAGGCTCATTAAGAAAAAAAGAGAAAAGACCCAAATAAACAAAATCAGAAATGAAAGAGAAATCATGACTGATACCTCAGAAATACAAACGATTGTATGAAATTGCTACAAACAACTGTATGGCAAGAAATTTGACAACCTAGAAGAAATGGACAAATTTCTAGAAACATATAACCTTCCAAAACTGAGTCAAGATGAAGTAGAAAGTCTCAACAAACCAATAACAAAAAAGGAAATTGAAACAGTAGTCAAAAATCTCCTTGCACACAAAAGCCCTGGACTGGATGGCTTCACAGGCGAATTTTACAAAACATTTAGGTAAGAACTAACTCCTGTACTCCTCAAACTATTCCAAAAAACCCAAGAAGAGGGAAAAATCCCAAACACTTTCTATTAAGCCAGTATTACCCTCATCCCAAAACCAGGTCAAGACACAGCAAAGAAAGAAAACTACAGGCCAATATCACTGATGAACATAGATGCTAAAATCCTCAACAAAATATTGGCAAACAGGATCCAGCAATACATCAAAAAGATCATACACCACGATCAAGTGGGATTCATCTCAGTGATGCAAGGATAGTTTAATATTCGCAAATCAATAAATATAATACATCACCTAAACAAAATGAAAGACAAAAATCACATGATCATATCTATAGATGCAGAAAAAGCATTTAATAAAGTACAACACCCATTTATGATGAAAACACTCAGCAAAGTGGCAATAAAGGGAGCATACCTTAACATAATCAAGGCTATATATGAGAAGCCTGAAGCCAACATCATACTCAATGGACAAAAACTGAAAACATTCCCCCTGAAATCAGGAACTAGACAAGGCTGTCCACTCTCTCCACTCCTATTCAAGATAGTGTTGGAAGTCTAGCCACAGCAATCAGAGACGAAAAAGAAATAAAAGGCATCCAAATTGGGAAAAAAAGAAATAAAACTATCATTATATGCAGATGACAGGATAGTATACATAGAAAACCCTATAGACTCCACTAAAAGACTACTCTTTATAATAAGTGAATTTGGCAAAATAGAAGGATACAAAATAAATATACAGAAATCTAAGTCATTTCTGTACACCACCAATAAATTATCAGAGACAGAGACAAAAAAGAAAATACCATTTACTATAGAAACAAGAAAACAAAGTACCTAGAAGTAAACTTAACCAAAGAGGTAAAAGACCTGTACTCTGAAAATTATGTAACACTGAAGAAAGAAATTAAGGAAGATACAAATAAATGGAAGCAAATACCATGTTCTTGGATGGGTAGAATTAACATCATCAAAATGGCCATACTACCCAAAGCAATTTATAGATTAATTGCAATCCTATTAAAATATCAATGACATATTTCACAGACCTAGAATATATACTCTAAGAATTCATATGGAACCAAAGAAGACCCCGGATAGGAAAAACAATCTTGAGACAGAAGAGTACATCAGAAGGAATCACAACCAGATATCAAACAATACTACAAAGCCACTGTGATCAAAACAATCTGGTACTGGCATAAGAACAGATATATAGATCAGTGGAACAGAATAGAGTCCAGAAATAAACCCAGGCCTCTATGTTCAACTAATCTTTGATAAAGGAGGAAGGAACATAAAATGGAGTGAGAAGAGCCTCTTTAACAAATGGTGCTGGGAGAACTGGACAGGGACGTGCAAAAAAATGAAACTAGACCACCAACTTACACCACACACAAGAATAAACTCAAGATGGATCAAAGACTTAAATGTAAGCCATGACACCATAAAAGTCTTAGAGGAAAACATAGGCAGGAAAATTTCAGATATCTCACGCAACAATATCTTCATGGATACATCTCCTAAGGCAAGAGAAATAAAGGAAAAAATAAACAAATGAGACTACATCAAACTAAAAAATTTCTGCTCAGCAAAAGAAAACTTCAGCAAGATAAAAAGGAAACCAACCATATGGGAAAACATATTTGCCAACGACACTACAGAGAGGGGACTGATCTCCAAAATATATAAAGAGCTTATATGACTCAACATCAAGAAAACAAATAACCCAATTTAAAAATGGGCAAAGGACCTGAACAAACACTTCTCTGAAGAGGACATACAGAAGGTTCATAGACACATGAAAAAATGCTCAACATCATTAGCCATCAGGAAGATGCAAGTAAAAACCACAAGGAGATACCATTTTATAGCAGTCAGAATGGCCATCATCAACAAATCAACAAACAAGTGCCAGCAAGGATGTGGAGAAATGGGAACCTTACTGCACTGTCGGTGGGAATGGAGACTGGTGCAGCCACTATGGAAAACAGTATGGAATTACCTCAAAAAACTAAAAATGGAACTGCCTTATGAACCAACGATTCCACTGCTAGGACTATACCCAAAAAATCCTGAAAAGAGTAATTGAAAAGAACTTATAGTAGCACTGTTTACAATAGCTAAGTGTTAGAAACAGCCTAAATGCCCATCTGTAAATGAGTGTATGACCCGTCCTGCAGGTCGAGCATCGAGGACCCTAGAGGGGGAGTGAGGATGAGAAAGGGGCAAGAGGCACAAAGAATGGAGACAAGACAGTGCTCTGATCAAGTCTCGTTTATTCTTAGTCAAAACAGCATTTTTGTAGCTCAGGAGAAGAGGAAGTTTTCATTAGGGAGGAGCGCAGCCACAGCTGGGGCGTTATCTAACAGATAAGAGTTAAAATGAAGGACAGCAACTCCCAGGAAGAGAAAGAGGGAAGTTGCCCTTAATTAGGAGCAGACAACTATTATGGGATGATGAGGCCATGCCAAGCAGAACTTTAGGAATGCCGGTCAGCAAGACTTTAGCTGAGGAACTTTCTAGTTCCCCACAGGTCCCCCTTTTTTATTTTATTTAAGCTGAGAGCCTTGCGGGGACTGCGCCTGTCTTAGGTCGAGAGATCGCCACACGGAGCTAACCTTGCCTTACCCGTCATTGGTTATCTAGGGAAGCTTCCTTTTTTGGCCAGATACCTGTCTTAGGCGGTGGCTGGCAATGCGTGTGGTCTCCGGTTGCCCGTCATTGACTGTCCAGTCCAGCTCACCAAGGCATTAGTTATGTGTATGAGCATTATAGTAAGTTGCAGTCTCAGCCTGTTCCAATTTATGATAATGGACCTGTATTGGCTGCATTTTTATGGCATTTATTTGTTGCTTGATAAAGGCCATTACCTTATTGAAAAGGAAAGGTCCTAAGGATAGAAGCAGGGGTAGCCCTATGAGAGGTCCTAACAGTGGAAGGAGATAGGGAAGGACTTGATTAAGTCCGCTCCACAGGGGATTTTCGAAGAGTTCTTTTCTTCTTCTCACTAGGTCTTCCTGTAGCTTCTTTATTTTGTCTCGGACTATGCCTGATTTGTTGGAATAGAAGCAGCAACGTTCCTGCAAAGCCAAGCATATTTCTCCCTGTTTTGCTGTAAGTAGGTCTAGTCCTCGCCTATTTTGGAGAACTACTTCAGCTAGGGAGTCTAATTGATCTTGGATGTCATTAATGGTGCTGGACAAAGCTTGAACATCGTCAATTAGCTGATTAGAGCGCTTTGTGTAGGAATGAACTGCAATTCCTAACCCCGTTGTCCCTGTGGCCAATGCCCCTGAAACGCCTAACCCTACTAATGGGATGAAAGATACGGCTCTTTTGTGGCGACCTGCAATGTAGTCAAAACTGGGAATGGGAACAGGGTCATCTCCGGAAACTATATCTATGTCTGGCAATAAGGTAGCTAGGACGCATATTCCTGTCCAATTGTTGGGCAAGGATGAAAATGCTAAATTTCCTCCACAAACAAACACCTGCCCTTTGCCTGGGCAGAGGGAGCTGCTATGGTTCACTATGCTACTACAGTTAGCAAATTCAACAAATCCAACATGAATATCAAAGCTATTATTTTGGGACTTACCTCGGAGGCAGAGGGAAGCAGGAAAATACATGGGCTGTACTCTAAAGGGCAAGCTGGGGCTACAATTTTGATGAGACTTATTAATGGTGATGATATTCGCAGGAATGGCTAGAGGCATAGGTGTGCCTAAAGTCATGCATAGCCAGCAGTCTGCAGCTAGTTGGGGGTTGGAGATGATAAGGGCTCTGTGGGTGGCCGTCAAGATGTCAGTGGTCTGGGTATCTAGATCTATACCCCGTGGTTTAGGTAACGCCAGAGGGTGGTAATTGATTTTTGGATACAGGCTTGTTATGAGGTGTTCTATTTGTTTTTGCACTTCAATTTCTCTTATTCTATTTTGAGGACCACCACCATCAGAAACATGTACAGGGGCCTTCTTATGCCAGCATACTGGCTTTCCAACAGTGCCTTGGCAAGAGGCCTGCAGATATTTAGTAGACCCAATTGGTGAAGGGTTGGACCCCCAATCTCCTTGGTCAATAGCATTTTGCACTTTCTGTAGTATGGCAGTAAAATAAATGACATTAGAGGAGGTACATTCCTGTACTGACTCATAACAGGTTGAATGCATCTGATTATAGATGGTGGTGCATTCCTTGGGACATGCTCCTGGTTTGCCATTGGTAGCGGGTATGACAGGAGGCTTATTTACACAATACCACCTCTGTTCTGAGACCCCTGCAAAGGTCATGTCATATATGAGATAGGCCTTTTTTGTGCCACAATCTACAATTTTCGTATAGTGACTGGGTGTGGCGTACGTAATTGGTGGCAATACCTCCCCCACAGCTGCAGGGGGGCCCGAATAATGCAAGGTAGGGTTCTCCATGTTGCGGTCCCCCAAGGCCACCTTCTATGTCTGGGCAAAAATGCAGTAGTACCCCGAGCAGCAGGATTACGTTCTTCTTGAACATGTCCTGAAATAGAAAATAGGGAAATTTTCCTCAGGGCAAATCCTTGTCCCTGGGTTTAGTTATGCAGTTATTTATTGTGTCAGGCTTGTTATTTATTTGTTTAACCAGACGTTCCAGTAACCATCTGGCAGACTTCATGTCTTTAGAGTTGATGCACACTGATCCTAGGCCCCAGATAAGTACTGGGTCTGGGCCATGCCAGGAATTAGTTAGTGGATCTTTCCACAAGACCGAAGCGAATTGCTTTTCAGTTTTGGTTTGCCAAAAGCGAGTGGCTGCAGACTGGCCACTAGCATCGAAATTTAAAAAATTGAGTATAAAGAGGGCATGGGAGAGGATGTTTCTTGGTGACCCCCTCGTGGGATACCATTCCCCCTTTTTTATTTTATTTAGAGTAATTTTAAGAGTTTGATTTGCCCTTTCTACTATTCCTTGCCCTTGTGGATTATAAGGGATACCTGTAATGTGTTGGATGTTGAGACGTTTGCAAAACTGAGAGAAATTAGAGCTAATGTATCCTGGCCCATTATCTGTTTTTAGTTGTTGGGGACATCCTAATACTGCAAAGGTGGCCAGCATATGGCTAATGACATGTTTGGTGGCTTCGCCCATTTGAAGGGAAGCAAAAATGAATCCACTATAGGTATCTATAGTAACATGTATGTATTTAAGATTGCCAAAGTCAGAAAAATGGGTAACATCCATTTGCCATAGAGCGTTAGGAATTAGCCCTCTAGGATTTACTCCTAGATGAGGGGTTGGTAAATGGATAACACATGATGGGCAATTCTTTACTATTTGCCTAGCTTGTTCTTTTGTGATGTGATGCATAAGACGTACTGTTTTTGCATTAAGGTGATGTAGTTGATGGCTATTTTGTGCAGCAGCGAGTTTGTCCTGAATGTTGTTATTGGCCACAAATAATTGAGAGACCTGGGGAGTTCGGGTGGCAAGATCAGCTTTTTGGTTTCCTTCAGCTAGGGGACCCGGTAATCCGGAATGAGCACGTAAGTGTCCAATGTAAAATGAATATAACCTTTGAATGATTAATCTTTGTAATTGTCTAAACAGTTCTTCAGCATTGGAGGTGCTTCTTATTTGGCCAGCCATTTCTAGTAAGGGTACAGAGTGTGCAATGTAAGCACTATTAGTATATATGTTAAGCGGTTGGTTGGGGAAAGCAGAAAAAACCGCCAGTACTGCTTGCAGCTTTGTTATTTGAGCAGAGGTGCTTTTGGTCATAAATGATACCTTTTTATTTAGATATGTATAAGCTGCTTTGCCAGTGGACGACCCATTACTGAATACTAACAAGGCACTTGCTATTGGCTGTGATGCCGTGCATAGGGGAAAAACAAACTCATGCCTGTTAGCGAAATTAAGGAGTTTGTCTGGAGGATAGTGATTATTTAACGTCCCCTTAAAGGAAGCCAGGGAAATGGGCCAGAATCAGTAGATTGCATGAGCCAATTAATTTGATCAAGCTTATAGGGTTGGATTATTATGTTTGGCTCCTTGCCAAAATATCATTTACCCTGATTACGGCCTTTTATAATGAGCTTAGCTACAGATTGATAATATGGTTTAATGACCTTTTTTGGCGTGGCCGGTAGATGGATCCACATAACAGGTGTTGTTTGCCAAAATACAGCTGTAGGGGAGAGTGTTGTTTTACATATGATAAATTTTAGAGGTTTGTCATAATTTATAAAAGTAGTAGCCTGGGAATGAATAGCATGTTCAACCTTGTGTATAGCCTGTCTCCCTTCAGGGGAGAGTTCACGGGGGGATGTGGGATTAGCGTCCCCGTGAAGGATATCATATAGTGGCTTAAGTTCCCCTTTACTGATTTTCAAATAGGGCATTACCCAATTGATGTCACCTAGAAGTTTTTGGAAGTCATTCAGTGTCTTAAGTTTGTCTAATCTTAATTCTAATTTTTGAGAAGAAACTTGGGACCCCCTTAATTGGAAACCTAGATAATTGTACGGGTCAGTGAGTTGTACCTTGTCAGGAGCTATTTCTAAACCATTGTTTTACAGAGCAATGCGCATTTCATCATAGCATTTTAAAACTTCAGTTCCTGCCTTGCCTGCAATTAATATATCATCCATATAATGTATTATATACATGTTAGGCCAGTGGTTTCTTATAGATTGTAGAGCTGTGGCTACAAAAGATTGACACAAAGTAGGACTATTTGCCATCCCTTGGGGCAGGACACGCCACTGAAATCTTTTCATGGGTGCCCTAAAATTTGTTTCTGGCAGGCTGAACGCAAAGCGCTTTTGATCTTCCGGATGCAAGGGAATGGTGAAAAAACAGTCTTTTAAATCTATGACTATTTTGAAATAGCCTAATGGTATGGCGACGGGTGAAGGGAGCCCTGGCTGTAGGGCTCCCATGAGCACCATAGTCCGATTCACTACTCTTAGATCTTGTAGTAATCGCCACTTGCCTGATTTCTTTTTGATAACAAAAATAGGGGTGTTCCATGGAGAGTTACTGGGGACAATATGGCCAGCCTTGAGTTGCTCCTGTACCAACTGTTGTGCGGCTAGCAATTTTTTACTAGTAAGAGACCATTGATCGACCCATACTGGCTCATCGGAGAGCCAAGTAATTTTTTCAGCATGGGCCACAGGAGTGTCAATGGCCCCTAAGAAAAATGGCCTAAACCTGCTCTGTCATTTTTTGGAGGAGTGTTTATAGGTGCCGTTATACCTGTGCTATTCTTTCCTAGTCCCTGACCTGGTATGTATCCTGCTCTTAACATTTGGGCGGTGACCGTGGTGTTGGGACTTCCTATTATTAGCCCTATTTGAGATAGGAGGTCCCTTCCCCAAAGATTTATAGGTAGACCGGCTATAACATATGGTTGGATGGTACCTTGATTTCCCTCCTGATCTTTCCAAGTTAATAATTTAGAGCTTCTCTCAGGGTTCTGACTTTGTCCTATTCCCTTTAAATGAGTCATGGTTGTGTCTAAGGGCCAGGCTTCAGGCCAATCTTCTCTTTTTATAATTGTAACATCTGCCCCAGTGTCTATTAGGCCAGAGAACTCCTTGCCGTCTAGCCATAGTAGCATAGTGGGTTTTTGTGCTGAAATAATTTTAGTCCAAAAAACTTCAGAGGACCCAAATCCACGATCACCTCTGTACTGCGAGACAGCAGTATTGGCAGTAGAGAGTAAAGGCAGGAGCAGTAATTGTGCAAATCTTTGGCCTGAAGCAATGGTGTTAATATGTTTAGGGGAGGAAACCATGACCTTGATTTCTCCGGCAAAATCATTATCTATGACTCCTGGGAGGACCTGCAGACCATTCATGGTCGAACTACTGCGGCCTATTATTAAACCAAAGGTATTATCAGGAAGAGGGTCAAATATTCCCGTGGGAAGAGCCTGAACCCCCATTTCCGGGGTTAATACTGTATGGGTGGAGGAACTGAGGTCCAATTCTGCGCTTCCTGCTGTGGCTCTGAGAGGCTTGAAACGGATTGCTGGTTGATGGAACAAAGCTTACTGTCCCATAGATTTGTTTGGGTTTGGGGGCCTGGGGCTGGCCCCTTTTCCCCTTTCCCTGTATAGGTGGCAAACTGTTGCCCTGGGCATCCATTTTAGATTTGCATTCATTTGCCCAATGATTTCCCCTTTTGCATCTAGGACATAACCCTGGAGCTGGAGTTTTATTATTAGATTCCTTTTTCCCTTTGCAATTTCTTGCAAAATGACCAGTTTCTCCACAACTAAAGCATTTTTTCTTCCCTTGTTGAGCTAGAAACTGCTTAACAGTAAAACCCTGCATTGCTGCAGCCATGGCGAGGCCTTGTTGGTAGGCCGCTCCGATGTCAGAGCACAAGCGTATATATCCGCTTAAATCAGTTTTCTTTTTGTATGGCCTAATAGCTGTCTGGCAGGCAGCATTCGCATTTTTGAAAGCTAATTGTTTAACAAAGTCTGTGCCAGTGTCAGTGCTACCAAAAATCCTACCAGCTGCAGTAATGAGTCTATGGACAAAATCTGCAAAAGGCTCATCTGGTCCTTGTTTAATGTTGGTGAGAGAGGAGCTTATATCACCCTTAGTGGGGAGCTTCCTTCATGCTCTTGTACCTGCTGCTTGAATTTGAGCAAAAAGTCCTGGATTATATTGCATTTGATTGTTACTAATTCCATAGTTGCCTTTTCCAATTAACATATTAAAATTCCACCCATTATTTGCCTGCATATTGCATCTAGCAGTATTCTTATAGATTTCTACATATTCTGATTTCCATAGGAGATAGTCCCCTCCAGCTAGAGTCGCTCGAGCCAATGTTTGCCAGTCACTTGGAGTGAGCCTCTGATTTGTGACCGATTCTAAAATGGCCATAGTGTAAGGAGCCGTGGCTCCGTATTGAGCTACTGCAGTTTTTAATTCCTTTATGATTTTGAAATCAAATCCAGTGTGGTGTCGCCAGGCCTGTCCCTGGGCGTCTACTGTTTCCGACACTGGAAATGCCTCTATTTCCTCCAAGCCTGGTATTAGTCCTGACTGAAGGGGAAGTTTGGGGGCTGCTCCTCTGACTGGGGGCTTCTGGCTTTGGGGGCCCTCTACAGAGGGTTCAAGTTCTTTTTTTTTGCTTTCCTATTTTTAGCCCCTTTAATTGTCTTATTAATTCCTGATGCTTCTTTTCTAATTGTATTTGTTCTTTTAAATATTCAATTTTATTCCTTAGTTCTTCTTGAGGATTAATAACAGGGTATGCAGAAGGGGGAGTGGAGGGTGAGATATAGGGCGGTGGCCTTGTTTTCAGAGGCGGCCGTTCAGGGTTATGGTATTTGGCTGCCTCTTCTGCCAAGCGATCCCAATTAACCTCTCCCTCGTCAGAATGATTTGCAGTATATTCTGATAGGTCTGGATATGACTTCTTTTTTGATTTCACCGACACTTCTTTAGGTGCCGCAGCTCCTCCTTCTGTAATCTGAAACTTTGATGGCTTACACTTCGGACTGTCCTGTTTTTTTTTTTCGGTTTAACTACTTCGTCCTCACCGTCATTTTCAAGAGATATTAAATTATTCTTCTCTTGGCTGTCATTTCCCTTATTTTTTTTTACTTTCCTTCTTATGATCTGTCTTTAAGATATTTTGACCTTTTTTTTTTTTTCACTACATTAGCTACTACCAGATCACTATGTCTTTGAGATAAGAGTTCATCTATTAGATTCCAATAAGAGAAGGCGGTTACAGGAACCTTCTCCAGACCAAACGTATCATAAAAGTCTTTTAAGGCATCTCCTAATCTTTTCCACCATTGTGGATCAATGTTCCCTTCAGTGGGAAACCAGGGACATAAGTCTTTGATATAATCAAAATATTTCAGCAACTGTTTTACTTTAACCTTTACTCTTCATGCCTTTAATGCCTGTCCGAGCTGTTCAACAAAAAGCTCATGTCGGCTCATTTCTTGCCCCATGATCGCCGTTTACTTACCGAGGTGAGGTCAGCCGCAGGTTCCCGCATAGCCTTTTCCTCTTCTCTACTTGGCTGGCTCCTCGAACGGCGTCCTTCACTGAGTCCCCCGTTCTCGGGCCCCACGTTGGGCGCCACTTGACCCGTCCCGCAGGTCGAGCAACGAGGACCCTAGAGGGGGAGTGAGGATGAGAAAGGGGCAAGAGGCACAAAAAATGGAGACAAGACAGTGCTCTGATCAAGTCTCGTTTATTCTTAGTCAAAACAGCATTTTTGTAGCTCAGGAGAAGAGGAAGTTTTCATTAGGGAGGAGCGCAGCCACAGCTGGGGCGTTATCTAACAGATAAGAGTTAAAATGAAGGACAGCAACTCCCAGGAAAAGAAAGAGGGAAGTTGCCCTTAATTAGGAGCAGACAACTATTATGGGATAATGAGGCCATGCCAAGCAGAACTTTAGGATGCCGGTCAGCAAGACTTTAGCTGAGGAACTTTCTAGTTCCCCACAAGTGTATCAAAAAACTGTGGTACATTTACACAATGGAATACTATGTAGCAGAAAGAAAGAAGGAACTCCTGCCATTTGCGACAACATGGATGGAACTTGAGAGAATTATGCTTAGTGAAATAAGCCAGGCAAAGAAAGAAAAATACCATATGATATCATCTAATACAGGAAATTAAAGAACAACACAAACAAAAGAACTAAACAGGACAAAGAGCAGAACAGCTGTCAACAGGGGGAAGGGGGGAGGGAGAGAAGGGGGATAAGTAAGGGAAGGGTCTAGTCAAAGAACGTGTATTAATGACTCATGGACATGGACAACAGGGAGGGATATGATTATGGGAGAAAGGGTGGGCTGGGTGGGAGCGAAAAATGGGGGGAAAATGGAACAACTGTAATTGAAAAACCAGAAATAAATAAATAAATAAATAAATAAATAAATAAATAAAAAGTTCATGTACATTGACCAAGTGGGATTCATCTCAGGGATGTAAGGATGGCATAACATTCACAAATCAATGAACATAACACCACATAAACAAAATGAAAGACAAAAATTACATAATCATATCAATAGATGCTTAAAAATTATTTGATAAAGTACAGCACCAATTTGGATAAAAACATTCATCAGTTTTAGAACAGAGAGAGCATACCTCAACATAATAAATGCCATATAGGAGAAATCTTCAACCAACATCATACTCCATGGGCAAATAATAAAAGCTTTCCTCTTAAGATCAGGAATAAGACAAGGATGTCCACTCTCTCCACTTCTATTCAACATAGTTTTGGAAGTTCTAGCCACAGTGATCAGACAAGAAAAAGAAATAAAAGGCATCCAATCTGAAACGTAGAGGGTAAAACTGTCATTATTTTCAGATGACATGGTAGTGTCCACTGAAAACACTATAGACTCCACCAAAAACCTACTTCCTAATAAGTGAATTTGACAAAACAGCAGGACACGAAGTTAATATTCATAAATCGAATGCATTTTTGTACATCAACAATAAAATATCAGAAACAGAAACTAGAAAATATCCCATTTACTATAGCAACAAGAAAAGTAAAGTACTTAGGAGTAAACTTAACCAAGGAGGTAAAATATCTGTAGTCAGAACTATAGAACACTGAAGAAATAAATTAAGGGAGATACAAATAAATGGAAACATGTACCATGTTCATGGATTGGAAGAATTAACAACATTAAAATGTCCATACCACTGAAAGCAATCTATAGATTCAACACAATCCCTATTAAAATACCAATGACATATTTCACAAATTTAGAACAAATGTTTCAAAAAAGAAGACCCCACATAGCCTCAGAAATCTTGAGAAAGAAGAACAAAGGAGGAGGGATCACAATACCTGATATCAAACTATTTTACAAGGCCATTGTAATCCCAAAAAGTCTGGCACTGGCATAAGAACAGACGCATAGATCAATGGAACAGAATAGAGAGCCCAGAAATAAACGAGATCTCTATGGTAAATTAATATTTTACAAAGGGTTCAGGAACATAAAATGAAGTAAAAATCGCCTCTTCTACTATTGGTATTGGGAGATCTGGACAGGTACGTGCAAAAAATGAAACTAGACCACCAAATTATACCATACACCAGAATAAACTCAAGATGTATAAAAGACTTAAACATAAGTCACAACACCATTAAGGTCCTAGATGAAAACATACGCAGTAAAATTTCAGGTAATCTATGTAGCGATATTTTTTTAAATTTTTTTTAATTTTATTTTTTGGTTTTTTCATTACAGTTGTCCCATTTTTCCCCCATTGTTCTGTAAGAATATTTTAATCGATATAGCTCCTAGTGCTAGGGGAATAAAGGAAAGAATAAACAAATGGGACTATATCAAACTAAAAAGCTTCTGCTTCACTAGAGAAAACATAAAAAAATGAAAATAGAAGCAGCTGTATGGGAGAACATATTTGCCAATGATATCTCAGACAAATGTTAGATCTTCAAAATATATAAAGAACACATACAACTCAACATCACGAAGACAAACCCTCCAATTAAAAAACAGGCAAAGGATCTTAACAAACACTTCTCCAAGGGGGACCCATAGGCATATGAAAGAATGCTCAACATGACGAGCCATTAGAGAGATGCAAATTAAATCCAAAATGACATACCACCTCACACTGGTCAGAATGGCAATCATCAATAAATCAACAAACAACAAGTGCTGGCAAGGATGTGGAGGAAAGGAAATGCAGACTGGTGCAGCCACTATGGAAAACAATAGAATTTCCTCAAAAAATGAAAATGGAACTGCCTTTTGATCCAGAAATTCCATTGCTAGGATTATACCCAAAGAATCCTGAAACACCAATTCAAAAGGACCTATACACCCCTATGTTCATAGCAGCACTATTTACAATAGCAAAGTCCTAGACACAGCCTAAGTGCCCATCAGGATGAGTGGATCAAAAAACTGGTACATTTACACAAGGTAATACTGTACAGCAGAAAGAAAGAAGGAACTCCTACCTTTTGTGACAGTGTGGATTAAACTGGAGAGTATTATGCTAAGTGAAATTAGCCAGGCTGCAAAAGATAAATACCATATTATCTAACCTAATACAGGAACCTAATGAACAAAACAAAATAACGAGCAAAATAGAACCTGAGACATGGAAACAAGGAGACTGAAAGTAACCAGAGGAGAGGGGGGAGAGGGATAAGGTTGGAAGGAAGGGGAGGGTCTAGTCAAGGAACATGTATAAATGACCCATGGACATGGACAACAGGGTGGGGATTGACTGTGGAAGCAGGAAGTAGGTGTGGCAGTGAAGAGAGCAATGGGAGGAAAATTGGGACAACTATAATAGAACAACAATAAAAAATAAATCTAATAAAGAAGAAGATAAAAGACAATACAGAGAATCTCTGCTGATGAATGGAAACTATAAAACAGTATAAAACAGAAATTTTAGGGTTTCCAATCAAGATGGCAGCATAGGTAAATGCAGTACTCCAATCCTCCAACAGCTATATCAAAATTACAACTAAACTACTAAAGTACCATCATTCATATCTGCCTGAAATCTAGCTAAATAGATTAGCTAGTATATAAAAGTAGCCACATGGAGATTTGTAGGAGCAGTGGAGACTTGGAATCAAAGGGTCCTATACACATGTGTGGCAGATAAAAATTGAGAGGGGTATTTCTGATGCATATGTTCTCCCCTGAAGAGAGAGAGGTTTGAGCCCCACACCAGACACCCCTACCCAGGTTTCCAGTGCCAGGAAGAGAAGTCCCATAACTTCTGGCTATAAAAACCAGCTTGGATTTTGGCTGAGTGAGATAGAGGATTTCTGTAGCCTCCAGTTTTCCTCTTAAAGTATCCATGCATGAATTTACTCAGACTCATTTGCTCTGAGCTCCAGCACTGGGCTAGTAGCTCAAAAGGCACCAGGGACATATGGTAAGGGACTGAGTTGTCTAACATTGAAACAAGAGCTGGAGGGACAACTTCCTCCCAGACAGAAGTGTTGGCAGAGGCCATTGTTCCCTTGCTGAGCCCTCTCCCCAACAAAGTCAACAGCCCAATGCCATATCTGGGTCTCCATTGACCTGAATAACACAATTCACCTCACCCTGGTGATTCCCTGAGATCCCACCCCACCAAACTTGTGGGACCTATGCTAGCTGTTCCACCCATGGGTTTTCCATACAAATGGCCTGTTTTGGCTCATACTTTCTTAAAATTTCTCAAGCAAGCAGCGTCTGGCCTCAGCACACTGTTTATCTTTTGGTAAGTAGCCCCGGGTCTGACACTAGTGGCAGCTGAACTTGCTTCACAACTTGGTATCTCATGGGCATCTTCACACTGAGCAAGTAGGAGCCATCTTCAGATTGCTTTGTAGTTCATGCTGGATGGTCCCAGGCCAGGCATAGGTGGTGGCAGACCTTGACCTGAACCTCCTGAGAGGCCCCAGAGCCAACACACCTGGTGGGCAGTTTCAGATTATGTTGAAGCACCACCAACCTCTTCCACAAGGGACACACTCAAGGGGCGAACTCAGCAAGCATCAGAGTCCTCTTGAAATAAGTGCTACTCCATGGGGTCAGCCCCTACACAGCTGATCCTCCACAGTAGTCACAGCCAGTCCCTACAGCCAATCAGCCTTGTAGTAAATCCCTCCTACTGATGTGGCACAGCAATCAATTCCCAGCTGTAAGAGGAGGGTATACATAGCCCCTTTGAGTGGTTACACATGGACTTCCCTGCATGGGTGATCAGGGAGGCTATGCTACTGGATCTTACGGAGCCCAGGAGACACAGCAGCTCTACTTAATACATAAAAACTAACACAAAAGGATGCCAAAATGAGGAGAAAAAGAAACATGTCTAAAAAGAACTAAACAAAATAGAGACAGACTTTCTACTAGATGCAGAGTTTGAAACACTAGTTGTAAGAATGCTCAATGAATTTATGGGAAAAATAGATGAAATAGTGAGAATTTCAACGGATAGGAAACATAAAAACAGACATGACACATAAAAAGGGAATGAGTCAAAAGTGAAGAATATATTAACTGAAATGAAGACTACATTACCGGGAATCAACAGTGGAGTAGATAAAGCAGAAGATCAAATAAACAATTTGGAAAATAAGAAAACAGAAAACTCCCACTCAGAACAACAAAGATTTAAAATAATTTAAAAATGAGGATAGTATAAAGAGCCTCTGGGACAACTTCAAGTGTACCCACCTTCGCATCATGGGGCACCAAAAGGAAAAGAGAGAGCAAGAAATTAGAAATCTATGTGAAAAAATAGTGATGGAAAGTTCCCTAACCTGGTGAAAGAAATAGACATACAAGTCCAAAAAGTAGAGTCCCAAACAAGACGAACCCAAAGCAGCCCACACCAAGACACATCATAATGAAAATGTCAAAGGTTAAAGACAAAGAGAATCTTAAAATCAGCAAGAGAAAAGCAGTTAGTTACCTACAAGGGAGTTCCCATAAGGCTGTCAGCTGATTTCTCACCAGAAACTTTGCAGACCAGAAAGTATTGGCAAGAAATATCAAAGTGATGAAAAGAAAGAACTTCCAAACAAGATTACTCCACCCAGAAAAAACTATCATTTAGAATAGGAGAACATATAAAGAGCTTCCCAGACAAGAAAAAGCTAAAGGAGTTTATTACCATCAAACCAGTATTACATGAAATGTTAAAGGGTTTTCTTGAAGAAGAAGAAGAACAACAACAACAACAAGAACAGAAGAACAAGAAGAACAAGAAGGAGGAGGAGAAGAAAGATGAAAAATATGAGTAATAAAATGGCAATAAATGAATATCTATCAACGACTATATTAAAAGCAAACGGATTAAATACTCTAATGAAAAGGCATACAGAGGCTGAATGGATAACAAAACAAGACCCATACATGCTGTCTACAAGAGACTCACTTAAGATTGAAAGATATATACAGACTGAGTAAAGAAATGGAAAAAGATATTTCATGATAATGGAAACGAAGAAACAAACAAAAACACCTGGGGTAGCAATACTTACACCAGACAAAGTAGGTCTAAAAAAACAACAAATGAACAAGCAGAACAGATACAGATTCTGGTTACACAGAATATTTTGATGGTTGCCAGATGGGAGGGAGGTGGAAGGGATAGGTAAAAAAAGGTAAAGAAATTAAGAAGTACAATTTGGTAGTTACAGAGTAGTTGATGGGAATGTAAAGTATAACATAGGCAATATAGGCAATAATATTGTAATAATTATGTGTGGTGTCAGATGGATACTAGATTTATAGAGGTGATCACTTTGTAAGTTATGTCTAATCACTGGGTTGTACACCTGAAACAAATATAATATTGTCTGTCAACTGTAATTGAAAAATTAAAAATAATATTTAAAGTAAAAAAAAACCCATAAATTCTATTTTTAAATTTAGTTTTATGTATTTATTTTTTTAAACCCAGAAAGTCTAGAACTAAAAACAAACAAAAACAAACAAACAAAAAAAAATACCATTCAAATCTCAAGCAAGGTAAAGTTTAGAAAATCGCACCTATGCACATTATAATATAACTGTTGAAAACCAAACACAATAAAAACTAGTAAAATCAATCAGGAATTCAAAATTCTAGATAACCTTCAAAGAACAACAATCACACTGCTATAGCTAAATTCTCAACGGGAAAAAGTGGAAGCCAGGCAATTGAAGGATATCTTTAAAGTGCTGAAAGAAAATTACTGCTAACTTGATTTATATGCCCATATACAATATCTTTTGCCTATATAGATGAACTAAAAGTAGTATCAGATCAAATAATAATAATAATAACAATAATCACTATCTAATTCATACCAGAAAAAGTGCTAAAAGTTGTTCTTCAGGCAGAATAAAAATTTATCTTCCTACAAAGCAGAAATAAAATAACACAAGGGAAAGAATAAATATGCGAGTAGATCTAAACAATTACTGACTATATAAAGCAATAAGAATGTGTTTGAAACACTGAAAAATATAGAGGATTAGGTTGAAAATATATAGTAAATTAGAATACATGACAACAATGACATATAAATTGAGATAAGAATAAGTGGAGTTAATGTTTTAAGCGCCATGAGTTGTCTAAGAAGAGAGTAAAAAGACCACATCATAGTAGACTTTAAAAACAAGAATGAAACAACAAGTGCTAGTGAAGATGTGGAGAAAAGAGAACCCTAGTGCACTGCTGGTGGGAATGCAGACTGGTGCAGCCACTGTGGAAAACAATATGGACTTCCCTCAAAATACTAAAACTGGAGCTGCCTTTTGATCCAGCAATTCCACTGCTGAGATTATACGCGAAGAATCCTGAAACACCAATTCAAAAGAACCTGTGCACCCTTATGTTCATAACAGCACTATTTAAAATAGTTAAATGCTGGAAACAGCCTAAGTGCCCATCAGTGGAAGACTGGATCAAAAAAAACTGTGGCAAATTTAACAATGAAATACTACACAGCAGAAAGGAAGAAGGAATTCCTACCCTTTGCAAAAGCATGGATGGAACTGGAGAGTATTATGCTTAGTGAAATAAGCCAGGCTACGAAAGACAAATATCATATTATCTCACCTAATACAGGAACTAATGAACAAAAAAAATAAATGAGCAAAATAGAACCAGATGCGTGGAAACAAGGAACAGACTGACAGTGACCAGAGGGTAGCGGGTAGGGGGAGAAGGGGAGAAAGGAGAAGGGTCTAGTCAAGGAACTGGTATAAATAACCCATGGACATGGACAACAAGGTGGGGATTGACTGTGGGACAGGAGATGGGGTGGACAGGGCAGGGGAGAGCAATGGGGGAAAATGGGACAACTTTAATAGAACAACAATGAACTTGAAAAAATAAAAATATAAATCCTAAGAAAAATAAGAATGTATGCTATAATTTCTATAATAACCACTAATCATAATAAGTTAGTCCAGAGATCCAAGATGGCGGAGGAGTAAATGGAAGCTACACTAACCTCCTCCCAGGACCAGTCTGGATTTACAACTTAATTTTGGAGAAACCATCTGGAATAACCAACAGAACACTAGCTGGAAAGAAGTCTTATAACCACGGAGAGACAGAAAAGGCCGCTACACCACAACTTGACTGGTAGGGAGTGCGGAGACGTGGAAGGGCTGGCTGGGCTCACATGGGTGGCAGCTGAAGGGACTGAGAAACAGCTCAGCAGCCGGGGATTCCCCCTGAGAAGGGCAGGGTCTAAACCCCCAGCTGGGCTTCCCAGCCTACAGCAACAGAGTGGAAAGTAAAACAGTATCAGCTGTGAAAAGCGAAAAGCCACAGGGTTTCTTGCTAGCCGGAGAGAAACAGCAGGAGAAAAAGAGCTCTTAAGTGGATCACATACGAAAATATTTTGGCCACCACTTACCCTGGGCTCAAGCAGAGGGAAGGCAGAGAGGACTGGAGACACTTGGGGAGAGTTTGGCACGGTGGCTTTGAGGGGAGAACTGGAGGAGCAGCCGACTGGGTCCCAGTGCTGACTCATCCCCAGTACTGCGGGTAGACCATTCCCTTCCAAGTGGCGTCAGCCTGAGGGGAAATAAAAGCCCTGCCTACAGGAATTAAGCTGCCACACCCACAGTCCTTAAACCTGACAGCTAATCACAGATTGAGTAGATTAACAATCAAAGAAGACGGACAACAGCAGTAGATCCCTGGAAGTCTCCAACAGGCTGCCTAGGGCCAGACTGGTACATGATCTGACGCCACCAGAGGCAGATCCAGGAAGTACAGATCATTTTAAGAAGCACCAACAAACAATAGGAGTCAAAAAAATTGGGAGACAGAGAAACAACCTCCCATCAAAAGGAAAGGTAGAATCCCCAGAAATAGTGCTATATGAAATAGAGGGGAGCGAACTATCAGATATGGAATTCAAAACATGGATTATGGAGAAGCTGAATGAGCTCAGCGGAAACTACAAAGAACTCCAGAAAAACTACAAGGAACTCACAGAAAATTACATGAGCATGAAAAAGGACATAGAAGCTATCAATAAGAGCCAGGAGGAAATGAAGACTACGATCTCTGAATTGAAGAACACAGTAGAAGGAATTAAAAGCAGGCTAGAGGAAGCAGAAGATCGGATCAGTGAGCTGGAGGACAACCTACACAAAAACTCCCAGACAATGCAACAAAATGAGAAAAGACTGAACAAGACTGAAGAGGTTCTAAGACAGCTGCAGGACAACATGAAACTAATAATATCCATATCATAGGAATTCCAGAAGGAGAAGAAGAAGAGCAAGGGATAGGAAACCTCTTTGAAAAACTAATGACAGAAAACTTCCCTCACATGAGGAGAGAAAGAGTCACGCAAGTCCAGGAAGCACGGAGGGTCCCAATGAAGATGAACCCCAACAGGCCCACCTCAAGACACATCATAATTAAAATGGCAACATTCAAAGACAAAGAGAGGATCCTAAAAGCAGCAAGAGAAAAACAACTAATAACATACAAGGGTACTCCAATAACGCTATCATCAGATTTCTCAGCAGAAACACTACAAGCCAGAAGGGAATGGCAAAAAATATTCCAAGCAATGAAAAACAAAGGCCTACAACCTAGAATACTATACCCAGCAAAGCTCTCATTCAAAATGAAGGGTGAAATAAGGAGCTTCCAAGACAAAAGAAGGCTAAAAGAATACATCTCCACCAAACCAGCAATGCAAGAGATGCTAAAGGGTCTGCTCTAAGAAGATAAAGAAACAGAGAGAGACAGAGAAGAACACGAGTACAAAGGGGAAAAATGACAATGAATAAGTACTTATCGGTAATAACCTTAAATGTAAATGTATTAAACGCTCCAATTAAAAGACATAGGGTAGCTGATTGGATTAGAAAGAATGACCCACATATATGCTGTCTATAAGAGATGCACCTTAGAACAAAAGATCTACACAGACTGAAAGTAAAGGGATGGGAAAAAGTATTGCAAGCAAATGGGCATGAAAAAAAAGCCGGGGTAGCAATACTTATATCAGACAAAACAAATTTCACAGCAAAGTCCATAAAAAGAGACAAAGAAGGGCATTTCATAATACTTAAGGGAAAAATCCATCAAGAAGATATAACCCTTATAAATATATATGCACCCAACTTAGGAGCACCCAAATATATAAGGAAACTTTTGAAAGACTCCAAGAAAGATATAGACAACAACACACTCATAGTAGGGGACTTTAACACCCCATTGTCAACAATGGACAGATCTTCGAAGCAAAGAAACACAAAAGATATTGAGGCACTGAACAACACTCTAGATCACATGGACTTAGTCGATATATATAGAAGTTTTCACCCCAAAGAAGCAAAATATACATACTTCTCAAGTGCACATGGAACATTTTCAAAGATAGACCACATGGTAGGACACAAACAAGCCTTAACAAATTCAAGAAAATTGAAATTATATCAAGCATCTTCTCAGATCACAATGGCTTAAAATTGGAAATCAACCTCAAGGAAAAAACTCAAAAACATTCAAACTCATGGAGAATGAATAACATGCTATTAAATAATGAATGGGTTAACAATGACATCAAGGAAGAAATCAAAAAGTTTCTGGAAACTAATGATAATGAACACACAACAACCCAAAACCTATGGGATACAGCGAAAGCAGTCCTAAGAGGAAAGTTCATAGCAATACAGGCCTACCTAAAAAAGCTAGAGGAATATCTAATAAAAAATTTAACCCTACAGCTACAAGAACTAGAGGAAGAACAACAAGCAAAGCCCAGATCAAGTAGAAGGAAGGAAATCATCAAGATCAGGGCAGAATTAAATGACATAGAGTCTAAACTAACAATTCAAAAGATCAACAAAAGTAGGAGCTGGTTCTTTGAAAAAATAAACAAAATTGACAAGCCTTTAACCAGGCTCATCAAGAAAAAAAGAGAGAGGACCCAAATAAATAAAATCAGAAACGAAAGTGGAGAAATCACAACTGATACCACAGAAAAACAAAGGATTATAAGAAATTATTACGAACAACTGTATGGCAAGAAATTTGACAACCTAGAGGAAATGGACAAATTCCTGGAAACCTATAGTCTTCCCAAACTGAATCAAGAAGAAGCAGAAAGTCTGAATAGACCAATAACAGCTAGTGAAATTGAAGCAGTAATCAAAAAACTCCCAGCACGCAAAAGCCCTGGATCGGATGGCTTCACAAGTGAATTCTACAAAACATTTAGGAAAGAACTAACTCCTATCCTCCTCAGACTATTCCAAAAGATACAAGAAGAGGGAAGACTGCCAAACTCATTCTATGAAGCAAGTATAACCCTAATTCCAAAACCAGGTCAAGACACAACAAAGAAAGAAAACTTCAGGCCAATATTGCTGATGAACATAGATGCTAAAATCCTCAACAAAATATTGGCAAACCGGATCCAGCAACACATTAGAAAGATCATACACCACGATCAAGTAGGATTCATCCCAGGGATGCAAGGATGGTTTAACATTCGCAAATCAATAAACGTAATACACCACATAAACAAAATGAAAGACAAAAACCACATGATCATATCAATAGATGCAGAAAAAGCATTTGATAAAGTACAACAACCATTTATGATAAAAACTCTCAGCAAAATGGGAATAGAGGGAGCATACCTCAACATAATAAAGGCCATATGTGAGAAACCTGAAGCCAACATCATACTCAATGGGCAAAAACTGAGAGCATTCCCCCTGAGATCAGGAACAAGACAAGGATGTCCGCTCTCCCCACTCCTATTCAACATAGTCTTGGAAGTTCTAGCCACTGCAATCAGACAAGAAAGAGAAATAAAAGGCATCCAAATTGGAAAAGAGGAAGTAAGACTGTCATTATTTGCAGATGACATGATAATGTACATAGAAAACCCTATAGACTCCACAAAAAAACTACTCGACCTAATAAGTGAATTCGGCAAAATAGCAGGATACAAAGTCAATATAAAGAAATCAAAGGCATTTTTATACACCAACAATAAAAACTCAGAGATAGAAACTGAAAGAAAAATTCAATTTACCATAGCAACAAGAAAAATAAAATACGTAGGAATAAACTTAACCAAGGAGGTAAAAGACCTGTACTCAGAAAACTACATAACACTGAAGAAAGAAATTAAAGAAGCTACAAATAAATGGAAGCATATACCATGCTCATGGATGGGAAGAATCAACATCATTAAAATGTCCATACTACCCAAAGCAATTTATAGATTCAATGTAATCCCTATTAAAATACCAGCAACATATTTCACAGACCTAGAACAAATACTTCAAAAATTTATATGGAACCAAAAAAGAGCCCGAATACCCACAGCAATTTTGAGGAAGAACACAGTAGGAGGAATCACAATACCTGATATC
The DNA here is from genome assembly GCF_987537825.1 of Furipterus horrens. Taxonomy (NCBI): domain Eukaryota; kingdom Metazoa; phylum Chordata; class Mammalia; order Chiroptera; family Furipteridae; genus Furipterus; species Furipterus horrens. Next base: position 58,462,192 of record NW_028327187.1, read on the forward strand.
AAACTATACTACAAGGCCACGGTAATCAAAACAGTCTGGTACTGGCATAAAAACAGACATATAGATCAATGGAACAGAATAGAGAGCCCAGAAATAAACCCAGGTTCATATGGTCAACTAATATTTGACAAAGGGGGAAAGAACATCAAATGGAGTGAAAAGAGCCTCTTTAACAAATGGTGTTGGGAGAACTGGACAGGGACATGCAAAAAAATGAAACTAGACCACCAACTTACACCATACATCAGAATAAACTCAAAATGGATCAAAGACTTAAATGTAAGCCGTGATACCATAAAAGTCCTAGAGGAAAAAATAGGCAGGAAAATTTCAGATATCCCACATAGCAACATTTTCACTGATATATCTCCTAAGGCAAGGGAAATAAAGGAAAGAATAAACAAATGGGACTACATCAAACTAAAAAGTTTCTGCTCAGCTAAAGAAAACATCAGCAAGATGAAAAGGGAACCAACCATATGGGAAAATATATTCGCCAATGACATCTCAGACAAGGGATTGATCTCCAAAATATATAAAGAACTCATACGACTCAACACCAAGAAGACAGACAACCCAATTAAAAAATGGGCAAAGGACCTGGACAAACACTTCTCCAAAGAAGACATACAGAGAGCCCATAGACATATGAAAGTATGCTCAACATCACTAGCCATCAGAGAGATGCAAATAAAAACCACAATGAGATACCACCTCACACCAGTCAGAATGGCCATAATCAACAAATCAACAAACAACTTGTGCTGGAGAGGGTGCGGAGAAATGGGAACCCTGGTGCATTGCTGGTGGGAATGCAGACTGGTGCAGCTACTATGGAAAACAGTTTGGAATTTCCTCAAAAAACTAAAAATGGAACTGCCTTTTGAACCAGCAATTCCATTACTGGGATTATATCCAAAAAATCCTGAAACACCAATTCAAAAGAACCTATGCACTCCAATGTTCATAGTAGCACTATTTACAATAGCCAAGTGCTGGAAACAACCTAAATGCCCATCTGTAGATGAGTGGATCAAAAAACTGGGGTACATTTACACAATGGAGTTCTATGTAGCAGAAAGAAAGAAGGAACTTCTACCATTTGCAACAACATGGATGGAACTAGAGAGAATTATGCTTAGCGAAATAAGCCAGGCAACGAAAGATAAATACGTTATGCTGTCACCTATTACAGGAAACTAATGAACAACACAAACAAATGAGCAAAATTGAACCAGAGGTATGTAAACAAGGAGTAGACTAACAGTAACAAGGGGGGAGGGGGGAGGGATAAAAGGGGGTAAAAAGGGGAAGTGTCAAATCAAAGAACATGTATAAATGACCCACAGACATGGGCAACTGAGTGGGGACTGAATGTGGGAGAAGGGAGGGGCAGGATACAGGGAAGCAAGAGGGGAAAAAAAAGTGACAACTGTAATGGAAAAACAAACAAAAAAATTTTTTAGTGGGGGAAAATGAAAATATGAAGAATGGAAATGCCAGTTCAGTGAATATTAGGACAAAGATTTTCCTTCACGTTGTATATTTTTCTCCCTATTTGATCTCTCCAGAGTTTGGCATTCTAAACAAATAAGTAATGACTTAAGTTTCTTTGCACAGAACTAATAAGACCAGTTGTTAATAGAGGTTCCTTTTTCTGACCAAGCCTTTGACTGGAATGTCAAGCCTAAAGGAGACATGCTTGGGCTCAGGTTGTTACCAAAAAGCCCTAAGGAACTGGGAATGACTTTCAAAGGTAATAAAAGCCCGCGAAATAAAAGGCCTGCTGCCATGGTTGGTTGTGCGGTCCACAGCAATCTCTCCAGGGAAGGAATGAAGGTTGTTTTCCTGAAAGATGGCTAGAAGGGACCTTAAGGCACAATGGAAAACCAGAAAGACTTGGAAAAGACAGGTGTGTACAGACAAGGATGAATGCCAGGTATGTGGGCCAGCTTCTGTGCCCTGAAGAGCAGACTGAGGGCCACCCTAAATGTTCCTTGGGTAAGTTCCAGCAAAACAGAACTAAAGATCATAAATGATCATTTGCTGCTCTTGTTGTGTTTATGCAAACGAACAGGATAAATTAAAAATGGACTTAATGTAGTCCCTTTAAAGACAAGGAGAGTAATCTTAGGGAGAAAAATCATTATTCAAGGAAAATCACAATGATCAGTGGTAGACTGTAAAGTAGGGCAGCTAACCGTCTTACAAGCTTCTTCTCACTTAAAAAATGGTTTCACTTGAAAATTAAACCATATCTGTGATATCACCAAAGAGATTCAAGTTGCAGGCAAGTAGAATGTCAAGTGCCTTGCAACTGGATGTCTGCCCAATAAGACAGTCTTACAGATTTAGAGACTTGTTTGTTCGTTATGTTACATAAATTAACATGTGTTTTCTGTTTTCAAAGGGCATAAGCCTATGACCGCATTACCTGAGTGATTGTCTGTACCCATAAGCCTCACTTAATCCTCTCTGCAGCGCTGCCTCCTGAAACTCAACGGTTTGGCTGAACTAAATGGCTGGGTTGGTGAAGAATGTGGTGGTCTGTGGGCTTCACTTTAAAACTGAATTCTCTTTTCTATCCTAATGGCTTGGACAGAAAGGGCCCAGAGGTCTGAGAGGGGGGAAACATAAACTATTTCCCTCAGCCCAAACTAAATATAATGGGCAAAAGGGTTTTGGACAGGCGAGATGTGCCTAGCACACCTTCCTCCAAAGAAGCCCTTTTTTTTTTTTTCCTCCTAATGTGGAACATTGAAAAATTAATCCCTGCCTTTTGTCACCTAGTAGTTATGGATTGAATGATGCTTTTTAACCCTTTTTGCCAAATCTGTTGCCCCCAGAACACAACAAGGATGCCAGCCTGCTAAACCAAGCACGCCGTTGTCCGGAGATAGTCAACTGACCTGGAGTCTGCACAATCCTTCCCCATGTGGGAAGGCCACCCTCCCCTCCACACCCCCACTATTATTAGGGATTTGTGGACCCAAGGGTAGGTAGGACGATGACCATGTCCAGCTTGAAGCAGCTAGAGGAGCTTGAGACCTTCGCCCATTGTCCTTTACAAGATTACAAAGGGTCTTAATATATGAGAGGGAGGGATATTTATTTTTTACGAACCATGGGTTTGGACTTGGGGGGGGATGCTGGGGGAGGGAGATACTGGGTGGAGGGGAGTAAAGGGATAAAAATTGGAACTACTGTAACAACATAATCAATAAAATATACTTTAAAAAAATAAGTTAGTCCAACTTTCAAAAACAAGAAAAGGGAATAAATAAATAGTCAATATATCCAAAGGAATATAAGATATGAAATAAATTGGAACACAGAGTAGCTAAGTCAAATAGAAAGCACTAAAAAAGATGAGATTAATCCCTAAATGCATCAGAAATTACATTAAATAAATATAGACTAAGTGTTTCAATTCAAACATAAACTTTGCAAGATTAGACAATAGTAACAAAACTCAACTATATGCTACTCAAAAAGATACTTCTAAAACTTGAACATACTGAAAGTTTGAAAAGGTAAGAGCGGAAAACACATACTATGAAAACACTAACCGAAGGAAAGTTGGTGAAACTATACTAACATTGAATAAAATGGAATTTAAATCAAAAAGAATTATTATAGGTAGGTTGGAAGATGGTGGCCAAGTAGGTTAAGGCAGAGTCCACTTGCTCTTACACCCAGTTTGGACACTTGGCTAATCTTCCAAAAAATAAACTGAACATTCAATGGAATCTTTGCCGATATGAAGTTTGGAAGGCAAGGAGTACACAAGACGCTTCACAGTGGGCAATAAGGAGATTGTATATGTGGACTGGGAAAATACACTGGGTGTCTGCAGCCCTGGTGCCCATGTACCTGTACCTGCATCTGAGGAGACCCTGGTTAGAGATCGCAGCTTTGCAGCTCACACCCATCCCAGGGAGACTTGGATACACAATGTTGGGGAGATCCAGGCTACACACACGCACGCGCGCGCACACACACACACACACACACACACACATGAACAGTGAACAGCACACCCATAGCTGCAGCAAACACCAACTGGCAGAGACAGAGAAAGAGAGCGATAGTATCTGCACCTGGGTCTGGTAGAAAAGGCTGGCTGTGACCAGCCAAGACTGTGAGAGACTCTTGACTTTTTGTAGAGGTGGTGTATACGGAAATTGGACAGTGGCTCAGTGCTGCAGTGAGAGTGCCCAGAGAGACTTTTTTAAAAGGTGTGCTGGGCAGGGACCTTGAGCACAGCTGCCCTGCCAGCAAGGGGAAAGGAATGAAGGTGCAATTTGCTCTTACTCAGTGCAGCTGGGCAGATTGACCAGAAAGGTACACGGCAAGGGAATTTCTCAGCCCCAGCCTGGCACAGCTGTGCAGAGTGGAGCGTGTGGGCCTCTGTATGCTGCAAGGGCGGTGGGCTGGGAACTGTGCACCTGACAGTATTTAAAGACAGACAGAGTCCCCTTCCCTGAAGGAACCTCCAGGAAGGGAACGCTGAACCCAGCCCCCACGCCCTGCAGGAGCAGGGAAGATCTGAAAAAGAAGCTGGGCAGGCTCAAGAACCCTGCGGATGCATTTTTGCAAGGGAAAGATAGCCAGAGGAATGTTTAAAGGGCCCACTTTGAACTCTCAAGGAGACAAAATACACTGGTTCCTAGAGCCCTATTTCACTGAGTCCTGCGAAGCAGGGAGATCAGAAAGGGGTTCAGCAAGGGGAAATCAGGGCCCCGCCCATTCACTGCTAGGTGCACACACAGAGCTTCCATCAACACCAAGCAGGAGAGAGCAGATCATTTTACCCAGTTGCCACCCCCGCCCCATGAAACTTGACAGTTATTTAATCAAAAACTACACCTTATTGAAAATAAGCTAGGACAGACCAAGACTGGTGGTGCAGGGGTAGAGAAAACACTCACAATTTTCCCAGAAGACTGAACAGTGCCTCCTAGGGGAGACCTAGGGGTGGACCCACCCTCTCAATCGCAACAAAAGCTCCCTCTAGAGGCAGATAAAAGTAATACAGGCAGTATTGCCAGAAGGTGACGACCCACCTGGGGACCTTAAGCTGATAAAAAAAATCAGAGTATTCAGAAAGAGAAGTCAGAAGACGAACTCCAAATGGATGAGATGAATTTCACCTCACTATTCTTCAGAATTTGCAAACTTTTTCTCTTTTTTATTTTCTTCCTTTCACATAGCCTCTTAATATTTCTTCTTTTGCTTCAATTGTATTTCAATGAATTCACTACACTTTGTCTTTATTTTTATACTTTGTATTCAGATTTTGTATTATTTTTATTCTATTGATATTTCAAATCTCACATTGGACCCTTCCCTTGTCTTACTCCATTTTGCCTTCTTCCTGCCCTTTCTTATTGTTGTTGTAAATTTTATTTTCTTCTATGCTACGCCTTGTTCTTATTCCTTACTCTTACTATTTCTCCTCCCTCTATCCTCTCAAGAGCATTCTTCCTTCTTTAGTCAGCTCACATTCTTTTACCCCCCCTCTTGTAATATTCTTATTTCATTTCTACCTTTAAAATTAAGGCTTGTTGGGTGTGGATATAATGGCTATTTCTGTTCTTCAATGGTATTCCTATTGCTGCAATAGTGTTACAGAACCCCTGGGCTGCTCCAATTGAAAACAAACCCATGGGATCTTAAGTTAGGGCCCAATTGCCCGCCGCCAAAATTATAACTCTCAATACCAGAGTTTAGTGAAGAGAAAAAGAATTGTTTATTTAACAGTTATATATATTTAGTTATTTGTGGATTTCTGTTGTTAAGTCTTACGTTCTTTAAAACACCCATAAACACATATCCTTGCCTCTCCACTACCAAACCAGGCTAGTTTTAGAAAAGTTAGAGAAACCGTTTCCTTACTTTCCAAACACAGTTCAGCTTTACCAGTAGCTGCCAATCATTCAATTCTGATTGGGGAGACCTCGTCTGTGTTATGGGGTCCACCAGCTTTTAATCCAGAACCTCGTGGATTGTCAGCCTCCTTGTAAACTGTATAGTTAGTCCTTTTGTAATCCACATGGTCAGTCTGTTCCTTTTCAAAGCAGCAAGGTATGTCCATTCCTTAAAACTGCATCGTCAGTCCCCAGTGAAATCCACACAGTTAGCCTTAGCCTCAGTTAAATCCGCACGGTCAGCCTGGCTAAAATGTCTGCTGCTTATTTTTAAATCCCTGACTACTTCCTCTGGTGCAGTGGGTGTGGTAACCAGTTCTGACCATTCACAGAACTTCACGCAGGCTCTGGTCCAAGACCCCTCCCATCTACCTGAGGCTTTGGATGCATTAAAACCATTTTGCATAAAAAAAAAAGACACTAGCCACCAGCCTCAGGCATGTGGAGGCATTCTAAAAGCTGCTTCCTTCTCCCCATCCCCCAGCAGCAAACTCTGGGGATTTTTGGACTCCCCTGTTTCTGTAACAGTAGTTTTGTACTTCAAATCTCATAGGTTACTCTCCCCTTGTCTTATTCAATTTTTCCTTCCCCCTGCCCTTGCTCATTTGAGTGAGGAATTTTATTTTTATTTTCCCATTTCTTAGCCTGGATTCTATTCCTTACTCTTATTAGTTTTTCTCCCCATGTCCTCACAAAACCTTTTTTCTTTACTGTAGACATCTCATGTTCTCCTTTCTCTTTGAATAATATTCTCATTCCCTTTCCACCTTTACTAATTTTACCCAGCTGTTGTTGTCATGGACCCTGCTGTGGTTTTTCTGCAACTTTGATTCCTTTGGTTTACTATCTATTTAATTTTAAATCTCATAGCATACTCTTCCTTTTTTTTACTCCATTTTCCATCACCACTCCCTGTTTTACTCATGTTTTCAATTTTATTCTCTCCCTTTCTTCACCTCATTTCTATTCCCTACTCATTATGTTTCCTCGCTGTTCCCACTCAAAATCATTTTTCTCTCCTTTATTCATATTATATTCCCTACTTACTATCTCAAAATATTTTTAATCTGTCTCCACCTTTATTAATCTTCACTCAATTGCTGTTGATACTGCTGATGTGGTAGGGGGGTATTTCTAGTGTGGTTTTGGTTCTCTGGTAATATTGACTTTTTAAACAGCACCTGTACAACAGTATACAAGATGTGATGGGGGTTGTGACTTCCAGTCAGCAAGCTGTAGGGGAGAACCCACCAACAAATGAGCCACCAATAAGCAAAGCCAAACTACAACAGGAGATCCCACATAAAGTGAATAAAGAGCAACCCTAGAGCATCCAGATCAGGAGATCAAAGAGACTGCACCACTGATTCCCACAGGTTTCCCAACACAGGTCTCACCATGAAGACAGAGAGGCAAAGCAGACTAGTCTAATGTGCAGAAAGAAACAAGAAAATTCACCTAAAATAGGGATATAAATAAACAGCCCCCAAATAAAAGGAAAGGAAGAATCCCCAGAAAGTGCTAAATGAAATTGAGGCAAGCAAACTATCATACATCAAGTTCAAAGTAATGGTTATAAGGAACCTTAGTGAGAGCTATAAAACATTCCAGGGAAGTTACAAGTAACTTACTGCAAACTACACCAGCATGAAAAGGGGCAAGAAAATATCAATAAGACCCAGGAAGAAATGAAAAATAAAATATATTAAATGAAGAACACAGTAGAAGAAATTAAAAGCAGGTTAGATGAAGCAGAGGATCAAATCAGTGAGCTGGAAAAAAAGTAAGAAAAAATGAGGAGAAAGGGATAGAAAATCTATTTCAAAAAATAGTGACAGAAAATTTCCCTAACTTGATGAGAGAAAAAGTCATGCAAGTCAAGAAAGCATAGAGGGTCCCATAAATAAACGCACAACTTTATAGTCAATTAATAGTTGACAGAGGAAGCAAGCACATACAATGTGTTAAAGATAGTTTATTCAATAAATGGTGTTGGAAAAATTGGACAGATATGTGCAGAAAAGTGAAACTCGACCACCTTCTTACACTACACATAAGAATAAATTCAAAATTGATCAATGACTTAAATGCTTAGACCCAAAACCATAAAAATAGTGGAAGAAAACATAAAAAGCAAAATCTTGGACATTGCTCATAGCAAATTTTTATTGGATAAATCTCCTCAGGAAAAGGAAACAAAAAAAATGATACTAAATAAAACTCAAAAGATTTTGCACAACAAAGTAAAACAGCAACAACAACAACAACAACAAAAAAGACCATCCACAGAATGGGTGAACATATTTACTGATACAACTTAGAGAGATTAATTTTCAAAATTTATAAAGTACTTAAAAAGGAATGAAGGCTAGTCCTGCTGAAATGAATGAAAACATTTATCAAACTAGTGGTGAAGGAAAGAAAACCAAGGATCAAATCAACAAATCGGAACATAGGGGAGAAACAAACAGTCAACCAGTGCAGAAAGAGGAAATGAAAAGTGAGGAAAATGAGGAAAGGCTCACAAACCTATGGTACAGCTATAAGCAGTCCAACATCTGAATCATAGGACTGCCAGGAGGTGAAGAAGAGGAACTAGAAATTAAAAACTTGTGTTAAAAAATAATGAAGCAGAACTTTCCTAACTTGGGGAAGGAAATAGACTTACAGGTCCAGGAAGCACAGAGAGTTCCAAAAAACCTGGACTCAGGGAGAACCACATCAAGACACATTATATTCAAAATGTCAAAAACTAGGGATAAAGAGAGAATCTTAAAAGCAGCAAGACAGAAGAGAATTACGTACAAAGAGGTCCCAATAAGACTGTCAGCTGATTTCTCAAAAAAAACTCTGCAGGCAAGAAGGAACTGGCAAGAAATATTCAAAGTAATGAAAATCAAAACCTACAACCATGATTACTCTATCCAGCGAAGCTGTCATTCAGAGTAGAAGGGCAGAGAAAGTGCTTCCAGGACAAAGTAAAACTGAAGGAGTTCATCAGATTCAAACCACTGTTATATGAAATGTTAAAAGGACTTGTTTAGGAGAAAGAGGATCGAAACTATGAACATTAAAATGAAAACTGTATCACAACAACCAACAACAGAAGCTAGGGAATCAAAACAAAAGCAAACAAAGTAGGCAACAAGAGTGGAAAAGGAGTTATAGGTATGGGGAACATTTTGGGAGGAGGTCCGCAGGGAGGAGGAAGAGGGGAAACGGAGGGAGATGGTACAGGAATTAAGCATGGTAGGAGGGAGTGGTGTAGACAGGAAGATGTTGAGAAGAACTATATGCACAACCAATGGGCATGGACCAAGAAGGGGGGACAACTGAAGGGTGGTGGTCAGTGGATGGAGGGGAACAAAGGGAAAAGAAATTGGGACAACTGTAACAGCATAATCAATAAAGCATATTTTAAAAAATGAGCAAAGGACCTGAATAGACACTTCTCCAAAGAGGACATACAAATGGCCAATAGACATATGAAAGCATGCTCAACATCACTGATCATCATAGAAATACAAATTAAACCACAATGAGATAACCTCTGAAACCTTCAGAAAGGCTGTCATCAATAAATCAACAGACAACAAGGGCTGGCAAGGATGTGAAATAAGGGGAATTCTTTTGCATTGTTGGTGGGCATGCAAATTGGTGCAGCCACTGGGGAAAGCAATATGGAGATACTTCAAAGATTTAAAAATGTGTCTGCTTTTTTACCCAGTGATTCCACTTCTGGAAGCATATTTGAAGGAATCCAAAACACTAATTAAAAAGAATATAAGTACCCCTATGTTTATTGTAGTGTTATTTACAAGTGCCAAGATATGGAAACAGCCCAAGTGTTCATCAGTAGATGAGTGGATAAAACAACTATGCGACATTTCCACAATGGAATACTACTCAGTCACAAAAAAGGAAGAAAAATTTACCCTTTGCCACAGTATGGATGGACTTGGAGAACATTATGCTAAGTGAAATAAGCTAGTCAGAGAAAAACAAACACCATGTGATTTCACTCATATGTGGAATCTAATGAACAATCTAAACTAACAAGGTAGTGTGGGGTGGGCTAGGTGGAAGGGTGCAAAAGGAGAAACAGTTGGAACAACTGTAAAACTTAAAAATAAAGAAAGAAAAAAAGAAAAACTAAAAATAAATGTCATGCAATACAATGTCAATATATTTTTAAAAATTAGCGTTATTCCTATATACTAGCAATAAACAATTAGAAAGTAAAAATTTAAAAACCAAGCCATTCATAATAGCATTTAAAGCCCGCCAAATCCTAGGAATAATTTTAATAAATATGTCAAAATCAGAAGATGGAAATTCAGACATTATTGAAAAATATTAAAGACCTAAACAAATGCAGTGACATACCATATTAATGGATTAGAAAACTCAATATTGCAAATATGTTAATTCCCTCCATATTAGTCCATAGATTCAGTGAAGTCTCAATAAAATCTAAGCAGGTTGTGGTAGTTGTGGTGGTGGTGTGTGTGAATTGGCAAGCTTATTTTAAAAATTTTTGCAAAAGGGAACAAACTGCATGGGAAAAGATATTTGCCAATGATACCTCAGACAAGGGTTTGATGTCCAAGGTATATAAAGAACTTATATGACTCAACACCAAGAAGACAGACAATCTAATTTAAAAAATGAAAAAAGGACCTTAAAAAACACTTCTCCAAGGAAGACATACAGAGGGCTGATAGACATATGACAGGATGCTCAACATCACGAGTCATCAGAGAGATGCAAATTAAAACCACAAAGAGATACCACCTCACACCGGTCAGAATGGCTATCATAAACAAATCAACAAACAACAAGTGCTGATGAAGATTTGGAAAAAGGGGAACCCCAGTGTACTGTTGGTGGGAATGCAGACTGGTGCAGCCACTGTGGAAAACAATATCAAATTTCCTCAAAAAACTAAAAATGGAACTGCCTCTTGATCCAGCAATTCCATTGCTAGGATTATACCTGAAGAATACTGACACACTAATTCAGAAGAACCTATGAACTCCTATGTTCATAGCAGTGCTATTTACAATAGCCAAGTGCTGGAAACAGCCTAAGTGCCCATTAGTAGATGAGTGGATCAAAAAAACTGCGGTATAGCCCTGGCTGGTGTGGCTCAGTGGCTTGAGCACTAGCCTGCGAACCAAAGGGGGTTGCCAGTTCTATTCCCAGTTAGGGCACATGCCTGGGTTGTGGGCCAGGTCACCAGTCAAGGGCACATGGGAGGCAACCACATATTGATGTTTCTCTCCCTCTCTTTCTCTCTCCATTCCCCTCTCTCTAAAAATAAATAAACAAAAATTTTTTTTAAAAAACTGGTACATTTACACAATGGTATACCATGCAGCAGAAAGAAAGAAGGAACTCCTAACATTTGTGACAACATGGATGGTACTGGAGAGTACTATAGTTAGTAAAATAAGCCAGGAAGTGAAAGACAAATACCATATGATCTCACCTCATACAGGAAGCTAATGAATAAAACAAACAACCAAGCAAAAGAGAACCAGGGGCATGTAAAGAAGGAAGTGACTGAGAGTGACTAGGGGGTAGTGGGGAAGGGAAAAAGCGGGAAAAGAAGGGAAAGGGTCTAGTCAAGGAACTAGTATAAATGACCCATGGACATGGACAACAGGGTGGGGATTGAATGTGAGAGAAGGGATGAGGGGGTGGGGGGGAGCAATGAAGGAAAAATGGGACAACTGTAATAGAAAAACAATTTAAAAATCTATACAGAAGAGCAAAGGGCCAATCATAACCATGGCAATCATGATAAAAAATGATAAAGAACATTTATAGTACCAAATATTAAGATGTAGTATAAAGCTGCAGTAATTATGACAGTGTTCAAGGACACTGATACCACAATAAACAAATAGACCAGTGGACAGAATAGGAAGCCCAGAGATAGACCTGTACATATGGCAACAACTTCTCATAAAGATGACAATGTATTGCGTGGGAAAAGAATGGTCTTCTAAAAAAAATAATGGTGCTTGAGACAATTGGATATTCATGTTGAGAAAAATGGAACATTGACCTTTATACCACACACAAAAATAAATTCCAGATGAACTGCAAATCTAAATGTGAAAGGCAATACAGTAAAGCTTGAAGAAGGTAATGTAGATAGTCTTCATGATCTTATGGTATGGAAAAAGAATTTTTAAAGAATAAAATAAAATGAAGAAAAATATTGATAAATTTCTCTTTATCAAGACACAATTATGTAAGTGAAAAATTAGTCAACACAATCTTAACATCAAAACTTGATGACGATATAAAAATAAAACTCTAGTTGGCTTACACCAAAGAATGTATATGGAATAATTCTAAATATAATGAATAGAATCCAGAACTATGGCAACAAAAATAACACATCATGATAAATCAATTGATGGCTACAATGAGAATTCAAACAACTGTCTCATTCCCAGTGTTAATCTTACACTTAGTTCATTTTATTCTTATATTATTTTCTCTATTTGTACTGAAATGCTTTTTGAAAGTTATATCTGCATCCTACCCACTTTGTGAGACAGTATGTGACTTTGTCTTGCAGGTCTTGGCAAAGGTGTCTTGATTAGCCTGATTAATACTACTCATGTCTTCAAGATCTAATAGTTTGCTTTGTGTTTCTAGGACAACAAATTCCTGTCTTTGGTTGCAAGGTAAAGATGACAATGAGTAACTTGGAGAACAAGATTAGGCAGCAGATTTGAAAATACTTGAATGCACTGTTTAATTCAGAAGGTATTATGAATACTTGAATTGCTGACTAAGAATTTACATATGTAAAACTAGGCTTAAATGTTTTCACTTACAGCTCTTGTAGGAGAGGGAAAATCTTTCTTCTATACATCTGGTTTCTCAGTTGGGACTCTATAAGAAAATATGAATTAACAAGAGAAAAGCATACAAATTTATTTAACATATATCTTACATGACTTAGGAGACTTCAGAAGACCCAGAGAAACGGTAAAACCTATGTTTACAATGGCAAAACCTTTATTGAGTTGAACAAAGAGGAAAGTGTAAAGTAACTAAGATATGGGGAGACTAAAGGAGGATAAAAGTTATTTTTTTAATTATATTTTATTGATGATGCTATTACAGCTGTCCCTTTGCCCCCCCCTTCACCCAGCACCCCTAACTCCCTCAGTCAATCCCCACACCATTGTTCATGTCCATGAGCCATTCGTATAAATTCTTTGGCAACTCCATTTCCTATACTATACTTTACATCCCAATGGCTATTCTGTAACCACCTATTTGTACTTCTTAATCCCCTCACCTCTTCATTCATTCCCCCACACCTCCCTCCTACCTGGCAACCATCAAAACATTCTTGGTATCCACTATTCTGTCTCTGTTCCTCTTGTTTGCTTAGTTTGTTTTTTAGATTCAATTGTTGACAGATATGTAATTTTTTGCCATTTTGTTGTTCACAGTTTTGATCTTTTTCTTAAAGAAGTCCCTTTAGCATTTCATATAAGAATGGTCTGGTGATGATGAACTCTTAGTTTTTCCTTGTCTGGGAAGCTCTTTATCTGTCCTTTGATTCTAAATGATAGCTTTGCTAGGTAGAGTAATCTTGGTTGTAGGTCCCTGCTTTTCATGACTTTGAATATTTATTGCCAATTCATTCTAGTCTGCAAATATTCTTTTGAGAAATCAGCTGGAAGTCTTATGGGTACTCCTTTGTAGGTAACTAAACTCTTTTCTCTTGCTGCTTTTAAGATTCTCTCTTTATCTTTAATGTTTGGCGCTTTAATTATAATATGTCTTAGAGTGAGCTTCCTTACACTCATTTTATTTGGACTCTGTGCTTCCTGGACTTGCATGTCAATTTCCCTTACCAAATTAGACAAGTTTTCTTTCATTATTTTTTTCAAATAGAATTTCAATTTCTTGCTCTTTCTCGTCTCCATCTGGCACCACTATGAGGCAAATATTGAATGTCTGTAAGTTGTTCCAGAAGCTGCTTATACTATCCTTATTTTTTTATTCTTCTTGTTGTTCTGATTGGTTATTTTTTGCTTTTTTATGATCCAAATCATTGATTTCATTCTCAGCTTAATCCACTCTACTGTTGTTTCTATGTAAATTGTTCTTTATTTCAATTAGTGTAACCTTCATTTCTGACTGGATCATTTTTATGCTTTTGAGGTCCTCACTAAGTTCTGTGAACATCCTTGTAACCAGTGTTTTGAACCCTGGATCTGATAGGTTGCTTATCTCCATTCTGTTTAGTTTTTTTTCTGGAGTTTTGATCTGTTATTTCATTTGGGCCATGTTTCCTTGTCTCCTTGTTTTGGCAGCCTCCCTTTGTTTGTTCCTATGTATTAGGTAGAGCTGCTTTGACTCCATGTCTTGGTAGTGTGGCCTAGGTAGTAGGTGTCCTGTAGGATCCAGTGACACAGGCTGCCCTACCACCCACGTTGGGTACTCGAGGTGCACCCTTCATGTGAACTGAATTCACCCTCCTCCTGTAGTTCAGCTTTGGTTGCTGTTGGCAGATCAATAGAAGGCACTTACCCAGGCCCATCAGCTGCAAGGATTGGCTGTGACCACTGACCACCAACCTCTGTCCTCCATGGAGGATCAGCTGTGCAGAAGCAGGGTCGTGGTACTCTAATGTGATCTGTAGCTGTCCACTGGGTCCGCTGGCCCTAGGGTTTCCTGAATAGTGCAGGCCAAGCTCAGCCCCCACCTGTTTTTCCCAGGCCACCCTGCCTGAGCTACAAAACAATCTGAGATGGCTGCTACTTGTGCTAGGCTTGGAGATCCCCAGGTGAAGCCAAGCTGTGCATCTAGGCTGGTTGGTGCTGGTTCCGGTCTTGGGGCTCACTGAGGCTAGCTACTGCTTATTTGAGAGGATTTAGGGAACTGTGAAGCATGAGCCAACACCTGCCATTCATATGGAAAAGCAGTTTGGGTGGGCCCATAAGTTGGGTGGGACAGTCTCTGGGGATCTCCAAGGCAGGTCAAACGGTGTTAGCCAGGCTGATGGCATCTCAGATATGGCACCGATTTGTTGGCTCTGTTGGGGGAGGGTTTAGAAAAGGGACAATGGCCTCTGCTCACCTTGATGCCAAACACTTCAGTTCCTCCGTTTATGCCACTGATGCCTTTCAAGCTCCTACCCCAGTGCTAGAGCTCAGAAAGAATGAGTCTGAGTCAATTAGTGTAACCTTCATTTCTGACTGGATCATTTTTATGCTTTTGAGGTCCTCACTAAGTTCTGTGAACATCCTTGTAACCAGTGTTTTGAACCCTGGATCTGATAGGTTGCTTATCTCCATTTCGTTTAGTTCTTTTTCTGGAGTTTTGATCTGTTATTTCATTTGGGCCTTGTTTCCTTGT
Source organism: Furipterus horrens (assembly GCF_987537825.1). NCBI lineage: Eukaryota > Metazoa > Chordata > Mammalia > Chiroptera > Furipteridae > Furipterus > Furipterus horrens. The sequence goes on from NW_028327187.1 coordinate 58,477,521, forward strand.
TTCCTTGTTTTGGCAGCCTCCCTTTGTTTGTTCCTATGTATTAGTAGGTGAGTCTGTGTGTGGGTTCTTTAAGACGAACTGCTTGGAACTCCAAAAGTTTCTCCACTAACTCAATGCCCACTGGTTTTTGCAACCAGAAGTTGTGGGAACTTCTCTTCCTGGCACTGGAACCCTGGGTCAGGGGGCCTGGTGTGAGGCTGGGACTCTTCACTCTCAAGATATCCCTCCCAAATTTTTATGCACCACACATGAGTGAGGGACCAGCCTGTTCCATGTCTGCACCCCTCCTACCTATCTGGATGGATGCGGTTTCTTTAATTCCATAGTTGTCAGACTTCTGTTTCACTCAATTTCTGATGGTTCTGAGTAATGGTTCTTCTATATTTTAGCTCTAATTTTGATGTGGTTGTGCGAAGAGGCAAGCCATGTCTGCCTACACTGCCACATTGACTGGAAGTCTGATAAAGGTTATTTTTAACAAGAGCTGTTTGTACATAATTTTATTGGTCTCAACTCCCATCTCTGGTGATAATGTGTCTTTTCTTCTGGTATAGGACAGACATCTTTCAGATGGTATTTTTATCTACTGTCTTCAGGAAGAAAAGGAAAGGTCAGGGCACCCTTCTTTTACCTGCTCTTTTTCAAGTATTTTTAGTTCCAAATAATTCTATGCCAAAGTGACATATTTGGGGGTGGCATTTGCTGCCACCCTCCACTTCCATACAATATAGTAAACAAAAACATTCACACATTAAAAATAAATCAAGCTAGAAAACTAGACAAATTTAAATTAATGTTAATTCCATGAGGTTGATAATGTTGCTCTGGCAGCTCTAAATCAAAATCCACAACATGAATATAGTACTGATGACAACAAAACATATTCTCTTCATTTAAACACTCCTTCGGTAGGAGGAGCCTACTGACTGCCCCTCAACTTTCTACCAGTTTCTTAACTCAAATGACTGCAAACCTTGATCAGTACAAAATGATGTACTTATTATGAAGCAAATGCATCATCCTTTATGTATTAAGTACTTCTTTACATTTTTCTTATTGACTAGAAATAGAATTTTATTAATTTAAGATGCCTTTGATTATTAGATACATTATTTTATATACTACTAAGAAAGAAAAAATACTTCTACTTAAACTATGACATGATACTAAGGTGACATCGGTTGTAACATGCAGCATAACTTCATAGTTAACTGAACTGTGGGGGAAAATAAGCTTATCTTGTGATCAATGAATACAGTAGTATCATTTAATATCATAACAATACTTAACATAAACACAAAAATTGACTTCAAACATACTGGGCAATGCTTGAAAATATAAAATACATTATAATGAATTTCTTTAATGAAAACAGAACACTTAAAGAACATTTACAGGGAACTTGTGAAACCCAAAAACATGTAAATGTATTCCCAGAATTCTATCAAATCCTACTTTAGAAGCATGGTTTGGCTTCATGTATAAACCACAGTAACATCCCCCAGGCATCAGGTATATTGTAAAAATTGATATTGCATTGAAGAAGCATTTTCAGTTCTTAGAAGAAAACAAGACCCTATTTCTCAGAAGAGTTATTTCAACATTATATTTATTAAATTCCATGAGGCCAACAGGCAAACCAAAAGATGCCCAACTTTACTATCCACCAGGGAAATGCACATCAAAACCGCAATGAGCCCTGGATGGTATGGCTCAGTAGATTGAGTGCTGACCTGCAAACCAAAGGGTTGCCAGTTCAATTCTCAGTCAGGGTACGTGCCTGGGTTGCAGGCTGGGTCCCCAATTGGGGGCACACCAGAGACAACCACATATTGATGTTTCTCTCCCTCTCTTTCTCCCTCTATTCCCCTCTAAAAGGAAATAAAATCTTTAAAATAACCACAATGAAATATAACTTCATACCTGTTTTGACTGGTATCATAAAAACGATGAGAGCCCTGACAGGAGTGGCTCAGTTGGTTGAGTGCCATCCCACAAAGAAAATGGTCACCAGTTAGATTCCAGTGAGGGCAAATGCCTGGGTTGCAGGCTCAGTCCCTGGTTGGGGCATGTGCGAGAGGCAACCAATTGATGTTTTTCTCAGACATTGATGTTTCTCTTACACATCAATGTTTCTCTACTTCTCTTTCTCCCTTCCCTTCTCTCTAAAAATAAATAAATAAGGGAGAAATGGTGCAAATAAGGGGAAGGGACTAGTCAAAGAATATGTATGAATTATCCATGGACATGAACAATGGAGTGGGGATTGACTGTAGGAGCAGGGGTGTGGTGGGTTGGATGAAGAAGGGGAAAGGGAGAAAAATGGGGACAGCTGTAATATAATAACAATTTAAAAATAATTAATTAATTAAAAAGACAAGGGATAACAAGTGCTAGTAAGGGTATGGAGAAAGGAATTATTGTGCACTATTGGTTGAAATCTAAATTGATATAGCCATTATGGAAACCAGACAAAGCTTCCTCAAAAAATTTAAAAATGAACTACCAAAATATCCAGCAATCCCACCTCTGCACATATATCTAAAGGAAATTAAATCAGGATCTTAGAGAGTTATCTGCACCCTTATATTTCATGTTCATTGAAGAATTAGTCACAATAGTCCAGATATGAAAAAAACCTAAGTCACTCAGCCATAAAATAAAGGAAATCTTGCTGTGTCAACTTGGATGAAACTTGGGGGCATTATGCTAAGTGAAATACATCAGACAGAGAAATATAAATACTGTATGATATCATTTATATGTGGAATCTTAAACAGTCAAATTCAGAGAAACAAAGATCAGAGTGGTAGTTTTCAGGGGCTGGGGTGTGGGAGCAATGGGAGAGATATGGTTTAAAGGGTATAAACTTACAGTTATAAGATTAACAAGTGCTAGGGATCTAATGTACAGCATGGTGATTATAGCTAACAATACTATATTACATACTTGAAAGTTGCTAAGAGTAGATCTTAAATGTTTTCACCAACGGGGAGGGATATGATTGCGGGAGAAGGGGTGGGCTGGGTAGGGGGGAGCAATGGGGGAAAAATGGGACAACTGTAATTGAAAAACCAAATAATAAAAGAAAAAAAAGATGTAAGCAAAAAGCATAGTCATAACTAGATCTCCAAAGAGGCTGAAACTTGCTGTTCTCATGATGACCCCCAGCAGTTGAGAGCCACTGTGACCAAGTCCTTCAGAAATGAGTCCGAAGAACATTGGGTGGGCAAAATGAGTAAAGGGGGCCAAAAGTACAGGCATCCAATTATAAAGTAAATAAGGCATGGGGATATCATGTACAGCATGGTGACTATAGTTAATACTACTGCATTGCATATTTGAAAGTTGCTAAGAAAATAGACCATAAAAGTCCTCATCGCAAGAAAAAAAAGGTAAAAAAAAATTGTAACTATGTGAGGTGATGGATGTTAACTACACTTATTGTGGTGTGGGAGACCAGTATGTTTGGTACAGAGGACCACAGTCGCTGTGTGGAGCCGGGACTGAAACATGGGCCCATAAGTCTTAACCGGCTGGCAAATGCGCCTCACATACCATGCTGCCAGTCTCACACTCCGGAGGGTTTTAGAAGTAGAATAGGAATGCAATGTACTCTTTGAAGCTAATGAAGCCTGCTTGCTCTGTGTAGCCCCAAATTCTTATCAGTAAAATGTGAAAACAAAATGTTTAAGTAAAATAGAGACATCTAGAGTTGTATGATATGCCCTGGTGCCTCACAGTCTTGCTGCCTATCTCCCTATGCTGATTTATGTTTCCTTTGTTGTTATTCCCAACCAGTTGGTGGAAGCCTGCATGCTTACCCAGTGCATTTCCGCACGTAACAAATTCAATAAAAACCCTGACTCAGAAAAGAAAAAAAAAAAAAAAAAAGAAATTGTAATTATATGACAAGGTAGAGGTGATAGCTAATGCTATAGAAATACTCATTTTGCAATATAGAAATGTACCAAGTCAACAGTTGTATACCTTAAACTTACACTGTTATATGTCAATTATATGTCAATAAAGCTGGGGAAAATGCCACTTTAGAGAAAGGTAAAGCAAAACCACCCACCCTGTCTTTTAGCTAGTTAAGGTTGTTCACATTTATTATTAATTGCTATGTTTATTTAATCATATAATGTGAGGACTCATTATCCACATCTTGACAATTCATCTATCATTTTAATACATCTGTCTTTTTGGTCTAAAATTTTTTCCATTCAGTATGTGCTCCAAACAAATCTATATAAATCATGCCCATTCTTCCCTTTATCATCTCCTTCATTTTATTTCCAACCTAGCCTGAATTCAACATTTTTCATCCCAGCAATTACACAAAAATCAACATATTATTACAGATGAGAAAATAGATGAGAAAAAAGATTAGAATATTAATTTATGTATTAACCTATTACTCATAACCATTCTTATTTTTTTATATAGTCTTTCAAAGGTTTTAAATGAATGCAAATGTTTTATATTCCCACCAAAATGGAATATACTATGTATACAGTCATTAACTGACTTTTCCACTTAGTATTATACACTAAATTTTTTCAAGTAAATAAAAGTATATGTTCATCGATGTTTTCAAGAGCTGCATAATATTTAAATGTTAGACATATCCTCATTTGTTTAGCCAAATGCCTATCTTAAGACACTTGTCTCATTCACACTTTCACACTTCACACTGATACAAGCCAATTATTTGATTACTTCCTAACGATAATTTTTTTAATAATGATATTATAACGAATACTATATTCCAAACCTATGAATTAGAGGATTGTGTAAAGAAGCTATTCTAATCTAAAGGTCTTCACACAGTGGAACACACCTGGTGACTGCAGAAGGTGACTGATATGCCTCCCAAGCAGCCATGCCCTGGGAGGTCTGCAGAGGGCCCAGCCCAGGCCAGGGCAGGTCTGCAATAGCATCTGCTGTGATGCCATCATGAGGGAGGTTCTGGAATACTTCATTTTTGTAGGGCTGCTGGTGTGCCTTCTCTACCTGGTTAAGTGGGTGAGATTCTCCACATGTTATTTTCCTGTACTTCTGGAAAGTTTTGCCAAAGTCTTTCTTCAAATCAATGGGACAGTAAGCAGGTAAAAAAAGTTTTACATCTCCTGGTTTTATTGTTCATGTTTATTATTATTTGTGTTTCAAAAGACATATTACATCTTTTCCCTTTCAGAGCACGGATGTAATTCTAAAGATAAAGTTTTACCAGTGGAATTACTGGGTCAAAGAGCATGAATATCTTGAGTATTCTAAATCATGTGTCCAAATGGACCTTGTACCAGTGTGTTCTCTCACCAGCACACTTTGAGAGTGCCTTTCCTCCAAACCCAAACTTCACTCTGGGTTGGGAGAGAGGTAGACCTTCTCCAAATGAATGACAACAGTTCTCTCGATGGTTTCATAAAGGCTGTGCCTCAACCAACCTTATACAAGAAATATGACAGAAGCACTAAAATTTATTCTTTCTTCTATTATATTTTTTCTTTTTCTTTTTTTTAAAATTCTCACCCAAGAACATTTTTTCATTGTTTGGGTTATGGGATGATGTTCCAACCAACTGAGCCACACCAGCCAGGGCTGTATTATGTTTTCTAATCTCAAAATAGTAATTTATGTGCCCTGGCTGGCATGGCTTAGTTGGTTGGGTGTTGTCCGACAAAGCAGAAGGTCAGCGGTTCAATTTGGTCAGGGCACATGCCTGTGTTGCAGGTTCCACCCCATCAGGTTGCATGCAAGAGGCAACAGATCAACTTTTCTCTCTCACCTTGTTTCTCTCCCTCTCTTTCTCCCTCCCTTCCCCTTTCTCTAAATAAATAAATATTTTTTAAAAATAGTAACACGTATTTACTTATATGGGTAACACAGTTGGCCAAGAAAGAGGACACTTTCCTCTTTGCCCCGCCGGACTCTAAAATAAAACTGTCCCTCCCTGTATGCTTCACAATAGGTCCCTGCATTTCTTTTTTCAAAGGGTCTCTCACTTTATTTCCTGCCTTACCATTCTCATGATTAGCAGTGACATTTTACACCTTTATCATTTGTGCTCAGACTTATGGTGGTAACCTCCTAACTGGTATTCTCATCCTCAGAGGCCACTCCTGACCCCTTCTCAACTGACTCCTCCTGCACACAAATCAGCCACATGGTTTTCCCTTTGATCCTGTCACTCCCATGGTCACAAAATGTTTTGGTGTCTCCCAGGGTTGGGTAGAATAATATGCAGACACCTCAGTTTAGTAATCATGGACCCTCCACGAATGGAACTCAGCTCAACTGCTCGACTATATTTCTCATCAATTCCTTTCCCATACTTTGCATTTAGGCAGGCCAGCCTCCTTTGTGGAGCAGGAGTCCCACCTCCATGCCTTTCTTTCTCCCTCTCCTCTCTCCTCCAATGCCCTTCTGTCCTGTTTTTATCCTATTCTTCAAGCCCAGTTTACTTAAGTGTCCCCTCCTCTGTAAAATTTTCTCTGAGCACTGTTGCCTGCAGAAGTTTCTGCCATCTCTAAGCACTTAAGAAGCAGCTGATTCCTGGTTTTATTGGTATCTTTCTGTTTCCACACATCTTGCATTCACAAATAATCATAAACCCAAGAACATGATACATTTCCTTTTTTTTCCTTTTTGCTGATTAAAACACACAACTTTATTGATGAAACACAAGTCTAAGATTAACATATGTAAACTGATACAAAAAATTAGGTTATTTATAATTAGTTTGCTGTCAGTTTAAGAGTAAAAATATATCAAGCTAGTTAGCAAGATGGAACCAATAAGTGCTTTCTTGGTACAAACTCTAGTGTTCATTTGGCATCTTTTAAATTGTGTAGCCTAAAACCAACCATAACAACCAGAATCACTGTTGTTCTGTGATATTCATTATTACAAAATAGCAGATGAAAGTAGTCGTTTTGCCATATAAGCACAGTGAAAAACAGAATTTACCAAATGCATTGTTTCTAAGTGCAAACTAAGAAAAATTATATTGATATTGTTTGGGACAGACCCCCCCAGTCAAAGTTTGGTCAATACTTTTAGAACTTTTACTTTCACCACCAGATCATTGTGATTGGCTAATGCTTTGATTTTTTTAACACACACCCCAGATTCTTTGAATAAGAAAAAAAGTGAACTTCTGCTGAACTCTTTCCTGGATGACTCAAGCCCTTCATTTTTTATGTTGTCATTTATATTCTCAAATAGGGTTAGGATATTAAGAAGAATCTCTCTATCCCATTCTTTATTAAAGAGGGAAATCAATTCTGATGGTACTTTACAACTGACCAGCTCTCTTGTCATGGCTGGATTTTCAGTAAAGTTTATAATTAGTTTCATAATCTGAATCTTGGTGAAGTAATTTCCCAGGAATAACAAAGCAAAAAAGTCTGGAAAAGAATAAGAAAGCAAATGTTGGTAATGATTCGTCACAGTCATATTGGTTAACAGTCTTAGTCCAGCCATCTGCACAGCTGAGTCCAAACAACAAATCATGGTGTCATCACACACTTGACTGATATACATCTTAATCTTGCCCTGGTTTTCAGCATTCACACTCAAGTTATTAAGGGCATTGTAAGCCTTTTCCCTAATAATGGAATCTTTAATTTTTATCAGTTTTGCAATAATTGGGAGACCACCCAATTCACGAATGGCATTTTGGTTAAATGAATATGCTGCATTGTTACCGAGAGTGACCAAGGCTACTTCTTGAATAAAAGGATCATTTGTTCTTTCCAGGATGTTAAGGACCTTTTGAAGGTCTGAAGCACCTAGAATATCATCAATTTTATAGGGAAAGTTGAACTTGCCCCTGCGAACAGGCCATGTTGTAGCTGGAGTCCTGGTGCTCTTAGCTCGGGCCCTTCCTTTGGACTTTCCACTTGCCCTGCTCCCAGCCTTAGCCCCACTCCTGATGGGGTGGCAGCCTCCACTCCTGCCTCCTGGGCAGGGTAAACTTGGTGTAAGGGTCCTGGTTCCAGAGATGGTCCCCAACCTGGCCCCTTTGCCAACCTTTGCACTTGCCTGTTCCTTCAGGGTGTTGAAAAGGGCCTTGGCCTTGGCCTCTAAGCCACCTCCTGTCTGGGACCCTGAGTGGACTTCCACATTTGCATCTGGACCACTTTTGAATTTTGCACTCACCTCAGCCTTGGCCTTTGAGTTACCCTGAAGTTTACCTCTGGCCCCCATCAAAGTATTAGCTCCCTTCTCAGTATCTACCCCAATCTCTGTAATGTCACTAGATTCCTCATCTTCATCATCATTGTTGTAGTCCCAGATTTTCTCACTGTCATCTCTTCCCCAGGTCAGTTTGTATACACAGTAGCAAGCACCAGCCCCGATCACCATGCCAGCCACCACACAGCCAGCTTCACGAGTACGACCCATACTGGGGTGAATGTCTGAGCTGAGTTTTTAACCCCAGCAGAAAGGGCTTGATGTGGCTCAGGGTACTCCCAAGTCCAAGGTGGAGCCTTTAGCTACAGCTGGTAGGCTATGCTGCAGCTGCAGATACAGCAGCACCTAGGAAAGAAGGGAAGATTTGAGGCTTCAGTCGCCTCCTTTTGTGCCTTTGCATGCAGATTAAACTAAGGGCCCATAAGGGAACCGGGACTTGACAGAGACTCCCCACTAGACCACTGGTACCCTTCATCCATCATTAAGTTAATTTTTGAAAATTCCCCACCTCCAGATTCTCCAAGTCTTTTCCAACCATCTCACCCCAGTTCATTCAATTTAAAGTACCTAATCAGTTTCTTACCTCCTCTATTGCTCCAGATGTTCTGGGGCCATTGGCACCCTCACATATACCTCCGCACTGGGCCAGACAGTTCCTCCTTTTTCTTTCTTGCCTGGAAGTGCAGTGTATTCTGCAAATCTACATACAAAAGGGGTGGGTGGGGAGGGGATTGCTGAGAGTTCAAGGGGCAGATGATCTCACCTGTGACGACACAGGTCCCTCCTCAGAATCCCTGGCCCTCTTCCCCATAGATCAGTATTTCCCACCTACATTATACTCCTCTTCTCACAGTGCTGTGGCTTTGAAATTCATCAACTCCCTCCCCTACCTCCTTCCCTGTAGCAAAATCAATGGGGGTGGAGGGAGACTGTCTAGAAGCCAGACGGGTAAAATGCAAAAATGTCTGGAATTTCACCCTTGCCTCTGCCACCCCCACCTTCTCAGAGGTACCAGGACACTCCTCCCCAACTCATTATACCAACTTCCACTTCTCCGGAGGAATTCCTTTCATCCCTCATCTCGGTTTCTGCCTCCCCCAAACCTAAGGACTGACTACTCTGGGACTGAGTGTGTGATGGATGGACCAATACTATGGGCTGTACCCCAAAGAGTAATTTGGAAGAAGGTTCTCCCTACCCGCTCTCCAGGACTCTCGTTACACTTTCCCCTTCCTAGCCAGTTCTTTCCCTGTCTTGTATCAGCAGAGACCTTTTCTTTCGTAAGCTCTGAAATGGTGTAGAGAGGAGGAAAGGAGGGAGATGCAGAGGAAATCCATGGGCCCACTCGAGTTTGCAGTCTCCGCCATTCTCCACCGCAGGGGCCCCCAAACAGTGTCAGCACCCTCATTCTGACCTACTTGTTTCTGGACAATGTTCCTCTTCTTCCTGCTCTCCGGTCGGATAGGCCTTCAGGCGCAAGATCCACAGACAGACTGGCGACTCAGCAGCGACGGATTGATGGGCGTGCAGAACAGCACTTCAGAGTCCCAATACCAGCTTTTCCGAATTCAAGGTTCTGGTAGTTAAACGGATTTTACCTTTTGTTTTCTCATCCTACCCCCACTTCTCAGGACCCCGCAGACATCAGCCCTCTTCCTGCATGGTGTCCAGCCACGCCCTCCATCCCCATCTGACAGCCATCTTCTCAGCTAAAACCACACCCCTTTGGAACAACTGGAAAGGATGGGGTGGAAGGGGGAGGGGGAGGAAGTATGGAAAATGCGGAGATAAAGACCAAAGGATCTCTTCCATTCCCCTCCCAGAAGCATTCCCACCCGCCTTCCCATCCCCCGCCCATAACAACCATTTTTGTGATAGGCTCTGTCACATCCTTTATCCTACATAAAATAGCAGGAAGATAGCTGGAGAGTCATTTACCGGCCCAAGTTAGGGCAAGGACCTCAGCCATTCCTGCCCTTCTCGTGGTCACGCGACAATCCCTTTACACTGACATGCGGGGATTTGGGGCAGATTCTTTGTTCCTTTGCTCTGAGAGGTACAGAAAGACTTGCAGAACGTCACATGGTGAGACAGACAGACGCACAGCTCCAAGATTCTGGGTTGGTAGATGACCCAGGACACAGGACACGAGTCCTAATAAAGAGCCTTTCCTGATTCAATGCCCTGGATGCCCAAGGTTTCTCCCCTGCTGTTCTGTAGCTCTCCTTTGTAATACAGCCCCCAACATCTATCATTTTTGTTCTTGGAAGGGCAGGAGATAATGCAAGGGTGTGGAGAAAGCAGACTTTGTCCCTTTTTGGTCTCCACCCTCCTCAATCCGCACAGCAGGGTTTCCCAGGCAGCGTCCATCCACACAGACCTGCTGGGAGCTGGTCAATTACCTCCTCGTCCCCAGGCCACAGGCCCGCCCACAGTTAGGACAATAGGCAGATGACAACCAGACCAAACGAAGGCTAAGATTTGAAGGGCGTCTGCACGCGTCAACATTTGCCCATGTGAGGGCCATGTCATCCGTGAGCTCAAGACCCCAGTTATACCACTACCACCAGCAGAGAGGCCGGAACTGACCCACCCCTTTTATTCCCGGTCACATCAGGCCCCGCCCCTCATTTTCTTATGTCATTCCCAGAAACCGGCTATAGCTTATCCTAGTGGTTGGAATTTGCCTTTCTTTAGTTAACAGGGAGAGACTGCATCTGCTCCCATGTTCATTGGTCTTTTCTTCCTCTTTGAGGAATAACTTCTTCCATTATCCCTGTCCAATAGCAAGCCACGAAGGTCAAGCATTTCTCCTGCACACTTATACTAAATAGAAGAACGATCTCAGAAAAGGATATAGGCATTGAAGTGTATTACTTCCTTAAACTTTCCTGTTTTTTTTTTTTTTAATCAGGATGCATTACTTTCATATTGAGAAAATAAAATGTTTTTTTCATTTGAGTGGAGAACTTAAGTGGGAGACAAAACAGAAAAGTCTCATAATTTCATTATATTTAGTTATAACACAAGGAAACTGTTTCTATCGGTTATAGCCAAATAGGAACTTTCAAAACATATTAACCTTTTAAAAAATTTATAGCTGGAAATTTTCATGATTTATGAATTAGTCTACAAAGAGAATACTAGTCTTCTAATCTTGGCCATTTTATACAAATGATCTATTACTTTTTCTACTTTTGGATCAACTTGCAACCCGATCAAACAAAAGCAACACAATGCTGTCTTCTTTAATTAAAAAAAATGTATTTAATGCTCCAAACTCTTTTTAAGTATATTTTATTGATTATGTTGTTACAGTAGTCCCAATTATTCTCCCCTTTGCTCCCCTCTTCCCAGTACCCTCCTTCCCTCCAGCAATCCCACCTTAGTTAAAGTCCATGGGTCGGGCATATAAATTCTTTGGCTTCACCCTTTTCTATATTATTCTTAACATCCCCCTGTCTATTTCGTACTAACTGATTATGCTTCTTAGTGCTTGCACCATTTCCCATTTCTTCCCCTTCCGCCTCCCAGCTGATAACCGTCCAAATGATTCCCATACCTATGATTCTGTTCCTATTCTGGTTTGCTTAGTTGGATTTTGTTTTTATTTTTTAGATTCAGTTGTTGATAGTTGTGAGTTTGTTGTCATTTTAGTGTTCATAGTTTTGATTTTCTTTTTCTTAAGTAAGTCCCTTTGACATTTCATATAATAATGGCTTGGTGATGATGAGTTTCTTTAGCTTCACCTTGTCTGGGAAGCACTTCATCTGCTCTTCCATTCCAAATGACAGCTCTGCTGGATAGAGTAATCCTGGCTACAGGTTGCCTTTCATCATATTGAATACTGCTTGCCAGTTCCTTCCTGCCTGCAAAGTGTCCTCTGAGAATAGCTGATAGTCCTATAGGCACCCCCCTGTAGGCAACTCTCCGCCTCTCCCCTGCTGCCCCCAGGACTCTGTCTTTATCTTTCACCTTTGGCATCTCAGTCATGATGTGTCCTGGTGTGGTCCCCTCTGGGCCTGTCTGTCCATCTCCTTCGCAAAATTTAGGAAGTTTTTCTCACTTTTTTCAATTCTTGTTTCCTCATTCTGTACTGGTTGACTGTTTTTTTTCTTCCTTATGTTCCAAATCATTGATTTTAACCAGGTTTCCTTCCCTTCACCATTGGTTTTGTGCGAATTTTCCTTCGTTTCACTTAGCATAGGCTTCACTTCTTCTCTTATGCATTTGCCATACTCAAGCATATCTGTCAAGCCTGTGAGCAACTTTATCACCAGTGTTTTGAATTCTGCATCTGTTAGGTTGGCTTAACCTTGTCGCTTAATTCTCCCACTGGAACCTTGTTCTGTTTCCCCTTTTGGGCCATACTTCTTTGTCTCCTCATTCTCACAGGCTCCTGTGTTTGTTTGCCTCTGCATCCCAGGTAGAGCTGTCGCTCCTGTTATGTTGTAAGGGGTGGAACTTTAGGGATTCATCAGTATAGGGCGACCTCTTTCACCACGTTGTGGAGCTGTATCTGGGGGAGGGATCTGAGAGGTAACAATGCCGCCTGCCCAGCACTCGCCCCTTTTCCAGGCACCTTTGCCACTTCCACACAAGACTGGCGCCCCATCAGCCGCTTCCCTGGCCGTCGTTCCCAGAGTTGGTGGGTCTGCGGATGTTCTAGGACCATGGGGACCCTTTAAACAAGCAGACTCTGCTGAGAGACTGGCAATTTCTGCCTTCACCCCCACCTCCACTGGTCTGCACAGTCAGAAGCAATGAGGCTTGATTTTCCCCAGTGCTGGGACGGAGAACTGCTAGGTCTGGCGAGGAGCTGGTAATGATCCCCAGGTGTCTCTCCTGACTTTTTAAAATGTGTGACTAGATCCAAGATGGCGGAGGAGTAAATGGAAGCTACACTAACCTCCTCCCAGGACCAGTCTGGGTTTACAACTTAATTTTGGAGAAATCATCTGGAACAACCAACGAACACTAGCTGGAAAGAAGTCTTATAACCACGGAGAGACAGAAAAGGCCGCTACATCACAACGTGACCGGTAGGGAGTGCGGAGACGCGGAAGGGCTGGCTGGGCTCACATGGGTGGCAGCTGAAGGGACTGAGAAACAGCTCAGCAGCCGGGGATTCCCCCTGAGAAGGGCAGGGTCTAAACCCCCAGCTGGGCTTCCCAGCCTACAGCAACAGAGTGGAAAGTAAAACAGTATCAGCTGTGAAAAGCGAAAAGCCACAGGGTTTCTTGCTAGCCGGAGAGAAACAGCAGGAGAAAAAGAGCTCTTAAGTGGATCACATACGAAAATATTTTGGCCACCACTTACCCTGGGCTCAAGCAGAGGGAAGGCAGAGAGGACTGGAGACACTTGGGGAGAGTTTGGCACGGTGGCTTTGAGGGAAGAACTGGAGGAGCAGCCGACTGGGTCCCAGTGCTGACTCATCCCCAGTACTGCGGGTAGACCATTCCCCTCCAAGTGGCGTCAGCCTGAGAGGAAGCAAAAGCCCTGCCGACGGGAATTAAGCTGCCACACCCACAGTCCTTAAGCCTGACAGCTAATCACAGATTGAGCAGATTAACAATCAAAGAAGACAGACAACAGCAGTAGATCCCTGGAAGTCTCCAACAGGCTGCCTAGGGCCAGACTGGTACATGATCTGACGCCACCAGAGGCAGATCCAGGAAGTGCAGATCATTCTAGGAAGCACCAACAAACAATAGGAGTCAAAAAAATGGGGAGACAGAGAAACAACCTCCCATCAAAAGGAAAGGTAGAATCCCCAGAAAGAGTGCTAAATGAAATAGAGGGGAGCGAACTATCAGATATGGAATTCAAAACATGGATTATGGAGAAGCTGAATGAGCTCAGCGGAAACTTCAAAGAACTCCAGAAAAACTACAAGGAACTCACAGAAAATTACGTGAGCATGAAAAAGGACATAGAAGCTATCAATAAGAGCCAGGAGGAAATGAAGAATACGATCTCTGAATTGAAGAACACAGTAGAAGGAATTAAAAGCAGGCTAGAGGAAGCAGAAGATCGGATCAGCGAGCTGGAGGACAACCTACACAAAAACTCCCAGACAATGCAACAAAATGAAAAAAGACTGAACAAGACTGAAGAGGTTCTAAGACAGCTGCAGGACAACATGAAACGTAATAATATCCGTATCATAGGAATTCCAGAAGGAGAAGAAGAAGAGCAAGGGATAGAAAACCTCTTTGAAAAACTAATGACAGAAAACTTCCCTAACATGACGAGAGAAAGAGTCACGCAAGTCCAGGAAGCACAGAGGGTCCCAATGAAGATGAACCCCAACAGGCCCACCTCAAGACACATCATAATTAAAATGGCAACATTCAAAGACAAAGAGAGGATCCTAAAAGCAGCAAGAGAAAAACAACTAATAACATACAAGGGTACTCCAATAAGGCTATCATCAGATTTCTCAGCAGAAACACTACAAGCCAGAAGGGAATGGCAAAAAATATTCCAAGCAATGAAAAACAAAGGTCTACAACCTAGAATACTATACCCAGCAAAACTCTCATTCAAAATGGAGGGTGAAATAAGGAACTTCCAAGACAAAAGAAGGCTAAAAGAATACATCTCCACCAAACCAGCAATGCAAGAGATGCTAAAGGGTCTGCTCTAAGAAGATAAAGAAACAGAGAGAGACAGAGAAGAACACAAGTACAAAGGGGAAAAATGACAGTGAATAAGTACTTATCGGTAATAACCTTAAATGTAAATGCATTAAATGCTCCAATTAAAAGACATAGGGTAGCTGAATGGATTAGAAAGAATGACCCACATATATGCTGTCTACAAGAGACCCACCTTAGAACAAAAGATCTACACAGACTGAAAGTAAAGGGATGGAAAAAAGTATTTCAAGCAAATGGGCATGGGAATGACTGGGAATGACCTTCAAAGGTAATAAAAGCCCGCGAAATAAAAGGCCTGCTGCCATGGTTGGTTGTGCGGTCCACAGCAATCTCTCCAGGGAAAGAATGAAGGTTGTTTTCCTGAAAGATGGCTAGAAGGGACCTTAAGGCACAATGGAAAACCAGAAAGACTTGGAAAGGACAGGTGTGTACAGGCAAGGATGAATGCCAGGTATGTGGCCCAGCTTCTGTGCCCTGAAGAGCAGACTGAGGGCCACCCTAAATGTTCCTTGGGTAAGTTCCAGCAAAACATAACTAAAGATCATAAGTGATCATTTGCTGCTCTTGTTATGTTTATGCAAACGAACAGGATAAATTAAAAATGGACTTAATGTAGCCCCTTTAAAGACAAGGAGAGTAATCTTAGGGAGAAAAATCATTATTCAAGGAAAATCACAATGATCAGTGGCAAACTGTAAAGTAGGGCAGCTAACCGTCTTAAAAGTTTCTTCTCACTTAAAAAATGGTTTCACTTGAAAATTAAACCATATCTGTGATATCACCAAAGAGATTCAAGTTGCAGGCAAGTAGAATGTCAAGTGCCTTGCAACTGGATGTCTTCCCAATAAGACAGTCTTACAGATTTAGAGACTTGTTTGTTGGCTATGTTACATAAATTAACATGTGTTTTCTGTTTTCAAAGGGCATAAGCCTATGACCGCATTACCTCAGTGATTGTCTGTACGCAAAAGGCTCACTTAATCCTCTCTGCAGCGCTGCCTCCTGAGACTCAACGGTTTGGCTGAACTAAATGGCTGGGTTGATGAAGAATAGGGTGGTCTGTGGGCTTCACTTTAAAACTGAATTCTCTTTTCTATCCTAATGGCTTGGACAGAAAGGGCCCAGAGGTCTGAGAAGGGGGAAACATAAACTATTGCCCTCAGCCCAAACTAAATATAATGGGCAAAAGGGTTTTGGACAGGCGAGATGTGCCTAGCACACCTTCCTCCAAAGAAGCCCCCCCCCCTTTTTTTTTCTCCTAATGTGGAACATTGAAAAATTAATCCCTGCCTTTTGTCACCTAGTAGTTATGGATTGAATGATGCTTTTTAACCCTTTTTGCCAAATCTGTTCCCCCCAGAACACAACAAGGATGCCAACCTGCTAAACCAAGCACGCCGTTGTCCGGAGACAGCCAACTGACCTGGAGTCTGCACAATCCTTCCCCATGTGGGAAGGCCACCCTCCCCTCCACACCCCCACTATTATTAGGGATTTCTGGACCCAAGGGTAGGTAGGACGACGACCATGTCCAGCTTGAAGCAGCTAGAGGAGCTTGAGACCTTCGCCCATTGTCCTTTACAAGATTACAAAGGGTCTTAATATCTGAGAGGGAGGGATAGTTATTTTTTACGAACCATGGGTACGGACTTGGGGGGGGATGCTGGGGGAGGGAGATACTGGGTGGAGGGGAGTAAAGGGGAAAAAATTGGAACTACTGTAACAACATAATCAATAAAATATACTTTAAAAAAAAAAAAAAAATAAAATAAAATAAAAAAAATTAAAATGTGTGACTGTGCTTTCCGCCAGCCTGCTGCTGCCACCGCTGCTGCCACCACAACACCGCCTCCTTTCTGCCCCAGCTCCGTCCCTCCTACCTGTCTGGATGAGTATTTCTTCTTTATATCTTTGTTTGCTGGACTTCCATGAAGTTTGATTTTCTGGAACTTCTGGTTGTTTCTAGTTTTGAGGTAGTTGTATTCCTTCTTAGTTGTGGAGGGAGGCACAGCTTGTCTGTGTATGCCTCCATCTTGGCCGGAAGTCTAATGCTCCAAACATTTGATTGACTTGTGTGAACCTCTTATAACATTTTTATTTTATTTTTTATATTGTTATTATATTATAGTTGTCCCAATTTTCCCCCTTTGCCTTCCCCTGCCCCCCACCCTCCACTACCACCCCCATCCTCATAGTCAATCCCTACACCATTGTCCATGTCCATGAGTCATTCATACATGATCTTTGATGAGTCCCTTACCCTTCTTTCCACCATTGTCCCCCTCCAACCCCTCTGGTCCCTGTCAGTCTGTTCCGTGTTTCCATGCCTCTGGTTCTATTTTGCTGGTTAGTTTATTTTCTTCGTTATATTTCTTGTAGGTGAGATCATATGATATTTGTCTTCACTTACTGGCTTATTTCACTTAGCATAATATTCTCCAATTCCATCCATACTGTCGCTAAAGGTAGGACTTTCTTCTTTCTTTTTGCTGTGTAGGATTCCATTGCATAAATGTACCACTGTTTTTTGATCCACTCATTTACTGATGGGTACTTACGCTGTTTCCAGCCCTTGGCTATTATAAGTAGACCTGCTATGAACATAGGGGTACTTAAGTTCTTTTGAATTGGTGATTTGGGATTCTTAGGGTATATTCCCAGCAGTGGAATTACTGGGTGAAAAGACAGCTCCATTTTAATATGTTTTAGGGAATTCCATACTGTTTTCCACAGTGGCTGCATCAATCTGCATTCCCACTAATAGTACCCTGAGGTTCCCTTTTCTCCACGTCCTCACCAGTACTTGTTGTTTATTGATTTATTAATGACGGCCATTCTGACAGGTGTGAGGTGATATCTCATTGTGGTTTAAATTTGAATCTCTCTGATGGCTAGTATTGTTTAGCATCCTGTCATATGTCTATCAGCCCTCTGCCTGTACTCCTTGGAGAAGTGTCAGTTCAGGTCCTTTGCCCATTTTTTAATTGTATTTTTTTTGGTCTTCCTGGAATTGAGTCATATGCATTCTTCATTTGTTTTGGAGATTAAACCCTTGTGTGCTGTATCATTGGCAAACATGTTCTTCCATATGGTCAGTTCATTTTTCATTTTGATGATGGTTTCTTTAGCTGAGAAGAAGGTTTTTATTGTGATGTAGTCCCATTTGTTTATTCTTTCCTTTGTTTACCTGCCCCCAGAAAATATATCTGCAAAAACATTACTATGTGGGATACCTGAAATTTTAATGCCTACATTTTCCACTAGGACTTTTACAGTGTCACACTTACATTTAAGTCCTTTATCCATTTTGAGTTTTTTGGGGGTGTATGGCGTAAATTGGTGGTCTAGTTTCATTTTTTTGCGTGTACCAGTCCTGTCCTCCCAACACCAAGATTGTGGAGATAAAAAACTATTTCGTGGTTTTATTGGTATAATAACTCAAGGGGCTATGCTCTCTTCTACCCCCTTTATTCCTAAACCTCTGTATCCTTACTATAAGGGAAATAGCACCATATATTGGTTACTGGTTTTAAATTAGCTATTGTATTCTCATAGTACACGTATAGCACTCTCAACCTGGAACAACTTATACTATAATTAAACCTCCAGTAAGTTATTTTCTTTTCTATCAGGCAAGCTGCTTTCACAAGTTGAAGTAACTGGTAAAGACTAGTGAATTTTTGAATATGACCTCATTATTGTACTTACCTACCATTAAATAATTTCCTTTGTCAAAGATAATATTGTATAGAATACCCTGATGATGATTAAGCATCCTGGAAGTCAATGGATGGTGGCACTGACATAATTTTTGTGAAAAAAGAAGATAAATGTGTGTCTGAAATATATATTTCTTTCCATGAGGAAAAATTACATCCTCACCATGATGAAAGGTGTCTTATGTAATAATTCTACCACCATAATGGAGTGACTGATACTCCCAGGGAATAATGCCTTATTTTACTGAATTATTCATCATTATCTTATTTTGTAATCAGGTTGGGAATTCAACAGTGTTAGTACAAGATCAGCCTTGGTGAGTGGAAGCCCATGATATTAAGCTCATGCACAGCCTCCTTAACACTGATGCTAATCTAACAAAAATAGCACAGAAAAAAATAGGGACAATTATCACTATTCTATTATTTTACCATGGCATTAGATTGAATTTACTAATAGTTTGTTTTAGATTTTACATCTATATTTATAGGTTAGATACCTCTGGTTTACTTTTTGAGTTCTATTCTTTTTTGTCTTGATATAAATCCTATGAAGTCTTATAGAATTAATTGGGTATATTTCTACCTTTTCTTATGCTCCAGAAAACTTTATTTATTTACTTTAATCCTCAAGGATGTTTATTGATTTTAGAGAGAGAGGAAGGGGAAGAGAGAGAGAGAGAGAGAGATGAGACAGGGAAACTTGATTGGTTGCCTCTTACATTCACCCTGACCAGGGATCAAACCCACAACTTAGTTATTTACACTGACTGGGAATGAAACCTTCAACCTTTTGGTGTACAGGAGGATTCTTCAACCAATTGAGCCATACAGCCAGGGCTAGAACACTTAAAGTTATATAAAAATTATTGATTCCTTGATGATTATTGTGGTAAGAAGAATAATGACCCCTCAAAGACATCTACATATTGGAACCTGTGATTATGTTATATTATGGCAAAAGGGACTTTGCAGATATGATTAAGTTAAGGATATTGAGGTAGGAAGGTTTTCCTGAATTGGTTGGATGGAATCAATGTAATCACAGGGTTCTTATAAAGGAAAGTGAGAGGCAGAAGGGTTAAAGAAAATGTGAATGGAATCAGAGGTCAGAGTGATATGGGGTGATAGTCCAAAAAAAAATGTGGGCAGCCTCTAGAAGTCAGAAAAGGCAAAATAATAGATTTTCCACTAGAGTATCCAGAGAAAACAGAGATATGTGAACCCATTTTAGACTTCTGACTTCCAAAACTTTAAGATAATATATTTGTCTTGTTTAAAACCATTAAGTTTGATAATTTGCTACAGCAGCAATAGGAAACTAATACAATGTTGTTGTTTTTTTTAAAAAATAGAAGAGCAAGTCATTTATATTTACCAAGATATTTACCATTGAGCTTCTTGAATCTGTAAATTTATGACTTTCAATCTGGGACATTTTTGACAATTATTTTCTCAAATATTTTTCCTATCCCAGAAGGGGAAGCCAAGAAGATCAGGAGCTGCCCCCCCTTGCAAGAACCACCTCATCTCAGCTCTGCTGCAGTGGTTCATGGGTTCTTTCAATGAGGAAAAAGGCAGAGCATAAGGATGGAAAACGCCACAGATCTGCCTGAAAGGACTGACATATTTTGGAAAAGGTAGAAGAAAATTTCATGTCTACAGGCATTGATGAAAACACTGGTAATTTTAATGGAGAAAAATTAAGAGGAGGCTGGTAGCACTAATACAAGTAAAATATCAGAACAGTCACAAGTTTATTAGAGATAAAAAAGAGAGAGAGAGAGACAGACAGACAGACAGACAGAGATAACCAATAAGAGCCTTTCTGGGATCATATGCAATTGTGGAGGTGGCGGGGGGTCAAGAAAACTGTGTGCATATGCTATGATGTATGCACTTAGGAGTATCAGAAAGAGTCATGGAACAGGCTTGAAGGGACTCATATGCACAGGGTAAAAACCTCGCTGGCATAAGGAGCTTAAATACAATCTCTGACCAAGCACTGAAGGAATCATAAGCTGTTCTGCCCCAGGGGTGAATCCTAGAAATCTAAGGTTAAAAATAAAATCACAGTCATCCTTGGCAATCTGTAAGAATGTGTAAATGCCCTTTCAGGAACAACCAGAGAAGAAACCTCCAAGCTACTATTCCCTGGCTGGATGGGGGAAGAGCAGAATATGTAAACTCACTGAAATGTGAAAGCATCCTCCAAGCTACATAAATAATCCAAAGGTAAAGGGTAAATATGTAATTGGGCTCTGGAGACTTAAGCATAACCTTTGGTCAATAAGTGCTTTAAGTTAACCCAAGGGCAAAACCTAAGTACCCAGGCTAAAATATAAAACAAGGGGAAAATATCTGAGCTGGGACACCAAGGATGTGCTCTATTGGGGGAAATGGGCTTCAGAGAATTAGTCCCACCTTGACCAATGTAGCCCAGTTGGTTGGGCATTGGTCTTGCAAAGCAGAAGTTTGCCAGTTTGATTCCTGGTTAGGGCACATGACTAGGCTGTGAGTTTGGTCCCTAGTTGGGATGCATGTGAGAGCCAAGCAATTGATGTGTCTCTCTCACATGGATGTTTTCCTCTCTTTCTCCCTCCATTCCCCTATCTTTAGAAAAAAAAATTTGTCCCACCAAGTCAATAACAAATAAACAAATGACCAAGAAGATAATAACAAGGAAAACTAGGAAGAGGATCACTATCCAGGGTTGCTATAATATACTACCTAAAATGTTTAGACTTCCATCCGAGATGGAGAAGTAGGTGGACACACTTCACTGCCCTCCACAACAATAAGAAGAAACACAACTACCTCAAAACTAAAAACAACCAGAACTCCCAGAAAACTGAACAAAGATATAAAGAAGAACTACTCATCCAAATAGGTAGGAGGGGTGGAGAAGTGGCAGAGAGGATGCAGTGTGGTAGCAGTGACAGCGGTGGCAGCAAGGCAGTGACTGTGGCTGGCCAGCAGAAAGAGTGGTCACACATTAAAAAAGTTGGGACGGACACCTGGGGAGTGATCCCAGCCCCAGGCCAGACCACACAGCTCACAGCTCCAGCACCAGGGAAAATAAAGCCTCATTACTTCTGACTGTGAAAGCCAGTGGGGGTGGGGTGGTGGAGGAAACTGCCAGTCTCTCAGCAGGGTTCATTTGTTAGGAGAACCCCCACAGTCCTGGAACATCTGTAAACCCACACATTCTGGGAACCACAACCAGGGCAACAGTTAGAGGGGTCCCAGTCCCATATGGGAAGTGAGGGAAGTGCCTGGAAATGGGGTGAGTGCTGATCAAGTGGTATTGTTCCTTCTCAGACCCCTGCCCCACATACAAGGCCACAACATTGTGAAATGGGTGGTTCCAAGCTGACGAATACCTAAGGCTCCACCCCTTACAACCCTTACAATGTAACAGTAGTGACAGCTCTACCTAACATACAGGCAAACACAAGAGGCTGTCAAGTTGAGGAGGCAGAGAAATATGGCCCAAAAGAGGGAGCAGATCAATGTTCCAACAGGAGAACTAAGTGACAAGGAAATAGCCAAACTAATAGATGCAGAATTCAAAACACTGGTGATAACAATCTCACAGACTTTACAAACAAGATTAAGTATAACAAACACATAAAGGAAGAAGTGAAGGCTAAGCTAAGTAAAATTAAAGAAATCCACACAAAACCAATGGTGAAGGAAGAAAGCCAGGATTCAAGTCAATGATTTGGAACATAAGAAAGAAATAAGCAGTCAACCAGTACACAATGAGGAAACAAGAATTGAAAAAAATGAGGAGAGGCCTAGGAACATCTAGGACAACTTTAAATGTGCCAACATTTGAATCACAGGGGTTCCAGAAGGAGAATAGGAAGAGCAAGAAATTGAAAACTTATGTGAAACAATAATGAAGGAAAATTTTATTCATTTAGTAAAGGAAATAGACATGCAAGTCCAGGAAGCACAGAGTCCCAAACAAGCTAGAGGACAACACCAAGACACATCATAATTAAAATGCCTAAGATTAAAGATAAAGAGAAAATCTTAAAAGCAACAAGAGAAAAGCAGAGAGTTACCTACAAAGGGGTTCCTATAAGACTATCAGCTGATTCCTCAAGAGAACTTTTCAGGCAAGAAGGGACTGGCAAGAAGTATTCAAAGTGATGAAAAGCAAGGACCTACAACCAAGACTACTCTATCCAGAAAAGCTGTCATTTAGAACAGAAGAGCAGAAAAAGTGCTTCCCAGATAAGGTAAAGTTAAAGGAGTTCATCATCACCAAGCCATTATTATATGACCTGTTAAAGGGACTTACTTAAGAAAAAGAAGAAAACCAAAACTATGAACATTAAAATGACAACAAACTCAGAACTATCAACAACAGAATCTAAAAAATAAAAAAATAAAAAATAAAAAAAACTAAGCAAACAACCAGAATAAGAACAACATCATAAGTGTGGGGATTATTTGGAGGGTTATAAGCTGGGAGGGGGAAAGGGAAGAAATGGGGAAATGGTTCAGGGATTAAGCAACATAATTGGGAGGAGAAAAGATGGAGATGAAGTAAGTAGCAGTGTTGTCTGCTTGCTCCCATCACGGAAGGACTTGGGGTACAAACATAGAGTGGAGAGTGAGTGAGAGCGGCTTTCAGAGAGGGCAAACAGAGACAGGAGCATTGGAACAGCAAGGCAGAGGGCAAAAACGATGGCCCACACTCTTGAAGCAGAGTTGCCAGGCTTCCCAGCCCAGCGCCTCTGCCACACCACATATGGTCAGCTGCTGAGCTGCTCATTAGCTGGAATCTGCTTGGAAACTGCACTCCCGCAGTAGGCACCCTGTTCAGCAACAACTGGAAAGAAGTCAATGAGAAGGTTTGGTGAAACAGTCAGAGGCGTGGAAAGACAGAGGCCAGCCCTGACTGCCAAAGACTTTGTGAATTTTGGAGTGGGGTAGAGCATGGAGAGTGGGGCCCCCAGGGACTGGTGCTGAAGTGTGGGGGGACAAAGACTCTTTTAGAAGGAAAGCTGAGGAGGCACCTGGGACTTAGTAGGGACCCCAGGGCTGGCAAGCTTGTGTACAGGAACAAGGACTCTGCTTACAAATATGCAGAACTGTGCCACAGAGAGAGGGCCCCAGAGAAGAAAAATGAGGTGGGGCCTAGGACTTGGTAGGGACCCCCAGGCCAACAAGCATGTGCACATGCACGCAAGGGCTCTAGAAGCCCACGCAGAGGAAAGCTGAGGCGGGATAAGGGAGTTGGTAGGGACCACCAGGCTGGCAACCCGGCGCATGTGCATAAGGGTGCTGCCAAACAAAACATAAACTGGTGCTGCAGTTTGGAAGCCATGCAGAGACTTTGTTGTAAGAAGAGCTGAAACAAGACCCGAGACTTGGCAAGGCCTATTGGCATGCACACCAGCTCACTGGCATAGTAGCACTGCTAAACAAAAACAAAGAGGGTCAGAGGGTACCACAGGACTAGTCAGGGGGATGCAACTCATTGTGGCCTACAGCGGAGAGCTGCACTAGATCTCACAGAGAGCCAGCCAGAAAGGAAGACATAAAACCCATAGAACTTTGACCAGGGGCAAATCCAGAAAGAAGAAAGTGGTAAAACCACATATCACTGGGATGAATTCCACCATGGTATTCTTCATGAGTTTATGCAGTTTATGCATTTTAAGTCACTAGTTGTTATATTATAATTCATTCCAAATATCATATGTTGCTCCTCCTCTTTTATTACCCCACTTCAACATCCGATCTCCTCTTCTTAGTTTGATATTAAATTCTATCTTCTCTCTTACTATGACTAGTATCCATTCTTTCAGCTTAAATTTGAAATTTTTTCCCTCTCTTAGCCTGGATTCATTCCTCATTCTTAGTATACCCACTCCCTCTATCATCTCAAATTCACTTCCCTTTACTTTGGACATCTCTTAAACTTTTATTTATTTCTTTTTTCCCTCATTCCTATCCCATCTATATCAAAAATAGCCCAAAAGTTGTCCATAGTACTGGAGAGAAGCTGCTTCTTTATCTGTTGGCCACTTTCTCTTGCTCTTATGATTCTTCATTTTTTTGTTTTCTTTAGGTTCCTTCTCACACTAAATATATATTCTATAACTTTTGTATGAACCTAATATTATACGCTTCCCCCTCTTACTTCATTCAGACTTCTTTCCTCCCTTTTTCAACATACAATGTAAATTTTACTTACTGTCTTGTATTGCCTTGTCCCTACTCATTACTATTATTGCTCTTTCCCCTCCACTGTCAAAAATCATTTTTCTTTCAGTTAGTCAACACCTATGTGCTTTTCTTTTAGGATAATAGTCTTAATCTCTTTACATCTATATTAATACTGGCTCATTTGCTGCTGATAGTATGACTGTGGGGGATATTTTTGAGGTTGTGGGTTTCTTGTCTGGATTGTGTGTTTATGCTTTAATATAACCTCCACAAAATAACTCAAGAGTGGCAGGCAGACTGACTTTTAACGAAGATAAACCCAAAGAGGCCCACTCCAAGACACTTCATAATTAAAATGGCAACATTCAAGACAAAGAGAAAATCCTAAAGGCAGCAAGAGAGAAAAAGCAAATAACATACAAGGGAGCTCTGATAAGACTATCATCAGATTTCTCAAAGGAAACACTACAAACCAGAAGGGAATGGCAAAAAATATTCCAACCAATAAAAAACAAAGGCCTACGACCAAGACTACTCTACCCAGCAAGGCTTTCATTCAAAATGAAAGGTGAATAAGGACTTTCCCAGACAAAATAAAGCTAAAAGAATACATTTCCACAAAACCAGCATTGCAAGACATGCTAAAGGGACTACTTTACGAAAGTGAAAAGAGAGATAGAGAGAGAATAACGCAGGTATATAGGAGAAAAATCATAATGAAAACTGCCTATCAATAATAACCTTACATGTAAATAGACTAAATGCACCAATAAAACAGATCACATAGCAGAATGGATAAGAAAATATGACCCACATATATGCTATCTAGAAGAGACCCACCTCAGAACAAAAGATCTACACAGACTAAAAGTGAAGGGGTAAAAAAAAAAAGTTTTTCAAGCAAACGGACATGGGAAAAAAAGCAGGGGTAGTAATATTTATATCAGACAATATTGATTTAACAATGAAGGCCATAAAAAGAGACAAAGGACATTTAATAACAGTTAAGGGAACAATCCACCAAGAAGATGCAACCCTGGTAAACCTACATGCACCCAACATAGAGCACTCAAATATATAAGGAAATTCTTGGAAGACTACAAGAAGAATATCAACAGGAACACACTCATAGGAGGGGAATTTAATACCCTATTGTCAACAATGGGTAGATACTTGAAGGAAAGAAACACTAAGTATATTGAGACATTGAATAACACTCTAGATCAAATGGACTAATTGATATATATAGAAACTTTTACCCCACAGAAGAAAAATATACATTCTTTTTAAGTGCACACGGAACACTTTCAAAGATAGACCACATGGTAGGACACAAAACAAGCCTCATCAAACTCAAGAAAATTGAAATTATCAAGCATCTTCTCAGATCACAATGGCTTAAAATTGGAAATCAACCTAAAGGAAAAAATCAAAAACATTCAAATTCATGGAGAATGAGTAACATGATATTACACAATGACTGGGTTAACAATGACATCAAAGAAGAAATCAAAAAGTTTCTGGAAACAAATGATAATGAACACACACCAGCCTAAAACCTATGGGACACAGCGAAGGCAGTCCTGAGAGGAAAGTTTATAGCAGTACAGTTCTACAAAAAAAGGATATGAGAACCTCAAGTGAAAAATATAACCCAACAGTTACAAGAACTAGAGGAACAACAGCAAACAAAGCCCAGAGAGAGTAGAAGGAAGGAAATTATTAAGATCAGAGCAGAATTAAATAACATAGAGACTAAACAAAGAACTCAAAAAATCAACAAAACTGGGAGCTGGTTCTTTGAAAAGATAAATTAAATTGACAAGCCTTTAACCATACTCATCAAGAAAAGAAAAAGAGATAAGACTCAAACAAAATCAGAAACAAAAGAGAAGAAATCACAACTGATATTACATAAATACAAAGGGTTGTAAGAAATTGCTATGAACAATTATATGGCAAGAAAGTTGACAACCTGGGTGAAAAGGACAAATTTCTGGAAACATGTAAACTTCCAAAATGGAATCAAGAAGAAGCAGAAAGCCTGAATAGATTGATAACAACTAGTGAAATTGAAGCCCTGGACTGGATGGCTTCACAGGAGAATTTTACAAAACATTTAGGAAAGAAATAACTCCTATCTTTCTCAAACTATTCCAAAAAATTCAAGAAGAGGGAAGGCTCCCAAACTTTCTATGAGGCCAGTATTACCTTAATTCCAAAACCAGGTCAAGACACAACAAAGAAAGAAAACTACAGGCCAGTATCACTGATAAACATAAATGCTAAAATCCTCAACAAAATATTGGAAATTGGATCCAGAAATACATTAAAAAGATCATATATCACAATCAAGTAGAGTTCATCCCAGGGATGCAAGGTTGATTTAATATTTGCACATCAATAATTGTAATACACCACATAAACAAAATGAAAGACACAAATTACATGATCATATCAATAGATGCTGAAAAAGCATTTGATATAGTACAACACCCATTTATGATGAAAACACTCAGCAAAATGGGAATAGAGGAAGATATTTCAACATAATAAAGGCCATATACGAGAAATCTGAAGCCAACATCATACTCAATGGGGAAAAATTGAAAGCATTCCCCCTAATATCAGTAACAAGACAAAGATGTCCACTCTCTCCACTTCGATTTAACATAGTTTTGGAAATTCTAGCCACAGCAATCAGATAGGAAAAAGAAAAGGCATCCAAATTGGAAAAGAGGAAGTGAAACTGTCATCATTGCAGATGCCATAATAGCAAACATAGAAAACCCTATAGACGCCTTGAAAAAACTACTTGACCTAATAAGTTAATTTGGCAAAATACCAGGGAACAAAGTCGATACATTATTCCTTCACTTATCATGAGTATTACATCCTAGTTGCCCCCACGATAAGTGAAAATCCGTGAAGCAGGAACCTTACATTTATTTTGGTATTTATATATATATTAAGGCTTTATAAACCCTTTCTACACACCTATAAACCGTTTCCAGTCCCTTATTAACCTTTCCCACACTTTTGTAAACACTACTTCTGTTCTTAAACATATTCTACACTCGTGAACCTATGTAACTTTAACAACATATGTATACAGTACCACAAAATCCTGCGATATAACAAAAAATGCGTGATAAATAAACATAATATTTTTAAAAATCCCACAATACAGTTAGGCCATGATAAGTGAACTGCGATATAGAGAGGGACTACTGTATTCAGAAATCAAAGGCATTTCTATGCACCAACACTAAAATGCCAGAGATAGAAACTAAAAAAAAAAAAATCCCATTTACTATAGCAACAAGAAAAAATAAAACAGGCAGGAAAATTTCAGATAACCCACGTAGCAACATTTTCACTGATATATCTCCTAACGCAACGGAAATAAAGGAAAGAATAAAAAAATGGGACTACATCAAACTAAAAAGTTTCTGCTCAGCTAAAGAAAACATCAGCAAGATGAAAAGGAAACCAACCATATGGGAAAATATATTCACCAATGACATCTCAGACAAGGGATTGATCTCCAAAATATATAAAGAACACATACGACTCAACACCAAGAAGACAGACAACCCAATTAAAAACTGGGCAAAGGACCTGAACAAACACTTCTCCAAAGAAGACATACAGAGGGCCCATAGACATATGAAAGAATGCTCAACATCACTAGCCATCAGAGAGATGCAAATAAAAACCACAATGAGATACCACCTCACACCAGTCAGAATGGCCATCATCAACAAATCAACAAACAACTTGTGCTGGAGAGGATGCGGAGAAATGGGAACCCTGGTGCATTGCTGGTGGGAATGCGGACTGGTGCAGCCACTATAGAAAACAGTTTGTAATTTCCTCAAAAAAGTAAAAATGGAACTGCCTTTTGAACCAGCAATTCCATTGCTAGGATTATATCCGAAAAATCCTGAAACACCAATTCAAAAGAACCTATGCACTCCAATGTTCATAGCAGCAATATTTATAATAGCCAAGTACTGGAAACAACCTAAATGCCCATGAATGGATCAAAAAACTGTGGTACATTTACACAATGGAGTTTTGTGTAGCAGAAAGAAAGAAGGAACTTCTACCATTTGCAACAACATGGATGGAACTAGAGAGAATTATGCTTAACGAAATAAGCCAGGCAATGAAAGAAAAATACCTTATGCTGTCACCTATTACAGGAAACTAATGAACAACACAAACAAATGAGCAAAGTTGAACCAGAGCTATATAAACAAGAAGTAGACTAACAGTAACAAGGGGAAAGGTGGGAGGGAGAGAACGGGGTAAGAAGGGGAAGGGTCAAGTCAAAGAACATGTATAAAAGACCCATGGACATGGGCAACTGAGTAGGGACTGAATGTGGGGGAAGGGAGGGGCAGGGTACAGGGAAGCAAGAGGGAGAAAAAGGTGAGAAAACTGTAATGGAAAAACAAACAAAAAAAATTTTTTAGTGGGGGAAAAATGAAAATGTGAAGAATGGAAATGCCAGTTCAGTGAATATTAGGACAAAGATTTTCCTTCACGTTGTATATTTTTCTCCCTATTTGATCTCTCCAGAGTTTGGCATCCTAAACAAGTAAATAATGACTTAGTTTCATTGCATAGAACTAATAAGACCACTTGTTAATAGAGGTTCCTTTTTTTTTGACCAAGTCTTTGAATGGAATGTCAAGCCTAAAGGAGACATACTTGGGCTCAGGTTGTTACCAAAAAGCCCTGAGGAACTGGGAATGACTTTCAAAGGTAATAAAAGCCCACGAGATAAAAGGCCTGCTACCATGGTTGGTTGTGCGGTCCACAGCAATCTCTCCAGGGAATGAACGGACGTTGTTTTCCTAAGAGATGGCTAGAAGGGACCTTAAGGCACAATGGAAAACCAGAAAGACTTGGAAAGGACAGGTATGTACAGGCAAGGATGAATGCCAGGTATGTGGCCCAGCTTCTGTGCCCTGAAGAGCAGACTGAGGGTCACCCTAAATGTTCCTTGGGTAAGTTCCAGCAAAGCAGAACTAAAGATCATAAGTGATCATTTGCTGCTCTTGTTGTGTTTATGCAAATGAACAGGATAAATTAAAAATGGACTTAATGTAGTCCCTTTAAAGAAAAGGAAGGCAATCTTAGAGAGAAAAATCACTATTCAAGGAAAATCACAATGATCAGTAGTAGACTATAAAGTAGGGCAGCTAACCGTCTTAAAAGTTTCTTCTCATTTAAAATATGGTTTCACTTGAAAATTAAACCATGTCTGTGATATCACCAAAGAGATTCAAGTTGCAGGCAAGTAGAATGTCAAGTGCCTTGCAACTGGATGTCTTCCTAATAAGACAGTCTTACAGATTTAGAGACTTGTTTGTTGGTTATGTTACATAAATTAACATGTGTTTTCTGTTTTCAAAGGGCATAAGCCTATGACTGCATTACCTGGGTGATTGTCTGTACACATAAGCCTCACTTAATCCTTTCTGCATCGCTGCCTCCTGAGACTCAACGGCTTGGCTGAACTAAATGGCTGGGTTGGTGAAGAATGGGGTGGTCTGTGGGCTTCACTTTAGAACTGGTTTCTCTTTTCTATCCTAATGGCTTGGACAGAAAGAGCCCAGAGGTCTGAGAGGGGGGAAACCTAAACTATTTCCCTCAGCCCAAACTAAATATAATGGGCAAAAGGGTTTTGGACAGGTGAGGTGTGCCTAGCACACCTTCCTCCAAAGAAGCCCTTTTTTTTTTTTTTTTCCTAATTTGGAACATTGAAAAATTAATCCCTGCCTTTTGTCATCTAGTAGTTATGGGTTGAATGATGTCTTTTAACACTTTTCGTCAAATCTGTTGCCTCCAGAACACAACAAGGATGCCAGTCTGGTAAACCAAGCACGCCGTTGTCCGGAGACAGCCAAATGACCTGGAATCTGCACGATCCTTCCCCATGTGGTAAGGCCACCCTCCCTTCCACACCCCCACTATTATTAGGGTTTTCTGGACCCAAGGGTAGGTAGGACGACGACCATGTCAAGCTTGTAGCAGCTAGAGGAGCTTGAGACCTTTGCCCATTGTCCTTTACAAGATCACAAAGGGTCTTAATACCTGAGAGGGAGGGATATTTATTTTTTACGAACCATGGGTATGGACTTGGGGTGGGGATTGCTGGGGGAGGGAGATGCTGGGTGGAGGGGAGTAAAGGGGAGAAAATTGGAACTATTGTAACAATATAATCAATAAAGAAGAGCTGGGGAAAACAAAGAAAAAATAAAGTACTTAGGAATAAAACTGAACCAAGGAGGTGAAAGACCTGTACTCAGAAAAATACATAACACTGAGGAATGAAATTAAGGAAGATACAAATAAACGGAAGCATATACCATGTTAATGAATGGGAAGAATCATCATTAAAATGTCCATACTACCCAAAGCGATGTATAGATTCAACACAATCCCTATTAAAATACCAATGGCACATTTCACAGACCTAGAACATACTTCAAAAACTTATATGGAACCAAAAGGACCCCAAATAGCTACAGCAATCTTGAAGAAAAACTCAGTAGGAGGTATCACAATACTTGATGTCAAACTGTACTACAAGACTACTGTCCTCAAAACGGTCTGGTACTCGCATAAGAACAGACATATAGATCAATGGAAGAAAATAGAGAGCCCAGAAATAAACCCATGTCTATATGGACAACTAAGGAGGAAGGAACATTAAATGGAATGAAAAGAGGCTCTTCAACAAATGGTGCTGGGAGAACTGAATGGAGACAGGCAAAAAAAAAAAAAAAAAAAAAAAAAGAAATTAGACCACGAATTTACACCATACACCAGAATAAACTCAAGATGGATAAAAGACTTAATGTAGGCCGAGACACCATAAAAGTCCTAGAGGAAAACATAGGCAAAAAATTTGCAGATATCCCACTTAGAAGTATTTTTGCCAGTATATCTCCTAGGGCAAAGAAAATAAAGGAAAGAATAAATGATTGGGACTACACCAAACTAAAATGTTTCTACTCAGCAAAAGAAAACCTCAGAAAGATGAAAAGGGAAAGAACAGTATGAGAAAACATATTTTCCAATGATACCTCAGACAAGGGTTTGATCTCCAAAATATATAAAGAACTTATAAGACTCAACACCAAGAAGACAGATGATCCAATTTTAAAAATGGGCAAAGGACCTGAGCAAACACTTCTCCAAAGAGTACATACAGAGGGTCCATAAGCATATGAAAGAGTGCTCAACATCACTAACCATCAGAGAGATGCAAATTAAAATCACAATGCATCAGGAAGGGCAAGTACATCTTATGAAAAATATAAGCGAGAAAGAGCTCAAATCATGATAGGACATGTCAATGGGTCACCAGAGGCAACTTAAGGGACAATTTGAGCATCAAAATAAATAATAAAAGTTAAAAAAAAAAGAACCACAATGTGATACCACTTCACACCAGTGAGAATGGCCATTATCAACAAATCAACAAACAACAAGTGCTGGTGAGGATGTGGAGAAAAGGGAACTCTAGTGCACTGTTGGTGGGAATGCAGACTGCTGCAGCCACTATGGAAAACAGTATGGAATTTCCTCAAAAAACTAAAAATAGAACTGCCTTTTCATCCAGCAATTTAATTGCTAAGATTATACCTGAAAAATCCTGAAACACCAATTCAGAAAAACCTATGAACCGCTATGTTCATAGCAGCACTATTTACAATAGCACTATTTACAATAGCCAAGTTCTGGAAACAGCCTAAGTGCCCATCTTTAGTTGAGTGGATTAAGAAGCTGTGGTACATTTATACAATGAAATACTATGCAGTAGAAAGAAAGAAGGTACTCCTACCATTGTGGCAACATGTATGGAACTGGAGAATATTATGCTTAGCAAAATAAGCAAGGCAGTGAAAGACAAATAACATATGATATCACCTAATAGAGGACACTAATAAACAACACAGACAAATGAGCAAAATAGAACCAGAAGCATGTAAACAACAAACAGACTGACAGTGACCAGGGGGGATTGGGAAGGGAGAAGGAGGGAAAAAGGGGAAAAGGTCTAGTTAAGGAACTAGTATGAATGACCCATGGATATGGACAATGGGGTGGGGATTGAGTGTGGGAGAAGGAACAGGCGGGGTGGATGGAGCAATAGGGGAAAAGACGGTACAACTGTAATAGAAAATAAATAAATAAATTTTATAAAGGAGCATAACTGGTAGGTATAAAATAGGTGGATGTTAAGAATAGTATAGGAAAGAAAGAAGCCATAGAATTTACATGTTCAACTCATGGACATGAACTAAGGGGGTTGGAGCTGCTGGAGGAAAGGGGGATATTGGGTGGAGAAAAGCAAAGGGAGGAAAATAATTGGTACAAATGAAACAGCATAGTCAGTAAAATATACTTTAAAAAATAAGATAAAATGTCTAGCTCTAACCAAAAATTAAAATACATACTACATCTACATAGATAAACATAAAAAATATAGGTATTTTGTCATAGCCCTATTTTTCTATCTGATTTTAAAGATTTATAATGCAATATGAATAAATCTATGTTGGTGTACATGTAATGTATAAATACGCAAATTGTGTGATAATAAGGTGGAGTGAAGAGAAAATGGAGCTATTAAGAACAAGAGTTGAAAATAAGTTGTTATTAATTGGAACTTGATTTATAAAGTTATGCTGTTAATTGTAATCTCCAGGGTAACCACTAAGAAAATACATTTCTAAATTAGTAAAAGAATGATAAGGGAATGAAATGGTGCACTAGTAAATACCTATTTAATATAAAATAAGGCAATAAGGAAGGAATACAGGAACAACAAAGAAATAAGACATACAGAAAACAAATAGCAAAATAGCAAGTATTAATCCTACCTTATCAGTGATTGCATAAATATCAATATATATAAATTAAACACTCCAATTTAAAGGCAGATATTGGCAGAATCGATTTAGAAAATATGATCCAACCATATACTGTCTAAAAATGGCATTCAGATTCAAAGACATAAATAGCTTTAAAATAAAATGATAGAAAAAGATAATCCATGCAAGCAGTAACCAACTGGAACCTAGAGTGGTAATACTAATACCAGAAAAATTAAGCCTTAAGAGAAACATTATTATTAGAGACAAAGAATGGCCATTTATAATGATGAAAGTGTCAATCCAGGAGCGGGAAGATGGCAGAGGAGTGAGGAAAGGCTGCGGTTTCAGGCTCCCGAGAACAGTCTGCAGTTTGGGCTAATTGCAGACAGAATCTCTCAGTGAGCAGCTGGACACTGGCAGGCGTTGAGCCAAGGCACTGCTGGATTAAAGAAAATCCATCTGGGAACAACCAGTTTAGTGAGGATAGTGGAGGAAAAGGGGACAAAACGGGATTCCTGACTGGGGCGGCTGCCCGAGCTGCGGCTGGAAGTACACAAAGGCTTTTTGGCGACCACAGGCTACCCGGGAGAGGAGTGGGGAGGAGAGCGGATCTCTGCCCACTGGCAGAGATGGGACTCGACCAAGTGGCATTGGCGCTGAAGGACAGGAGACAGCATGCTGCCGGGCAAGTGAGAACATAATTCTTCGTTATATTTTTCTCTAGTGGACGGTGGAGAGGGGAGGAAAGTTTGGGGTGGTAGGCCATTCTTGAGGAGCACAGGTGCAGTGGTGCACTCATCCACTCCCCAACCCTACCCTTGGGTCGTGGGGGCGCGCACAGGGAAGTGCTCTCACTCACTGGCCCAGGTGTGCAGGGCCCTGAGTCCAGGCGTCCCTCGGACACTCCCAAACGGACATAAGATCAGTGCCCCAATGGGCACAGGGAGGGCCCGCTGAACACGCAGAGGACTGTGCGCAGATACCCCTAGACAGCTCCCGTGGGCACCTGGCCCCAGGCCGGAAAGCAGACCACTAGCTGAGGCTCTGTTCATGCCGGCTCAGACGGGTGAGGGAAGGCAGTCAGCTGCGGCACCGGAACAGCGGGCAGCAGGGACTCACAGTCGCTCACTTCCACTGAGCACAAGAGTCCGCAGCCCAGCCCTAAAAGGCAAGAGACCAACTCCTGGAGCTCTGATCAGCAGGACTAAGGGCACGGGCGGTGTGAAAACACCTCAGCCCGGGGACAATAGGCGCCAATCACAGGGCAAGTTCTGGGGCCGCTTGTGCGCGTGCAGGGACGCGCGCCGGGACGCCTTGGCGCAAACGCGGAACAACCTCAGCCTGGCAAAAATAAGCGTGCGGGGCAAGCACTAGGCCGCCCTGCCCGTGCAGGGGCTCGCAGGCAAGGACACCTCAACTGGCTCCGGCGGGCAGTAAGGGAGCCTGCCGTGCCGGCAACCGTGGGCATGCACCATTGAGGCAACCGCGGGCGCACACCATTGCTGCAACCACGGGCGCACACCATTGCTGCAAGAAACAAGAACCTCTGAACTGCCACACTAGACCAGCTGTGGACGCAGAAATAGAAGGGGACACACCAAGGCTAAAACGGACATCTCCACAAAAGAATTCGAGATAAAGTGGATAGAGTGACTCTCAATCAACAAGCCAGAAAGAATATCCTAACAAAAAAAAAAAAATCTGATATATAACCAGACAGCATAAAAAATGATATAAAAGGTACCCCAAGAACATCAGGCTCAGGAGATCAAAGAGACTGCACCACTGAAACCCACAGATCTATCATAAAAAATCTCATACCACAAAGGTGGGAAGGCAAAGCAGACAAATCCAAATAACAAAAACAAACAAGAAGAATACAACATGGTAAGACGCAGAAAAAACCTCTAAATGAAAAGAAAAGAGGAATCCCCAGAAAGAGAGGTAGATGGAATAGACATAGCCCAAATGTCAGACATGGAATTCAAAACTATGGTGATGAAGAAGCTCAATATGCTCAACAACCTCAAAAACAACTATGACAATCTCCAAGGAAGTTACCAACAGCTCCAAGAAAATTACAGGGAACTTGCAGAGAACTACACCAGCATAAAAAAAGACATAGAAACGATCAATAAGAACCAGGAAAAAATGAAGAATGCAATCTCTGAACTGAAAAACACAGTAGAATCAGTCAAAAGCAGATTAAACGAAGCAGAGGATCGGATTAGTGAGTTAGAGGATGATTTAGGTAATAATTCTCAAATGATACAGCAAAATGAAAAAAGATTGAAAAAATATGAACAAGAAGTAAGGGAATTACAAGATAGCATTAAAAAAAATAATATCAGGATCATAGGAATAAGAGAGGGAGAAGAAAATGAGCATGGAATTGAAAAACTGATAGGAGAAATAGTGACAGAAAATTTTCCGAACATGATGAGAGAAAAAGTTATGCAAGTGGAAGAAGCACTGAGAGTTCCAATGAAGAGGAACCCCGAAAAACCCACTCCAAGGCACATCATAGTTAAAATGGCAACATTTCAAGACAAAGAGAGAATCCTAAAAGCAGCAAGAGAAAAGCAGCAAATAACTTACAAGGGAGCTCTGATAAGGCTGTCGACCAATTTCTCAACAGAAACATTACAAGCCAGAAGGGAATGGTCAAAAATATTTCAAGCAATGAAAAACAAAGGCCTACAAACAAGAATACTCTCCCCAGCAAGGCTCTCATTCAAAATAGAAGGTGAAATAAGGAGTTTCTCAGACAAAGGAAGACTAAAAGAATACATCTCCACAAAACCAGCATTGCAAGAGATGCTAAAGGGAATATTCTAAGAAAAAGGAAGAGAAAAAACAAAAAAAGAGTAGAGGAACAGAGATACAAAAGGGAAATGAATAAATACATGTCAATAATAACGTTAAATGTAAATGGATTAAATGCTCCCATTAAAAGACATAGGGTAACGGAATGGATAAGAAAACAGGACCCACATATTTGCTGTCTACAAAAAGCACACCTCAAAACAAAAGATTTACATAGACTGAAATTAAAGGGATATAAAAAAATATTCCAAGCAAGTGGACCTGAAAAAAAAGCTGGGGTAGCAGTCCTCATATCAGACAAAACGGATTTCAAAGCAAGGGCAATAAAAAGAGACAAAGAAGGACATTTCATAATACTTAAAGGAACGATTCATCAAGAAGATATAACACTGATAAACATATATGCACCCAACATAGGAGCACCCAAATACATAAAGCAAATACTACAAGACCACAAGAAGGATATTAACAACAACACACTCATAGTAGGGGACTTCAACACTCCATTATCAACAACACACAGATCATCCAAGCAAAGAAACACCAAGGATATACAGGCATTGAACAACACACTAAACCACATGCACTTAACTGATGTATAGAACTTTTCACCCCAAAGAAGCAAAATATACATACTTTTCAAAGGCACATGGGACATTTTTAAAGATAAACCACATAATAGGACACAAAAAAAGCCTTAACAAATTCAAGAAAATTGAAATCATATCAAGCATCTTTTCAGACCACAATGCCTTGAAACTAAAAATCAACCTCAGGGAAAAAAATCAAAGACACCCAAACTCATGGAGAATGAATAACACGCTCTTAAATAATGAATGGGTTAACAATGACATCAAAGAGGAAATCAAGAAATTTCTAGAAACTAATGACAATGAACACACAACAGTCCAAAACCTATGGGACACAGCAAAAGTAGTCCTAAGAGGGAAGTTCATAGCAATACAGGCATATCTGAAAAGGCTAGAAGAATCTCAAATAAAAAACCTAAGCATAAAGCTACAAGAACTAGAACAGCAACAATAAACAAAGCCTAGGGCAAAAAGAAGAAAGGAAATCATCAAGATCAAAGTAGAATTAAATGACATAGAAACTAAATGAACAATCCAAAAAATCAACAAAACTAGGAGCTGGTTCTTTGAAAAAATAAACAAACTTGACAAGCCTCTAGCCAGGCTCATTAAGAAAAAAAAAAAGAGAGAAGACACAAATAAACAAAATCAGAAATGAAAGAGGAGAAATCACGACTGATACCTCAGAAATACAAACAATTATAAGAAATTACTACAAACAAGTATATGGCAAGAAATTTGACAACCTAGTAGAAATGGACAGATTTCTAGAAACATAACCGTCCAAAACTGAATCAAGAAGAAGTAGAAAGTCTCAACAGACCAATAACAAAGAAGGAAATTGAAACAGTAATCCAAAATCTCCCTGCACACAAAAGCCCTGGACCGGATGGCTTCACAGGTGAATTTTACAAAACATTTAGGGAAGAACTAACTCCTACCCTCCTCAAACTATTCCAAAAATTCCAAGAAGAGGGAAAAATCCCAAACTCTTTCTATGAAGCCAGTATTACCCTCATCCCAAAACCAGGTCAAGACACAGCAAAGAAAGAAAACTACAGGCCAATATCGCTGATGAACATAGATGCTAAAATCCTCAATAAAATTTTGGCAAACAGGATCCAGCAATACATCAAAAAGATCATACACCACGATCAAGTGGGATTCATCCCAGGGATGCAAGGAAGGTTTAATATTCGCAAATCAATAAATATAATACATCACCTAAACAAAATGAATGACAAAAATCACGTGATCATATCCATAGATGCAGAAAAAGCATTTGATAAAGTACAACACCCATTTATGATGAAAACACTCAGCAAAATGGGAATAAAGGGAGCATACCTTAACATAATTAAGGCTATATATGAGAAGCCTGAAGCCAACATCATACTCAATGGACAAAAACTGAAAGCATTCCCCCTGAAATTGGGAACTAGACAAGGCTGTCCACTCTCCCCACTTCTATTCAACATAGTGTTGGAAGTCCTAGCCTCAGCAATCAGACAAGACAAAGAAATAAAAGGCATCCAAATTGGGAAAGAAGAAGTAAAACTATCACTATTTGCAGACGACATGATAGTATACCTAGAAAACCCTATAAACTCCACTAAAAGACTACTCGATATAATAAGTGAATTTGGCAAAATAGCAGGGTACAAAATAAATATACAGAAATCTAAGGCATTTCTGTACACCAATAATAAAATACCAGAGACAGAGGCGAAAAAGAAAATACCACTTACTATAGCAACAAGAAAAATAAAGTACCTAGGAATAAACTTAACCAAAGAGATAAAAGACCTGTACACTGAAAATTATGCAACATTGAAGAAAGAAATTAAGGAAGATACAAATAAATGGAGGCAAATACCATGTTCTTGGATGGGAAGAATCAACATCATCAAAATGGCCATACTACCCAAAGCAATTTACAGATTCAATGCAATCCCTATTAAAATACCAATGACATATTTCACTGACCTAGAACAAATCCTCCAAAAATTCATATGGAACCAAAAAAGACCCCGAATAGCAAAAGCAATCTCAAAACAGAAGAACACAGCAGGAGGAATCACGATACCAGACATCAAACAATACTACAAAACCACTGTGATCAAAACAGTCTGGTACTCGCATAAGAACAAACATATAGATCAGTGGAACAGAACTGAAAGCCCAGAAATAAACCCAGGCCTCTATGGTCAACTAATCTTTGATAAAGGAGGAAGGAACATAAAATGGAGTGAGAAGAGCCTCTTTAACAAATGGTGCTGGGAGAACTGGACAGGGACATGCAAAAAAATGAAACTAGACCACCAACTTACACCACACACGAGAATAAACTCAAGATGGATTAAAGACTTACATGTAAGCCGTGATACCATAAAAGTCCTAGAGGAAAACATAGGCAGAAAATTTTCAGATATCACACGTAACAATATCTTCACCGATACATCTCCCAAGGCAAGAGAAATAAAGGAAAAAAATAAACAAATGGGACTACATCAAACTAAAAAGTTTCTGCTCAGCAAAAGAAAACATCAGAAAGATGAAAAGGAAACCAACCATATGGGAAAACATATTTGCCAATGATATCACATACAGGGGACTGATCTCCAAAATATATAAAGAGCTGATACGACTCAACATCAAGAAAACAAACAACCCAATTAAAAACTGGGCAAAGGACCTGAACAAACACTTCTCCGAAGAGGACATAGAGAAGGTCCATAGGCACATGAAAAAGTGCTCTACATCATTGGCCATCAGAGAGATGCAAGTAAAAACCACAATGAGATACCACTTTACACCTGTCAGAATGGCCATCATCAACAAATCAACAAACAACAAATGCTGGCGAGGATGTGGAGAAACAGGAACCCTACTGCACTGTTGGTGGGAATGCAGACTGGTGCAGCCACTATGGAAAACAGTATGGAATTACCTCAAAAAACTAAAAATGGAACTGACATTTGAACCAGTGATTCCACTGCTAGGATTATACCTGAAAAATCCTAAAACCCTAATTCAAAAAAACCTATGCACCCCTATGTTCATAGCAGCCCCGTTTACAATAGCTAAATGCTGGAAACAGCCTAAGTGCCCATCTGTAGATGAGTGGATCAAAAAATGGTGGTACATCTACACAATGGAATACTATGTAGCAGAAAGAAAGAAGGAACTCCTGCCATTTGCAACAACATGGATGGAACTAGAGAGGATTATGCTTAGTGAAATAAGCCAGGCAAAGAAAGCAAAATACCATGTGATATCACCCAATACAGGAAACTAAGGAGCAACACAAACAAACGAACTAAATAGGCAAAGACTAGAATAGTAGTCAGTAGGGGGGAGGGGGGAGGGAGAGAAGGGGGATAAGTAAGTGAAGGGTCTAGTCAAGGAACGTATATGAAAGACTCATGGACATGGACAACGGGGAGGGATATAATTGTGGGAGAAGGGATGGGTTGGGACGGGGTAGCAATGTGGGAAAAATGGGACAACTGTAACTGAATAACAAAAAAATAAAATTAAAAACAAAAAGAAGGAAGTGTCAATCCATCAAGAAGATATAACAATTATCAACATACATGCACTTAATGATAAAGCCCCCGAAAACATGTGAAACAAAAACAGAACTGAATGAAAAATAAAAACTTATACAAGGAATAACAATAATAAACAATATATGCCATTGCTATGTGCCAAGTACTACTATGAGTGTTTAATCTTTTAATCATCACAAGA
Organism: Furipterus horrens; assembly: GCF_987537825.1. Classification (NCBI taxonomy): domain Eukaryota; kingdom Metazoa; phylum Chordata; class Mammalia; order Chiroptera; family Furipteridae; genus Furipterus; species Furipterus horrens. The sequence continues at coordinate 58,518,362 of NW_028327187.1, forward strand.
ATTCTATAAAATATTATTGTTATTCCCATTTTAAATATGGGAAACGCGAGGCAAAGAAAAATGAAGAGATTTTCTCAAGCTGTACAGTGGCAGAGTCTATACACTTAACTACTCCTTCTCATGGCTCAGCTATTAATATTTACATAGACATGATATAAACAATGAATATTGTTTTAATAAAATATAGTGATAATAACAACAACATATTAGGAGAATGTAGGAGAAGTGTGGTTGTATATGGAATGGGAAATAACTGAATCCTTCCATTGTAGGAAGTCATAACTGATGTATATAAATTAAAAATAAAAAAATAGAATTATGAGCAGCTTATTTAGAAATATGGAGGTCATAACATAAGAAAGATTTTAAAAACTTAGAAAGTGACTCTCTGAGAAGCAGAAATCTGGAGTGGGGAAAGATGAAGCAAGGTTGTGTTGGATTTTTGTTGTTACTGTTATAAGCCTTATGGTAGTCTATAACTATGGAAATTACATTTAAAAAACCAGATTCTGAAACTGAACATAGAATAGGACTCCAATTCTATGTAAAGAACATACAGAAAACTTGAGGACAATTATAGACTAAATGTGTGTCCTCCCAAAATGCATATGTTGAAGCCCTTATCTCCAATATGGCTATATTTGGAGATAAGTCTTCAAAGGAAGTAATTTAGGCTAAAAGAGGTCATAAGGGTGGGTGACTGATCTGATAGGACTATGTTCCTATAAGAAGAGACACCAGGAAGTTCACACACACACACTCTCTCTCTCTCTCTCTCTCTCTCTCTCTCTCTCTCTCTCTCCCTGTCTGTTCATGCACACACACCAAAGAAAGACAACATGAGGTTATAGCTACAAGCCAATGAGAAAGCTCTCAAAGAAACCAAATTTACCAGCATCTACTCTTGGACTTTCCAGCATCCAGAACTGTGATAAAATATATTTATGTTGTTTAAGTCACCCAGTCTGTGGTATTTTGTCCCACCAGCCCAAGCAGATTAATAAAAGGACATTATGCTAAGTGAAAAATGCTGGCCACAGAAGGAAAAACACTGTATGTTTCCACTTATATGAAGTATCTTCGATAGTCAGATTCATAAAGACAAAAAGTAGAATGATGGTTACCAGTGACTAAGGGGAGAGGATAATAGGGAGTTATTGTTTAATAGGTACAGAATTTCAGTTTAAGAAGATAGAAATAGGTCTGGAAATGAATGGTGGTGATGATTACACAAGTCAAATGTACTTAATGTTAATGAACTGCACATTTATTTTATTTTTAATTGTATTTTATTGTTTGTGCTATTACAATCATTCGAATATTTTTCCTTTGCCCCCTCCCCCACAGCCTCCCCTCACTCCCTCAGGCCATCCTCACACCATTGCCCATGTCCATGGGTCATGCATATATGCTCTTTGGCTACCCTATTCCCTATACTATACATGCCCATGACTATTCTGTAACTACCAATTTGTACTTTTTAATCCCTTCACTTTTTTTGCCCATATCCCTGACCCTCCTCCCATCTGGCAACTATCAAAATGTTCTCTGTATCTATGATTCTCTTTCTTTTCTGCTTGTCTGTTTATTTTGTTTTTAAATTCAATTGTTGATAGATATGTATTTATTGCCATTTTATTGTTCATATTTTTATCTTTTTCTTAAAGAAGACCCGTTAAAATTTCATATAATACTGGTTTGGTGGTGATGAGCTCCTTTAGCTTTTTCTTGTCTGGAAAGATCTTTACCTGCCTTTCAATTTCATATGTTAGATTTGCTGTCTAAAATAGTCTTGGTTGTTGCAGGTTCCTGTTTTTCATCACATTGAATATTTCTTGCAAATCCCTTCTAGCCTGCAAAGTTTATTTTGAGAAATCAGCTGACAATATCATGGGGGCTCCCTTGTAGGTCACTAACTGCCTTTCTCTTGCTACTTTTAGGATTTTCTCTTTGTCTTTAACCTTTGGTATTTTAATTATGATATGTCTTGGTGTGGGCCTCTTTGTATTCTTGTTTGGAACTCTGCACTTCTTGGATTGTATGTCTATTTCCTTCACCAGAATAGGGAAGTTTTCTGCCATTATTATTTCAAATAGGTTTTCAATTTCTTGCTCTCTCTCTCCTCCTTCTGGAACCCCCATGATGTGAATGTTGAATGTTGGTATGCTTGAAGTTGTCCCAGAGACTCCTTACTCTATCCTCATTTTTTAAATTATTTTTCCTTATTGCTTTTCTGATTGGTTGTTTTTTGCTTCCATATATCCCAAGTCACCGATTTGATTTTTGGTTTCATCCAAGATTGTTCTTTATTTCAATTGGTGTATCCTTTGTTTCTGACTGGATCCTTTATTATGCTGTTGTACTTCTCACCAAGTTCATTGAGCATCCTTATAACCAGTGTTTTCAACTCTGCATCTAGTAGATTGCTTGTCTCCATTTCGTTTAGTTCTTTTTCTAGAGTTTTGTTATATTCTTTCTTTTGGGCTCTTTCTTTGTCTCCTCATTTTGGCAGCCTTTCTGTGTTTGTTTCTATGTTTTAGGTAAAGCTACATCTCCCAGCCTTTGTAGAGTGGCCTAGTGTAGTAGGTGTCTTGTAGGGCCCAATGGCATAGCCTCCCCTATTACCCAAGCTGGATAATCAAGGTGCATCCACTGTGTTGGCTGTATACACCCTCTTATTGTGGTTGAGCCTTGATTGCTGTTGGCACATCCAAGGTCAGCCACAGCCTGTGTTCTGTCCTGGTTCACAGAGTATAAGTTACAAAGCAATCTGAAGATGGCTGCTACTTGTTTGGGCTTGGAGGTGCCCAGGCAACATCCAACTGTCAACTAAGGCCAGCTGCTGCTAGTGCCAGGTCTGGGTAAATTTAACTAGAGGTATGGGACTCACAAAAGCCAGATGCTGCTTAAGAGAAATTAGGAGAGTCTGAAGCATGGGCCAAGACAAGCAACTCATATGGAAAAACCACAGGAAACAGCTTGGGTGGGCCCAAAATTTGGGTGGGGCAAACAGTGATAGCAAGGTTGATCGAGTCTCAGATATGGCACCTGTCTGCCAGCTCTGTGGCTCTGTGGGGGAGGGCTCACAAAAGGAACAATGACCTCTTCCAGACACTATGGGGGAGGGCTCAGAAAAGGAACAATGTCCTCTGCCAGTACTTCTGTATGAGAGAAAGCTGCTCCCGAGCTCTCGCCCTGATGACAGACAACTCAGTTCTTCCTTGTACATCTCTGATGCCTTTCAATCTGCTGTGCCTGAACTGGATCCTAGAGTGAGTGAGTCCATGTAAGTCTGTGCATGGGCCCTTTAAGAGAAACTGGCTGGGACTCTAATAGTTTGTCTTCTACGACCTCAATCCCCACTGACTTTTACAGCCAGAAGTTATGGAGACTTATCTTTCTCACACTGGAATCCTGGGCTGGGGGGCTTGGTGTGGGGCTGGGACCCCTAACTCCTGAGATATCCATCCCAAATTTTATCTGCCATACTTGGGTGTGGGACCAGCCTATTCTTCCCCTCCACCCCTCCTACCAGTCAAATGTGGTTTCTTCTTTAATTCTGTAGTTGTAAGGCTTCCATTCAGTCCAACTTCTGATGGTTCTGAATGATGGTTGTTCTATAGTTTAGTAGTAATCTTGATGTGATTGTGTGAGGAGGTGAGCCATGTTTACCTACACAGCTATCTTGACTGGAAATCCTGAACTGCACCTTTAAAAATGGTGAAGTTGATAAATGTATGTGTACTTTATCCTATTTTTAAAGGGGAAAAATAAAAAATAAAAGGGGTAAAATAATGTACAGAGATATGTGTTGTAATATTGATGGGTGGCTGCACCCTCAATTTCAATTCTGCACCACCAACACCACCAAAGTCCCACACATATTGAGCTTCAACATTCTGTCCTCAGTTTTTCTATTTGTATCCCCTGCTGGGACTACATGACTCACTCCCTAGTTTTAGCTATCAACTCTAATATATATCTTTTGTCATTCTGAGCTCTAGATTCATACTTTTCAAATGGATACTGAGTTTCTCCACCTGGAAACCCACAGATACCTCAAATTCGGAGTTCCAACCAGATTCATTTCCTTCCCCTCCTCAGTCTGCTCCTTAATGTTTGAAAAATAGAAGGGGAAGAGAAATGTTTACCCTTCTTCCTTCATCCCCTACTCCAGATTACACTTTTCCCACTATACTACCCTGCCTTCACAGTCAATAAATTCATCTGTTTCCCAGAAATGGGCCTTTTTTTGCCAAAGAAGAGGGACTGCATTTTCATCTTCAAAAAGTGATGATAAGCCCTGGCTGCTGTGGCTCAGTGGATTGAGCATTGGCCTGTGAACCAAGTGTCAGTGGTTCTATTCCCTGCCAGGGCACATGCCTAGGTTGCATGCCAGGTCCCCAGTTGGGGGCGTATGAGAGGCAGCAATACATTGATGTTTATCTCCTTCTCTTTCTGCTTTCCCCTCTCTCTAAAAACAAATAAATAAAATAAAAACTTTTTCAAAAAAGTGATGTTAAATTATTTCTCATATGTACATGACACTGCAAGACCACTGTACCCAGAACCTTAAACCAACCTCTGAGCCCTGAGTTGGCTAAAACCACAGCAGAATAAGAATCTGGGGATCTGGGTCCACAGTCAGATTCAGAACCAGCTATAGAACCACTTAACTCAAGTGCCACAGTGCCGCGAAAAAGGTTGCGGATCGCCACTGGTCGCCGGGTTGTGACGAGTACATGGGCTCCGCCCCCTATAGCCTGCCCAAGAAGCAAAGCAAAACACAAATTTGTCAAAATGAGGCAGACAACTATAGAAATCCCGGTGACGCAGCTCACAAGGCAGCAGATGAAGAATCTGACAGACGAACAAATAAGAAACCTTTCAGAGGCTCAATTCAGAGCTGTAGTCATTAGGTGACTTAGAAAACTAACAAAAGATTTGGAACAAGATGAGAAAGGATTAAAAGCCACTCATACTGAAAAGAATGAAAACACATACGAGACAAGTGGTGAGGAAATAAAATCCAGAAATCAAATCAACAAACCAGAACATAGGGAAGGAACAAACAATCAACCAGTGCGGAAAGAGGAAACAGAAAGCAAGGAAAGTGATGAGAGAATCAGAAACCTCTGGGACAGCTATAAGAGATCGAACATCCGAATTATAGGATTGCCAGAGGGTGAAGAAGAACTAGAAATTAAAAAGTTATGTGAAAAAGTAATAAAGCAGAACTTGCCGAACTTGGGGAAGGAAATAGACTTACAGGTCCAGGAAGCAAAGAGAGTTCCAGAAAAACTGGACCCAGGGAGAAACACTCCAAGACACCTTATAATAAAATTGTCAAAAATTAAAGATAAAGAGAGAATCTTAAAAGTAACAAGAGAGAAGAAAAGAATCATGTACAAAGGCTATCGGCTGACTTCTCAGGGGAGACCCTGCAGGCAAGAAGGGACTGGCAAGAAATATTCAAAATAATGAAAATCAAAAACCTATAGCCACAAATACTCTATCCAGCAAAATTTTCATTCAGAATAGAAGGGCAGAGAAAGAGCTTCCAGGACAAAATAAAACTGAAAGAGTTCATTAGATCCAAACCACTGTTATATGAGATGTTAAAGGGACTTGTTTAGAAGAAGGAGAATCAAAACTATGAACATTAAAATGAAAACTGCATCACAAGGGATGGGCTGGGAGGGGGGAGCAATGGGGGATAAATGGGACAACTGTAATTGAATAACCAAAAAATAAAATTAAAAAAAAAAAAGAAAAAGAAAACTGCATCACAAGAACGAACAACAGAAGCTACGGAATCAAAATAAAGGCAAACTAAATAGGCAACAAGAGTGGAAAAAAAACTATAGGTATGGGGAACATACTGTGGGGAGGTCAGCAGGGAGGGGAAAGGGGAGAGGGAGGGAGATAGTACAGGAATAAAGCATAGTAGGAGGGAATGGAGTAGACAGGAAGAGGTTGAAAAGAACTATATGCACAACCAATGGACATGGACTAAAAGGGGGGGACAGCTGGAGGGAGGGGGGCCACCGGGTGGAGGGGAGCAGAGGGAAGGGAAATTGGGACAACTGTAAGAGTATAATTAATAAAACATATTTAATAATAATAATAATAATAAATTACTTAACTCTCCAAAAAATCTAGGACCGTTAGCTGCTACTATCCTAATCTCAGTGCTTCCCTTGGATCTGGTCACAAGGGATATCCTAAGCCTTGTACTTAAAGGTTCCTGCATATCACATGCACAAGCACACACACTCATCAAAGAACACATGGTTACCTGTGTTGTATGGGATCTGGTGCTCATTGTTGGCAGAGTGCAACTCTTAATCCTAAACATCTGCACTTTGACTAACACTAAACAAGCTCCAGGAAAATGCTTTTCCACCTCTATTTCCCTGTTATTCTCTAAATGAAAGGCAACTGTGCCTAAATGCCATGAAGATTTACATATTGTGCCATCGCTAGCATAGAGATAAGCATTATTCCAGACTGCAGAGAAGATACAAGCAGTAGAAATGCTTAGACAACAGAAAAACAAAAACAAAAACAAGCTAACTTGTCAAAGCTGTCTTCCCTCATACAGGACTAGAATAGGTTTTTGCTTCACAAGTTATCGTTTCCCAGTATTGTCTATTTAGGTGCTTGCCTTTAGTTCCCAGTTTGTGGTTCCAGATGTAATATAAAAAACAAAACAAAACAAGAAAACACCCTGGCTGATGTGACTCAGTGGATTTAGCACCAGCCTATGAATGGAAGGGTCACTGGTTCGATTCCCAATCAGGGCACATGCCTGGATGGCGGGCTGGGTCCCCAGTTGGGGTCATGAGAGGCAACCGGTGGATTCTCTCACACACTGATGTTTCTCTCCCTCTCTTTCTCCCTCATTCTCTCTCTAAAAATAAATAAAATAATAAAAAATAAAAACTGCAACTGTTGCATATGGAAGCTAAAGAACATTTTACAATATTAAACAGCTCATATTACTCTTGATTTTAAGATAGATGGATATAGATGATAATAACAGATAGATGATAGATGATAGATAGATAGGTAGATAGATATAGATAGATGATAGATAGATAGATAGATATATAAATAGATAGATAGATAGATAGATAGATAGATAGATAGATAGATAGAGGTAGACAAACAGAAAGATGTAATGTGTAAAGCATTGTCACGGATTGGATTTCCCAGGAAACAGATTCTGGAACAAAATTATAGTATAGAAGGTTTATTAAGGAGTGTTCCTGGAATTAATACTTATGGAAGGAAAGGGAGAAAAGAAGCAGGAATGACAAGAGGGAGAAATCAAATTTCAGTGCATTATCAATGAAATGCCTCAATATACCCTAAAGAGAATACTGAAGACAGGCTGAAACTTCAAAGCTATCTCAAGGGGAAAGAGGGCCAGGACTTTATACATAGCATCAGTGAGTCATTGGCAGTAGGCCACCCTGAATGGGGTGTGATCTTTGACAAGACAACTCTCAGCTGATGAAATCCTGAAAGGAGCTAACAGCCAAGAGCTTTCTGATGGCACAAATCCTAACAACTGAAGAAATAAGGCCTTTATTGCTAAAAATAGATCTTGGCAGGGAATTGCAATATCCACCACAGTATACCTCTTGTGTCTCCAAGATCCACTGCATATAAGTTCTGGAATCAGCTCTTGCAGGGGTCTGGTGGGCCTCTCTTCCTGGGGGAAACAGAAAAAACTATAGCGCCAAACACCATAGCTGGTCTCAAAGCTGCAAATGACCATCACCCTGTTCCATTATTAATTATGGATCCTCGTCAATCTTAGGGTCTTAAGTGTTTTATTTCGTAGTATGACCCAGACCTCATTTCTGATCACCATTGCTTTCCCAGGCTGAAGTTGTTACGCTTGCTAAAACTCACATACCAAGCTCAATAATCTATGAACAATGCTTGGGTTTTCCTTCTCCATTACTGTGTCAAAATAAATTCCCCATGAGGCCACTGGTGTAAGGTAAGTGAAAAGTGCTAGTGCTACAATGTGGATATAATGACGATCTTCTCTAGCTGACTGTACAGGTGCTCATGCCCTCAAGCCTTGTGCTTGATTTCATGTGTAAAGCTTCCATCATATTGCTTGGCCTGCCCACCATTATACCTCGGTGAATCTAACAGAATTCAGCTCATAATGGGAAGTTATGGACATACAGTCACTTGCAGGGTCACTTGATGTCCTCTGTCCAGACATTCCATCTATACCATAATAGAGGATCATATCAGTTGTTTTTAAAAGGTATATAGGACTTCTGGCCAAGATGGAGGCCTAGACTGACATGCTCTATCTCTCTCCACGACTAATAAGGACTAAAACTACTGCAAAACCAGAAATAACCAGAAGTTCCAGAAAATAAAGTTACATGGAAGTCCAATGTATGAAGTTATAAACAAGTGGTGTTCGTCTGGACAGGTAGGAGGGGCGAAGCTGGGGCAGAGAGATCAAGCTGTGCTGATGCTGGCAGCTGCAGTGACGGGCAGCATGACGGCAGTAAGCACAGATGCTCTTATTTAAGGGGAGGCGAGAAGGGCCTGGGAGCACCTGTAGCTGCAGACCAAACCCGTCAACTCGCAATTCCAATTCCGGGGAAGGCAGACCCCCATTGCCTCGGACTGTGAGGTCCAAAGGGTTTAGGGACAGAGGAGGAGGCTCCCGGTCTCTCAGCGAAGAGAGAACGGCAGGAACCCATCTTGGACCCCCGCCCCCACACAAAGCACCACAGTGTAGTGTGAAGGGTCGCCCGGTAGTGACGATGCATAGGAAGTGTGACAGCCCCGCCCAGGAAGCAAAAAACTGCCAGGATGGCAGGAATAATGATAGAGATCCCAATCACGCAGCTGACCAGAAAGCAATTACATGAATTAACAGATGAACAGATAGATAACCTTTCTGCGGCTCAGTTCAGAGCTATAGTTGTAAGACAGCTTACAGAAATAACAGCGGGACTTAATCAAGACAGGGAAAGAATGAAGGCTAGTCCTGCTGAAATGAACGAAAGCACATACAAAACAAGTGGTGAGGGAAGGAAAACCAGGGATCAAATCAACAAATTGGAACATAGGGAAGGAACAGTCAACCAGTGCAGAAAGAGGAAACAAAAAGTGAGGAAAATGAGGAGAAGCTCAGAAACCTCTGGGACAACTATAAGAGAGCGAACATCCAAATTATATGGTTGTCAGAAGGTGAAGAAGAAGAAGAACTAGAAATTCAAAAATTATGTGAAAAAATAATGAAGCAGAACTTCCCTAACTTGGGGAAGGAAATAGACTTACAGGTCCAGGAAGCACAGAGAGTTCCAGAAAAACTGGACCCAGGGAGAACCACACCAAGACACATTATAATCAAAATGTCAAAAATTAAAGATAAAGGGAGAATCTTAAAAGCAGCAAGAGAGAAGAGAATTATGTACAAAGGGGTCCCAGTTAGACTATCAGCTGATTTCTCACAGGAGACTCTGCAGGCAAGAAGGGACTGGCAAGGAATATTCAAAGGAATGAAAAGCAAAAACCTATAGTCACAATTACTCTATCCAGCGAAGCTGTGATTCAGAATAAAAGGGCAGGTAAAGTGCTTCCATGACTAACTAAAACTGAAGGAGTTCATCAGATCCAAATCACTGTTATATGAGATGTTAAAGGAACTTGTTTAGAAGAAGGAGGATCAAAACTATGAACATTAAAATGAAAACTGCATCACAAGAACCAACAACAGAAGCTAGGGAATCAAAACAAAGGCAAACTAAGTCAGCAACAAGAATGGAAAAAGAATTATATGTATGGGGAACATATAGTGGGGAGGTCATCCAGGAGGGGGATGGGGGGGAAAGGGAGGGAGATGATACAGGAATTAAGAAGCATAGTAGGAGGGAGTGGAGTAGACAGGAAGATGTTGAGAAGAACTATATACACAACCAATGGGCATGAACTAAGGGGGGAAGGGACAACTGGAGGGAGGGGGTCACTGGATGGATGGGAGCAGAGGGAAAAGAAATTGGGACAACTGTAACAGCATAATCAATAAAACATATTAAAAATAAATAAATAGCCCTAGCTGGCATGGCTCAGTGGATTGAGCACCGGTCTGTGAACCAAAGGGTCGCTAGTTCAATTTCCAGTCAGGGCATATGCCTGGGTTGAAGCCCAGGTCCCCAGTTGCACGAGACGGAACCACACATTGATGTTTCTCTCCCTCTGTTTCTCCTTCCCTTTCCCTCTCTCTAAAAAGAAATTAAACAAAATCTTTAAATAAATAAATAAATCATCATCGGCAGCCGTCCGTCTCGAGAGACGATGGCGTAGCTTCTTGAGAGTCTATCTGCACCGCCGAGAATGGCTGTGCAGTCCGACTCGGGAGTGACAATCCCTGCCGCACTTGTTACAGGTGAAGGCAGATGGCTGTTGTTGCTGCTGTTGACGCTGCTTCCGCCTCGATCTTTTCTGGACCGCCTCCTCGTTGCGCGCAGCCTCTGCGCGTGACGTACCTTGCCTGACCGCGAGCCTCCAGGCTAGGCGGTCGTCTGCTTGAACTTCCCATGTGTTGAGATTGATGGAACATTGTGTCATATCCTTTTTGCAGATGTCTTTGAACCGCAGTTTTGGGCGCCCTGTCATCCTCTGGCCTTCTGCTAGCTCGCCGTAGAGGAGGTCTTTGGGAATACGGCCTGCATCCATTCTTTTGACATGGCCGAGCCACCTGAGGCGTCTCTCACTAAGAACTGCATGCAAACTGCTCATGTTGGCTCACTTCAGCACCTCGGTGTTGGGAACCTTATCCTGCCAGGCGACATGCAGGACGCGTCGCAGGCACCTCATGTGGAAGCTGTTGAGTTTCCTTTCGTGCCTTGCGTAGGTGGTCCACGTCTCGCTGCCATAGAGGAGAGTGCTGAGTACGCAGGCTTGGTAGATGCGCAGTCTGGTTTTCTCAGTGAGGCTGGAATTGTTCCACACTCGCCGGTTCAGTTTGGCCATAACTGTGGCTGCCCTGGCGATTCTCCGGTTGACCTCCAAGTCGACTGACAGAGAGCTCGAGATGGTGGACCCGAGGTAAGTGAAGTCGTTGACAACCTCCAGGGTGTATCCGTCGATGGTGATGCATGGGGGAGTCCCCGTGCCTTGATCCATAACATTCGTCTTCGTCAGGCTGATGGCTAGTCCGAACTCCTTGCATGCGTGGGAAAGGCAAGTGACTAGCTGCTGGAGTCCCTCTTCGGAGTGTGATGTCAAGGCTGCGTCGTCGGCGAAGAGCATCTCACGGATGAGCACCTTTTTGACTTTGGTCTTGGCTCGTAGACGGGCCAGGTTTTGGAGCTTGCCATCGGATCTGGTGTGAATGAAGACACCCTCGCTGCAGTCCTTAAAGGCGTATTGGAGGAGCATGGAGAAGAAGATTCCGAACAGCGTAGGCGCGAGGATGCAGCCCTGCTTTACTCCGCTGCTGACTGGGAAGGCCTCAGAGGTTGCGCCGTTGTAGGACACCGTGCTGTGCATGTTGTCGTGAAAGGACATGACCACAGCAAGCAGATGTGGTGGACAGCCAATCTTCCGTAGCAAGCTGAAGAGTCCGCTTCGACTGACCAGATCAAACGCCTTCGTGAGGTCGATAAAGGCGAGGTAGAGTGGTTTATGCTGCTCATGACACTTCTCCTGCAGCTGGCGTAGGGAGAAGATCATGTCCACTGTTGATCGGCCAGCTCTGAAGCCACACTGGGACTCTGGGTAGACGCGGGAAGCAAGGGTCTGCAGGCGGGCAAGAGCGACCCGGGCGAATACTTTGCCGACGACGCTGAGGAGAGAGATGCCCCGGTAGTTGTTGCAGTCGCTGCGGTCTCCTTTGTTCTTGTACATGGTGATAATGTTGGCGTCTCTCATATCCTGAGGGATGTAACCCTCCTTCCAGCAGAGACAGAGCAAATGGTGGAGCGGCTGTAGCAGGACTGGTTTCCCGCTCTTTAGGATTTCTGGAGGGATTCCGTCGCTTCCTGGTGCTTTCCCGCAAGCGAGGCGGTCGATGGCTTTGCTGAGCTCTGCCGCAGTAGGTGGGGTGTCTAGCTCCTCCATGACTGGTAGGTCTGGGATGGCGTTAAGAGCAGTGTCTGTTACGGTGTTCCTCGTTGCGTACAGCTCGAGGTAGTGCTCGGTCCACCGCCGCATTTGCTGTTCCTGGTCAGTGATGACCTCACCTGTCTTGGACTTAAAGGGGGCGATCTTGGAGGGGATTGGGCCTGTTGCCTTCTTGATACCCTCATACATTCCTCGTGCGTTGCCTATATCGGCGGCTTCCTGGATGCTTCTGCACAGGTTTAGCCAATAGGTGTTGGCACAGTGGCGGGCGGTCTTCTGGACTTTGTTCCTGGCAGCCCGTAGAGCTTGAAGTGTACTGAGAGTGGGCGTGGCCTTGTAAGCCAGTAGGGCCTTCCTCTTAGCCTTGATCACGGGTTCCATTTCTTCCCAGTGAGCCTCATACCAGTCAGCGTTCTTCCGCTCTTTCTTCCCGTAAGCAATAATGGCGGAGTTGTATATGGCGTCGCGGAGACGTGGCCAATTGGATTCGATAATGTCATCTGCCGCCATTCCCTCGCCGAGTGCATCTTCCATCCTGTTGATGAATTGCTGGGTCTTAACTGGGTTGCTGGCACAACTGGTGTTGATGCGTGGGCGACCCTTCATCTTGGAGTGGTGCAACCTCTTCGACGTTATGCGCACCTTGCTTACCACGAGGGCATGGTCCGTGTCGCAGTCTGCACTGTGGTAGCTGCTGGTGAAGAGGGTGCTGCCAATATCCGTTCTTCTGGTGATGACGAGGTCAAGCTGGTGCCAGTGGCGGGAGCGGGGGTGCCTCCATGACACCTGGTGGATCTCTTTGCACTTGAAGAATGTGTTTGTCACGCACAGGCCGTGGTGACACGAAAGCTCAAGCAGTCGCTGACCATTCTCATTGATCTTTCCTCTCCCAAAGTTTCCGAGGCAGGTGGGCCAGGCCATGTGGTCGGCTCCTACTCTTGCATTGACGTCTCCAAGGAGGTAAAGAGCGTTACTTCTGGGGATCTTGGATAACGCTTCGTCCAGTGCATGGTAGAACTGTTCTTTCTCTTCGGTGGTGGCGCAGAGGGTTGGGGCATACGCGCTAAGAATGCTGACTGGGCCGAAAGTTGTTGACAATTGGAGGGTAAGTAATCTCTCTGTGCCTCCTGTGGGTGGCTCTATGGAGTTAACAAGCGTGTTCTTCACAGCGAACCCAACACCATGCTGTCTTGGTTGGTCCGGAGACTTCCCTTGCCAGTAGAAGGTGTAGTTGGTTTCTCTGATAGTTCCATTGTCGGCCAACCGGGTCTCCTGTAGAGCTGCAATGTCGATGTTTAGTCGTGCCAGTTCCCTGTCGATTAAGGCGGTTTTCCTGGCACCATTGATCCACGGAAGGTCTGCAGTAAGTCCGGGACACATGGTCCTGATGTTCCAGCTAGCGAGGTGAAGAGCTGGAGGCTTCTTTCTTGTTGTTTGCTTGGAATTGCCTGGTGCGAGTGTTTTGTGGCCCACTTTTCGAGAGACGCCTCTCTGATCCCCACGCACCCAGTGGGGCAGGCGATCCATGGCGAGACGGCACCTAATTGGCTGGGGGCTGCCCAGCTTGAGGCGGGCGGTAGCTGTCCAGTGAGGTGCGATGACCTCTCCCACCATCAGAGGAGACCCCTGGCGCTCGTTTCCTTCGCCAATCGGATGAGCTTATAACCGGTATCTGTCTCCTCCCGTGTTGAGGCGACATCTTGCGATGACGCTGGAGTGTCCTCTCCAGTGAAGCTACAAAGCCTGGGCAGGGTGATATGGAGGGCCAGCTGTTGCCCATGCAGCAGACCCCCCCTCTCTTCGCAGCTGAAGGATCCAAGGGGAAAGACAGAGTCAATACAGCTTGGCTTCAGGTGCGCCGCAGGAGTTGCCGGTGTTGACTACAACGTCAAACCGCCTTAGGGACTCCGGCTCCGGATTTTCTGTCGGGGTTTACTCCCTTAGCCTTTCCCCTGAGGAGGTATGCCGCAAGGCAGCGGAGGTTTGGAGTCAGAGTTTCCCTTCTCCTTAGCCTTTCCCCTGAAGAGGTATGCCGCAAGGCAGCGGAGGTTTTTTGGAGTCAGAGTTTTCCTTCTCTGGTGTGCCCTGACTGGAAGATTGAACCAGCGACACTTAGCTCGCAGGCCGACGCTCAATCCACTGAGCCAAACCAGCCAGGAGGAAATAAATAAATAAATAAATAAATAAATAAATAAACAAACAAACAAACAAACAAATAAATAAAAGGTATATAATTCTCCACTGCATGTGACATGGTTTTGCTCCACAACCTAACTTCTGGACTAAGCTGTGACTTTCCATTGGGCCTTACCAAAATCTCCACATGGAATCTTTTGCCAACACATATAACTCTAATACCTTAGGGCATATCTATTGTATGGGCCAAGTGGCAGCACTACTTGAAACTGCAGCCTGGACCTGTTATAGGACCTTCTCTTCTTCTAAGCCCCAGTCAAAGGTGGCAGCTTTTTGTGTCACCCAGTATATGGGTAGAAATAGTAATTCCAGGTGTAAAATGTTATTCTTCCAGAACCAAGTGAAGCCTACCAAATGTTGAGATTCTTTCTTAGTGGGGAAAGTGAAAAACGCAGTAATTTGTCTATTACTTTGGAGGAAATCTCCTGGCATTCTCCAGACCATTCAACACCTAAAAACTGGACTTAATATAGCCAATTCCTATATCTTTCTAGAGTTTATCTCCCATCCTCTGGAGTGCATGTGTCTTACCAAGACCTCTAATGAACTACCCACTTCATACTCATTTTGGTCCTATTAGCATGATAGCATCAACATAGTGGACTAGTATTATATTCAGGTGGTCCAGATCTCTTCAGACTATATTATGACAGAGGGCAGTGGAGTTAGTAGAGCCTTGAGAAAAAAACTATAAATGTATGTGTTGTCCATTCTATGTGAATGTGAACTTCTTTTGATATTCCATTATGATAAAGATAGAAAAAAACCCACATTTTTCAAATCAGTAGCTGATTACTAGGTACCTAAGACCATGTCATTCCACTCTAGCAAAGATATCAAATCTGACATAGCAGCTGCCTTACATCACTATTTGGTTGAGCTTGCAATAGTCAGTCTACTGTCATCTACCAGGCTATTGCCCAGGTTTTGCAGGGGCACAAACTGATGTATAAAATAGAGATATGATGTGGGATTCATTCCAGCATTCTTTAGGTATTTAAAGGTGACACTAAATTCTGCCATCCTCCCCAAGATGCTATATGCTTTCATTTACTATCTTGGCAAGAAAAGGGGAGAACAATTTCAGAAGCTTCCACTTGGCCTTCTTATTTACAAATAGCTCCACAAGCCAAGAAACCAATATGGAGCTTGTACTAACTATCAAAATGTCTATCCCCATTATACATTCAGAGACCATGAAAATAACCACTGGGTGGGTCTGTGAACCCAGTGGTGCTACTGTGAACACAATATAGGCCAGGAGCCCATTTAATACTAGCCTCCCAACTGTCACTGCTCTAATGGAAGAACACGATGACATTTTAGGTTATCTAGGCATCAATTCAACTCATAACCAGAGTCCCTCAGTCCTCAAGATGTTTAGGTATTCCTTTTTCCCCAACGCACAGTTATTGAGTAAATCAGACTGAAGGAATCATCACTATGTATGTGTTGTAGGGTTCTTCTTTCTGGGCACCCAGCCTCTCCTTCAAATAGTGCTCTCTGGATAAAAAATTGACTTTAGGGACAGAAGGTGAGCAAGAGATTATGACTTTTATTGAAGCACCTTCCCTCAGACTATTGATCATCTTCAATTTCTTTTGATTGTATAGATTGTTTGGTGCCTATTTTCCCTAGGGTGCTGTGTTATAATTAATTACCCAACCACTCCATTAACTATCTCTTAACCATCTACTCACTAGGGGCACTGTGTTCTATTAACCATCTCCACAGCTCTCTGCAGGACATGCCTCCCTGTGGTGTATTACAGTGTTTGCGTCCACCTGACTTCTGACAGTTATCTGCAGTCATTCTGCCTCTATTATATCAGAACCATCACCATTCTTATCAATAATCCTTCTACTCTGAGCCCTGGCCTGCAAAAACTAGCTATTATTGAACTTCTTAGTGATGCTGGTGCCCCTTTCACCAGTGCATTCCTTATACATTTAGCAAATGGTATGCCATTAGGGTCCCCCTGCAGAACATAGTCATCTGGAGGGAGGGTTTTCTGACCTTTTCATAATGTATGTATTCTATCATTCCCAGTTCCCTGAGCCTTTAATCCCTTCTCTGACCATCTGCTATGGCAGCTCTGGTATTTATACCTTGCTTAATGTGGGTCATTGGGATTTTTTCTCATATTTTGAGAGCCTTCCTAGTAGTGAGTTCACATTATATCCTAGAGTCCTTCCCAGAATGCTAAATCCTGTATCT
This sequence comes from Furipterus horrens, assembly GCF_987537825.1. NCBI lineage: Eukaryota > Metazoa > Chordata > Mammalia > Chiroptera > Furipteridae > Furipterus > Furipterus horrens. The sequence goes on from NW_028327187.1 coordinate 58,534,889, forward strand.
TGAGAGAGAGCTCTCAAATCAATTAATTCTCCCTTATTCAACTTCATATTCTAGCTCCCCTGATCAAAGCCCTCATAATTCATCCCCATGTTTATTCCCTCAGCACCTGCTAGTACATGCTGGTTAGGTCCTGCAGCTCCTTCTTGGGATATTCCCTTTCTTTCCTTAACAGGCCCACCACATCTCCAGAGAGGTTATGCTGTGACTTAACCCTAGATATATATCCAGTGACCAGAATGGGATATGGGGACAGATTCTGAGGAAAACAGATGTTATCTTACAGGGAAAAGGGCTCTGCATGTTCAAGCAAGGTGAGGTGCTAGCCCTTAATAGGAAGAAGTGATCATTTTGTATGCTCCAGGGATTCAGGAAAATCTAAAAATACAAGATTTTTAGGGACATCAATCAAGATGTCCCCTCCAACACATCAGGTCCTATTCCTTCCTAACCAGGGTCCTGATCTTGGCAGCGTAGACATCTCTTTGTTGGGATTTTAACTTTCTTTGAAGCTTGTTTCCAATAAGTCTTGAGACTGGTCCTCAAATTTTTCTACCATCTACTCGGAAAAAAATGAAGGGCTCTTTATATGCAAGGAATGAAGCTCTCTGGCTTTCTCACATAGCTCTATAATTGTTGATTAATTTATTTCATCTTTGTACTATTTTTTCCTAGAGGTCTGTCAAGCTTAGTAATAGCCACTCAATTTTCTGGCCTTCATTATATTTAATAATTTCCACGTATTTATCAAAGTTCTGCTACATGACACCAGTTAATAATCCATCCCTTCCTCCATCATTGAATCTATAACAATTCCTCTGCCACCGGTTCCAGGTGCCTATCTACTCCACCTGACACCAATAATGGGGTCCTCATTGCCAGATGGGCAGCAGGTGATCCAGCTGCAAATTTTCATCAGTGTATGCTCTCCTGAATTGTTTTTCATACCAACTGCTATAGGCTGGCTTCCCATAGAGCAGACTCAGAGACAGAGTTTAGCATGAAGGGCTTTTATTAGGTAATGCTCTTGAGATCAACACCTGTGAGAGGGAAAAGAAGAAAGCATGATTGGACAGAAGGAACATTAAGCTACTCCATTTAGAGCAAGAAGGCCATGTCAATCAGTCATTGCATGTGAAGTACCCCAGGAAGGAGATATGACCTTGAAGAAGGTGGCTGTACAGCTGAGACAACTCCTGAAGAGGGTTGACAGCTGAGGGCTGTCTACTGACAGCACTCCTAGCAACTTAAATAATAAACTTTTTATTCCTGAAGGGAGATTAAGGAAGTGGATTGCACAAGCCACAAGTGTGAGATAATTTTTTTCTATTAAACAGTTAGTGGCCATCGAATGCTAGAATTAAGAACAGTTTTACTTTTAAAATAATTAACAAGATTTATATTTTCAAACATTTACAGCTCTTTAAAAATAATATTTACTTAAAAGTTTAGCTTGTACCTTATAAATATTTACACACAGATATTTGAACATCCATTTGTTACTTTTGCTCTAGGTCTCTTAAATGCTATTTACAGGACTGCTTAGCCTGAATGCATCAGTTCCTTTTGGCAAATTATGCAAACAATCATCCTTTACTCAATAAAAATCAGAAAATATAGATGAGTTTTATTTTATTTTATTTTTGGTTTTTCAATTACAGTTGTCCCATTTTTCCCCCATTGCTTCCCCCACCCAGCCCATCCCTTCTCCCACAATCATATCCCTCCCGGTTGTCCATGTACCTGAGTCATTCATACACATTCCTTGACTAGACCCTTCACTTACTTATCCCCCTTCTCTCCCTCCTCACTCCCGCCTACTGACTACTATTCTAGTCTTTGCCTATTTAGTTCGTTTATTTGTGTTGCTCTTTACTTTCCTGTATTAGGTGATATCATATGGTATTTTGCGTTCTTTGCCTGGCTTCTTTCACTAAGCATAATTCTTTCTAGTTCTACCCATGTTGTCGGAAATGGCAGGAGTTCCTTCTTTAATTCTGCTACATAGTATTCCATTGTGAAGATGTACCACCATTTTTTGATCCACTCATCTACAGATGGGCACTTAGGCTGTTTCCAGTACTTAGCTATTGTAAACAGGGCTGCTATGAACATAGGGGTGCATAGGTTTTTTTGAATTAGGGTTTTAGGATTTTTCGGGGATAATCCTAGCAGTGGAATCGCTGGTTCAAAAGGCAGTTCCATTTTTAGTTTTCTGAGGTAATTCCATACTGTTTTCCATAGTGGCTGCACCAGTCTGCATTCCCACCAACAGTGCAGTAGGGTTCCTGTTTCTCCACATCCTCGCCAGCATTTGTTGTTTGTTGATTTGTTGATGATGGCCATTCTGACAGGTGTAAAGTGGTATCTCATTGTGGTTTTTACTTGCATCTCTCTGATGCCCAATGACATTGAGCATTTTTTATGTGTCTATGGACCTTCTGTATGTCCTCTTCAGAGAAGTGTTTGTTCAGGTCCTTTGCCAATTTTTAAATTGGGTTATTTGTTTTCTTGATGTTGAGTCATATAAGCTCTTTATATATTTTGGAGATCAGTCCCTTGTATGTGATATCATTGGCAAATATGTTTTCCCATATGGTTGGTTTCCTTTTCATCTTTCTGATGTTTTCTTTTGCTGAGCAGAAACTTTTTAGTTTGATGTAGTCCCATTTGTTTATTTTTTCCTTTATTTCTCTTGCCTTAGGAGATGTATCCGTGAAGATATTGTTACGTGTGATATCTGAAATTTTCCTGCCTATGTTTTCCTCTAGGACTTTTATAGTGTCACAGCTTACATTTAAGGTTTCAATCCATCATGAGTTTATTCTTGTGTGTGGTGTAAGTTGGTGGCCTAGTTTCATTTTTTTGCACGTCCCTGTCCAGTTCTCCCAGCACCATTTGTTAAAGAGGCTCTTCTTACTCGCTTTTATGTTCCTTCTTCCTTTATCAAAGATTAGTTGACCATAGAGGTCTGGGTTTATTTCTGGGCTTTCTATTCTGTTCTACTGATCTATATGTCTGTTCTTATGCCAGTACCAGACTGTTTTGATCACAGTGGCTTTGTAGTATTGTTTGATGTCTGGTATCGTGATTCTTCCTGCTGTGTTCTTCTGTTTTGAGATTGCTTTTGCTATTCGGGGTCTTTTTTTGTTCCATGTGAATTTTTGGAGGATTTGTTCTAGGTCAGTGAAATATGTCATTGGTGTTTTAATAGGGATTGCACTGAATCTGTAAATGGCTTTGGTTAGTATGGCCATTTTGATGATGTTGATTCTTCCCACCCAAGAACATGGTATTTGCTTCCGTTTATTGGTACCTTCCTTAATTTCTTTCTTCAATGTTGCATAATTTTCAGTGTACAGGTCTTTTATCTCTTTGGTTAAGTTTATTCCTAGGTACTTTATTTTTCTTGTTGCTATAGTAAGTGGTATTTTCTTTTTCGCCTCTGTCTCTGGTATTTTATTATTGGTGTACAGAAATGCCTTAGATTTCTGTATATTTATTTTGTACCCTGCTATTTTGCCAAATTCACTTATTATATCGAGTAGTCTTTTAGTGGAGTTTATAGGGTTTTCTAGGTATACTATCATGTCGTCTGCAAATAGTGATAGTTTTACTTCTTCTTTCCCAATTTGGATGCCTTTTATTTCTTTGTCTTGTCTGATTGCTGAGGCTAGGACTTCCAACACTATGTTGAATAGAAGTGGGGAGAGTGGACAGCCTTGTCTAGTTCCTGATTTCAGGGGGAATGCTTTCAGTTTTTGTCCATTGAGTATGATGATGTGTTCAGGCTTCTCATATATAGCCTTAATTATCTTAAGGTATGGTCCCTCTATTCCCATTTTGCTGACTGTTTTCTTCATAAATGGGTGTTGTACTTTATCAAATGCTTTTTCTGCATCTCTAGATATGATCACGTGATTTTTGTCTTTCGTTTTTTTAGGTGATGTATTATATTTATTGATTTGCAAATATTAAACCATCCTTGCATCCCTGGGATGAATCCCACTTGATCGTGGTGTATGATCTTTTTGATGTATTGCTGGATCCTGTTTACCAAAATTTTAATGAGGATTTTAGCATCTATGTTCGTCAGTGATATTGGCCTGTACTTTTCTTTCTTTGCTGTGTCTTGACCTGGTTTTGGGATTAGGGTAATACTGACTTCATAGAAAGAGTTTGGGATTTTTCCTTCTTTTTGGGTTTTTTTGGAATAGTTTGAGGAGGGTAGGAGTTGGTTATTCCCTAAATATTTTGTAAAATTCGCCTGTGAAGCCATCTGGTCCAGGGCTTTTGTGTGCAGGGAGATTTTTGATTACTGTTTCAATTTCCTTCTTTGTTATTGTTCTGTTGAGACTTTCTACTTCTTCTTGATGCAGTTTTGGAAGGTTATATGTTTCTAGAAATCTGTCCATTTCTCCTAGGTTGTCAAATTTCTTGCCATACAGTTGTTCGTAATAATTTCTTATACTCCTTTGTATATCTGAGGTATCAGTCGTGATTTCTCTTTTTTGTTTCTGATTTTGTTTATTTGGGTCTTCTCTCTTTTTTTCTTGATGAGCCTGGCTAGAGGCTTGTCGATTTTGTTTATTTTTTCAAAAGACCAGCTCCTAGTTTTGTTGATCTTTTGGATTGTTCGTTTAGTTTCTATGTCGTTTAATTCTGCTTTGATCTTGATGATTTCCTTTCTTCTTCTTGCCCTAGGCTTTGTTTATTGTTGTTGTTCTAGTTCTTGTAGCTTTAGGGTTAGATTTTCTATTTGAGATTCTTATAGTCTTTTCAGGTATGCCTGCCTTGCTATGAACTTCCCTCTTAGGACTGCTTTTGCTGTGTCCCATAGGTTTTGGGCTGTTGTGTGTTCATTGTCATTAGTTTCTAGAAATTTCTTGATTTCCTCTTTGATGTCATTGTTAACCCATTCGTTATTTAAGAGCGTGTTATTCATTCTCCATGAGTTTGGGTGTCTTTGATTTTTTTCCCTGAGGTTGATTTTTAGTTTCAAGGCATTGTGGTCTGAAAAGATGCTTGATATGATTTCAATTTTCTTGAATTTTTTGAGGCTTGTTTTGTGTCCTATTATGTGGTCTATCTTTGAAAATGTCCCATGTGCCTTTGAAAAGTATGTATATTTTGCTTCTTTGGGGTGAAAAGTTCTATACATATCAGTTAAGTGCATGTGGTTTAGTGTGTTGTTCAATGCCTGTATATCCTTGGTGTTTCTTTGCTTGGATGATCTGTGTGTTGTTGATAATGGAGTGTTGAAGTCCCCTACTATGAGTGTGTTGTTGTTAATATCCTTCTTGTGGTCTTCTAGTATTTCCTTTATGTATTTGGGTGCTCCTATGTTGGGTGCATATATGTTTATCAATGTCATATCTTCTTGATGGATTGTTCCTTTAAGTATTATGAAATGTCCTTCTTTGTCTCTTTTTATTGCCCTTGCTTTGAAATCCGTTTTGTCTGATATGAGGACTGCTACCCCAGCTTTTTTTTCAGGTCCATTTGCTTGGAATATTTTTTTATATCCCTTTAATTTCAGTCTATGTAAATCTTTTGTTTTGAGGTGTGTTTCTTGTAGACAGCAAATATGTGGGTCCTGTTTTCTTATCCATTCCGTTACCCTATGTCTTTGAATGGGAGCATTTAATCCATTTACATTTAACGTTATTATTGACAAGTATTTATTCATTTCCCTTTTGTATCTCTGTTCCGCTACTGTTTTTTTGGTTTTTCTCTTCCTTTTTCTTAGAATATTCCCTTTAGCATCTCTTGCAATGCTGGTTTTGTGGAGATGTATTCTTTTAGTCTTCCTTTGTCTGAGAAACTCCTTATTTCACCTTCTATTTTGAATGAGAGCCCTGCTGGGGAGAGTATTCTTGGTTGTAGGCCTTTGTTGTTCATTGCTTGAAATATTTTTGACCATTCCCTTCTGGCTTGTAATGTTTCTGTTGAGAAATCGGTTGATAGCCTTATCGGAGCTCCCTTGTAAGTTATTTGCTGTTTTTCTCTTGCTGCTTTTAGGATTCTCTCTTTGTCTTGAAATGTTGCCATTTTAACTATGATGTGCCTTGGAGTGGGTTTTTCGGGGTTCCTCTTCATTGGAACTCTCAGTGCTTCTTCGACTTGCATAACTTTTTCTCTCATCGGGTTCGGAAAATTTTCTGTCACTATTTCTCCTATCAGTTTTTCAATTCCATGCTCCTTTTCTTCTCCCTCTCTTATTCTGATGATCCTGATATTATTTCTTCTCATGCTATCCTGTAATCCCCTTACATCTTGTTCATATTTTTTCAATCTTTTTTAATTTTGCTGTATCGTTTGAGAATTACTTCCTACATTATCCTCTAACTCACTAATACGATCCTCTGCTTCATTTAGACTGCTTTTGACTGATTCTACTGTGTTTTCTATTCAGAGATTGCATTTTTCATATCTTCCTGGTTCTTGTTGATAATTTCTATGTCTTTTTTTATGCTGGTGTAGTTCTCTGCAAGTTCCCTGTAATTTTCTTGGAGCTGCTGCTAACTTCCTTGGAGGTTGTCATAGTTGTTTTTGAGGTTGTCGAGCATATTGAGCTTCTTCACCACCATTGTTTTGAATTCCATGTCTGACATTTGGGCTATGTCTATTCCATCTACCTCTCCTTCTGGGGATTCCTCTTTTCTTTTCATTGAGAGGCTTTTTCTGCATCTTACCATGTTGGATTCTTCTTGTTTGTTTTTGTTATTTGGATTTGTCTGCTTTACCTTCCCAGCTTTGTGGTATGAGATTCTTTATAGGAGATCTGGGGGTTTCAGTGGGGCAGTCTCTTTGATCTCCTGAGCCTGGTGTTCTTGGGGTATCTTTTACATCGTTTGTTATGCCGTCTGGTTATATTTCAGATGTTTTTTGTTAGGATCTTCCTTCTGGCTAGTTGATTGAGAGTCACACTATCCACTTTATCTTGAATTCTTTTGTGGAGATGTCAGTTCAGCCTTTGTGTGTTGTCTTGTTTTTCTCTATCCACAGCTGGTTTAATGAGGTGGGTCGAAAGTTCCTGTTCCTTGCAGCAGTGGGCCCCTGCACAGTGCGTTCCTTCGGTGTCTGTTGGAGCTAGCCAAGGTGTCTTTGCAGGCACGCCTGTGAGCGGGTAAGGTGGCCCAAGAGCCTGCCTCAGGCCTGTCACATAGCGCTCTGGGAGTTTCCCAAGGTGGCGAGGGAGTTATCCTCAGGTCTGCCGCACTATGCTCCAGGAGATGGTCTCTCGCCTGCCCGTGCTGGGCCCGACACTCGTGTATATCGGAAGTGAGCGATTGGTGCCTATTGATGTCGGCGAGGTATTTTGGCACTTGTGTACCCCTGCTCGCCCAAGGAAGCCGGGGATCTACCCTCAGTGCAGCACTCCGAATGAGTGTCTGTGAGTTGCTACTGCCTGCTGTTCCTCACGCTCCCCTGTTCGCCCAGGGCAGCCAGGGTGCTAGCCTCCGCGCAGCGCTCTGGGTGAGTGTCAGTGAGTTGCTGCTACCTGCTGTTCCTGCACCACAGCCGCCCACCGTTCCCGCACCTGCCTGGGCGGGTACGTGCCGAGCCCGAGGGAATTCTCTGCATTCTGGCCTGGCACTCGGGCCTGGCTCCCACTGGAGCTGGCCTGGGGCAACTGCGCACAGTCTTCTGTGTATCCAGAGGTCCCTCCCTGCGCCCGTTTGGGCATTGATCTTATGTCTGTTGGGGTGTGTCCGAGGGGCCCCTGAACTCTTGGCCCTGCGCACCTGGGCCAGTGAATGATGGCACTTCCCTATGCGTGCCCACGACCCAAGGGGAGGGTTGGGGAGTGAGCACGCGCACCTCTGCACCTGCGCTCTTCAAGAATGTACTTTCACCCCCAAACTTTCCCCCCTTCTCCGTAGTTCACAAGAGAAAAATATAAAGAAAAAAATTACAATTTCACTTGCTCAGCAGCACGCTGTTTCCCGTCTTTCAGAGCCTATGCCACCTGGTCGAGTCCTGTCTCTGCCAACCAGTAGAGATCCGCTTTCCTCCTGACTTCCCTCTGGGGAAGCCTGGGTCATCAAAAAGCCTTTGTGTCCTTTCAGCCGCAGCTCAGGCAGCCACCCCAGTCAGGAATCCCGTTTTGTCCCTTTTTCTTCTTTCACTATCTTCATTAAACAGGTTGTTCCCAGATGGTTTTTCTCTAATCCAGCAGTGCCAAGGCTCGACTCCCGCCAGTGTCCAGCTGCTCACTGAGATGTTCTGTCTGCAATTAGTCCAAACTACAGACGGGTCTCGGGAGCCTGAGAGTGCAGCCTCCCCTCACTCCTCCACCATCTTCTTCCCCCAGATCCTGTTATATTTGTTTGAGGCTGGACTAAGCCCATTATGTCTGACCCAGCTCCTACTTTGGAGATAGCATTAGGATTGCCCCAGGCCTTATTCTGGATACCAGTCAAAGCTTCATCCTGGGCATTGTCTGTAGCCTGAAGCTGACCACAGGCCCTCAGTTCTGCCTTAGCCCCTGCCCTAGAAATAGCATTTGGAGCTCCCCTGTCATCAACCCTGGAATCAGGCAAAGCATCACCTTGGGTCTTGGCTCTGCCCTGAGGCTGTACACAGGTTTTCATGTCTGTCCCAACCCCTGCCTTACACTTACCTTTGGCTTTGCCCCTAGCCTTAGTTCTAGTACTCAGTAAGGCCTCAACTTGGCTCATGGCAGAAGTCTGAGACTGTGCCTTTGTGTCTGTTGTAGCCCCTTCCTTAGACATGATATTGTCATTGCCCTTAGCCTTAAACCTACATCAGGCAAGGCATCACCCTGGACACTAGCCATAGGTTGAGGTTGTGTATAGGACAACACATCTGTCCCAGCCCCTACCTTAAAAATAGCATTGGGATTGCCTCTGGTCTTAACCCTAGAATCAGGCAAGGCCTCATCCTGGGAATTGACCCTCAAGTTAGCCTTGGCCCCTGTTTTAGACATGGCATTGGGATTGCCTCTATTCTTAACCATGGCATCGGACATAGTCTCAAGCTGAGCAGTAGCCTTCATGTCAACTCCAACCATTGCCCTAGTTGTGACATTGGTATTTCTCCTGTCATCAACCCTAGCACCATACTTTGCTTCAGACTGTTTCTTGGCCACAGTCTGAGGTTGTATAGAAGCTCTCATATATGCCCCTGTCCCTACCTTACACATGGCATTGGTATTAACCTCAGTATCAACACTTGTCCCAGTCATGGTCTCAGCCTGAGCCTTGGTTATAATCTGAGACTGGACAGAAGCTCTCATGTCTGCCTTAGACCCTGTCTGAGATATAATTTTATAACTTCCCTTGTCTTCTACACCAGCACAAGGCATGCCATCAACCTGGATCTTGGCCACAGCCTGAGATGATACATAAGACCTTATATCCACTCCAGTTTCTGCCCTGGACATGATATTAAGATTTCCTTTAGCATCAACTGTGGTACCAGACCTGGCCTCATACTGAATCTTGGCCATATTCACAGTCTCTTCAAGGTCTCTTGCTTTGGTCTCAGCCATATTTCCAGTCTTATTTATGGCATTCATCTTGGTCCCTTCCTTGGTCATTGCCAAGGCCTCATTCTGTGTCATCAGTACTCTGTTCATCTCTGTCTCCTTTTCAGCCTAAATATGAGCTTCCACTTTGGTCTGGGTCATTGGTTCTTTCTTGGCCTCTGCCCTGGCAACCAGTCCCCAAACTTTAGCTTTGGTCTGGGTCACTGCTTCTTTCTTGACTACTCTCTTATCCTCAGAGTCAGTTTGGGTCACTGCCTCTTTCAAGGCCACTGCCTTGGCTTTGAATTTAGCTTCACCTAGAGTCACTGCCTCTGTCATGACCACTGTTCTAACCTCATATTTGACTTCTGCCTCTTCCTCATCCCCAGTAATTGCCTTGGCCTGAGAGTTGGCTTTTGGTCTGGCTCTAGCAGTGGCCTTGATCTCTACTTCAGCCCCAACCCCACCTCCTGTTCCAGTTGCTGCCCCAGTCTTGGCCTTGGGTCTAGTCTCAATTTCTGTCCCATCCATGGCTTCATTAATGGCCAAGGCCTGGTTCTGTACCCCAGTCACAGTCTCCATCTTGACTCTAGACCCATTGTTGGCAAGTCTCCTCACATTATGGGCTCTTCCCTTGGTTAATCTGTAAATGTGGTAGCAGGTACCAGCCCAGATCACCAGTCCTGCAGTCACCCAGCCTACTTTTTGAATGTGACCCATGTGATTACCCCTGCTCGTGGCACGAACAAGGCACAGCGGGGCTCAGATGAGCGGAGTAAAGAGGATGGTATGTCTGAGTGTAGGCCTGTATGGGTGTTGGTCTTCAACTCAAAGGCCACTACAGCTGTCACTGGAGGTGAACCTGGAGGTGGACCTAGAAGTGGAGGAAAAAAATTTCTCTTGTAATTGTGTGTGTCATAGAGCTAGATACACAGAAGGGCTAGAAAGTGTAGAAATAATGTGTTTGGTGGGAGATGATCATTAGCAAACTCTCTCTATCCCTTTTATTTTATCCCCTCCCCATTTTCCCAGCACCCAACAATTTTCCCCCAAGGTACTTCCACAGACATCTCCTTACACCAAATGAGTAGTGAAAAGGATGGTGGGAGGCCTCATTAAAATGGGAGAGACCGAGAAGCCCTCAGACCTTGATTTTTATTGGACTTACTCTGGCCACCACTCCCACGGATCCCTACCCCCATACCAACATGTGTTGATCGGAGGCAGTTCTCTCCTCTTTCCTTCCTTGGTTGGTAATACACCATAAAGCAGATATATGGACCTAGAGACAGGCAGACAGACAGACAGAAGAACAGATAGGGGGTGGAGATTTTGTACTTTATGTGACTGGTATATTATTAGCAAACTGTTTCTCTATCTCCCTCAGTTCAGCCCACTCCCTGTACCAAAATAAAAGTGAGGTTGTGGGGTAAGTGACAGGAATGGTGGGAAAGGTGGCTGGGAAAGGGAGAGTCTGATGATCCTCCAGACTGGACACTGGACTTACTGGATACACGGTGGCCTCCACCAACCCACCCTAGAGGTCTATTCAGGCAATCCCCATCTTCTTACCATTCTCAACTGATCAGTGGCAATTTCCTCCTTGTTTCTTTGCTTCCAGTCATCTCAAGCCCTGCAGAGACCTGTAGGCAGATCTATGAACAAATAAGCAACCAGGAGGTAACAGAGACTGAACTTTTCACAGAACAGATAAGCACCCTGATCCTTTACCCCAGTACCTGCCTTGTCAGAGAACATGGGTCCCCAACCTTACCCCAATATCCTTAAATGTTTCCTGCACTGAAATCAGTAGTGTGTGGCAACACTGTGGAAGTATGTCAGAGTGTCGGAGAAGCATAAATACCATTACTGAGACCCTTTCAAGTCTCAGCCACCTTTTAAACACTGCCCACCTTTACACCAACCTCCATGGTTCTACCCCAGTTCTGCCCTTTCCCTTGCTTCCAGTGGTAGATAGCCCTATTATAGGTGTATGGAAAGATTTAGGAACAAACAGAGAAAAAAGGGAAGGTGAATAATGAGTGTTTGTGACATCCCAGCATCTGAGACATAGGTCTCAGTACCTGCCTTATTGGGTTTAGAGACCCGTTCCCTGGCAGGCAGAACCTTGTAGTAGGCAGGGTAGAGGAGGGATGTAAGAAAAATGAAAGGTAAGTGAGATGGGAAAAATCTTTTAAAATCACCCGTAGGCTTCTAGGGCTTCTCCCCAAAATACATAATTTCTTTTACCAAGATTCTCAGACAGGACAGGCATCTTAAAACTGGAGGATGGTGAGAGAGATGGATGCCCTCAGGTCCCATATTCTAGAATCCTCATATCCTACTGCCATCTACTTTCCCTTAAATCCATCTTTACGAGTCTCCAGCAGAAGACACAAGGTGTAGGGGAAGGCTTTTGCTTTTGTAAAATCACTATCCTTCCCATGCAAAGATTGACTCTCTCTCTCTCTCTCAAAAATAATGTTCCTTAATACAATTTGTACCTTCTCAATGTTATCTGAAGTGTAAATGAAATCATCCATTAAAAAAAGTTTGCCATCTTTACTGGTCTTCAATACACAACTTAACTTAAAATCCTAAGCTTGGTAAGTAAATGCTGTTTAAGGAAAGTCCCCTAGCCAGCTGCACCCCACATCCCAATCAGATAATGGCACCTAAGTTCCTCTCATATAGAACTTATATCGAACTTGGGCGATTTACAGACAGTGCCCATGCTCACACTATGTGCCGCTTTCTCCATTCCTTCGCTCGCCTAACCACAAACTGCCACACCGAGCAGTAAAGGCACTGAATGCTTGGACCAGCACCCAGGACACAGACACCAATACTGGTCGGTCTGGATTAAAGACCCCGGTTATCAAATGTCCCTTCCAACATTCCAGTAAGCCACCACCACCAACCCTGCTGTGCAGTCCCTAAAGCCCACCATTTTCTCTGAGAACACAACCATGGCGTGTCCTTTCCACTGAAATGAGCAGGAAGCTGAGCGGACATGTGAAATCAGTGATTAGAGTCGGGGAAGAAAGGGCATCTCAATGTCTGTATTTCTCTTTTGAGACACTACTCCCACCAGCTGCCCCTCCCAATCCCACAGTCCCTCTCTACACACTAGGCAGGGGGAGAAGGGTTCAGGAGAATCAGAGGGAAGGCTCCTGGAACTTGCGTCCACGTTGTTCCCCACCCCTGGATTGGATACTGGGGTTGGGGGTTGGCTGCCGCCCTGGTCTCCGCACGCGGGCCCCGGGCCCTTACCTCTTCCACTTTCCCAGGCCGATATCAGCCCACTGTGCGCTGGGCAGCCGGATGCAGGTACCCAGAGGCTGTGACAACTGTGCTGCACCGCTCTGCAGCTCCCGGTCCTGTGAGGGCGTCGCGTCATCAACAAGCTAGACTCCCCCCAACACATCCGCTGCGGGCAATTTGAAAGGAACCTCCCCTACTCCATATGAAGAACTACCCCTCTAAGTCTCTGTGGGGTCCAACGCGCACCTCCTTGTCATTCAGCCTGGTCCCCTCCAATCTGAGGACCCACAAGTGGTCTCCCCTTCCTGCGGTTGGAGTTTTTTCTTCGTTAGTTACTCGGGAGGGTCTGCATCCGCCACCCCCCACCCCAGGCTTTGACCTTTTCCTTTTCTGACGCTTCGTGGAGGAATCTTCTCTTTCTCTCTGAGGCTATAAGACCAAAATACTCTCCAACGAGTACCTTGCTGCACCAAACTGGGCTAAGAAAGGGATGTCAAGAAAGGAAGCAGAGAGTGGAAGGAGAGGTTTAACTTCCTTTTATGGTTCTTTTTTTTTTCTTTTCTTTTAACATTGCATTCATTGTTTTTGTAATCCGGAAATGTAGTCAAGCCATTTTCATTTGACATTAAGAAGTGAGGTCTTAAAAATAAGACTTTTTTTTACATTATTTTTGCGCCACATTAAAAGATGTTTTCTACTTGCTATAAATGATTTCGCAGCTTTCAAAACAGACTAGTAATTACTGACATTTTAAATACAAATTTTTCTTAAACAAAACTAGCACTTTCTTGTTAAATTATTTTTTATTGCTATTGTATTACAGTTGTCCCAATTTTTCCCCTTTTGCCCTCCTCCACCTATCCCATTCCCCTATCCCCAACCCCCTGCTCCCACAGTCAATTCCTACACTGCTGTGTTTGTCCATGGGTCATTCACACATGTTCTTTGTCTAGTCCCTTCCCCTTCTTCCCACCATTATCCCCCTCCCCTTTGGTCACTTTCAGTCTATTCCATGTTTCCATGCCTGTGGTTCTATTTTGTTTGTTACTTTATTTTGTTCAAAATCTTTGGAAAGATATTCAGCTTTCTACTCTTGGCAGTTTTCCACAAGTGATTTACAGCCTTTGAAAGTTCTGGCTGAACTTAGATTCTTATGTCAGGTGTTTGAGAACTTAAAAGATGACTCCTGGATGATTGAATGAAGACCCAGCTCCAGATGAACTCAGTGCGTGAAAACTAGTGATTTCCCATATTAACCTATTTTTTTCAAATGGGTTTTATTTGGATTTTACATAACCATGTGTTCAAAGCAATCTGTCTCATCACACTGTGGAAAGGACCAACTGCTATCCCACTGATGAAAATGAGGCTTAGCCAGTGCGGTTTTTATTTAATCATGAGGCTGGTGTGATAGCTCTGGTACCTGCCATTCATGTGCTATATCACCCTAGCAGTGGTTAGTGTTCAGCATGTTCCAGTGAAGATAGTGGTGAGGGCCTGTGGATGTCTGTAAATTACTGCAACATCCCTGAGATCCATGTTATTTCCCTCACAAAAAGCACAGTTTACAAGAGCCAAGCAAGTTGCCAGGAAAAACAGGCCTTTTGTTATTGTTTCAATGCACCACCCATATAAGCCTCTCAGAATAATCCCAGAACTCAGGAACAAAGTATGCAGAAGTTAGTCCCCAAACATCCAGCTGTCCCCACTGGGGAATCATACTCTAAATATAGACCCTTCAGGCAGCCTCTTTCTTTGAATGTTGAAATATGACACCCCAGCAAAAATCTCCACACTTGAGAAGCCACTATGTTGGGGAAGACCCTTCTAGGAGGAGAATCAGGGAGTACAGACTGATGTAGAAACTTACTAATGGCTTTTCAGAACTCAATTGCCTATGACCAATTTATGTTCCCCACCAAAGGGAAAGATTCAGAAATAGATTACTGTACATAACATTTAAAACTTTAGTAAAGTAAAAACACAAACAAGCCAATAAGCACAGGATGTCAAATGGCTAATTTGTAGTAATCTAAAAACTCTTACAAATCATTAATAGCATGACATGAATGGATTTGTTCACAGAAATAAATACAAATTATTGATAAACATGTGAAAATATTCTCAATCTCAAAGAAATGTATATCAAAACAACTGTGTATGACTATGTTTCAAATAAGGGTTTGTCAAAATTTAGAACTGTGATGATATTGTTGACTGGTTTGTGGGGAAATGAGTACTTCCACACTCTGTTGGAGGGAGATACTCTAATTTAATATTTTACCAGAGAGCAATTTGGCAAAATCTATTGAATCGATAAATACAGTATGGGGCAAAAGTAAGTTTACAGTTGTTTATGTGGAAAATAATACAATAATTAATAAGTCGTCGTCGGCAGCCGTCCGTCTCGAGAGACGATGGTGTAGCTTCTTAAGAGTCTATCTGCACCGCCGAGAATGGCTGTGCAGTCCAACTCGGGAGTGACACGGTATCTGTCTCCTCCCGTGTTGAATCGACATCTTGTGATGACGCTGGAGTGTCCTCTCCAGTGAAGCTGAAGCTACAGAGCCTGGGCAGGGTGATATGGAGGGTCTGCTGTTGCCCATGCAGCAGACCCCCCCTCTCTTCGCAGCTGAAGGGTCCAAGGGAAAGACGGAGTCAATACAGCTTGGTTTCAGGTGCGCCGCAGGAGTTGCCGGTGTTGACTACAACGTCAAACCGCCTTAGGGACTCCGGCTCCGGATTTTCTGTCGGGGTTTACTCCCTTAGCCTTTCCCCTGAAGAGGTATGCCGCAAGGCAGCGGAGGTTTTTTGGAGTCAGAGTTTTCCTTCTCTGATGTGCCCTGACTGGAAGATCGAACCAGCGACACTTAGCTCGCAGGCCGACGCTCAATCCACTGAGCCAAACCAGCCAGGGCAATAATTAATAAGTAATAATATAAAAATGATTTTTTTCATATTAAGATATCTATTGCATTGCTTGTAATGGTTAAAAAACTGAATCAAGGAAGGAAAGATGGCGGCGGAGTAAGGGCAGTGTTCTCTGCTCACTCCTGTTATGGAGGGACTTCAGGAGCAAATGCGGAGAGGAGTGAATGAATGAGTGTGGATCTCGGATAGCATGAACAGGGAGGAGGCGTGGGAGCAGTGTGGAGGGGGGTGGAGGGGTTTACCACACACTGCAGGCTGAGTCATTCGGTGCGTCTGCAGTACCACGCACGAGGGCTCGTTAGCTGAGAGCTGCTTGGAGGCTCCCCCTGCTAGGGGTGCACCGACCAGTGAAGTCTCGTAGGGAGTTAGGGAGAGGATTCGGCTGAAAAAGCCAGAGGCGTGGGAGAACAGTGAACAACCAGGACTGGGAGAAACTGTGATCTGAGTCTAGAGGGAAACCTCCTCAGCTGCAACCTCCGACCGAAAGCTCAGCATTCCGGGTATGCACGGCACACACACTAGGGCCCTACAGAACAAAGGGACAGTTTTGGAGCAAGGAGACAGGCCCGCACGGAAAAGCTGCCACAGAACTCCAGACTGGGGGAGAGCTCCTGGGCAGGAGAGCGCTGCTCAGCCCAGCACATTGACTGATCACGCTAGAGTTCTACAGAACAAAGGGACGGTGTTGGGGCGGGGAGGGAGGTAACGCGTGCAGGCCTATAGATGGGGAAGTGAGCAGAAGCTGTAGCTCGGGAATAGAGACGGTTTTGGGGTAAGAAGAGCCCACGCAGGAAAGCTGCCGCAGGGCTCCAGACTAGGGGAGAGGTCCTGGGCAGGAGAGCGCCACTGGGCCCGGCGTTTTGACCAGTTGTGCTAGAGTCCCACGGAACAGGGGGACAGTTTGGGGGCAGGGAGGGAGGTAGCACATGCAAGCAAGTAGGCAGGGAGGCGAGCGGAGGCTGTGCCTTGGGAGTGGAGATGACTTTGGGGCAGGGATAAGGGCCCGTGCAGAAAGACCTCTGTGGAGCTCCAGACTGGGGGAGAGCTCCCAGGCAGGAGAGCGCAGCTGGGCCCGGCACTTTGACAGACTGCACCAGAGTCCTGCAGAACAAAGGGACGGTCTAGGGGCAGGGAGAGAGGTAGCACGCGCAGGTATATAGACAGGAAAGTGAGCAGAAGCTGTAGCTCGGGAATAGAGGCACAACTGGAGGCAGGGCAGGGATTGCTGGCCGGCACAGGCTGGTCCAACAGTGGGAAGGCATAGCTGGACAAGCCTGAGGAGGGCTGAGGGTGCCACAGGGGGGGACAACTAAACACATCTCACAGCAGAGCTGCGGTAGGCCCACGAATAAAAGACTAGCAATCCCAGAATCAAGCAGGATCTTCCCACAGCCAGCCAGCCAACCAGAAAAGATTTGAAACCCATGGAATTTTGAATAGGGGCAGACTCAGGAAGGAAGGAAGGGAAAATAAATCAGAGACTGTGCCTAAAAGTTGAATTGAGTTAAAATCCTTTCATTCTTTTATTTCTTACTCTCTTACTGCCCCTCCCTTCCTTTCTTATTCCCTCTTCTTTTCTCCCCTCCTCTTCCCTCCTTTCTCTCTCTTTAGCATGTCTCTCCTTCATCCTATTCTTTGTTAATTTTTTCATTTTATTTTTTTCCTTTCCTTCCTATTCCCTTCTTATTTCCTTCCCACCCCTTTATCCTCATCCCCCCTCCCTTTCCTTTCTCTCTTTCCTTCTTCCTCGTTAAGTACTTTCAATTTTATTAAATTTCTTTCTATATTTCATACCCTTCCTTCCCATTCATTTTTTCTCTTCCCTTTCTGATATTTTCCTTCTCTCTCTATATATATTCTCTTTCTTTCTTTCTCCCTATTCTACTTTGTTTTCTAATCTTTTAATTTTTAAATTTTAATTCTTATCTATTCCCCTCTCTCTTCTCCCTCCCCTTATTACCATTTTTCTCTCTCCTCTCCACCTTTCTATCCTTTCTCTCTCTCTTGTATTTCTCTCCTTCATCCTATATTTTGTAAATTCTTTAATTTCAATCTTTTTCCCTCTCTATTTTCTCCTCTTCCTTTCTATTTCCTTTCCTCCCCCTTATTCTCTCCCTCCATCCTTCCCTCCTCTTCTTCTTTCTTTCCTTCTAAGTACTTTTAATTTTATTTTTTTCTTTATTTTGCCCTCCTCATCCCTCCATTCATTATTTTTTCTTCCCTTTCCAATCTCTTATTCCTCTCTCTACATATATTCTCTCTTTCTTTCTATCTCTCTATTTTATATCATGTTTTAATCTTTTAATTAATTTTAATTTTAATTTATTTCCCCCTCTTCTCCTTCCCCTTCTTCTTTCTTTCTCTTTCCTGCTTTCCTCTTCTCTACTTTCTCTCTCTCTTTCCTCTCTATCTTCCTTTCTTGCTATTTTTTATTCTGTATTTTTATTCTCAAAAAATTATTTCTCTAATCTGTATCTTACCTTCTAACCCCCACATCCCTCTGCTTCAATTTTTGGACGTCTTTCTGCTTGGATGTCTGTTGTGTCTATCCTCCCTTCCACACTAAACATATAGCATATACTTACTATATAAACCTAATACTATACACTTCCACTTTCTCACTCCATACTGCAACCCTCTGCTCCTTGTCAAACATAGAGAGTAAATGTTAATTTCTGTCTTGCATATCCTTGACCCCAATTGCTAATATTATTACTCTATCACCTTCCGTCTCAAAAATCACCCTTCCTTCATTTAAAACAACTCCTATCTGTTTCTCTTATGAAATATGAGTCTTAATATCTCTACAAGTATATTAATACTGGCTCATTTGCAGCAGATAGGGAGATTGTAGTTGGAGGAGATATTAGAGGGTGTCGGTTTCTTGCCTGGGATGTGTGATAACGTTTTAACAACACCTCCACAAAAAGAACTCAAGACAAGGTGGGCAGAGTGACTCTCAATCAACTAACCAGAGGAAAAGACCCACCAAAGAGTAGCTGAAATACAACCAGACAGATTAAACAAACAACATAAAGGGCAACACAAGAACATCAGGCTCAGAAGATTAAAGAAACTGCACACCAAATCCCCCAGATCTCCTATAAAGAATCTCATATCACAAAAGTGAGAAATCAAAGCAGACAAATCTAATAAAGAAAAACAAACAAGAAGAATTCAACATGGGGAGATGCAGAAGCAACATCCCAATGAAAGGAAAAGACAAATCCCCAGAAAGAGAGATAGATAGAACAAACATAAGACAACTATCAAACACAGAATTTTTAAAAAATGGTTATTATGAAACTTAATGACTTTGACAACCTCAAATAAAACTACAACAAACTTTAGTAAAATTACCAACAACTCCAAGGAAACTGCAAAGAACTGCAAGGAAGCTACAAGGAACTTACAGAGAACTGCACCAGCATAAAAAAAAAATAGAAAATATTAATAAGAACCAGGAAGAAATGAAGAATACAATCTCTGAACTGAAGAACACAGTAGAATCAACCAAAAGCAGGCTAAATGAAGCAGAAGATTGGATCAGTGAATTAGAGGACAATGTAGAAAAAAATCCCCAGACAATACAACAAAAGAATAAAAGATTAAAAAAGAATGAAGAGAGTTTAAGAGAACTGCAGGACAACATGAGACAAAACAACATTAGACTCATAGGAATACAAGAGGGAGAAGAAGAAGAAAAAAGGATAGAAAACCTGATTGAAAAGGTAATGATAGAAAAATTTTCTAACTTGATGAGAGGAAAAGTTATGCAAATCCAGGAAGCACAGAGGGTCCCAAGAAAGATAAACCCAAACAGGCCCACCCCAAGACACATCATAATTGAAATGGCAACATTCAAAGACAAAGCAAGAATCCTAAAAGCAGCAAGAGAAAAACAGGAAATAACATACAAGGGAGCCTCAATAAGGCTAGCAACTGACTTCTCAACAAAAACACTACAAGCCAGTTGCAAATGGCGAAAAATATTCCAAGCAATGAAAAACAAAGTCCTACAACCAAGAATACTCTCCCCATCAAGGCTCTCATTTAAAACGGAAGGTGAAATAAGCAGTTTCTCAGACAAAGGAAGACTAAAAGAATACATCCCCACCAAACCAGCATTGCGAGAGATGCTAAAAGGAATGCTGTAAGAAAAAGAAGAAAACAAGAGAAGGAGAGGAAGAGAACTACAAAGGGAAATGAATGAATACTTGTCAATAATAACCTTAAATGTAAATGGATTAAATGCTCCAAGTAAAAGGCATAGGGTAGCAGAATGGATATGAAAACAGGACCCACATATCTGCTGTCTACAGGAGACACACCTCAAAACAAAAGATTTACAGAGACTGAAACTGAAGGCATGGAAAAAAGTTTATCAAGCAAATGGACACGAAAAAAAAGCTGGGGTAGCAATACTTGTACCAGACAAAACAGACTTCAAAGCAAAGGCCATAAAAAGAGATAAAGAAGGACATTATATAATACTTAAAGAAACCATCAATCAACAAGATATAACCATTATAAACATATATGCACCCAACATAGGAGCATCCAAGTATGTAAAGACAATTTTGAAAGACTTCAGGAAGGATATAGACAACAGCACATTCATAGTAGGAGACTTTAAAACACCATTGTCAACAATAGACAGATTTTCGAAGCAAAGAAACACCAAAGACATTGAGGCATTAAACAACACCCTGGACCAAATGGACTTAGTTGATATATAAAGAACATTTCACCCCGAGGAAGCAAAATATACATTCTTTTCAAATGCACATGGAACATTTTCAGAGATAAACCACATTATAGGACACAAAACAAGCCTCAACAAATTCAAAAAAATTGAAATTATATCAAGCATATTCTCAGATCACAGCGGCTTAAAATTGGAAATCAACCTCAAGGAAAAAACTCAAAAACATTCAAACTCATGGAGAATGGATAACATGCTATTAAATAATGAACGGGTTAACAATGACATCAAAGAAGACATAAAAAACTTTCTGGAAACAAATGATAATGAACACACAGCAACCCAAAACTTATGGGATACAGCGAAAGCAGTCCTGAGAGGAAAGTTCATAGCAATACAGGCCTACCTAAAAAGGACAAAAAAATCTCTAATAAAAAATCTTACCCTACAGCTACAAAAACTAGAGAAAGAACAACAAGCAAAGCCCAGAGCAAATAAAAGGAAGGAAATCATCAAGATCAGAGCCAAATTAAATGACATAAAGACTAAATTAACAAGTCAAAAGATCAACAAAAGTAGAAGCTGGTTATTTGAAAAGATAAACAAAATTCACAACCTTTAACCAGGCTCATCAATGAAAAAAGAGAGAGGACCCAAATAAATAAAATAAGAAATGAAAGAGGAGAAATCACAACCGATAACATAGAAATACAAACAATTGTAAGAACTATTATGAACAACTCTACCACAAGAAATGTGACAACCTAGATGAAATGGACAAATTTCTGAAAATATATAATCTGCCAAAACTAAATCAAGAATAAGCAGAAAGCCTGAATAGACCAATAACAGGTAGTGAAATTGAAGCAGTAATCAAAAAACTCCCGGCACACAAAAGCCCTGGACTGGATGGCTTGACAGGTGAATTTTACAAAACATTTAGGAAAGAACTAACTCCTATCCTTCTCAGACTATTCCAAGAAATCCAAAAAGAGGGAAAACTCCCAAACTCATTCTATGAAGCCAATATTACCCCAATTCCAAAACCAGGCCAAGACACAACAAAGAAAGAAAACTACAGGCCAATATCGCTGATGAACATAGATGCTAAAGTCCTCAACAAAATATTGGCAAACCGGATCCAGCAACACATTCAAAAGATCATACACCACGAACAAGTGGGATTCATCCCAGGGATGCAAGGATGGTTTAATATTCGCAAATCAATAAATGTAATACATCACATAAACAAAATGAAAGAAAAAAACCACATGGTAATATCCATAGATGCAGAAAAAGCATTTGACAAAGTACAACACCCATTTATGATAAAAACACTCAGCAAAATGGGAATAGAGGGAACATGCCTCAACATAATAAAGACCATATACAAGAAACCTGAAGGCAACATCATACCCAATGGCCAAAAACTGAAATCATTGCACCTGAGATCAGGAACAAGACAAGGATGTCCACTCTCTTCACTCCTATTCAACATAGTCTTAGAAGTTCTAGCCACAGCAATTAGACAAGAAAGAGAAATAAAAGACATCCAAATTGGAAAAGAGGAAATAAAACTGCCATTGTTTGCAGACTACATGATAGTGTACATAGAAAACCCTATAAACTCCATGAAAAAACTACTCAACCTAATAAGTGAATTTGGCAAAACAGTAAGGTATACAGTCAATGTTCAGAAATCGAAGGCATTCTGTACATCAACAGTAAAACACCAGAGATAGAAGCTAAAAGGAAAATCCCATTTACCATAGCAACAAGAAAAATAAAGTACCTAGGAATAAACTTAACCAAGAAGACAAAAGGCCTTTACCCCCAAAACAGCATAACACTGAAGAAAGAAATTAAGGAAGATATACATAAATGGAAATATACAACATGTTCATGGATGGGAAGAATCAACATCATTAAAATGTCCATACTACCCAAAGAAATTTATAGATTCAATGCAATCACTATTAAAATACCAATGACATATTTCTCAGACCTAGAACAAATACTTCAAAAATTTATATGGAACCAAAAAAGAGCCCAAATAGCCACAGCAAACTTGAGGAAGAAGAACACAGTAGGAGGTATCACAATACTTGGTATAAAACTGTACTACAAGGCCACAGTAATCAAAACAGTCTGGTACTGGCATAAGAACAGACATACAGACCAATGAAACAGGATAGAGAGCCCAGAAATAAACTCGTGTCTATATGGTCAACTAATGGAGAAGGAACATAAAATGGAGTGAAAATAACCTCATCAACAAATGGTGTTGGGAGAACTGGACAAGGACATTCAAAAAAATGAAAGTAGACCACCAACTTACACCGTATACCAGAATAAACTCAAGATGGATCAAAGATTTAAATGTAAGTCGTGACACAATAAAAGTTCTAGAAGAAAACATAGGCAGGAAAATTTCAGATATCCCACGTAGCAACGTTTTCACTGATATATCTCCTAAGGCAAGGGAAATAAAGGAAAGAATAAACAAATGGGACTACATCAAACTAAAAAGTTTCTACTCAGCAAAAGAAAACATCAAAAAGATGAAAAGGGAACCAACCATATGGAAAAATATATTTGCCAATGATACCTCAGACAAGGGACTGATCTCCAAAATATATAAAGAACTCATACGACTCAACACCAAGAAGACAGACAACCCAATTAAAAAATGGGCAAAGGACCTGAACAAACATTTCTCCAAAGAGGACATATAGAATGTTCATAGACATATGAAAGGATGCTCAACATCACTAGCTATCAGAGAGATGCAAATAAAAATCACAATGAGATACCACCTCACACCAGTCAGAATGGCTATCATCAACAAATCAACAAGCAACGTGTGCTGGCGAAGATGCAGAGGGAAGGGAACCCTAGTGCACTGTTGGTGGGAATGCAGACTGGTGCATCCACTATGGAAAACAGTTTGGAACTTCCTCAAAAAACTAAAAATGGAACTGCCTTTCGAACCAACAATTCCATTGCTAGGACTATATCTGGAAAATCCTGAAACACCAATCCAAAAGAGTCTATGCATTGCTATATTCATAGCAGCACAATTCACAATAGCCAAGTACTGGAAACAACTTAAGTGCCCGTCTGTAGATGAATGGATCAAAAAAACTGTGGTACATTTCCACAATGGAGTACTATGTAGCAGAGAGAAAGAAGGAACTCCTACCATTTGCAACATGAATGGAAGTGGAGAGAATTATGTTAGTGAAATAAGCCAGGCAACTAGAGAAAAATACCTTATGCTATCACCTATTACAGGACACTAATGAACAACACGAACAAATGAGCAAAATTTAAACAGAGGTATGTGAACAAAGTGTAGACTAACAATGACAAGGGGGAAGAGGGGAGGGAGAGAAGGGGAAAAGAAGGGAAAGGGTCTAGTCAAAGAACATGTATATATGACCCATGGATATGGACAACTGGGTAGGGATTCACTGTGGGATAAAGGGTGGGCAGGGAGTAGGGAAGCAATAGGAAAAAAAAAAGTGGGACAAATTTAATAGACAAACAAACAATTTTTTTCTTCTTTTTTTCCTCTTTCCCTCTCTAGTCGCGGGAGGAGGGAAGAAGGAGAAAAAAAAAGAAAAAAATATAAAGAATGGAAATTAAACTCCAGTGAAAATTAGAAGAACAAAGATTTTCCTTCATGCTGTATATTTTTCTCCCTACCTGATCCCTCCAGAAATTGGCTCCCTGAGGAAGTAAGTAATGACATAAGGTTCTTTGCATGAAAATAATAAGACCAGTGGTTAATAGAGGTCTTGCCGACCAAGACTTTGACTGGAATGTCATGCCAAAAAAAGACATGCTTGGGCTCTGGTTATTACCAAAAACCCTGAGGAACCAGAGGTGACCTTAGAAGGTAATAAAAGCCCACGAGGAAAAAGGCCTGGTACCTAGGTTGGATGTGCGGTCCATGGCAATCTTTCCAGGGAAGGAATGAAGATTGCTTTCCTGAGAGATGGCTGAAAGGGACCTTAAAGCACAATGGAAAACCTGAAGGACTTGGAAAAGACAGGTGTCTACAGACAAGGCTGAATGGCAGGTATGTGGCTCAACTTCGGTGCCCTGAAGGGTAGACTGAAGGTCACCCTAAGTGTTCCATGTGTAAGTTCCAGGAAAGCAGACTTAAAGATCATAAGTGATCATTTGCTGCTCTTGTTGAGTTTGTGCGAATGAACAGGGTAAATTAAAAATGAACATAATACAGTCCCTTTAATGACAGCGGGGTAAGCTGAGGGAGAAAAATCGTGACCCGAGGAAAATCACAATACCCATTGGTAGGCTATAAAGTAATACAGCTAACCATCGTTAAAGTCTCTTCATTTAAAGTTATCTAGCATTTGTATATCGAACTAGATCTGTGACATCATCAAAGATGTTTAATATACAGGCAAGAAGAATGTCAAACGCCTTGCAACTGGATGTCTTCCCATTAAGAAAGGCTTAAAGAACTAGAGAATGGTTTGTGGGTTATACTACATAGATTAACATATGTCTTCTGTTTACAAAGGGTATAAGTCTAGGACCTCACTACCTGAGTCATTGTTTGTATGTATAGACCTCACTTAATCCTGTCTGCATCGCTGCCTCCTGAGACTGAATGGTTTGGCTGTACCAAGTGGCTGGGTTGGTGAAGAATGGGATGGTCTGTGGGCTTCACCTTAAAAAAGGTTTCTCTTTTCTATTCCAATGGCTTGGACAGAAAAGACCCAGAGGTCTAAGAGGAGGGAAACCTAAAATATTTCCCTCATCCCAAGCTAAATATAATGGACAAAAGCATGCTGGACGGATATGATGTGCCTGGCACACCTTCCTCCAAAGACACCCTTCTTTTTTTTCCCTAATTGGGGACATTGAAAAATTAATCCCTGCCTTTTGTCCTCTAGTGGTTATGGGTTGAATGATGCCTTCTAACCCTGTCACCATATCTGTTGCCCTCCAAAAACAACAGGGACACCAGCCTGTTAAACCAAGCACACCGTGGTCTGGGGACAGCCAGCTTACCTGGAGTCTACATGACCCTTCTCCATGTGGGAAGGCCACCCTCCTCTCCACACCTCCACTCTTATTAGGGATTTATGGACCGAAGGATAGGTAGGACGACGACTATGCCTAGCTTGAAGCAGCTAGAAAGGCAGTAGACCATCGCCCACTCTCCTCTATAAGATTAAAAAGGGTCTAAAGCCTGAGGGGAGGGGAATGTTACTTTTTTATTGTTATAAAAAAATCAATTAATGAAATAATTCTAAAATAATGGTAACATAGGGAAGGGAGAAGCTGGAGAGATTGCATGCAGGAACCATGGACATGGACTGGGGAAGGGAGAGATTGCTGGGGGAGGTGGGTGCTGGGCGGGGGGAACAAAGGGGAAAAAATGGAACTATTGTGACAATATAATCTATAAAATGTAATAAAAAAGTTTAAAAAACTTAATCAACATAAAATGTCCATCAGTAAGGGAAAGATTAAATGCATTATGCTAAATCTGTACAATAGAGTTGATTTTAAAAATTTGGCTGTCTGTATCCTGATGGAAAAGTACTTAGGTTATTTTATTACTTGCTGTTTATTTTCTGTAACTATATACACATTTCAGAAGAATACATTCTAGTATAAGATCCAAACACAGAAAAAGCACAAGTACAGTAGCCCCCTCATATCCCATGGGGGATATGTTCCAAGACCTCCAGTAGATGCCTTAAACCCCCAATAGAATCCTTGCCCTGGCTGGGCGGCTAAATTATTTGAAGATCATCCCATACGCCAAAAGGTTGTGGGTTTGATTCAGGTCAGGGCATATAGCTAGGTTTGGGGTTTGATCCCGATGTGCAAGAAGCAGCCCATTGATGTTTCTTTCTCACATCAATGTTTCTCCTTCTCTCTCTTTCTTTTCATCCTTCTCTCTTTCCCTTCCCCTCCTCCCTAACACCCTCCTCCCGCTCTTCCTCTCTCTCTAAAAATAGGTGCTTGGGTGAGGATTAGGGTTATTTCTGAGGGTGGTAGTGGAGGGATTGAGCAAAAAAGAAGAGAAGAGAGAAAGAACTCATGGTCACAGACAACAGTGTAGTGATTGCAGGGGGAGTGGGGGTGGACATAAAAAAGGGTATTGAAGAGAAGAGATAAATGATGATGAAAACAAAAACAACCTTTGACAGGACCCTGTATATAAGTATACTATGTTTTTTCCTATATATAGATACCTATAATAAAGTTTAACTCATAAATTAGGCACAGTAAGAGATTAACAGAACACTAATAAAATAGGACAATTATAACAATGCACTGTAATAAAAGTTATGTGAATGTGGCCATTATTAAATAAAATAAGGGTTACTAGAACACAAGCATTTGATAACTTACAGGGCTAATAAGTGACTACCAGGTGGAGAGTATACACAGCTTGGATATACTGGACAAAGGGATGATTCATGTCCAAGGCTGGATGGAACAGGGTGGTTGAAGATTTAATCATGCTACTCAAAACTGCACTTAATTAGAAACCTATGAATTTGCCTCTTCGGCTGCGACCTTCTAAGTGATGAAATGGCTAAACGCACTAAGAAGGTTGGTATTGTGGGCAAGTATGGCATCCGTTATGGTGCCTCCCTCAGGAAAATGGTGAAGAAGATTGAGATCAGCCAGCACGCCAAGTACACTTGCTCCTTTTGTGGCAAAACTAAGATGAAGAGACGCGCTGTGGGCATCTGGCATTGTGGTTCCCGCATGAAAACAGTCGCTGGGGGTGCCTGGACCTACAACACCACTTCTGCTGTCACAGTCAAGTTGGCCATCAGAAGACTGATGGAATTGAGAGATGAATAGAAGCTGCACAATTTGAAACATTGCTAGCTTATAATAAAGGGGTTAATTTATGTAACAACAACAACAAAAAAAAAAAACCTATGAATTCTTTATTCTTGGCATTTCTATTCAATGTTTTTGAACCATGGCTGGCTGCAGGTAGCAGAAACCGTGGAAAGGGGAATCGAGAGAAACAGAGGACTAGTGTATATAGAGAGAGAGCTTAGTACTATCCATGGTTTCAGGCATCCACCGGGGATCTTGGGACACATCTCCCACACATAATGGGGGAACTACTATATGTTACTGCTTTAATAGCACATTCTTAATTGGTATAGCTTTCTAGTAAGTTTTGGTGTCTGGGAAGACAAATCCTTCGTTACATTGGTTTTTCAAACTATTTTTGGATTTGCCTGAGCATTTTACATGAAGTTCTGAATTTTGTTTTTCAGTATCCTGTTGGACTTTTATTAGGATTTCATTGATTTATAGATTAACTTTGGGAATAATTAAAATCATAGTAATAAATGATTATTTTCATCCAGGGCCATGTAGTATTTTTAGGTTTTTTCATATATTCTTTTGTGCCCTTCAATCAAATTGTATAGATTTTTTCTTTTTTTAATATATTTTTTATTGTTGCTCTATTACAGTCATCCCAATTTTTCCCCTGTTGCTCTCCCCTGCCCCATCCAACTCCCACTCCCACAGTCAATCCCCACCTTGTTTTCCACACCCATGGGTCATTTATACATGGTCCTTGACTAGACCCTTCCCTTTCTTTCACCCCCTTATCCTCATCCTCCATCCCCGCTGGACACTGTCAGCCTGTTCTTTGTTTCCATGCCTCTGGTTCTATTTTGCTCCTTTGTTTGTTTTGTTCATTACTTCCTGTATCAGGTGAGCTAATATGGTATTTGCTTTCACCACCTGGCTTATTTCACTAAGCATAATACTCTCCAGTTCCATCCATACTGTAGCAAAAGGTAGGAGTTCTTTATTTCTGCTGTATAATATCTAATTGTGTAAATGTACAAAAGTTTTTTTTTTTAATAATCTATTTGATTGTTTGGTGGTTTATTTATTTATTTATTTTTAGAGAGAGGGGAAAGGAGAAAGAGAGGGAGAGAAACATCACTGTGTGGTTGCCTCTCACTCATGCCCCCAACTGGGGACCTGACATGCAACCTAGTCATGTGCCCTGACTGGGATCGAACAAGCGACACTTGGTTCACAGGCCGACCCTCAATCCACTGAGCCACAGCAGTCAGAGCCTGTACCAAAGTTTTTGATTCACTCATCCACTGATGATTACCTAGGCTGTTTCCAGAACTTAGCTATTGTAAATAGCACTGCTATCAACAGATATGCATAGGTTCCTTTGAGTTGGTGTTTAAGGATTCTTCAGGTATAATCCCAGTAGTGGAATCACTGGATCAAAAGGTAGTTCCAGTTTTAGTATTTTGAGGAAAGTCCATATTGTTTTCCACAGTGCCTGCAGCAGTCTGCATTCTCACGAACAGTGCACTAGGGTTCTGGTTTCTCCACATCCTCACCAGCACTTATTTGTTGATTTGTTAATGATGGCCATTCTGACTGGTGTGAGGTGGTATCTCTTTGTGGTTTTAATTTGCATCTCTCTGATTGCTAGTGATGTTGAGCATCCTTTTGAATGTTTATGGGCCATCTGTATGTCCTCCTGGGAAAACTGTCTGTACAGGTCCTTTGCCTATTTTTTAAAATTTATTTATTTATTTATTTATTTATCTATCTATCTATCTATCTATTTATTAATTTATTTATTTTTGGAGGGATCCCCTCTCTGTAACAATTCCCCCCTCTCAGACTTACGACCCTTTATAATCTTATAAAGGACAATGGGCAAAGGTCTCATGCTCCTCTAGCTGCTTCAAGCTGGACATGAGAGTTGTCCTACCTACCCTTGGGTCCAAAAATCCCTAATAGGAGTGGGGGTGTGGAGGGGAGGGTGGCCTTCCCACATGTGGAAGGATCTTGCAGACTCCAGATCAGTTGGCTGTCCCCAGACAATGGCATGCTTTGTTCAACAGGCTGGCATCCTTGTTGTATTCTGGAGGCAACAGATTTGGCAACAGAGATAAAGGCATCATTAAAACCAAAACCACTAGATGACAAAAGGCAGGGATTAATTTTTAAATGTCCCACGTTAGGAAAAAGAAAAACAGATTCTTTGGAAGAAGGTGAGCAATGCATGTCAAACCTATCCAAAACCCTTTTGCCCACTATACTTAGTTTGGGCTGAGGAAAATATTTTAGGTTTTCCCCCCTCTCAGACCTCAGGGCCCTTTCTGTCCAAGCCATTGGGATAGAAAAGAGAAACCAGTCTTAAAGTGAAGCTCACAGACCATCCCATGCTTCACCAATTTAGCCACTAGGTTCAGCCAACCAGTTGAGTCTCAGGAGGCAGTGATGCAGACAGGGTTAAGTGACACCTATACCTACAGACAATCACTTAGGTAATGAGATCATAGGCTTTTGCCCTATGAAAACAGAACACGCGTTACTTTATGCAACATAACCCGCAAACCAGTCTCTAAATCTGCAAGACTGTCTTTTTGGAAAGACATCCAGTTGCAAGGCATTTGACATTCTTCTTGCCTGTAAATTAAGCAACTTTAATGATGTCAGAGACTTATTTTAACTTTGAAATGAAAACAAACTTTAAATGAAAATAAACTTTAAAACAGCTGCACTAACTTATAGTCTACCACTGAGCATTGTGGTTTTCCTTGAATCGCGAATTTTCTCAAGATTACCCTCCTTGCCATTAAAGGGACTGCATTAAGTCCAGTTTTAATTTATCCTGTTTGTTTGATTAAACAAGAGCAGCAAATGATCACATATGATCTTTACATATGCTTTGCTGGAACTTACACGAGGAACATTTAGTGTGACGTTCAGTCTGCCATTCAGGGCACAGAAGCTGAGCCACATTCTGCCATTCAGCCTTGTCTGTAAACACTTGCCTTTTCCAAGTCCTTCAGGTTTTCCATTGTGCCCAAAGTCCCTTCTATCCATCTTTCAGGAAAGCAACCTTCATTCCTTCCCTAGAAAGATTGCCATGAGCCGCAAAACCAACCGAGGTACAAGGCCTTTTGTATTGTGGGCTTTTATTACATTCAAAAGTCAATCCCAGTTTCTCAGGGCTTTTTGGTAAAAATCAGAGCCCAAGCATGTCTTCTCCTTTAGGCATGACATTCCAGTCAAACTCTTGGTTAACAAGATCTCTATTAAGAACTGGTCTTATTAGTTTTATGCAAAGAACCTTATGTCATTACATATTTCTTCAGAAAGCCAAATTTTGGAGGGATTAGGTAGGGAGAAAAACATACAATGTGAATGAAAATTCTTCTCCTTCTAATATTCACTAAAATTGCATTTCCATACCTCACATTTTCTTTTGTTCACTTCCCTATGTGTGAGGGTTTTCTGGGGGTGGGGGGTTTCTGGCTCATTTATTACTTTATTTTGCTTTCATTTTTTCCCTCACTAAATTTTTTTGTCTGTTTGTTTTTCTACTACAGTTGTCCCACTTTTTTCCCTATTGCTTCACCGCACCCTGCCCACACCTTCTCCCACAGTCAGTCCCCACCCAGTTGTCCATGTCCGTGGGTCATTTATACATGTTCTTTGATTAGACCCTTCCCCTTCTTACTTCCTTTATCTCCCCAACTTTCCGCCTTGTCACTGTGAGTATACTCCTTGTTTACAAGCCTCTGGTTCAATTTTGCTCATTTATTTGTGTTGTTCATTAGTCTCCTGTAATAAGTGATAGCATATGGTATTTTTTATTCATTGCCTGGCTTATTTAACTAAGCATACTTCTCTCTAGTTCCATCCATGTTGTTGCAAATGGTAGACGTTTCTTCTTTCTCTCTGCCACATAGTACTCCACGGTGAAAATGCACCACAGTTTTTTGATCCACTCATCTAAAGATGGGCACTTAGGTTATTTCCAGCATTTGGTTATTGTAAATAGTGCTGCTATGAACATAGGGGTGCACAGGTTCTTTTGAATTGGTGTTTCAGGATTCTTCAGATATAATCTTAGCAATGGAATCGCTGGTTCAAAAGGTAATTCCATTTTTAGTATTTTTGAATAAATTCCATACTGTTTTCCATAGTGGCACCAGTGTGTATTCCCACCAATAGTGCACTAGGGTTCCCATTTCTCCACATCCTTGCCAGCACATGCTGTTTGTTGATTTGTTGATGGTGGCCATTCTGACTGGTGTGAGGGGGTATCTCATTATGGTTTTTATTTGCATCTCTCTGATGGCTAGTGATGTTGAGCATTCTTTCTTATACCTATGAACCTTCTTTATGTCCTCTTTGGAGAAGTGTTTGTTCAGGTCCTTTGCCCATTTTTTTATTGGGTTGTCTTGTCTTCTTGGTGTTGAGTCACATAAGCTTTTTATTATTTTGGAGATCAAACAATTGTCTGAGGTATCATTGGGAAATATATTTTCCTATATGGTTGGATCCCTTTTCATATTGCTGAAGTTTTCTTTTGCTGAGCAGAAACTCTTTAGTTTGATGTAGTCCTATTTGTTTATTCTTTCCTTTATTTCCCTTGCCTTAGGAGATATATCAGTGAAAATACCACTAGGTTGGATATCTGAAATTTTTCTGCCTATGTTTTCCTCCTGGGCTTTTATGGTGTCATGGTTTACATTAAGTGTTTGATCCCCCTTGGGTTCATTCTAGTGTGTGTTGTAAGTTGGTGGTCTACTTTCATTTTTTTTGCATGTCCTTGTCCAGTTCTCCAAACACCATTTGTTGACAAGGTTATTTTCACTCCATTGTATTTTCCTTCCCCATTAGTTATCCATATAGACCTGGGTTTATTTCTGGGCTCTCTATTTTGTCCCATTGATCTATATATCTGTTCTAATGCCAGTATCAGACTGTTTTGAGTACAGTAGCCTTGTAGTTTAGTTTGGTATCAGATATTGTGATTCCTCTTACTGAGATTTTCTTCCTCAAAATTGCTGTGGCTATTTCAGGTCATTTTTGGTTCCATATAAATTTTTGAAGTATTTGTTCTACGTCTGCAAACTATGCCATTGGTATTTTAATATGGATTGCATTTGAATTTATAAATTTCTTTGGGTAATATGGACACTTTAATGAGGTTGATTCTTCCCATCCATGAACATGGTATATGCTTCCATTTATTTGTATCTTCCTTAATTTCTTTCTTCAGTGTTATGTAGTTTTCTGAACACAGGTTTTTACCTCCTTGGTTAAATTTATTCTTAGGTACTTTATTTTTTTTGTTGCTATAGTAAGTGGCATTTTATATCTAGTTTCTATCTTTGATATTTTTTATTGGTGTACAGAAATACCTTCGATTTCTGAATATTGACTTTGTACCTTGGTATTTTGCCTAATTCACATATTAGGTAGAGTTGTTTTTCGTTGAGTCCATAGGGTTTTTTATGTACAATATCATGTCGTCTGCAAAAAATGATGTTTACTTTGTCTTTTCCAATTTGAATGCATTTTATTTCTCTTTCTTGTCTGATTGTAGTGACTAGAACTCCCAAGACTATGTTGAATTGGAGTGGAGAGAGTGGACATCCTCGTCTTGTTCCTGATCTCAAGGTGAATGCTTTTGGTTTTTGAACATTGAGTATGATGTTGGCTTCAGGTTTCTTGTATATGGCCTTTACTATGTTGAGTTATGACCCCTATATTCCCACTTTGCTGAGTGTTTTCATCATAAATGGGTGTTGAAATTTATCAACTGCTTTTTCAGCAACTATTGATATGATCATGTGGCTTTGTCTTTCATTTTTTAAAAGTATATTTTATTGATTATGTTGTAACACTAGTTCCAATTTTTCCCCTCTGTTCCCCTCTGCCCAGTACTCCCTTCCCTCCAGCAATCCCACCACCCCTTTAGTTCATGTCCATGGGTCATGCATATAAAAGTTCTTTGGCTGCACACTTTCGTATATATTCTTAACATCCTCCTGTTATTTTGTACCAACTGATTATGCTTCTTAGTCCCTGCACCATTTCCCCATTTCTTCTCCTCCCCCCTTCCAGCTGATAACCCTCCAAATGATCCCCATACCTATGATGCTGTTTCTATTCTGGTTTGCTTAGTTGGATTTTGCTTTTTTTTTTTCCATTCGGTTGTTGATAGTTGTGAATTTGTTGCCATTTTAGTGTTCATAGTTTTGACCTCCTTTTTCTTAAGTAAGTCCCTTTGACATTTCATATAATAATGGCTTGGTGATGATGAATTCCTCTAGATTTACCTTGACTTGGAAGCACTTCACCTGTCCTTCCATTCCAAATGATAGCTTTGCTGGATAGAGTAATCGTGGCTGTAGGTTGCTTTTCATTACATTGAATACTGCTTGACAGTCCCTTCCTGCCTGCAAAGTGTCCTCTGAGAAATCAGCTGATATTCCTATAGGCACTCCCCTGTAGGCAACTCTCCGCCTGTCTCTTGCTGCCCCCAGGACACCGTCTATATCTTTCACCTTTGACATCTCAGTCATGATGCGTCCTGGTGTAATCCTCTCTGGGTCCAGCTCGCCCGGGACCCTCTGTGCTTCCCAGACCTATATTCCATCTTATTTGGAAAATTTGGAAAGTTTTCCTTGTGTTTTTCAATTCTTGCTTCCTCATTCTGCACTGGTTGACTGTTTTTTTCTTCCTTGTGTTCCAAATCATTGATTTGAACTGGGTTTCCTTCCCTTCACCAAGCGGACTCTGCTGAAACAGGCATCCCTGGACCCCACCCCAACCCCCACTGGTCTGTACAGTCAGAAGCAATGAGGCTTGATTTTCCCTGGTGCTGGGACCATGAACTTCAGTGTTCGGTGAGGAGTTGGGAACGCTCTCCAGGTGTCTCTCCTGACTCTACAAAACATGTGACTGCACTTTCTGCTGGCACATCGCTGCTGCCACTGCCTGCTGCTGCCATTGCTGCTGTCACCACACCGCATCCTCTCTGCCTCAGCTCCACCCCTCCTACCTTTCTGGATGAGTATTTCTTCCTTGTATCTTTGTTTGCTGGACTTCCATGCAGTTTGATTTTCTGCAACTTCTGGTTGTTTTTAGTTTTGAGGTACTTGTATTACTTCCTAGCTGTGGTAGGATATGCAGTGTGTCTGTCTATGCCTCCATCTTGGCCAGAAGTCCCTCATTTTGCTTCTGTGGTGTATTACGTTTATTGATTTGCAAATATTAAACCATCCTTGTATTCCTGGGATGAATCCCACTTGATCATTGTGTGTGATATATCTAATGTGTTGCTGGATCTGGTTTGCCAATATTTTGTTGAAGATTTTAGCATCTATGTTCATCAGCGATATTGGCCTGTAGTTTTCTTTTTCTGTTGTGTCTTGACCTGGTTTTGGAATTACAGTAATACTGACTTCATAGAAAGAGTTTGGGAGTCTTTTCTTCTTGGAACTTTTGGAATAGTTTGAGAAGGATAGGAGTTAGTTCTTTCCTAAATGTTCTCTAATATTCACCTGTGAAGCCACCCGGTCCAGAACTTTTTTGTGCCAGGAGTTTTTTGATTACTGCCACAATTTCACTAGCTGTTGTTGGTCAGTTCAGGCTTTCTTCTTCTTCTTGATTCAGTTTTGGAAGGTTATGTGTTTCCATAAATTTGTCCATTTCATCTGGGTTGTCGAATTTCTTGTGATACAATTATTCCTAGTAATTTCTTAAAAGTCTTTCTATTTCTGTGGTATTATTGTGATTTCTCCTCTTTTGTTTCTGGCTTTATTTATTTGGGTCTTATGTCTTTTTTTCTTGATGATCCGGGTTAAAAGCTTGTTGGTCTTGTTTATCTTTTCAAAGAATCAGCTCCTGGTTTTATTGATCTTCTGAATTGTTTGTTTAGTTTGTATGTCATTTAATTGTGCTCTGATCTTGATGACTGTTTTCCTTCTACTCACTCTGGGCTTTGTTGTTGTTCCTCTAGTTCTTGTAGCTGTAGTGTCAGATTTTTTATTAGAGATTCTTCTATCATTTTTAAGTAGGCCTGTATTGCTATGAATTTTCCTCTCAGGATTGCTTTCACTGTATTCCATATATTTTGGGTTGTTGTGTGTTCATTATCATTAGTTTCCAGAAACTTTTTGATTCCTTCCTTGATATCATTGTTAACCCATTCATTATTTAATAGCATG
Organism: Furipterus horrens; assembly: GCF_987537825.1. Lineage (NCBI taxonomy): Eukaryota > Metazoa > Chordata > Mammalia > Chiroptera > Furipteridae > Furipterus > Furipterus horrens. Next base: position 58,570,323 of record NW_028327187.1, read on the forward strand.
TTATTCATTCTCCACGAGTTTGAGTGTATTTGAGTTTTTTCCTTGATGTTGTTTCTAGTCTCAAGGTATTGTGATCTGAGAAGATGCTTGATAAAATTTCAATTTTCTTGAATTTGTTAAGGCTTGTTTTCTGTCCTACCATGTGGTATATCTTTGAAAACGTTCCATGTGCACTTGAGAAGAATGAATATTTTGCTTCTTTGGGGTGAAAAGTTCTATATATATCAACTAAGTCCATTTGATCTAGAGTGCTGTTTAATACCTCAATATCCATCGTGTTTCTTTGCTTCAAAGATTTGTCCATTTTTGACAATGGGGTGTTAAAGTCCCCTACTATAAGTGTGTTACTGTCTATATCCTTCCTGAAGTCTTTCAAAATTTTCCTTACATATTTGGGTGCTCCTCTGTTGGATGCATACATGCTTACAAGGATTATATCTTCTTGATGGATTTTTTAAAAAGTACTATGAAATGTCACCCTTTGTTACTTTCTATGGCCTTTGCTGTGAAATCTCTTTTGTCTGATATAAGTATTGCTACCCCAGCTTTTTTTTCATGTCCATTTGCTTGAAATACTTTTTCAATTTTTTCACTTTCAGTCTGTGTAGATCTTTTGTTCTAAGGTGGGTCTCTTGTAGACAGCACATATATGGGTCATGCTTTCTAATCCATTCAGCTACCCTATGTCTTTTGAGCGCTGCATTTAATCCATTTATTTTAAGGTTATTATCGATTGGTACTTATTCATTGTCATTTTCCCCCTTTTGTACTTGTGTTCCTCTCTGTCTCTCTCTGTTTCTTCATCTTAAAGTAAACCCTTTAGCATCTCTTGCAATGCTGGTTTGGTGGAGATGTATTCTTTTAGTCTGCTTTTGTTTGGGAAACTCCTTATTTCACCTTCCATTTTGAATGAGAGCCTTGCTGGGTACAGTAGTCTCAGTTGTAAGCCTTTGTTTTCCATTGCTTGGAATATTTTTTGCCATTCCCTTCTGACTTGTAGCATTTCTGTTGAGAAATCTGATGATAGCCTTATTGGAGCTCCCTTGTATGTTATTAGCTGTTCCTCTCTTGCTGCTTTAGGATTTTCTCTTCGTCTTTCAATGTTGCCATTTTAATTATGATGTGTCTTGAGGTGGGCCTGTTGGGGTTCATCTTCATTGGGATCCTCTGTGCTTACTGGACTTGCATGACTCTTTCGCTCATCAAATTAGGGAAGTTTTCTGTCATTAATTTTTCAAACAGGTTTTCTATACCTTGCTCCTCTTCTTCACTTTCTGGTATTCCTATGATACAGATATTATTACGTTTCATGTTGTCCTGCAGCTCTCTTAAAACCTCTTCATTCTTTTTCAGTCTTTTTTCATTTTGTTGCACTATCTGGGAATTTTTTTCTACATTGTCCTCCAGCTCACTGATCCGATCTTCTGCTTCCTCTAGCCTGCTTTTAATTTTATTCTACTGTGTTCAATTCAGAGATCATATTCTTCATTTCCTCCTGGCTCTTATTGATAGCTTCTATGTTATTTTTCATGCTGGTGTAATTCTCAGTAAGTTCCTTGTAGTTTCTCTGGAGTTTCTTGTAGTTTCACTGGAGTTCTTTGTAGTTTTTTTTTAGCTCGCTGAGTTCATTGAGCTTCTCCATAATTCATCTTTTGAATTCCATGTCTGATAGTTTGCCTCCCTCTACTTCATTTAGCACTATTTCTGGCGATTCTTTTTTTTTCTTTTTGATGGGTGGTTGTTTCTCTGTCTCCCCATTTTTGTGACTCTTTCTGTCTGTTGCTGCTTCTGAGATTGAGCTGTACTTCCTGGATCTGCCCCTGGTGGCATCAGGTTGTGTACCAGTCTGGGCCTACGCAACCTGTTGGAGACTTCCAGGTATCTACTGACTTTGTTTGTCCCCTTTAGTTGTTAATCTATTCAATCTGTGATCAGCTGTCAGGATTAAGAACCGAGGGGGGACAGCTTAATTGCTGTAGGCAGGGTTTGCTTCCCCTCAGGCTGATGCCACTTGGAGGGGAGAGGCCTGCCTGCACTATAGGGTATGAGTCAGCACTGGGAGCCGTTCAGCTGCTCCCTTAGCTCTCCCCTAAAAGCCACCACCCCAAGTTCTTCCCAAGTGTCTCTAGTGCTCTCTGTCCTCCATCTGCATGATCCCAGGGTAAGTGGGTGCCAAAATATTTTCATACGTGATCTGCTTAAGAGGTCTTTTTCTGCAGCTGTTTCTATCAGGCCAGCAAGAAACCCTGTGGCTTTTCACTTTTCACAGCTGTATACTATTTTATTTTCCATTTTGTTGCTGTAGGCTGGGAAGTCCAGATGGGGGGTTAGACACTACCCTTCTCAGGGGGAACTCCCAGCCTCTGAGCTGTTTCTCAGTCCCCTCAGCTGCCACCCGTGGGACCCCAGCCAACCCTTTCACATCTCTGCACTTCCTACCAGTCATGTTGTGATGAAGTGGCCTTTCTGTCTCTCTGTGGTTATAAGATTTCTCTCCAGCTAGTGTTCAGTTGATTACTCCAGATGATTTCTCCACAATAAACTTGTAAGTCCAGACTGGCCCTGGGAGAAGCTTAGTGTAGCTTCCACTTACTCCCCGCCATCTTGGATCTTGAATGATCTTCTCATGTATTGCTGTATCTCATTTGCCAATATTTTGTTGAGGATTTTAGAAAATAGTTTATTTTTTTAATTTATTTTTTTCTTTCTTTGTTATGTCTTCAGCTGGTTTTGAAATTAAGATAATACTGGCCTCAAGGAAAGGGTTTTTGAGTCTTCCTTCTTTTTGGATTTTTTGAAATAGTTTGGTAAAACTCTCCTGTGAAGACATCCAATCCAGGGCATTTGTGAGTCAGGAGCTTTTTGATTACTAATTCATTTTCACTAGTTGTTAGCGGTTTATTCAGGCTTTCTGCTTCTTCTTGATTGAGTTTTGGAAAATTATATGTTTCCATAAACTTTTCCATTTCACTCAGGTTGTCAAATTTCTTGTCATATAGTTGCTTACAGTAATTTCTTACAATCCTTTGTATTTCTATGGTATCAGTTTTGATTTCTCCTCTTTCATTTCTGATTTTATTTCAGTCTTCACTTTCATTTCTTTTTTTATTCCTCTATAAGATATTTTATTCTATTTTATTTTTTATGTGTACTTTTTATTTTTGTTTTGTGCACATAGTTCCTTTGTTATATTTTTCAATGTATTTTATTGATTATATTGTTACAATAGTTCCAATTTTCTCCGCTTTACTCCCCTCCACCAAGCATCTCCCTCCCCCAGCAATCACCCCCCAAGTCCATACCCATGGTTCATAAAAAATAACTATCCCTCCCTCTCAGATATTAAGACCCTTTGTAATCTTGTAGAGGACAATTGGCGAAGGTCTCAACCTCCTCTAGCTGCTTCAAGCTGGACATGGTCATCGTCCTACCTACCCTTGGGTCCAGAAATCCCTAATAATAGTTGGGGTGTGGAAGGGAGGGTGGCCTTCCCACATGGGGAAGGCTCGTGCAGATTCCAAGTCAGTTGGCTGTCTCCAGACAATGGCGTGCTTGGTTTAACAGGCTGGCATCCTTGTTGTGTTCTGAGGGCAACAGATTTGTCAAAAAGGGTTAAAAGACATCATTCAATCCATAACTACTAGATGACAAAAGTCAGGGATTAATTTTTCAATGTTCCACATCAGTGGAAAGAAAAAGAAAAAAAAAAGGCTTCTTTGGAGGAAGGTGTGCCAGGTACATCCCACCTGTCCAAAACCCTTTTGCCCATTATACTTAGTTTGGGCTGAGGGAAATAGTTTAAGTTTCCCCCCTCTCAGACCTCTGGGTCCTTTCTGTCCAAGACATTAGGATAGAAAACAGAAACCAGTTTTAAAGTGAAGCCAACAGACCACCCCATTCTTCACCAACCCAGCCATTTAGTTCAGCCAAACCGTTGAGTCTCAGGAGGCAGCAATGCAGACAGGATTAAGTGAGGCTTATGTGTACAGACAGACAATCACTCAGGTAATGCAGTCATAGGCTTATGCCCTTTGAAAACAGAAAACACATGTTAATTTATGTAACATAACCCAACAACAAATCTCTAAATCTGTAAGATTGTCTTATTGGGAAGACATCCAGTTGTAAGGCACTTGACATTCTACTTGTCTGCAACTTGAATATCTTTGATAATATCACAGACATGGTTTAATTTTCAAGTGAAACCATATTTTAAATGAAAAGAAACTTTTAAGATGGTTAGCTGCACTACTTTATAGTCTACCACTGAGCATAGTGATTTTCTTTGAATAATGATTTTTCTCCCTAAGATTACCCTCCTTGTCATTAAAGGGACTACATTAAGTCCATTTTTAATTTATCCTGTCCATTTGCATAAATAAAACAAGAGCAGCAAATGATCACTTATGATCTTTAGTTCTGCTTTGCTGGAACTTACCCAAGGAACATTTAGGGTGACCCTCAGTCTGCTCTTCAGGGCACAGAAGCTGGGCCACATACCTGGCATTTTTCCTTGCCTGTACACACCTGTCCTTTCCAAGTCTTTCTGGTTTTCCATTGTGCCTTAAGGTCCCTTCTAGCCATCTTTCAGGAAAACAACCGTCGTTCCTTCCCTGGAATGATTTCTGTGGACCGTACAACCAACCATGGTAGCAGGCCTTTTATCTCACGGGCTTTTATTACCTTTGAAAGTCATTCCCAGTTCCTTAGGGCTTTTTGGTAACAACCTGAGCACAAGCATGTTTCCTTTAGCCTTGACATTCCAGTCAAAGACTTGGTCAAAAAAAAAGGAAAAAAAAGGAACCTCTATTAACAAGTGGTCTTATTAGTTTTATGCAAAAAACTTAAGTCATTACTTACTTCTTTAGAATGCCAAATTCTGGAGGAATCAGATAGGGAGAAATATATACAACGTGAAGGAAAATCTTTGTCCTAATATTAATTGAACTGGCATTTCCAATCTTTGTATTTTCGTTTTTCCCCCACTAAAAAAGTTTTTTGTTTGTTTTTCCATTCCAGTTGTCTGATTTTTTCCCCCTTTTGCTTCCCTGCACCCTGCCCCTCCCTTCCCCCACATTCAGTCCCCACTCCGTTGCCCATATCCGTGGGTCATTTATACATGTTCTTTGAATTGACCCTTCTCCTTCTTGTCCCCTTCTCTCCCTCCCACCTCCCTCCTTGTTACTGTTAGTCTACTTCTTGTTTACATAGCTCTGGTTCAATTTTGCTCATTTGTTTGTGTTGTTCATTAGTTTCCCGTAATAGGTGACAGTATGAGGTATTTTTCTTTCGTTGCCTGGCTTATTTCGCTAAGCATAATTCTCTCTAGTTCTATTCATGTTGTTGCAAATGGTAGAAGTTTCTTCTTTCTTTCTGCTACATAGTACTCCATTGTGTAAATGTACCCCAGTTTTTTGATCCACTCATCTACAGATGGGCATTTAGGTTGTTTCCAGCACTTGGCTATTGTAAATAGTGCTGCTATGAACATTGGAGTGCATAGGTTCTTTTGAATTGGTGTTTTAGGATTTTTCGGATATAATCCTAGCAATGGAATTGCTAGTTCAAAAGGCAGTTCCATTTTTAGTTTTTTGAGGAAATTCCAAATTCTTTTCCATAGTGGCTGCACCAGTCTGCATTCCCACCAGCAATGCACCAGGGTTCCCATTTCTCCGCATCCTCTCCAGCACAAGTTGTTTGTTGGTTTGTTGATGATGGCCATTCTGACTGGTGTGAGGCGGTATCACATTGTGGTTTTTATTTGCATCTCTCTCATGGCTAGTTATGTTGAGCATACTTTCATATGTCTATGGGCCGTCTGTATGTCTTCTTTGGAGAAGTGTTTGTTCAGGTCCTTTGCCCACTTTTTAATTGGGTTGTCTGTCTTCTTGGTGTTGAGTCATATGAGTTCTTTATGTATTTTGGAGATCAATCCCTTGTCTGAGATGTCATTGGCGAATATATTTTCCCATATGGTTGGTTTTCTTTTCATCTTGCTGATGTTTTCTTTAGCTGAGCAGTAACTTTTTAGTTTGATGTAGTCCCATTTGTTTATTCTTTCCTTTATTTCCCTTGCCTTAGGAGATATATCAGTGAAAATGTTGCTACGTGGGATATCTGAAATGTTCCTGCCTATTTTTTCCTCTAGGACTTCTGTGGTATCACGGCTTACATTTAAGTCTTTGATCCATCTTGAATTTATTCTCGTGTGTGGTGTAATTGGTGGTCTAGTTTCATCATTTTGCACATCCCTGTTCAGTTCTTCCAGCACCATTTGTTAAAGAGGCTCTTCTCACTCCATTTTATGTTCCTTCCTCCTTTATCAAAGATTAGTTGACCATAGAGGCCTGGGTTTATTTCTGGGCTTTCAATTCTGTTCCACTGATTTGTATGTCTGTTCTTATGCCAGTACCAGACTGTTTTGATCACAGTGGCTTTGTAGTATTGTTTGATGTCTGGTATTGTGATTCTTCCTGAAGTGTTCTTCTGTTTCACGCTTGCTTTTGCTATTCGGGGTCTTTTTTGGTTTCATATGAATTTTTGGAGTATTTGTTTTAGGTCAGTGAAATATGTCATTAGTATTTTAATAGGGATTGCATTGAATCTGTAAATTGCTTTGGGTAGTATGGCCATTTTGATGATGTTGATTCTTCCCATTGAAGAACATGGTATTTGTTTCCATTTATTTCTGTCTTCCTTAATTCTTTCTTCAATGTTACGTAATTTTCAGAGTACAGGTCTTTTATCTCTTTGGTTAAGTTTATTCCTAGGTATTTTCTTTTTCTTTTTTTTTAAGTATATTTTATTGATTATATTGTTACAATAGTTCCAATTTTTTCCCCTTTGCTCCCCTCCGCCCAGCACCCCCCTTCCCCGACAATCCCCTCCCCAAGTCCATGCCCATGGCTCACCCTTTCATATATTCTTCTTTTTTTTTAAATAATTAATTAATTCGTTAAATATTTTAACAATAAAAATAACAATCCCTCCCTCTCAGACTTAAGACCCTTTGCAATCTTATAAAGGACAATGGACGAAGGTCTCGAGCTCCTCTAGTTGCTTCAAGCTGGACATGGTCGTCGTCCTACCTACCCTTGGGTCAAGAAATCCCTAATAAGAGTGGGGGTGTGGAGGGGAGGTTGGCCTTCCCACAAGAGGAAGGATCGTACAGACTCCAGGTTGGTTGGCTGTCTCTGGACAACGGCATGCTTGGTTTAACAGGCTGGCATCCTTGTTGTATTCCGGGGGCATCAGGGTTAAAGGACATCATTCAATCTGTAACCACTAGATGACAAAAGACAGGCATTAATTTTTCAATGTCCCACATTAGGGAAAAGAAAGGCTTCTTTAGAGGAAGGTATGCCAGGTACATCTCACCTGTCCAAAACCCTTTTCCCCATTATACTTAGTTTGGACTGAGGGAAATATTTTAGGTTCCCCCCCTCTCAGGCCTCTGAGCTCTTTCTGTCCAAGCCATTAGGATAGAAAAGAGAAACCAGTTTTAAAGTGAAGCCCACAGACCACCCCGTTCTTCACCAACCCAGCCACTTAGTTCAGCCAAACCATTGAGTCTCAGGAGGCAGCAATGCAGACAGGATTAAGTGAGGCCTATACGTACAGACAATTACTCAGGTAATGAGATCGTAGGCTTATGCACTTTGAAAACGGAAAACACATGTTAATTTATGTAACATAACCCACACAGAAGTTTATAGATCTGTAGGACTGTCTTATCGGAAAGACATCCAGTTGCAAAGCATTTGACATTCTTCTTGCCTGTAAATTAAACATCTTTGATAATGCCACAGACATAGTTTAACTTTCAAATGAAAACATATTTTAAATGAAAAGAAACTTTAAAGACGGTTAGCTGCACTACTTTATAGTCTACCACTGGGCATTGTGATCTTCCTTGAATCTTGATTTTTCTCCCTAAGATTACCATCCTTGTCATTAAAAGGACTGCATTAAGTTCATTTTTAATTTATCCTGTTCATTTGCATAAACACAACAAGAGCAGCAAATGATCGCTTATGATCTTTAGTTCTGCTTTGCTGGAACTTACACAACAAACATTTAGTGTGACTTTCAGTCTGCCCTTCAGGGCACAGAAGCTGAGCCACATACCTGGCATTCAGCCTTGCCTGTAAACAGCTGTCTTTTCCAGGTCCTCCTGGTTTTCCATTGTGCCTTAAGGTCCCTTCTAGCCATCTTTCAGGAAAACAACCTTCGTTCCTTCCCTGGAAAGATTTCTATGGACCGCTCATCCATCCAAGGTACCAGGCCTTTTATCTCGTGGACTTTTATTACCTTTGAAAGTCAGTCCCAGTTGCTCAGGGCTTTTTGGTAACAAACAAAGCCCAAGCATGTCTCCTTTAGGCATGACATACCAGTCAAAGTCTTAGTCAAAAAATCGTTATTAACAACTGGTCTTATTAGTTTTATGCAAAGAAATTTAGGTCATTACTTACTTCTTTAGAATGCCAAATTCTGGAAGGATCAGATAGGGAGAAAATATATACAGTGTGAAGGAAAATCCTTGTCCTTCTAATAGTCACTGAACTTGCATTTCTATTCTTTATATTTTTATTTTTCCCCCACTAAAAATTTTCCTGTTTGTTTGTTTTTCCATTACAGTTATCTCACTTTTTTCCCCCTCCTGCTTCTCTGCACCCTGCCCCCCCTTCCACATTGAGTCTCCACCCACTTGTCCATGTCCATGGGTCATTTATACATGCTCTTTGACTAGACCTTTCCCCTTCTTACCACTTCTCTCCCTCCCAGCTCCCCCTTTGTTACTGTTAGTTTATTCCTCGTTTACATACCTCTGGTTCAATTTTGCTCATTTGTTTGTGTTGTTCATTAGTTTCCTGTAACAGGTGATAGCATAAGGTAATTTTCTTTTGTTGCCTGGCTTATTTCGCTAAGCATAATTCTCTCTAGTTCCAGTCATGTTGTTGCAAATAGTAGAAGTTCCTTCTTTCTTTCAGTACTTATTCATTGTCATTTTCCCCCTTTGTGCTCGTGTTCCTCTCTGTCTCTCTCTGTTTCTTCATCTTCTTAAAGCAGACCCTTTAGCATCTCTTGCAATACTTGTTTGGTGGAGATGTATTCTTTTAACCTTCTTTTGTGTTGGAAACTCCTTATTTCACCTTCCATTTTGAATGAGAGCCTTGCTGGGTAGAGTATTCTTGGTTGTAGGCCTTTGTTTTTCATTACTTGGAATATATTTTGCCATTCCCTTCTGGCTTGTAGTGTTTCTGCTGAGAAATCTGATGATAGCCTTATTGGAGCTCCCTTGTATGTTATTAGTTGTTTCTCTCTTGCTGCTTTTAGGATTCTCTCTTTGTCTTTGAATGTTGGCATTTTAATTATGATGTGTCTTGAAGTGGGCCTGTTGGGGTTCATCTTCATTGGGACCCTCTGTGCTTCCTGGACTTGCATGATTCTTTCTCTCTTCATGTTAGGGAAGTTTTCTGTCATTAGTTTTTCAAAGAGGTTTTCTATTCCTTGCTCTTCTTCTTCTCCTTCTGGAATTCCTATGATACGGATATTATTACGTTTCATGTTGTCCTGCAGCTGTCTTAGAGCCTCTTCAGTCTTGTTCAGCCTTTTTTCATTTTGTTGCACTGTCCGTGAGTTTTTGTCTACATTGTCCTCCAGCTCGCTGATCTGATTTTCTGCTTCCTCTAGCCTGTTTTTAATTCCTTCTACTGTGTTCTTCAATTCAGAGATTGTATTCTTCATTTCCTCCTGGCTCTTATTGATAGCTTCCATGTCCTTTTTGATGCTGGTATAATTCTCAGTAAGTTCCTTATAGTTCTTCTGGAGTTCACTGTAGTTTTTCTGGAGTTCTTTGTAGTTTTCGCTGAGCTCATTGAGCTTCTCCATAATCCGTGCTTTCAATTCCATATCTGATAGTTGGCTCCCCTCTATTTCATTTAGCACTCTTTCTGGGGACTCTGCCTTTCCTTTCGATGGGGGGTTGTTTCTCTGTCTCCCCATTTTTGTGACTCCTATTGTTTGTTGGTGCTTCTTAGAATGATCTGCACTTCCTGGATCTGCCCCTGGTGGCGTCAGATCCTGTACCAGTCTGGGCCTAGACAGCCTGTTGGAGACTTCCAGGGATCTACTGCCTTTGTCTGTCTCCTTTAGTTGATAATCTATTCAATCTGTGATTAGCTGTCAGGCTTAAGGACCATGGGTGTGGCAGCTTAATTCCTGTAGGCAGGGCCTTTGCTTCCCCTCAGGCTGACGCCACTTGGCCAGGGAAGGTCTGCCTGCAGTGTGGGGATGAGTCAGCCCTGGGCCCCGGCTGGCCGCTTCCCCATCTCTCCCCTCAAAGCCACCACACCAAACTCTCCCCAAGCATCTCCAGTCCTCTCTGCCTTTCCTCCGCTTGAGCCCAGGGTAAGTGGGGGCCAAAATATTTTTGTATGTGATCCGCTTAAGAGCTCTTTTTCTCCAGCTGTTTATCTCCGGCTAGCAAAAAACCCTGTGGCTTTTCGCTTTTCTCAGCTGGATACTATTTTACTTTCCACTCTTTTGCTCTAGGCTGGGAAGTTCAGCTGGGGGTTTAGACCCTGCCCTTCTCAGGGGGAATCCCCAGCTGCTGAGCTGTTTCTCAGTCCCTTCAGCTGCCACCCGTGTGAGCCCAGCCAGCCCTTCCGCGTCTCCGCACTCCCTACCGGTCACGTTGTGATGTAGCAGCCTTTTTGGTCTCTCCGTGGTTATAAGACTTCTCTCCAGCTGGTGTTCAGTTGGTTATTCCAGATGATTTCTCCAAAATTGCGTTGTAAATCCAGACTAGTTCTAGGAGGAAGTTAGTGTAGCTTCCACTTACTCCTCCGCCATCTTGTTTTCCAATCTTGTGGTTTTCATTATTGTCCTTCATTTTTCTTGTTGCTATAGTAAAGGGTATGTTTTTGTTTCTGTTCTTTGTTTTTGTCTCTGTCTCCTATATTTTATTGTTGGTGTACAGAAATGCCTTAGATTTCTGTATATTTATTTTGTACCCTGCTATTTTGCCAAATTCACTTATTATATCGAGTAGTCTTTTAGTAGAATTTATAGGGTTTTCTAGGTATACTATCATGTCATCTGCATATAAGGATAGCTTTATTTCTTCTTTCCCAATTTGGATGCCTTTTATTTCTTTTTCTTGTCTGATTGCTGTGGCTGGGACTTCCAACGCTATGTTGAATAGAAGTGGGGAGAGCGGACAGCCTTGTCTAGTTCCTGATTTCAGCTGGAATGCTTTCAGTTTTTGTCCATTGAGTATGATGTTGGCTTCAGGCTTCTCATATATAGCCTTAATTATGTTAAGATATGTTCCCTTTATTCCCATTTTGCTGAGCGTTTTCATCACAAATGGGTGTTGTACTTTATCAAATGCTTTTTCTGCATCTGTTGATATGATCATGTAATTTTTGTCTTTCATTTAGTTTAGGCGATGTATTATATTTGTTGATTTGCAAATATTAAACCATTCTTGCATCCCTGGGATGAATCCCACTTGATCATTTTGTATGATCTTTTTGATGTATTGCTGGATCCTGTTTGCCAATATTTTATTGAGGATTTTAGCATCTATGTTCATCAGTGATATTGGCCTGTACTTTTCTTTCTTTGCTGTATCTTGACCTGGTTTTGGGATTAGGGTAATACTGACTTCATAGAAAGAGTTTGGGATTTTCCCCTCTTCTTGGGTTTTTTGGAATAGTTTGAGGAGGGTAGGAGTTAGTTCTTCCCTAAATGTTTTGTAAAATTCGCCTGTGAAGCCATCCAGTCCAGGGCTTTTGTGTGCAGGGAGATTTTTGATTACTGTTTCAATTTCCTTCTTTGTTATTGGTCTGTTGAGACTTTCTACTTCTTGATTCAGTTTTGGAAGGCTATATGTTTCTAGGAATTTGTCCATTTCTGCTTGGTTGTCAAATTTCTTGCCATACAGTTGTTTGTAGTAATTTCTTACACTTCTTTGTATTTCTGCGGTATCAGTTGTGATTTCTCCTTTATCATTTGATTTTCTTTATTTGGGTCTCCTCTCTTTTTTTCTTGATGTGCCTGGCTTGCGGCTTGTCGATTTTGTTTATTTTTTCAAAGAACCAGCTCCTACTTTCATTGATCTTTTGGATTGTTTGTTTAATCTCTATGTCATTTAACTCTGCTCTGATCTTGATGGTTTTCTTCCTTCTACTCACTATGGGCTTTGTTTGTTGATGTTCTAGTTCTTGTAGCTTTAGGATTAGATTTTTTATTTGAGATTCTTCGGTCCTTTTCAGAAATGCCTGTGTTGCTATGAACTTCCCTCTTAGGACTGCTTTGGCTGCATCCCATAGGTTTTGGGATGTTGTGTGTTCATTGTCATTAGTTTGTAGAAAGTTCCTGATTGTTCTTTGATGTCATTGTTAACCCATTTATTATTTAATAGCATGTTATTCATTCTCCATGAGTTTCGGTGTCTTTGATTTTTTTTTCTCTGAGGTTGATTTTTAGTTTCAAGACATTGTGATCTGAAAAGATGCTTGATATGATTTCAATTTTCTTGAATTTGTTGAGGCTTGTTTTGTGTCCTATCATATGGTCTATCTTTGAAAGTGTCTCATGTGCATTTGAAAAGAATGTATCTTTTGCTTCTTTGGGGTAGAAAGTTCTATATATATCAGTTAAGTCCATGTGGTTTAGTGTGTAGTTCAATGCCTGTATATCCTTGGCGTTTCTTTGCTTTGATGATCTGTCTATTGTTGATAATGCAGTGTTGAAGTCCCCTACTATGAGTGTGTTGTTGTCAATATCCTTCTTGTGGTATTCTAGTGTTTGCTTTATGTATTTGGGTGCTCCTATGTTGGGTGCATATATGTTTATCAGCGTTATATTTTCTTGATGGATTGTTCCTTTAAGTATTATAAAATGTCCTTCTTTGTTTCCTTTTATTGCCCTTGCTTTGAAATCTGTTTTGTCTGATATGAGGACTTCTACCACAGCTTTTTTTTTCAGGTTCGTTTGCTTGGAATATTTTTTGTATGCCTTTACTTTCAGTCTATGTAAATCTTTTGTTTTGAGGTGTGTTTCTTGTAGACAGCAGATATGTGGGTCCTATTTTCTTATCCATTCCGTTACTCTACGTCTTTTAATTGGAGCATTTAATCCATTTACATTAAAGGTTATTATTGACATGTATTTATTCATTTCCCTTATTCCCTCTGTTCCTCTCTTCTTTTTTTTTTTTTTTCCACTTCTTTCTTAGGACAACCCTTTTAGCATCTCTTGCAATACTGGTTTGGTGGAGATGTATTCTTTTAGTCTTCCTTTGTCTGAGAAACTCCTTATTTCACCTTCTATTTTGAATGAGAGCCTTGCTGGGGAGAGTATTCTTGTTTGTAGGCCTTTGTTTTTCATTGCTTGAAATATTTTTGACCATTCTCTTCTGGCTTGTAGTGTTTCTGTTGAGAAATCGGTCGATAGCCTTATCGGAGCTCCCTTGTATGTTATTTGCTGCTTTTCTCTTGCTGCTTTTAGGGTTCTCTCTTTGTCTTGGAATGTTGCCATTTTAACTATGATGTGCCCTGGAGTGGGTTTTGGGGGGTTCCTCTTTATTGGAACTTTCTGTGCTTCCTGGACTTGCATAACGTTTTCTCTCATCAGGTTTGGAAAATTTTCTGTCACTATTTCTCCTATCCGTTTATCTATTCCTTGTTCTTCTGATCCCTCTTTAATTCCAATGACTCTGATATTGTTCTTCCTTATGCTATCCTGTAATTCCCTTACCTCTTCTTCATACTTTTTCAATCTTTTTTCATTTTGCTGTATCGTCTGGGAATTTTTTTCTATATTATCTTCTAACTCACTAATCTGGTCCTCTGCTTCGTTTAGTCTGCTTTTGACTGATTCTACTGTGTTTTTCAGTTCAGAGGTTGCATCTTCATTTCTTCCTGGTTCTTGTTGATAGTTTCTGTGTCTTTTTTTTATGCTGGTGTAGTTCTCTGCAAGTTCCCTGTAATTTTCTTGGATCTCTTGGTAACTTCCTTGGGGGTTGTCATAGTTGTTCTTAAGGTTGTCAAGTATATTGAGCTTCCTCACCACCTTTGTTTTGAATTGCGTGTCTGACATTTGGGCTATGTCTATTCCATCTACCTCTCTTTCTGGGGATTCCTCTTTTATTTTCATTGAGAGGTTGTTTTTGCGTCTTACCATGTTGAATTCTTCCTGTTTATGTTTGTTTTTTGGGTTTGTCTCCTTTTACTTCCCACCTTTGTGGCATGATATTCTTTATAGGAGATCTGGGGGTTTCAGTGGTGCAGTCTCTTTGATCTCCTGAGCCTGATGTTCTTGGGTTACCCTTTATATTGTTTGTTTATGCTGTCTGGTTATATTTCAGATACTCTTTGGTAGAATCTTCCTTCTGACTAGTTGATTGAAAGTCACTCTCTCCACTTTGTTCTGAGTTCTTTTGTGGAGATGCTGTTAAAAACATAAACACACAGACCAGGCAGGAGACCCGCACCCTCAAAAATATCCCCCACCCTCTATCCTGCTATCGTCTGCCAACGAGCCATTGTTAATATAAATGTAGAGAGGGTAGAGCTTTTATACTATAGGAAGAATAGATAAGAGTTGTTTTTAGGGAGGAAAAATATGATTTTTGAGAGAGGGATGATAGATTAATAATAGTTGAAACTGTTCAAGACAGTAGGTAATATTTACATTGTATGTTAACAACTATTGAAGAAAAGGAGGGATGAATGCAGAATATAGTAGGAAAGTGGGATTGTATAGTATTGGATTTATATAGTAGTTATATTCTATTTATTTAGAGTGAAAGGGAGGCTAAACTGGACCCCAAACAAATAAACAACAATTAAAGAAAAAGGATGGGAAGGAGAGATTGTATGAAACATATTAGAGATATCATTTCCCCCCCTTTTCCTTCCTTCCCTTCTCCTTTAAGGAAGAAAAGAAAAAAAGGAAAAAAAAAAGGAATGTTTTTACTCGGTTCAGCCTTTGTGTGTCTCCTTCTTTTTCTGCAACTACAGCTGGTCTAATGAGGCAGGTCAAAGTTTCCTATTCCTTACAGCAGTGGTGTGCGCCTGCGGTGGCCAGCACAGCACATTCTTTTGGCACCCGTTGGAGCTAGCTGAGGTGCCCTTGTGCACGTGCACAAGGCGGCCCAGGAGCCCGCCTCAGGCCTGCCTAGCCGTGCTCCGGGAGTTGGTCTCTCACTTCCCA
Source organism: Furipterus horrens (assembly GCF_987537825.1). Lineage (NCBI taxonomy): Eukaryota > Metazoa > Chordata > Mammalia > Chiroptera > Furipteridae > Furipterus > Furipterus horrens. The sequence continues at coordinate 58,585,548 of NW_028327187.1, forward strand.
GGGCTGGGCCCCGGACACTAGCACAGTGGAAGTGAGCGATTGCTGACTGTTGAAGCCAGGCGAGGTGCTCTTGCGCTCGTGCACGCACAAGGCAGCCTGAGAGCTAACCTCAGTCCTGCCGAACCACGCTGAGGGAGCTGGTCTCTCACCTCTTAGGGCGGGGCCCTGGACACTTGTGTGCATCTGTGAGTTGCTGCTGCCCACTGTTCCCATGCTGCAGCAGCCCCTCATTTCCGCACGTGTCTGGGCAGGCACAAGTAGAGCCTGAGCAAGTAGTCTGCGCTCCAGCCTGGCACCCACTGGAGCTGGTCAGGGGTATCTGTGCACGGTCTTCTGCGTGTTCAGTGGGTCCTCCCTGCGCCCATTGGGGTGCCAATCTTATGTCTGTTGGGGTGTGGCCGAGGGGCTGCTGGACGTGCGCCCTGAGCACCTGGGCCAGTGAATGAGGGCACTTCCCTATGCGCACCTGCGAGACCCAAGGGGAGGGTTGGGGAGCGGGCGAGCACAGTTCTGTGCCTGCGCTCCTCAAGAATATCCTATCATCCCCAAACTTTCCCCTCTCTGCAGTTCACAAGAGAAAAATACAAAGTAAAAATTACGTTCTCACTTGCACAGCAGCACGCTGTCTCCCATCTTCCAGCGTTAATGTCACCTGATTGAGTCCCATCTCTGCCAGCAGGCAGAGATCCGCTATCCTCCTGACTCCCCTCTGGGGAAGCCTGTGGCCACCAAAAATCCTTTGTGTACGTCCAGCCTCAGCTCAGGCAGCCACCCCAGTCAGGAATCCTGTTTCGTCCCTTTTTCCTCCGCTATCCTCACTAAACAGGTTGTTCCCAAATGGTTTTTCTCTAATCCAGCAGTGCCAAGGCTCGACTCCTGCCAGTGTCCAGCTGCTCACTGAGATGTTCTGTCTGCAAGTAGTCCAAACTACAGACGGGTCTCAGGAGCCTGAAAATGCAGCCTCTCCTCACTCCTCTGCCATCTTTAGTCTCTGAAGTATCTTTTTTTAATACTCATGTGAGGATATGTTTATTGATGAGAGAGGCAGAGAGAGAGAGAGAGAGAGAGAGAGAGAGAGAGAGAGAGAGAGAGAGAATGTGAGAGAAACATTAATCCATTAATCGGTTGCCTCCTGTACGTGTCTGGACCGGGGATCAAAACTGCAACTTCAGTATATGCCCTGACTGGGAATGGAGCACACAGCCTTTTGGTGTATAAGATGACACTCCAACCAACCGAGCCATCCAGCCAGGGCTAAATGGCACTATCTTCAGGAGTCCTCAACCGTCCTCCCCTGTAAACCCAAAGTCAGGTCCCCTAAGGGAGTGTAAACACAATACTGCTTTTCTTCCTGGGCATTGAATTAGGCTCTCTCTGTACTAATGCCTTTTGGGAAATGGCTCTCAGTAATCTGACAAAAATGCCCAGAATGTAGAGATCGCACTAGTCTCTCTTTGTAAAGTAGAAGATTTAGTTAGCAGGCGCATCTTGGAGTAATCTATGTTTGTTGAAAATTACTGATTTTGGTGGATGAAATAAGAAACTGATCATAAATATGTGCATACTCATGTGTAAAGCATGATCAGCTTTTATTAGTAATGATTCAGATATCAAAATCTTGGGAAGGTGGTGTGATCTCTAGAATGTTCCTCCACTGCTGCGTTTCTGTAAAGATGATGGCTTAGAACCTCAGCAGAGATTCTTTGCTGTTATAAAATGAAACCTGGATGCTATAATGTAGTACAGTTGTGCACAGCTGGAGATGGGCTCACCTGAACTGCCGTCACTGTCCTTTTGGCCTCCAAACCACCTTTCTCTCCCTTCAGGAAGGGAGCCTTGGCCTCAGTGAGCTCTCAGGGTGGCCCTGCCTTGCCCCTGCCCAATGTTGCTCCTCCTCTTTCTTTAAAGTTATGCCTGTCCTTCCTTCCTGGTCTCTGTTATATCTCTAAATTCAGGTCTAAGTTCAAAGGTTTACAGGATGTAAAAACTACACCTGCTCTGGCACCTGGCAATTCTAGGAATACCAGGACTGATACAAAGATGATTGCTGCCTGGATAATGGATCTACCGCAAGTTTAGCAATGTTATTATGTGAGTTTGTAATTTACTAAGTGTGTGACAGGTACTATTTCAGCTTGCTACATGTATCAAATCACAAATTGCAACAACATCATGTATAGGATCATTAATCGCCCTAAAATGGATGAGGAAACAAGCTCAAATAGGTTTTCATGTCCAAAGTCACACAGCAAATAAGATTGAAACAGCATTCTGACCTATACTGTCTGACTGCTAAGGACTAAGTACTTCCTTCTAAAATGGATTCTAGTCTAACAGATTGCCACAGCCATGGTTCCACTCTCCAGGCTGTTCACTAGCACCTGTGTAATCCTGACTGGCCCCCGAGATCTCAACTTCAATATGTACCAAGTAATTCCTAATCATTAAACACAGGATACAGAAGCGGCTAGAGCTATGTCTCCAACCCCAGCCCTACCTCCCATATAAAGTCACATGAACTTTCACACTAGCATGTTTCTTGCCCAGGTGGCATGCATAGTTTACTCTTTGACCCCTCCTCCTCAACCTCCATGGATACACACCTGTTTCTCCATTTAGCTTAACTTGGCTCTCTTCTCTTCTTCATGTGCCTCAAGCAAACTTCTTTGGGACCTGCCTTTTGGTCATATCTAAAATAAAACTTGTGCATTCTTAGAACATATCCCTTCTTCTATCCTTGAGTTTTAGGAGCTTTACACAGGTCTCCTATAGTCAGAAGCAAGCAGGATTGGTGAGGTGTGCCCAAGGGTGAAGAAGGGGCACAAGAAAAGAGGGGTCATGGCCTGGTGAAGGCTGACAGTCTGATACCCAGATGTCATTCACTTGCTGGATTTACCAAGTCTTCAGCATGGTAGGGGTCATAAAGCTTCTCTGTAGCATGAATCTGTCTCCCTTAAGGGGCTAAATCATATACCCATGCTTGGAAACCTACTGGGAATGGGCAGAGTTGAAAGACTGTGGAGAGAGACTTGCACAAACCCATTTGCATGTGGTCTGTGGAGCCTCCTTGGAAGGTACTTATGATTCATATATTTGGGAGAGGCCTAGGAAGCAGTTGGTTGTCAGACACCCCTGGAGTGATTGGTGAAATGAACCCCATGTAAGTCTACTCAGTAGAGGCTCAGGAGTTTTCAGAAAAGAATTCAAGTTTTGTTCACTGCTTGAGACAAAGCACATTGGAGAATTGATGGGAGGCTTGGCACAAGACTTGTTTCAGGTCATAATGAGCATGGAGAGGTCTGCTGCAAAAGAAAATTCATCTGAGGGAGAACAGAGACAGGCACAATGAACTCAGCCCAGGAACAAAGTTTGTCATTAAGTGAATATAATTATTCTAATGGCAGCACTGGGACTAGGACTACTCTTGTTGCCTGCTCAAATATCTCATGGTCTAGTACAGGAAAATGGTTCAGATATAATTACTGAATGAATTATGGCAATGCTCAGATATCGTCTCTCAGTACCCATATCTTCTTTCAGAAGCCTCACTGACTCTCTTTTAAGAGGGCTGACAGCTGGAGAAAAGTATGTTCTATGCATTTGTTTGTGCAGATCATTGTTGGACACAGGGGCTTCAGCACAGGCTTCATGCATAAACTTACTCCTCGCCTTCTGAGTGCAGTCATGGACAGCGCTAACCTCGTAACTTCTAGGATATGCCTGCTTTACATTCACAAGATTTAATGTTGGTCAGTGTGGGAGCAGATTGTGAAATGTCCCTTGTGACTCTCCCAGCTTGGTATCAGGTACAGAAAGTGGAATTTCATTTCATCTCTTTTGCAATAGACCTTAAGGCCCATCTTGGAGTAATCTTCCTTTTTGCTGACAGCTTACAAAATCTCCCTAATAGAAAAGGACCTTGATTTGTAAAAGAATTTACAATGCATTTTATATCAATTTGCTGTGAGGGGGAAGGCACAAAAGGTGTGCCATTCTTACAGATAGGATGGTGTCTGGCTTCGTGACCTTCTTTATGGTTGGATAAATGAATGCAGGAATAAATAAATGGGTGAATAATAAAATACATGCAGAAGCCAGTGGTTCCAAGCATCAGAATAACCTGGAGAGCCTCTTAAAACACAGACTCTTGGACCCCGCCCCCAGGGCTTCTGATTCATCAGGTCTTGTATGGGACCTCACACTTCACATTTTCAATAAGTTCCCAGGTTATGGTGATGCTGCTGACCCAGGAACCGCACTCTGAAAACCATTGGCCTAAGCCATCAATGGAGACTCTTTAGACCATGATAGTTGTGACTGTAAACTTTCATCCTGATCCTGTCAAGTAGCTTCTAGATGCAGTCTAAAATGAATGCCCTGAGTTTGTGGTTGATGGGTGTAGATGAGTTGCCCACTTTACCTCACAGAAAACATTCCTGGATATTGTTAGAGTGTTAGATTTTAGAGAGTTAGAGATGGTGTGTGTGTGCATGCGCATCTGTGCTGTTACCCTGACAGGTACTACTGTCCCTTTCCACACTAATTAGTATCAACCTTCTGTAGGGTTTCACTCTTTTGCTTTTCTTGAAATCAGGGATATCTCAAGGTGAAGGAAATGGTAGGTTTCCTGATTCACTGAGCCCTTCAGCAAGCCCACCATCATTGTGAATGAGAGAATCATGAACTTGGAGCCAGCTTCTCTGAGGGTTTGCATGCAGTTGTGTGAACTTCTAAAACTTCTAAGAACTGTCTGAGACTCAGTTTCATTTTCAGTGAAGTTAGGATTATGATTCTTACCTCACAATAGTGTTGAGAACATTGAATGAGAAACCTTTCGGGAAGCATTTGACACAGTGTCAGGCACATAATAGGCATATAGAAAATGTTAGTTTTCTCCCTGTCCTCTGCTCCAGAGTCCTCATCTTAATGTTTTCTAAGGCAGAGTCCTCAACTTTTTTGGCACCAGAGACCAGTTTCATGGAAGACAATTTTTTCCACAAACCGGGGTGGAAGGGATAGTTTCAGGATGACTGAAGCACATTATAGTATTCCCTCACTTATCACAGGTATTACCTTCTAGACTCCCCTGCGATAGGTGAAAATCTGCAAAGTAGGAATCTTACATTTATTTTAGTATTTATATATATTATAAGGCTTTATAAACCCTTCCCACACACTTATAAACCATTCCCAGTCCCTTATTAACCTCTCCCACTCCTTTATTAACCTTTTCCACACTTTTATAAACACTACTTATGTTCTTAAACATATTCTACACACCTAAAGCTACGTAACTTTAACAACATATCTATAGAGTACTGCAAAATCCCGCGATATAGTGAAAAATCCATGATAAATAATTAAATATAATATTTTTAAAAATCCCGCAATACAGTGAGGCCACAATAAGTGAACTGCGATATAGAGAGGGACTGCTGCACATTCAAGCTCACCTCTTGCTGTGTAGTCCAGTTCATAACAGGACTGATCCATGGCCCCAGGGCTTGGGACCCCTGCTTTAAGGTAAAATGATCTATGAGATGGTATAAAGGGTCTCAGACCCAGCTTTGTCTTTGCCGTAATTGTTGAAGATATATAAAGCAAATGGATTTTGCAGGAAAATCTTTTTAATTTTTTTATAATGATTAATCACTGGTTCTATGTTATGCCTTATTTTCTCCACTCAATCTATACTTCTCTACATGAGGTTATTTGTCAGGCAATAGTAATACAGTAGTCCCTCTTTATATTGCGGTTCACTTATCGCGGCCTCACTGTATCACGGGATATTTTGAAATATTAAATTTAATTATTTATCACGGCTTTTTCGCTGTAAGGTTAATAAGGGACTGGGAATGGTTTATAAGTGTGTGGGAAGGGTTTATAAAGCCTTAAAATATATGTAAATACTAAAATAAATGTAAGATTCCTACTTCGCGGTTTTTCACCTATTGCGGGGGTGTCTAGAACGTAATACTCACGATAAGTGAGGGAATACTGTAATAGCTGACATTTATGGTGCACATTCGATGTGGCAGACACTGGGATTGGCTTGTAGGCTTTTTTTTTTTCACTTAACCATTACCAAAACCCTTATCTTACACCACTCACAAATGTGAAGCTGAAATAGATTTAAGACTTAAATTTAAGACCCAAAACTGTAAAACTCCTAGAAAAAAAAATAGGGGGAAACATGCTTGACATTGGTCTCAGTAGCAGTTTCCTGGAAATGAGAGCAAAGGCACAAGTAAAAAAAGTTAATATAAAGAAGTGGGACTACTTCTGGCCAAGATGGAGGTGTAGACAGACATGCTGTGTCTCCCTCCACAACTAAGAAGGAATACAACTACCTCAAAAGTAGAAACAACCAGAAGTTCCAGAAAATCAAACTGCATGGAAGTCCATCAAACAAAGATATAAAGAAGAAATACTCATCCAGACAGGTAGGAGAGGTGGAGCCAGAGCGGAGAGGACATGATGTAGTGGCAGCAGCAGTGGCAGCAGCAGTGGCAGCAGCCGCAGGCCAGCAGAAAGGGCAGTCACACATATTAAAGTCAGGAGGGACACCTGGGGAGCATTCCCAGCTATTCACCAGACCTAGCAGCTCATGGTCCCAGCACCAGGGAGAATCAAGCCTCATTGCTTCTGACTGTGCAGACCAGTGGATGTTAGGGTGGAGGCAGAAACTGACGGTCTCTCAACAGAGTCTGCTTCTTTAAAGGGCCCCCATAGTCCTAGAACATCCGCAGACCCACGTACTCTGGGAACAATGGTCAGGGCAGCAGCTAGAGGGGCGTCAGTCTGGTGCGGAAGTGGGAGAGGTGCCTGGAAAGGGGCGAGTGCTGGGCAGGCGGCATTCTTCCTTCTTGGACTCCTCCCCCACATACAGCGCCACAATGTGGTGAAACAGGTCGCCCTGTCCTGACAAATCCCTAAGGCTCCGCCCCTGACAATGTAATAGGAGCGACAGCTCTACCTGGGATGCAGAGGCAAACAAACACAGGAGCCTCTCAAAATGAGGAGACAGAGAAGTATGGCCCCAAATGGGGAACGGATCAAGGTTCCAGTGGGAGAACTAAGCGGCGAGGAGAGAGCCAACCTAACAGATGCAGAATTCAAAACACTGGTGATAAAGATGATCACAAGCTTGACAGATATGATTGAGTATGGCAAACACATAAGAGAAGAAGTGAAAGCTATGCTAAGTGAAACGAAGGAAAATCCACACAAAACCAATGGTGAAAGGAAGGACATCGGGGTTCAAATCAATGATTTGGAACATAAAAAAGAAAAAAACAGTCAACCAGTGCAGAATGAGGAAGGAAGAATTGAAAAAAATGAGGAAAACTCCCCAAATTTTGTGAAGGATATGGACATAGAGGTCTGGGAAACACGGAGTGTCCTGGGCGAGCTGGACCCAGAGGGACCACACCAGTATGCATCATGATTGAGATGCCAAAGGTGAAAGATAAAGAGAGAGTCCCGAGGGCAGCAAGAGAGAGGCAGAGAGTTGCCTACAGGAGGGTGCCTATAGGACTCTCAGCTGATTTCTCAGAGGACATTTTGCAGGCAGGAAGGGACTGGCAAGCAGTATTCAATGTGATGAAAGGCAATCTGCAACCAGGATTACTCTATCCAGCAAAGCTATCATTTAGAATGGAAGAGCAGATGAAATACTTCCCAGACAAGGTAAAGCTAAAGGAGTTCATCATCACCAAGCCATTATTATATGAAATTTCAAAGGGACTTACTTAAGAAAAAGAAGATCAAAACTATGAACATTGAAATGACAACAAACTCACAACTATCAACAACTGAATCTAAAAAATAAAAACAAAATCCAACTCAGCAAACCAGAATAGGAACAGAATCATAGGTATGGGGATCATTTGTAGGGTTAACAGCTCGGAGGGAGAAGGGGCAGAAATGGGGAAATGGTGCAGGGACTAAGAAGCATAACTGGTTGGTACATAATAGACCAGGGGAAGTTAAGAATAATATAGGGAAGGGTGAAGCCAAAGAACTTATATGCACGACCCATGGACATGAACTAACAGGAGTTGGATTGATGGAGGGAAGGGGTTACTGGGAAGAGGGGAGCAAAGGGGAAAGAAATTGGAACAACTGTAAGAACATAATCAATAAAATATACTTTAAAAATTAAAATTAGAAAATTAAAGAGATATCAAGTGTTGGAAAGGGTGGGGAGTAAAGGAAACCCTAGTGCACAGCTAATGGAAACACAGATTGCTACAGCCACTATGGAAAACAGTATACATGTACCTCAATAAATTAAAAATCGAAGCACCAACTGATACAGCAATCCAACATCTTTTTTTAAAGATTTTATTTATTTTATTTATTTTTTTATTTTTAGGGAGAGGGTAAGGGATGGAGAAAGGGAGAGAAACATTGATGTGTGAGAGAAACAGTGGTTGTCTCCTGCAAGTCCCCAACTCACCCAGGCCTGCAACCCAGCCATGTGCCCTGACCAGAAATCAACTCAGCAACCTTTCGGTTTGCAGGATTACACCCAATCCACTGAGCAACACCAGCTAGGGCAACAATCCAACATCTTGATATATATCCAAAGAAATTAAAATAAGGCTCTCGTAGAGATTCCTGCACGCCCATATTTGTTGCAACATTACTCACAATAGCCAAGATACGGAAATAACCTAACTGTATGTCAATGACTAAATGAATATATAAGATTTGGTGTAAATATACAATGGAATACTATTCAGCCATGAGAAAGAATGAAATCCTGATATTTGTAAAAACTTGGGTGAAACTTGAGAGTACTAAGCTAAGTGAAACAAGACAGAGAAAGACAAATACTGTATGATACCACTTCCAGTCAAGATGGAGGCATAGGTAGACACACTTCGCCTAGAATTGTAACCAGATTTCAAAAACAAATAACAACCAGAACCATCATAAAATTGAGCTATATGAAAGTCCAACAACCAAGGATTTAAAGAAGCCACATTCATTTAGATGGTTAGGAGGGGTGGAATCATGGAGATGGGGCAGAGAGGCAGTGTTGCTTGGACAAGCTGCAGCAGTGGTGGTGGTGGTGGAACAGACGGTCCCACATTCATGTGTGGTGGATAAAAATCAGGAGGGATAACCTGGGAGCAAGTGACCCCAGCTGCAGGCCAGACCACACAGCCCAGGGTTCCAGCACAGGGACGATAAACCCCCATTACGTCTGGCTGTAAAAGCCAGTAGGGGTTGCGGCAGTGGAAGAAACTGCCAGATTTTTGCCACTTAGAGGACTCCCTCTGTACTCTCCCCAAAGCCACTGTCCCCAAACTCTCCTCAAGCGTCTCCAGTCCACTCTGCCCTCCCTTTGCCAAAGCCCAGGGTAAATGGGTCTAAACAAAATTTTGTACATTGACCCTTTAAGAAGCTCTCTGTGACTCCAGCCATCTCTCCCTGGTAGGCAGAAACCCCACCACTTTTTGCCGTTGGATGCTATCTGGGTTCCTCTCAACTCTGATGCTATAGGCTGGGGATCCTAGCTTGGGGTTTAGATCTCACACTTCTCAGGGGGAACCCCCCAGCCGCTGAAATTTTCCTCCAGCACTTCAACTGCCACCTATGGGAGCCCAGCCAGCCCTCTTGAATCTTCTCCATACTCCATACCAGTCACATTGTGATAAAGAGGTTTCTTCTGTCTGTCTGTGGTTTTAAGGCTTCTATCCAGCTATTGTTCAGTTCGTTATTCAGGATGGTTTCTCCATAATCAAGTTGTAATACCAGATTGGTCCTGAGAGTTTAGTTTGGCTTCCACTTACTCCTCTGCCATCTTGAATCCTACATAAACATATTTAAAGGTGCACTGTATTATACGGATGTGGCACATGTCAAGATGCAACCTAAGCAATTTTGTTCTTATAGGCACAAGTTCACTTACCAGAACATAAAGAAAGTGTATGTGTTCCTTTTCCTCCTGTGCCATCTTGTAAAAAGCTCAGGAAGGCTGCCAGAGAACATGGAGCTGTTTGCCTTTCTAGGCCTGACTATAGAGGCTCTGTCCAAATAGCCCTGAATCTTCCACAGAGAGCATCTCCATGGATTTGTAAATTCATTTTTTTCTTGGCAGTCTCCTCAGTTAATTTTCCAGAAACTCTGTAGCTGTGGTTCTGCATTCTCAAGTCAGCCACTAGATGACACCAATTTCCAGAAATGACGGAGCTTATCTGGGACTGGGTTACACTTAAGTATATGGAGGTCATTGGCGTAATTTCCCTTTTTTCTGCTTTGCTGTATTTTCCAGTTTTTACAGAGATTATATGTAATTTTCATTTTGTGGAGAAAAAAAATTATCTTCTCTAAACAAAAAGTCAGTCTAGGGAGAGTATAAAGATCTAAGATTCAGTGCTTTTGAATCTATTACATATAGTTAAACATATGCTTACTCTATGATCCAACAATTCCATCCTTAGATATATACCCAAGAGAAATGAAAGCCTATATGTATACCAAGACTTGTACATGAGCTCTGGCTGGTGTGGCTCAGTGGATGAGCACTGGTTTGCGAACCAAAGGGTTGCTGGTTTGATTTCCAGTCAGGGCACACGCCTGGGTTGCGGGCCAGGTCCCCAGTTGAGGGCATGTGAGAGGCAACCAATTGATGTATCTTTCCCACATCGATGTTTTTTTCCATCTCTTTCTCCCTCCCTTCCCTCTCTCTAAAAATAAATGAACACATTCTTTAAAAAAAAAAAAAAAAGACTTGTACATGAATGTTTATAGCAACTCTATTCATAGTTGCCCCAAACTAGAAATAACATTAATGTGCATAAACAAATGAGTGGATAAGCAAGCTGTGGTACGTCCATACAATGAAATGACTTAGTAATAAAACATAAGCCACACAATAATTATGCTGACTGAAATAAGCCAAACCAAAAAAAGAGTACATACTATATTCTTTCTTTGTATAGCATTCTAGGAAATGCAAACTAATGCATATTTTTAGTAATCAGATTAGTGGTTACCTTGGGGGTGGAGATCAACTGGTAAGGGGCCTGAGGTGAACTTTTGAGGTGACAGAAATGTTCTGTATCTTGATCTGGTTACATAGGTGGATGTTTTTTAAAATGCCTCTGTGAGTGGAGATAGAAGAGGATATAGGAAGAATAAATGGTGATGGAAGGAGACTTGACTTGGGGTGGTAAACACACAATACAATATAAAGTTGATGTATTATAGAATTGTACACCTGAAACCTATATAATTTTATTAACCAATGTCGCCCCGATAAATTCAATTTAAAAATTTAAAAATAAAAATAAGTGCCTCTCTGAACCCCTAATTCCACTCCTGCTATAACACTGGCATTTTTGTGCCCTTCTCAGCCAAACTGCTTCAAATAGTTGCCTATACTCTGTTTCCACCACCTTAACTTCCCCACCTCTCAGCTAACCACACTCCAATCCATTCCAATCCAGATTTTGGCCCTGTAACTCCATGAAAATAGATCTAGCTAAAGTCACCAATGACTTCCATGGTTTGTAAGTGCAACACATATTTTTCCAGTCGACAGTTATTTGATGCTCAGTGCCAATGAACACTATTGACAGTCTACTCTCTACTTCTTGAAACAATCTCTTCCTTTGCTTTCAATGACACAAGTCATTCTAACATTCTTTTAAACCTCCCTGGCTGCTCTTCTCCCATCTCATTTTCAGGACGATCCTCCTCTACACCACATTAAATCCTTGAGTTTCTTAAGGTTACTTCCTATGTTCTCCTACATTCTCCCTGTGATTCTCCTCTGACCTGGACAGCATTATCCCCATACATGACTTCAATTACCACCTATGGGCATAGAGCTAACAATTCATATCTTCAGGTTAGATTCCTCTTTCAAGCTGCAGATCTGGATGGCTTTCTTGGTGTTCTCAAAGGCATCTCCAACACAACATGTCTAAGACCAATCTCACAATTTCCATCCTTAAACTTGGTATTCAGTGTCTCTGACCAGCACTCCCAAACATCCAGTTATACAAGCCAGAAAAGAAGTGATCCTTGACCTCTCACTCTGCCTCACTCCCAATTCAAATCCATTTCTAATTCCTGTGGATTTTACTTCCTGTGTAATTCTAAAATACACCAATTCCCTCCATCTAAACCACCACTAGCTTAGTCCAATCTGCCATCACTTCTACCCTAGATCGTTGCAATGATTCATAATAGGATTCTCCAATACAGTCTGACCTCCTCCCAGTTCCTTGTCCACACTGTAGACAAGGTGGTATTTTCAAAAGACAAATCCAATCTATTACCTTTACTACCACCACCACCCATACATACACACAGGGCTGCCAATGGCTCTTAGTATATAGACAAAACAGCTTAAGCAGGCTTCCGTTGACAGTCTACATGTCCTGACCCCTATATACCAGCACACCCTCAACTCGTGCCACACTGCTCTCCACTATCTCTTGAACTCCAGCAGTACTGGCATTCTCTCAGCCCCTTTTACCCACTATGCTATCTCTGAACACATAGCCTTAAGCCTTTTCTCCCAGACCCCCATCTCCAACCTAATAAGCCTGTAATTTTTCTTACCCTTCAGCTCAATAGTCACATTCTCAGGGCAGAATTCCTGACTAGTCAAATCCCCCTATTTTATAGGTTCTTATAGAACTATAAACCCCCTTCTTCCTATTTGCTTGCTATTTGGCTCCCCCACTAGAGTATGAGCTACATGAAGACTGAGACCTTTAGATAGTTTCTGCTCATATCTATTTCCTCAGCATCCAGCACAGTGCTTGGCAATAAGTAGGCCCTCAATAAGCATCCTGTGAATTAATGAATGAGTAGGCCCTTTTTCATTGTCTTTTAAAAAAGAATTGGCCCCCAGCAGGCCAGACTGATATGTACTACCATAAACACTGTCTAAAAGTGCCTTCTGTCAAGGAGAAATAGAGCCAGAAAATAATTAAAAGCAGTAAAGACAGATTTTATTCAGTACTATTACAATAGGGGAAAAGATGCTTCAGTATAAAACTGGACTCAATTTCAAATACAACAAAGACAATTAGGGATTTATAACCAAGGAACAGAGTGATGGGATATTACTAAGAGGAGACATCAAGGAGGGGGTAGTCTTGCTAAACCAACTTAACAGGATTCTTGGTAAAGGCAGTCCAAGGTGATCAGGGATCAGGTATCAAATGTAGGAGATGACTTAGAAAAATTATTGCTAAAATTGGGCTGGGCACAAGGACAACAGGGCCTAAGGATGAGGCCTAATTGAAAAGAGGTCTTAGAAGAATCTGTCTAAAGTTTGGTCATGAAGAGAGCCCTGGCTGCTGTGGCTCAGTGGATTGAGCGTCGACCTGCGAGCCAAGTGTTGCTGATTCGATTCCCACTCAGGGCACATGACTAGGTTGCACGTCAGGTCCCCAGTTTGGGGCGCGAGTGAGAGGCAACCACACAGTGATGTTTCTCTCCCTCTCTTTCTCCTTTCCTCTCTCTCTAAAAATAAATAAATCAACAAACAAATAAATCATTAAAAAAATAGTTTGGTCAAGAAGAGTCTTTGTCATTTCCTTAGGTCACTCATTATATTTGCATTTACCCTGCTGTCTCCCTGCAAGATATATTGTATATCTCCACTGTTCATTACTTATTATTCCATAGGCATTTGTAAGTGCATCTTTAAGGTATAATTTTTATTCATAAAGTTCACCCATTTTAAGTGCATAACTGAATTTTTTTAGTAAATTTACAGACTTGTGCAAACTACCACAACAATCTAAGTTTAGGACATTTTCATTATCTTAAAACAAAACAAAACTTTACAGCCCTGGCTGGTGTGGCTCAGTTTGTTGGAGTATCATCCTGTAACCGAAAGCTTTCAGGTTCGATTCCTGGTCAGGGCACATACCTAGGCTGTGGGTTAGATTCCCAGTCAGGATCCCCCATCTGGGCGCATATGATCCCTCAGTGAGGGCACTGGGAGGCAATTAATCAATTCTTCTCTCTCACATCAGTGTTTCTCTCTCCCCCGTCCTCTCTCTCTAGAACTCGTTGAAAGGTGAAGGGATTAGTCAAAGAACATATATACATGACCCATGGACATGGACAACGGTGTGGGGTTTGACTGTGGTGCGCACACGTGGCCATCTGTGCTGCTGTCCTGACAGGTACTTCGATCCCTTTCCACACTTCTAGTGCTGACCACTGACCTTCAGGGTCTCTTTTGACCACCTCCCTAAGCTTTTTTCTTTCTTTTTTAGTTTTATTGAATTTATTGGGGTTACAGTTAATTATGTAGGTTTCAGATGTAGTTTTAAACACATCATCTGTATTTTGTGTTGTGTGCTCACCACTCCAAGTTAAGTCTCCTTCCATCACTACTTATCCCCTCTATACCCTCTCCTACCTCCTACACCCTCTTTCGCTCTGGTAATCACCATACCATCTTCTGTGTCTATGAGGGTTTTGTTGTTGTCTTTCATGCTGCTTAATCCTTTCATCTTTTTCACCCAGCCCTCCAACTTGAGTTTTCTTATCCAGCAGAGGAAGCAAACACCTTAGCTCTTGGACTCAGACAATCCTTTCCTGAGATTTGGTGACATCTAGTGGCTAACTAGAGAATCTTTGCTCATACTTAAAGAACGTTCTGGAAAATTAACTGAGCAGCCGGAAAGCAACACCACCTACTTGTGAACGTTCTGAGAAAGGTATCCTGAAGGGCTTGAGAGGTGAGGGTAATGACTGGCTTATTATAGCATGAGTTAAAATGGATTTCTTGCTCTTTTGCAGCTGTGACAGAAATTACAAATCAAAGAATCTTAAATCACCTCCAACTGTATCCTCAGTATGATTGATTTTCTAGAAATGGTGCTCAATAAAAAATATCCTTGAATAAAATGGAATCAGATAATACCAATTTGGTATTTGCTTCCCATCTCCTAGTGCTTTTCTGGGTCCCAAGCTCTAAATATACAATGGATAACAATCCATTTATAGCCTGGTCAGATCTACAGAGATCTGTATACGTTCAGGTACAGCTGGTACTGACATGAGGGTATCCAGGGCTTTAGATCATCAAAAGGTATAATTTTTAATGGCTACTATGGTGTGGGCAGAAATTTAAGATAACCACAGATATCACAAGTGTTGTTAATAAGCATGTGCAAAGTGTACTTTAATAGAAAGGGGAGGCAGTCAGGGATCATGAAGGAAGCTGCTTCTTAAGGTTGCTGTGTTAGGGTTCAAATAAGCCTTTTAGAGTTGTCATGGGTTGCAAAATGTGGTTGTGAAAACTGCATCATCAGCAAAATCTCAAGCACTACAACTACAGAATTCCAGAAACTCTAGGAGTGGGGCCCCATAATCAATTTAACAAGCCCTGCAGAGGATTCTGGTACATACTTAAGTATGAGGACCAGTGGTTTAAAACAAGGTTTAAATGCTCTGAAATACCTTAAAGGGTGTTTAGAGACTATTAATTTATGGAGAAGACAATTATTTCTATAATACAGGCCTACTTTTTCAAAACATATAAAGGTGCCTTAAATCTTCCCCTTTACGGTTAAACGAAAGGAAGATTATTTGTGTTTGCTTCTTTGGATTTTGGAGAATGCTGTCTTGACAGTCTCCAGAGTAGCCCAATAGCCCTGTGGACATGGTGGTAAGTTTAGAAACAAACAGAAAGTTGCTCCACCTCAGTATTAATAAAAGAAATACAAATGAAAATAGCAACTAGATACCTTTTCAACTAACAAATAGGCCATCATCAAGAATAACGTGCAACATTGAGAAGGCTATGGGGGTAAAATTAAAAAAAAAAACAAACACATACTCTGATGGAAACACAAAGTATCATGATTTTTCCAGTAATACAAATCAAAAGCTTCTAAAATGTGTGTACCTTTGACTCGGCAGTTTTAGGAATATATCTTAAAAATAATTAATAATATAAGCGAGAATTATGAAGACGTTTATGTTCATAATTAAAAAACTGAAAACAACTGAAACTTCAAGAGCAGAGGACTGTGTAAAAAATGGCTCATATGACAGAACATAACAAAAATCAAGCTGTACAATATTTTTTCCAGTTTTTAAAAGGAAGATTTATTTAACAAGTTTCACTTAGTACAATACATCTAATGGAAATCACAATACAAGGAAAGATTTAAACCAAAGCCTCAGAATTTTATACAAATGACATGATCCAACTCCTGAAGTATGAATCGGTGTTACATCTCAAAATTGTCCCAGATCTTAAAAAAAAAAGTTAAAGTGCACACTCATGTGCCTTACAGGATAATAAACCAAAAAGCTAAAATTAACAAACATGCCAAATGTTTTCACTTTGAATCGTAGACAGAGCGCCTATATTTAAGTTTTACAGAAAAGCATGTTTCTCAACATGCATCCAAAGTTTTCAATGTACTATGGTATAAGAGCAACATTTAACATAAGTGAAACTGTTTTAACCTAAATATGCTTACTGCTTAGGTACACTCCTACAACAGAACTAACTTGAGGAAAAATGAAAATTGTTCTAACAGTTATAGTCAATACTGAATTGTTATTACATCCTAGATGAATGTTTCAGTGTTCAAAATTACTGAGCCTGAAGTTTGAAAACAATCTTGCCTTCCATTTTACAGTAAGCATAAATGACAAGCCTGTAATGCAAAAGTATCAATCTTTTTCTTTTTAAAAAAGAGAAAGGAAAAAAGAAAGAAAGCTGACCAGGATTGATCAGAATCAGTACTTCCCATTTACCAGTCATATTGGATACACTAGACAGCCCTCCCGTTCTATTCAACTCCATAAATGAACAGCTTTTATTTCTGTAGTAGCTGTTTAGTGCTCCTTCTCTACCTATGCAAGGTTTGACTGATAATCACTGGAGTTTTCCTGCAGAACTTGGTCATATCCACTCATACTGCTCTGACCACCATAACCACCCCCATAACCACCACTCAGCTGCTGGCTAGCAGGGCCCCCATAACTAGACTGGTTGGATAAGCCCATTCCTCCCATCATCTGGCTACCATAAGCACCACCACTTGCCCCTGCTGTAGAATTCAAAAAGAGTTCTACATAGCTATGATCATAGGCCCCACCACTTGTTCCTGCAGTAGAATTTAAGAAGAGCTCCACATATCTGTGTTGCATATTAGCCTTGTCTTTTGCCATAGCTGCCACAGCATCTTCATGAGTAGCAAATTCAACATCTGCCTCACCAGTAACTCTGCCATCGGGTCCAATTTCAATGTGTACTCTCATGGGGTTAAGAGGTGAGAAAAAATTGTAAATATCATTCTCAGTAGCTCTGTAAGGTAATCCCCGCATGTGTACACAGTGCCCTGTGGTGCTCTGGAAACTGGATGCACCATCTCCATATCTATGATCAGACATTCCTGAAAAACAGTAATTGAGGTCTCTTCCAAATCTATCAGACCCAAAGCCATAACCATCATTATAGCCACCATAATCATCATAGCCTCCATACCCTCCACCATAGGCACCCCGCCTCATCCTTTCAAACCCAGCCCCTCTGCCAATACTATTATACCCTCTGCCAGTCCCTGGCCTATCATAGGGACCTGGCCGCTGCATAGCCATGAGCTTTCGAGGGGGGTCATAGTGGGTTCGGACTTCAGCTCGGCTACTCTTAAAGATTTCAATGTACCTGTGCCCTATTCTTTCCTTGTGTTTCTTTAAGGCCTTTTCAGCTATTTCCTGTGAAGCAAACTGCACAAAGGCCTCCCCTGTGCTCCGCCCCTGGAAGTCCACTGGCAGTGTCATCCCATTTGGCACAATTTCCAACCCTGAAAAAAACTGAACAATCTCCTCCTTGCTACAGCCAAACGGGAGTCCTCTAAGACGGACGAAGCCATCATTGGCAGTATCAGGACTATTCGGACCTGTATGCTTCAATACCCAATCCATTTCAACACTGTTGGACTTGAATACTTCAACGTATCTGTGTCCCATGGTTTCTCTGTCCTTCTTCAAAGCCAATTTCACTTCATCTTCCGATTCAAGTTCGACAAATGCTTCGCCACTTGGTCTGCCTTCTCTGGTGTAGATGAAACGAATACCTGATGTACCATTTTGGATTTTGCAATCGGAGAAGAAGCGCATCACTTCATCGGCAGAGCAGGACCAGGGCAGGCCCCTGACCTTCACCACAAAACCCTCCCTGCCTTCCGTGCCCAGCATCATGGTGACTGTTAGGCTCTTGGTGGCAAGCTCGGCTCAATGCAGATACAATGCAGCTGAAAAAAAGTAGAACACTACTATCACGGAAAAATGTTCACAACATAGTAAGAGAAAAAAGCAAATATTAATAAAAAATTCAAATGCAATGATAGCTTTTTTTGGTAAGACATTCATATAAACAAAAAGACTACATCAAATTTCTAATTCATTCAACAATTATTTGATACCTATTATGTGTGGGATACCATTAATTGTGGTTATTTCTGGGTGGTGGAATTATGGAAGCTTTTTGTTTCAGGGAATGTTTTCTTTGGAAATTTCAGTATGTTCTAAGATTTCTACATTGACCGTTGACTATTGTAACACCATAGTCAAAAGGAAAATGAGTAAAAATTAACATCAACAAAATCAGTGGAAGATGGCAACAAATTAAAAAATGGCTATCTATGATTGCATAAAAATGAAAAACTTCATTATATCAAAAGATTAATCAGATTAAGACAAACAATATACTTGAGAAGATACCTGCAACAAATGCATTAATATCTTTACATAAAGAACTCACATAAGTTAATAAAAGGGAAATATTAAGGCCTAAGAGATAAGTGGAAAAAAAGACATTATGGGGAATTCATGCATTCATTTTATGTTTTTCAGTTGCCGGATCCAGTATTTGGCTCTGGCATATAAGGATCAATGAGCCTCAAAAGGACTTATGGTCCTACGGGGGCACTATATGTCTTTACTAAAAACAAAAGGGCAAATAAACATCATTTTTGCTATGACAGAATTCTGTGCAGGTTGAAAGGGTGTTATTAAAGCAGGGCATGGTCGGTCAATTCTATAGGTTGGCAAAGAATGGTTAAATGAAACAGGCTAACTGGTTCAGGGATCCATAAGACTTTTTAAAATTATGATAGAGCATAAAAAATAGGAAGAGGCAAGGCAGGAGATAAGGCAAGCAAGGTAGAGATCATATCCCAAAGGCCTTATTTGACAGACAAACCCTAAGGCCTTTAACAGGGTAATGAAAGGAGGGAAGTGAGGGGAGAAGGGAGTGAGGGGAATGGGAAAGGGGACATGGGGCTGGGAGTGAAGAGAGGAAACTGACATCTTCAGAACCCTTTCAGATAAGATTTCCTGGCAACAATGTGGCACTCAAATAGAGGCAGCTGAGGTGACACTAGCAAGATAAGTTAGAACCCTGATCTCCTAGAGGTATGTTACGGATTCACCTAAGACAACAGTTTTTTAAAAGGAGGCAAGATGTTACCTATGCATTCAAAACAGTTGACTCTGTGGGACTTAATAACATATACAGGAATAGATATCTGAGGATACAGGAGAGGAGTCTGGGAAATTTTCAAACTTCATCCATCACCAGAAATGCACATTAAAACCAGAATTGCCACTTTTCACCCATCAAAATAGTAAAAAATAAACAATGAGAATAAATCAATGATGATATTCAAGGTTCACAAACTAACACACACCCAGAAGATTGAAAGTTGGTACAGTATTTCTGGAAAGCAATTTGGAAACAGGTATGTCTTTTGATACAGTAAATTCACTTCACGTTATGTGCCCTAAGCAGATGATCTGAAATTCAGACAAAGATTTATGGAGCTATATAGCCATTGAAAGCTATTTTATTAAGAGCCCTGGCCGGTGTGGCTCAGTTAGTTGGGGCGTTGTCCTGTACACCAAAAGGTTGCAGGTTGGATTCCCGGTCAGGGCACATACCTATGTTGTGGGTTTGATTCCTGGTCCAGGGACATATGATCCCAGGCCTGGGAGCATACAGGAGGTAACCAATCGATGTTTCTCTCTTTCTCTTTTTCTTTCTCTTTATCTCTCCCCCCTTCCTCTCTCTCTCTCTAAAAGCAATGAAAAATGTCCTTAGGTGAGGGTATAAAAAGTAAAACAAAGAATATTACACACTTAATTTTTTAATTATAAAATATTTAATAATGTGAGAAATTACTTATACTATAATCTTAAGTGACTCAAGATCACAGCTACTTTATAATCTCAACTATGTAAAAAACATATATTCTTCAACCCTATTAGAATTTCTTCCAGAGCCTGGTCAACTGAAATACAAATGTTCACTGCAGCACTGTTAGTAACTGCAGAAAATCAGAAACCTAACTATCCACCAGTAGAGGGATGGCTGAATGAATTATACTTTATCCTTAAATTCTAGAGTGCTGCTACAAAACTTTAAAAAAAAAATCTGCCCTGACCTAGAATTTCCAAAATATATTAAGTGAAAGAATATGTATAGTATGATCCTACTTGTTTTAAAACATAAGCATGCATGTATATATGTTTGCAAATGTCTGGAAACATATAATACAAACTTGTTTTTTGAGAAAACAACTGGAGAGTAGGAAGAGTGAAGTGTATTTTCACTTCTTACCCTATATACTACTATGTAGGTTTAATTTTTAAAAATCACTGCAATTGGAATTTTTTAAAATGTTAGGAAAAATATATGCATGGGGAATGTGTCAAATGTTAACAGAAGTTTAGGACTGGTAGGCTTATGTTTTTTCAATTATTTAAAAATTCTGGTGCAATCTTAATTTTCTACAGAGTAACTACTTTTATTTCAGCAAAAATATCAAGCAGCCCAGGCTGGTGTGGCTCAGTGGATTGAGTGTTAGCCTGCAAACAAAAGGGTTGTTGGTTCAATTCCCAGTAAGGGCACATGCCTAGGTTGTGGGCCAGGTCCCCAGTTGGGGGTGTGCAAGAGGCAAGCACACATTGATGTTTCTCTCCCTCTCTTTCTCCCTCCCTTCCCCTCTCTCTAAAAATAAATAAATAAAGTCTTTAAAAAACGAACAAATTAAAATATTTGCTTTTTTAGGGTCTGGTATAGAAAGTTTTATAAAAGTTTCTAATTTGGTATGTGGGTGGCTTTATCTGACATGGTCTGGGAATATTGGGTCTCTTGGAAAGCACAAAGTGTATTAACTGCCATAAAACTACAGGGGACCCTGGGTGGTGTGGTTCAGTGGATTGAGCACTGGCCTGCGAATCAAAGGGTTGCCAGTTCAATTCCCACTCAGGGCACACGCCTGGGTTGCAGGCCAAGGCCCCAGTTGGGGACACACAAGAGGCAACCACACATTGCTGTTTCTCTCCCTCTCTTTCTCCTCTCTCTAAAAATAAATAAATAAAATCTTAAAAAAAAAAAACTAGAGAATTCAATTCAACAAACACTAAGTGCCCATTATGTGCCTTTCATACTGCATCTGCAGTGATAAGAGTCTTCCTATAAACCATCTTCAGATCTGAGCAAAAGATTTTCGGACTAGTTTTTTGCATGTCTTAGCTCTTGGATGACCCACCCCATTTAATGTCCCTGCCACACTCTGGGCCTTAACATCCTCTCTGTAGTGTCAGGGAGATTCTGCTTCCTTACTGTATTTCCTGAGAATGCCACTAAGACTCCGCTGCCTGAAGTACGAATCAAGATTCCATTTGTGTGTGAAAAATTTATCTACTTATATGTGTGCCATACACATACTTTTTATACACCATAATGCTGAGTTATCTCTGGTTGATAAATTATAAGTATTTTTTTAAAACTTATACCATGCTGTTATTTTTGAATGTTCAAAATTAAACAAGTTGCTGTTATAAGCAGAAAAATAAACGTTATTTAAATATTCAACTTAGTAAAAACATTTATTGGGTGCCTCTGTCAGGCATGTAACATTTGCTTAGATGTGATTTTACATATAAAATTGACTTGGTGCCTTTCCCTAGAGGCAATCAGGCAGTGGAGACTGAGTGCCTCAAAAGATGGGCCAGCACTCAGACCACACTGGTCTCAATGTTTTTCCTAATCCACGGACGTGGTTTTTAAATGTTTTTCACCTTCAAGTTTCTCTTAAGGGTCCCCTGAGACTCGCCTAGAGATACACAAAAACCATACACAGTCACGAACGTCCACCATTTCCCCATCAGGCGCAAGCAAAAGCGGCTTCCCGGCACTGAGATGGGGGAGTGGGGGGCGGGGAAGGCGAAAGCAAGGAGCGAAAAAAGCGAAGGCGGCCTACGGACCCCGCTTTCATCTTCATTATCACGACCTCTAAGCCCCCAGTTCCCATCTACACACCAACCTCCAACGATGACGGACGATGTTCCTCCTTCTTCTCTCAAACGGCTATAGCAAGACGGTAGACGACGACCAGAACTACTTCTGCTCACGTAAGCGCCTGATCACGTGAGCAGCTACGTCATGTGAGATCTCAGTCACGTGAACAACTCTCGGCTTAAACTCGGGATCTCTGAAGTACCACACTTCCTTCTAGTATGAAAATAGGGCGGGCCAATGTCAAGGAAGGAAGAGTGAGATTGGTTTCAGTGCGTCTTACGTGACTGATCATTGGTCTGCCTCTGGGGATAACCGCCATCCCAGTTGTCTGAGAAACACGTCATTCCTTAACTGCAGTGATTGGCCCACCCCTAAGCTTAAACTTAAAAACCCAGTTTACGCGGAAATCTGTTATGCACGGTTATTGTGACGATGAGGCTGGCAAGCAGACTCCGGCGTCTGGGCTCCTTGCTGGTGCCTTGTTTCCTGGCCCTGGTTCTCTGGGACGTTCCTGGAGCCTGGGCCCTGGACAATGGCTTGGCAATGACCCCTACCATGGGCTGGCTGCATTGGGAGCGCTTCATGTGCAACATTGACTGCAAAGAAGAGCCAGATTCCTGCATCAGGTATCAGAGATATCGGATACCCCCTTCCACTAGCCTTTCCATGTGTTTGGAGGGGTAGAGGGTCTCAGCGGGAACTTTTGAGCCTGAGGGAGAGCTTGCCTACTGCCTCTGCTTTTTTTTTTGTGCCCAGCGAACTGCACCGGATGTGGACTAGCCCTAAGTTTTCTCCCTATGACCTCCTTCTGGGATGGGACTCCAGCCCGCGGCCCTTGCTTCCGGCTTCTTGGTCTCTACCTGATTGCCCAAGCTAGGGTGTTGATCCATTTACCATCCAGTTCCGTTCAGACCCTTCTTGCGAGGGGCTGCTCTGCCTTTGCTGGTACTAGCAATGAGCACAGCTGTAGTGAGTAGGAGAAACAGAGGACTTTTCTTCCTTTTGGGTTACAGGGTTCCTTGACTGTAACGTGAGAGTTTATTTAGATAGACCATGGAGTCTCTGTGATCTCCCCACCTTCTTGCCCTTGAGTGGCGTCTGGCTGAAAGGTTGACCTAGAGCAGTGGTTCCCAACCTTCCTAATGCTGCAACCCTTTAATACAGTTCCTCATGTTGCGGTGACCCCCAACCATAAAATTATTTTCATTGCTACTTCATAACTGTAATTTTGCTACTGTTATGAATTGTAATGTAAATATCTGACATGCAGGATGTATTTTCATTGTTACAAATTGAACATAATTATAGCATAGTGATTAATCACAAAAACAGTATGTAATTATATGTTTTCCAATGGTTTTAGGCGACCCCTGTGAAAGGGTTGTTGGACCCCAAAAGGGGTCGCGACCCACAAGTTGAGAACCACTGACCTAGAGGAACTATATACAGGCATACCTTGCTTTGTTGCACTTCAGTTTATTGCACCTCACAGATTTTTTTTTTTTTACAAATTGAAGACAAAGCCCTGGCTACTGTGGCTCAGTGGATTGAGCGTTGGCCTGCGAGCCAAATGTCGCTGGTTCGATTCCCAGTCAGGGCACATGACTAGGTTGCACGTCAGGTCCCCAATTGGAGGCGTGAGAGGCAACTACACAGTGATGTTTCTCTCCCTCTCTTTCTCCTTTCCCCTCTCTCTAAAAAGAAATAAAATAAAATAAATATACAAATTGAAGACAAGACCCTCCACCAGCAAAAAGATTAGGACTTGCGTTATTGCTATGGTCTGAAACCGAACTCGCAATATCTCCGAGGTATGCCTGTATATGGAAGCCAAGGTTTGAGGCTTGTTGGCTTGCAAATGGGCCAGGAGCATCCTTAGGTGTAACCTGACACCGCCTGGGTAGAGGAGGACTAGGAGAAACCCAAGAAAGTGGCAGACCACTCCAGAGTAGTAGGTAGCAGTTTTAATGAAGAAGGTAACTTACCTAGGCAACCTGTCTTGGGAGGCTACAAGAGGTATAGTTTTCCACACCTGCCGGCCAAATAAGTTTGTACAGAGGCCTTAGCTGGGTTCAGTCACATACAGGCATACCTCAGATATTTCGGGTTTGGAGCCAGACCACCTCAATAAAGTAAGTCACTCTTTGCTGGTTGAGAGTCTTGCCTTCAATTTGTTTAAAAAACAAAAACCCACATCTGGAACGCAATAAGGTGAGGCGCAACAATGCAAGGTATGCCTGTGTATTGACTGGCATTATAGTGTCTAACACATTTCTACCTCAAGGCTGCATCCTATGGGCAGCTTCTTGGAGGGGGAAGGCAAGCAGAATGCACATTCCAAGGACAGGGGAGTGGGTGAGGAGCCTCCAATTGTCTGGATCTACTGGACAGGTATTAAACCTATGTGATCCACACATTCTTTGTCTGTAAATTGGGAATAACATGTTTTTTTCTAATTTTTTTAAGTTTATTGATTTTTAGAGAGAGAGGTGGGGAGAGAGAGAGAAACATGGATCCACTTCTCTACCCATTTATGTATTCATTGGCTGACTCTTGTATGTGCCCTAAGAAGGGATTGAACCCGCAGCCTTGGCATATGGGGTCAATATTCTAACCAACTGAGCTACCCGGCCAGGACTGGGAATAACAGATCTTACCTCTCAGGGAATTGACCCAAAAGGGTCTGTAAAATAGTTTTTTTTTAATTTTTTAAAATTTCAGTTACAGTTAACAATGCAATATTATCTTCAGACGTATAACATAGTGATTAGACATTTATATAACTTACAAAGTTATCACCTTGATAAGTCTAGTACTCATCTGTCGTATCAGTTTCTTTTTTTTATTGTTTGTTGGGGTGACAGTGGTTAATAGAATAATTCTTAAACATAATAAAGACATTATGCAGAAGTCCCTCTAAAAGCAGTGGTTATGGTACATACCAGTGCCTGTAAGTTATTCCTATGAATCTATTTACAGCTTTACAGATAAAGTCAGTATGTTAATCAAACATCACAGAATTAATTGATCTTCTAAGTTTCAGATTAAGTCCATTGTGACCCTGGGGTAAACTGTAGCATTTGTGCCCATCTCATATATTTTTTGGTCTTCTAATTTTTTTCTAAGTGGTGGTTGTCATACTTTTGTATCTGATTATAAAACTAATGCATGATCAATGCAAAAAAAATGTAGAATATAATGAAAATAAAGATTCCCCTCATTCCACCCTCAGAAATAATCATGGTTAAAATGTTAATATACAGCCTTGAAACAGTTTTGTAGTAAATAACAGATTTCTTTTTTCATTATTTTCAATAAAAATGAAATCATGTTTATGTTATGAATTGTTAACAAGGTTGAACTTTTGCCTGACTGCGATCAAATTGTAGGCTCATTGTGACCTTGGGCAAATTATTTACCCTTCCTAAATGTAAGCAGAGTACCTGCCACAGAATAAGAGCTTCATAAATGCAAATTGTGTGTATATATCATAATTTATTTAAACAAATTCCTGTTGATAACTATTAGAGCTCTTCAATTTTTCATTATTGTGAACAAAACTACATCATTGTACATCATCTGATTCATTACTTACAAGTCTAATTACTGGGTCCAAATATATGCCCATTTTGTGACATATCAAACTGTCCTCCCCAAAAGTTTTACAAATGCACATTACCAACAATGGTATATGCGAATGCCTGTGTCCCCACACCTTGGCCAACACTGCATTTTGATGATTCTTTTAAAACTTTGCCAGTCTGGTAAGTGTTTTTATTTTCATTTGTTAAATTGGCTCTTTGCCTGATTTCTTTTTTGGATTGACTGTGTTAGTTCCCCATTTTTCAATTGGAATGTTTTTGTTTTGGGGTGGGGGTTGTTTGCTTTTTGGGTGGTATTTTTTGTTTTGTTTACCAAATGTTGTGAATATGGCTGTTCTTGCTATATGTTCATTTTGATATTTATATATCAAATATCAGTTTCTTCCTTTATTATTTCTGACATCATGCTGAGAAAGTTCTTTCCTACCTGAAGATAATATAGTCACCTATACTTTCAACTAGTATGTTTATGGATTTTTAAAAATATTTAAATACTTAATCCATCTGGCCTTTATTTTCCTATAAAGAATGCCACATTTAATATTAACTAAATTCCATGGTACCAAATGGCTAGAAGGACTCTTTCTGAACTTTCTCTTTAATTCCAGTGATCTATGTATTCTTGTATTCTAATGCTACTGGTACTACAGCAGCTTCATTTATCTTTTGCAGAATGATCACATGTTTAATCTGTTAGATGAACCTTTGGAATCAAGTCACCAAGTTCCTTAAAAAGTCCTTTTGGGATTTGTTCAGCATTTTAGTAAATGCATAAAGGTGTGTAGGGAGAATTAGCTTCTTTTTAATACTGAGTTTTCTTAACCAAAGCAAAGTATCTTAAATTTATCTCTAGGTATTTTAGGTTTTCCTGTTGCTTTTTTGGTTGCTCTTGTCAATGGTATCTTTTTCTCCAACTAGGTTATTGTCGATATCTAAGGAAGCTGTTGATTATGTTAACTATAGTTTCTAACTTCACTGAACTTTCTACTTAGTTCTAATAGCCTTTTCAATTTCATGCATTTCCCATTCCTATTACACTTGTTCAGGGTTCTTAGGGTAGAAGTATTAAGTGTAGAGAGGAAGGAGAAGAAAAAGGGCCCAACCCATTTTAGCTTGCATTGGTTGTGATTACCACCCAAGTATTACTGGGTTGAAAGAAATTGGAAATCCCAGGTACCTAACAAATAGGAGGTAGCCAAGCACTTGTTTAACGAATTGTAATGATTCTTGGAATTTCTATTTCAGTGAGAAGCTCTTCATGCAGATGGCAGATCTCATGGACTCAGATGGCTGGAAGGAAGTAGGGTATGAGTACCTCTGCATTGATGACTGTTGGATGGCTCCCCAAAGAGACTCAAAAGGCAGACTTCAGGCAGACCCCATGCGCTTTCCTAGTGGGATCCAGCACCTAGCTGATTATGTGAGTTTACAGATAATTTTCCTTTTCATTCAGGAGACTAAACATTTCTGTATGGAAGCTTATTCAAAAAACACTTAGAAAGTAAAATAGCTACCAGTATCTGAACTTTGAGTTGTAAGGCTTATCAGGTGGAATTTTCATCCCATCAGCAGATATATGTTTTGAATTAGTTCTTCAGGCCCATCTTAGATAAGTTCTCCTCTTGTTGAAACAGCTGAATTCTCTGGGAAGAAAAAGGAACTTGGTTCTTGACATACGTGTGCATGTATTTCTATATAAGCTTTGAGCGGTATTGCAGTTATACTATAACCCAGAATTTTAGAAGATAGGAGGAATTCTTGCTGGAGACTATTAAAGAGTAATAGAGCCAAACATTAGTTAAAAGCAATGAAGAGATTTTATTCAGTACTATTGCAATAAGAGAAGGTGCCAAGCTCAATTCTGAATATAACAAAGATAAGTGGGGATTTCTAGCCAACCAACAGATTGAGAGGGTCAGTGAACAGAAAATTACTAACGGAAGACATCAAGGGGAGGAGGGTTCTTGCTAAAGATAAGCCAAGGACTTAAGACATCAAAGGTGAGAGATAAGGAACTTGATCATGATCATGTATCAAAAGTGGGAGAAAGACTTAGCAGGATTCTTGCTAAGTGGACACCCGAAGGCCAAGATTGAGGCCTATTTAAGAAGGCCCAGAGGAACCTAACCAATGTTTGGTCAAGAAGAGAGTCTGTCCAGATAAACCTATCATTGCCCTGGAAAGGTAACTTTTAGGTTCCCATCAGAGGAAGATTAGAGTGGCTGATAGCTTTCTCTTCGGTTCTGTGCTATAGCTTATATGTGTGCTTTGAACTCAGTAGAATTGGAGAATTTACTTTTTGTCTCACAACAAGCTCACCTGCATAATTATATGGACTTGTGAAAAAAATACCCCAATACCTGGTGAAGTGTACGTCTCTCTTCTCATAGCCTGGATTGGTTCTCTCTACTTCATGATTGCACTTCTATTGTGGTGTCTCTTTCCTCTCATTTCAGGTCCATAGAAAAGGGCTGAAGCTAGGGATTTATGCAGATGTTGGGAAAAAAACCTGTGCGGGCTACCCTGGGAGTTATGGATACTATGACATTGATGCTGAGACCTTTGCTGACTGGGGAGTAGATCTGCTAAAATTTGATGGTTGTTACTGTGACAGTGTGGAACAGTTGGCAGATGGTATGTTTCATTCAAGAGATTTATCCATGAGCAAAGAGAAGAACTTTGAGGCCAAGGTAACTGAGAATCCACAGAACTAATTTTCCCATTTTAAGTACCCAGTCACAATACTGGAAATAATTATTCTCAATGTGCCAGAGCTCCTACTTATCTCCTTTCAGTTTGTCATTCATGCAATGTAAAATCCATGCTTGCCTAACCATGGCTAATATTGTGTACATTTCATTCAAGGAGGCTCTGAGTTCATTATGAATAATAATTCTACCTCTCCATAACATCATTTGGGAAAGCATCCAGAATGTCATACAGTGGCAGAAAAGGGGCACCTTCGTGCCTGCCTTTATTCAATATATGCCCCATCCGGCACTACATCCTCAGAACAATCCCAGCAGTCTAGGATGTGTTAGACACATTTTCAACATAGAGCAGCCACCTATCTCTGATGCTGGTTTAGAATATAAATGTGGCCTTTCTAGGCAGCTTTTTTTTTAAAAAAAATTTTATTTTAAAGAGAGAAGGGAGAGAGAGAGAAATATCAGTTTGTTGTTTCATGTATTTCTGTATTCATCTGTTGATTCTTATATGTACCCTGACTGGGAATCGAACTCATAACCTTGGCATATTGGGATAATGCTCTAACCAACTGAGCTACCCAGCCAGGACCAGGAAGCCTCTTTTAAAACTATACAGCCCCCCTGGAAATTCCCTCCCTCCCCTTATTTTACCCATTGTTTTCTCATACAGGTTATAAGCACATGTCCTTGGCCCTGAACAAGACTGGCAGAAGCATTGTGTACTCCTGTGAGTGGCCTCTTTATATGTGGCCCTTTCATAAGGTGAGGTAGTGAGTCCAGAATCCAATAGAGCCTTGGTGATAGATTTTCAAGACTTGAAACAAGGGTCTCCTTCACAGTCCCACCTCACTTAACAGTCTTATCCTACCCTCTCTCCTTGGATCCAACCACTTACCATCCCCACTGCTACCACTTGGGAAGTCAGTCATCTTTGATTCTTCCGTCTCAACGTTCACAACCTATCCATCAGCAATCCTGTCAGTACTATCTACAAAATAAATCCTGAATCAGCTCATTTCTCTCCATCTCAGCTGCATCCACCTTGGTCTCTCAAGCTACCATCATCTCACACCCAAAATGCTCCCAACAGCCTAATCTCTATTTCCACTCTCTCACTACACCTATCCATGTTCCAAGCAGCACCAGGTGTTCTTGTTAAAATTTAAATGGAATCACATCACTCCCTTGCTTAAAACACTTAACTGGCTTTGCATTGCACTTGGTATGCAAACTCCACTGTTCTGGCCTCAGCCTAGGTCTCCAACCTCATTTTCCCATCACTTTTGCCTTCACTGCACTGCTGTTCTTTTGTCTCTCAAACATTCCAGGCCTATTGTTGCCTCAGGGTCTATTGCTCTTTGTTTTCTGCCTTGTATGGTCTTCCCCAAGATTTCTCCTTAACAGGGAGGTCTCAGACCAGATAACACATACTCAGAATGGTGTTCTCTTAACTACTCTAAAGTAGTAGCACACTATCCATTCATTATTTAGCATTTTAACCTGTTTACTTTCCAACTGAGACCTTAGCACTATATGGAATTGTGTTGACTGGCTTATTGTCTCCTCCACTAGAATGTAAGCTCCAGGAGGGCAGGGACATTGTCAGACTTTATCACTATATCCCTAGCATATGGTAAGTATTGAATAACTATATAGAATGAATCCCTGTTATTTCCTTCTAATCTCTGTAAAATACTCTTCATCTCTTTCTCAACATCTTAAACCTTGGATATCCCACATGCCTATTTACAAACTTATTTTTTCCATTAACAGATTATATGCCTAGGATTCAGATAGCCTTATCATGTTTAATGAGTTCTATGTAATTTTGCAGCTGTTTTTACTTATTAAGATAATTTGATTGTAAAAGCAATAATGTTCAATTTAGTTTGAAGGCACAGTGAGCTGTGACAAAAATTTAAATCCTTCATAATCCCAGTACTTAGTTACCATTTGATAAATTTCCAGCATAAACATTGTTTAAACCATTTTAAATAGGGATTGTAAGTTATATTGCCTACTTCTGAAGCAAACTTCTTACAATGAAATTCCATTCCAATAAGGATTTAGCTGTCCTCCTGGAGACCTTGAAGCTGTAAACTAGAGGTTACAAGTGCTTCCTTTAAACCTATGTTCATCTTGCAATAATGTTAATAGAAAGTATGTTTTCACAGCCCAATTATACAGAAATCCGACAGTACTGCAATCACTGGAGAAATTCTGGAGACATTTATGATTCTTGGCAGAGTGTAAAGAGTACCCTGGACTGGACATCTTCTAACCAAAAGACAATTGTTAGTGCTGCAGGACCAGGGGGTTGGAATGACCCAGATATGGTAAGGATCTGAGTGAGCCCTCTGTGTTCAGTCCCCTGCAGTGGGTCTGTTTCCTACTTGACATTCAAGGTAAATTAGAAAGTTCCTTTGGGCAGGCTTTGTGTGAGAGTACTCAGAGCAGGGTGCCGTGGAAAGTGGCTCCTCTGTCTAGGCTACTTTTAAGAATGCTTCTGTCTTCTCATTTGAATTCTACCTTTTGTCCCAGTTAGTGATTGGCAACTTTGGCCTCAGCTGGGATCAGCAGATAACTCAGATGGCCCTCTGGGCTATCATGGCAGCTCCATTACTCATGTCCAATGACCTCCGACAAATCAGCCTTCAAGCAAAAATGCTCCTTCAGAATAAGGATGTGATTGCCATCAACCAGGACCCACTGGGAAAGCAGGGGTACCTACTTAGAAAGGTATAGTAAATAATATTCTATGGGTGAAAACTGGACTTGGCTAGGAAGGTGTTCTGCTTTCTAGTTTACAATCCATCCAAATGTTTATTTTGGGTGTCTACTTTAACATGGCTTTATACCCAAGTTCCAAGTTTGTCTTGGGCCTAAATGTTACATATGAGGACATGCACTGGTCTTTTGGGAATATATTTTTTAAGCTTGATATAATCAGTAATGAAGGTTTTTGCTAGAATCATTATTTCCCTAACATGCTATAAGATAACTTGAATTTTTCCTATAAGGGTTTGATACTTGACAGTTAAGTCTAAATGCCACAGGGCAGCTTATTGCTACTTACAAAGCTATCACCTATTTTCTTGGCTTTTCAGGAAGACAACATTGAGGTGTGGGAACGCCCTCTCTCTAACTTAGCCTGGGCTGTGGCTATGGTAAACCTGCAAGAAATTGGTGGACCTCGTTCTTATACCATCAATACAGCTTCCCTGGGTCAAGGAGTGGCTTGTAATCCTGCCTGTTTCATCACAGAGCTCCTCCCTATGAAGATAAAGCTTGGATTTTATGAATGGACTTCTTGTTTAAAAACTCGAGTAAATCCCACAGGCACTGTTTTGCTTCTGCTAGATAGAAGCCAAACATTTAAAAAGCTTCTTTAGCTGTGGTTGGGTGGCTCAGTTGGCCAAAGCAAGCATTGTTCCATACACCAAAGGGCTGCAGGTTTGATCCTAGGTCAAAGGCACATACATCGGTTGCAGGTTCAATCCCCCATTGGGGTGCTTACAGGAGCAATCAATCAGTGTCTCTCTCGCTTTTAAATCAATAAACATACCTATCCAAACTGAATTTTTTTTAAAGCTTCCTTAAAAATGTATATGTTTTTGCCAGTGACTACCCTACTTCTGTCCTTTTCTTCCATTCCTACTCCAGCTGTCTTTCCTTGAATAAAGCCCCCTCAAAATACAAAGTATTTTAGTAATTCCTTTGCCTGTCATGAGATTACCAATTATTTTCAATAAAATCGGAAGACTAGTTGTCAGTTGATAAAAATTGCAATGAAATTGGTAAACTCAGACTTTCAATTTGGAAGAAAACTTCCATCTCACTGACACTTGCACTTACCAAATGTAGTGTTACTTGCTTTGCTATCCAGTTTTACTGCACAACTGTCAAGAGCTGGGTGTATCTATAATCGTATACAAAGATGAAAGGGGTGTGAATTTGAAATGGGTGTTAAAAAATGGATAAGCACTGCTAGATTCCATTGAGGATTTTAATTAACTAGAAATTAAATCCTTTTCACAAAATGAATTTACATCTACTAAATTTGAGGGGGTGTGTCAAAACATTCAGGTGGTATGAGAAGTCTTGGTGCCTAAAGAACAGGGCCCAAATTCCTCATTCAATGACTGAAGTTGCAAAAGTACGTGAAACAAATTATTTCACTCTTGGTAAACTTTACATTCACTATCAACATAATTGTTACTGAGCTCCCCGTTAACACGCGTACCGGGGAATTTAAATGCCTTTTAGAAATGACGAGAATTCTTGCCACCCTTACGCAATGTGTTAAGTTTCAGGTCTCTGCTTATGTCCCAAGATAAGCAATAACCCTTACTTCGTAACAGCAAAAGGGATCCCATGAAGCCCAAGTGATTCAAGTGCCAAACTAAACCATCACATGAGTTCAATGAGATTCAATTCGAAATAAGCACCCAGAAGAATCATTTCACATAAATTTCCCCTTGTGGGACACTAATTTCTCAGCTACCCAAATATGGCAATTGCAACCACACGAAGTGAACACATATTCAAGATTTTATTGTCACATAAACCAAAAATGAAGCTTAGAACTGGATCACTTGGCCCTGTAATAGAAAAGAAAAAAGTTTTCATCTTTTGCAAAGAATCTCTAACTCCATCAGTGTCTGTTCCTAAAGGGATTGCCATTCTTTAAGGTCTCATTCTCCCTTTCCTAATCATGGAAAATACCACCAAAACCTTACACCTCAGCTATGAATCAAGTACTTTAAGAGGACTGCCCCTGACCTTGATGCCACAATAAATTAGTGGGCAGAAATGTTTACTCTTCCACCTCAGATTGTATACCTTTCTCTTCTTATCTCCTCCCAGTTCAAAATGCTTGCATCTCTTAATAGCCAGCATTCTCTTAGATCTGCAGTTGGGGTCAACGCATTCAAGCCTCAGGACAATCTTCTTTGTAGTTTTAGCCTGGAAAAAAATTGGTACCCTTCATAAGTCACTGCAGAAAATCTTTCTTCAAAAATACAACCATGCTGGGTTATGCACTACCTGGACACAAAGTATTGCAAATGATAGGAGTTGAGACATTTTGTTGTTAGCTATAGGGAGAAAACAGAGACAAAAAACCAGTGGATTTAGAGAATGTATTGCGTTGGCCAAAAAGTTCATTTGTTTTCTTTCTCCATAAGATGGCTCTAGTAGTGCTTAGTTTTCTTTAACTTCATTTGAAACAATTTTGTTCAATTGTACTGTAATAGCTGTTGGATTGCTGTGCATTTAAAAAAAATTGGTGAATCTTTGTGTAGCCAATTAATATTGAAGATGGAAGAAAATACACATTTTTGGAATATTATGCTTTATTTCAAAAAGGCAAAAATGCAATTGAAATGCAAAAAAAGATTTGTGCAGTGTATGGAGAAGGTGCTGTGACTGATCAAACATGTCAAAAGTGGTTTGTGAGGTTTCCTGCTGGAGATTACTTGCTGGACAATACCCCACAATTGAGTAGACCATTTGAAATTGATAGAGATCAAATCAAAACATTAAGAACAACCAACTTCATACCACATGGGAGATAGACAACATACTCAAAATATCCCAATCAACCAAGTTATTGGTGAAAATGAAAAGTGAGTCTTTTATTTTATGGAAAAAAAATAAATGGACTTTTTGGCCAACCCAATAATAGCAGAGGTGGCAGGTTATCTAATTGCCATCAAGTTCTCCATTCACATCAGACATCCTAGAGGGCTTCTTAACAAATAGGCATTCATCGTACCACCTTGAACTTGTAGACATTCAGCAGCTTTATTTACATTGTTAAGTATTCCACACAACCAAAAATGCATCATCCGAGTCCATACACTACAAAATGAATATACCGGTAATTTTCACAATTCATTAAATAGGGCTAACAACTGTTAAGATTAGCAATTCTCTGAAGACTACCTACAATTACATTTAGAGTTTGTGTATTCAACTGTATTCTTTAACTCAAGGTAGAGTCCCCATGAATACAACTTTAATTTAAGGCAGCTCCTGTAATCAGAATCCTACTGTTAAGATTACAGTTCTCAAAAAGTCCAAAACCTAGCTGGAACCTCCCCATCTCCTAAACAAGTTACTTGAATGTGAAAAAGGAAGCATTCCTTTCGTCACTTTTGAGATTTAATCATTCATTACACCTAAATGATAAATGAACACTAAAGTCATTCCTTAAATATTTTCTGGTACTAAGCTAAATGAAGAGCAAAGTGCCAAAATAAACACAGTTTTCACCGGAATGCTGTCCAGGCATGGTGTACTTTAAGGAGTAGCCAAAATCACCTGGGGTAAAAACAAAAACATGTTCAGTCTGAAAATGACATAATTCAGGAGGACCATGGGAGGCCTAAATGGCAATTTTAAAAAACTTTATGACTTCCTTATAGATAGCAGACTCATTGCACACTTCTGAGCTGAGAAGTAAAATTAAGAGAACAATTCTTAGTGCAAGCAAGAGCTGAGGATTCCCTAGGACATAACAGAAATAGGGCAAAGGATTTTACTGGTGCACTCAAAACTTCATTCCTTAAAAAGGCTGGTCACATTCCTTAATATTTGCCTCTTCAAAATGGGGAGGACAAAACAATAAAAACATTTCAATGGTGCAGTATCGTAGACTAGTCAGACCTAGGTTGTTGCACTCCCAGTTCCACTGCGTACTAGGTATGTCACTGCAGGTGACAAACTTACTTCGCTAAAAGTATGAAAGCACACCTGCATTGTACAGGTGTGGAATAACAACAAATGCAAGGTCTTTACTACAGTCAGTGGGAAGAATGTCAAATATTTACTACTACCCACCTTTTTTCGGAAAATCGGCTTAGTCTGCCCACCATAGCCACTCTGCTTCCTGTCATAACGCCGCTTTCCTGGGAGAAGTAAAGTTGTTACAGTAGTTCAAAGATAATTAATCACAACCACATGGAAAAACACTATGGTTTTTATCTTGGAGTTTCCAGCGTAAATTATCAATGCCCAAGTCACCGGGTGACCGCGGTGGTGGTGGTGGGGTCTGGACTTGTGTATTATACTACTACACAAATGCCAGTTTTAAACCAAATCGCATACAATAGACCATCTTACCCTGCGCATACAGAGAATCCTTGCCTTTCTTGTACTGTGTTACTTTGTGGGGTTGATGCTTGCCACACTTCTTACAGAAAGTCCGGCGGGTTTTAGGAACGTTCACCTAGTAAATATGTAAACCATTCAGAACACGCAGTTTATCAGAGGCCAATGACACAACGCCGACCCAGTTCACAATAAAGCAGGCCATGAGGACTCGATTCTCAAACTCCTCGCTAACACTGACCAGAAGGTGGCCGAGCATCCCGTGCTTCTCGTACAGCAGCCTACGACGAGACCCAAAGTGGAAAAAGATCATATTCACGCCACCCCTGGTTATGTCTACCTCTGCTCCCAACACTTTCCTGGCCCCGAAGCCAGATCCCTGCTGGGTCGAACCCAGCAACACTAGGTTTCTCTGCTACGATTCCACGAACGGGCCTGAACCATTCCCGGGAGAGCACCGTCTACGGTGGAGGGAAGATTACACTGGATGCCGCATGTCCCAACCAAAACTCTTACCATGTCGGCGCGAGCGCTGTCGGTAGAAAAAAAGAAAAAGTTGTACCGGAAACGGAAGTGTATAGGAGGTTCTTAGTCGCGTTTCCTCATGGGAGTTCGTGGGAGTGACCATAGAGTCTAAGACTCTGTGCTTAGCGCTCTCTAGCGGCTGAGAGGACTCTTATTTGGCGCCTCCTAAGACTTCTTACCACCCTCTGGCTTAGAGACCTTTCCTCACTTAATCACTTTCCACGGATGC
Source organism: Furipterus horrens (assembly GCF_987537825.1). Lineage (NCBI taxonomy): Eukaryota > Metazoa > Chordata > Mammalia > Chiroptera > Furipteridae > Furipterus > Furipterus horrens. The sequence goes on from NW_028327187.1 coordinate 58,622,043, forward strand.
TGATTGATGCAGCATTAAGTGAAGGAAGCAGTGCTCTTGCAGACACCCTGGCCTCCATCTCCCTATCCACTATGGAAGCCAGGACTAGGGTCAAGTGGAGGGACCCTTCACATAAATGTTCCATTCCTGTTCTTCATCAAGGACACTGGAACCATCTTTTGCAGCCATCTTCTGGTTCACTGAAGGCTTGGAGGGAGCCAATGCTCTACTTCATATGTCACATGGCCAGTTCGTCCATTCAACAAATGTGTTGGGCACAATAATAAAATAATCATGCTCATAAATGTATAATTATTAAGTACCTTTTAAAACAGGAAAAACTGATCAGCATTAAAGCAGCCCATTTTTGTTGAGGGAGCAAGTTGGCTGCCCTAGGTTCTAAAAGTGAAGATGAAATTGTTCAGCTCCTGCAGTAGCAATAATCAGGTCAAGGGAGAGGAAGTATCCAACAAACCTTCCCTTCCCTGTATACCTGTGGGAAAGAAATAGGGGCCACATGCTAAACCTGACAAGCTCCGGGGTAGGTCTGCATGGCAGGCCTAACAAACTCGATGACAAGAAGTAACCACAGGATGATCTGATCATTAAATTTCTTAACTGGACTAATTAAAGTGTGGGGAAATGTTCAAACCACTACTACCTGGTTTCTCTGCAGACTTTCTTTTTCTCGTGGCACACCAATGGTATTACTCCAAATCTCAATAGCCTGGCTGTGTTAGACTTTCTCCCCTTTTTTTTTTTTTTTTTTTACGGGCAGCACTATTTGTAGTTTTATTTTACTATGTGGTAGAGTTGTAGAGTTAACTGTAATCAGACTGTAGTAAGATTTATACGAATAACAGTTGTTAATTTTAGGATTGGGTAAATGCTATGCCACTGGATATATCTGGCTGAATTAGAATGGCATTTCCTGAGAATGTTTACAGTCTATTTTGGTTCTTTGCTAAACTTCCTAAGTGGCTTCCAGGGTCTCCTTTCAATGCATTCCCTTAAGTCATCCCTCGAAACATTGTTACCCATTTTTAGCTTCTCTGCCCCTTATCTGACAGAAGGACAGAAGAATTGGGTAGATGTTCACTTTTAGGGCTGCAACTGTAGCTTTAAGTTTCTGCAAGTGAAATTGTTTAAAAGTGAGTGAATAATCTCAGATACTAAAATCATCCTCCAGGTGGAACAGGGTGAAGAGCTGTTCATGGTAGCTATCATCTTCCCCAGGCTGTGCTCACCTAGTCATTAGAATTCCCAGGACAAAGAGAGTAGGGGACTCAGGGCAGGCAAAGCCAAGAGAAGGAAGCTTTTATGGAGAGTGAAAAGTAATTTTTCTTATCTTTCTAGCAAAACCAAGTTTCAGGAAAATAACTCTTTTTTGAAGAGATTTTTAATTTATTTTTAGAGAGAGGGGAAGGGATGGAGAGAGAGAAGGAGAGAAACATCAATCGGTTGCCTCTCCCACGCACCCCAACCAGTGACCGAACTCGCAACTCAGGCATGGACCTGATTGGAATGGAACTGGCAACCCTTTGCTTTGTGGAATGATGCCCAACCAACTGAGCCACACTGGTCAGGGCATGGAGAATAACTCTATGCTCTTTATTTTTAGTGACATTTTCGTCTCTAAGGTCCTGAGATTTGGATCTATTCTTTTATCTGGCACTATTAAGCTTTCCAAGGTATCTTTCCAGACCTGGGACACTACGGTGACTGCCTCTGGACAGATCTCTTTAGCCAGTCAGTACCAACATCATTCTTTATCCAGAAGAAGAAGTGAACTGCACCTTTAAACCTTTCAGTCTGTTTATCGAGGCACTGGCAAGTCCCATGGCTAACATGGAACCCTCCCTAGGGGGAATACTGGAGTGAGGTGGGTATGAAGGTGGGTCAAAGGAAGTGTCAGTGGGTGGGTGGAGGAATGAACAATGTGGCAGTGTGTCTTTAGCTCAGGTTCCTAGAATACTTGATAAGACACGAGTTTTGGGAAAGAACATCATCTCACCATAGTTACTTTTTTCACTTTTGTTATATATGTATTTATTAGATCATTTTCATGTTGGTACCTTTTATTAAAAAGGTCAATGTGATGTTTTGTGGTTGGAAAAAAAGAGTTCCTAAATGGGCAAGTAGTCACATCCCAGGCCTACCTATAGCTTCTTCAAGTCAATCTTTATCTTAAGCAAGCACTGCCCATTGCTCTTATACACCTAAGATAACATAGATTTGAAATGTCAGATTAATTTTCTTTTCTAAACCCCTCGAAGGCACAACTATAGGCCCCAGAGCACAAGACCACAGAAGACCCCATATACCATCTCTATGTGCTCTAAGTGTTAATTAACTGTCTTCTACCCACTAATGTAAAAGAAGTATGTATTTCTCCATTTTGTTTTTTTTATGCAATTCTAGAGATTTCCCCTCTTCGCTTTCTCCCACCTCCTTAATCTACCACCAATGGATTTCATGGACCTTCCTTACAGTTGTCTACTTTGATTGTAAATGCATAAAAGGAAATGCAAAGCTGCCATTCTTCAGAGCATTTTCTCAATCCATTGACAATTTGCTTCTGAGCATCTCCTCAAAACTGTGGCTCAAATAAACTCTTATGAAACTTTCCTATAGGTTTGGACATTCTTTTTTTCTCGTTTATTTTATTTTATTGTTGTTCAATTACAGTTGTCCCAATGTTTCCTTCATTATTCTACCCTGCCCCATCCACCCCCTTGCTCCCATGGTCAATCCCCACCCTGTTGTCCATGTCCATGGGTCCTTTATACTTGTTCCTTTATTAGGCCCTTCCCCTTCTTTCCCCCATTATCTGCCTCTTCCCACCCCTCTGGTAGGTTTGGACATTTTTTTTGTTGATACCTTGCAGAATGCATGTGCTGGGTTTCAAAAGAGTTAGTCTAGTAGAAAAAGACTTCAGGATACTTAAAATGGATTGTCTTATAAAATTCTCAGTAATTTTAGGAGGTATGTGTTACTATAATTCTCATAATACAGATGAGGAAATTGAGACCATAGGCTGTTTTTAACAATTGCCAATTGTTAACATACTTATTGGACTGAGTTTACAAACACAGGTGATCTGACTCCAGAACCTGGGTTCCCTTACCATTCATTACACAAAATGACTATTGTGACCTGGTAATTGTAACAGCTAATGATTACTGAGCATTTATTATATGCCAGGAATCTTCCTAACCACCTTATATGCTGCTTCTTTTAGTCCTAACAACCAACACAGTTTATACCATTGTTATAGTATTTAATGGATGAGGAAACTGAAGCATGAGATACATTAAATTTGCTTAACCAAAGTCACACAGATGGTTATTTTGTAGAGCTGGAATTCTTTTCCAGGTAGTTTAATACCACAGCCTTGCACTTAACTACAACATTACACAGGGAAGCAGGTGCACCTGCAGGGTAGAGGAGCGTAAGGAGAGATAATTAGGCAGAGATGCAGGAGGAGGTACCAGTGGATTAGGGACTGAGAAACTATGAGAACACAGATGACATAGCTTTTGGCTTCCGTTCTCTTCACCAATCCTGGTCTCTGTTTTGGACATACTCCTGCTCATTAATTTCCCTAAGGTGAGGCACTCAAAACTGGATACAGGACTGTAGATATGGCCTGGCTATGCAGAACAAGTGGCCTGTTCACATTCTTCAGTCTAGATATTTAACTTCTGCAAGGAAGCCTAATATCACCTTGTAATTTCTGGCAGCCATGTCACTGACATAACATTTCTCTCTATTACTATCAACAAAAACCTCTGAACCATTTTCACAAGTTTTACTGCTGCCCAAATTTCACCTGGGTTATCTGAAGTTCAATATCAGTGCCCAGTTATGAGATGTAACCCTTAGCCTTCGTAAAATACACTTTGTTGAATTTGGCTTAATAACCAGCTGATTAAGATCTTTTGAGAAACTGCTCTTGTTCTCTCATCCCATCTAGCTCACAAGATCCTTACACCATTCACTCATTAGCTAGGCTACCTTCTATAGATTCCTCAAAGATCATGAACAAAAATGTTGAATATGATGGCATCAAGCACAGAATCTTATCTTACATTGCAAATCTTTTGAGGTGACACTAGGCCATTTATTTGCACTATTTGGATGCAGTCCTTCTAGCCAAGTATGTTAGAGGAGTGCTCATGAGCAGAAGGTAAAGAGGCCCCTAGGTTTACTTTCCCCTTTCCCTTGTCCTGCTCTCCCTTGTCTAACCACCCATTGTGTGCCTATCAATACCCAGTCCTCACCCCAAGATGCACCGTGAGAAGGGACAGGGCATATGACAAGTAGAATGTGCCTGGAGAAAGGGGGAGGAAAGGCAAATGTCTGTGACAACTCTCAGGCAGGCGACTGGAGCAGCTGTTCAGGGGTGACTAGTTGAAAGGATACAAATTGCCTGTCTATGTTATGCAGATGTGAGGAGTAATCACTGCACTGCCCTACAAATGCTTTTTAAATGAAGTGCTTAAAAATTCTGACAAACTTCTAGTGGGATCTGTGATGTGTTTTTACTTTAGTACAAAGCACCTGGGTCATGTAAGCATGGCAGTGCCTGATATGTCAAGGTGGACAAGCAGATCAGTCATCAAGGGCTCTGCTGCCACCCTAGACTGCAGCTAGTACTGGTTGAGTTTCCTAGAAGAATCCCCTGGGAGAAGACTGCTGCTCAAATATAGGATAGGAGGTGGCTTTAAATTGCACACCTAACACACCTAATTTGGTTTCTCGCTTTATAGGGTTAATGAGAAAGGTGTCAGTTAGGAGTTAATTCCTGAGACTAATTATTTAAGGGGAAAAAAAAACCAACATACACAGGAAAATGGGGAAGGTCACAAGTGTTTGTGTGGGCTTATAGTTGGACATTTTTATCTGTAGGAAAATTGCTTTCTTAGAAAATGACTCAGTAGGGAAGTCTTGTCTCTCCTTCTGTCAGGCTCTGTACTTTGGGGTCCCTTTGTGAGCACTCTCCATCTTTCACTATCAAGTTTACAGTGTGAACAAGTCTCTGCCTTGGAGGATATAAAACTAAAGGCACTCTTCTTCCCCTTTTGTCCCTTTGTTTTGTCTTTTTGGATCTACATTTCTCCTCTTTCCTGTAAGTCTCCATTCCCTCTGCTGACCATCCCCACAGTCCTTTAGGTATGTTGTCCCTTCATCTTGAGGAGGTGGGCCTGACAAACTTTTTGCTCAATCCAGTCCCATTTAGTCTCAGTAGCCCCAATAATGTTGAGAAGGGTTCTTTCAGAGGGGATTGGAGATAGAAGTGTCAGAGGTCCCAAGCAAATGAAGGGCAGAGACGGCTGAGGTGAGGGGATGAGTAAAATAAGGACAGCAGCAGGGAGCCAGATACCATGCTGCTGAGAAGAAGAAGAAAAAAAAAAAAGGCATTGGTTTAAGTCAGGAAACAAAAAAAAGGGAACTGAGTGACTGTGAAGGGTGGGGTTTGCTCAGACTGTCCTTCCTCTCAGGACTGTAAGAATATGTCTCCAGGACCAGTATCTTCTGAGGTCGAGTCCTACCTTCAAAGTCCTGGCATCTCAATGCATCTGGGAAGCTACCTGCATTAAGTCAGGACTGAGGTGGGTTTGGGGCATGGCAGGTGGTGGGCAGCAAGTACCTTTTGTGGGACCCCTGACAGCCAGAGAGAAAGCATGGCTGGTGCCATATAGTTGGCTGGGGGAGGAGGCTGACCTAGGGTGGGAGTGTCATCAACACAAGGCCCTGACAATCCCTCTGATGATCAGAACAGATTGTAATGGTCCTTTCTGAGGAGGGTTGTGGGGGAACAGGAAGAGAAAAAAGTGACATGAGGTGACCATCTGAACAGGTAACAAATGTTATAAAGGGGCACCTCAGAAAACTTGTGTGAAAAGTACTTTGTCGGTGGCAGTAGGATAAAAATAAGCCCTTTGGTCAAATATTGATTGAAGACACAAAATGTGTATTTGTGTCATTGAGGCCCTTAGGAGAAAAATTCTAAGACGTAGATTGTCTGAGAAAACAGTAAAAGCTGACATGCCACAACAAGCCGTTGACCTTTGTAAGCTGGGGAAAGGCATCAGCTAAACCAGGGTTTCAGCTACTTTGCCTTAGGCTGCACTGGGTCAATATTACCAGGATCAGAGCTGGCTTGTTGGAAGGATCGTGTGCACCAACACCGTGGTATTTGTGGGAAAGGGACTAGGCCAGAAGAAAGCAGCCTCAGCCTCAACCCAGACTGTGTGGCCAACCCCTGAGGTTTTTCCTGTTAACATTGTCTGCCATGTGCATGGCTTTCTTTACTCTTGTCTTCATCATTTCTCTTCTACTTTCTGCTCCCCTTCTCCTCTCCATCCCCCTTCTCCTCTCCATCCCCCTTCTCCCCTCCTCCTCTTCTTCCTCTTTTTCTCTACCTGTATCCCCTCTTTGTTATTCCCTCCTTTATTTTGTTCATTACCATATCTACTGGAACAGAGTCAACACTTAATAATCGTTGAATTGTTTTTCTTGCCCCTTTCTGTCCTATTCTTTTCCCTTTTCCTTTACTTTCCTAATATCTTCCCCATAGGATTGTTGGGATCAATAAGTGTGTGAAAATATGTAAAGAAGTTAAAACAGGGCCTGGCAATAGTAAATGCTAATATCTCAGTGTTGGTTATAATTTTTATTCTGCCTGAAATCTGTTAGTGTCCCCAGAGGGCCTTCCCAAAGCAAATGGTGTGGCATTTAGAACAAAAGGGATTGCTGGCCCCAATGAAGACATCCTTGGATGTGTTTCTGGACCTGCAAAAGGAATGCCAATCCAGTTTCTATGCCACCCAGCTCTCCAAGCTCCCAATCTCTATCACAGGCTGTGCATTTCTAGAAGCAGGGCAGCATCAAAGGCCAGAGGCAGGGGTCTACTAACCCAGGGGCTGTCTTCTGTGCCCTTAATTGTGTGCTAGTTCTGTTCCTTCCCTCATTTTGCATGCCAAACCTCTGAACCAAGGGTGCTACAGCATTTTTGGAGTCTCAGTTATTTGATAAAACAATGTCATCCTCCACATAAGCCACAAAATACAAATACTTATGGAACCTAAAGCATTCTGCCAAAACAGTATCCCTCAAGGCTAGCCCTATTTGCTCTCTTCTGACCCCTTCTGTATTCAGATGACTTAAACTATCTGCTTGTGTTAAAGTCCAAATTCTTTTTGGTTATGTGTAGCAATGTGTTCATTTAGAATCCTTCGTAAACTTTTTTTGGTGAGAACTAGTACAACTTTCCATTCACTTCTAGGGTCTTGGCACCATTTTAAATTATCATCACTATGATTTACTGTTTCCATTAAAGCAAATTTCCTACAAAGAGTTTCCTTTCAGTGGACTATACCAGGAAGTGACTTACATATAAGAAGAAGATATGGCTTTTGAAAACCAATTTGGGTGTTCTCTACAGAGTCCATAGATATCTGCTGCTTTTCACCTTCCTGGGAATAAGGGAGAGCTAAAATTTTCAGTGAGGCAGTGCTCAACAAGAAGCTAGAGATAGACCTTCACCTAATTCACTCCAAAGCTGCTTGATTATGCAAATGAAGCTATCAGGGGTGTGAGATAGAGAACTCCTCTGAGGACCCTGAAACAAATGGGCCACATGTGACTTTCAGTTTCTCTGGAGGTTCATGTACACTGGCTGAGAGAGCTCAGAGAGCACTGGAAACACAAGCCTTAATCTCAGGCTTCTCATCTCACTCTGAGAGCCATCACCATGTGTCTTTAAGGTTAATGTTGGTCATTTGAACCTCAAGGAGTAGCTCATCTTACTCTCTTGCATCCCTGAAAAAAAAAAACTATAGTATATTAGCTCATCCCTAGAAGAAAAAAAATTCTAGGCAGTCAAGAGAAGTTAAATTTTAGACACGTTGAAGTTTGGGATATAACTAAGTTCAAGATCATTCGCTCAATGAGAAAACAGATTAGTTTGCAATAAAAACAGTAAAAAAAATCATTAGAAATGGAGCATAAAAGAGGTAAAAGTAGGGGGAAAGCAGGCTCTCAAAAACTGCTAAAAGGAATGGAAATTGGCATAATGTTTCTGCAAACAATTTTGTCAATATGTTTCAAAATGCAAAATACACATACTTTTGACTTGGCAAATGATGTTTATATATTCAAAAGTAATTTTAAACAAGAATTTGAGGTATTTGGGGGAAAAGGTATGTTGGATGGATGAATAGATAGGTAATGTTAAGAGAAATAAGCAAACTACAAATAGTATGTACAATATAATCTCATATATAAGAATAATGCAAGAAAAAAGTGGAAGGTAATATACCCAAATAATAATGTCTCTGGATAATGAGCTTATAGTTGATGTTTTCTTTTTAATATTCTTTCTTTTCTTTTTTTTTAAGAAATGATTTATTTTTATTTTATTTTATTTTTTTGATTTTATTTTTTGGTTTTTCAATTACAGTTGTCCCGTTTTTCCCTCATTGCCCTCCCCCACCCAGCCCACCTGAATCATTTTCTAAAATGAGCAGGTGTTGTTTTGATATCAAAGAAAAATAAATTAAAATGTTTAAACCAGGGAAAACAAAAACTGAAAGAAAAAAAAAAAGCCAAAGGAGCACACAAGTTCAGAGTGAAAGATGGACACCCCAGCAGTTACCCTCAATCTGATGCTGAGTGTAAATTTGTGAATTGACTCTCCTTTAATCATCATTTTCCCAGAATCCACTGTCTCTAGTGCAGGGCAGGAGACTTGATGAATCCTAGAGACCCAGAAGTTTTCAAAACTACAGAAGAAAATGTGAAATATTAATGTGAAATGCTGAAGAACCAGAGCCCCAGGATCTCTTCGAAATGACTACAGCAGATGAGAATTTCCCTTGTTAGAATGTAGCCAGAAGATTGATTCTGGCTGGAAGTCCTCACCATAAATTTAGTTATCTGTAGCGCTGACCCTGAAGCTTATCATCAAATAATTATGTTTCACTAGGGCCTGAATAGAGCTTTTGGGGATCTTAACAAGAGTAATCAATTTTCTTTGTTGTTATGGTCATGATATTTTAAAGAAGAGTTCTTTTCTGGTTCGAAGGCCAGGAAATTCTTAATCAAAATCTCAATCAGAGCCTGAGAGATGCTTCTTGCTACTGAGAAGAGATTTTCTGTAGGCTACTAAGATAAATAAACCCTAAGACATTACATTAAGAAAGAAAGCAAGTTGTTGAAGAATATATACAATTCATATAAAACTGTAGAACATGCAAACTAATACTAAATACCTTTTATGGCTGCTTATATATATAGTAATAACATAAAAACATGCCTAGGATGACAAACACCAAAGTCAAGATACCCCTAACCTCTAAGGGCAAAGGGGACCTAATTATTTGTTTGTGGAGGAGGACACAAGAAGGTTTTTACTCTATGCATAGTATAGTATTTCTAAAAAATACTGGAAGCAATTATGGCACAATGTTAGGACTCTGTAGAGAGAAGTGGTGAGTACATGAATGTAATGTTATTTTCTGTACTTCGTTTATTTGTAATATTTCATAGTATAAAAAAGAAAGTTCATTCTAAGTTTTACATCCACTGTAAGCAGTTACAACATAAGGGACAGAAAAGTACACATTCAGCCTAACCCCTGAGCTTTTATCCCAGCAATAATGACAAATCCTGAAAAGGAAACAGCAATTGACTGTAGGAACCCACCAGTTAGGATCTCCTTATGGAAAATTTAAGAAAAATGTGAGAAAACCTGGCAGAATTGACAAGAATCTTCATGTGGGAAAAAGTACAGTTGACTGTTAACAAGGACAAATCATCTTTTCCAGCATGGAGAAATGTTGCAGAGGAAAGTGTTCCACAGTCCTCTGTACTTATCACCATTTCCTCTTTTGCCAAATGTTCCACTATTTTTCTGTGCATTTTTCTTATATTTGAGATTATATTGCACATACTACTTGTAGTTTGCTTATTTTTCTTAACATTACCTATCTATCCATGCATTCATCCATCCAACATATTTTCCCCCAAATGTCTCAAATTCTTGTTTAATACTACTCCTGATTATTTTCCCAAGATATTAAGATCTCTATATAAGTATCATTTACCAAGTCAAAAGTATATGTATTTTGCATTTTGAACCATATATAATGACTGCATCACACTTTATCCACTTTCTTATTAATGGATATGGAAATTGTTTGTTTTCAGTGATAAACAAATTCTCACTTATTCAGACAATGTGGTAAACCCAAGTCTGACTTATCTGTTGGACAATACTCTTTGTGTTACCCCTTGTTCTCTCTTCATTCCTATCTTCTTAATGCTTTACTGTGAAATTTGATAAACTTATGTATCAACTGTATCTAACTAGAGTATAATTGATGGGCTAAATTTGGCCTATAAAAAATCTCTTCTCAGTCGCAAGAAGCATCTCTCAGGTTCAGATTGAGATTTCGATTGAGAATTTCCTGGCCCTAGAACCAGAAGAGAACAATTCTTTAAAATAGCATAACCATAGCAATGAAGAAACTTAATTACTCTTTATAAGTTCCTAGAAGATGAAGGGGGCTTGATCCCAACTCCTGTTTGATGATAGCCATGAGATATGACAGGATGCTGAGGTAGATGGCATCATACCTAGATGAAGGAAAAATAATCCTTCTGGGAGACAATGAGATACCATAGAAACAGCAAAAGTTGTGGAGTCCAGATGGATGAAGCTGGACAATCACATAATCTCCATGAGCCTCATTTTTTCTTATCTGTTTGTTGTAAGGAATAAATAAAATAATGTGTGTACAGTGCCTGACAGGTAGACTACACTGAGAGAAACAGGAATTCCCTTTCATTTCCCTGGGGAGAAAATGGAAGAACCAGCATCTTGCTGGGCAATTAAGTAATGCTTTAAAGGAGAAATAAAGAGAAAGCACTACTTCTTGGATATGCTGGCTAAGTAGTTATTTGAATTATGATTGACTGCTTATTTCTAACTAGCATCTTCAGTACTCTTCCTAATCATAGGCAGGCTATGAAGTTTTCTGAATTTTGCCCTGGTATCGTCTCTAATAGTGTTTTATCTTGTTATGAGTGAAGATGGGAGCCATGGATGGTTTAGCTTACTGATTCGGTAAATCCCTTGGCATAGTGCAGTCTGTAAGGTGGCATCCCCTTTCTGAATTCTGCTGCTCTTTGGGGAGCTGGGAGGATGCAAAAGGTGACCGCATGAAAATCCTTGCAGTTGTGGTTTAATAAAGAGAATATTATAATGCTGGAATTCTATATTTTAAAGGAAGAGCTCTGTGTCTTTCTATTATTCTTCCTTCTAGTCTTTCTGTATGAACAAGTGTGTGTGTGGCATTTATGTCATTTCCATTTCCACCCCCTGAGTGAGGTGCAGGGTCAGCCCTCACAGTGCATCTTTGTGGTCAAATCGACTCTGTAGGCTCCTAAAATTGTTACAAAAAAGTAAGACCTGCTACAGTACATATCCAAAGAAGCTGCAAGTGCTCTCTAACACACAGTGTCTATTACATACCACCCTTCAGGAAGACAGAGATAGATACCTCCCCTTTCACATCATTGCTGGATAGACCAGTGGTGAGTAAAAAAAAACCACTATGTTTTCAGGCTGTGTTTCCAGACTGGATCAAAATGAAACAGGAAGAGAGTTGTCAAAGAAGGGGTGCCCAGGCCATGGAAATCCCGGTAATCCTTCAGCTCAATGATGTAGAGGGTAGAGGCCATTTCAGCCCTTGCTCACAGGGGTGATGGCTAGTGAGAGGCTTACATACTTCCTCATACTTAGACCAACAACACTAAATCCTTCCCCAACACAGACACTTGAAATAAAGAAAGACCTCCTTTTGTACAAACTGGATTTGTTCTAAAAATGAAAAAGCAGAGGCAGCTTCCAGAAGAACCTGTCTTATAGGAAATAAGAGTAGACACCAAGACTGATGCAGATGTTAGGTTTGAGGAAGGGGTGTACCCACCAGGAGTTTGCAACAAAACTGAAGGTAAAATGCTGGATGTGTTTTACTCAGCTTCTAAAAAAAAAAAAAAAAAAAAAAAAAGCAAGCATAACCAGACACGGTTTGTTGGGAAGCTTCAGAGACCATTTGCTGTTTATGCTACTCAGTTTCTTAGGATTTTATTTTGTTTTCTGTAATTTGAATTTTTGATTTTGAAGAGGTACTTAATTGGAATTCACTATGGGAAAAAATGCAATATTATTACAGAGATCTTAATGACTTGGCAGTTCGAGAGAATAGAGTGTTATTATGTGGTAACTACTATTTCTCTGTAAATGAATAATTTTAATGTTAAAAGAAAGGTTTTTGTAGTTTGAACTGAATGTGAATGTTAGAAGGGACTCTCATTGGTTGTAAACTCTTGCAAGTTTGTGATTTCTGTGAAAGACTATTTAAACCAGGGAGTCAGGTAAGAGAGCTGTGTGGCAGGGTGTGGAGAAAGGTTTGCTCCTTTGCCCATTTTTTTCTTGAAAAGTCACTTACAAACCGTGAACTAATCCACCCCCCAGAAGACAATGGCATCCACACAGTGGATCATTCTGAACATCCCTGGTGTTCCTTTAACCTATTTTTTCTCCCCATTATGACAATAGACCCTTCTACACCACAGATAAGAGCAATATAGGGGTGCAGATAGCCTCAGGCTTCAATAAAAACCACTCCCTTGATTTCTTGGTGTGATCAATGATCTGTGCTTCACAAGTAGAAAAAAACCTGCTGATTATTTATTCTGCTTCCCTGGTGCCACCAGAAGTATGAGTTCAGTTTAAAAACTAAATCCCCCTAGGGAAAAAAACCCGCCACAAACAAAAGTTGGGGGTGGGGGAATGGTGATAGTTTTTTTCTGTATCTACTTAGTGCTCTGTTTTTGTGATGGTATTTATATTTTCACTTTATCTTTCTAATGAAGGTTTGGAATTAGTAATATAAAATCTTGATATGAGGTGTTTGTTGTTTTGTGTGAATAAAGAAAAGCAATGGTGACTTTTTATAACTTCCTTTGCCTTTCTGTATTTCAATTACCTAAGCTAAATCTTCTGGGGTATTGTAAGTTTGGAGAGATTAAACAAGTTATTTTATAAATAACCAGAGATGGCACCTGTAAGAGTAAGATGATTGCATCATTTTTTCATGATGCCGTTTAAGAACTAATCTAAGCAAAAAGGTGGGGAAAGTCAAAAAACAAAAACAACTTCCTCTCCCAAACTTGTTTTTAAAACTTTAGAACAAAGCTTCTATCATTTCTAGCTCAGCCTGTGGGTGATGGGCAAAATCGGTTGGGTGGCAGTTAGTATTCATCCATAACTGCAGGTGCAGCCTCCATATCTTTATTAAACCCCTCTGTTACAGACCTTAGTAGGACAATGTTTGAAAAATTACGTTAACCATCTAGAAAACTGGGAACTGAAAGTCCAATATTTGCTTCAGTGGAGTCCTGGCACCTACATTATCTCTTTTGGGGATATTAGAGACAACAGCTACACAGAGACTTTTGCTGTTAAGATTCTGCACTTATCATAAAAGGGTGGTTAGTATAAATTTGTATCTAAATATTACCAAGCATCCAGGTAAATGTCATTTAATATCCAGAACATTCCATTGCCTTATACAAAAACTCAGTTTATGTGACCTTACAATGTAGAACCAATTTCCTGAATTCAGTGTGCATCCATTGTACCTGAAAACTGACAAAAATGGGGGTTGTGGAAGGAGGACAGCAAGGTAAGAAGAAGGTCCTTAGTTAGCTTTGTACATTTCTGTTCCATTTGAAACTAGGTGTCTAGACTAAAGGGAACAAGGAGAGATGAGGATTAATGTGCTTGGTTGTTAAGAACTTTCATTATCAACAGCACACCAGTGAGCTCCAGAAAGACAAAGCTATGGCTGCAGTGATACTGGAGAGTATCTTTCTGAAGCGATCCCAGCAGAAAAAGAAAACATCACCTTTAAATTTCAAGAAGCGTCTCTTTCTCTTGACCGTGCACAAACTTTCCTACTATGAGTATGATTTTGAACGTGGGGTAAGTTTCTTTTCTGTGAAACCTGAGTATCAATGATTTGGCCTTAGATATTCCTTGGGGTGGAGGTAGAGGTTTTTTTTTGACTCAGCTAAATTTTTCCTAGCCTAGAATTAGCTACAGCCATGCAGGAGCAAAATTCAAAGGTGTTAAGAAGTTGTGGGGTGGAAATCTTACCATGGGATCTTGCCATTGGTGAGCATCAATTAAATGATTGTTAAGAATGAAACCCAAGGGGAAAAAGTGGGACAACTGTAATAGAAAAACAATTTAAAAAACGATGAAAAACAAAACAACAACAACAAAAAGAATGAAATCCAAGACTTGAAAACTGCTTTCTTATTTTTTATAATGAAGACACACAGTCATTCACTCTTCCATAGTATTTGCCCTCCATCTGGTAGTAAAAAAAAAAAAGGTCAGATTAATAGATTTGAAAGTTTTTTTTTTTTTTTTTTCAAAATGACAGGTCTTGATAATAGAGTATGGGTGACACCTCTTTATGTTGAATGATGAGATAAGAAAATCTAATCATCTGGTTTCTTTTTTATTTATTTATTTTATTTTTAGAGAGAGGGGAAAAGAGAAAGAGAGGGAGAAAAACATCAGTGTGTGGTTGCCTCTCACTCGCGTCCCCAACTGGACACCTGACGGCACAACCTAGTCATGTGCCCTGACTGGGAATTGAACCAGCGACACTTGGCTCGCAGGCCGATGCTCAATCCACTGAGCCACAGCAGCCAGAGCCATCCGGTTTCTTAATAACTCTTAATCTTTCTCCATTTTCTTCCTCATTCTCTTTCTCAGAGAAGAGGCAGTAAGAAGGGTTCAATAGATGTTGAGAAGATCACCTGCGTTGAAACAGTGGTTCCTGAAAAAAATCCTCCCCCTGAAAGACAGATTCCGGTAAGAAGAGACTTTTGACAGAGCAGGATGGTGGTGGAGGAGTGGTTAAGAAACTTGGAACACTTCAATTCTCTGTAAATGCACTGGTGATCCTGTACAATGCAGAACACCAAAAAAAAAAGCTTCCCTATAAAATTATTCACTCTGCCGTGTATTGATTATATGGAGTCTCAGCATCTTTTCCCCAGATGTAGAACAACTAACTTATCCTGGAAAATTTGTAACACAGATTTCAAGATGGCATCATATCAAGTCTTCAAACTGATCAGAGATGGTTGGTTTTACTTCCTCAGTTACTAAGATCAGATTTACAAGCTTAAGATAGTCTGAAAGCTAGAATCCTAAAGGCTCTGAATCGTGAGATTTTTAAAAATAGCTTATTTATTTTCCTCTCATTTCCCAAACCCTCTCCTGGACATACCTCCTACTGAGTTAATTTTTAAAATAGCATTTATTTTTGTCTGGATTACAAGAGTAATGAATATTTATTACAGAAACTCAAAAATATTTAAAGAGCACAGAAATAAGATAAAATCATGCATAATTTCACCAACCAGATAAAACAACTATTAATATGTTGATGTGTGTTTTTCTCCACTAGCAATACATACACCCACACTAATATATGTTATATATTTAACACATAGAGTTATACCACACATCTTGTTTTGCAACCTACATTTTAAATTTAACAATATATGAAAAAATTTCCTCATGACAATAGATACTCTTTAATATAATGAGTTTCATAACTTCATACTATTCCTTATCATGGATATACTGTATTGTAATTTGTTTAACCAATCCCCTATTACTGCACATTTAAGTTGTTTCCAATTACTTGATATTTAAACTATGTTGGAGGAACATCCTTGCACACATCTTTTCCTTATAATAACTTCCTAGAAGTAAAATGTTGTCTTCTCTTTATAAAATCTGTGTACTTTGGGTTTTTAAAAAAGATTTTATTTATTTATTTTTAGAGAGAAGGGAGGGAGAGACTCATCAATGTGTGGTTGCCTCTCACATGCCTCTGACTGGGGACCTGGTTTGCAACCCAGGAATGTGCCCTCGCTGGCAATTGAACCAACAACCCTTTGGTTTACAGGCCAGTGCTCAATCCACTGAGCTACACCAGCCAGGGTGCTCTTTGGGTTTTTTAATCTGTTTTTATTGTTTTGTTTTCTAGAAGTAGAATTTGAATTTCATACACTCTTACAAACAATGTATGAGAACATCTATTTCCCCACATTTGTTTCAATACCAGATATTTTAAATGTTTGTTAATTTGGCAGCCAAGAAAAATGGTATTTCACTGCTGCCTTATTTTGCAATTTTTTGTTACTCATAAGGTTGAACAATTATACATCTACAGTTCACTTATATTTTTCATTTGTGAATTATCTGTTAATTTTTGCTTACTTACTACTAAAATATCTTATTCTTAATACTTTCTTAGAGATTTTGATATATTAAGCATATTAATCATTTAACTGTAATATATGTTGAAATTATTTTTCCTGATTTTCATTTATCTGTATATTTTGTTTATGGTGTTTTTATGATACTGGGTTTTAAAGTCTATGTCATCAAATTAGTTCACAGTTTTCTTAATTGTTCTAACTTTTATCCTTATTAGAAAGGTCTTGCTTCTCACAATATTATATAGTCAGTTGTTTTATCCTCAGTTATTCATAGTTCTTTTTTTTATATCAGGCTCTTGAAAATATCTAGAATTTACTTTAGTGTAGAGTGTGAAATAGCTACCTAACTCTTCCCCTTACTGCTAATATTAGTAGTTAAATGTCCCAGTCCCATTTATTGAGTAAACTTCCTTTCTTCAATGATTTGAAATGCCTGAGGTTTTTTTATTTCTTGTTTTTTAATGACTATATGCTGGATCCTATGAATATATGTCCTTAGTGGGTTATAGGAAGCAGTCACTAATAATCTGCATTGTCTGTGCAAGAGAGCCTTCTGGAGCTACTGCAAAGAACTCATGGTACCAAAGAAAATCCAGGAAAGAACAATGCATGAACCAATAATCATGGTTCTTCTTTCATTGCAGAGAAGGGGTGAAGAGTCTGGTGAAATGGAGCAGATCTCAATCATTGAGAGGTTCCCTTACCCTTTCCAGGTGAGGTATTTTTTCTCACCAGCTCTCAAAGGGACCTGTAATGTAACCATTAAGGGGTTGGGTGTGGGGCAAAAAGAAGGCTACTAATTCCCAGGAAACAAGAGTTGAGGTGGACAAAGAGACTGGATTGAGAAATGAGACTGGCATGATCTAAGAATGTTTAATTTTTTATTTTCCAAATCTAACATAGTTTCTTTTAGTCTCTACACCTCAAAGAGAATGCATAATGGCATTAATTTTGTTATAGTGTATTTTGTATATGATAAGTGCATTGAGAAAGATGCTCTGTTTGTCGAGTGAGCATTTCACTTCCTTCTGGTTCTATCTGTCTAATGGTGGTCATGTGGGTTGAAAAGTCAGACAAGGGGAGGGGAAGAGTATTAGGAAGTTTGATTTGGGGAAGGCTTTTTGGACTTATACATAAACATAAATTTTATTCTAATCTCATAAACATATATTTGGTAGATGCATTGTAAGCCATAAAGAAGAACAAGAGATTCAATCTTCAGTTTGGCTTGCTTAAGTCCGGAGAACTTTGTAGGCTACTTGTCGTGAATATAGCAGCCTCTGTAACAGTGAAAGCCAGAAAAGGAAGTGGAAAGTCTCAGGGGAGGGGGCTTTCTGTCATGGATTTGTGAGCACAGCGAGACTAACAGGAAAAAAAAATGTAAAAGGATCTTATTCATATCCTTAACTGTATCAAAGTTTACAAAACCTGTGAAGGAGAGGTGTTTTAGACATAGTTTTGCTACCATTGTGTTTCAACAAGATGACATTGTTTGGCTGGGCTAGGGGAAAAGGCTAAGCAGCAGATAATTCAAAATTAATTTACATTTGACTTTAGGATTCACTACATGAGGTCTATTAAGTCTCTGAAACATCTAACATGTTTTATACACCTCTACAACACCTAACACAGTGCCTTGTACTTGTGAGGCGTTCAGAAAATATTGACGGTTTAATTTGATGATAGTGCTTAATATATACTTTACTTTTTTTAAAAAAGATTTTTTTTTAAATTTTGTAGAGAGGGGGGAAGGCAGGGAGAAAAAGAGGGAGAGAAACATCAATGTATGGTTGCCTCTCACAGCGCCCCCCCCCCCCCCACAACTGGGGACCTGGCCTGCAACCCAGGCATTTGCCCTTACCGGAGATCAAACCAGTGACCCTTTGGTTCCCAGGCCAGCATTCAATCCACTGAGCCACACCAGCCAGGGATGCTTTTTTCTTTTTGAAGTAGATTTGTAGTTCCAGGTTTGTTTTACAGTGGCTAATATCGGCAAGGCGAAGCCACTAGTCAGTGAGGGGAAAATTAGCCACGAGTTAAAATTTGGCTCTATATTATCTAAGTGGATAATCCATATATACTAACCAAGACTTAAATTATGTAAATCAGTCGGCACCATTTTGGAGACTTGGTCTCGGCCCGACCGCTGGCAATAAAACCCCTCATGCTTGCTCTAAAAAAAAAAAAAAAAAAGGAAAAAGAAAAAGAAAAAAAATTATGTAAATTGTTACTTTAATTCTCTTCTATACAAACTCAAAGTTTAATAGGATCATAAAATACCTTTTGTTGGATAAACAAAAATCCACCACAGGCTGAGGGAAACATTATGAACTAAGTCTAGACACAAAATGAAACATAAGTCAAGAGAATCTAGTATTCAGTAAGCTAAAACCTAAACCCTACATCCCTGGATAGGAATTGCTTAGGAATTCTGCAGTTTACATGATCCTGGCCCAATTGCTGACTGAAGATCCTGCTTTCTTTGTTTTCCTCTGTGAATATATAAAGTTGTAGCTGAAGATTAGTTATTTCAAGGTCTTTCTTCTTTTATTCTGAATCTTAACTGCTAAAATCTGTGTGTCCATTGCCTCAGGTTGTATATGATGAAGGGCCTCTCTATGTGTTCTCCCCAACAGAAGAACTGAGGAAGCGTTGGCTTCACCAGCTCAAAAATGGTGAGAATTATTTGGGAAAAAAAATAAGTTTTCAAAGAAGAAAGAAGGAAAGATGCAGGAAGGAAAGGAAAGACAGGTGGAGGAGAAGAGGGAGGGGGGTGAGAGAGAGAGAAGAGAATAAAAGAGAAGAGAGAGGTGAAGGTGAAAGGGAGATAGGAAAGAAGAATAGGGAAGTGAAAGAAAGAGAGAGAGAGAGAATGAACCAACCACAGTCATGGAAATGTGGAACAGATTGACAGCAACCAAAGGGGATGGGGGTGGGGGGTACTGGTGGAAAGAAAAGGAAAGGGCTAGTCAAAGAACATGTATGAATGATCCATGGACATGGACAACTGTGGAAATTAACTGTGGGGGGGGATGGACAGAGGAGGGCAAAGAGGGAAAAATTGGAACAACTGTAATAGAGTAACAAATAAAAAGTGATAGGAAGGAAGGGAGAAAAAGGGGAGAGAGGGAGGGAGAGAAAGTAGGGAGGGAGAGAAAGAGGGAAAGATTTTTCCAGCATTAGTGATGAAATTGAGTTTAATATTCCATCATACAAATAAAAGACAACACACCAAGTTAAGAATTTCAACCCAATTGCACCACTATCTTTGTAGTGCAATGTTGTACTTGTAGGTATTTCCATTTCTCTATTTATAAATATGTCCCATTCTTTATACTGATTACAAGGGTGGTGTGGTGTGGCATTCATAGTTATTGCAATATTTTGAATCCTAAGTATGCAATACCTAGTTCCTTCTCTAAAAAGTTGATGATTATGGGAGTGCTTGAAGTCAGAGTAGAAAACCTGGCTCCAAGCCCTCTTCTACCACTAATAATCAAAGTGATCCCTGGCAAGTAGAACAACAAGCTTCTTTGAGGCTTGCTTTCTTCTTCTGACCCTTATCCTAAGGGTCAAATTATGTAATATATATGAAAGCACGTGAAAAACTAAAGCACTGTGTAAATCTTCATTGTGGATATTTTCCAATGAATTTTTTCATATTCCTAGCTTTATGAGGATCTAAACTTGAACAAAGTTTCAGCATTTCATATAAGCCATTCAGTGTGCTCAGATAAACTTGACTGTAAATGCTTATAGCACAGGATGCATGCACACATATTTGTGTGTATATATAGCCACATGTCAAGTGACTGAGAGATTAACTGGTTGACTTGACATCAGGAAAGGCTGCCTAGAGAAACAGGAAGGATGGCAGACTGATAACGGCATGGTTGGGTTATTGCATGACAGCCCTTTGTCTTAATAACATTTAGATTCTGATACTCAGTAGCTGGCTACCTCAGCTTTGTCTACTCCCTTGAATGCAGGTCAATTGTTTGAAATAAAAATTACCAAATTTTTCAAGCTGAAAGAGGAGTAAAAGAAGGGTCATTTATTGAACTCCTGCTATGTTCCAGACACAGAGCTAAATACCTTATATTTATATTCTCATTTAGTTCTTATAGCAACCTTGGGAAAAACAGCAACAACAATAACTATGCTTAATGAACACTTACTATGTACCAGGCTCTGGACCAAGTACTTCAAATTTACTATCTCATTAAATCCTCACAACAAGCTTATGAAATTGTATTATTCATCTATTTACAGAGAATGGACTGAGGTTCAAAGAGGTTAAGTAACTTGCTCAAGGGCACACAGCTAGTGAGTGGGGAAGCCTGGATTCTTACCACATCCCTAGGACTGTATGACTCCAGAGACTAGACTCATAAAATAGTTTTATGCTCTAGCCCAGAAATTGCACCTGTAGTTGGGTGCAAGACACAGTCATGTGCTGCATGAGGACATTTTGGTCGACAATAGACTGCAAATACAACAGTGATTGTGCAAGATTATAATGAAGCTGAAGAATTCCTATCATCTGGTAACATCACATTGTAATGTTATTGTTCACGTATTTTTGGTGATGCTGGTGTAAACAAGCCTACTGAGCTACCACTCATATAAAAGTATAACAATATGATTATGTACAGTATGTAATACTTGATAATAATAAATGACAATGTTACTGGTTTATATATTTAATACTTTTAGTGTTATTTTAGAGTATACTTTTTTTATTTATAAAAAGTGTTTGCTGTAAAATTGTATGCCATTTTTACACCAGCAGCAGCCTCATACATCCTGCAGTTACCAGATCTCTTGATTACTTCAGTTTCTCTTGTGCTTGATTTAATCTTGTGTAACTTTGTACAGTAACATTCTATACAGGCTTGTAGCCTATGAGCAACAGGCTATACCATAAGCCTAGGTGTGTAGTAGGCTATATCATTTAGGTTTCTGTAAGTACACTATCATGTTCACAAAATGATGGAATTGCCTAATGACACATTTCTCAGAACTTATCCCCATCATTAAGAGGCACATGATTGTATTCTAGAGTAAGGCTATGCTGAGTATTACAAATAGGTAATATCTTGCACTACACAGTTTAGTTCTTAGCCTGTTTTGAGATAATAAGCCTGCCTTAGTCCTGGGGATACAAAGCAAACAAATGCTTCAGTAGTGCTTATTATGATACAGGAGCCTCTAAGTTCTTTACATGTATTAACTCATTTCTTCTTCATATTAACCATATGAGGCACTTATTTTTATCACCCTTACTTATAGATGAGAAAACTGAAGTACAAAGATATTAAGTATCTTGCCCAAAGGTACTTGGCTAGTAAGTAGCAGGGTCAGGTTCTGAATAAACAGGCTATTTCCAAGCCAAGAAAATATTTATAGGGGCTGAGATAGGAGCTCCAGAGGACATATATATTTGTATTTCTTTGTTTCTCTCCACAGTGCCTTGCACACAGAAAGAGACGAATAAATAGTTGTGTTAATCGATTTTCTGTAGGAGTACACAACCACCACTAAAAAATGCTCCACTTTGATGAACAGTTAAGATTTAGTTTGGAAACAGGGGAAGGTGGATATACCAGCTGAGGGAGAAACAAAAGAGGAAAAATTGACATGTACAAGTTAGTAACTCCAGTTCAAATACTGATTTTAAAACCAGTTGTAGGTTAGCCCAACAGATATTTATCGAGTGCCTACTATATTCAAGGTATGAGTAATAACCAAGGATAAGAATAACCAATTGTAAACTTGGTTTATTGACACAGATGTTAACCTTACTATGTTGATTATGCACTTCTATTATAGTACATTAGGTAAGTAAAATTACAGTAAAAATAAAGCCAAGCCAAACAAACAGAAAACACAACCACTTCAGTTGGGTCATTAATGTGGATAGGTACAATTTTGCCTTCTCTTCCCTTACATTTTACTGAAGGCATTTTGTTAGTTTGTTTTTTCCATTTGTTCCAAACCTGGGTGTATGTCTTGTTGAACCTGCTTGGGCTGACTACCTAAGCCAAAAAGTAGGTGCCTTGCAACAAAGACTATAGTTTGTGGGAGATTTAGGTGCAAGTTCTAACAACCCCAGGACAGACTTAGGCGCTAGCAATGCCAATAGTGAGATAGTCTAGGAGCCATAAACTCCCACTCCAGTGGTTATCCCACTTTAGGGTAAAATGCACCAATTAAAAGTCACTAACATGAGAAGGGGACTTCATCAAAATCTTGGCTGTCTCTGTTGTGAAGAGGCATGTGGGACCCTTCTTAGGTGTTGGATCTGAGTGATGGTTAAACGGATATAGACAAATATGGTTAGCTGTACACCTTAGATCTGTGTAATTTATTATATGTAAGTTATACCTCAATTTAAAAAGTAGAGCTTCAGATACCTCATATCCATCTGCTATCTTCTTTTTCAGTGGCACTTTCCATGCAAAGGTTGTATGCCTAAGGACTTAGCCTTGGGCTCTCTTCTTCCATTTCCTTGAACATGGCAGTGGACACTTCTGTGTTACAGCACCACAGATATTTAGCTATATTCACGCTAGAATCTTTGTTTACTCAAGCTCAGTAGAGCCTATCATAATTGCAACTTTAAATATAAGCAAATTATGTGACCTCACCAAAAATGAATAAAAGAGTGGCCTTGGCAAAACTCCAAAAACCAGTATAGGGGGAAATCATTTATTCATTCCTGAAACAGAATTTTAGACATTGTCCTGATAAATATGGCTATGACACACCAACACATCAAATACTTAAAGAATGTGCACCAACCATTAGTGCTTCTCGGACAGGGCTGGCCCTATGAACTGGTTAAGTAAACAGTCTCTCCTAACCTTCCCATTTGAACACTGTCTTATCTCAGTTTTTCATAACAAAATACCATAGACCAGGTGGCTTAAACAACAAACATTTATTTCTCACAGTTCTAGAAGCTGGGGTGCCCAAAGTCAAGGTGCCTCTAGTGAGAATGCTGGCCTGGCTTGCAGACTGGTGACTTTCTCACTGTTTTCACATAACACAGAGACAAAGAGACACTCTCTCTTGAGTTTCTTCTTAGAAGGGCATTAACCCTATCATGATAACTACACTCTCACAACCTAATTTCCCCCCAAAGGCCTCATCTCCCAATACCATTACATTTGGAGGCCTCGTAATATGAATTTTGAGGGGACACAAACATTCAGTCCATAACAGATACTCTGCTTTTGCAATTCTCTCCTAAGTAGCTGGAAATTCCAGCTCTGGATTAGCTAACAAAAAAAGGGCCATCATCTTAGAGTGACCTCTTAAAAAGCAGGCATTATTTGGTAATGTAGGGTGGGTTTTTTTTTTTTTTAAGATTTTATTTATTTATTTAGAGGGAAAGGGAGGGAGAAAGAATGGGAAACATCGATGTGTGGTTGCCTCTCGCATGCCCCAAACTGGGGACCTGACCCACAACCCAGGCATGTGCCCTGACTGGGAATCGAACCAGAGATGCTTTGGTTCACAGGCCGGAACTCAATCCACTGAGCCACACCCGCCAAAGCAGGGTAGGTTCTTAATGTGTGTGCTGGAGGTGTGGAGGGCACGAAGCCTTATGTCCCCTCATTAGCATATTAGCATAGCTTAGTATCTACTGGTGTCCAGACCTGCACCCAAATGCCTTTAAATCCCTGGGTGAAAGATAGTGTCATGCGGGGAGAGGGTGGAGATGATAAGAGCAATCAGTTCTTGCTGAGAGGAGTATATGGAATGTTGTTTAGAATTGCCAGTAGCAGGTAATAATAGAAGTCAGACAGATGTTTGGTTGGTTTTACTAATTATTTTAAAATTCTCTATGAATGATGTGGCCCCTTACAGCCTGCACCCCATCTGAATAGCTCCCACCACCATGCAATGGTGAAGTGGCATGCTGAAAAGTGAAGAGTAAGGATGGGCAAGGTAGAGTAGTTAGGAATCTTCAAATCCATGTTTAGAAAAACATCAGGATAGCACTTCATTTTATTTTATTTATTGATGAGAGAGAGAAAATGAGAGAGAAAAACATCGATTTGTTTTCCCACTTATTTATGTATTTATCAGTTGATTCTTTTTTTCTTTTCTTTTCTTTTTTTTTACCTTTGGAAAAATTTTATTTAGCTTATTGGCTTTCTCTGAATAGGTATTTCTTTTCTCCTCTCCCTAATACACAGAGACTTAGAACCTCTCCCTGCCCAGTCTCCATCCTTTTAGCTCTGCTTCCTGCCTTCAAGGAGCACACAGGGTTGCAGTGCTGAGGCCAGGTTTTACCTTCTCTCATAATCCTGAGAGGAAGAAAGATATTGCAAAAACTCTTGCTTGTGCTCTCTTTTCTATTTTTTCTCCTTTTCCTATTGTTTAAATTTTTTTATTGTTGTTCTATTACAGTCATCCCTCAGTTGATTCTTGTATGTGCCCTGATGGGGGTTCAATGATCTGCCCCCATAAGGCATTATCAGGATGACACTCTAACCGACTGAGCTACCCAGCCAGGGCAGCAATTTTTTTTAAGACAGCACTTTTATTCCTTTACACCTGGCCACCAGAAGCTTCTAGGGCTCCTCCAAAGCCTTACATGAGTGGAATATGACTAACAAGCTCTTAAGGACTGGAGTTGGTCTCTACAGAGAAAGGTTTGGTTTTGTTATCTTTTTTTAAATGTTATGCAGGGATTCTTATCAGTAAAGGCTGAAATGTGTATGTCCTCAAATGGATATATTCTTAGACCAGCCCAGTTCTGCCCAAATGCTAGTTATTGTCAATCACTTCAGTTGTCTTTGCTTCTCTATTATCTCTCATGATTCCAGGATGGCTTGCTTAATTGACTTCATGTTAAGCTTATTGAGATGCCACAGTATTACACTGTATTCAAGGTATGAATAATGACCAAACTCTAATATCAGTTCCTCTTATCCACCGACTACTCTATTTTTTGCAAAGTATTTTGGCTTCTGGGAGATCTTTTGAGTCTCACAACCCCTGGAAGGGAATGGAGCTGCTGAGTTTATCTCCCACAATGAGCTCGACCCACAATGGTGGCCCTAGGAAGATTAAAACCATGTTTATTCTAAACAGAATCTAGAGGCAGAATTACCTTCATTTGCCCCTAAGTTCATTCTATTGACTAGTATATAAACACAGAAAGCCTGATGCAGAAGTTTGTACTAAGTCAAATATCTCTAAAAGATCACTCAGGGAGCTGGGTCATCGTTATATTGAAAGCTGGAGTGAGAGTTTGGCTTGGACAAATTGTGTCCCTTTCTGGAAAAGAACACACAATCAACAGTTGCTTTGCAAGAAGACTGAAATGGCTACATGGGAAAATATAGATAACATATTTTTGTTCTTGGGCTCTGGGGACATCAGATACTCTTATCACATCGGTCAGGAGATAGACATCCTGACTGACCACTGAAGAGAACTTCACAGAAAATCTCCAGGGCCAGGCAAGGGAGCCAACTGACCCTGTTGTCTGCTTCCCTTCAGGTGGCTGATGAAGGGGCAGTTGTTTGAAGCTCACCACTAAGCTTAGTCAAAGAGGGAAAAATGCAAATGGTAGATTCTCCTGCGTGTAAGATGTGATCTCTCTCTCTTTTCTCTTATCTCTTGTTACAGTAATCCGGTATAACAGTGACCTGGTACAGAAATACCACCCTTGCTTCTGGATTGACGGGCAGTACCTCTGCTGCTCTCAGACAGCCAAAAATGCTATGGGCTGCCAGATTTTGGAGAACAGGAATGGAAGTAAGAGATCTAATCAATATCATTTATCCCTCCTTTGACTCTATCACTCACTCTCTCAAGGGTCTATAAAACCCAAGTTCGTGTATTTTGGCCATTGCAAAGAGGAAATGGAGGGGGCAGCTGAAATCCAGTTGGTACTCTGTTCTTCAAGCTGTGCAACCTGCCATGGGGCTGTACCCAGCCAGACTTTTCCTATCTTGCCTAAAGGCACTGAGAGCAAAGTCCCAGACCAAACCTTTCTCCAGGCCTTTTTCTGAGATGTGTTCTGTATCATCACTGGCATCTTATTTTGCAGGCTTGAAACCTGGGAGTTCTCACCGGAAGACAAAAAAGCCTCTTCCTCCCACACCTGAGGAGGACCAGGTATAAAGGGGAATTGGGGCTGCTACTGCTCAAATAGAAAATTGTAGTCACCTTGGAAAACACACTGAAGTATTGGAATTTCTCTGAGACTTGGTGCTGTTAACTGATAGTCTTTCTGAAACAAGGAATTTGTCCTTCTAATTAGGACTTCCACATCAGTAGAAAGATAGAGGGCTATATGGAAGCCCTTGGCAATCATTTAATCCAATCACCTGTTTAAAACCAAAGTCCTATTTTTTTTAATGAAAAATATTTTCAAACAAAGTTGAAAAAATAGTGAACACCCATATACACAATAACTTCATCCTACCACTAATATATTACCTCAATCTTGCTTTTTTTTTTTTTGTTACTTTTTGAGGTCTAGAAAGCCCTTCATATATAGGCAGACCTTGGAGATATTGTGGGTTTGGTTCCAGACCACCAAAATAAAGTGAGTCATAATTTTTGGCTAGCGGAGGGTCTTGCCTTCAATTTGTAAAAAATGGAACATCTGTGAAGCACAATAAAGCAGGGTAGAAATTATTATGCTTATTTTACAAACCAAGAAACTGAGATTTAAAGCCATTTAGTAGACACATGTGCCAGTTTAACGCCAGTTTTCCTGACTGTGTTTGTCTCTGGATGCTTTAAAAATATTGATGTCTGGTTCTGGCCAGTATGGCTCAGTTGATTGGAGTGCCCTCCCGTACACTGAAAGGCTGTGGGTTTGATTCCCAGTCAGGGCACATACATAGGTTGCAGGTTTGGTCCCTGGTTGGGTGCATACAGTCCCTGGTTCGGTGCATACAGTCCCTCGTCCAGGTGCATACAGGAGCAACCAATCAATGCTTTTCTCTCACATCAATGTTTCTCTCTCACCCTTCCTCTCTCTCTAAAACAATGAAAAAATGTCCTCTGGCAAGGGTAAAAAAAAATTCTGATGTCTGGGTTCCATCCCCAGACATTTTAATGTAATTGGTCTGGGAAACTGTCTGGGTGTCAGGATTGTTCAACAAATGTTCCCTACATGATTTTGATGTGCACTCCAGGCTAACTCCTGCATAAGTGCTTAAAATGGATGCTGAATAAATATTTTTATTATGCTTGGTTTGGGTTATCATGGTGTCTCTAGTAAGCCAGAGAGTTGGGAGAGAAGAGAGTACTTGATGTCTAGCCAAACCACCCCACTTTTTTCTCCTACCTACACAGATCCTGAAAAAGCCACTGCCTCCTGAGCCAACAGCAGCACCAGCCTCTACAAGTGAACTGAAAAAGGTTGTAGCCCTTTATGATTACATGCCAATTAATGCAAATGATCTACAGCTGCAGAAAGGTGATGAATATTTTATTCTGGAGGAGAGTAACTTACCCTGGTGGCGAGCACGGGATAAAAATGGGTGAGTTCATGCCAGCCATTTCCTGAGCCATGTGACCATCCACTCCACACACATACAAGGTCTTGCAGTGAAATTTCCGTACTTGGTACCCTAATCAAAAATTGTTCTTCCCACACCATGGTGAATAGGGTGTCTCTCCAAGTGCTTCCCAGAGTGCAGCTGTACATATGTCCACCTCTCTGAGCCTGTAGGGTCTGGTCCACATGTTGTAATGGATAAATAACCGATGCCATGTGCGCAGAAGCCACACATTTCACTAGCCTAGCCATGCATCTGCAACACGATCTTCTTTAGGGGAGGGGCATGGTTTATATACCACCATTTGAAATTGGTTCTGAGCTCAGGGATATGAGCATATGAATCCGTCTCTCCCCCGGGATGGGGAGTGCTGCATGATCTACTACAGTGTTTCCTCTACAGGCAGGAAGGCTACATCCCTAGTAACTATGTCACTGAAGCAGAAGACTCCATAGAAATGTATGAGTGAGTATGCTTAGGTTTCCAGTGCACAACCTTCCAGAATAAATAAAATATAATATATACTTTTTTGTAGTTCCAACAAAATTTTGATTTCAAGATACTTATCAAAATCACTGTCAATTAAGTCAAATTATGCCATCACCTCAAGTTAGCACCCATGTCTTACCCTCACCCCAAAAGCCCTCTGCTTATGAAACCTAGAGGAATCACCACACCCTCGAAATCCAGAAGAACCACACTCAAAGAAAGAGTTGACAGCCTTATAGGAAACATTTTGAAAGACCGAAAATGTCAAACTTCTACCATTGTCCTTTCTCCTTAATCATAGAAGTGGATTTTCCTTAAGTGCCCTGTTCCTGATCCCTTCCCTGAAACTCTTTGCCACCTACCTTTGCCCTATGCTCCCCACTTCCATGAAATGTCAGCACTAACTGGGCTTTGAGAAAGGGATGCAGTGTGCTTTGCACATGGTAGGCACTCAATAAATAGGGGTTGAGTGAATTGCCTGAATCACTAGGATAGACAAACCTTAGAGGGCACTCTAATCTTGCAATCAGTTACGCTATGGCCTAGGAGCTACTCAAGCACGCTCCCTTTACAGGTGGTATTCCAAACACATGACTCGGAGTCAAGCTGAAGAACTGCTAAAGCAAGAGGTAAGTGTGCAACCACAAGCAAATGACATTCTTCTTGCACAAAAAATGAGGATCCTGAATTGAGAACTTTCTGCTGTCCACTACTTCCAGGCAAGACAGTGTCAAGGCCATCATTTTATGATGCCTTAATTACACTTTTTGGTATCAAAAGCAATGAGGCTGCAGCTGAATCATGGAAGTTGTCAGTGAAATCAGGGGTTGTTCTATTTTTCCCCAGGTTCGGGCAGGTGGGATGCAGGTGTGAACACCACTTCCTCCTTACAGTCAACTTCTTTTTTGTTGTTTCAGGGGAAGGAAGGAGGTTTCATTGTCAGAGACTCCAGCAAAGCTGGAAAATATACTGTGTCGGTATATGCTAAATCTACAGGGTGAGTGCTACTGTTCCAAGGCCCTGGGGACAAAAGACAGGGGCGCCCACCCAACAGCTTGTTAATGGTGTGCCCCTCCTACATCCTGTTTCTTAAACTCAAAACTCATCTCACTTCACTTCTTGGGTTCTGGGTGACCATTTCTCCCAAGTTGCTGACTTAAAATCCACTTCTTCAGGGACCCTCAAGGGGTGATACGCCATTATGTTGTGTGTTCCACACCTCAGAGCCAGTATTACCTGGCTGAGAAGCATCTTTTCAGCACCATCCCTGAGCTCATTAACTACCATCAGCATAACTCTGCAGGTGAGTATCAGGACCACCAAAGAAGGGTGTGACAAGCACTAGGAGAAGCAAGTCAGAACAAAGTGATGAGGGGAAGAATAAGCCTCATAGGGTAGTCAGTGCAAATTAGCTGTCAAAGCCAATCCCTATGATGCTTGGAGGAAGTCAGATAAAGAAGTTATACCCATAGGGACTGATTTCTCACTTAGAGATTTATGCTCAGTGCTGAGGAAAGACATAGAGGAGAGTAGTGATTAATGAAGCACCAAGTATTCATTGAGTTACTACTGTGTACTTAGCAATTTCCTTAGTACTATAGGAGAATGCAGGAAAATTATTAAGCAGGTCTTTGTCCTCAAGTAATATAAGATTAGAAAACACCAGAAAACATTTTGTAAGTACAGTAAGTCCTCACTTAATGTCACTGATTGATTCTGCAACTTTAAGCAAAACAATGTATAACAAAACCAATTTTACCATAGGCTAATTGATACAAACAAGTGTTAAGTTCTTATGGCAGCACATCAACACTGTAATGGAATGACACTATTTGCAGACCTGCAGTAGGATAGACATCCTAAAAACTGGAATGTTGGTAAGGGAAAAGCTGAATGGAGAAGGTAGAATGTGAGTTAAACCTGGGTTAGGAGGTGGGGATACATTTAGTTGGAGAGTGTATTTCAATTAGTATTTTCTCTTTTTCTGTTCCTAAAAATTAGTTTGAGAGGAGAAACTTCCAGAAAAATTTAAGTTTGTGAAGATCTTCTGGGATTCAAAATGTACTAGAAAGATGATCAGAAGTGTGAGGTTTTAAGTGAGGGTGTGTGAGGTATCCCACTCCCTGTGCTGCATCAGGAACATGACCCCTCTGTTTGTTTCAGGACTCATATCTAGGCTCAAATATCCAGTGTCTCAACAAAACAAGAATGCACCTTCTACTGCAGGCCTGGGCTATGGTAACTGCTTATTTCTCTAGGGCAGGGTGGACTGTCCAGCTGCAAGGACTGCCTTTGGCAGACCCAATTAGACCTTGCCTCATGCATGTCCTTGCAACACACTGCTCTGCATCAGCTGTCTCAAGGAAAGTTAAGACAGAGCCAAACAAAAGTTAGTTAATGATTTTATCCCTCTGTTGGCTCCTACTGGGCATGTAAAAACATAAACTCATAAAAGGATTATGTTTTTAATTGTGGTTTACAAAAACATAATCATAAAGCATTTTAAGAGGTAGCCTTTATGGCTGACTTGCACCAAAAATTCCCAGATTCTTCCAACCAGTAATCCCTTGTCCCTGAGATTTACCTGAGCAAAAATGATTAGTACTCCTAAGAAATTTCCCTTTTACTGCTTCCCTATTTCTACCCTCAGTAGGGATTATTATCTACTGTAGGAGTTATACATACATTACTCTCAAAGAGTCACACTAAGACTTTGTTGTTATAGGATCATGGGAAATTGATCCAAAGGACCTGACCTTCTTGAAGGAGCTGGGGACTGGACAATTTGGGGTAGTGAAGTATGGGAAATGGAGAGGCCAGTGTGATGTGGCCATCAAGATGATCAAAGAAGGCTCCATGTCTGAGGATGAGTTCATTGAAGAAGCCAAAGTGATGATGTGAGTTATAGCCCAAAGTCAACTCTCAATCCAGTTGCTAGACAATCCACTGTGATATAACGTGACTCTTAGTGAAGGAGATTTGGGACCAGGGCCTGAGGTCAACCTTTGATTGGTGGGAGTCTTGAGTTCTAAGGCAATCATTTATCTGCCTTAGATATTGGTTGAAATTAGTGTTGATCATGGGGGCTTACCATCTCAGTAGCATTTCAGAGTGGTTGTGGAAAATGAGACTTTCCGGAGGAAGACTGATTCTGATTTAGCCTTAGTGTTCATTCAGCCCTTGATTTGTTTCCTGTTCTGATGGTCCCCAAGTCCCTGCTCACTCTCACATATTAGGCACTGTTGGAATTTAAGATGGAAGAAGGAACATCAACTTGCTATTGTGGTCCCTTATCCGACACTCTAATCCAAGGCCAAGCTCTTTCTACCTCAGCCCTTTTCTGACTGGTATACAGAGCCAGAAGGGGGAAGACTGGTTCATTGCCTCTCCTGTAGGAATCTTTCCCATGAGAAGCTGGTACAGTTGTACGGCGTCTGCACCAAACAGCGCCCCATCTTCATCATCACTGAGTACATGGCCAATGGCTGCCTCCTGAACTACCTGAGGGAGATGCGCCACCGCTTCCAGACTCAGCAGCTGCTGGAGATGTGCAAGGATGTCTGCGAAGCCATGGAATACCTGGAGTCAAAGCAGTTCCTCCACAGAGACCTGGTGGGACCTCAGAAGTATTGGCCTGGGATCAAGGGCTGAGGCGGGGCAGGGAGGAGTAGCAGAGGAAGACATGTCATACCTAGATGAGGAGGGTTGCTGAAGCCATCATTTCAGTTTTATCTACAAAATTCTGAAAGTTAGGTGAGCCTCTGCTTCAGTGGTCAGCCAGTCAAGGATCTCCAGCCTTAACACCTCAAGTCCTGCCATGGTGGGAGCTAGAGCAGTCACTCACTTCCAGCCCCGCACCATGCCAAGGAAATGGTAGGGTCCTTCAAGGACAGAATGGCATCCCTGATTCCCAAAGGGGCTGCTCCTGGCACAGAGCCATTATTTGGTTACATCAGAGTCACAAACCAGGGCTTGTGAGTGCATGTTTGTTGTTTTTTAATGTTATATATTAGCAAATACTTAACAAGGAAACACTTCCTATTTTTAAAAAACTGAATTTCCAGCTTCTCTTGAAAGTATAGACCATCTTGTAGAACCAGGTCCACAATCTCACAGGCCATGCTAACAGTGGGCTGGAGCTGAGGAGCAGCTGCCTCCTTTATACAAGCTGCTTGCTCTGCAATTTCCTGCAATTTCCAGCCACCCCACTTCACTCTATCACTCTGCTTGCCTGGCCTCTGGAGGCATAAGCTTGTGCCCCTGCCTATTTCATCCATGCCAATGCTCAGAGGGTCCTGCTCACACTGGCAGAGAAGCAAAAATCAAAGCACTCTTGCTTTCTGTTCTCCCTTAGTTCTCTCAATGCAGTAAGGGGTGTTGTGGAATTGCCAAAGTGAATGAAATGATTCTGCATGTCCTCAGTGTTTTACTGATTACTACATATATCAGGTTGCTTTACATGTGGTGGAAATGTATCAATGTTTCTCAGTGTCAAATGACTCCTGTAAGGTGGACAGGTGTCTCTAGTAGAAGGAGATGAGGCTACCCTGGCTTCACTCCCCTGGTGGGCAGAAGCTTTATGCCTTTAACCTGTGTGCCAGGGATGGAGACTCACTGCTATCTGTTGCACTACAGGCAGCTCGAAACTGTTTGGTAAATGATCAAGGAGTTGTTAAAGTATCTGACTTCGGCCTGTCCAGGTAAGTGTGTCTTTTTCATCTTTCTGTCCAAAAGTAAAAATAGCACAGTACAAACTTGAGGTATTGTAGTT
Source organism: Furipterus horrens (assembly GCF_987537825.1). Lineage (NCBI taxonomy): Eukaryota > Metazoa > Chordata > Mammalia > Chiroptera > Furipteridae > Furipterus > Furipterus horrens. Next base: position 58,655,205 of record NW_028327187.1, read on the forward strand.
TTTGATCCTTTCCCTTCCTTTTGTCTCATTCTAGTCATTTCCAACATCTTTCTACACTTTTTCTTTCTCTGAAGGATGTCACATCTTTCATCTTTTTTATTTTGTTGTTTTAGTCCTTTCTCACCCTTTCTCCTTCCCTCTTTTTTTAAGCAAATTTTCCCAATGCCTATCTTGATCTCTTAATCCTGTTGCCTTTACTCCATCCCTCCAGATTTCCTAATCAGCCTAAATCTCCCTGGCAACTGCAGAGTAGAAAAGAAGAAGAAAAGAAAAAGGGGTAGAGAAGAGGGAATACCTATTAGATCTTATTTCACTTCACCTTTGCTGTAACCACATTGTCAATCTAGAAATCTAAATCAGATATAAGACCAGGAATATGTTAAAAAAATACCATTTGTAAAACACACTGGCTGGCCTGTAGGCATTGATTTGTGTAACTCTTGTGACTGCTCCAAGAAAACATAAGTAAATATCAAGCTCTCCAAATCCTAACAGTAATGAGTCCTGAATCCTTTGTAGGTATGTTCTGGATGATGAATACACAAGCTCAGTAGGCTCCAAATTTCCTGTCCGGTGGTCTCCACCAGAAGTCCTTATGTACAGCAAGTTCAGCAGCAAATCTGACATTTGGGCTTTTGGTGAGTGGATAAGATTATAAAGATCATACAGGTCAAAGGAAGAGGAAACAATAGGGAAACTGACACTTTGCAACTTGCACAGAGAGGTTGTTTGCTCTTGCTTTCATTCATCTGATCCTTAGGGAGTGCTTACTATGGCAGGCACCACATGATTTCCGGGGATAAAACCAGTAAACTTGACATTATCCCTGCCTTCTTAGAACTTACAATATATTACAATGAGGGGAACAAACAATTTACTCAGTATTTGACAGCTTCTGAAAGCTGATTATGTACCAGGGACTCTGCCAAACCCTAACACCACAAAGACAAATACGATGCTGTCTCTCTCCTGCAGGAACTAATAGTCCAGTGCAACTCTGATTAGCCTCCAGTGTGGTCAGTACTGCAGTGGAAGTTTGGACAAAACACAAAAATCATAGAAGGGCAGATTAGCTGAATCTACTCTTTGAGGTTGTTTTAGAAAGACTAGGATCCCTGATAACTGAAGACTGCAAACTGACTTACTATATATTTTTTTCATTTGCTAGGGGTTTTGATGTGGGAAATTTACTCTCTGGGCAAAATGCCATATGAAAGATTTACTAACAGTGAAACCGCTGAACACATTGCCCAAGGCCTACGTCTCTACAGGCCTCATCTAGCTTCTGAACGGATATATACCATCATGTACAGCTGCTGGCATGAGGTAGGTGTTTTATTGGGACCTCTTAAATTACTTCCTTGTACCTAGTTTCTCATTTAGCCAGCCAGACACCCAGTTGCCACTCTCCCTGGCTGCATGGAGCAGCAGGCACTTTAAGACCTTGGCCTGCACTATAATCCTTCTATGGCATAAGCTTTCCCAAGCCCACTCCAATTCTCACTAGAGGATTATTAGCAGGCTCCGATAACAACTCAGCTTTAGGCAGAGGGGGTGATGTGAGGCCATATCACCTAGTATACGCAGGCAGCCAAAGGCACTCAAACAAATGTATGAGCATTAAAAAAGAAAAGTCATTAAAATTTGTGTTCATTCTTTTGGGAGTCATTGGTCCTTTCTTCTACTTTACTGCCAACCCTTTCTGGCTGTGCCCCTAAGTGAGATTTTAAAAATAAAGGCCCTATGACATGAAAGGGAACAAAATTAGGTAGCGTTCTTTCTTACAAAATAGTGCATTATGGGGCATGTGGTATTTTGAAAATAAAGAGCCTGTCCCACTATTACTAAAATGCTTTGCTGCTCTTACCTTTGGTTCTTCTAGAGGTGCCTTCTCCACGTTTCAGTAGACCCTTAGTAACCTTAATTTGGTAACCTCAATTTCTAGTAAAAAATAAATGCTCAGCTTTTAGTTCTGTCCCAATAGAAACAAAGGAAGACAATATCCAACAAGCACATATGTGAATCTGGAGCCCTCTTGGTGGGGTAAAAAAATGGGGATATGGATCAGAGCATGGTATCTTTTCCTTCAAAAATGACTGGAGTCACAAGGAAAGTATAGAGAACCCCTTGGAGCTCTTTCCCTTCTCTCTCTGTGCCATGCAAGATTAAGGTTGAATGGCTATGCTCCCTCCCAACTAAGATATCCTCGCTCTGCTAGTTAACTGTTTCAGAGAGGCACTTTCCCCAAAACCTGTTTAAAGTAGTAGTCTCCAAACTGGATGACATCAGAATCCCTGGGGGACTCTTAATAGATGACTGGGCCTTATCTCCAGAAATTCTGATGAGGTATGTCTGGAGTGTAACCCAGAAATATCTTATAATTTTTTTTATTGATTGATTTCAGAGAGAGAGGAATGGGGAGAGAGGAGAGAGAGAGAGAGAGAGAGAGAGAGAGACTTGTTGTTCCATTTATTCATGAATTCATTGAATTCATTAATTGCTTCTTGTCTGTCCCCTGACTGGAAATTGAACCTGCAACTTTGGCATATCAAGAGCACATTCTCACCAACTGAGCTACCTGGCTAGAGCCCCAGAACTTCCAATACTCAGCTAGGTTTGAGAACCACTGATTCAAATGAACAGGAATTGATGGCTTTTGGTTCTGATAAATTGAAATCTTTCTGGCATGGATATGCCCTGAATCACTAAATATCTCAGGAGTTTATGGACCATGGCTGTCACAAAGGGTCTTAGTCTGGAAACCAGACAGTATGTCCCATGTGCTCAGGATCCCTGCCCAGTGATACATGCAGACCTTTGTTAATTTTGAGTATAAGATGATAGAAAGTGTTTAAAACCAAACTAAAAATTATCAAAGTTTATAGGATTTCAGTTCTGTCAACCACTTAAACTTGTTTGGTAGCCATTTTTCAGTTGAGGATACCAAATAAGAATGCATTGGTGTACAATTACGTAATGAATTTGTCCTGTTTTAATCAATGTTTGTCAGTTTAACTTGCAAATTGTCCTCATCACATGAATAAACTGAGTTACTAAAGATGAAAAGTGTACAAGTATTTTATAGAGTGCAACTATTTCTTTCCTTTTGGTGGGGGGGGTAATCAACAGGGTGTGTTCCTGGACAGATAGTATATACTTAGCAAACGTTTGCTGCTTATTCATTGCATTTCCTTTGAATTCTGGACTTTCGCCATTACAACACTACTTTTTCTTTGGTTTTAGAAAGCAGATGAACGTCCCACTTTCAAAATTCTTCTGAGCAACATTCTAGATGTCATGGATGAAGAATCCTGAGCTCACCAATAAGCTTCCTGGTTCTACTCTCCTCCACAGACCAATTTCACTTTCTAGAGGGCAAACCCAGGGTACAGGTCCTGAAGCCTTTGTGCTCTTGCTGAATACACAAAGGTCCCTCTCTACATCTAGGGCTGCCTCTCTGGTTCCCTGGGATAGTACCTTTTGAGCAAAGGCCAAGGACTTATTGTGCCTGGTACTGTGCCCCAGAGAATAAATTTCCCAAGAGTATTAAGAGACTGAATTTGGGATGGAAACAGTTTTGGGGAGGGAAGGATGTAAATAACCTCACAAGGGGTCCGACAGCTCTTTCAGGTAGGCATTAGAGCTTGGGGGAGGGGGGCCGAATTTGGGAAAAATAAAAGTGCCGTAAAAATGGAAGGGGAAGGTGTTTTGATAAAATAAAATTACTGGAAAGCATGAAGGTTTCTTGCTATCTCGATCAATCATGAAGCCTCCCTGAAACGCCCTATCTCGGTGTTCCAGAAAACTGTTGTGTGGCATTGGTTTGGCATATTCTTGTCTTGAGAAATCAACAGGATCCTCGGCATTAAACCCCTCTGGCTCTGGGAAAATTCTGCTCTCGGACGAATTCTTCCCAAGCGTCTTCCTCCACGTCAGGAGGCGATAACCCAGGACAGCTAAGAGAAGGTCTGATCAGTCTCGGCCTGGCATTAATAAGGCACCTGGGAAAGCGCGGGGACCAATTTAGAAGCGGGCAAGGGTGGGGCTGTTTGGCCGGCCAGGAATCAGCCACGTGGTCTGCAGTAACTTCCTTTTTTATTTAATTATTTTTCTTTTCCAAATAATGTCCGCACAGCAGTGTGGCGCTGCGATGCAAATCCTGAGACCTCCGTGCGCAGGCGGGGTAGGAGATGGGCGGGAGAAGGGAGCACAAGTGTAGGGGAAAGCGCTCAATGGGGGGCGGGAGGAGTGGGCGCGCAGGCAGCTGGGAGGTGCGCCCAGCGAAGGCGGAGGGCAGGGAGCGAGGTCGGGAGCACATGCAGCAGCGGGCTTAGCAGACTTGAGTGGAGCGTGCTGGCTGCCGGATGGAGCGCCCGATGCGGGCAAAGGGCAGAGGCCGGGTCAGGAGGCGCCGACCGGAGCTGGACGCTAGTCCCGCTAGGTCCGCTAGGTCCGCTGAGAGGAGCGCCCTGTAGGGGGCGGGGCCCGTGCAAAGCCTCGCTCAGGCGCAATGCACTCACGGGGTGGGGGTGGGGGGCCGGTCCCCAAAGCAGCGGGTTGCGTTTCCGGTTCCGTCGCGGAGACACGTGAAGGTCGGTGAGTTGGTGCGGAGTTCATTTCAGCACGCGTAGAGCGGATGGGATGGATTCCTCTTCCTCCGCGGCGAGTTTGGGCTCAGTGGATCCGCAGCTGCAGCATTTCATCGAGGTGGAGACTCAGAAGCAGCGCTTCCAGCAGTTAGTGCACCAGATGACGGAACTTTGTTGGGTGAGGAGCCGGGACCTGGCCACCATACCTACCTTCCCCTTGTCCTTGCCCTGTGGGACTTGGGGAGGAGGGAGCACCCGACTGCGCCCCATGGTTTCCTTAGATTTCTCAGGCCGAGCTGGGTGGGAGAATAGGTGACTCCACTTCTCAGAGGATTGTCACTCGGACCTAGGCTGTGTTGGTACGCAGGGCTGCGGATCATGGAAGACTTACGCCGCTGTCCGAATCAGCACTTTAGGCACCTGAGATTGAAACTGCCTAGTGCTGGTCAGCAAGACGAATGAAAGAGTCCCCAATACTGGGATCTTATTTTTGCAACTCCGAGTCCCAGGGAGTCAGGGAAGCTCTCGTTCCTGGACTTTAACGGTTTACCTTGACTATCCAGTTTCTCTAACGTCCCCTTATGAGAAATGAGTGCCTCTAACCTGCTAACTATAAAAGGGGCGTAATCTCTCCCAATGTACACATTTCCTTGCCTTTTTGTTGGATTGTTTTGTAATATCAAGCCATTTTGGGTATGAAGGTTGAGGAATTGAGTATGCCCTGCGAGGGAACTTTGGCAAAGGGTGGAAGGCATTTTCACCTTGGGATCAAAGTGTTCTCTGGCCGCCAATGACAGCATAACTGCCCTGCCCTGGCATTAAAAAAAATCACAGAATTCCGAGGCCAAGGATAATTTCCTTTGCAAGCAGAGGGTCTCAGGCTTTTTTACACAGCAGAGAATAATGACCAAAATTTATTTGAACTGTTTAACTTGAATGATATACAGTCATCGGTTTCCATAGTCCTTTTTTCATAAATTTATTGTATTACTGAACTCTGATCCTTAAATACTTAATTCCTGCCTGCCTTGGACCAGAGTGCTTTGATTCTTTAAAAAAAAAATCTATGATTCATTACATTTGGTTCAGTGTTGGATCCTCTAAGAATCGGTAAGCTTTAGGAAAATTTATAGTTTTCCATTCATCTTAGACTGAAGATGGAATCAAGAACCTCTGACTTAAGTAGAAAAGGTTACAGAATCTCAAGTCATAGGTTTTCTGTTTTTCTTTGGTAGGTTTTTGGGTATCTTGCTACAGTGATTTATCATTTCACCATTTTAATTTTGCAGTTAATTTAAAGGATTTATTATAATTGGCATTGTGGAGTTGTAACCAAATTCAGCAAAGGGTTAATTTACTTGTACTTTGTCATTTTCCTTCTTTTGTAATGTCTCAGCTCCATAATTTTCTGGTCCCTATGACGTTAGGCAAATTATCTCTGTGCTACAGTTTCTCTCGTTGCAAAATGAAGGTTAATAATAGTACCTATTCTGGAGGGTTATGAGAATTTGATGTAAGGCTGTAGAGAATTTCTTGCCACAAAGTAAGCTGCTGCCAAATGTCAACTATGCTAAACACATCAGATACTGCTTTTAGGTGAAGTTTTTTTTTTAAAAAAAACAATGAGTTATTCTTCTTTCCTTTTTTTTGAAAAGTTCCCTTTTGTGATTCTTAATCTTGTCCTGACCAGGAGAAATGCATGGACAAGCCTGGACCAAAGTTGGACAGTCGGGCCGAGGCCTGTTTTGTGAACTGCGTTGAGCGCTTCATTGATACAAGCCAATTCATCTTGAATCGACTGGAACAGACCCAGAAATCGAAGCCAGTCTTCTCAGAAAGTCTTTCTGACTGATTTCAACATTACCCTTTTGGAAAAGGAAGGTAGTTGAACAATGGTTGAAGAAAAGGCTATGGGGGGATTGGTTCCCACCATTGGCACTCTTGGGGCATCCGTCATCAGAGAAGGAACAGAGACCAATTCTGTGTGTGTTTGGGGTTTGAGGGTCATATGTGGTTTTGGTTGTGTTTTTTAACATTAATCTTGTGAAAACAATTGACAGATGAATGGAACTTCCCTAGATGCATATTACTGTGTGTGGGACTATATTTTTCACGAAGTCCCATTAACTGCTTTCTGTAATTTGATAGTGGGACCACATGGATAAAATCTGTCATTTGCGTGGATTTGTTTCACATTTCTGGGGACATTGATAGACATCTTTGGTGTCTCTGAGAACGGGCGGCAGTGGGGGGGAGAGTAATTTGGTACTTAACTGTACGCTCCTTAACTAGTGTTTTGACCATCAATGCTGGAAAAATATGGAATGTTCATTCAATACAGTTCAGCTTTCTAAATTATCTCCCTTCCTTATACTGTAATTTACTTCAAGTATGGTCTCGAGGTAGTACAGGCAGCTGAGTATCTAGAGGCATTTAGTTATAAAGAAATCTGGCCAATGAACATAATTCTTATTACTAAAGTGCCACAAGGAGGAAGTTAATTTACCCTGTATATCAGGGTCCAAGAAATTCAAAGATGTGCCTAAATAAATTGTAAAGATTTAGGCCCGTAAAAGTTTAACAGCGGCTTCAGGTAGAGTTGCATGCCCAGTGTTAATCAATATAGGTTCCACTTAACTGCATTCTTTTGATCACTGAAATAAAAGCTTCTATAAGATTCAACTCTGATTGAGAAGGCTTTATCTTCTGCTTATCACCTGCACCCTGGAGAGATTCAGTGTGGACTGGTTCCAAGGCTGAAATGTAGTCAGCCTGGGTACCTGCTCTGTGCAAGTTATAACACAGTATTCCAGAGATCCCTGACCTTTTTGTGAGAAAAGAGAACCTTGAAGTAAGATGTGGGGGAAGAATTCAGTGCTGATGGTCAGTTCCCTAAGTGTAGTAGAAGCGGTTATATTGATTGGATTCCCCGACTCTTCAAATCCCAGTAGACTGGAGTATAGACCTAGAGTGGAACTACTTGTTCAGTGCCTCTAGTGCAAATCCATGGAAGTTGGGGAAATAACATATTTCTAGAAGCCTCAAGTCCTTTTAGCTTTCCTGCATATAGGCACAGCAAGGAATTGTTTTTAAAATCCTGATAAAAAACTCAACAAACATTTAAGTGCTTACTTTGTGCCCAGGATTCAACAGTGTACAAAGTCCCTGCCCACGTGAAGCTCATGTTCTAGTGAGGAGAGATAGACAGTAAACACAAATGTGTCAATATAATGAGTACTATGGAGAAATATCAGAGTAAGAGTGTTGGGGAATGTTTATGGGGCACTGTTATTTGAGATAAGATGGTTAGAGAAGCCCTCCTTGGGACAATGGCATTTTGGCAGAGACCCGAAAGAATTAAGTGACCAAGCCATGTAGGCTTCTGGGAGAAGAATATTTTGGGTAATGGTGACTCAAGTCCAGAAGCTCCAGGGTGGGAGCTGCATGCAATGAGGCTAAGATAAAACAGTCAAAAGGTCAGTGTGGCTGCAGTGAATTGAGTAAGGAGAATGGTAAGAAATATGACAGAAATGGATTTGGGTTGGGGGGGTTGAGGGTGTGTGGTGGTCATGTAGGGTGTTGTAGGCCGTTGCAAAGGCTTGGATTTTACCCAGCAAGATGGGAAGCCATTTGAGGATTTAGCAGACAAGTGATATGATATAACTTAAGTTTCAGGAGTGTCTGGCTGCTGTGTGGAGAGCCTGTAGATGGGAAAAAGAAGTAGTAGCAGCAGCAGCAGCAAAGTCGTAAGAATAATGCCATTTTGAGGTCCAGGAAAAATCAGGCTATTAGGGTAGGTAACTGGCATATACCTTGTATCAATATGCCCCTATTGATTTTTTTCCCTACAAAATTTAGTGTATTCATGTAAAACCTCAGGTCTTGAAGAAAATGCCCTTTTGTCTTTCCTTTTTATTCTTCATTCTTCCTTATTCTTTTTATTATATATTATTTATTTTATTACTATATCATTATTCCTTCTTATTCTTCATTTAGTATTAAAGTATTCTCATTTACATACACACTTAAATGTCTTTGTTTTAAAATATTGCTTGCTCAGCTAATACAACAAAAAGAGGGTCCTGTCAGAATTGTACCATATGCTTGAGCACTAAGGGATATGTTTTGACACTACTAAGCACAACATAATGGAAAAGAAGAGTCAGAACATTTGCACCCATCCTCAAGGGGGTTAAGTGCCAGAACAATTTGGGCTTCTGTTTGCTTTGTCAGTCTCAGAAATTTATTTTCAGAACCTTGGCAGAAATGTACTGTAAGCCCTAATGATATTCAAAGTCCTCATTTCAAATATTCAGGGTAGAACACTCAAGATTCAACTGTAAAACAAAAGGACTGGATTAGCAAACTTTCCCTGAAATGAAATCTTTCTTAGAAGCCTAATTAATATATAAAATAGAAAAGAAAACTCTTCTGGTGGCAAGGGTATCTGGAGGCCTGCCCACTGTTGTGGCCTCAACCCCCACCCCCACCCCATGACCTCACCTCATGGTTCCTAAGGCACTGGCTTGACCTTCAGGGTTTTACCAAGCATACTGTGAAAACTGGAACCAAATTATCCCTAAGACTCCTGCCCATGAGTCCATGAATGAACATTAGGAATGACAGATACGAGGAAACCAAGCAAGAACTTCATATTTATTTATGGTAACAAATCTCTACAAGGAGTTTGGATTACAAAATGTAACATCAATTAACCTCCCTGTAAAATTCATAGAAGACAGTTGATTGTCCTTTTTTTAAAACCATTTTTTCCTCATATCAATACCTTAATTAAAAAAATAATCTTGGTCTAAAAAGACATTTTATTTCTATTCCAAAGACCACCCAATAGTGCTTCTCTTAAGACTCTTCATAGTCTTTTTCAGTCTTCTTGTTGACATTGTCTGGACTTGAGTCTGTTAACCTTAATTTTTATTCCACAGAAGAGTAAGGGTGTTGTTCAGATTTATTGATCTCAGTCAGCACAACAGGTACAGACCAAAAGGGACATCTCAAAAGATGTGGAGGAAGAAAGGTCAAGAACTATGGCAAAGAAACTACAGGTGGTACCAGTAAAGTTGTTAGGGTCCTATATGCTGCCTTTGAAAAGTGGCAGAGCAGGTGATGGTAACAGCAGTAGGAAAAGGAAATACTAGATGGGAATGACTGCATAGGTACTGAAAGTATCCAAGGCCTTGGCAGATAGTTCATTTGACTGCTTTATACAGATCACATGACAAATCAAGAGTATCACACCCAGGGCTGGTTTTGTGATTGGCTTCCCTAAACAGCTGCTTCAAAGCAATGCTCAAACTTGATCCTGACACAGAAAGTGAGGCAACTGAAGAGCGGATAATATACACCAGGAGGTTACTCTGGCCATTGTCATCGTCGTCGGCAGCCGTCCGTCTCAAGAGACGATGGTGTAGCTTCTTAAGAGTCTATCTGCACCGCCGAGAATGGCTGTGCAGTCCAACTCGGGAGTGACACGGTATCTGTCTCCTCCCGTGTTGAATCGACATCTTGCGATGACGCTGGAGTGTCCTCTCCAGTGAAGCTGAAGCTACAGAGCCTGGGCAGGGTGATATGGAGGGTCTGCTGTTGCCCATGCAGCAGACCCCCCCTCTCTTCGCAGCTGAAGGGTCCAAGGGAAAGACGGAGTCAATACAGCTTGGCTTCAGGTGTGCCGCAGGAGTTGCCGGTGTTGACTACAACGTCAAACCGCCTTAGGGACTCCGGCTCCGGATTTTCTGTCGGGGTTTACTCCCTTAGCCTTTCCCCTGAAGAGGTATGCCGCAAGGCAGCGGAGGTTTTTTGGAGTCAGAGTTTTCCTTCTCTGATGTGCCCTGACTGGAAGATCGAACCAGCGACACTTAGCTCGCAGGCCGACGCTCAATCCACTGAGCCAAACCAGCCAGGGTCTGGCCATTGTAAGGTCCCACTATGAAGACAAGCCAGTGGAACTAATGATTACATATAGGGCAAAAAAAGACAAATCCTGTGATAAAAGAAAATAATGAATTACTATTTTGAGTACTTATATAAGAAATGCTAAAGCAATTTGACAAATCATTAATTAGGTAACACCTTAGCAAGTGGCCAGCATATTTCAGTAATTAGCCATTTAATGTATGAACTAATAAAACTTGTGTAAAGCTATATCTGCAAACAACACTCTCAAGCAAAGCTACACACAAATGCATAAAAGGAATAATTAGGATATAGCAAACCACAATTCAGATGTACTGATCAGGAGCTCTACATGAACAGAAGTGCAAACAATTTTGATATGTATCAGCAATATAATGATAATAGCTTTGTTTTATTGAGGGTATGTATACTATTTGCCACATTAGGTATTTTACACGTGTCATCTCTTTAAAAATTACAAGAACTCAGAGAGGAACTATTTAACCATACTTATTTTATAGATTGAGAAGCTGCGGCTCAGAGTAATAAATTTATTCAAGGTTACACAGCTAATAAGTTGTAGGGATGGAATTTGAATCCAGGCAGTTTGATTTCAGAGCTCATGGTCTGAGCTATACTAAATTGCCTCCTAATGTATATTTAAAGATAGGAAGTAATGTTTCCTTAAAAGCAGGGCTAGAATGACCAGAGCATTTCATTCCAGAAGTAGGAAGGTATAGTGGAAAGAGTACAAGATTTTTTTTGTGTGTGTGTTCCAATAAAGACTAATATATAAACATTGAAATTTGAATTTTACATAATCTTCAGATGTTACAATATACTATTCTTTAAAATACATTTTTAACTCACAAGTCAGTACGTGGATGGGAGAGTGCAAGTTTTAGAGCTAAGCAGAACTTGGTTCAAATCCTGACTGCCAACATCTATATGACCTTAGGTGATTCACTTAATCTCTTTGACCCTCAGTTTCACTATACAACTGAGTTGCAATGCCTTCCTTATGGGGTTGAATAATGAGATCACACATAAAATGCTTGGCAGTCTATAGGTGCTTTAATTGGTGCTATTATTTATTATTTAGAACTGAGCATCTTTGATAACCCTGGGAGACTGGGTGAATAAGAGAAAAGAAACCACTTAATGAAATTGATTAATTGATGAAGTGGCATATAAAGAATTTTGAGTTTTGTAATCGATGCAAGATATAGGAGGATTTTAATCAGTGGAATGATATAATATTTGTACTTCTTTAATGACAAAAGTACTGCATGCAGGTTTTAAAACTTTCAAACAACATAGAATTGCTTAAATGAAAGTCCTTCGTTACCCTCACATACACATTTAGAGAGATCACTTTAGCAGCTACATGGTAGCTGGATTAAGGCAGAGGAATAATAAGTATTTCGCTAATTCAGGCAGGAGACTATGGAGGATTCAGTTCAGATAGTGGAAGTTGGGATGAACAGGGGAGGAAATAAGAACCCCGGGGGAGCTGTGAGAGAAATCTGGAGTAAAGTGGAAAGGAATAAAACATGATAGGAAAGGAGGTAGGGTGTAGAAAAATGTGCCAATGACAGGATACCATGGGTCTATAGGAGCAAAAGTGACTGGAAGTCATGAAAATAGCTGAACTGATCATGTTGAACTTGCTGCAGAGAGGAAATTATACAAATGGCTGTCCCCAGTTCTATTGCTCCAAGTGTCTAGGTAACTTCTGGAATTGTTTATTGTAGCCTAATTTAAGGAACATACACAAAAATTTAAGTCAGAAACACTTAAAAGATTAATTACAAATACAATGTTCTATACAAGCTAAGAGGGAATCAAAAGATAAAATATCACTTGAGTTTTGCTGTGGCCAGCATGGCTCAGTTGGTTGGGCTTGGTCCTATGAAGCAAGGGTCACTGGTTTGGTTCCAAGTCGGGACAGTTCCCAGGTTGTGGATATGGGAGAGGCAACTGATCGATGTTTCTCTTCCCCCTTCTCCTCTCTCTAAAAATAAATAGATTAAAAGTTAAAACAAAATCATTTATTAAAAAATATGCAAAGAATATAGAGAGACAGTTCAAAGAAATGGAAATTAGGGAGAGCTCCTGAGCAAGAGAGCAGTGCATGCCCCTGGCGCTTTGAGCGATCATGCTAGAATCCCACAGAACAAAAGGTGGGTTTGGGGCTAGGAGAGAAATAGGGTGCACAGGACGTGTAAGTAGGGAAGAGAGCAGAGGAGGTGGTTCTGGAGTGGAGACGGTTTTAGGGCGGGGAGAAGGGCCCGCAGAGAAAGGCTGCTGCGGAGCTCCAGATGGGTGGAGAGCTCCTGGGTAGGAGAGCGCTGCGCTGACCGACCACACTAGAATCCTACAGAACAAAGGAACAGTGCTGGGGCAGGAAGAGAGATAGAGCACGCAGGCCCATAGACAGGGAAGCCAGAGGAAGCCGTAGCTTGGAATAGAGACAGTTTTGGGGCAAGAAGAGCCCACGCGGGAAAGCCGCTGCAGAGCTCCAGACTAGGGGAGAGGTCCTGGGCAGGAAAGTGCCACTGGGCCTGGCACTTTGACAGACTGTGCCAGAGTTCTGCAGAAGAAAGGGACGGTCTTGAGACAGGGAGAGAGGTAGGGTGCGCAGGCATATAGACAGGGAAGAGAGCAGAAGCTGTAGCCTGGGAATAGAAACAGGACTGGAGGCAGAGCGGGGATTGCTGGCAGGCACAGGCTGGACCAACAGTGGGAAGGAGTAGCTGGACAAGTCTGAGGAGGGCTGAGGGTGCCTCAGGAGGGGACAACTAAACGCAGCTCACAGCAGAGCGGCGGTAGGCCCACGAATAAAAGACTAGCAATCCCAGAATCAAGCAGGACCTTCCCACAGCCAGCCAACCAACCAGAAAAGATTTGAAACCCATGGAATTTTGAATAGGAGCGGACTCAGGAAGGAAGGAAAGAAAAACAAAAAACAAACAAACCAAAAATACCCAGAGACTGCCTAAAAGTTGAATTGAGTTAAAATCCTCTCATTCTTTTATTTCTCACTCTCTCTCTAACTGCCCCTACTGTCCTTTCTTATTCTCTCTCCTTTTCTCCCCTCCTCTTTCCTCCCTTCTCTCCCCTTAGCATGTCTCGCGTTCATCCTATTCTTTGTTAATTTTTTAATTTTAAGTTCTCTCCCTTTCCTTCCTATTCCCTTCTTATAATCCCCTTCCCTCCCCCTTATCCTCATCCTCCCTCCATTTCCTTTCTCTCTCTCTCCTTTCTCTACACTAAGCACTTTCAATTTTATTAAATTTCTTTATTTTGTCCCCCTTCAGTATACATTCATTTTTCTTTCCTCCCTTGCTCTTATTTTCCTTCTCTCCCTATAAATATTCTCTCTCTCTTTCTCTCTCTCTCCCTATTCCACTTTATATTCTAATCTTTTAATATTTAAATTTTAATTTTAATCTATTGCCCTCCCCCTTCAACCTCCCCTTCTTAACCCTTCTCTATTTCCACCCCATCCCCTCACTTCTTTCTTTCCCTCTTGTATTTATCTCCTTCATCCTATCTTTTGTCAACTCCTCAATTTCAATCTTTCCCTCCCTAATATCTCCTCTTCCTCTTGATTTCCTTCCTTCCCCCATGTTCTTTCCCTCCCCCATTCTCTTGCTTTCCCATCTCTTATTCCTCTCTCTATATATTCTCTCTTTCTCTCTATCTTGCTATTTTATATCATGTTTTAATCTCCTAATCTTTTTTATAATATATATATTTTTAAAAGTTTTATCCGGTCCCCCCTCTTCTACCTCCCCTTCTTCTTTCGTTCTCTCTCCTACCCTTCTCTTCTCTACTTTCTCTCTCCCTTCCTGTCTTGCTATTTTCTACTTTGTATTTTTATTCTTGAAAAATTCTTTCTCAATCTGTTTCCTACCTTCTAACCTCCTCAGCCCTCTGCTTCAATTTCTGGCTGTCTGTCTGCCTGGATATCTGTTGTGTCTATCCTCCCTTCCACGCTAAACATATAGCATATACCGATTATATAATCCTAATACTATACACTTCCACTTTCTCACTACACACTGTAACCCTCTCCTCCTTTTCAAACATACAGTGTAAATGTTAATTGCTGTCTTACATAACCTTGATCCCAATTGCTAATATTATTACCCTATCAACTTCCCGCTCAAAAATTACCCTTCCTTCATTTAAAACAACTCCTATCTATTTCTCCTATGAAATAAGAGTCCCAATATCTCCACAAGTATATTAATACGGGCTCATTTGCAACCTATAGTGAGATTGTAGTTGGGGGAGATATTGGAGGGTGTGGGTTTCTTGCCTGGGTTGTGTGATTATATTTTAGAAGCACCTCCACAAAAGATCTCAAGACAAGGTGGGCAGAGTGACTCTCAATCAACTAACCAGAGAAAAAGACCCACCAAAGAGTAGCTGAAATACAACCAGACAGATTAAAGAAATAACATCAAGGACAACACAGACGGAGATCCAAGATGGCGGAGGAGTAAGTGGAAGCTACACTAACCTCCTCCCGGGACCAGCCAGTGCTGACTCAGCCCCAGTACAGCAGACAGACCATTTCCCTCCAAGTGGCGTCAGACTAAGGGGAAATAAAAGCCCTGCCTACAGGAATTAAGGTGCCACAACCACAGTCCTTAAGCCTGACGGCTAATCACAGATTGAGTAGATTAACAACTAAAGACAGACAAAGGCAGTGGATCCCTGGAAGTCTCCAATAGGCTGCCTAGGGCCAGCCTGGTACATGATCTGACACTACCAGAGGCAGATCCAGGAAGTGCAGATTATTCTAAGAAGCACCAACAAGCAATAGGTATCACAAAAATGGGGAGACAGAGAAACAACCCCCCATCAAAAGGAAAGGTAGAATCCCCAGAGAGAGTGCTAAATGAAATAGAGGGGAGCAAAATATCAGATATGGAATTCAAAACAAGGATTATGGAGAAGCTGAATGAGCTTAGCGGTAACTACAAAGAACTCCAGGGAAACTACAAGGAACTCCAGAAAAACTACAAGGAACTGAGTGGGAATTACACAAGCATGAAAAAGAACATAGAAGCTATCAATAAAAGCCAGGAGGAAATGAAGAATACGATCTCTGAATTGAAGAACACAGTAGAAGGAATTAAAAGCAGGCTAGAGGAAGCAGAAGACTGGATCAGTGAGCTGGAGGAAAATGTAGACAAAAACTCCCAGACAGTGCAACAAAATGAAAAAAGACTGAACAAGACTGAAGAGGTTCTAAGACAGCTGCAGGACAACATGAAATGTAATAATATCCGTATCATAGGAATTCCAGAAGGAGAAGAAGAAGAGCAAGGGATAGAAAACCTTTTTGAAAAACTAATGACAGAAAACTTCCCTCACATGAGGAGAGAAAGAGTCACGCAAGTCCAGGAAGCACAGAGGGTCCCAATGAAGATGAACCCCAACAGGCCCACCTCAAGACACATCATAATTAAAATGGTAACATTCAAAGACAAAGAGAGAATCCTAAAAGCAGCAAGAGAGAAACAACTAATAACATTCAAGGGAGCTCCAATAAGGCTATTATCAGATTTCTCAGCAGAAACACTACAAGCCAGAAGGGAATGGCAAAAAATATTCCAAGCAATGAAAAACAAAGGCCTACAACCTAGAATACTCGACCCAGCAAAGCTCTCATTCAAAATGGAGGGTGAAATAAGGAGCTTCCAAGACAAAAGAAGGCTAAAGGAATACATCTCCACCAAACAAGCAATGCAAGAGATGCTAAAGGGTCTGCTTTAAGAAGATAAAGAAACAGAGAGAGAGACAGAAAAGAAGAAGAGTAAAAAGGGGGAAAATGACAATAAATAAGTACTTATCGATAATAACCTTAAATGTAAATGTATTAAATGCTCCAATTAAAAGACATAGGGTAGCTGAATGGATTAGAAAGAATGACCCACATATATGCTGTCTACAAGAGACCCACCTGAGATCAAAAGATCTACACAGACTGAAAGTAAAGGGATGGAAAAAAGTATTACAAGCAAATGGACATGAAAAAAAAAGCTGGGTTAGCAATACTTATATCAGACAAAACAGATTTCACAGCAAAGTCCATAAAAAGAGACAAAGAAGGGCATTTCATAATATTTAAGGGAAAAATCCATCAGGAAGATATAACCCTTATAAATATATATGCACCCAACTTAGGAGCACCCAAATATATAAGGAAAATTTTGAAAGACTCCAAGAAAGATCTAGACAGCAACACACTCATAGTAGGGGACTTTAACACCCCATTGTCAACAATGGACAGATCTTCGAAGCAAAGAAACACCAAAGATATTGAGGCACTGAACAGCACTCTAGATCAAATGGACTTACTCGATATATATAGAAGTTTTCACCCCAAAGAAGCAAAATATACATTTTTCTCAAGTTCACATGGGACATTTTCAAAGATAGACCACATGGTAGGACACAAAACAAGCCTTAACAAATCCAAGAAAAATGAAATTATATCAAGCATCTTCTCAGATCACAATGGCTTAAAATTGGAAATCAAGCTCAAGGAAAAAAATCAAAAACATGCAAACTCATGGAGAATGAATAACATGCTATTAAATAATGAATGGGTTAACAATGACATCAAGGAAGAAATCAAAAAGTTTCTGGAAACTAATGATAATGAACACACAACAACCCAAAACCTATGGGACACAGTGAAAGCAGTCCTGAGAGGAAAGTTCATAGCAATACAGGCCTATCTAAAAAAGCTAGAAGAATCTCTAATAAAAAATTTTACCCTACGGCTACAAGAACTAGAGGGAGAACAATAAGCAAAGCCCAGATCGAGTAGAAGGAAGGAAATCATCAAGATCAGAGTACAGTTAAATGATATAGAGACTAAACTAACAATTCAAAAGATCAACAAAAGTAGGAGCTCGTTCTTTGAAAAGATAAACAAAATTGACAAACCTTTATCCAGGCTCATCAAGAAAAAAAGTGAGAGGACCCAAATAAATAAAATCAGAAACGAAAGAGGAGAAATCACAACTGATACAACAGAAATACAAAGAATTGTAATAAATTATTACGAACAACTGTATGGCAAGAAATTTGACAACCTAGAGGAAATGGACAAATTCCTGGAAACCTATAGTCTTCCCAAACTGAATCAAGAAGAAGCAGAAAGTCTGAATAGACCAATAACAGGTAGTGAAATTGAAGCAGTAATCAAAAAACTCCCAGCACACAAAAGCCCTGGACCGGATGGCTTCACAAATGAATTCTACAAAACATTTAGGAAAGAACTCCTATCCTTCTCAGACTATTCCAAAAGATACAAGAAGCGGGAAGACTCCCAAACTCGTTCTATGAAGCCAGTATTACTCTAATTACAAAACCAGGTCAAGACACAACAAAAAAAGAAAACTACAGGCCAATATCACTGATGAACATAGATGCTAAAATCCTCAACAAAATATTGGCAAACCGGATCCAGCAACACATTAGAAAGATCATACACCACGATCAAGCGGGATTCATCCCAGGGATGCAAGGATGGTTTAATATTCACAAATCAATAAACGTAATACACCACATAAACAAAATGAAAGACAAAAACCACATGATCATATCAATAGATGCAGAAAAAGCATTTGATAAAGTACAACACCCATTTATGATGAAAACTCTCAGCAAAATGGGAATAGAAGGAGCATACCTCAACATAATAAAGGCCATATACGAGAAACCTGAAGTCAACATCATACTCAATGTGCAAAATCTGAGAGCATTCCCCCTGAGATCAGGAACAAGACAAGGATGTCCGCTCTCTCCACTCCTATTCAACATAGTCTTGGAAGTTCTAGCCACAGCAATCAGACAAGAAAGAGAAATAAAAGGCATCCAAATTGGAAAAGAGGAAGTAAAAATGTCATTATTTGCAGATGACATGATAGTGTACATAGAAAACCCTGTAGACTCCACAAAAAAAACACTCAACCTAATAAGTGAATTCGGCAAAATAGCAGGATACAAAGTCATTATTAAGAAATCGAAGGCATTTTTATACACCAACAATAAAATCTCAGAGATAGAAACTGAAAGAAAAATCCCATTTACCATAGCAACAAGAAAAATAAAATACCTAGGAATAAACTTAACCAAGGAGGTAAAAGACCTGTACTCAGAAAAGTACATAACAGTGGAGAAAGAAATTAAAAAAGATACAAATAAATGGAAGCATATACCATGCTTATGGATGGGAAGAATCAACATCATTAAAATGTCCATACTACCCAAAGCAATTTATAGATTCAATGCAATCCCTATTAAAATACCAGCAACGTATTTCACAGACCTAGAACAAATACTTCAAAAATTTGTATGGAATCAAAAAAGAGCCTGAATAGCCACAGCAATTTTGAGGAAGAAGAACACAGGAGGAGGAATAACAATACCTGATATCAAACTATACTACAAGGCCATGGTAATCAAAACAGTCTGGTACTGGCCTAAAAACAGACATATAGATCAATGGAACAGAATTGAGAACCCAGAAATAAACCCAGGTTCCTATGGTCAACTAATATTTGACAAAGGGGGAAAGATCATCAAATGTTGTGAAAAGAGCCTCTTCAACAAATGGTGTTGGGAGAACTGGACAGGGACATGCAAAAAAATGAAACTAGATCACCAACTTACACCATACATCAGAATAAACTCAAAATGGATCAAAGACTTAAATGTAAGCCGTGATACCACAAAAGTCCTAGAGGAAAAAATAGGCAGGAAAATTTCAGATATCCCACGTAGCAACATTTTCACTGATATATCTTCTAAGGCAAGGGAAATAAAAGAAAGAATAAACAAATGGGACTACATCAAACTTAAAGGTTTCTGCTCAGCTAAAGAAAACATCAGCAAGAAGAAAAGGAAACCAACCATATGGGAAAATATATTCGCCAATGATATCTCAGACAAGGGATTGATCTCCAAAATATATAAAGAACTCATGCGACTCAACGCCAAGAAGACAGACAACCCAATTAAAAAATGGACGAAGGACCTGAACAAACACTTCTCCAAAGAGGACATAGAGAGGGCCTATAGACATATGAAAGAATGCTCAACATCAGTAGCCACCAGAGAGATGCAAATAAAAACCACAATGAGATACCACCTCACACCAGTCAGAATGGGCATCATCAACAAATCAACAAACAACTTGTGCTGGAGAGGATGCCGAGAAATGGAACCCTGGTGCATTGCTGGTGGGAATGCAGACTGGTGCAGCCACTATGGAAAACAGTTTGGGATTTCCTCAAAAAACTAAAAATGAAACTGCCTTTTGAACCAGCAATTCCATTGCTAGGATTATATCAGAAAAATCCTGAAACACCAATTCAAAAGAACCTATGCACTCCAATGTTCATAGCAGTACTATTTACAATAGCCAAGTGCTGGAAACAACCTAAATGCCCATCTGTAGATAAGTGGATCAAAAAACTGGTACATTTACACAATGGAGTACTATGTAGCAGAAAGAAAGAAGAAACTTCTACCGTTTGCAATAACATGGATAGAACTAGAGAGAATTATGCTTAGCGAAATAAGCCAGGCAACGAAAGAAAAATACCTTATGCTGTCACCTATTACAGGAAAGTAATGAACAACACAAACAATTGAGCAAAATTGAACCAGAGCTATGTAAACAAGAAGTAGACTAACAGTAACAAGGGGGGAGGTGGGCGGGAGAGAAGTGGGTAAGAAGGGGAAGGGTCAAGTCAAAGAACATGTATAAATGACCCACGGACATGGGCAACGGAGTGGGGACTCAGTTGTGGGGGAAGGGAGGGGCAGGGGGCAGGGAAGCAAGAGGGGGAAATAAGTGAGAGAACTATAATGGAAAAACAAACAAAAGCTTTTTTTAGTGGGGGAAAAATGAAAATATGAAGAATGGAAATGCCAGTTCAATGAATATTAGGACAAAGATTTTCCTTCACGTTGTATATTTTTCTCCCTATCTGTTTCCTCCAGATTTTGGCATTCTAAAGAAGTAATTAATTACATAAGTTTCTTTGCGTAAAACTAATAAGACCACTTGTTATAGAGGTTCCTTTTTTTTTCTTTTTTTTTTTTTACCAAGTCTTTGACTGGAATGTCAAGCCTAAAGGAAACATGCTTGTGCTCAGGTTGTTACCAAAAAGCCCTGAGGAACTGGGAATGACTTTCAAAGGTAATAAAAGCCCATGAGATAAAAGGCCTGGTACCATGGTTCGTTGTGCAGTCCACAGCAATCTTTCCAGGGAAGGAACAAAGGTGGTTCTCCTGAAAGATGGCTAGAAGGGACCTTAAGGCACAATGAAAAACCAGAAAGACTTGGAAAGGACAGGTGTGTACAGGCAAGGATGAATGCCAGGTATGTGGCCCAGCTTCTGTGCCCTGAAGAGCAGACTGAGGGTCACCCTAAATGTTCCTTGGGTAAGTTCCAGCAAAGCAGAACTAAAGATCGTAAGTGATCATTTGCTGCTCTTGTTGTGTTTATGCAAATGAACAGGATAAATTAAAAATGGACTTAATGTAGTCCCTTTAATGACAAGGAGGATAATCTTAGGGAGAAAAATCATTATTCAAGGAAAATCACAATGATCAGTAGTAGACTATAAAGTAGTGCAGCTAACCATCTTTAAAGTTTCTTTTCATTTAAAATATGGTTTCACTTGAAAATTAAACCATGTCTGTGATATCATCAAAGATATTCAAGTTGCAGGCAAGTAGAATGTCAAGTGTCTTGCAACTGGATGTCTTCCCAATAAGACAGTCTTACAGATTTAGAGACTTGTTTGTGGGTTATGTTACATAAATTAAAATGTGTTTTCTGTTTTCAAAGGGCATAAGCCTATGACTGCATTACCTGAGTGATTGTCTGTACGCATAAGCCTCACTTAATCCTCTCTGCATCGCTGCCTCCTGAGACTCAACGGTTTGGCTGAACTAAATGGCTTGGTTGGTGAAGAATGGGGTGGTCTGTGGGCTTCACTTTAAAACTGGTTTCTATCCTAATGGCTTGGACAGAAAGGGCCCAGAGGTCTGAGAGGGGGGAAACCTAAACTATTTCCCTCAGTCCAAACTAAGTATAATGGGCAAAAGGGTTTTGGACAGGTGAGGTGTGCCTAGCACACCTTCCTCCAAAGAAGCTCTTTTTTTCTTTTTTTTCCCCTAATGTGGAACATTGAAAAATTAATCCCTGCCTTTTGTGATCTAGTAGTTTTGGATTGAATGGTGTCTTTTAACCCTTTTTGACAAATCTGTTGCCCCTGGAACACAACAAGGATGCCAGCCTGTTAAACCAAGCACGCCGTTATCCAGAGACCGCCAACTGACCTGGAGTCTGCACGATCCTTCCCCATGTGGGAAGGCCACCCTCCCCTCCACACCCCCACTATTAGGGATTTCTGGACCCAAGGGTAGGTAGGACGACGACCATGTCCAGCTTGAAGCAGCTAGAGGAGATTGAGACCTTCGCCCATTGTCCTTTACAAGATTACAAAGGGTCTTAATATCTGAGAGGGAGGGATAGTTATTTTTTATTGTTAAAATAATTAATTAATCACATATTTACTAAAAAAAAAGAGAGAGAGAAAAAGAAGAATATATGAAAGGGTGAAGCGGGAAAGCTTGTATGTACGAACCGTGGGTATGGACTTGGGGCGGATTGTTGGGGGAGGGAGATGCTGGGTGGAGGGGAGTAAAGGGGAGAAAGTTGGAACTATTGTAACAATATAATCAATAAAATACATTAAAAAAAAAGAAATGGAAATTAAAATGGCTCCTGGACATGGGAAAGATGTCTTTTTTTTATTTAATAGAAATGAAAAAACCTACACTGAGTTATCATCTCTCATGTATTGGACTGACAAAACATAAAGAGTGTAAGGAAACAAACACTATTACATTACTGATAGGAGTATAAACTGGTAACAGCTCTATGGACAGCAGTTTAACAATACCTACCAAAATATAGATGTACAAAGCTTTTATACCAGAAATAAGACTTCTAGGAGTTCATCCCACAGATATACTCACATGTACAAAATAACATATAAACAAGGTTACTCACTGTAGCATTGTTTGTAGTAGAAAGGGACTGGAAACAATGTCTCTCAATAAGATATTGGTTAGATAATGTTCCTACAATGAGGTACCATCCAGCTATAAAAAAGAAAACTTCTTTATATACTGATATGGAATGAACTGTAATACATAATGTTAAATTAAACCAGCAAGGTTCAAGACATACATCGGGGGATTAAAATACATGTACATTTGTTTGAATAAACATGCATTATCTCTTGAAGGATATTGTTAGCATTGGTTGCCTCTGGGAAGACGAACTGGGTGGTCAAATGGTAGGAGACAGAGGGAGAGTTTTTACTATGTATCTTTTCTCTGTGCCTTTTGAATTTTGAATCATGTGACTGTATTACCTATTCAAAAATAAATATTTTAAAAATAAAAATTTCTCCCCACTTTCGAACTCTGAGCTCTACTAAGGAGTGAAAAGGTGTGATAGAAACCACTTACAGGAATAAAAGCAGATGCTCCTAGTCTCAAATAAATTACTTATATCTAAGGACCTCAAACAGGGTTGAGATAAGGGTGGGGTGAGTAAGACACTCGCCTTATGTGCAAAATGTAAGGGGATTCCGTAAATTCAGTAATTCAGATAAAGAACATTTAATGCAATATATATTTTTTAATTAGTTTAAAAATCCATGATGAGCAAAATATCATTTTCTAAATGCTAGCCTCAGACATACTGGAACCTGAGGCAAAAGGACAGTTGGGCCCCATATACATATTTTTATGTGTTCTAAAGTGGTGAGTTTTTCCAGAACATTAAAGCAGTTGAAAAATTGAAAAATAGACTAAATTCACAGCATTTAATTTAAATATTTTATCTCCCTCCTTTCTAAAATCAATAAGCAAGTCTTTGGGTGAAGACAAAGAAATAAATAAAATCAAATAATGATTAAAAACATAATTGAAAACGTGAGAAAAGAACAAGTCACCATTGTTTTTTAAAGACCAAGTAGTTTTGAAAGAAAATTATAGAAATGAAAAGTTTTAAAATTGAAAACTCAGTGGACAGATTAAACCACAGAATGAGCACAGGTAAAATGTGGCATACTGGAATATAGATATACACAATACAGCTCAGAGAGATAGAGAAAAAATATGAAAAATAAGTAAAGAGACATAGAAGACAAATGGAAAAAAATGTAATATTCAACAAAGTAATGGCTGAGAGTGTTTCAGAATTGATGAATTAAAGATGCAAACTCTCAGATACAGTAAGTATTAGTTCTGAGCAGAAAAAATACAACTAACTTTTGTGCATCCCTGTATTTTCTATTATTTCACAATATCATTTTCTCATGTACCCACCAGCAATACATTTTTTACAGTCTTAAACCATTCAAATGTCTGTCATAGAAGGTTTTCTGGGTAAAAATATGGTACATTGGAGCAATGGAATAATATGCAACTGTAAAAAGAAATGAGGAAAATTTCTATATACTATGAAGTGATCTCCAGGATATACCATTAAATGAAAAAGCAAGATGCAGAATAGTAAAGCATGCTACTTTTTATGAAAGAAAGGGGGAAATAAGAACATATAAACTTTGTTTATGCTTTCAAAAATAAACAGTAGAAGTATAAACTAAGAGCTAATAAAAATGATTATGTGTAAGGAGAAGAAGAAATAAGTTAGTAGGGGTCAGGAATGAAAGCTAGACTTCTCTGAATGTCTTTTATAGTTTTGACATTGGAATCATGTATTTTTTTCGTAATTATATCAAAAATTAAACCCCCAAATCTCTAAATGTTGAAAACAAAATAAATACAATGATTCTAGATATATAACAGTTGGAAGAACTACACAGAGAAGACTTATGTCAGGTTTCTTTAAAGCAAAGTAATTTACACTGGTGGGATGTAACCCAAAGACAATGAAAATCACAGAGAAATCATGTTACATTCAATAAACATAATTTTTTATTAATAATGCTGTTGTTGTTATTTTAAAACTATAAGGTATATATTGTAGGAAAAAGTAAACAAATAACCATGTTAATGTCATGAGAAACCAAGATTTCAACGTGAGAAAAAACATACAAATATAAAATCAAAGTTGAGGACAAATTATGTAATCTTCATTTTTTTGCCTGTGTTATTGTTGTTCTCTTACAGTTGTCCCAATTTTCCCCCCACTGCTCTCCTCTCCCAGTCCGTCCATTGCCCGTCAATCCTCACCCTGTTTTCTGTGTCCCCGGGTTATTTATACCTGTTCCTCGACTAGACCCTTCCCCTTCTTTCCCCTCTTATCCCCCTCCCCTCTACCCTCTGGTCACTGTCAGTCTGTTCCTTAGTTCCATGCCTCTGGTTCTACTTTGCTCATTTGTTTGTTTTGTTCATCAGAGTCTTCTTATAGGTGAGATCATATGGTATTTGTCTTTTGCAGCCTGGCTTATTTCACTTAACATAATACTCTCCAGTTCCATCCATACTGTCATGAAGGGTAGGAATTCCTTCTTTCTTCCTGCTGAGTAGTATGCCATTGTGTAAATGTACCAGTTTTTTGATCCACTCATTTACTGACGGGCACTTAGGCTGTTTCCAGCACTTGGGTATTGTAAATATGCTGCTATGAATATTGGGGTGCAAAAGTTCTTTTGGTTTGGTGTTTCAGGGTTCTTAGGGTATACTCCCAGCAGTGGGATCACTGGATCAAAAGGCAGTTTCATTTTTAGTTTTTTGAGGAAATTCCATACCATTTTCCACAGTGGCTGCATGAGTCTGCATTCCCACCAGTAATGGACTAGGATTCCGTTTCTCCACATCCTTGCCAGCACTTGTTGTTTGTTGATTTGTTAAAGAGGGCCATTCTGACCAGTGTGAGGTGGTCTCTCATTGTGATTTTAACTTGCATCTCTCTGGTGGCTGGTGATGTTGAGCTTCCTTTCATATGTCTATGGGCCCTCTGTATATCCTCCTTGGAGAAGTGTCTGTTCAGGCCCTTTGCCCATTTTTTAGTTGGATTGTCTGTCTTCCTGGTGTTGAGTCATATATATTTTTTATATATTTTGGAGATCAAACCTTGTCCAAGGTATCATTGGCAAATATGTTCTCTCATATGGTTGGTTCCATTTTCATTTTGCTGATGTTTTCTTTAGCCATGCAGAAGCTTTTTAAATTTGATATAATCCCATTTGTTTATTCTTTCCTTTGTATCCCTTGCCCTAGGAGATATATTGGTGAAAATATTGTTGGATGGGATATCTGAAATTTTACTGCCTATGTTTTCCTCTAGGACTTTTATGGTGTTGTGAATTATATTTAAGCCTTTTGTTCATCTTGAATGTATCTTGGTGTATGGTGTAAGTTGGTGGTCTAGTTTCACTTTTTTTGTATGTACCCGTTCAGCTCTCCCAACACAATTTATTGAAGAGACTATTTTTACTCCATTTTGTGTTTCTGCCCACTTTGTCAAATATTAATTGACCATAAAGACTTGGGTTTATTTTTGAGCTCTCTATTCTGTTCCCTTGTTCTATGTGTCTGTTCTCATGCCAGTACCAGACTGTCTTGATTATAGTGGCCTTGTAATATCAGGTATTGTGATCCCTCCTACTTTGCTCTTTCTCAAGATTGCTGAGGCTATTCGGTGTCATTTGTGGTTCCATACACATTTTTGAAATATTTGTTCTAAACCTGTGAAATATGTCATTGATATTTTAATAGAGATTGCATTGAGTTTATGGATTGCTTTGGGTAGGATGGGCATTTTAATGATGTTAATTCTTCCAATCCATGTGCATGGTATATGCATTCATTTATTTGTGTCTTCCTTAATTTCTTTCTTCAGTGTTATGTAGTTTTTTGAGGACAGGTCTTTTACCTTCTTGGTTTAGTTTTTCCTAAATACTTTATTTTTCTTGTTACTGTAGTAAATGGGATATTTTCCTAATTTCTCTTTCTAATACAGTAATCCCTCTCTATGTTGTGGTTCACTTATCGCGGCCTCACTGTATCAAAGAATTTTTAAAAATACTATATTTAATTATTTATCGGGGATTTTTTGCTATATCACAGGATTTTGCGATACTGTATATGTATGTTAAAGTTATGTAGGTTTAAGAGTGTAGAATATATGTAAGAACATAAGTAGTGTTTATAAAAGTGTGGAAAATGTTAATAAGGGACTGGGAATGGTTTATAAGTCTAGGGGAAGGGTTTATAAAGCCTTAAAATATATATAAATACTAAAATAAATATAAGGTTCCTATTTGTGGATTTTCTCCTATCATGGGGTTGGGGGGGTGTCTAGAACGTAATACCCACAATAAGTGAGGGAATACTGTAGTTCAATGTTGGTATACAAAAATGCTTTTGATTTCTAAATATTGACTTTTTATCCTACTATTTTACCAAAATTACTTATTAGGTCAAGTAGTTTTTATGTGGGGCCTATAGGGTTTTCTTTGCACACTATCATGTCATCTGCAAATATTGATGGTTTTACTTCCTGCTGTCTAATTTAGATGCCTTTTTAAAAAAATAATTTTAAGTATATTTTATTGGTTATGCTATTAAAGTTGTCCCAGATTTTCTGGTCCCCCCCCCCACCTGGTACCTCCCTTCCTTCCAGCAATCCTCCCTCTCTTTAGTTCCTGTCCATGGATCATGCATATAGGTTCCTTGGCTTCTCCATTTACTTTACTATTCTTAATGTTCCCCTCTCTGTTTTTTACCTGTCAGTTATGCTTCTTGATCCTTGCACCTTTCCCCCCATTCTCCCCATTCCACCTGCCCACTGATTACCCCCATATGATCTCCATATCTATGGTTTTGTTCCTCTTCTAGTTGTTTGCTTAGTTTCTTTCTGTTTTTTTAGATTCATTTGTTGATAGCTGTGAGTTTGTTGTCTTTTTACCAATTTGGATGCCTTCTATTTCTTTTTTCTTGTCTCATAACTGTGGCTAGAACTTCCAATACTATGTTGAATAAAAGTGTTGAGAGCTGGCACCCTTGTTACTGGTCTTAGTGGGAAAGCTTTTAGTTTTTGAGTATGATGTTGGCTGGAGGTTTTTCATATACGGCCTTTACTATGTTGTGGTATGCTCCCTCTATTCCCACTTTGCTGAGTGTTTTTATCATAAGTGGGTACTGTACTTTATTAAATGCTTCTTTTGCATCAATTGATATGATCATGTGACTCTTTTCTTTCATTTTTATGTGATTTATTACACTGATTAATTTGTGAATATTATACCTTCCTTGCATTCTTAGGAGGAATCCCACTTGATCATGGTGTATGATCATTTTAATGTATTGCTGGATCCATTTTGTCAATATTTTGTTGATGATTTTAACATCTATGTTCATCAGCAATACTGGCCTGTAGTTTTCTTTCTTTGTTGTATCTTGACCTGATTTTGGAATTAGGATAATACTAGCCTCATAGAAAGACTTTGGGAGACTTTTCTCTTCTTAAATTTTTTTTGGAATAGTTTGAGAAGTATAAGAGTTAGCTTTTTCCTAAATGTTTGGTAAAATTCACCCGTCAAGCCATCCAGTTCAGGGCTTTTGTGTGCTGGGAGTTTTTGATTACTGTTTCAATTTCACTAGTTTTATCAGTCTTTGCAGGCTTTCTCTTTCTTCTTGGTTCAGTTTTAGAAGATTATATGTTTCTAGAAATTTGTCCATTTTGCCCAGGTTGTCAAATTTCTTGGTGTAGAGTTGTTCATCGTAATTTCTTACAATTCTTTGTATTTGTGTGGCTTCTATTGTAATGTCTCCTCTTTTGTTTCTGATTTTATTTATTTGGGTCCTCTCTCTTTTTTTTCTTGATGTGTCTAGTTAAAGTTTGCCAATTTTGTTTATCTTTTAAAAGAACCAGCTCCTGGATTTATTGATCCTTTAAATTGTTCTTATAGTCTCTATGTCATCTAATGCTGCTCTGATTTTAATTATCTCCTTCCTTGTACTCACTCTGGGCTTTGTTTGTTGTTGTTCCTCTTATTGTAGATGTAGGGTTAGGTGTTTATTTCAGATTTTTCTCTTTTATGGTAGACCTCTATTGTTATGAACTTCCCTCTCAGGATTGCTGTCGCTGTGTCTCTTATGATTTGGGCTGTTTTTCATTTGTTTCCAGAAACTTTTTGATTTCTTCCTGATCTCACTTTTAATCCATTCATTATTTAATAATATGTTATTCAGTCTCCATTATTTGAATAATTTTTAGTTTTTTCCTTGAGGTTGATTACTAGTTTCAAGCCATTGTGATCCAAGAAGATGCTTGATATGATTTCAATTTTCTTCAATTTGTTGAGGCTTCTTTTGTATCCCACCATGTAGTCTGAGAATGTTCCATGTGCATTTGAAAAGAATGTGTATTTTGTTTCTTTGGGGTGAAATGTTCTGTATATATCAATTAAGTCCATTTGATCTAGAGAGTTGTTTAATGCCACAATATCCTTGTTTGTTTGGAAGATCTATCCATTGTTGGCAATGGGATGTTAAAATCCCCTACTATGACTGTTGCTGTCGATATCTTTCTTGAAGTCCTCTAAGATTTTCCTTATATATTTGGGTGTTTCTATGTTGGGTGCATATATGTTTACAAAGGTTTTGTCTTCTTGATGGATTGTTCCCTGAAGTATTATGACGTGTCCTTCTTTGCCTCTCATTATGGCCTTTGTTTTGAAATCTACTTTGTTGATGTAATTATTGCTAACTCTGTTCTTTTTTATTCCTGTCCATTTGCTTGGAATATTTTTTCTATCCCTTTGCTTTCAGTCTTTGTAGGTCTTTTGTTCTGAGGTGTG
Organism: Furipterus horrens; assembly: GCF_987537825.1. Lineage (NCBI taxonomy): Eukaryota > Metazoa > Chordata > Mammalia > Chiroptera > Furipteridae > Furipterus > Furipterus horrens. Next base: position 58,684,597 of record NW_028327187.1, read on the forward strand.
TCTCTGGCAGACCGCATATATTCTTATCCATTGAGCTACCCTATGGCTTTTTACTGAAGTATTTAATACATTTACATTTAAGATTATTATTAATAGGTACTTATTCATTGCCATTTTTTCCATTTGTACCTGTATATTTCTCTCTCTCTCTCTCTCTCTCTCTCTCTCTCTCTCTCTCTCTCTCTCTCTCTCCATCTTCTTAAAGCAGTCCCTTAGCATCTCTTGCAACCCTGGTTTTGTGGAGATGTATTCTTTTAGTTGTTTTTTTGTTTGTTTGTTTGTTTTTTGTTTTGGCTGGGAAACTCCTTATTTTGCCTTTCATTTTAAATGAGAGCCTTGCTGGGTAGAGTAGTCTTGGCTGCAGGCCTTTGCTTTTCATTACTTGGACTATTTCTTGCCATTCCCTTTTGGCTTGTAGTGTTTCTGTCGTGAAATCAGCTTATGGCCTTATTGGATCTCCTTTGTATATTACTTGCTCTTCCTCCCTTGTTGCCTTTAAGATTCTCTCTTTGCCTTTAAATTTTGCTGTTTTTAATTATGATGTGTCTTGGAGTAGGCCTCTTTGGGTTCTTCTTGATTGGGGCCCTCTGTGCTTCCTGGACTTGTATGACTTTTTCTCTCATCAAGTTAGGGAAGTTTTCTGTGATTGTGTTTTGAAACAGGTTTTTTATCCTTTGCTCCTCTTCTCCTTCTGACATCCTTATGATATGGATATTATTCTGTTTCATGTTGTTCTGCAGCTCCCTTAACCCCTCTTCATTCTATTGATTCTTTTTTCATTTTGCTCTGCTTGGGAATTCTTTTCTATTGTAATCTTTATATTTAAATGACATATCAATATGAACAGATTTATTTTTTCTAAAAATATAGTCAATGTTTTTATAGTTGAATAGGTTTATTTTTTCTTTTATATAGGTTCTGGACATACAGTCTTTATTTGAAAGATTTCCTCTGTTCCTACAGTGCACCCACAGTCTATAAGACTTTCCATATTTATCATTTTATTGTGTATTAAATATTAATACATCTGTAATTTATTTTTCTAAGGTGTCTAAGAAAGGAATCCACTTCCGCTTTTCCCAACTGGATATTCTATTGTGCCAGTATCAATTATTAAATAATCTATAATTTTCCCACTGAATTATTGCCATGGTCATACACTAACTTTTCAAATATCCTGAGATCTCACTCTGGATTTGCTAGTCTCATACACTGATCTGTTGTCTAATCTTATATTACTATTATGTTGATTTAAACACACTGGCTTAATAGTATTTCTTAATATCTAGCAAGGCAAATCCTCCTTCAGTGCTCTTATTTTTCATATTTTTCTTGGCTATTCATTTTATCCAATCCCCCCCCCAATCTCAATAGGATTCTAATTAGAATTGCATTACTTTTATATATTAATTTTGGGAGAATTGAAATTTTTTTGATACTAAGTTTTCTCATTCAATAACACAGCATGTGCTTTTTCATGAGCTCATGAGATTGTTTAATATTTATAAAACATCTATAATGAGACCTTGAACTTTTCTTTGTAGAAGTTTTGCATCTTTCAAGTTCAATTTATTCCAAAGTATTTTATAAGTTCTTTGAAACTTTTTCTCCAGTTTATGGAGGTATACTTGACAAATTAAAATTCTATGTACATATTTAAGTTGTACAATGTGATTTTTTGTTTGTGTTTTCCTTTTTATTGAGTTTATTGGGTGTGAGACTGGTTAACAAGATTATATAGGTTTCAGATGCACAATTTTACAACACATCATCTGTACACTGTATTGTGTGTTCACCATCCTAAGTCAAATCTCTGTCATCACCATTTAACCCCCTATACCCTCCTCCATGTCCCCCAATCCCCCTCCTCATCACAGTCACTACACTATTGTCCATGTTCATGAGTTTTTTCTATTTATTTTTCTTTTTTCCCAATAACCTCCATCCAGCCTCCAAACTCCCGCCTCAGATGGCCATCAGCCTACTCTCTATCTATGAGTCTGTCTCTATTTTGCTTGTTCGTTTTGTTCATTAGATTCCATGTATGAGTGATATCATATGGCATTTGTCTTTCTCTGACTGGCTTATTTCACTGAGCATAATGCTCTCCAGGTCCATCCATGCTGTTGCAAAGGGTAAAATTCCCTTCTTTTAATTAAAATTTTGGGGGGTGATGATTGTTAGTAAGACTACCTAGATTTCAAGTGTACAATTCTATGATATATTATCTGTATATTGCATGATGAGCCCTCAACCCAAAGTCAAATCTTCTTCCATTACCATATATTTGATTCCCTTTACCCTTTATTACTACCCTTTACTATTCCTCTTCATTCTGGTAACCACCATACTGTTGTCTGTGTCTGTGAGACTTTTGTTTGGTTTTTGTTTGTTTGGTGCTTTCAGTTTTATATCCCACATATGAGTGATGTCATATTGTTCTTAACTTCTCTTGTCTGACTTATTTCATTTAGCATGATATCTCAAGACCCATCCATATTATCACAAATGGCAGCATTTCATCTTTTCTTATGACTGAGTAGTATTCTACTGTATATATGTACCATAGCTTCTTTATCCAATCATCTAGTAAAGGACGCTTTAGTTATTTCCATGTCTTGCTACCTTGAATTATACTCCAATGAACATAAGGGTGATTATATCTTTGCAAATAAATATTTTGAAATTTTTGGGGTAGATACTCAGAATACAGGTTGCTGGGTCATATGGTAAGTCTAGTCTTAATTTTTTGAGGAACATCCATACTGTTCTCCACAGTGGCTATAGCAGTTTACATTCCCACAGCATCGAATGAGAGTTCTTTTTTCTCCACAACCTCTTCAGCACTTATTACTTGTCTTGTTGATAATAACCATTCTAACCGGTGTGAGGTGGTATCTCATTGTAGTTTTGATTTGCATTATCCTAACAGCTAATGAAATTGAGCATCTTTTCATTTATATGTTGGTCATTTGTATGTCTTCTTAAGGGAAGTGTCTGTTCAGATCCTCTACCCATTTTTAAATTGAATTGTTTGTTTGATGTTGAGTTCTATGAGTTCTTTATATATTTTGGATATAACCCCTTGTTGGACCTGTTGTTTGCAAATATCTTCTCCAATTTAGTTGGTTACCTTTTTGCTTTGTTGGCAGTTTCTTTTGCTGGGCAGAAGCTTTTTACTTTGGTATAGTCATATTCATTTATTTTTGTCTTTACTTCCCTTGTCTTTGGGGTCAAATTTATAAAAGTATGTTTTTTATTTTTTCCATTTTTATTTTATTATTGTTCAATTACAGTTGTCCCAAATTTTCCCTCATTGTTCTCCCCTTCCCTGCCCACCACCTGATCCCACAGTCAATCTCCACACTTTTGTTCATGTCCATGGGTCCTTTATACTTGTTCCTTGACTAGACCCTTCCTTCTTTTTCCCCCATTATTCCCCTATCCCATCCCCTCTGGACACTGTCAGTTTGTTACTTATTTCCATGTCTCTGGTTCTATGAATAAGTTTATAAAATCTTGTCTAAGACAAAGGTCCATAAGTTTAGTACCTATGTTTTCTTGTAGGGAACTGCTCCTCGTGGTTTAAGGAATTGTAGCCCCAGCCTGAGGATGACAGCTGCCAGCATTCTGGTCGTGCCTGTCTTTAAGCCTCAACATAAGGCTGCACGGGAGACATAACCAAAAGTCACTCAGAGGGTTTCCATGGGAATTGGATTTAAAAAATACTTATTATGCTTTAGAACTTGCTCTGCTTTCTTTATCCGTAGTATAGCATAAACAGTCCCTAGATAGGAATGTATGAAACCTTCACCTAATGCCAGTGTGGTGTCAGGATGTTTGATAGACCCTGACTAACACAGATTAGTCACTGTACCCTTTGTACTAGTACATGTAATCTGTTATGGTCAACTGTAACCTTAACGCCTCTGAATTATTGATGATTCATGAATTTTGACCTTGTATCTCTCATGTGTATCCTCCTCAATAAAAGGCATGAGGGAAGAAGGTCTAATCGCTGTTCTCCACTAGAGAGGCAGTCACCTTCCTTCCCCCAGACATAATAAAGTATCCTGGGTAAAAGTTATTTCATTGGGCATAATAAAGTGTCCTAGGTAAGAGTTTGTTCCACCGTGGTCAGAAGCCTTTGCTAGACATAGTGACTTCCAACTGAGCCCAGGTTGTGTGAGGCACATCCGCCTTATTTTCTTCTACGTAATTTGTTGTTACAGTCTTCCATTCATTTTGAGTTAATTTTTGTATATGGGGACAACAAGTAGTCTAGTTTCATTCTTTTTCAGCACCATTTATTGAAAGGGATTTTTCCCCATTGTATGTTTTTGGTTCCTTTATTGAAAATTATTTGCCCACATGTGGGTTTATTTCTATGCTCTCAATTCTGTTCCATTGGTCTATGTGTCTGTTCTTCTGCCAGTACCATGCTGTTTTAATTGATTGTCACTTTGTAGTATAATTCAAGGTTAGGAATTGTAATGACGCCAGCTTTGTTTTTCTTTCTCAGTATTGTTTTGGCTATTTAGAGTCTTTTATGATTCCATACAAATCTGATGATTTTTTGCTCTATTTCTTTAAAAAATATCATTAGCATTTTGATGAGGATTGCATTAAATCTGTATATTGCTTTGAGTAATATGGTAATTTAAACTATGGTGATTCTTCCAATTCATGAACATGAAACTGTTTTCTATTTTATTGTGTCATTTGCAATCTCTTTTAATAAGGCTTTGTAGTTTTCAGTATATGGGTTCTTTACATCCTTTACTAAGTTTATTCTTAGGTACTTTATGCTCTTTGTTGCAATTGCAAAAGAAATGCTTTTTCCATTTCTTTTTCTTAAATTTCATTGTTAGTGTATAGGAATGCAGTTGGTTTTTAGAAACAATAAACAAATACAGTAAAATTGCAGGATACAAAAATCAATGTACAGTGTGATGTTTTGAAAATGTATGTCTTGTGAAATTATTACCACAATCAAGCTAAATGACATATCCATCACCTCAAAAAGTTATGACTTTTTGTGGTGAGAACACTTCAGATTACCTTTCTTAACAATTTTTTAAAAGATTTTATTGACTTCCGGCCAAGATGGAGGCTTAGACTGACACGCTCGGTCTCCCTCTACAACTAGAAAGGAATACAACTACCTCCAAACAAAAGATAAGTAGAAATTCCAGAAAATAAAACTACATGGAAGCCCAACGTACGAAGTTATAAACCAGCGGCGCTCCTAGGGCAAGTAAGAAGAACGAAAGTGGGCGGTGTTGTTTGCGGTAGCACCAGGGACAGTGGCAGGGAGAGCAATCCTGGCTGCAGTTGAGCCACAGCAGCTCCCAACCCCAACGCTGGGAAAAGCAGCCAACTCATTGCCTCGGACTGTGAGGCCCAGAGGGCAGGAGAACGGATCCGGGTCTTCCAGCGGAGAATAATGGCAGGAATCCATCTTGGACCCCCGCCCCCACACAAAGCGCCACAGCGCCGAGAAATAGGTTGCAGATCGCCACCGGTCACTGGGTAGTGATGACAAAGCGCCACAGCATGGGGGAAAAGGTTGCGGATCACTGCCGGTTGCTGGGTTGTGACGAGTACACAGGCTCTGCCCCCTATAGCCGGCCCAAGAGAGCAAAATGCAAATCTGTCAAAATGAGGCAGACAACTATAGAAATCCTGGTGGTGCAGCTCACCAGGCAACAGATGAAGAATCTGACAGATGAACAAATAAGAAACCTGTCAGAGGCTCAGTTCAGAGCCATTGTTATAAGGTGGCTTACAGAATTAACAAAAGATTTGGAAGAAGACGAGAAAGGATTGAAAACCACTCATACTGAAAAGAATAAAAACACATACAAGACAAATGGTGAGGAAATAAAATCCAGAGTTCAAATCAACAAACTGGAACATAGAGAAGGAACAGTCAACCAGTGCAGAGAGAGGAAACAAGGAAAGTGAGAAGAGGATCAGAAACCTCTGGGACAGCTATAAGAGATTGAACGTAAGAATTATAGGATTGCCAGAGGGTGAAGAAGAAGAACTAGAAAGTGAAAAATGAAGTGAAAATATAATAAAGAAGAACTTCCATAACTTGGGGAAGGAAATAGACTTACATGTCTAGGAAGCACAGAGAGTTCCAGAAAAACTGGACCCAGGGAGAAACACTCCAAGACACATTATAATCAAATTGTCAAAAATTAAAGATAAAGAGAGAATCTTAAAAGTAACAAGAGAGAAGAAAAGAATCATGTACAAATGGGGTCCCAATTAGACTATCAGCTGACTTCTCAAGGGAGACCCTGCAGGCAAGAAGGAACTGGCAAGAAATATTCAAAGTAATGAAAATCCAAAACCTACAACCATGAATACTCTATCCAGCGAAATTGTCATTCAGAATAGAAGGGCAGAGAACGTGGTTCCAGGACAAAATAAAACTTAAAGAGTTCATTGTATCCAAACCACTATTATATGAGATGTTAAAGGGAGTGGTTTTGAAAAAGGAGGATTAAAACTATGAACATTAAAATGAAAACTGCAACACAAGAACCAACAACAGAAGCTAGGAAATTGAAACAAAGGCAAACTAAATAGGCAACGAGAGTGGAAAAGAACTATAGGTATGGGGAAAATATTGTGGGGAGGTCAGCAGGGATGGGGAAGGGGGTAAAGGAGGGAGGTCATACAAGAATTAAGAAGCATAGTAGGAGGGAATGGAGTAGACAGGAAGGGGTTGAGAAGAACTATATGTACAACCAATGGACATGGACTAAAAGTGGGGGACAACTGGAGGGAGGGGGGCCACCTGGTGGAGGGGAGCAGAGGGAAGGGAAATTGGGACAACTGTAACAGTATAATCAATAAAACATATTTAAAAAGGTTTATTATTTTATTTTTAGAGAGAGGAGAAGGAAAGGAGAAAGAGAGGGAGAGAAACATCAATGTGCAAGAGATACATTAATTGGTTATGGTTGCCTCTCATATTCCCCCAACTGGGGACTTGGTCTTCAACCCAGGCTTGTGCCCTGACTGGGAATCAACCCAGCAAACTTTTGGTTTGCAGGCCAGCACTCAATCCACTGAGCCACACCAGCCAGGGCTCACTTTTTTAGCAAATTTCAATTGTACAATACAGTATTACTAACTGTACTTAACATAATGTACATTAGGTTTCCATAATGTATTCATCCTATGTAAATGAACCTTTCTACACTTTGACAAACATTTCCACATTTCCTCCACCCCTTAGCCCCTGGGAACCATCATTCTATTCTCTGCTTTTATGAATTCCACCTTTTAGCTTCTACATATAAATAAAATCATGCAGGATTTATATTTTTTGTTCTGGCTTATGAGTTCTTTTTACACTTTTGTAAATCTAATACTTTTCTCATATTTTTAAGTGTGTATAGCTATAATATGGGCAATTATTTAGTGTTGTGTATTTAACTTAAATCTGAAGTCTTCTATTAATTATATATTACTTTTTACTAAAGCCTCTTAGTTTTTCTATCTATAGAGCACTTTACGTATGCCTGGTGAGACTGATAAACTACTATTTAAAAATTATTTAATTTTAATTATTTTAAATGCATATAGCCACATGTGACTAGTAGCTATAATATTGAACAGCACTTGTATAGAATATTTAAAATAATGTTAATTGATAATAACAATAGAAGGTATGTCTGTATAGTCCTTGCTTTTAATCAAAACGGTTTTAGCAAAATGCTGCTTATGATACGCTTTTCTTTTGGCTTTTTATAAATAACTCATTATATTTAGGGTTTTTTCTACTCCTATTTTACTTATACTTTTTCTTTTTATTAGGAATTCCTGCTAAATTTTTTCAAATTCTTTTTCACTATCTATGTGATCATATAGCTTTCTCCTCTAATTTGGTGATATAATAAATTATGATGATAGATTTTCTTATAGCTAATCACCCTTGTCCCTGGACTACTCTGACTTGTTACTAAGTAATTTTCTTAAAATAAAAATTAAAAAGTGATTATTAACTGGAAATTATGTTTTGTTTTTTTTCATCACTACTTGGACCCTTATATTTCTTTGCCATATGTGATAAGATAGAAGTCTGCTTCCTCCGTCAGTCATAGATCACCATTACTACAGAGCTCTGAACAATTAATATGAAGCCCACATTCTCATGCATGTTGGATTATCCATTCAAATAGTAGAAAGATAAAATCGAACAATGGGATAACAGATAAAAGGTAAGTAAACCTAGAATTCTTTCTCAAAAATTAAGCTGGCAATTCATGGAAAAATAACAAAAATGACCAAGATCATTACAAATATCTTATACAACATAGATTATTTTCTAGTGTTTCAATAAGAATAATTAACTGGAAAACTCATAGGAACATAACAAGTAGCAGCAAAGGTTATATAAGACAGATGAATTAAACTAAAGAAAAATTATTGCAGGAGTAACAACTTAAGCAATGTTATAAGTTGGTGGGCTATGGATAAGTATTCATGAAAATATATAGTATTTTTTAAACACCCTAAAACTAAAATTTTATCCTAAATAAATAGATATGAAGGGACCTGGTCAAGATACTAGCATAGGCAAACATGGCTTGCTTCTCCCCACAACCACATCAAAATTACAACTAAGCCCTGGCTTGTGTGGCTCAGTGGATTGAGCACCAGCCTGCAAACCAAAAGATTGTTGGTTTGATTCCTAGTCAGGGCACATGCCTGGGTTGTGGGCCAGGTCACTAAGGTGGGAGTGTGCAAAATGCAGCTGATCAATGCATCTCTCACACTTTGATGTATCACTCACTCTCTTTCTCCATCTCTTTCCATCTCTAAAAGTAAATAAAATATTTTAAGTATATTTTATTGATTATGTTGTTACAGTAGTTCCAATTTGTTTCCCCTTTGCTCCCCTCTGCCGAGTACCCACATTCCCTCCAGCAATCCCACCTCTCTTAGTTCATGTCCATGGGCTGTGCATGTAAGTTCTTTGGCTTCACCCTTTCCTATATTATTCTTAAATTCCCCCTATGTTGTACCAACCAATTATGCTTCTTATACCAGCACCATTTCCCCATTTATCTCCCTTTCCCCCTTCCAGATGATAACTCTCCAACTGATACCCATATCTATGATTCTGTTCCTATTCTGATTTGCTTAGCTGGATTTTGTTTTTATTTTTTAGATTCGGTTGTTGATAGTTCTGAGTTTGTTGTCATTTTGGTGTTCATAGTTTTGACCCTCTTTTCTTAAATAAATCCCTTTAACATCTTATATAATAATGGCTTGGTGATGATGAACTCTTTTAGCTTTACCTTGTCTGGGAAGCACTTCATCTGCCCTTCCATTCTAAACGATAGCTTTGCTGGGTAGAGTAATCTTGATCGTACGTCCTTGCTTTTCATCACATTGAATACTTCTTGCCAGCCGCTTCTTGCTTGCAAAGTTTATTTTGAGAAATCAATTGAGAGTCATATAGGCACCCCTTTGTAGGTAACTATCTCCTTTTCTCTTACTGCTTTTAAGATTTTCTCTTATCTTTAACCTTTGTCATTTTCATTATGATGTGTCTTGGTGTGGTGTTGTTTGAAACTCTCTGTGCTTCCTGGACTTGTATGTCTATTTCTTTCACCAAATCTGGAGAATTTTCCTTCATTATTTTCTCACATAAGCTTTCAATTTCTTGCTCTTTCTCTTCTCCTTCTGGCATGCCTATGATTCAGATTTTGGCATGTTTAAAGTTGTCCCAGATGTTCCTAAGCCTTTCCTCATTGTTTTCAATACTAGTTTCCTCATTCTATACTGATTGACCGTTTTTTCTTTCTTATGTTCCAAATCATTGATATGACCCCCAGTTTCCTTTTCTTCACCATTGGTTTTCTGTGGATTATCCTTTGTTTCATTACCATAGCCTTCACATCTTCTCTTATGAATTTGCCATACTCAAACATATCTGTCAAGCCTGTGATCATCTTTATCACCAGTATTTGGAACTCTGCATCTGTTAGGTTGGCTATCTTCTTGTCACTTACTTCTCCCACTGGAACCTTGATCCATCCCCTCTTTTGTGCCATACTTCTCTGTCTCCTTATCTTGACAACATTCTGTGTTTGTTTGCCTTTGGGTCTTAGGTAGAGCTGTCACATCTGTTACGTTGTAAAGAGCGGATCCTTAGATATTTGTCAGTACAGGGCAACCTGTTTCACCATGTTGTGGTGGTATGTGTGTGAGAGGGGTCTGAGAAGGAACAATGTCCCTTGTTCAGCACTTTCCCCTTTTCCAGGCACTTCTCCCACCTCAATACAGGACTGGCGCCTCTCCAGCTGTTGCCCTGGCCATTTTCCCAGATTGGGCGGGCCTGCAGACATTGTAGGACTATGGGGGCCCTTTAAACAAGTGGACTCTGCTGAGAGACCAGCAGTTTCTTCCTCTGCCCCCTCACCCACTGGTTTGTGCAGTCAGAAGTAATGAGACTTGAATTTCCCCAGCGCTGGGACTGTGAGCTGTGTGGTCTGGTCTGGGGCTGGGAACACTCCTCAGGTGTCCCTCCCAATTTTTTAAAACATTTGACTGCATTTTCTGCTGGCCTGCCACTGCTGTTGCTGCATCTACTGCTGCCACCACACCGCACCCTCTCCACCCTGGCTCCACCCCTCCTACCTGTCTGGATGAGTATTTCTTTTTTATATCTTTGTTTGCTGGACTTCCATGCAGCTCGATTTTCTGGAACTTCTGGTTGTCTCTTGTTTTGAAGTAGTTGTATTCCTTCTTAGTTGTGGAGGGAGACATAGCATGTCTGTCTATGCCTCCATCTTGGCCAGAAATCCTAAAATATATTTTTTTAATTACAACTAGACTTCCGGTGCCAGAAGAAATAAACAATCAACCAGTACAGAATGAGAAACAAAAACTGAAAAAACTAGGAGAGGTTTAGGAACCTCTGGGACAACTTTAAACGTTTCAACATCCATATAATAGGGGTGCCATGAAAAGAGGAAGAGCAAGAAATTGAAAGCTTATGTGAGAAAATAATGAAGGAAAACTTCCCTTATTTGGCAAAGGAAATAGACATACAAGTCCAGAAAGTACAGATAGTTCCAAACATGCTGGACCCAAAGAGGACCACACCAAAAAACATCATAATTAAAATGCCAAAGGTTAAAGATAAAGACAGAATCTTAAAAGCAGCAAGAGGAAAAGCAGAGTTACCTACAAAGGAGTTGCCATAGAAGAGTCAGCTAATTTCTCAAAAGAAACTTTGCAAGTAAGAAGGGGATGGCAAGAAGTATTCAAAGTGATGAAAAGCAAGGACCTACAACCAAGATTACTCTATCCAGCAAAGCTATAATTTAGAATGGAAGGGCAGATAAAATGCTTCCCAGTCAGGGTAAAGCTAAAGGAGCACATCATCACCAAGCCATTATTATGTGAAATTTTAACATTTCACATAATAATGGGACTTATTTAAGAAAAAGAGAGTCAAAACTATGAACATTAAAATGACAGCAAGCTCACAACTATCAACAACTGAATATTAAAAAATAAAACAAAAACAAACTAAGCAAACAACCAGAACAGGAACAGAATCATAGGTGTGGATATCACTTGGATGATTATCAGCTTGGAGGGGGAAGTGGGAGAAAAGGTACAAGAATCAAAAAGCATAATTGGTAAGCACAAAATAGATAGAAAGATGTTAAAAATAGTATAGGAAAGGGTGAAGCCAAAGAACTTACATGCAGGACCCATGAACATGAACTAAGGAAGGAGGATTGCTAGAGGGAAGGTGGTTACTGGGCAGAGGGGGGTAAAGGAAAAATAATTGGAACAACTGTAACAGCATAATCAATAAAATATACTGAAACAAAAGAAATAGATAAGGAAATAAAAGACCATTCTCAGCAGAAGTAAATACTATCAGAACTAATTTGGGGGTATAAAAAATAAAAATAATAATTGAAAGCTAAAGTTAAAAATTACGATGATGCTAACAAAAGTACCAGTTAAAGCATCTTCTGATTAACTGACTAATATACTTAGCACACCCAGAGGGTGCTAGGACAAAGGTACAGGCTACAAAATTGGTGCTTCTCCAATTTCCACTACAAAACAATCAGAAAATTTATAGTCAGTGAGGGAACATAAAGATTGGTGTATGTGTCCAATTTTTACATATACTAAACTTCTTAAAGTTAAGTCCATCCCATGTAAAGGATTAAAAGCTTTTATACATATACTTGTGCTGCATAAAATCTGAACTTACTGAATTCCAATTTAGCACTGCCTTTTTCCCCTAGTTAAATAAATTCCAGCAACTATAAAACAAGATCGTTCTTACTGATACCCTACTAGATTTTATCATTATTTTAGTGAGCCAAGATTGGTAGTTTTTTTTAGGTTAATCGTTTTTAATATGTTATGACCCACTAATTAAAGTATCAGTAAATAGGCACTGGTAAATAAGGCGGAAATGCATCATGTTTTCCAGAGAAATGAACAACTGATAAGCATTTAATTTCCTTTAAAAATTTTTTGTTATTCTATTACAGTTGTCCCAATTTTTCCCCTTTTGTCCTTGTCCACCCAGCCCACCCCTTGTTCTCACAGTCAATCTCCACATCATTGTCCATGTCTGTGAGTCATTCATACATGTTCTTTGATTAGTCCCTTCCCCTTCTTTCCACCATTTTCTCCCTCCTCCCTCCCCTCTGGTCACTGTCACTCTGTTCCATGTTTCCATGCCTCTGGTTCTATTTTGGTCATTAGTTTATTTTGTTCATTAGGTGAGGTCATATGGTATTTGTCTTTCACCAACTGGATTACTTCACTTAATATAACATTCTCCAGTTCCATCCATGTTTTTGCAAAAAGTAGGAGTTCCTCCTTTCTTTCTGCTGCATAGTATTCCATTGTGTAAATGTACCACAGTTTTATGATCCACTCACTTACTGAGGGGCATTTAGGGCATTCCAGCACTTGGCTATTATAAATAGTGCTGCTATGAACATAAGGGTGTATAAGTTCTTTGAACTGGTGATTAATGATTCTTAGAGTGTATTCTCAGCAGTGAAATTGCTGGGCTGAAAGGCAGTTCCATTTTTAGTTTTTTGAGAAAATTCCATACTGTTTTCCACAATGGCTGCACCAGTCTGCATTCCCACCAACAGCTCACTAGGGTTCCTTATTCTCCACATCCTCTCCAGCACTTGTTGTTTACTGATTTGTGAATGATGACCATTCTGACAGGTGTAAGGTGCTATCTCATTGTCATTTTGATTTGCATATCTCTGATGGCTAGTGATGTTGAGCATCTTTTCATGTATCCATGAGCCATCTGTATGTCCTCCTTGGTGAAGTGTCTATTCAGGTCCTTTGTCCATTTTTAATTGGATTCTTTGTGTTCCTGGTGTTGATTCATATGAGTTCTTTATATATTTTGGAGATCAAACCCTTGTCAGAGGCATCTCTGGCAAATATGTTCTTCCATATGGTTGTTTCCCTTTTCATTTTTGGTGATGGCTTCTTTAACCATGCAGAAACTTTTTAATTTGGTGTAGTCCAATTTGTTTATTCTTTCTTTTATTTCCCTTGCCCTGGGAGATATATCAGCAAAAATATTGCTATGTGGGATAGGAGGGATTACAATACCTGGTATCAAACTATACTACAAGGCCACTGTAATCAAACCAGTTTGGTACTGGCATAAGAACAAACACATTGATCAATGGAACAAAATAGAGAGTCCAGAAATAAACCCATCTCTCTATGGTCAATGTTTGTCAAAGGGGGCAGGAGCATACGATGGAGTATAAATAGCCTCTTCAATAAATGGTGGTTGGGAGAACTGGACTGGTGCATGCAAAAAAAATGAAACTAGGCCACCAGCTTACACCATACACAAGAATAAACTCAAAATGGGTAAATTACTTAAATATAATGTGTGACACCATAAAAGTCCTAGAGGAAAAACACAGGCAATAAATTTCAGATATCCCATGTAGCATTTATTTTCTATTTTACTATGATTGGAAAGCTCTCTGCCAGGAGAGAAGACCAAAAAAGCAAGATTTTACTGAAAGACTCAGTTCCAATTTCTAGGAGTTGTTTCCAACTTTATCCTTATCACTTTCTGCTTACTTTTCTCAGAATAATTTTCCTAGGAATGTTGCTTCCCTACAGTGCAGGGTTTGAACAGTAACTCTCTGCCAAGGCAATGGGAGCTTAAGTTAAATTTGCTTTTGACTTAGCCACACAGAAACAGATCTGAATGTAGGGCAGAGACAGAAATATGCTCCTGAGATAATTTTTTGTTATAGAAAAGTAACTATGTACTTATGCTCATCTGACTACATCTATGTATGTGAGTGTACATGTAGTTATGGGAGGAAAAGAGATTTTATTGAAAATATCTGGGAAAATGAAAAACTCAGAATACTTGTTAGCTTATTTTCAACCTAGCCACGATTCATTAAAAGACAGACTTTAAAAATAGATCATTGTGGGTTTCCAAGGACTTCCGGCCAAGAGGGAGACCTAGACTGACATGCTCTGTCTCCCTCCACAACAAAGAAGAAATACAACTACTGCAAAACCAGAAATATTCAGAAGTTCCAGAAAATAAAGCTACATGGAAGTCCAATGTATGAAATTATGAAGAAGTGGTTCTCATCCGGATGCATAGGAGGGGCGAAGCCAGGGAGGAGAGGTCAAGCTGTGCTAGCGGCGGTGGCTGCAGTGATGGTGGCGGGAGAGTGGTAAGCACAGACACCCATATTTAAGGGGAGGTGAGAAGCACCTGGGGAGCACCCCCGGCTGCAGACCAGACCATTCAGCTTGTGATTCCAATGCCAAGGAAGGCAGATCCTCAATGCCTCAGATTGTGAGGCCCAGAGTGGGTGGGGACAGACGAGGAGGCTCTCAGTCTCTCAGTGAAGAGGGAAAAGCAGGAATGCATCTTGGAACCCTGCCCTCACACAAAACACCACATTGTGCTGAGAAGGGTCACCCAATCATAATAAGTGTATGGGGCTCTGTCCCCTATAGCTTAGCGGGTGTGAAAGCCCCACCCAGGAAACAAAGGTAAACACAAAACTGTCAGTATGACACAGATCATGATAGAGATTCCAGAGACGCAGCTGACCAGACAGCAAATATCTAATCTAACGGCTCAGCAGATAGGAAATCTTCCTGAGGCACAGTTCAGAGCTTTGGTTATACAAATGTTTACAGACATAACAGTAGATCTTAAACAAGACAGGGAAGGAATTAAAGCTATTCCTGCTGAAATGAATGAAACACATACAAAACAAGTGGTGAGGGGAAGAAAACCAGGGATCAAATCAACAAATCAGAACATAGAGAAGGAACAGTCAACCAGTACAGAAAGAGGAAACAAAAAGTGAGGAAAATGAGGAGAGGCTCAGAAACTTATCAGATAGCTATAAGTGGGTCAACATCCAAATCATAGGGTTTCCAGAAGGTGAAGAAGAAGAACTAGAAATTGAAAAATTATATGAAAAAATAATAAAGCAGAACTTCCCTAATTTGGAGAAGGAAATAGACTTATTACAGGTCCAGGAAGCAGAGAGATTTCAAAAAAATCTGGACCCAGGGAGAACCACACCAAAACACATTATAGTCAAAATCTCAAATATTAAGGATAAAGAGAGAATCTTAAAAGCAACAAGAGAGAAGAAGAGAATTACGTACAAAGGGGTCCCAATAAGATTATCAGATGATTTCTCAAAAGAAACTCTGCAGGAAAGAAGGAACTGGCAAAAAATATTCAAAGTAATGAAAAGCAAAATCCTACAACCACAATTACTCTATCCAGTGAAGCTGTCATTCAGAATAGAAGGGCAGAGAAAGTACTTCCAGGACAAAGTAAAACTGAAGGAGTTCATCAGATCCAAACCACTGTTATATGAAATGTTAAAGGGAATTGTTTAGGAGAAAGAGGATCGAAACTATGAACATTAAAATGAAAACTGTAACACAACAACCAAGAACTGAAGCCAGGGAATCAAAACAAAGGCAAAGTAAGTAGGCAACGAGAGTGGGAAAAGAATTATAGGTTTGGGGAACATTTTGGGGGGAGGTCAGCAGGGAGTGGGAAAGGGAGGGAGATTTACAGGAATTAAGAAGCATAGTAGGAGGTAGTGGAGTAGATAGGAAGATGTTGAGAAGTATATGTACAACCAATGGGGATGGACTAAGGCGGGGGGACAACTGGAGGGAGGGGGGGTCACTGGGTGGAGGGGAACAAAGGGAAAAGAAATTGGGACAATTGTAACAGCATAATCAATAAAGCATATTAAAAATAGATCATTGTGTTAAATATAATTTCAATAGATTATAAACCGAAGAGCATTTACTATTAGCCCAACCCACCCAAACAATTCTTCCAGGTGTATATAACCTCTATGACCTAAATAATGGCAAAAAATGATTAACCTGTCAATTCTAGAACACTGCAAAATAATAAACTAATAATACAATTATTTATATTTTCTTCAGATGAAAACACAATTGAAAAATATAACTGTTCTTTATGAGCTTTAGTAAAAAACGTGGATCGTTTTCTTCTCACTTTTTAAAGTTGTTTTAGAAAAGGCTTGATAATTTATTATAAAATTAACATGTATGTTAGCTGCAAAAAATCAGAACATACAGAAAAATACAGAGAAATATGTGCTAATAGAAAAGAAAGGCAAGAGGAAGAAAAGAGAAGCAAAAAAGTCAACCTACTTGAAAATGTAGGGTTTGTTCTAATAGAACTGTTTGAACTCATTTCAATAAGGTCTACCTTCTTTAAGATAAAGCTTCCTCCAATAAGAATGCAGTAGCTGAGAGCCTAGAGTAGGCCAATGTAGAAATCATAGTGGTCAGACATTGTCTCCTTCCAACAATGATTCTCTGGTTGGATAAAATACAAAGATGGACAAATTTTCCAGATTTTAAAATTCCTGTTATTATGTGACATCAGTGAAAATGCCAGAGTAGAAAACTCTAATTTTTTTCTCTTCACAAAAGACCTGGTCAAGTCAAAGTCAACTTTATAAGAACTCTGGAAACTAATAAAAAGTTTACATCGACTGTATTTGTTGAGCTACATCACCAAATATGGCAAAGTAAATAAACCCAAGGTTCTGTTTCTCCACAGAAACCACTAATAAGCTTTCAAAAGCTATTAACTTATGTAGAACTCTGGAATGTAGGAAAAATAAACTTACAACAAACAGGGGAAAGCTTAATGAAGAAAAAAAAAACACCTACATTGTAGTAAAAAGTGCTGTGGTATTTTAAATCACCTGCCAACCAGCTCTCCAACCATGAAGCAGCAGCCATGAAGATGACATCCTGCACTCCTGGTACAGTTTGATACTGGCAGAGGGAGCAATAATGAACTTATTCCCAAAGATTGTGATTGTGTATTTCAACCTGACTAGTGACTACCTCAAGGACTTGTGTAAGGGCCTGCCTTTCTTTCACCTGACTCAGAGCATTCCCAGGGCTCACTGGGTGGCATTTGCCAAAAGTATTTAAAGGCAAAAGTTTTGTCTGGTGCAGCCTGGGGAAAAGAATCACAGTTGGGCTAAGCAATAGAGAGACTGAAAAGTCTGAGAAAGAAGAAGATGGGAAAGGAAATATGTGGGGGAATAAGAACTTCAACAGTTCTCACATATACTAGGGAATTGAGAAAGCAACATGCATGCCAATAGCTGGACATGTGTTCAGAAAAGTCTTGAGAAGACATAAGATTTCATTTCCGGCCAACTTTCAGGATCCACGCAAACCAGAACTGAAGGCTAATGCAGAGTTGTAAATGGATTAGCTAAGCATTGAAGGAGTCTCCCAACATGGAGACTATTATTTCCATTTTCTTTTCTTGGCTCCAGGCATTTAGGGAAATTCTGTCATAATGCTAGTCAATTACTAAGCTAATGGAATACAAACTTCACTGGCCACATTACAGAATAGAGACTTTACAGAAGTAGTTTACAAAAGTTATTAAACAAAGAAACAACAACCCACAACAGGAAACAAAAACAAATCCTGGGGAGGAGGGAGAACTGTATATTAAGAATTATCATATTGTAATAATCTAAATATCAAATTTTAAACAAAACTTATAAGGCATGCAAAAAAAAGAAAGTATGGCTAATTCACAGTTAAAAAAGAAATCAAAATTAACTGTCCCTCAAGAAGCTGAGACATTGGACTTATTAAACAATTTATTTTTTATGTTTTTATTTTTAAAAGATTTTATTTACTTATTTTTAGAGAGGGGAAGAGAGGTAGAATGAGAGGGAGAGAAACACTGATGCGTGAGTGATACATTGATTGATTGCCTCTCGCACACCCCCAACTGGGGACCTGGCTTGCAACCCAGGCATGTGCCCTGACTGGGAATCAAACCAGTGAACTTTGGGTTTGCAGGCAAGCACTCAATCCACTGAGCCACACCAGCCAGGACAGACTTAATAGACAATTTAAACCAGCTGTTGGAAATATGCCCAAAGAACTGAAGGAAACCAGCAGAACAATGTCACACCAAACAGAGAATATCAGTAAAAAGAAACCAAAAAGAAATTCTGGAGTTGAAAAGTAAAATAACTGAAATTAAAATTACACTTTAAGGGACAGTTTGAGTAAGATTTGAGCAAGCAAAAGAAAGAAATTGAAGATTGATCAATCCAGATTATCCAGTTTCAGGAGCATTTAGTAAAAAGAATGATGCAAAGTTAGTAGAGTCTAACAGACTTATGAGACACTATCAAGAATACTAACAGCTCTGGTCAGTGAGGCTCAGTTGGTTGGAGCATTGTCCCATACACTAAAAGGTTGTGAGTTCAATTTCTGGTCAGGGCACATGCTTAGGTTGCAGGTTTGATCCCTGGTCAGGGTGCATAGGGAGGCGCTGATCAATGTTTCTTTTCCACACATCTCTCTTTCTCTCTCTCTCTCTCTCTCTCTCTCTCTCTCTCTCTCTCTCTCTCTCTCTCTCTCTCTCTCTCTCTCTCTTTCTCTCTCTCATTCTCTCTCTAAAACAATAAAAAAATGTCCTCAAGTGAGAGAGAGAAAGAAAAATGAATACTAACATACATATAATGGGATTCTAAGGGAGATAAGGGGGATAATAGAGAATATTTGAAGAAATAATGTCTGATATCTTCTCAAATTTGATCAAAGACCTGAATCTACATGCCAAGAAGCTCAACAAACCCTAAGTCAGATAAACTCAAGAGACCCACACTCAGACACATTATAATCTAATGGTCAAAAACAAAACAAAACAAAAGAAAACAAAGAAAGAAAGAATTTTGAAAGTACCAAGAAAGAAGTGATTGATGTACTGTACATGAAAGCCTCAATAAAATTAACAGGCTATTTGTCATCAGAAACCATGGAGGACAGAAGGCAGTGGGGTAATATACTCAAAGTGTTGAAAGAAAAATGTCAACCAAGAATTCTATACCTGGCCAAGCAATCCTTCAAAAATGAAGTGGATATTTGGAAATTTTCAGATAAACAAAAACTGAGGGAGTTTACTAGTAGACATTACCTACAAGAAATGCTAGAGGGAATTGTTTGAGCTGAAATTCAAGGATACTAGATACTAACTCAAAGCCTTATAAGGAAATAATGAACATTAACAAAGTTTACTGCAGAGGTAAATCTAAAAGTCAACATTATTGTATTTTTAGCATGTAACTCCTTTTCTATTCTACAATATTTAAAAGGAAAATACATAAAATAATTATAAATTTATGTTATTCAACAAACAATGTGTAATGATGTAATTTGTGGCATTAATAACATAAAAGGGGGAGCTAGAGCAATATGAGTTGAGTGTTTATATGCAATTTAAGTTAAGTTGGTATCAATTCATTAAATTTCTATAACTTGAGGGTGTTATATGTCTTCTCCATGGTAACCACAAAGAAAATATCTATTGAATATGCACAAAAGGAAATGAAAAGAAATAAAAACATGCCACTATGAAAAAATCAGCTAGACCCAGTTGGGTGGTTCAGCTGGTTGGTGCATCATCCTGGACACCAAAAAGGTTGTGGGTCTGATTCTCAGTCAGGGCACATACCCAGGTTGTGGGTTCAATCTTCAGTCAAGGCATGTGCAAGGGGCAATTGATCAATGTTTCTCTCCCACATCGAATCGATGTTTCTCTCTCTCTCTCTCTCTCCCCTCTCCCCACTTCCTCTTTCTCTAAAAATCAATGAACACATCAAAGGAAGGCTTTGATGAAAGAAATGAAGGACCAGAAAACTATAAGACATGCAGAAAACAAATGCCAAAATGGCAGAAGGCCTTCCTCATCAGTAATTACTTTACATTTAAATGGATCAGTCTCTCCAACTGAAAGGCAAAAAGATTGGCAGAATAAGTAATCACTGGTCAAAAAATAAATCACAAAGGGAAATTAGAATATAACTTGAGACAATTGAAAATGAAAACACAATGTAACAGAACTTGGATGCAGCAGAAGCAGTGCTAAGATGGAAATTTATAGCTGTATACACACTAAAAAATAAGAAACATTTCAAATCAGCAACCTTACTTTATATCTTAAACAATTAGAAAAAGAACAAATCGAGCACAAAGCTAATATAATGAAGGAACTAATGACGATTTGGTGTCACAGAAATGTAAAATAGCCTAGGGGATATAGTAAATAATATTTTAATAATTGAGTATTATATTTGATAAGTACTAGACTTATTGTGTTTATCACTTCCTAAGGTAGATAAATGTATAATTACTATGTTGTACACCTGAAACTAACATAATATTATGTGTCACCTATAATGAAAAATAAACTGTAAAATTCTTAGAGTGAAAATAAATAAAATAGAGAATAGAAAAACAGCAGAGAAATTAATGAAACAAAAAGTTGGTTCTTCAAAAAATCAACAAAATTTATAATCCTTCATCAAGATAAAGACAAAGAGAGAAATGAGAAATTAATAAAACCAGAAAAGAGAGCAGAGACATTACTTTTAATTTTACAGAAATAGAAAAATGACTGTGAGAGAACACTATTAACAATTGTGCATGAGCAAATTGGACAACCTTGATGAAATGAAAAAATTCCTAAAAACACACAACTAGCAAAAGTTATTTTGAAAATGAAAATCTCAACATCCCTTTAACTAAAAAAGAGATTAAATCAGCATCAGCTCTGAAAGAGATAACCTCACTGATAGATTATACCAAGTATTTAAAGAATTAACTCTAATGTTTCTCAAACTCTTTAAAATTTTATAAGAAAAGACCAATTTCTAATTTATTCTATGAGGCTAGAGTTGCCCTGATACCAAAGTCAGACGAAGACACTGTAGGAATGAGAAATTATAGATTGATATCCATTTGAACATTGATGTAAAAAATCGTCAAAAAACACTAGCAAACAGAATTCGGCAAAAATATTAAAAGGATTATCTACCATAATAGAGTGGGATTTATTCCTGGAATGCAAGAAATTTTCAACATATAAAAATCAATCTAGGACTTCTGGCCAAGATGGAGGCCTAGACTCACACACTCCGTCTCCCTCCACAACTAAGAAGGAATACAATTACCACAAAATGAGAAATAATCAGAAGTTCCAGAAAATAAATGGAAGTCCAACATATGAAGTTACAAAAAAGTGGTGCTCATCCAGACAGGTAGGAGGGGCAAAGCCAGGGTGAAGTCAAGTTGCACTGGCGGTGGCAGCAGCAGCGACGGTGGCAGGATGGCGGTAAGCACAGACACCCGTATTTAAGGGGAGGCGAGAAGCACCTGGGGAGCACTCCCGGCTGCAGACCAGACTCGTCAGCTTGCAATTCCAACGCCAGGGAAGGCAGACCCCCATTTCCTTGGACTGTGAGGCCCAAAAGGGATGGGGATGGAGGAAAAGGCTCTTGGTCTCTCAGTGGAGAGTGAATGGCAGGAATCCATCTTGGACCCCAACCCCCACAGAAAACACCACAGTACGGTGAGAAGAGTTGTCCAATTGTGATGAGTGCATGGGACTCCACCTCCTATAGCATAGGAGGTGTGACAGCCCCGCCCAGGAAGCAAAGGTAAACACAAAACTGTCAGGATGGCACAGATCATGATAGAGATCCCGGTGACACAGCTGACCAGACAGCATATATATAATCTAACGGAGCAGCAGATAGAAAATCTTTTTGAGGTGCAGTTCAGAGCTTTGGTTATAAAAATCCTTACAGACCTAACAGCAAGTCTCTTTTTTTCAATTGCAATTGTCCCATTTTTTCCCCGTTGCTCCTCCCACCCAGCCCACTCCTTCTCCCACAATCATATCCCCCCATTGTTCATGTCCATGAGTCATTTATATATGTTCTTTGACTAAACCCTTCCCTTACTTGTCCCCCTTCTCTCCCTCCCCCCTACCCCCTAATAACTGTTATTCTGTTCCTTGTTCTATTTAGTTCATTTGTTTGTGTTGTTCCTTAGTCTCTTGTATTAGGTGATATCATATGGTATTTTTCTTTCTTTGCCTGGCTTATTTCACTAAGCATAATTTTCTCTAGTTCCATCCATGTTCTCACAAATGGCAGGAGTTCCTTCTTTCTTTCTGCTGAAAAGTATTCCATTGTGTAAATGTACCACAATTTCCTAACAGCAGATATTAAACAAGACAGGGAAGGAATGAAAGCTAGTCCTGCTGAAATGAACAAAAACACATACAAAACTAGTGGTGAGGGAAAGAAAACCAGGGATCAAATCAACAAATCAGAACACAAGGAATGAACAAACAGTCAATCAGTGCAGAAAGAAGAAATAAAAAGTGAGGAAAATGAGGAGAGGCTCAGAAACCTATGGGACAGCTATAAGAGGGCCAACATCTGAATCATAGGGTTGCCAGAAGGTGAAGAAGAAGAACTAGAAATTGAAAAATTATATGAAAAAATAATGAAGCAAAACTTCCCTACCTTGGGGAAGAAAATAGACTTTAGGTCCAGGAAGCACAAAGAGTTAAAAAAAAAACACAAAAACTGGACCCAGGGAAAACCACATCAAGACACATTATAATCAAAATGTTAAAATAAGTATAAAGAGAGAATTTTAAAAGCAGCAAGAGAGAAGAAGACAAGTATGTACAAAGGGGTCCCAATAAGATTATCAGCTGATTTCTCAAAAGAAATTCTGCAGACAAGAAAGGACTGGCAAAAAATATTCAAAGTATTGTAATGAAAAGCAAAAACCTACAACCACAATTACTCTATCCAGCGAAGCTGTCATTGAGAATAGAAGGGCAGAGAAAGTGCTTCCAGGACAAAGTAAAACTGAAGGAGTTCATCAGATCCAAGCCACTGTTATATGAAATGTTATAGGGACTTCTTTAGGAGAAAGAGGATCAAAACTATGAACATTAAAATGAAAACTGTATCACAACAACCAACAATAGAAGCTAGGGAACTGAAACAGAGGCAAAGTAAGTAGGCAACGAGAGTGGGAAAAGAATTATAGGTATGGGGAACATTATGGGGGGAGGTCAGCAGGGAGGTGGAAGTGGGGAAAGGGAGGGAGATGGTACATGAATTTAGAAGCATAGTAGGAAGGAGTGAGGTAGACAGGAAGATGTTGAGAAGAACTATATGCACTACCAATGGGCATGGACTAAGCGAGGTCAACTAGAGAGAGGAATGTCACTGGGTGGAGGGGAACAAAGGGAAAAGAAATTGGGGCAACTGTAACAACATAATCAATGAAGCATATTTTTAAAAAATCAATCTATGTAATACATTATGTTAATAGAATAAAGGGAGAAAACACATAAGCATCTCAAGCAATATGGAAAAGCCATTTGATAAAATTCAACACCTTCTCATGAGAAAAACATTCTACAGACTAGGAATAGAAGAAAACTTCAACATGATAAAGTCCACATATGAAAAACCCATGGCTATTATACTCAATGATAATAGCCTGGGAACTTTTCCCCTAAGATCAGGAACACGACAAGGATGTTCATTTTCACCACTTTTGTTGGACATGGTATTGGAAATTCTAGCCAGAACAGTGAGGTAAAAAAAAAAAAAAAAAAAAAAAAAAGGGCATTCAGGTTGGAAAGGAAGAAGTAAACTTATCTCTGTTCACATATAACATGATCTTATACGTAAAAGTCCCTAAAGATTGCACAAAAAATTATTAGATCTAATAAACAAATTCAGCAATGTTGTAAGATATAAAATCAAGTAAAAATCAGCTGCATTTCTATACACTAACAATGAACAATATGAAAAAAGATTAAGAAAACAATTTCATTTATAATAGCATCAAAAAGAATAAAATACGTATGAATAAATTTAACCAAGGAAGCAAAAGGCTGAAAACTACAAACGTTGATGAAAAAAGTAAAGAAGACATAAATGAACAAACAAACAAAAAATCTTGAGTGCCAGCCTGCGAACCAAAGTTTCACCGGTTCGATTCCCTGTCAGGATACATGTCTGGGTTGCGGGCGAGGTCCCCAGTTGGGGGCATGTGAGAGGCAACCACACATTGATGTTTCTCTCCCTCTCTGTCTCCCTCCTTTCCCTTCTCTATAAAATAAATAAATAAAGTATTTTTTAAAAATAAATAAAAATAAATAAATACAATCTTAAAAAAGAAAATAAAACTTTTTTAAAATCCTGCATGAATGGACTGGAAGGTGTAATATTGTTAAGATGTAAGTACTACCCAAAGTGATCTACAGTTTCACTATAATCTCTATCAAAATTCCAATGGTTATTTTTTCAGAAATAAAAAAAATCTATCCTAAAATTCAGGTGGAACTACTAAATAACCAATTCAATTTTGAAAAAACAAAAAAAGTTGAAGGACTCACATTTTTTTTATTTTAAAAACTTATCACAGAGCTATACCATAATCAAAACAGTGTGTATTAACATAAAGACAGACATATAGACCAATGGAATCAAGATTCCTTAAATAAAACCTTGCATAAATGGTCAATTGATCTTTCACAAAGGTATCAAGACCATTCAATATGGGAAAGGACAATCTCTTCAACAATTGATTTTGGGAAAACTGAATAGGATATCCACATGCAGAGAATGCAGTTAGTTGGTCCCATACTTTACACCATACACATACACAAAAAGACTCAAAATGGATCAAATACCTAAATATAAGACCTAAAGCTCTATAACTCTTAGAAGAAAATATAGGGGGTATCTTCATGATTGGTGTTGGCAATGATTTCTTGCATATGACATCAAAGTCATAGGCAACAAAACAAAAAAGATAAGATGGATGCCATCAAGATTAAAGCTTTTGTGCATCAAAATATAATATCAAGGTTATGAAAAGATCCACAGACTGGGAAAATATTTTCAAAGCATATACCTGATAATGGGTTAGTTTCCAGAATTTTTGCCAATACATCTGATAAGGTGTTAATATCTAAAATTTGTAAAGAATTTACAAAACAACACCAAAACAACAATAATCCAATTAAAAATGGGCCCTAGCTGGTGTGGTCCAGTGGACTGAGCACAGGCCTTTGATCTGAAAGGTCGGTAGTTTGATTCCCAGGCAGAACACATGTCTGGTCTGTGGGCCAGGACCCCAGTTGGGGGAGTATGAGAGGCAACCAATGTTTCTCTTGCATATCCAACTTTCTCTCCCTCTCTTTCTCCTTCCCTTCCCCTGTCTCTAAAAATAAATAAAGAAATAAAATTTTTTTTAATGGGCAAAGAACCTGAATAGACACTTCTCCAAAGAGGACATATAGATGGCCAATAGAGATATGAAAAAAAAAAAAAACCACTCAATATTACTAATCATCAGAGAAATGCAAGTTAAAGCCACAATGAGATATCATTTCACCCCTTTCAGAATGGCTATTATCAAAAAATCAACAAACCAGTGCTGGTGAAGATGTGGAGAAAGGGGAACCCTTTTTCACTGTTGATGGGAATGCAGATTGGTGCAGCCACTGTGGAAAGCAGTATGGAGTTACATCAAAATATTAAAAATGGAACTGCCCCACAACCCAGCAATTTCACTTCTGGGAATTTATCTGAAGAAACCTGAAACACTAATTCAAAAGAATATAAGCCCCCCTATGTTCAATATAGTGTTATTTACAATTGCTGAGATTTAGAAGCAGCCCAAGTGTCCATCAGTAGATGAGTGGATAAAACAGCCATGGGACATTTACTTGGTTGTAAAAAAGAAGAAAAATTTACCTTTTGTGACAGCATAGATGGGCCTGAAAAACGTTATGCAAAGTGAAATAAGCCAATCAGAGAAAGACAAATGCCATATACTATCACTCATATGTGAACAAACTAATGAACAAACTGAGCTAACAAGCAAAATAGAGAAAGACTCACAAAGAGCAGGCTGACAGCTCTGGGGTGTGGTTAGGGGGTGGAGGGATAGAGCAAAAAAGAGAAAGGACTCATGGATATGAACAACAATGTGGTGATCGTTGGGGGGTGGAGGTGGAAGAGGGTATAAGGAGGATAAATGGTAATGGGAAAAATACAATAAAGTCTTTAAAAAATCAGAATTCCTACAACTCAATGACAGCAAAAACAGACCAATTCAATTTTTAAAAAAGGGAAAAGGATCTGATTGAACATTTCTCAAAAAAAAAAAAAATATATATATATATACTCGCCAACCCTCTCTATGGGTCGCGCGTGCCCGCATAGGGAGATGACCTCGTTCACTGGCCCAGGTGTGCGGGGCCGCGCGTCCAGGTGCCCCTTGGACACACCCCAACAGACATAAGATCAGTGCCCCAACGGGCGCAGGGAGGACCCACTGGACACGCAGAAGACTGTGCGCAGTCCTCCCCTGGCCAGCTTCAGTGGGCGCGAGGCCAGAGCGCAGAGCACTTGCTCAGGCTCTGCTCGTGCCCGCCCAGGCAGGTGCAGGAACGGTGGGCGACTGCGGCGCAGGAACAGCGGGCAGCAGCTACTCACAGACACTCACTTCCACTGTGCACAAGTGTCCGGGGCCCCGCCCTAAGAGGTGAGAGACTGACTCCCAGAGCGTGACTTGGCAGGACTGAGGCTAGCTCTCAGGCTGCCTTGCGCATGCATGGGTGCACGAGCACAAAAGCACCTAGCCAGCTTCAATAGGCGCCAATTGCTCAATTCCACCATGCACGAATGTCTGGACACCAGCACTGGGAGGCGAGAGACCAACTCCCAGAGCGCTGCACGGCAGGCCTGAGGCAAGCTTGCGGGCAGCCTTGTGCGCACACGGGTGCTCGAGCGCATAAGCACTTCGCCAGCTTCAATAGGTGCCAATCGCTCACTTCCACTGTGCCGAAGTGTCTGGGACCCTGCACTAAGAGGCCAGAGACCAACTCCTAAAACGGTGCATGGCAGGTCTCAGGCAAGTTCCCAGGATGCCTTGCGAGCACACAGACACGCACGCAAGGGCACCTCAGCTAGCTCCAACAGGCACCGAAGGAATGTGCCAGGTGGGTGCACACCACTGCTGCAAGGAACAGGAATCTCTAACCTGCCTCATTAGACCAGCTGTGGACACAGAAAAACAAGACGACACACAAAGGCTGAACTGACATCTCCACAAAAGAACTCAAGACAAAGTGGATAGAGTGACTCTCAATCAACTAGCCAAAAGGAAGATCCTAACAAAGAGCATCTGAAATACAACCAGAATGCATAAACAAATGACATAAAGGGTAACCCAAGAACATCAGGCTCAGGTGATCAAAGAGACTGCACCACTGAAACCCCCAGATCTCCTATAAAGAATCTCATGCCACAAAGGTGGGAAGTCAAAGCAGACAAACCCAAAAAACAAACATAAACAAGAAGAATCCAACATGGTAAGACGCAGAATCCACCTCTCAATGAAAAGAAAAGAGGAATCCCCAGCAAGGGAGGTAGATGGAATAGACAGCCCAAATGTCAGACACGGAATTCAAAACAATGGTGGCGAAGAAGCTCAATATACTCGACAACCTTAAAAACAACTATGACAACCCCCAAAGAAGTTACCAACAGCTCCAAAAAATTACAGGGAACTCGCAGAGAACTACAGCAGCATAAAAAAAGACATAGAAACTATCAACAAGAACCAGGAAGAAATGAAGAATGCAATCTCTGAACTGGAAAACACAGTAGAATCAGTCAAAAGCAGACTAAATGAAGCAGAGGATCGGATTAATGAGTTAGAAAATAATGTAGAAAAAAACTCTCAGACGATACAGCATAATGAAAAAAAGATTGAAAAAGTATGAAGAAGAGGTAAGGGAATTACAGGATAGCATAAGGAAGAACAATATCAGAGTCATTGGAATTAAAGAGGGATCAGAAGAGCAAGAAGTAGATAAACTGATAAGAGAAATAGTGACAAAAAATTTCCCAAGCCGATGAGAGAAAAAGTTATGCAAGTCCAGGAAGCACAGAGAGTTCCAATGAAGAGGAACCCCCGGAAACCCACTCCAAGGCACATCATAGTTAAAATGGCAATATTCCAAGACAAAGAGAGAATCCTAAAAGCAAAAAGAGAAAAACAGCAAATAACATACAAGGGAGCTCTGATAAGGCTATCGACCAATTTCTCAACAGAAACACTACAAGCCCGAAGGGAATGGTCAAAAATATTTCAAGCAATGAAAAACAAAGGCCTACAACCAAGAATACTCGACCCAGCAAGGCTCTCATTCAAAATGGAAGGTGAAATAAGGAGTTTCTCAGACAAAGGAAGACTAAAAGAATACATTTTCACCAAACCAGCATTGCAAGAGATGCTAAAGGGAATGTTCTAAGAAAAGAAAAAAAAAAAAAAAAAATGGAGAGGAACAGAGGTACAAAAGGAAATGAATAAACGCACATCAATAATAACCTTAAAAGTAAATGGATTAAATGCTCCAATTAAAAGACATAGAGTAACGGAATGGATAAGAAAACAGGACCCACATATTTGCTGTCTACAAGAAACACACCTCAAAACAAAAGATTTGCACAGACTGAAAGTAAAGGAATATAAAAAAATGTTCCAAGCAAATGGACCTGAAAAAAAAGGTGGGGTAGCAGTCCTCATATCAGAATAAAGGGATTTCAAAGCAAGGGCAATAAAAAGAAACAAAGAAGGACTTTTCATAATACTTAAAGGAACAATCCATCAAGAAGATATAACACTGATAAACATATATGGACCTAACATAGGAGCACCCAAATACATAAAGAAAATGCTACAAGACCACAAGAGGGATATTAACAACAACACACTCATAGTAGGGGACTTCAACACTGCATTATCAACAATAGACAGATCATCGAAGCAAAGAAACACCAAGGATATACAGGCATTGAACAACACACTAAACCACACGGACTTAACTGATATATATATAGAACTTTTCACCCCAAAGAAGCAAAATATACATTCTTTTCAAATGCACATGGGACATTTTCAAAGATAGACCACATGAAAAGACACAAAGCAAGCCTCAACAAATTCAAGAAAATTGAAATCATAACAAGCATCTTTTCAGACCACAATGCCTTGAAACTAAAAATCAACCTCAGAGAAAAAAAATCAGACACCCAAACTCATGGAGAATGAATAACACGCTATTAAATAATGAATGGGTTAACAATGACATCAAAGAAGAAATCAAGAAATTTGTAGAAACTAATGACAATGAACACACAACAGCCCAAAACCTATGGGACACGGCAAAAGCAGTCCGAAGAGGGAAGTTCATAGCAATACAGGCATATATGAAAAGATTAGAAGAATCTCAAATAAAAAAATCTAACCCTAAAACTACAAGAACTAGAACAACAACAGTAAACAAAGCCCAGGGCAAGAAGAAGGAAGGAAATCATCAAGATCAGAGCAGAATTAAATGACATAGAGACTAAACAAACAATCCAAAAGATCAATGAAACTAGGAGCTGGTTCTTTGAAAAAATAAACAAAATCGACAAGCCTCTAGCCAGGCTCATCAAGAAAAAAAGAGAGAAGACCCAAATAAATAAAATCAGAAACGAAAGAGGAGAAATCACGACTGATACCACAGAAATACAAACAATTGTAATCGTCAGCAGCTGTCCGTCTCGAGAGACGATGTTGTAGCTTCTTAAGAGTCTATCTGCACCGCCGAGAATGGTTGTGCAGTCCGACTCGGGAGTGACACGGTATCTGTCTCCTCCCGTGTTGAATCGACATCTTGCGATGACGCTGGAGTGTCCTCTCCAGTGAAGCTGAAGCTACAGAGCCTGGGCAGGGTGATATGGAGGGTCTGCTGTTGCCCATGCAGCAGACCCCCCCTCTCTTCGCAGCTGAAGGATCCAAGGGAAAGACGGAGTCAATACAGCTTGGCTTCAGGTGCGCCGCAGGAGTTGCCGGTGTTGACTACAACGTCAAACCGCCTTAGGGACTCCGGCTCCGGATTTTCTGTCAGGGTTTACTCCCTTAGCCTTTCCCCTGAAGAGGTATGCCGCAAGGCAGCGGAGGTTTTTTGGAATCAGAGTTTTCCTTCTCTGAAACAATTGTAATAAATTACTACAAACAACTGTATGCAAGCAATTTGACAACCTAGAAGAAATGGACAAATTTCTAGAAACATATAACCTTCCAAAACTGAATCAAGAAGAAGTAGAAAGTCTCAACAGACCAATAACAAAGAAGGAAATTGAAACAGTAATCCAAAATCTCCCTGCACACAAAAGCCCTGGACCAGATGGCTTCACAGGCAAATTTTACAAAACCTTTAGGGAAGAACTAACTCCTACCCTCCTCAAACTATTACAAAAAACCCAAGAAGAGGAAAAAATTTCAAACTCTTTCTATGTAGCCAGTATTACCCTAATCCCAAAACCAGGTCAAAAAACAACAAAGAAAGAAAACTACAGGCCAATATCACTGATGAACATAGATGCTAAAATCCTCAATAAAATATCGGTAAACAGGATCCAGCAATACATCAAAAAGATCATACACCACGATCAAGTGGGATTCATCCCAGGGATGCAAGGATGGTTTAATATTCGCAGATCAATAAATATAATACATCACTTAAACAAAATGAAAGACAAAAACCACATGATCATATCAATAGATGCAGAAAAAGCATTTGATAAAGTACAACACTCATTTATGATGAAAACACTCAGCAAAATGGGAAAAGAGGGAGCATACCTTAACATAATTAAGGCTATATATGAGAAGCCTGAAGCCAACATCATACTCAGTGGACAAAAACTGAAAGCATTCCCCCTGAAATCAGGAACTAGACAAGGCTGTCCTCTCCCTCCACTCCTATTCAACATAGTGTTGGAAGTCCTAGCCACAGCAATCAGACAAGAAAAAGAAATAAAAAGCATCCAAATTGGGAAGGAAGAAATAAAACTATCATTATATGCAGATGACATGATAGTATACCTAGAAAACTCTATAAACTTCACTAAAAGATTACTCGATATAATAAGTGAATTTGGCAAAATAGCAGGGTAAAAAATAAATATACAGAAATCTAAGGCATTTCTGTACACAAACAATAAAATATCGGAGACAGAGACAAAAAAGAAAATACCATTTACTATAGCACTAGAAAAATAAAGTACCTAGGAATAAACTTAACCAAAGTGATAAAAGACCTGTACAGTGAAAATTACACAACATTGACAAGAAATTAAGGAAGATACAAATAAATGGAAGCAAATACCATGTTCTTGGATGGGAAGAATCAACATCATCAAAATAGCCATACTATCCAAAGCAATTTACAGATTCAATGCAATCCCTATTAAAATACCAATGACATATTTCACTGACCTAGAACAAATCCTCCAAAAATTCATATGAAACCAAAAAAGACCCCGAACAGCAAAAGCAATCTTGAAACAGAAGAACACAGCAGGAGGAATCATGATATCAGACATCAAACAATAATACAAAGCCACTGTGATCAAAACAGCCTGGTACTGGCATAAGAACAGACATATAGACCAGTGGAACAGAATAGAGCCCAGAAATAAACCCAGGTCTCTATGGTCAACTAACCTTTGATAAAGGAGGAAGGAACATAAAATGGAGTGAGAAGAGCCTCTTTAACAAATGGTGTTGGAAGAATGGACAGGGACGTGCAAAAAAATGAAACTAGACCACCAACTTACACCACACACGAAAATAAACTCAAGATGGATAAAAGACTTAAATGTAAGCCTTGACACCATAAAACTCCTGGAGGAAAAGAAAGGCAGGAAAATTCAAATATCCCACGTAAGAATATCTTCACGGATACATCTCCTAAGGCTAGAGTAATAAAGGAAAATATAAACAAATAGGATTACATCAAACTGAAGAGTTTCTGCTCAGCAGAAGAAAACATCAGCAAGATGAAAAGGAAACCAACCATATGGGAAAACATATTTGCCAATGATATCTCAGACAGGGGACTGATCTCCAAAATATATAAAGAGCTTATATGACTCAACATCAAGAAAACAGACAACCCAGTTAAAAAATGGGCAAAGGACCTGAACAAACACTTCTCCGAAGAGGACATACAGAAGGTCCATGGACACATGAAAAAATGCTCAACATCATTGGTCATCAGAGATGCAAATAAAACCACAATGAGATACCACTTTACACCTGTCAGAATGGCCATCATCAACAAATCAACAAACAACAAATGCTGGTGAGGATGTGGAGAAATGGGAACCTTACTGCACTGTTGGTGGGAATGCAGACTGGTGCAGCCACTATGGAAAACAGTATGGAATTACCTCAAAAAACTGAAAATGGAACTGCCTTTTGAACCAGCGATTCCACTGCTAGGATTATCCCCGAAAAATCCTAAAACCCTAATTCAAAAAAACTTATGCACCCCTATGTTCATAGCAGCCCTGTTTACAATAGCCAAGCACTGGAAACAGCCTAAGTGCCCTTCTGTAGATGAGTGGATCAAAAAACTGTGGTACATTTACACAGTCGGATACTATGTAATGGAGAGAAAGAAGGAACTCCTGCCATTTGCGACAACATGGATGGAACTAGAGAGAATTATGCTTAGTGAAATAAGCCAGGCAAAGAAAGCAAAATACCATATGATATCACCTAATACAGAAAGCTAAAGAACAACACAAACAAACGAACTAAATAGGACAAAGAGTAGAATAGCAGACAATAGGGGGGAGGGGGGAGGGGGGAGGGAGAGAAGGGGGATAAGTAAGGGAAGGGTCTAGTCAAGGAACGTGTATAAATGACCGATGAAAATGGACAACGGGGAGGGACATGATTGTGGGAGAAGGGGTTGGCTGGGTGGGGAGGAGCAATGGCGGAAAAGTGGGAGAACTGTAATTGAAAAACCAAAAAATAAAAGAAAAAATATATATATAAATGGTCAATTATCACATGAAAAGATGCTCAACATCACTACCTATTATGGAGATGCAAATCAAAACCGTAATGATAATTATGGTTATATGAGTGTTCTGTTCGAGCAAGCTAGTTTGACAAGAGTGTTGTTTCAGGGAATGATTGTGATTGCTCTTCTGTAATGTTTTAAGGATTTGTTTAAAAATACATATAATGAAGATGGACTTAAGTGCTTAAAAAGCCACAATGAGATACCACTACATACCTGTTAGGTTAGCTATTATTATTTTGTAAATGGAAAATAATAAGTGTTGGTGAAGATGTGGAAAAAGTGAAATCTTGTGCATTATTAGTGGGATGTAAAATGATGCAGCCAGTATCGAAAATGGTTTTTATGTTCTAAATATTATTATTTTTTGTCAGATTTCTGGCTTGCAAATATTTTCTCCCTGTCTGTAGCTGGTCTCTTCTTTTTTTAAGTATATTTTATTTTAATTTTTAATTTTTATTTTTTTATTGATTTTCCATTACAGTTGCCTCACTTTTTCCACCATTGCTCCCCCCACCCCACCCACCTCTTCTCCCACAGTCAATCCCCACCCCGTTGCCCATGTCCATGGATCCTTTATACTAGTTCCTTAACTAGACCCTTCCCCTTCTTTCCCCCTTTTCCCCCTCCCCTGTGCCTTCTAGTCACTGAGTCTGTTCCTTGTTTACATGCCCTGGTTCTATTTTACTCATCCCTTCTTTCTGAAGAAAAGCTGGAAATCTGGCAACAAAGTAAAAATTACGTATGTATGCCTGTATCTTAATTTTTACCTCATTTCATGAAACTCTTACCATAGTTTAAGCGTTTAACAAATAATTCAAATCAAGCCTGGCACATTAGATTCTCAATTAAAATTTGTCAGGTGATTGAATTTGTAAGTGAGCTCACTATGCTCCCCTCCTCCACCCTTAGGGATGCTCCCTGTGACACTTCTGTAAGAACACTTTTTAAATTATCTAATATTTATATCTAATTCTCTTTTTTAAAAGTTTCAAAAATATATAGGGTTTCAAAGCAGCTTTCAGTGTTACTTACCACACAAGATAAAATAATTAGGGAATTAAGAAAGACCAGTTATTTAACATAAAAGAAATATCAACATAAGGTTCACAGTTTTTAGAGGTGTATTGCTAAATGAGTCTGAGCATCCTAGCAGGCATCATAAGGAAAGTTACTCAATTCACATTGTACATATGATTCAAAACACACAATTACTCAACCATCTCATTACCAAAAATATAATTTTTCTTTGAGTTATTATTAAAATTTTATTTTTATGAAATAACTGCCTTCGCCAATATCATATAGTAAATGAAAGCCAAATTTCATTGGTCTATTTTGTATTATAACCCTTGACGTAGTAGCCCCATGATGAAACACCAAAGTGGACGGATTCTAAAAGGGATCAAAACGAATTTATCCAGATCTGAAGCTCTGCTAATTTAGTTTCACTGAATGAAAAAAAGAAATCACTTATCCAGAAAAAACGATTATACAATTATTCGTCTTCCCAAAATATTTATTTGTTGCAATTACGTTTAGATAACTGTTTCACAATAGAAACTTTGTGCCTATAATCTCTAACAGGCACACGTAATGTCTCTAATCTTATCGCTATGTCTTTAAGGAGGATATATTTTCCGCAGTTTTATAACAGTAATGGAATCTTTCAGGTCACATGACTGAACGCGAAGCCATTTTAGTACCTCAGGTAGGTAGGCCATGGAGTACCCTGAGGAACAGCTCTCCCATATATCAGAAAGTGATTCAACATTAACCACTTCAAAATCAGAAATTATGAGTTCCCAAGATCCCCAAATTCTTGTCGACTTTGGAGCTGAAACTTCAGGTGATTTTGGCACACAAACTGTGCGTGACTATGGCATCAAGCTGATGCCAGAACTCCTCTGGTTAACTTAATGGAAGGAATAGGTACGTGGCTTTACAGCATTTTCACCCAAAAGTTAAGGATATTCTTTGGAAGAAGTTTTTTTTTATATAACTGTGTGACCCCCTTTAGCAGAAATAAGTGGTATAACTTGTGTCCCTGTTCAAAAGATATAAAATAACGACTCTGGAAGAGAGGGTGTGGCGAACGTTAGAGTAACTCGGGCGCGGATTCCAATTATTTAATGCGTTTGAGGGGCGGCATATTTGGCAGGAGGTGAGGAGCAACCATCCGTTTTACAAATATCCCTGTGCACTGTTAAAAGTCCTGTGGCCACTCCGGAGGTCGCCCCTGTGACAAGAGAATTTGTTCTGAAACCTTGTTCCTTGAGATCCCCTAGCTGCCGCCTCCCGGCCCTGCTCAGCGCCCTTAGAGTCTATCTCACACCCCACCCCCAACTTTACCCTCCCCCTTCTCCCCGGGTACGCGGCGACCTGGCCGGGCCTCGAGGCCACCGGCCTGTCAGCTTTTCCAGGCGGCCGCGGAGGCGTGGAGAGGCGGGGCGGGGCGGGGTGTTAACTCGGCCGCTACCTGCCTCTGCACAGTCCACCACTAGCCGCCCGCGGTCTGTCTTCATGACGTGCCACCCAGTAGCCCACTCACGCCGCCTTCGGAACCGCGAAGGCAGAGAAGAGGGTCGCTCCCGCGCCGCCTTTCAGGTGCCGGCGAGAGTCAGCGGAGGGACAGGTGAGTCGGCCTGCTGGAGGGTCCCAGGGCGGGTCACCGCACCGTGCTTCCCTCCTTTGGCAGCCTGAACGGCGAGGCCTGAAGGCTAAGGCCCCCCCTTGATTTTTCCAGGAAATCCGTTCAAAGTCTAGGAGCTGGACTCTTCTTCCCTTGGACGTTTAGTGTCCCTGGGATAAGCATGGAGCAGTCATTGCTTCCAAACTGCAGCCAGCGGCTATGAACATGAGAAAATGCCCATTTTGGCTGATGCTGACTTCAACTACCTGGAGTATGCTGTCAGTCGCCTCCCATCTTGCTATAATTGTAATTCCAAATTTAATTCTACTGACGCGAGATGGAGCTGGGAGGTAAATGGTGGAGAGAGGTCCCATTTACTTAATTATGTATCAAAGAGTGTTTGCTAGGAAAAAAGTGGATATCTATTCTTAAACACTATACAACCAGCTCATTGGATAAATGAAGGTAACAAATTTTGAAAAATATTAAAAGCTCATTTCAACCAGGGTTGTCAACCTTCTCTGAAAGTTTCCATTTTCACATTCTTTCTTTCATAAAACAGAAGTTGCCAGAAAGGCATTGAAATGAACAAAATGTCCTAGTCTTAATTCTGCTGAGAAATCTAAAAGTTACTACTGATTTGATATAATCTTGCTTAGCAGCTAGTTCTTCAAATATCTGTATTTCTGCTCCCAATCTTGTGTTTGTGACTTTTTTGTGCTGTTACGCCACAATCTTCCCAGCCCTAAGATTTTTAATTTGCTTTATTTTAATTAACTTTCCCCCTTATATTTACATTGTATGTGTATAACTGCATGAAGCAAGAAGAAAAAAAATAATTATCACAAATAATCAATGCCTCTCTTTCTCTGTCTTTTTCTCTCTCTCTCACCCTGGCTGTCTGTCTTTCCACTGCTGGCCTCTCTTGTGCTTTCTATGCCTTTCTGGTAGTTTACGAAGTCATACTAAAGGACTGTAACTGGTGAGTGATTTCACCATCAATAGGGTCTCAGACTAACTTGTACATGTTTTTAAAGAAAAGTTCCAGTGCTTTTAAGTGATGTTCGAGTTCAAAACTCAGAGCCCAGTTAATGGTTTACAGAATATTAAGAGCTGTACATTACTTTAACTTAAGGTATATGCTTAAGATTTTATAACTTGGTGTATAGAATAAGGTCCTAAGAGCCTAAGAGAACTTTGTCAGGTTTTATATATGTACATTGCTTTCTTTCCACCTTTGAGAAAAATTTCATCAGAAGTGTGAGCCCAAAATCCCAAAATGCAAGCCACTTCAGATATAGCCCAAATAGATGGAAAATAAGATGAAAAATAAAGATTAGCCTGGAGAGGATTATTCACTTTACAGAAGATGTATTTTTTAAATATATAAATAGATCCATTTAAGGATTTCTTTAAGTAGCTTTTAAGGGTATTTCAAATAAGTTGTGGTGAGGCTTTGTATGAAATAATAGACCCAACATGCTCAATGTAGTGCCTACACACAGAATGCACGCAGTACATTTGATCTTAGCTAAAAGGCTGAGAAGCAATAGAATACACACAGTAAATGTTAGCAATGAATAAATCAAATTATTGTTTCCATTCTTTCATATCACCTTGCAGGAATGTGTCTATTCCATGAAGTTAGCTGTACTTATATATATAGCCTAATCATAAGAACTAGACTTTTCCTGAAGTAGCTCTGAACTATATGCTGGCTCTAGTCATAAAAAACTGCCCACTTTCCTATGGTATTATTTAATTCCTGCCAATCCATTAAGGTGAATGAAATATTGAAAATTAAGTTCTTGTTTTTTTTAATCGTCATAGAATATTTCTGCCAGTTGTTTGGGGTTTGATTTTGAACTTTTGTTGGCGTTCTCCATGCAGAAGCATGTAGTTTGTTTCTGTTGCCCCCGCACGGTGTTGGTGAAACTGTAGTACTTTACTTGAGAGTCTAAGACCATCATTAAAAAGACTAAATCATGTTTCATAACAGCTCTGAATTTATTTGTTATCATGCTATTTGAATTAATTTTTTAAAATCTTCACATATTGTAGGAGAGATGAAGTCACTTTTAGAAATAATAAAGTTATTTCGAATAAAGTATTTCAGAACTGCACACACACACACCATTCCAGTGAAGATTGTGGACAAAATCTTGTATAATTTAACCAGTAATACCAGAAGTGGTCAGCAGAGGGAGAAAGAGGAGTTTTTGGTGACTTGGTTCTGTTTTTATTTCCATGAACTCAAAAACAAGAGATGAGTAAAAGCCAGCATGAACCTCCTTACGAAATTGAGAACCAGTTTATATTGCGTCTGCCTCCGGTAAGAAACCTTTACATCTCAAAGCAAATACCTTCAGTGCATAAGTATTAGCTCTGCTTGGATTTTGCAGCATTTCTATTTAAGGTAGGCTATAAAACTGAGAACATATGTTTCCTAGGAATCATGTTCTATTAAGCAGTCCTATCCTAGTGTGTACTCTTTTAGCAGCATTTATTTTGTCCTATACATGCCACCTATCATGTGGGTTGATTTTCTGACAAACAGCTGTAATGATGATAGATTCGGTCACTTATCACAAATACTAATAGATTGCCCATTGGACAGCCAAGATAAGAAAGACTCTTCTAAAATCCTTTCTGCTACCTCAGAAGGGCCAGTGAGAGGGACCAGCACTGTGTCCTACAAATTCAATACCATGCAAGGCTGTTGAAGATCTTCTCAACATTGTTTTAGGTTCTTTTTCCCCCATTGAGACCTGTATTCAAGTATTATTTGGTCTACAAAACCGACTTAAGGATGGGTTTCAGAAAGCTATTTCCCCAGATAGGGTTAATTAATGTACTCAGTAAACTGCAGCTAAGCCTTTCCTTAGTAACTACAACTGAAGGGCAGCGGTGACAGACAGGAATATAGAGCTGGGCGAAGGTATTAAGTGTAGCTATTAAAAGACAACAATGAGATTAGTCAGCCTCATCCTAACTTGACTTGTACAATGCACAGAATCTCATGGTACATGACATTGTTTCTAACGTTTGGGAAGTTTTAGGTTTTATTTAAAGAGGACTATCTGTGACATATCTGTTCTATTATCTGCCAAGTAGTCAATTTATCCTTCTGATTTGTCAATTTACCTCCTTTTTAGGAACATGCTGCTACTGTCAGGGAAATGATACAATCCGGAAATGTAGCCATGAAGGATAAACTAAAAATTGACTTATCCTGTAAGTAGTTCATATTCATTCACCATACACTGAGCAGTAATTTATTAAGGGATTGCTCTGTGCCAGGTGTTCTACTCCATATTAAGGATGTGACAAAGAATAGAATGTGGTCTCCACCCTCATGGACTCCAAGAGAGGCTTAAGTCATTCCCATCTCTTTTTTTAAGAGGAAAGGAAGTAGATATTATGCAAGTTAAGGTAATTATCAGTATGTGTAAGGAACAACTTGGGGGTCAACTGTGGGCTTTGAATATTGCAATTGTCTCCTGCATGCAAAGCTTTGTGATTTCTCACTATGACAAAGTACTGTTCTTTGTTTACAAAGGTGACATACCTTTCTCTCTTTTCCATGACATTTATTAGGTTTTTTAAAGGCAGAGAGGTAGAACCTATGCCAACTGCAAATCTGTGCGTATGTGCATTTAAACTGTGGTTATCACTTTAACTTCAATTCTAGCTGGATCAACTGCAGAAGGTTTCTTGTTATAGAATGTTCTTTTGTTCAGCTAATTTTACATGACAATGCATGTATTTATTCAATAAAACTTTTATGCTAAAAATAAAATAAAATAATATATATAAAGAAAGAAATAAAAAATGATCCATAAGTCCACCACTCTAGAAGCCCTATTGACATTTTTAGAAAGAGCAATAATAGTTTATGGCTAGAAAATTCAGATAAGATAGCAAAGTTCAAAAGAAAGAGTGAAACTCTCCTTCACAGTGCCCCCAAATCAATGCCAAAGATAACTAATATTAACCCTTTCTCCTTGTGTTTCATTACAGACAAAACTTCTATGCATAATACCAACATTTAAGTAATCTATGTTTTTAAAGTTAATTTACACAAAAAGGATTATGTCATACATGGTTCTGCATTTTTCTTTTTATCACTTACTGTTAGAAGATTACACTTGAATCCGAAAAAGATATCCATGTTTGAGACATCTGGGCAGGAATCAGAGGTGTCAGTATATATGGTGTGTGTGTGTGTGTGTGTGTTTGTATTTATTTCTCCCAGTATGTGGCAATTGTGTAGAATTTTATTTTTTTGAAGTTAACTAGAGGTTATAACTTGACACTTAATTAGCACCATTCTGGGATCAACCCTTCCCTCACCTGACCCTTTGAAAACACCCATGCATGACATGATTGAATGCTTCTTATGCTTTCAAAATGAATGGGTTTGAATAAATGGAGTTTGAATTTCAGGATGAAAATGGAACATTTACTACTTTATCTACATTTAATTCACAAGCATTACTAAGGACATTTGCTACTTTTGATCAAGTGACATAAACTGGGAGAATAAAGCGCTCCATATATTTTGCTTTCTTTTCTCTGGAGAGTTAACTAATTGCATGCACAATCCTAGCATTATGAGAAATAGTAGATTTCACTGAAAGACTAGTTTGTTCCACACATGTCTTCATTATTTAAACCCTAGGAGGTTTAAGACTACATTGGGAAGATGTCAACTTTAATCTTTCCTGCTTCTCTTCAACTGATGGACATCACACAACAGTTGAGGTGAAAGATGTCTCACTAACTGCTAAGATGGTTGACTTGCCTTGCGTTATCGGAAGCCTGAAAACTCTGGACAACAAAATCTTTTATAAAATGGCAGATGTTTCCCAGGTATGAATAATCTTTTTAACCTGATAATAGTTTTTATTATTATTATTTTAAATATGTTATTCATTATACTGTTACAATTGTCCCAATTTCCCTTCCCTCTGCTCTCCTCCACCCAGCGGCGCCCCTCCCTCCAGTTGTCCCCCTCTTTTAGTCCATGTCCGTTGGTTGTGCATATAGTTCTTCTCAACCTCTTCCTGTCTGTTCCATTCTTTCCTACTATGCTTCTTTATTCCTGTACTATCTCCCTCCCTCTCCCCCTTCCCCCTCCCTGCTGACCTCCCCCCAGTATGTTCCCCATACGTATAGTTCTTTTTCCACTCTCGTTGCCTATTTAGTTTGCCTTTATTTCGATTCCCTAGCTTCTGTTGTTGGTTCTTGTGATGCAGTTTTCATTTTAATGTTCATAGTTTTGATCCTCCTTTTTCTAAACCAGTCCCTTTAACATCTCATATAACAGTGGTTTGGATCTAATGAACTCTTTCAGTTTTATTTTGTCCTGGAACCACGTTCTCTGCCCTTCTATTCTGAATGACAGTTTCACTGGATAGAGTATTCGTGGCTGTAAGTTTTGGATTTTCATTAC
Source organism: Furipterus horrens (assembly GCF_987537825.1). Taxonomy (NCBI): domain Eukaryota; kingdom Metazoa; phylum Chordata; class Mammalia; order Chiroptera; family Furipteridae; genus Furipterus; species Furipterus horrens. The sequence goes on from NW_028327187.1 coordinate 58,726,102, forward strand.
TTTGAATATTTCTTACCAGTCCCTTCTTGCCTGCAGGGTCTCCCTTGAGAAGTCAGCTGATAGCCTAATTGGGATGACTTTGTACATGATTCTTTTCTTCTCTCTTGTTACTTTTAAGATTCTCTCTTTATCTTTAATTTTTGACAATTTGATTATAGTGTGTTTTGGAGTGTTTCTCCCTGGGTCCAGTTTTTCTGGAACTCTCTGTGCTTCCTGGACATGTAAGTCTATTTCCTTCCCCAAGTTCAAGAAGTTCTGCTTTATTACTTTTTCACATAATTTTTCAATTTCTAGTTCTTCTTCTTCACCCTCTGGCAATCCTATAATCTGTATGTTCGATCTCTTATAGCTGTCCCAGAGGTTTCTGATCCACTCATCACTTTCCTTGCTTTCTGTTTCTTCTTTCCGCACTCGTTTAGTGTTTGTTCCTTCCCTATGTTCCGGTTTGTTGATTTGATCTCTGGATTTTATTTCCTCACCACTTGTCTCATATGTGTTTTCGTTCTTTTCAGTATGAGTGGCTTTCAATCCTTTCTCATCTTGTTCCAAATCTTTTGTTAATTCTGTAAGCCACCTAATGACTATAGCTCTGAATTGAGCCTCTGAAAGGTTTCTTATTTGTTTGTCTGTCAGATTTTTCATCTGCTGCTTTGTGAGCTGCGTCACCGGGATTTCTATAGTTGTCTGCCTCATTTTGACAGATTTGTGTTTTGCTTTGCTTCTTGGGCAGGTTATAGGGGGCGAAGCCCGTGTACTCATCACAAGGCAGTGACTGGCGGCGATTGGCTATCTTTTCCCCCATGCTGTGGTGCTTTGTCATCACTACCCAGCGACCGGTGGTGATCCGCAACCTATTTCTCGGCGCTGTGGCGCTTTGTGTGGGGGCGGGGGTCCAAATGGATTCCTGCCATTTTTCTCCACTGGGAGACTGGGATCTGTCCTCCCGCCCTCTGGGCCTCACCATCCGAGGCAATGCGGGGGCTGTCTTTCCCAGCGTTGGGGTTGGAAGTTGCTGTGGCTCGACTGTAGCCAGGATTGTTCCCCCTGCCCCTGTCCCTGGTGCTACTGCAAACAGTGCCGCCTGGTTTCTCGCCCCTCCTACCTGTCCGACAAGCACCGCTGGTTTATAACTTTGTACATTGGGCTTCTGTGTAGTTTTATTTTCTGGAATTTCTAGTTATCTTTTGTTTTGAGGTAGTTGTATTCCTTTCTAGTTGTAGAGAGAGACCGAGTGTGTCAGTCTAAGCCTCCATCTTGGCCGGAAGTCTGAATAAGCTTTCTTAATCTCCTACTTCTCACATCCTTCCAGGAATCCCTTTCTCCCTCCTTTTCTCTTTATTTCAGTGCTCCTTTCCACTTGATGAATGGCTGCTTGTCATTTCTAATTTCCAGCTCAGCTGTGCAAGAATACAATGGCATGTTCTGGTTTGGTGTTTGATCCATAACTTTTCACTATTTTATTTTATCCATATAGCTTTTAGAGCCCCCTGTTTGCCACTTATAGTGACTTTCATTATTTGAAAAATATGAGCATCTGAGATTTTCTTCCGACCTTTCTGCTGTATGCTTTTAACTGTGGAGATTTACACTGGTTCTTATCCATCATTTCTACTCTTGATTTTTTGTTTCCTTTCTAAAGCAAAATGCTAGGATATATCTGTTTCCAACATATTTCTCTTGCAATGGTAAACACTCAAGCTAAAAAAAACCCACTCAGAGTCCATATACAGTGCTTCCAAGATACAGAGTGAATAAATATGAATGTATGTAATACTTGGTTTTCTGGAAATGCTAAGTAACATTGTTATTGCTTCTATGCTTCAGGGCATCTGGTGGTAAGAATGATTATGATTCATTACTAACTCAAGATTTGTGGCCATACTCAACTTTTTTGTCTTTGTTAAATGTTAATGCTTGTGTGCCCTGCTGATGGTGATCTCCACTCTTCTCCAGAAGAACCAGTTACCTCTACTGATCTTGAAGGAATCAAGAAAAATGAAAAGGCAAGACAGAAAAAATACGCCTGGAAGCATGGCAGTAAATCACCAGCCCTTTTTCTCATTCTGGCTGACTACATTTATCTGGTGAATCCTAATTACTTATGAATCAGAGACCCATTTACCACAGTTAGGTGTTTGGTTCATTAGGCACCCAGATACTCTTAAAGGAATGAGTCATGTCCTGAGCCAGTAGTTTATAACATGACCTTTCTCTTTATCAAATTCAGATAGATATGTGACTACCATCAGTATTATATATGTTTCACTATGTTGAATTTATTTTAGTTATTCCACCACTTAAGAATTTCAGAAAGAAAAGGTTCTGCGAAACAACAAAAAGATTAGTTGCATGCTATTTATATGTCTACTGGGTGGATTGGAAAAGTATTATGAGTGAAGGGAAAAGAGAAGCAATCCATTGGGGATTAATCTATTCATTCACTTATATGTTCAATAAACATTTGAGTGTGAGCTAAATGGTAGGCACTGTGTGCTAGCAATTGGGATATATAGTAAAGAAAAATCAACCTGATCCTTGAGGTTATAAGCTTGTCCTTTAGGGACCTGTTTATTTCTTGAATCTGAAATTTCTGCTAATGCTTTTAGTTTTCAATTCTAATATTTAGTTTTAAAGTGAACCCATCCAACACTTGAGAACTGGGAATTGTGGTTATATTCCTAACCTTACCTCAGATGTTTAGAACCTTGGGCAAGCTACAGTACTGAGGTTTGGTTTTATGTTTTAATTAAGTGTTTTATCTTGAAATAATTGTAGAGTCACATACAGTTGTAAGAAATAAAAGGGAGATACGATGAACTCTTTACCCAGTTTTCTCCATTGTAACTTTTTGAAGAATTATAGGACAATATCACACAGAGGAAATTGACATTATTAGATTTCACCAATCTTATTCAGATTTCTCAAGTTTTACTTATAGTCCTCTGTGTGTGTGTTTAGTTTTATGCAGTTTTATCGTATGTGTATGTTCAGGTATCTACCTACACAGTCAAGATATTAAATTGTTCTGTCACCACAAGGATCCCTCATCTTGGCCTTTTATATACACACTCACCTCCTACCTACCTATATCTTCAGTCAGTCTCTAACTTCTGATAATTACTAACATGTTCTCCATCTCTATAATTTTCTCATTTTGAGAATGTCATATAAATGGGAACCTGCCCTTAATATCTGTACAAGTTGTTGCATGTATGCATAGTTCATTCCCTTTTATTACTGAGTAATTCCATGATATGAATGTACAACAGCTTGTTTAACTGTTCACCCATTAAAAGACATCTGGGTTGTTTCCAGTTGTTGACTATTATAAATAAAACTGTGAGCAGGTTTTTGTGTGAGCATAAGTATTCATTTCTTTCTTCTTCTTTTTTTTAATTTTTAAGTATATTTTATTAATTATGTTGTTACAGTATCACAGTTTTTCCCCTTTGCTCCCCTCTGCCCAGTACCGACCTTCCCTCCAGCAATCCCCCCCCAACTTAGTTCATGTCCATGGGTTGTGCATATAAGTTCTTTGGTTTCACCCTTTCCTATATTATTCATAACTTCCCTATGTCTATTTTGTACTAGCCTACTATGCTTCTTAGTCTCTGCACCATTTCCCCATTTCTCCCCCTCCCCCCTCACAGCTGATAACCCTCCAAATGATCTTCATACCTATGATTCTGTTCCTCTTCTGGTTTGCTTAGTTGGATTTTTAAAAAAATTTTTAGATTCAGTTGTTAATAGTTGTGAGTTTGTTGTCATTTTAATGTTCATAATTTTGATCTTCTTTTTCTTAAGTAAGTCCCTTTGACATTTCATATAATAATAGTTTGGTGATGATGAGTTCATTAAGCCTTACCTTGTCTGGGAAGCACTTTATCTGCCCTTCCATTCTAAGTGATATATTTGCTGGATAGAGTAATCTTGGTTGTAAATCCTTGCTTTTCATTGCCTTGAATACTTCTTGCCAGTCCCTTCTTGCCTGCAAAGTTTCTTTTGAGAAATCAGCTGAAAGTCTTATAGACACCCCTTTGTAGGTAACTCTGCTTTTCTCTTGTTGCTTTTAAGATTCTCTCTTTGTCTTGAACCTTTGGCATTTTAATTATGATGTGTCTTGGTGTGATCCTTTTTGGGTCTAGCTTGTTCGGGACTCTCTGTGCTTCCTGGACTTGTATGTTTATTTCCTTCACAAATTTTGGGAGTTTTCCTTCATTATTTTCTCACATAAGTTTTCAATTTCTTGCTCTTCCCCTTCTTCTTCGGGCACCCCTATGGTTCAGATGTTTGCACTTTTAGAGTTGTCCCAGAGGTTCCTAGGCCTCTCCTCATTTTTTTCAGTTCTTGTTTCCTCATTCTGTACTGGTTGACTGTTTTTTTCTTCCTTATGTTCCAAATCATTGATTTGAACCTGGGTTTCCTTCCCTTCACCACTGATTTTGTGTGGATTTTCCTTCATTTCATTTAGAGCAGCTTTCACTTCTTCCCTTATGCGTTTGCCATACTTAAGGATATCTGTCAAATTAGGCACATTTTCTATCACTATTTTTTTACATAAGTTTTCAATTTCTTGCTTTTTTTCTTCTCTTTCTGGCATTCCTATGATTCAGATGCCGGAACTTTTGGAGATGTCCCAGAGTCTTCTTATTTTCTCCCTTTCTTCTTTTTTTTAATTTATTTTTTATTTTTTTTTTAATGTGTTTTATTGATTATAATATTACATTTGTGCCAATTTCCCTTCCCTCTGCTCCCCTCCACCCGGTGGCCCCCCTCCCTCCAGTTGTCCCCCCCTTTTAGATCATGTCCATTAGTTGTGCATACAGTTCTTCTCAACCTCTCTCTGTCTATTCCATTCCCTCCTACCATGATCCTTAATTCCTATATCATCTCCCTCCCTCTCCCCATTCCCCCTCCCTGTTGACCTCCCCCCAATATGTTCCCCGTACCTATAGTTCTTTTTCCACTTTCGTTGCCTGTTTAGTTTGCCTTTGTTTCAATTCCCTAGCTTCTGTTGTTTCTTGTGATGCAGTTTTCATTTTAGATTTCATTGTCTTGATCCTCCTTTTTCTAAACCAGTCCCTTTAACATCTCATATAACAGTGGTTTGGATCTAATGAACTCTTTCAGTTTTATTTTGTCCTGGAAACACTTTCTCTGTCCTTCTATTCTGAATGACAATTTCGCTGGATAGAGTATTCGTGGTTGTAGGTTTTGGATTTTCATTACTTTGAATATTTCTTGCCAGTCCCTTCTTGCCTGCAGGGTCTCCCTTGAGAAGTCAGCTGATAGTCTAATTGGGACCCCTTTGTATATAATTCTTTTCTTCTCTCTTGTTACTTTTAAGATTCTCTCTTTATCTTTAATTTTTGACATTTTGATTATAATGTGTCTTGGAGTGGTTCTCCCTGGGTCCAGTTTTTTTGGAACTCTCTGTGCTTCCTGGACCTGTAAGTCTATTTCCTTCCCCAAGTCTGGGAAGTTCTCCTTTATTATATTTTCACTCAATTTTTCAAGTTCTAGTTCATCTTCCTTGCTCTCTGGCAAACCAATGATTCTTACGTTGGGCCTTTTATAGCTGTCCCAGTGGTTTTTGATCCTCTCATCGTTGCTTCCCATTTCCTGTCTCTGCATTGGTTGACTGCTTGTTCCTTCTCCATATTCCAGTTTGTTGAAATGAACTCTGGATTTTTTTTCCTCACCATCTGTCTCGTATGTGGTTTTGTTCCTTTCGTTATGAGTGTTTTTCGCTTCTTTCTCATCTTTTTCCAGATCTTTTGTGAATTCTGTAAGCCACCTGATAACAATGGCCCAGAACTGAGCATCTGACAGGTTTCTTATCTGTTCATCTGTCAGGTTCTTTATCTGTTGCCTGGTGAGCTGTGCCACCGGGATTTCTATAGTTGTCTGCCTCATTTTGACAGATGCGTTTTGTTTTCTTGGGCTGGCTGTAGGGGGCAGTGCCTGTGTACTCGTAAAGACCCAGCGACCGGCGCCGTTCGGCAACCTTTCTTGCTGTGCCGTGGTGCTTTGTCGTCACAATCCAGCGACCGGTGCCTGTCCGCGACCTATTTCGCAGCCCTGTGGCGCTTTCTTTGGGGGCGGGGGTCCAAGATGGATTCACACAGTTATTCCGCTAGGAGACCGGGATCCGTCCTCCCGCCCCCCTGGGCCTCACTGTTCAAGGTGATGTGGTGGCTGCTTTCCCCAGCGTTGGGGTCGCGAGCTGCCGGGGGTTCGACTGCAGCCTGGGTTGTTCTCCCCGCTGCTGTCCCAGGTGCGACCGCAAACAGCGCCGCCCCCTTTCGCTCTTACCTGCCCAGAGGGCGCCGCTGGTTTATAACTTCATATGTTGGGCTTCCGTGTAGTTTTATTTTCTAGAATTTCTAGTTATCCTTTGTTTTGAAGTAGTTGTATTCCTCTCTAGTTGTAGAGGGAGACCTAGCGCGTCCGTCTAAGCCTCCATCTTGGCCGGAAGTCCAATCCCCCTTTCTTCTTTTTTGATCCTTGTTTCTTCATTCTGTTCTGGTTGATTCTTTATCTCTTCTTTATGTTCCAAATTGTTGACTTGAATCCTGTGGGTTTTTCTGTATTTCACTTAGTGTAGTCTTTATTTCTTCCCTTATGCTTTTGTTGTACTTAATGAGTTTTCTGATCACCCTTATCACCAGTGTTTTGAAATGTGCATCTGATAAGTTGGCTATCTCCACTTTGTTTAGTTCTTTTTCTGGGATTTTGTCCTGTTCTTTCATTTGGGCCATATTCCTTTGTCTCCTCAATTTAGCAGCCTCCCTGTGTTTGTTTCTATGTACTTAGTAGAGCTGCTTTGACTCCCTGTCTTAGCTTACATGTTAAGTTGTATGGTGTTGAACGTTAGGTAATCACCAGGGCAAGGCAACTCACTTTTCCACTTTGTGGCTCTGTATGTTGCGGAGGGGTCAGAGAGGGGACAATGCCACTGCCTGGATGCTGAAGGCTTGCTTGGCACTCACCCATTTCCAGTCATTTCAACCCTTTCCCATATGTGACTGGCACCCTTCTAACTGTTACCCTGGTGGTGGTTCCCAAACTGGGTTTGCATATGTTTTGGGACTATGTGGGTTCTTTAAACAGACTCTCTTGAGTGACCGGCAGTTTCTTCTGCTGCCTCAACTCCCACTGGTTTTACAGCCAGAAGTTATGAGGCTTTATTTTCCTGGCACTGAAACCCTGGGCTGCACAGTTTGGCCTGGGGTTAGGATTGCTCATTCCCAAGGTATCCCTCTGAATTTTTATCCACCACACGTGAATGTGGTACCACCCATTCTGCTGGCCACAGACCATTGCCTCACCACCACCACACTGTGTCATCTCTTCCCTGGCTCCTTGCCTCTGCCCCTCCTACCCATCTGGATTAATATGGCTTCTTTAAATCCTTCATTGTCAGCCTTCCATACAGTTTGATTTTCTGTCAGTTTTAGGTGTTTTTTTGTTTGTTTGTTTTGAGGTTAGTTATGATCCTTCTTATGGTTGTGCAAAGAGGTGAGGTATGCCTCCATGTTGACCGTGTAGCTGGTCTTTTCATCTTCCTCACAGGGTCTGTCAAAGAGCAACAGTTTTTTGTTTGATGAGATCTAGTTTATTAATTTTTCTTGTTAAGGATTTTGCTTTCTGTGCCAAGTAAAAGAACTCTCTGCCCAATACAAAGCCTGAAGATTTTATATCTTTTTTCTGAAAGTTGTGCATTTTACATTTGAGTGTGCAATTTGTTTTTTAGTTAATATTTGTAAAATGTGTAAAGTTTAGTTCAAGGTTCTTCTTCTTCTTCTTCTTCTTCTTCTTTTTTTTTTTTTTTTTTTTTTTTGCCTTTACATGTCCAATTGCTCCAGCACCATTTTTTTAAAGGCTGTCCTTCTTCCATTGTATTTCTATATCATTTTAAAAGATTTTATTTTTTTATTTTTAGAGAGAAGGGAAGGGAGGAAGAGAGGGAGAGAAACACCAATGTGTGGTTGCCTCTCATGTGCCTCCAATGAGGGACCTGGCCTGCAACTCAGGCATGTGCTCTGACTGGGAATTGGACTGGCAACCCCTTGGTTCTCAGGCCAGTGCTCAATCCCTGAAGCACACCAGCCAGTGCCCTCCATTGTATTTTTTTGTACCTTTGTCAAAAATTATTTGGACATATTTGTGTGAGTCTCTTTCTGGGTTCCCTGTGTTGTTCCATTAATCTATGTGTTGATCCCTCCTGTACCTATGCAATGTCATGAAATCAAGAAGACTGTTATCACTTTATTTGTCTTTGTCAATATTGCTTTAACCTTACTATAGCCTCTACCTTTCCATATCAATTTGATAATAAGTTTTGTCTATGTTTATAGAAAAGCCTTGCTGGAATTTTGATAACAATTGTATCGAACGTATAGAATAATCTGGGGAGAATTGACATCTTTACTAGTCTTTCAATCTATGAACATAGTTGTCTTGGCTTTTACACTTTCAGACAAAAGCATTCGTTGAGTGCCTACTAAATGTAAACCTAAGTTAAAAATAGTTTTAGAACTCTAAGCTTTAGTGAAGTATGACAGTTGTACTCTAACTTCATTGTTTATTGTGTTTTATTTTATAGCAGGCTGAATTCAAACAAGTTGAAGAAGTCAGCCTTACTGAGGTAGAGCAGTCATAATATATAACTTTATTGTTTTCTCTTATTATGTTGTATTTCATAACTCATTCAATTCAAACAAATCTAAGAAATCATAGAGGTTACTTTCAAGCCTTTCTTCTCAGTTCTGATCCCCACTATCATACACATATACTGAATTTTATTCACTGAAAAATTAATTCATTGTTTAATGTCTGATAACTACTAGAGGAAATGATATAATTTTGCCAGTGATCCTGTGTATTCTATTCTGCTTTTTTCCCTCTGATATTTATTTTAAAAGGCCATTTCTTAGAAGCCAGGATTTACTTTTACCAGCAGTTGTTTGCAATTGCTTATTCTCTCTCAAAGTTTTAATTTCTATTTGTGGCATGATGAATCAGTTGCTATGGAGATAATTGTCTAAAACTGGATATAAGAGAGAACATGTAGCTAGGATCCTTTTTTTAAAACTAGGAAAACCTCTAATAATAAAGATGTGAGGAAGTGGAATCTGGGAGTTCGGATCTTTAAATCAAATTAGTTCTAAATAACACATAAGAAATTATAGTTATTTGCCAATGTGTTTCAGGCCAAATAATTAATAACTGAGACCTAAGGGTTGCACCCCTGAGAGAAGTCTTTTACATAGAGTTGCTGGATGAAAAAATTAGATGTCTCAAGTAATTTTACTGGGAAAAAAATAAACTTAACACACAAAAATCTAGATCCTGGTCAAGATTCCTTCATAAATAGCATTACTTAAAGAACAAATTTTTCTGGGTGCATATCCTAAAGAGGGCTAATTATTTGAATTTATTTGTATGTAGAAAAGGGGCATCTGTGGGAAACACAGAGTGTTAAATGACACTACTGGTATTCCTCCTGCCCCTACTCTGATCCAATACACTGACTCTCCTGATGTGGAAAAGGAAGTGAAAAAACTGCTGTGTTCTGATGCTGAAGCTGACAGTGCCTGTATCCTTTTATACTAAATATGTTTTGTGTGGTCTGTTCCATCCCATATGCATTTGTTGACAGGCCCTCACTTCTGTATTTGTGTGCTGATTTTGATGTATACAACTTAAAGCTTTTAGAAATGTTACTTTCTAGCTAGAAAGAGTGAATTCATGTAATAAAAATGTATTTACTTGTTTAATTCAATATAAGGCACTTCTCCATACTAGGAATATAGATAGATAGGCCTTAAGTTGGGTTAATATAAACAGCACTTTCAGCAGACGTCCTCTTCCCTTTCAATGGTGTCTTCTTTCTTTTTGCCTTTTCCCTTGACTGCCCTTTCTTTCAGGATGGGAAGTCATTGCTGAAGGTGAAACCAAGGAAATAGAAAGTGAAGGCTCCATTTCAAGCTTTGAGATATCCCCAGGAACAATAATAGCTCATCAGATACATTAATAAAGGCAAATAACAGAAGCTTCAAAGGGGGTAGGTGTTGGCCCTCTGTGAGATCACTTTCCATATCCTTACAGGCTAATTATAGAATGTCTTTGCCCTTCTTTCCTCTTATTGGTCCCTCAATACTTTGCAGGTTTTAATTTGGGGTTGTAATCTCCCATCCATCCCTGGTATTCTAAATCCCTATGGGCCCTTAGATTATCTAAATATCTTGATTATTGAATGCATGAATGAATGTTACAGTGTTTTGTAGTTCCTGTCATTTTTTTTGAAGGAATGATCTTCCTACAAGAAAAATTACTTATAAATTTTATTGATTGCCCAGTAAATTTGAGGTTAAGGAGTATGTACCTGGAATGGAAGTCATTTAAAAAGCTTCAGGTGGTTTTACCTTCTTCCTGCTTAAAGTCAATAGAATATAATACATTTTGGGAGATGCTTAGTGATTCTAGCAATAGCAGTGATGATGATAAGGACAAGGATGAGGCTGATGATGATGAGGAGAAGGAACTTTACTATGATGAGAATGAAGAGGATGAACAGTATTATGAAGAGAATCTGCAAAGGGAACTACAGGCCAAGTTAATTGAATTTGGTCAATGTGAGGCAAAGGAAGGACCCAGTTTAGTAGGAAAGTTAGAAGATAAAACAATGGGTGGTAGTGCTACGATTGACTCTAAACACACATCAGATGCAAGGCTAAGTTTGAAAAGTTATTGCTCAGCTGTGCAGTGGATTTTTAGTTGATTTGGATTTCAGTCCACTAATTTAGGTTGTGTTTAGATAATAAAGTTTCTGTCTATCTCTGTTAGTCATGGAAATTCAGAAGCATATTCATTGCATGGAGAAAAAGCTCCAAGTGGTTCAGTGCAGAGCACAAAGACAGAAAGATCTCATCAAGAAAGTGGAAAACCTGACACTCAAGGTAAATTCTTGTAGGTTGGTATAAAGATATCTTGGAATCTTACTTTCAAATTCCAATCTTATGTTTCCACTCATGTTCCCTCTGAGCAGCATACTTGTTTACCCATGAAGTAAACAAACTCTTAGAAAACCCCTAATAATAGAGAGCCCCATTTCCTTTTATCTGAGTGATTTTGATAATCTCATATAAGCATATTTGAAGAAGGGACCAGGAGACTTGAGATAATAACTGCTGATAATGAGCATTTCCTATGTGAAAGGCACATAAAGAACATAGCGTTTTACGTGAATCATCTCATTTAATCCTCACATCCCTGAAATACAGGTACCGTCACTATTCCCATTTTATAGATGGAATTGAAATTCAAAGACATTAAGTAACATGCCAAGGACCACAGAAAGTAATAGGACATAGATTGAACCCTGTTGTTTATACCAAAATGTATTCATTGTACTGAAAGAGAATTAACTAAATGTGTTTTTAAATTTTATGTTGCATCCTTGAACAAGAATAAATAACTTGATTTATTTTTACTAATACACATTTTAACAAACGGAAAATGTGTGTTGACACTCTGTTTGCTTTCCTTTTTATGGTGAGGGGAATTCAGAAACACCTGTAGAATTCCTTGCCAGATTTCATTTTCTGTAGAGCTATAGTCATTGAAAGAGAGCAATATGCATGGAGCTGTACCTATTTAAAGTGTTATCCATTAGAATAATCAAGTAAGACAATAGATGTGGACACACTTTGGAAGATACAGATATTTGGTATATTATGATTTTTGTTGCATGCAATACTAGTTAAAATAGTAACATTCTTCCCTAGTGCAGGAAAAAAGAGGTATAAACATAAAATTTCTGAGCCACCTTTTTAAATCACCAGAGTCAAAGGATTTGTGCTAAACAAGAACAATATAATATAAAGGCATTCTAACCATTTATTTTAAGACAAGATAAAGTGCTGTGTAGGGTATATAAAATTAAATTGATGGTCTTGTACTTAGGAGGGTGCAGTTTTTATACTCTAAATATTTTAACAAGAGTTGCTCTTTTGTTATGAATGACAATTTTCTTACTTAGGAAATTATTTGCTAAACTCTTTGTCTCTCTTGGTTCTTTTTTTTTTTCTTGAGACTCAGTGTGCATCATTTATACAAGTAGTTTTTCAGAATCATTTACACTCTGTGCCAGAGCAGCTTAAGTTAAAAGAAAAACAAAAGAATAAGCAGGTAAGAAATGTGTTTTCAAATCAACCAGAAAACATTTGGTACAAAGAATACCCCACCCTTAACCTCATTTCTGGTTGTTCTTTAAAGAAATAGTAGTAGTCAGATCTTCTAAAAGAGGGTAGCGGCTTATAACAAGGTCTTTGTGAAAATTCCAGAGAAGGAAAGCTCTGATTCCAAAAAACCTCCGCTGCCTTGCGGCATACCTCTTCAGGGGAAAGGCTAAGGGAGTAAACCCTGACAGAAAATCCGGAGCCGGAGTCCCTAAGGCGGTTTGACGTTGTAGTCAACACCGGCAACTCCTGCGGCGCACCTGAAGCCAAGCTGTATTGACTCTGTCTTTCCCTTGGATCCTTCAGCTGCGAAGAGAGGGGGGGGTCTGCTGCATGGGCAACAGCAGACCCTCCATATCACCCTGCCCAGGCTCTGTAGCCTCAGCTTCACTGGAGAGGACACTCCAGCGTCATCGCAAGATGTCGATTCAACACGGGAGGAGACAGATACCGTGTCACTCCCGAGTCGGACTGCACAGCCATTCTCGGCGGTGCAGATAGACTCTTAAGAAGCTACACCATCGTCTCTCGAGACGGACGGCTGCCGACTGTGAAAATTCACTCATTCAACAGATATTGAATGTTTATTAAGTGAAAAGCCCTGGATGTACACAAAAGTTTTTTTTTTAATTTTATTTTTCAATTACAGTTTACATTCAGTATTATTTTGTATTAGTTTCAGGTGTACATCATAGTGGTTAGACAATGATATACTTTACAAAGTGTTCCCCCCAATAAATCTATTATCTATCTGGTACCATACAGAGTTATTAGAATATTTTGACTGTATTCACTATGCTATACTTTACAAGATTATTTTGTAAAAAACAATTTGCACTTCTTAATTCCATCACCTTGAATAAGACAGATACAATACTTTTTCTCATGAAGCTAAGAGTCTAGCAAAGAAGATTGACAGTAAACAAATTATACAAATTTAAAGGTAGAAATGCTGTGAAAGAGAAAAGTCATTGGTGCTATTTGAATAAAGAAAATCCTGAGAGAGGAAGACGGCAGAGGAGTGACGGGAGGCTGTGCTCTCAGGCTCCTGAGACCCGTCTGTAGTTTGGACTAATTGCAGACAGGACATCTCAGTGAGCAGCTGGACATTGACAGGAGTCGAGCCTTGGCACTGCTGGATTAGAGAAAAACGATCTGGGAACAACCTGTTTAGTGAAGACAGCGGAGAGAAAAAGGGATGAAACGGGATTCCTGATTGGGGTGGCTGCCCGAGCTGCAGTTAGAAGGACACAAAGGCTTTTTGGTGACCACAGGCTTTCCCAGAGGAGAGTCAGGAGGAAAGCGGATCTCTGCCCACTGGCAGAGATAGGACTTGACCAGGTGGCATTGGTACTGGAAGACAGGAGACAACGAGCTGCGGAGAGGGGGGGGAAAGTTTGGGGGTGATAGGAAATTCTTGAGGAGCACAGGTGCAGAAGTGCGTTCGCCCACTCCCCAACCCTCCCCTTGGGTCGCACGGGTGCGCATAGGGAAGTGCCCTCATTCACGGGTCCAGGTGCGCAGGGCCGCGCGTCCAGGTGCCCCTCGGACACACCCCAACAAACATAAGATCAGTGCCCCAATGGGCACAGGGAGGGCCCACTGAACACACAGAAGACTGTGCGCAGTCTCCCCTGGCCAGCCCCAGAGGGCACAAGGCCGGAGCGCAGAGCACTTGCTCAGGCTCTACTCATGCCCTCCCAGGGAGGTGCGGGAATGGTGGGCGGCTGCAGCTCAGGAACAGCGGGCAGCAGCGACTCACAGACACTCACTTCTAATGAGCACAAGTGTCCGGGGCCCTGCCCTAAGAGGTGAGAGATCAACTCCCGGAGCGTGGCTTGGCAGGACTGAGGCTAGCTCTCAAGCTGCCTTGTGCGTGCACAGGCACGCGAATGCAAGAGCACCTCAGCCTGGCTTCAATAGGCACCAATCGCTCAATTCCACCATGCACGAATATCGGGACACCAGCACTGGGAGGTGAGAGACCAACTCCCAGAGTGCTGTACGGCAGGCCTGAGGCAAGCTCTCAGTCAGCCTTGTGCACACATGGGCGCGCGAGTGCAAAAGCACCTTGCCGGCTTCAATAGGTGCCAATCACTCACTTCCACTGTGCCCTAGTGTCTGGGGCCCCACCCTATGAGGCAAGAGACCAACTCCTGGAACGGGGAGCAGCAGGCCTAAGGCAAGCTCTCAGGCTGCCTTGCGTGCACACAGGCGCGCGTGCAAGGGCACCTCAGCTACCTTCAACAGGCGCCAAAGGAACGCGCTGTGTGGGTGCATACCACTGATACAAGGAACAGGAACCTCTGACTATCCTCATTAGACCAGCTGGGGACACAGGAAAATAAGACGACACACAAAGGCTGAACTGAGTAAAAAAAGTGTAGGAAGAGGAGAAAGAAGAGACGGGAGGGAAAAAAAAACAACAAAAAACTATATCTCTAATTTGTCTCATACAATATCTCCTTTTCATCCTTCCCCTTTAATTGTTGTTTATTTGTTCATGTGTCTAGTTTAGCCTCCATTTAACTCTAAATAAATAAAATACAACGACTATATAAATCCAATATTATACAATCCCACTTTCCTACTATATTCTGCTTTCTTTCCTCCTTTTCTTTTACACTTATTAACATACAATGTAAATATTACCTACTGTCTTGCATAGTCTCCACTATTATTAATCTATCATTCCCTCTCTCAAAAATCATATTTTTCCTCTCTAAAAACAACTCTTATCTATTCTGCCTATAGTACAAAAGCTCTAATCTCTCTACATTTATATTAATACTGGCTCGTTGGCTGACAATAGCGGGAAGGAGGGCGGGGGATATTTTTAAGGGTGTGGGTATCCTGCCTGGGCTTTGTGTTTATGTTTTTAACAGCATCTCCACAAAAGAACTCAAGACAAAGTGGATAGAGTGACTTTCAATCAACTAGCCAGAAGGAAGATCCTAACAAAGAGCATCTGAAATACAACCAGAAAGCATAAACAAATTACATAAAGGGTAACCCAAGAACATCAGGCTCAGGAGATCAAAGAGAATGCACCACTGAAACCACCAGATCTCCTATAAAGAATCTCATGCCACAAAGGTGGGAAGTCAAAGGAGACAAATGCAAAAAAACAAACATAAACAAGAAGAATCCAACATGGTAAGACGCAGAATCAACCTCTCAATGGAAAGAAAAGAGGAATCCCCAGAGAGAGAGGTAGATGGAATAGACATAGCCGAAATGTCAGACACGGAATTCATTCAAAACAATGGTGGCGAAGAAGCTCAATATACTCGACTACCTTAAAAACAACTATGACAACCCCCAGGGAAGTTACCAACAGCTCAAAGAAAATTACAGGGAACTTGCAGAGAACTACAGCAGCATAAAAAAAGACATAGAGGGGAGATCCAAGATGGTGGAGGAGTAAGTGGAAGCTACACTAACCTCCTACCAGGACCAGTCTGGATTTACAACTTAATTTTGGAGAAATCATCTGGAATAACCAACCGAACACTAGCTGGAAAGAAGTCTTATAACCACGGAGAGACAGAAAAGGCCGCTACATCACAACTTGACTGGTAGGGAGAGCGGAGACGCGGAAGGGCTGGCTGTGCTCACACGGGTGGCTGCTGAAGGGACTGAGAAACAGCTCAGCAGCCGGGGATTCCCCCTGAGAAAGGCAGGGTCCAAACCCACAGCTTGGCTTCCCAGCCTACAGCAACAGAGTGGAAAGTAAAATAGTATCAGCTGTGAAAAGCGAAAAGCCACAGGGTTTCTTCCTAGCCGGAGAGAAACAGCAGGAGAAAAATAACTGTTAAGTAGATCACATACGAAAATATTTTGGCCACCACTTACCCTGGGCCCAAGCAGAGGGAAGGCAGAGAGGACTGGAGACACTTGGGGAGAGTTTAGCACGGTGGCTTTGAGGGGAGAACTGGAGGAGCAGCCGACTGGGTCCCAGTGCTGACTCATCCCCAGTACCGTGGGTAGACCATTCCCCTCCAAGTGGCATCAGCCTGAAGGGAAGCAAAAGCCCTGCCCACAGGAATTAAGCTGCCACACCCACAGCCCTTAAGCCTGACAGCTAATCACAGATTGAATAGATTAACAATTAAGACAGACAACAGCAGTAGATCCCTGGAAGTCTCCAACAGGCTGTCTAGGGCCAGACTGGTACATGATCTGATGCCACCAGAGGCAGATCCAGGAAGTGCAGGTCATTCTAAGAAGCACCAACAAACAATAGGTATCACAAAAATGGGGAGACAGAGAAACAACCTCCCATCAAAAGGAAAGGTAGAATCCCAAGAAAGAGTGCTAAATGAAATAGAGGGTAGCGAACTATCAGATATGGAATTCAAAACATGGATTATGGAGAAGCTGAATGAGCTCAGCGGAAACTACAAAGAACTCCAGGGAAACTACAAGGAACTCCAGAAAAACTACAAGGAACTCACAGAGAATTACACGAGCATGAAAAAGAACATAGAAGCTATCACTAAGAGCCAGGAGGAAATGAAGAATACGATCTCTGAATTGAAGAGCACAGTAGAAGGAATTAAAAGCAGGCTAGAGGAAGCAGAAGATCGGATCAGCGAGCTGGAGGACAACGTACACAAAAACTCCCAGACAATGCAACAAAATGAAAAAAGACTGAACAAGACTGAAGAGGTTCTAAGACAGCTGCAGGACAACATGAAACGTAATAATATCCGTATCATAGGAATTCCAGAAGGAGAAGAAGAAGAGCAAGGGATAGAAAACCTCTTTGAAAAACTAATGACAGAAAACTTCCCTCACATGAGGAGAGAAAGAGTCACGCAAGTCCAGGAAGCACAGAGGGTCCCAATGAAGATGAACCCCAACAGGCCCACCTCAAGACACATCATAATTAAAATGGCAACATTCAAAGACAAAGAGAGGATCCTAAAAGCAGCAAGAGAGAAACAACTAATAACATACAAGGGAGCTCCAATAAGACTATCATCAGATTTCTCAGCAGAAACACTACAAGCCAGAAGGGAATGGCAAAAAATATTCCAAGCAATGAAAAACAAAGGCCTACAACCTAGAACACTATACCCAGCAAAGCTCTCATTCAAAATGGAGGGTGAAATAAGGAGCTTCCAAGACAAAAGAAGGCTAAAAGAATACGTCTACACCAAACCAGCAATGCAAGAGATGCTAAAGGGTCTGCTCTAAGAACATAAAGAAACAGAGAGAGACAGAGAAGAACACGAGTACAAAGGGGAAAAATGACAATGCATAAGTACTCATTGGTAATAACCTAAATGTAAATGGATTAAATGCCCCAATTAAAGGACATGGGGTAGCTGAATGGATTAGAAAGAATGACCCACATATATGCTGTCTACAAGAGACCCAACTTAGAACAAAAGATCTACACAGACTGAAAGTAAAGGGATGGAAAAAAGTATTTCAAACAAATGGACATGAAAAAAAAGCCGGAGTAGCATTACTTATGTCAGAAAAAACAGATTTCACAGCAAAGTCCATGAAAAGAGACAAAGAAGGGCATTTCATAATACTTAAGGGAAAAATCCATCAAGAAGATATAACCCTTATAAATATATATGCACCCAAATTAGGAGCACCCGAATATATAAGGAAAATTTTGAAAGACTCCAAGAAATATATAGACAGCAACACACTCATAGTAGGGGACTTTAACACCCTATTGTCAACAATGCACAGGTCTTCAAAGCAAAGGAACACCAAAGATATTGAGGCACTCAACAACACTCTAGATCAAATGGACTTAGTCAACATATATAGAAGTTTTCATCCCAAAGAAGCAAAATATACATACTTCTCAAGTGCACATGGAACATTTTCAAAGATAGACCACATGGTAGGACACAAAACAAGCCTTAACAAATTCAAGAAAATTGAAATTATATCAAGCATCTTCTCAGATCACAATGACTTAAAATTGGAAATCAACCTCAAGGAAAAACTCAAAAACATTCAAACTCATGGAGAATGAATAACATGCTATTAAATAATGAATGGGTTAACAATGACATCAAGGAAGAAATCAAAAAGTTTCTGGAAACTAATGATAATGAACACACAACAACCCAAAACCTATGGGATACAGCGAAAGCAGTCCTGAGAGGAAAGTTCATAGCAACACAGGCCTACCTAAAAAAGATAGAAGAATATCTAATAAAAAATTTAACCCTACGGCTACAAGAACTAGAGGAAGAACAACAAGCAAAGCCCAGATCAAGTAGAAGAAATGAAATCATCAAGATCAGAGCAGAATTAAATGACATAGAGACTAAACTAACAATTCAAAAGATCAACAAAAGTAGGAGCTGGTTCTTTGAAAAGATAAACAAAATTGACAAGCCTTTAACCAGGATCATCAAGAAAAAAAGAGAGAGGACCCAAATAAATAAAATTAGACATGAAAGGGGAGAAATCACAACTGATACCACAGAAATACAAATGATTATAAGAAATTATTACGAACAACTGTATGGCAAGAAATTTGACAACCTAGAGGAAATGGACAAATTCCTGGAAACCTATAGTCTTCCCAAACTGAATCAAGAAGAAGCAGAAAGTCTGAACAGACCAATAACAGCTAGTGAAATTGAAGCAGTAATCAAAAAACTCCCAGCACACAAAAGCCCTGGACCGGATGGCTTCACAGGTGAATTCTACAAAACATTTAGGAAAGAACTAACTCCTATCCTCCTCAGACTATTCCAAAAGATACAAGAAGAAAGAAGACTCCCAAACTCATTCTATGAAGCCAGTATAACCCTAATTCCAAAACCAGGTCAAGACACAACAAAGAAAGAAAACTACAGGCCAATATCGCTTATGAACTTAGATGCTAAAATCCTCAACAAAATATTGGCAAACCGGATCCAGCCACACATTAGAAAGATCATACACCACGATCAAGTAGGATTCATCCCAGGGATGGTTTAATATTCACAAATCAATAAATGTAATACACCACATAAACAAAATGAAAGACAAAAACCACATAATATCAATAGATGCAGAAAAAGCATTTGATAAAGTACAACACCCATTTATGATGAAAACTCTCAGCAAAATGGCAATAGAGGGAGCATGCCTCAACATAATAAAGGCCATATATGAGAAACCTGAAGGCAACATCATACTCAATGTGCAAAAACTGAGAGCATTCCCCCTGATATCAGGAACAAGACAAGGATGTCCGCTCTCTCCACTCCTATTCAACATAGTCTTGGAAGTTCTAGCCACAGCAATCAGACAAGAAAGAGAAATAAAAGGCATCCAAATTGTAAAAGAGGAAGTAAGACTGTCATTATTTGCAGATGACATGATAGTGTACATAGAAAACCCTGTAGACTCCACAAAAAAACCACTCAACCTAATAAGTGAATTCGGCAAAATAGCAGGATAAAAAGTCAATATTAAGAAATCGAAGGCATTTTTATACACCAACAATAAAATCTCAGAGATAGAAACTGAAAGAAAAATCCCATTTACCATAGCAACAAGGAAAATAAAATACCTAGGAATAAACTTAACCAAGGAGGTAAAAGACCTGTACTCAGAAAACTACATAACACTGAAGAAAGAAATTAAAAAAGATACAAATAAATGGAAGCCTATACCATGCTCATGGATGGGAAGAATCAACATCATTAAAATGTCCATACTACCCAAAGCAATTTATAGATTCAATGCAATCCCTATTAAAATACCAGCAACATATTTCACAGACCTAGAACAAATACTTCAAAAATTTATATGGAACCAAAAAAGAGCCCGAATAGCCACAGCAATTTTGAGGAAGAACACAGTAGGAGGAATCACAATACCTGATATCAAACTATACTACAAGGCCATGGTAATCAAAACAGTCTGGTAATGGCCTAAAAACAGACAATGGAACAGAATTGAGAGCCCAGAAATAAACCCAGGTTCATATGGTCAACTAATATTTGACAAAGGGGGAAAGAACATCAAATGGAGTGAAAAGAGTCTCTTCAACAAATGGTGTTGAGAGAACTGGACAGGGACATGCAAAAAAATGAAACTAGACCACCAACTTACACCATACACCAGAATAAATTCAAAATGGATCAAAGACTTAAATGTAAGCCGTAATACCATAAAAGTCCTAGAGGAAAACATAGGCAGGAAAATTTCAGATATCCCACGTGGCAACTTTTTCACTGATATATCTCCTAAGGCAAGGGAAATAAAGGAAAGAATAAACAAATGGGACTACATCAAACTAAAAAGTTTCTGCTCAGCTAAAGAAAACATCAGCAAGATGAAAAGAAAACCAACCATATGGGAAAATATATTTGCAATGACATCTCAGACAAGGGATTGATCTCCAAAATATATAAAGAACTCATACGACTCAAAACCAAGAAGACAGACAACCCAATTAAAAAATGGGCAAAAGACCTGAACAAACACTTCTCCAAAGAGAACATACAGAGGGCCCATATAGATATGAAAGTATGCTCAAAATCACTAGCCATCAGAGAGGTGCAAATAAAAACCACAATGAGATACCACCTCACACCAGTCAGAATGGCCATAATCAACAAATCAACAAACAACTTGTGCTGGAGAGGATGTGGAGAAACGGGAACCCTGGTGCATTGCTGGTGGGAATGCAGACTGGTGCAGCCACTATGGAAAACATTTTGGAATTTCCTCAAAAAACTGAAAATGGAACTGCCTTTTGAACCAGCAATTCCATTGCTAGGATTATATCGGAAATATCCTGAAACACCAATTCAAAAGAACCTATGCACTCCAATGTTCATAGCAGTACTATTTACAATAGCCAAGTGCTGGAAACAACCTAAATGCCCATCTGTAGATGAGTGGATCAAAAAACTGTGCTACATTTACACAATGGAGTTCTATGTAGCAGAAAGAAAGAAGGAACTTCTACCATTTGCAACAACATGGATTGAACTAGAGAGAATAATGCTTAGTTTAATAAGCCAGGCAATGAAAGAAAAATACCTTTTGCGGTCACCTATTACAGGAAACTAATGAACAACACAAACAAATGAGCAAAATTGAACCAGAGGTATGTAAACAAGAAGTAGACTAACAGTAACAAGGGGGGAGAGGGGAGGGAGAGAAGGGGGTAAGAAGGGGAAGTGTCAAGTCAAAGAACATGTATAAATGACCCACGGAAATGGGCAACTAAGTAGGGACTGAATGTGGGGGAAGGGAGGAGCAAGGTACAGGGAAGCAAGGGGGGAGAAAAGTGAGACAAGTGTAATGGAAAAACAAACAAAAAATTTTTTTTAGTCAGGAAAAATGAAAATATGAAGAATGGAAATGCCAGTTCAGTGAATATTAGATCAAAGATTTTCCTTCACGTTGTATATTTTTCTCCCTATTTGATCTCTCCAGAGTTTGGCATTCTAAACAAGTAAGTAATGACTTAAGTTTCTTTGCATAGACCTAATAAGACCAGTTGTTAATAGAGGTTCCTTTTTTTGACCAAGTCTTTGACTGGAATGTCAAACCTAAAGGAGACATACTTGGGCTCAAGTTGTTACCAAAAAGCCCTGAGGAACTGGGAATGATTTTCAAAGGTAATAAAAGCCCGCGAGATAAAAGGCCTGCTACCATGGTTGGTTGTGCGGCCCACAGCAATCTCTTCAGGGAAGGAATGAAGGTTGTTTTCCTGAAAGATGGCTAGAAGGGACCTTAAGGCACAATGGAAAACCAGAAAGACTTGGAAAGGACAGGTGTGTACAGGCAAGGATGAATGCCAGGTATGTGGCCCAGCTTCTGTGCCCTGAAGAGCAGACTGAGGGTCACCCTAAATGTTCCTTGGGTAAGTTCCTAGCAAAGCAGAACTAAAATTCATAAGTGATCATTTGCTGCTCTTGTTATGTTTATGCAAATGAACAGGATAAATTAAAAATGGACTTAATGTAGTCCCTTTAAAGACAAGGAGGGTAATCTTAGGGAGAAAAATCATTATTCAAGGAAAATCACAATGATCAGTAGTAGACTGTAAAGTAGGTCAGCTAACTGTCTTAAAAGTTTCTTCTCATTTAAAATATGGTTTCACTTGAAAATTAAACCATGTCTGTGATATCACCAAAGAGATTCAAGTTGCAGGCAAGCAGAATGTCAAGTGCCTTGCAACTGGATATCTTCCCAATAAGACAGTCTTACAAATTTAGAGACTTGTTTGTTGGTTATGTTACATAAATTAACATGTGTTTTCTGTTTTCAAGGGGCATAAGCCTATGACTGCATTACCTGAGTGATTGTCTGTACCCATAAGCCTCACTTAATCCTGTCTGCATTGCTGCCTCCTGAGACTCAACGGTTTGGCTGAACTAAATGGCTGGGTTGGTGAAGAATGGGGTGGTCTGTGGGATTCACTTTAAAATTGGTTTCTCTTTTCTATCCTAATGGCTTGGACAGAAAGAACCCAGAGGTCTGAGAGGGGGGAAACATAAACTATTTCCCTCAGCCCAAACTAAATATAATGGGCAAAAGGGTTTTGGACAGGCGAGATGTGCCTAGCACAGCTTCCTCCAAAGAAGCCCTTTTTTTTTTCTTTTTTTTCCCCTAATGTGGAACATTGAAAAATTAATCCCTGCCTTTTGTCATCTAGTAGTTATGGATTGAATGATGTCTTTTAACCCTTTTCGCCAAATCTGTTGCCCCCAGAACACAACAAGGATGCCAGCCTGTTAAACCAAGCACGCCGTTGTCCGGAGACAGTCAACTGACCTGGAGTCTGCACAATCCTTCCCCATGTGGGAAGGCCACCCTCCCCTCCACACCCCCACTCTTATTAGGGATTTCTGGACCCAAGGGTAGGTAGGACGACGACCATGTCCAGCTTGAAGCAGCTAGAGGAGCTTGAGACCTTCACCCATTGTCCTTTACAAGATTACAAAGGATCTTAATATCTGAGAGCAAGGGATAGTTATATTTTACGAAACAGGGGTATGGACTTGGGGGGGATTGCTGGGGGAGGGAGATGATGTGTGGAGGGGAGTAAGGGGAGAAAATTGGAACTATTGTAACAATATAATCAATAAAGAAAAGCTGGGGGAAAAAAAGACATAGAAACTATCAACGAGAACCAGGAAGAAATGAAGAATGCAATCTCTGAACTGAAAAACACAGTAGAATCAGTCAAAAGCAGACTAAATGAAGCAGAGCATCGGATTAGTGAGTTAGAAGATAATATAGAAAAAAACTCTCAGACGATACAGCAAAATGAAAAAAGATTGAAAAAGTATGAAGAAGAAGTAAGGGAATTACAAGATAGCATAAGGAAGAACAATATCACAGCCACTGGAATTAAAAAGGGATCAGAAGAGCAAGGAATAGATAAACTGATAAAAGAAATAGTGACAGAAAATTTCCCAAGCTGATGAGAGAAAAAGTTATGCAAGTCCAGGAAGAACAGAGAGTTCCAATGAAGAGGAACCCAAAAAAACCCACTCCAAGGCACATCATAGTTACAATGGCAACATTCCAAGACAAAGAGAGAATCCTAAAAGCAGCAAGAGAAAACAGCAAATAACATACAAGGGAGCTCCGATAAGGCTACCGACCAATTTCTCAACAGAAACACTACAAGCCCGAAGGGAATGGTCAAAAATATTTCAAGCAATGAAAAACAAAGGCCTACAACCAAGAATACTCGACCCAGCAAGGCTCTCATTCAAATTAGAAGGTGAAATAAGGAGTTTCTCAGACAAAGGAAGACTAAAAGAATACATCTCCACCAAACCAGCACTGCAAGAGATGCTAAAGGGAATGTTCTAAGAAAAAAGAAGAAGAAAAAAAAAGAGCAGAGGAACAGAGGTACAAAGGGAAATGAATAAATACATGTCAGTAATAACCTTAAATGTAAATGGATTAAATGCTCCAATTAAAAGACATAGGGTAACGGAATAGATAAGAAAATAGGACCCACATATTTGCTGTCTAGAGGAAACACACCTCAAAACAAAAGATTTATATAGACTAAAAGTAAAGGGATATAAAAAAAATACTCTAAGCAAATGGACCTGAAATAAAAGGTGGGGTAGCAGTCCTCATTTCAGAGAAAATGAATTTCAAAGCAAGGGCAATAAAAAGAGACAAAGAAGGACTTTTCATAATACTTAAAGGAACAATCCATCAAGAAGATATCACACTGATAAATATATGCACCCAACATAGGAGCACCCAAATACATAAAGAAAATACTACAAGACCAGAAGAAGGATATTAACAACAACACAGACATAGTAGGGAATTTCAACACACCATTATCAACAATAGACAGATCATCAAAGCAAAGAAACACAAAAGATATACAGGCATTGAACAACACACTAAACCACATGGACTTAACTGATATATATAGAACTTTTCACCCCAAAGAAGCAGAATATACATTCTTTTCAGAGACACATGGGAAATTTTCAAAGATAGACCACATGATAGGACACAAAGCAAGCCTCAACAAATTCAAGAAAATTGAAATAATATCAAACATCTTTTCAGACCACAATGCTTTGAAACTAAAAATCAACCTCAGAGAAGAAAATCAGACAGCCAAACTCATGAAGAGTGAATAACACGCTATTAAATAATGAATGGGTTAACAATGACATCAAAGAAGAAATCAAGAAATTTGTAGAAACTAATGACAATGAACACACAACAGCCCAAAACCTATGGGACACAGCAAAAACAGTCCTAAGAGGGAAATTCATAGAAATACAGGCATATCAGAAGGATAGAAGAATCTCAAATAAAAAATCTAACTCTAAAGCTACAAGAACTAGAACAACAACAAACAAAGCCTAGGGCAAGAAGAAGGAAGGAAATCATCAAGATCAGAGCAGAATCAAATGATATAGAGACTAAACAAACAGTCCAAAAGATCAATGAAACTAGGAGCTCGTTCTTCAAAAAAATAAAATTGACAAGCCTGTAGCCAGGCTCATCAAGAAAAAGAGAGAAGTCCCAAATAAACAAAATCAGAAATGAAAGAGGAGAAATCACGACTGATACCACAGAAATACAAACAATTGTAAGAAATTACTACAAACAAGTGTATGGCAAGAAATTTGACAACCAAGAAGAAATGGACAAATTTCTAGAAACATATAACCTTCCAAAACTGCATCAAGAAGAAGTAGGAAGTCTCAAGAGACCAATAACAAAGAAGGAAATTGAAACAGTAATAAAAAATCTCCCTGCACACAAAAGCCCTGGACCGGATGGCTTCACAGGCGAATTTTACAAAACCTTTAGGGAAGAACTAATTCCTACCCTCCTCAAACTATTCCAAAAAACCCAAGAAGAGGGAAAAATCCCAAAATTTCTATGAAGCCAGTATTACCCTAATCCCCAAACCAGGTCAAGACACTACAAAGAAAGAAAACTACAGGCCAATATTACTGATGAACATAGATGCTAAAATCCTCAATAAAATATTGGTTAACAGGATCCAGCAATACATCAAAAAGACCATACACCACGATCAAGTGGGATTCATCCCAGGGATGCAAGAATGGTTTAATATTCGCAAATCAATAAATATAATACATCACCCAAACAAAATGAAAGACAAAAATCACATGATCATATCAATAGATGCAGAAAAAGCATTTGATAAAGTACAACACCCATTTATGATGAAAACACTCAGCAAAATGGGAATAAAGGGAGCATACCTTAATATAATTAAGGCTATATATGAGAAGCCTGAAGCCAACATCATACTCAATGGACAAAAACTGAAAGCATTCCCCCTGAAATCAGGAACTAGACAAGGCTGTCCTCTCCCTCCACTCCTATTCAACATAGTGTTAGAAGTCCTAGCCACAGCTATCAGACAAGAAAAAGAAACAAAAAGCCTCCAAATTGGGAAGGAAGAAATAAATCTATCATTATATGCAGATGACATGATAGTATATCTAGAAAACCCTATAAACTTCACTAATAGATTACTCAATATAATAAGTGAATTTGGCAAAATAGCAGGGTACAAAATAAATATACAGAAATCTAAGGCATTTCTGTACACTAACAATAAAATATCGGAGACAGAGACAAAAAAGAAAGTACCACTTACTATAGCAACAGTAAAAATAAAGTACATAGGAATAAACTTAACCAAAGTGATAAAAGACCTGTACACTGAAAATTACACAACATTGAAGAAAGAAATTAAGGAAGGTACAAATAAATGGAAGCAAATACCATGTTCTTGGATGGGAAGAATCAACATCATCAAAATGGCCATACTACCCAAAGCAATTTACAGATTCAATGCAATTTCTATTAAAATACCAATGACATATTTCACTGACCTAGAACAAATACTTCAAAAATGCATATGAAAGCAAAAAAGATCCTGAATAGCAAAAGCAATCTTGAAACAGAAGAACACAGCAGGAGGAATCATGATATCAGACATCAAACAATAATACAAAGCCACTGTGATCAAAACAGTCCGGTACTGGCATAGGAACAGACATACAGATCAGTGGAACAGAATAGAGTGCCCAGAAATAAACCCAGGCCTCTATGGTCAACTAACCTTTGATAAAGGAGGAAGGAACATAAAATGGAGTGAGAAGAGCCTCTTTAACAAATGGTGCTGGGAGAACTGGACAGGGATGTGCAAAAAAATGAAACTAGACCACCAACTTACACCACACACAAGAATAAACTCAAGATGGATCAAAGACTTAAATGTAAGCCGTGATACCATAAAAGTCCTAGAGGAAAACATAGGCAGGAAAATTTCAGATATCACACGTGACAATATCTTCATGGATACATCTCCTAAGGCAAGAGAAATAAAGGAAAAAATAAACAAATGGGACTACATCAAACTAAAGAGTTTCTGCTCAGCAAAAGAAAACATCAGCAAGATGAAAAGGAAACCAACCATGTGGGAAAACATATTTGTCAATGATATCACAGACAGGGGACTGATCTCCGAAATATATAAAGAGCTTATACGACTCAACATCAAGAAAACAAACAACATAATTAAAAAATGGATGAAGGTCTTGAAAAAACACTTCTCCGAGGAGTACATACAGAAGGTCCATAGACACATAAAAAATGCTAAACAGCATTGGCCATCAGAGAGATGCAAATGAAAACCACAATGAGATACCACTTTACACCTCTCAGAATGGCCATCATCAAGAAATCAACAAACAACAAATGCTGTTGAGGACGTGGAGAAACGGGAATTCTACTGAACTATTGGTGGGAATGCAGACTGGTGCAGCCACTATGGAAAATAGTATGGAATTACCTCAAAAAACTTAAAACAGAACTGCCTTTTGAACCAGCAATTCCACTGGTAGGATTACACCAGAAAAATCCTAAAACCCTAATTCAAAAAAACTTATGCACCCCTATGTTCATAGCAGCCTTGTTTACAATAGCCAAGCACTGGAAACAGCCTAAGTGCCCATCTGTAGATGAGTGGATCAAAAAACTGTGGTACATTTACACAGTTGGATACTATGTAACGGAGAGAAAGAAGGAACTCCTGCCATTTGCAACAACATGGATGGAACTAGAGAGAATTATGCTTAGTGAAATAAGCCAGGCAAAGAAAGCAAAATACCATATGATATCACCTAATACAGAAAGCTAAAGAACAACACAAACAAACAAACTAAATAGGACAAAGAGTAGAATAGCAGTCAATAGGGGGGAGGGGGGAGGGAGAGAAGGGGGATAAGTAAGGGAAGGGTCTAGTCAAGGAATGTGTATAAATGACTCATGAACATCGACAACGGGGAGGGATATGATAGTGGGAGAAGGGGTGGGCTGTGTGGTGGGGAGCAATGGGGGGAAATGGGACAACTGTAATTGAAAAACCAAAAAATAAAAAAGGAAATCCTGATTTAAAATGTGTGTGTGGCAGGTGAGTGTGGCCAAGTGAATTGAGCACCTGCCTGGGATGCATAAAATGTATGTGTGTGGGGGGAGGTTCATGATCAACCTTTCTGAGGAAGTTATACTTAGGCTGAGATTTAATGGATATGTCCAGGCTAAGAAGGGATGGTGAGTTTCTTGGGTGGAGCATATGTTAGATCCCACATTGGGAAAGAAGTTGGCCTCCTTGAACACCTTTGGAGGTTTTAAAGTACGGAAGAGATTGACAACAAAAATTTTGGAGAAGTAGGCAGAGGCCATATTGTATGGTCACTTGCAGGCCATGATAAGGAGGATGGGTTTTAGTCTTAAGTGCAGTTGGAAGCCCTTGAAAAGTTTTAAGCAGGAGATTCACATTTAATTTAAGCTTTTAAAAGATTACACTGATTCTTATATGGAGAATGTATTGTAGGAAGGCAGGACTAGAAGAAGGCCAGTTAGGAGGCTATATGGCAGTCTAATAAGAGACGATGGTAACTTGGACTAAGATGGTGGCAGTGGAGATGGAAAGAATATATATAATTTTAACTGAAATATAAATGTTTCATAACAGCTTTGTTGAGATATAATTTTTATACTATACAATTCACCCGTTTAAATTGTACAATCCAATGGCTTTTAGTACATTCACAGAATTGTGCAACCATCACCACAATGAATTTTAGAACATTTTCATTATCTCCCAAAACCACCTGTATCCATTATCATTCTGTTCCCATTTCTTCTGAATCACTCTTACCTCCCACCCCTCGGCAACCACTAATCTACTTTCTACTAGTCTACTTGGCCTATATTAGCTACTTCATATAAGAAGAAGCATATAGCCTTTTGTGTCTGACTTCTTTCACTTAACGTAATGTTTTCAAGGTTAATTCATGCCGTGGCATGCATCAGTACTTTATTTCATTTTATGACTGAATAATATCCTATTGTATGGATGTACCACATTTTATTTATCCATTTATCCATCCATAGACATTTGGGTTGTTTCCACATTCATTATCATGAATAATGCAGCTACAAACATTTATATATGAGTGAATGCATTTTAAAGGTAGAATTGATGGGACCTGGGTCAATTACTGGGTGTTGAAGGAGAAGGAAGTGTTAAGGATGTGTGCCAGATAGCTAACTCAAATGACTGTATTATTTAATGTCATAAGAGAGTGAGCAGAGTGAAAGAGGAGGGCAGTCAGTGTGTGATAAGTGAGGGTCAAATAGCTGTATAGAAAATGTTTGCTGTCTGCAGCCCTATAATATTGAGGGTAACAATTTAAGAGACTGGAGGTCATATTATAAGGATGGGGTTAGCATGAGGCTCTTAAGGTAGAGGCAGTGGTGTCCCCCCCCCTCCCCATTCAACAAGGCCAGGAGAATTATTACGTTCTGTATCTTCCCCTCCCCTCAGTAAATCACTTATCCAAGTACTGCTTATAAACAACCATATGAATCATTGATGCCATGATTGCTTTAGCACCCACCAGACCCCTTTGTTTTCATTGATCTAAGTAGTTACTATTGGGGAGTGCTATTGATATTTTCAACATAGAAAGATAGCTGTAAACTTTAGTCACTCACAGCCCTTTATGTTAGCTCATTTATTCAATGCAGATTTATTGGTTGTCTGCTTTGAGCTAGGTTCTGCAGGGAGCTACAAAATGCTTACAACACACTCTCTGCCTCTAGTTGGGGAGAAATCCATGAGAGGGATAGGAATTTAAAGGAATGAGAGTTCATTTTTGCCCACGGAACTTAAGGAAGACTTCATGGAGAGATGATGTTTGGCTGGGGCCTTGAAAAGTGGGTAGGGTTTTAATAAGGAAATAAGGAAAAAAGATGTTGATGCAAGGCTAAAGAGTTTAGGTTTTTGATGAAGTTCATAATGAGCCACCATCAGAACATTTTTACCTGAGGAGTAATTCAGGAAGGAAGATTTCTTTGCTAGCAACACATAGGGGAAATTAGAGTGAAGAAGACTAGAGGAAGATGTTAAATGATAGAAAGAATCATAGGTCAACAATTGATTAGACTTATAGAACAAAAAGGGGAACAAAGAAGAGTGCAAATCTGGGTAACTAGAATATGGTGTGCCAGTAGCATAAATGAAGACAATAGGAGGAGAATTATTGGGGGTGGGGGGTGGAGAATATGATTAGTTGAGTTGGAAGCACTCTAAAATGGGAGATTGGAGGCTCTGGCTGCTGTGGCTCAGTGGACTGAGCGTTGGCCTGCGAGCCATGTGTCGCTGGTTTGATTCCCAGTCAGGGCACATGACTAGGTTGCACGTCAGGTCCCTAGTTGGGGGCGCAAGTGAGAGGCAACCACACAGTGATGTTTCTCTACCTCTCTTTCTCCTTTCCCCTCTCTCTAAAAATAAATAAATAAACAAACAAATAAGTATGTTATTTAGAAAATAAAATAAAATGGGAGATTGGAGTGTGTCTCAAGCATTGAAATGACCACTGAAGCTGTGGGGATAGATGAGTTAGCTAGGTTGACTATTCAGCAAGAAGTCTGAACCTAGGGGGAAGGCTCTCTTTAGAAGGTGGTGGGAGGAGAAAGAGCCCACTGCAGAGAAAATTGGAGCAGTCAGTGGTTTTAATCACAGTTAGCATCTGAGTGAAGAGCCTCTTACTGCAGGTGGTAATTATAGCACTTTCAGTAAGTTGTGTGCAGGATAGGATCATTTTTGTAATGCTCTATTCATTTTATTTCACAGAATGAAAATTCTGTATGAAGCAACCTAAATTGAATAATATTTAGAAATCATATTTTTCCTAAAGACAGTATAACTCTGACTGTTACTGGTCACTTTGCCATTTCAAGTAAAAAAAAAAAAATTAAATCCTACACCACAAAACGTTCAGGGCTTCTGACTTAGAATGCATCAGAATAAGTAGAACACCATCAAGCTTCTAATTGGTCAAGGCTCTGAACCAGTTTCCAAGTGTCTCTCAGTGTAACAAGAAGCAGCAGCCAAGAGCCAGTATAAGACTTAGTGTGCTCAGTGAGACAGGAGGCTCTCCCAACTGCCTTATCTTATGACTTTTAGAATAATGGCTACAGTGATTCAAACTCCTTTGCCCCTACACTGAGCTGTGACCTCTGTACACTCTTTCCAGAAGTACAAATTCTTAACAGCAAGCACATTTAATTTTCAGCATATTAAATTTTAAAGCCTCCCTTATATTGTGTGTGTATTTTTTTTAGTCCTCACCCGAGGATATGTTTATTGATTTTAGAGAGAGAGAGGAAGGGAGGGAGAGAGAGAGAGAGAAAGAGAGAGAGAGAGAGAGAGAGAGAGAGAGAGAGAGAGAGAGAGAGAGAGAGAGAGAGAGAGAGAAAGAGAAACATTGATGTGAAAGAGAAACATCGATGAGTTGCCTCCCATGTGCACCCCAACTGGGGATCAAACCCACAACTTAGGTATGTGCCCTGACCGGGGATCAAACCTGCAACTTTTTGGTGTGTAGGACGATGCTCCAACCAACTGAGCAACCTGGCCAGGGCCATGTATGCATTCTTGACTATGGCACTATTTTTTTGAACATCACAAGACTAAGATAACCATACAAATGTCAAATTAAAATTGTTCTTTTTTGGTTTATATACGTAAATTCTAAGTCAAGTAACAGAACTTAAGATTTAAGATTAAGTTCTCATGATTTTCTGCCTCTCCCTACAGATCCTTTCCCTACAGGAAAAATTGAAATTCTTTCTTTCTAAAGAAGTGAGGAGAGCCTTCAGCTTGGCACTCAAACCTTTTATTTCCCAACCAGACTGAAGACTGCATGAAACTGTGTATGTTTCTGCTTGTTTCACTGCCTTATGTTAAATCATTTTCATTTGTTTCTCTGAGCTTTTTTTTTTTTTTTTTTTTTTTTTTTGCTAATAATATTTGAAGTTTGTAGTAGTGTAGAAAGGGACAGAATATTTTAAAAGTAGTAGACCTAATGACCCAACTCAACTGTGGGCCTTTGCTTCTCTTTATGAATTTGAGAATTACTTATACTTCTCTGTTCTAGCTGCATCAATGATTCAGCCATGCTTGCCAAAGTCATAGTATAGCCCGAAGGACATGCAGCTGGTCTGCATATGTTTTAGCTTCTCCTTCTGTTTGCTTTATATATATTTTAAAAATATAGAACAAATAAAGTCATTTCTATCAAGGGCTAGGACTGACCACAGTCAATTTAAGTGCCTACTTTGTGGCAGCTAATAGTAGGTTTTAGGTAATAGGGGCTGCTTTCCTCTGTTCAGGTAATAGAGTCTGCTTTCCTGCTCAGGGATTTCCTTTTACTTTTATTAGCATTTATTTTATGCTGAATTTACTCTCAAGCCATAAGTTTTTGTTTCTTCTGTTTCTTCTGGAATGTCTTTTCCTTTTGTGTAACTTTCTCTTCTGATTTAGGAGTTATCTGCTCTTTATCAGTAAGATCCTCTCAGTATCATCTTTGTGTGGCGGGGAGAGCTCATGTATGGGTTAATTGGCCCATGAGCTTTCTAAGTTCTGCATTGCATCTTGGGATATTTGTTTACCTAGATGTGTTCAATGACCAGAGAGTCTACATCTAAACCCTTAAGTTCAGCATTACTGTATGCATTTTTAAACATGTGCAGCAAAAAAATGAGCACTCTTTTTGGGTCACAAACCCTGTGTCCAGCCCCACTGTTTGGCCTGAGCACACCTACTAACTCCATCGTTATAATGATGCAGTGGCACACATTGCCTCTGTAAAGTGACATCTTTCAGATATTTGTTGGCTTTTCAAATATTCATACACTTGATGGCCTGGGTAGTTTCATGAGTGTTCTTACAGTGAACACAAAGATTTGAACCTCTTGGTTTGCATGATTTTGTGAGATTTTCTGGGTCAAGTAAATAGCAAGCCATTTTCAGAGGTCACCTCAGGCCACTTACAAGAAGAGTCAGGGATGATTTATTGCCACTACTACCTTTGTTCTGCTGTTGTGTTTTTAGGACTGTGTTCTAATGTTATTTGCCAGCTAAGGGAATAGTTAGAACAGAGATGAAATTCTGAGCTGCTCTCCTTATTCTGAGCTTCTTCACCTTAACCCCCATCAGAAAAGGTTAGGAAAAATAATATGTCTGTGAAGATGCTCTTAAAAACCACGGGTGGGCTTGTTTCTTCAGCTGTATTGTTAAGGTTTTCCACTCTATTCTTTAAGCAATAAATGAATTTCTCATTTTAAATGAATTGCTGTCACTTTATTAAACCATTCACATGATGAATACACTCATATCCAAAAGGGAACTGGAGAGACAAGCACTAAACTAGGATTATGAAACATCACAAAATGCTACCTGTACTGGGGCTCCTTCTAAAGAGCAAATAATCTCATAGTAACCCAATAGCATTGGGATTTCAAGAGTGGGTAGAAAGACGTGGTAAAAATGGTAGCTCCAATATTTGCATTGAATTACGTTGTAGTGGAATGAACACAAGGTTGGAAACCCAACTCTGCTACTCACCTTGGGCAAGTTCCTACACTTCTTAGAACCTCTATTTCCTCATCTGGAAATCAAGGGTGATAATTCTTATTACCAAGAAGTATCTGAGGGTTTTCTGTAAGCAGCCCAGCTAAAGACAGGTCTGGTCCCAATTGATGAAGTTGGTGTTGCTCTGGGAAATGAACTTCAAGTTTTCTCTGTCACTTCAGGTACTCCCATTCTAAGTTGAAGTTAATAAGCCAAGGGCAGAGAACGAGAGGTCAGTATGTATGGGCAGGGCCTATGGAGCAGGGATAAGGACAGATGGAATGCTGGAGGCTAATTCATGTAAGAAAGAAATGGGACTAAGGGATATAGGCATGTTAAGGGCAAACAAAATGAATCCAAGATTAGGAAAGAAAAGGACAGCTTGAAAACCAAGATATAAAAACAATTTTCCCCCAGAAACCCAGAATTTAAAAGATGAGAACAAAGAAAATGGGGAAAATTAATTGATGTCAGAGGCAGAATGTGGAGAAGAGGCAGGGTTTGAAAGAAGATGTAGGAAGGCAGGTGACTGAAGCAGAAAGAGATAAAAAAAGTACCATGGGGACATGGCTGTAGACAGGTGAGTGAGGCTGGCACATATGCCACAGGTGGCATTTAGGGGTGGGAAAGGTAGAAGAGCCATATCTAGCCTCTGTCCAATACTGCAGCCCAACAGCAGCCAGAGCTCTAATGAGAGGCAAGAGGGAAGGGAAGACAACAGGCAACAGGAAGGGGCAAGGTCAAATTCATGTGTCTGCAGTGTCCTTCCATTCCCTCTACTACCATATCTCATTGTAACCCTGGGTAACTGCTTCACCACTGCCCTCCAGTTCCCCAAGGTTATTGCCATCCCTGATTTTCCACCCCACCCAACACAAAAACACACACACGCACACACACACCACAATACCTCATAAAGTTCTTTTTATAGTCCGGTGGTTCTGACTTTTGCATGTTACAGACCTGCTCTGTCCAATGTGGTATCCATTAGCCACATATGACTTTTGAACACTTTACATATGGCTAGCCCGAATTGAGATCTGTGGTAAGTGTAAAATATACATGGGCTTTCTGTAGAGGGGCTGCTCTGTGCCAGCACCCTGGTGACCTCACACTACCCACATAGGCCATGTAGGCATGGTCAAGTGCAGGATGCCCTGGGCCTTGGTGGAATGCCCTGTAATTCTACTGAAACACAGGAAGATAGGCAGTGTTACAAAGAGCTGCTGTACAGACCATTCTCACCCACCTCCTTATCTTGAGGGTGGCTGCCATGAGGCAGTTTCTCGTTTGCCTCCTTCATTCTGATAAGACATGAGACATTCTGCCTGCCTCCTAGCCCCAAAGGGAACATCTTCAGGCCATAAAACTGCTTATCTGCAATGTGGAATTGGCTACTCAGCAACAGAGTGCCCACCCATCCATGTTGCATGTCACAAGGTCCCTTTTGTTTTAGTATCATCCTGTGGGACAAGCGACACAGGGATCTAATACCATTGCTGTTCTTGCTTTTGCTGCTTCTATGAGTAATAAATTGTCTGGATATAAGTGGGTTTTCCATTTTTTTAAAATTTTTATTTCATTGACTGTGTGATTACAGTTGTCCCAATTTTCCCCTTTTTCCCCCCTCCACAAAGCACCTCCAAATCCCTCAGCCAATCTCCACACCATTGTTCATGTCCATAGGTCGTGCGCATAAGTTCTTGGCTACTCCATTTTGTATACTGTATTTTACAGCCCCCTGTGTTTTCTGTAACTACCTGTTTGTACTTCTTAATCCCTTCACCTTCTCACTCATTCCCCCACATGTATACTCTCTGTCCATGATTCTGCCTGTTCTTTTTGTTTGCTTAGTTTGTTTTTAGATTCAGTTGTGATAGATATATATTTATTGCTATTTTGTTATTCATAGTTTTGATATTTTTCTTAAATAAGTTCCAACATTTCATATAATAATGGTTTGGTGGTGATGAAATCTTTTAGTTTTTTCTTATCTGGGAAACTCTTTATCTGACTTTCAAATTTAAATGGTAGCTTTGCTGGGTAGAGCAATCTTGGCTATAGGACCCTGCTTTTCATGACTTTGAATATTTCTTGTCAATTCCTTCTAGCTTGCAAAGTTTCTTTTGAGAAATTAGCTGACAGTCTTATTGGAACTCCCCTGCAGGTAACTAATTGCATTTCTCTTGACATTTTTAAGATTACCTCTTTATTTTTAACCTTTGGCATTTTAATTATGATGTGTCTTGGTGTAGGCCTCTTTAATCCATCTTGTTTGGGACTCTCTGTGCTTCCTAGACTTGCATGTATATTTCCTTCACCAAATTAGGGAAGTTTTCTTCATTGTTTTTTCAAATAGAACTTCCTGCTCTTTCTTTTGTCCTTCTGACACCCCTAAGATGTGAATGTTGGAACACTTGAAGTTGTCCAAGAGGTTGCTTACACTATCCTATCTTTTTGGATTCTATTTTCTTCTTGTTGTTCTGATTGGTTGTTTTTCTTCCTTATATTCCAAATCCTTGATTTGACTTTTGGCTTCATCCACTCTATTGTTGCTTGTCTGTAAATTGTTCTTTATTTCAATTAGTGTACCCTTTGTTTCTGACTGGATCTTTTTCATGCTTTGAGGTCCTCAGTAAGTTCCTTGAACATCCTTAGAACCAGTATTTTGAAGTCTGCATCTGATAGATTGCTTATCTCCATTTTGTTTACAGTATTCCCTCACTTATCGTGGGTATTACATTCTAGACACCCCCTGCGATAGGTTAAAATCTGCGAAGTAGGAACCTTACATTTATTTTAGTATTTATATATTTTAAGGTTTCATAAACCCTTCCCACACACTTATGAACCATTCCCAGTCCCTTATTAACCTTTCCCACTCCCTTATTAACCTTTTCCACACTTTTATAAACACTACTTATGTTCTTAAACATATTCTACACTCTTAAACCTATGTAACTTTAACAACATATGTTTACAGTACCGAAAAATCCTGCAATATAGAGAAAAATCTGCGATAAATAATTAAATATAATTTTTTTTTAAATCCCGCGATACAGTGAGGCCATAATAAGTGAACCGCGATATAGAGAGGGACTACTGAAGTTCTTTTTCTGGAGTTTCAATCTGTTCTTTCATTTGGGCCATGTTTTATTCTCTCCTCATTTTGGCAGTCTCCCTGTGTTTGTTTCTATGTATTACATCGAGCTACTATGACTGGTCTTGGTAGCATGGCCTAATGTAGTAGGTGTCTAGTAGGGTCCAGTAGAACAGCCTCCCAGATCACCTAAGCTGGGTACTTGAGGTGTGCCCTCCATGTGGGCTGAGTACACCCTCCTCTTGTAGTTGAGCTTTGGTTGCTGTTGGCAGATCAATGGGAGGGATTTATCCAGGCCAGTCAGCTGCAAGGACTAGCTGTGACCACTGACCACCAACCTCCACCCTCTGTGGAGGATCGGGTGTGCAGGGGTATGGTGGTGGTGCTATGATGTGGTCTGTAGCTGTCCACTGGGTATGCAGGCTCTAGAGTTTCCCTGGTGGTGCAGGCCAATGTCAGGCCCCAGGCCCCACTTGTGTTCTGCCTGGGGCCACCCTGTATGAGCTATAAAGCAATCTGAAATGACTGCTATTTGTGCTGGGCTTGGAGATTACAAGGTGAGGCAAGGCTGTGAACCTAGGCTGGCTGCTGCTAGTGCCAGGCCTGGGGCCACTTAACAAGGGGTACAGGGGTTGGGGTCTTACTGAGGCCAGCTGTTGCTTGTCTGATAGGGTTTAGGAAGTTGTGAAGCATGAGCCAAGACCAGCCATTCTTATGGAAAGTCATGGTTAACAGTTTTGGTGGGCCCATAAGTTGGGTGAGTCAGAGTCTCAGGTGATCTCCCGGGTGGGGCAAACAGTACTAGTGAGATTGATGGAGTCTCAGATATGGCACCCACATACCAGCTCTGTGGCTCTGTAGGGGGAGATCAGAAAAGGGACAATGGCCTTTGACTGCTTTTCTGTCTGGGAGGAGGTTGTCCTCCAGCTACTGCCTTGATGCCAGACACTTCAGGTCCCTTCTGTATGCCACTGGTGCCTTTCAAGCTGCTACCTTGGTGCTGGAGCTCAGAAGGAATGAGTCTGAGTAAGTCTGTGTGTGGATTCTTTAAGAGGAACTTCCTTTAACTTCATAAGTTTCTTCCACTGATTTAGTTTCTGCTGGTATTTGAAACCAGTGATGAGGGACTCAAATGTTGGAAATTTTTAGTTTTAGGTAATAGCTAATGAGATTAGTAATGGGTGCATGTAAAAAGCTATTGTTTCAGGAACTGAAGTTATGACCTACCTTGACTCCAGGAGATGATAAGCAGTTCCACCTTTGTGCCTCAGGAGGACTGCAAGCAATTAAAATGGTATCTGAGCCATTGTACTCCAGTGTGAGACAATCACTGCACTGCCCAGGACACAGATAAAGACCACTGCCCAGGTCACAAAGACCACCACCCAGGACACAGATGAAAGAATGCTGCAGCTTTTATCTGATTAATTTTTCCCTGAATTCCAAACCCCTTACCTACACTTTTCTTCTCTTTATAAAAAGGGTCGATTTGAAATGGAATGTAGGACAGTCTGTTAGGGTACATAACCTGCTGTATTCTCAGATTGCTGGACATCTGAATAAAGCTCCCATAAAGATTCAATCCCTGTCTCTGGTTATTGGTTCTGGTAGTGACAGGCAGCATGAACGCTGGCTTTTCCATTTTCACCAGGAGTTATGGGGAGTTATCTTCCAAACACTGGAACCCTAGGCCTGGTGGCCTGGTGTGGGGCTGTAACTCCTTGCTCCCAATATATTGTAGGGGCTTCAGCCATTCCTTGTAAGGAATTCCAATCATCCCCTAAAGGCCCCATCGCCTAAGACCTGTAAAAATTTGCCAATGTCTGCTGCTAGCATTAAGTAATTGCTTCTTTGAGACTTTTCTCTTGCAGGGCTTCCAGCACCTGCAGCCCAACATCCCGTGAAAGTCATGCTCTGACCAGGTGCAGCCCCAGTTCCTGGAACAGTTAAGCAGTTGCACAACCTGATTACAACAAACCCTGTCCCACCCCGCTTCCCACCTGAAAATCTGCTATATAAACCTTGCTCTAAAACCCATTTGAGGTCGGCGCCATTTTAGAGACATAGTCTCAGCCTGGCCACCAGCAATAAACCCTTTGCTTTCCTTATCCACTGTCTCCAAGTGGTTTATTCTCACTGAATCTGCCATAACAATATCCCTCCCGATTTTTTATCCACCACAAGTGGGTGTGGGACCAGCCTGTTCTGTGTCTCCACCACTCCTGTCAGTCTGGATGGATGTGGTTTCTTTAATTCAACTGCCATCAGACTTCCATTCAACTCGATTTCTGAAGATTATGGGTGATGGTTGTTTTATATTTTAGTTGTAATTTTCATGTGGTTGTGTAAAGAGATAATCTATGTTTAACTATGCTGCCACCTTGACTAGAAGTCAGTTTTTTATTTCTTTATCAGCAGAATCTTTAAGCTTGTTTGAGAATTTCTAAGATATATTATTTTTTAAAAGGAATATAAAATATCTTATTAAGAATTGTTTTATACTGATTAAATGTTGAAATGATAATATTTAGGATATACTATTAAAATTAGTTTCACCTGTTTGTTTTTACTTTTTAATAAGGCTGCTAGAAAAAATTTAAATTGCATATGTGGCTCACATTATATTTCTATTGGACAGAGCTGTTATAGATTGGTGAAAAAAGAAAAACTGGTGGTAGTTAAGATGGAATGACATGACAGACTTTTACTTTGCCAGAAAATGGCATTTGTAAAAACTATCACTATCAATTTACAGGGATATATGAGATCAGTCTGGAAAAGGTCTAGCCATTTTTAATATAATGAGAATGGTTTGTGCAACATTGATGTAACCTGGCAGCTAACAAGAATGAACTGGAGTGCACATGCATGAACAATGATGACATCACTGTACTAGTTAGTGGAGGTGGTAGACATCATTAAGTGAGCATATGTACTGTGTGGCCATCGCATTCAAAATGGCTGAGCATGTAGAGCAATGAATCTGCGTCAAATTTTGCATTAAGCTTGAACATTCCTCTGTGGAAACTGGATGATTCAGAAGGACACAGCTATGGGCAACTGGTGATTGGCAGCTTCATCATGACAACACATCCACTCATGCATCCCTTCTCGTACAGAATTTTTTGGTGAAACATCAAATCACCCAGGTGATTCAGGTCTCCTATAGCGCATATTTGGTGCCTTGCAACTTCTAGCTTTCCCCAAAACTAAAATCACATTTGAAAGGGAAGATTTCAGGCCATCAGTGAGATTCAGGAAAATACGATGAGGCAGCTGATAGCAATTGTGAGGTCCCACAGTGCCTTCTTTGAAGAGGACTGAGGCATCATTGTCCTATGTACAATGTTTCTCTTATCTTTTATCTTATTCAATAAATATATATTTTTTAATATTACATGAATGGATGCTTTCTGGACAGCATACATATATTCTAAGGGCTAGATCTTTGACCTTTAAATTGAATTAAGGTAACTTTATGTAAACTTACTGCATTGTCCTTTTTTGCATATTGTTTCAAGCTGGTAAAAAAAAAAAAATTCCTTAGATTGACGAGGATGGTATTGAGGAACCATTGCCATAAGAGCTCATTCTGTGAGGGGACAACTTGTAGGTCATTGAGAAGCAACCATTACAGGTAACTGTGGTGGATGCAGCTAGCGGGGATGTGTTTTTGTCCAATAAGTGTTGGACTCATCTGGTAGCCTATGTTTTGCAGTGTTTCTGTGGCTTCTTGGCCCACCCACTCTTTGCACACAAATAAGGAAAGGATGTGGACTAAAAGAGTCAAATAATGTATATAGCCAGAAGAAACAAAGTAAACAAATACAAATTTACTCTTTTCAAAGCAGAAATTGAGGGAAAGGGGAAAAGCACCCAGTGAGTGGCAAAGTTAATCAGTTTGTTCCCAGTCCTGCCCCTTCATTCCAAACTTCTCTAGACTTATGTGCCACTCTTGCCACCTCCGTCAAATCCCTTCTCCAACTCTCATCCTCATGACCAGTTCTTTCTTTTTGTTTTTTGTTTTTTAATTTTTATTATATTTTTCCATTACCATTTAGTCCTCTTTTATCCACCTCCCTCATGACCAGTTCTTGCAGCCAGTGAGCAGCATAGCAGGCTTTGGTCTGGCCTCAACACTTCCCTGGGGACAGCAGGGAAATTCAGCAGGTCCCCCGCTTTCCCCAAATGCAGCAGCTGTAGGAGGAGATGGAGGCTGGGAGCTGAGACCTGACCTTGAGCCTTTCCCTCTCCCACAGCTGTGGGTGCTAAAAAAGTAAGAAGGAACTGAAGTACCTCTTTGTTCCCAGGGTCAGATATTGGCAGGGAGGCCCAGAAATAGAGGTGCCCTGCTGAGCAGCTAAGTCCTCACAGCCCTAGGGCAAGGGCCTGTTTCTCTCCCGGAACTCTCTGTCCTTTAAGGCAGTTACTCTCTTGGTTATCTGTCATTTGTGTCAAAGAAACTTTGTTGAGATTCTTGGCCTAAAATGGTCTCAGAGGCCATAAGTCTACCATTGAGAATGTGTGTTGAAGGAACACTCTAGCCTCAAGCTGGATATGGAGCTCAGGTCCCAAACATGCACCTTAGGCAGTACGACTATTCTTTAAAATGAATCTGGAGGCAAACCATCTCCCAGAATTGGCCTCTGTCTGCCCTCAGGGTTTCTCATTACTGTGATCTACCAGCCAATTTCCTGGAGCAGAGAAACTCAAACAGGTTTTTCTGCAAAAAAATATTTCCAAATTTTGGGCCTTGAAGGAAATAGGTGCTCATGAGCCTTGAATTCAGCATTTCCATTCTGGAGGGAAGGGCACATGTCCTTTTGGGTAGGGCCCTTTCAAGGGAACCAAACAACAAACAGCCCATGTCCTCCAGCCAGTCAGCCTTCCTTAACAATTTCCTAGTCAACATGACTCCACTCTACTCTCACTACAAGCAGAGGTACCCTCAAAATTGCTTCTTGGCCTCTATCAGATTCTGTCAAGAATAAATTGCCTGTCAATACTAACTGTTCATTGATACTATTTGACAACAACCCCAGCAAACAATCACATTCCTTATCACAGGTGCTAACCTTGCAAATCAGAGATTTTCCTCTGGCTGTCTACCACCCAGTAACTCCCTTCACCACACTTTTAGTACAGGGCCATAAACTACACAGCATCACACGATTCCTCTAGAAGACACTTACATGAGAGACACCTAATAACATACAACACATCTCAGTAAATCCCACCCTAGTTTGGATTCACAGTGCCTAAGGATCCATTTACCTCACTGTGGGCAAAGTGTCCACACATGAAGCAGTGATCATCACCAGAGCCTTGAGCAATAAACAGGCATACCTTGGAGATATTGCGGGTTCAGTTCCAGACCACCACAATAAATGAGTCTCACATTGAAGTGAGTTGTAATCTTTTTGCTGGTACAGGGTCTTGCCTTCAATTTATATAAAAATAAAAATGCAACATCTATGAAGTGCAACAAAGAGAAGTGCAATAAAACAAGGTATGTTTGTACTCACCTCAGGCATTAAGGTAAACACAGGACCACAAAGTGTCAGTGACCCCATGAGTGAGAATTCGACTCTTGACTTGTTGCTTCGGTCCACCTAACAACACAAATCCTACATAATGAGATCTACAACTTCCCTTTCATGCCTGGCCCACTGTGGTTGCCACAGCCCCTCAGCAGTCCTAGGTCTTGAGTGAAGTGAGGGTTACATAAAGGATTTTCCAGGACTTCCATGGTAAAAGATTGTTTCATAACATCTGCACTGCTAAGGCTTAAGCATCCATAAGCCTCAAGGACCTTGAGCTCTGTTTTATAGCAAATTTCTTCTACCCAATTCCTGCCTATAATCTAGGCTCCTACAAATATAGCTTCCCCTAAGTCATGGACAGATGTTCAGGCTCTGTGTTTGATGCCTACCTACCACCTGCTTGTCAACATCCAGATACCCAAGTTTTTCTGCCCAGAGACCTCATGAGCAATAAGGCAGATGTCGTGATGAGGTCTGACACTGTGAGCCTCTAGCTTAACGTCCCCTGGTGATTCTAGAAAGAGGTAATGCTAGGCTTTTGGACCAAGCTGTTGTCCTTCCTTCCCTGCAACAGATAAATCTAGCTTCCCAGCAGTTTTACCCACTGGCCCACTGCTTGATTATAATACAGCACCCCAAGCATCTCAAACCCTTCTAATTTCACTGGCAATTGCGGCTTTCTTTAAGGCCCTGAACCAGATTTAAGAACAGGAAGGGGCTAGAAGATGTACTCTGTGTCAGCCTGACAAAGGCTAATGAAAGCCTATTTGTTACATCTTTTCTGCATGGGGGAGGTAAAGCATGGGTTTGCCCTATTTTGGTACCTGAACCATTGTTTAAAGAATGTTTGGAAAATTCATCCAAGGCTGAAGTCTCAAGGGAAAAAGATTTAGAGTGAGTAAAGAGAAGAGAGTGACTCTTCCTGTTAGATTCCTCTGTGACCACAGGCTTCTGTTGCTTTGGTCTTGAAGATAGCTCACTCCAAACATGAATGCAGAGACATCCTAGGAGAGCAGGCAGGACATATCTATCTGTTCAACCGGAGACTTGGGTTAACAAAGAGCAAGGCAGAACATTAGTAATTCAAAAGCTATTAGAATTTAATGTGTGAGTGAGGCCAGGGGTGTACTGATGTACATTAGATATGTAGCATAGATATGTATATATGTATGTATGTATATGTGTATATATATATATATCCCTGGCTGGTTTGGCTCAGTGGATTGAGCATCGGCCTGCGAGCTAAGTGTCGCTGGTTCGATCTTCCAGTCAGGGCACATCAGAGAAGGAAAACTCTGACTCCAAAAAACCTCCGCTGCCTTGCGGCATACCTCTTCAGGGGAAAGGCTAAGGGAGTAAACCCCGACAGAAAATCCGGAGCCGGAGTCCCTAAGGCGGTTTGACGTTGTAGTCAACACCGGCAACTCCTGCGGCGCACCTGAAGCCAAGCTGTATTGACTCCGTCTTTCCCTTGGACCCTTCAGCTGCGAAGAGAGGGGGGGTCTGCTGCATGGGCAACAGCAGACCCTCCATATCACCCTGCCCAGGCTCTGTAGCTTCACTGGAGAGGACACTCCAGCGTCATCGCAAGATGTCGATTCAACACGGGAGGAGACAGATACCGTGTCACTCCCGAGTCGGACTGCACAGCCATTCTCGGCGGTGCAGATAGACTCTTAAGAAGCTACACCATCGTCTCTCGAGATGGACGGCTGCCAACGATATATATATATATAAACTTAAGCAAATGAAGTCAATTTCAGGGCTTTAGGTTATAAAGCTCCTTTTGAAAGAAAGCCACCTAAATGGGCTCTGACTCTGTTCAAAGTTCTCAAACTCAACCCTCACCTCTCCCCACTATATACCCTGAACAGTTTCCAGATAAAAAGATCATGGTATATGTTGCCTAGGAATAATTAGTTTAGTTTGAGGTTTGGGGTCACCTTCCAGAGTTAGAGAGAATAGTTTTTTTGCAAAGGAAGGCTGTGCTCTTGCCTGGATGGAAAGTGGTCAACGGATCCTATGAACAGGTCGCTATTCATGGTGGCCCAGTAGATCTGCCTTATGATTAGCTGAGGAAAATCAGCCACCTCATCCAATTCAGTCTAAAAGAAGCAAGG
Organism: Furipterus horrens; assembly: GCF_987537825.1. Classification (NCBI taxonomy): domain Eukaryota; kingdom Metazoa; phylum Chordata; class Mammalia; order Chiroptera; family Furipteridae; genus Furipterus; species Furipterus horrens. The sequence continues at coordinate 58,770,564 of NW_028327187.1, forward strand.
GTGTTGGGAAGTCACACTCCTCCAGGCTAGTGGGTGGCTTCTTCTTCCTCACGCAAGAAGAGCAAGTCCGCCTTGCTGAGTAACCTGCTGCTCTTCCCCAAGAGCTGTGAGGGCAGACTCAGAAGAGCCAAGGGTGGCTTCAGCTAGATTTCCAGAGCCACTCAGCTGGTCTCTTGGGATGTTGAGGCCCTCAGGATAGAGGAGGCTCAGGGGTAAAAAGCCTAAGCCCACAGGTAATTATTTACTGTTTCCAAATGTAAGGTAGAAGTAGGAACCAGAATAAACAGCTCCCTCTTTGAGGAAGGCCTGAGACAAAGAAACTAAAGATATTTAAAGAGAAAACAACACCTCGGTAGCTTCAGAATGGCTAGAGATATGCTTTCAAGCTGAAGTAATATCACATGCTGCCCAGATTTTTCAGGGGCATTTTTATGGAGAAGGGATGTCTTTTGGATACCCTTTTACCTCCTGAGTTGGGCCAGAGAGTAGAGCTAATCCCTGTGGATTCATATTGCTGGAACCCTGGAGTCATGAGGCTTCCCAATCTCTGTAATTCATGGAGAAGGAAAGGCAACAGCAAGCAATGCTTAGCTTTGCAAGGCAGCTTCTTTGATCCCCACCTGAGTGGTCTCCAAGTGCTATCTGCTTGGGCTACAATGGAAGTGTACTTAAAGAACCAGTCTCAAACTTGAGGATTAAAGGGCACATTTCTAGGGTCAGAGGAATCATGCCTCTCTCTTCCCTGGATCTCACACACCCACCTCATGTACCACTAGAGCTCTGCTGCTGCCTAGAGCCCAAATAACTGGCTGAGAAATGTGGGGCCAGTGGGGACTGGAAAGTTTGGGTGAAGGTTGAGGGAAGGCTTTGACAGAACCAAGAGAGGACTATGGTCTATAGGATAGGCATCTGGCTCCATCAAGAGGCCAGAAGGGTGTTGGTAGTCACATCAGAGCTTCGCACACTGGGGAAGGCATGGCGAAGTTTCTTCATAATATCCTCCAAGCATAGGCTGACATCTTGGCTCTTTGACCCCACATCATCTGTGTTGAAAAATATAAATTTTGAAAGAGAACTAGAGTTTCCCTAATGAGGCCAAGGGACTGAAGTAGAGCAACACCAAGTGATGGGCAAGCCCACAGCATTTGTATCTTCCCAGCACAATGTGTAGTACATGGGAGGTGTTTAACATACATGTGTAAAATAAATAAATGAATGAATCTGTCAGTAAGCCAATCATCCATGATGCTAAGCTCAAAGCCATGAGGAAAAACTAGATCCAGCCCTAACAGAACCTTAGGCAGGAGCTCTGGGGCAGGACAAAGCATGGAGGAAGGAGCTGGAAAGGGCTGGGGGAACTCACCTGCAGCCTCAGTGTCTGGAGTAGTCTGTCCCTTCTCCTGGGAGTGACTTCTTTCTGACTGCTGTGGAGAGGAAGCTAAGGGCGAGCCTGCAGAGCCATTGACTTCTGATTCGGTGGGTGGCTAACAAGAGGTAATGCGTGACTTAAATGGCTTTGCCTTCCTGACCTTTGACACACTCCTGAGCTTAGAAGGGGCCTTAGGGACCTCATGCCCATCTCTTTGCCCCTGGGCTTTAAGAAACTTTGGTAGTGCTGAAACAGTGGCCTCCCCTTTGAGGAAACTTCTTAGAATATTCGATTACCAATTACTTTTCTCCTTCAATAATATGTGTCAAAGTCTCCCAGTTCTTATAAGAACAGTATTGCACCTGAAGGTCTCTCACTGTCATTTCAGCTACAATTAAGCTGTTTAAAACCCAATTCTCTCTAGAAATGTAGAGTTGCACACCTGACCTTCAGTTCATATCATATGTTAGAGATCTCCAGGCATCTAGAGGCCATCCCTTGGAGAATCTGGGGAAGAGGAGGGAGGTGGTATAACCTGGTATGTATGACACTAGGTAACATTTATAAAGTGTTTACTATGTTTCTGGCATTGTGCTAAATCCTTTAAATGCATTATTTCATTTTATGTTCACAACAATTCCATGAAGTTGGTATATTGTTATCCTTGTTTTATAGGTGAGGGATGGTACTGGGGCTCAGTGAAGTTAAGTAACTCCCAACATTCTACAGCCACTAATTAGCAGAGCCAAATTCAAACACCAGGCAGTCTAGCTCCAGAGCTATACTATATCATATGTGCCACCTCTCAAAGAAGAAAGGGACAAGAAGTAACAAGAGCTCCCATCACAGCAAAAATCTTTCTCTTGCCATGCATATCCAAACTTGCTTTTGTCCACCAAAATCAAAGTTTTGGATGAATGATTTTTGAACTTTGGTCTTTCAATACTGGGCTCAAATGTGTTATAGAGAAGCAAGCTTTCAGAAGTCCTTCCTCTGCCCCAGGCCCCACAGTGCCTTGAGAGTAATGCACAAGGGTGGAGTGAAAGCTAGGTGGAAGGAAATTGGCCAAGAAATGTGACATACCAGGCCTTTCTTTCCCCACCTTCCCCAATTATCAGCCCACTTCTCTTCAGAAGGTCATCTAACAGTCACAGCTAAGGAGCTCTTTGTTTCCTCCCTATTGTCACATTCCCCAGCTCCTTATATCTACTCCCTAGCTCCCCACCTCTAGCCCCCGTAGGGGCTTCTCTGGCCATTCCATTGGCTTTAGCCCCACCTGCAAGAGCAGTTCCCTTAAGCGCTGCAACTGGGACTCTAGTTGCTTGTTGTGGTCTTCAAGGATCTGCATGCGTGTCTCCAGGCGGCTCTTGTGCTGCCGAAGGATCCGGGCCTCAGCCAGAAGCTCCTCATTACAGTGGTCCTGTGTTACCTCAGCAGTGCCTTCAACCAGGGCAGGTACCTCAGCAGCCTCCTCATGCTGCCACTTCAGGCGCCTCAGCTCTCCCTGGAGAATCCTGCCAATGACAAAAAAGCCAAAACGCATGGCCCTAATGAAGTGTTGACTATCCACATCCCAAATGACCCCCCTTATCTAGGTGTGAGCAATCCTTTGGCTCTCCCATCCTCACCCTTACCCCAGCCATGTTCTTGGGTGAATGGCAATATGTATCCACTTCCACTCCAGCACATATGTCATTTACTCTGCCATCCTTGGGCTTCAGAGCAGAGAGAGCTGACATTTCATATAACAAAGTCTTAGAACTTTAATGTGCTGCTTTGGGGATTACTTGTAACCTTAAAATCAGGCAGAAACACAGACTGCAAAAAATGGGGCATTAGGGCCACTGACTCACCTATTCCATTTTTAGACTTTTAGAAGACATAACATAAATAAAATATTGCCCATCTTTCCTGTCAACTACTCTTCTCTTTGGCACACTTTGAACACCCATGTTGAGTCATCAAGAAAACAGATTCCAAAGATATGTTCTACTTTGGGGGATCTCTCTCTCTCTCTTCTCTCTTTGCAACAGAATTACTCTCCCTCCATTGTTTCCCAGGGTCTGCCCACCACTGCTCTAAAGCAATGCTTCTCAAACTATCTGTAGTGGAGACCTATTGGGGTGATCACTTTGTAAGTTACATAAATGTCTAATCACTGTTATATACCTGAAACTAATATAATATTTTGTCAACTGTAATGGAAAAACAATTTAATTTTTTTTAAAAAAAACTATCCGTAGTGAAATACCAGAGATATTTTTCAATCCATTATGGACCAATATGTGGTCTGAATGTGTATGGCTGGTACACAGCTCACACCACACGTGGCTTGCCACACAAGTTCAACAAAAGTCAAATTGGTCTAAACTCAATTCAATGAAGACAAATCCACTAATTATCTACTGGATGTCATGGCAATGTCAAATTGCTATAAGAGTTTTTAAAAGTTTACTCCCTATTTCTGTATTTATCTTATTTTGAACAAGTAACAAACACTTTGCAGACTGATCCTGTTATAACGACTTGTCTCTCCAAGTATAGTCTTTGGGCCAGTGGCATGGGCATGCCCTGGGAGCTGGTTAGAAATACAGGAACTCAGGCCCCAACTCAGACCTGTGAATCAAAATCTGCATCTTACCAAGCTCCCAAAGTGACATGTATGCTCACTACTGATTGAGAAGCACTGTTCTGAGGGATACTACAGATTCTACTGCATGCCCCCAAAGTGGCTTGGACCCTCCTAAGGCCCCTGTTGCCATCAATACTTCTTCACCTTCCCTCTTCCAGTCCTCAGACATGCTATGCCGTGTCACCTTCCTCTTCTTTTATTTTCACTAAGTGTTAAGTATCTCTTCCATTCCAACCTTGAAAATTCCGTGAGGAAAGAGACAGGTATAGTCTTCTGTATTCTCTGGGTTTGTATTCTTTCTGCTTGCATCTAGTGGGTACTTGAAAATATTTGACTTGAGTTAAAGGGATTCAGATAATTACTAGAATAGCTAGCACTTACCGAACACTTACTTTAACCTAGGCATTGGTTAACACATTATATGCCTGATCATTGGATCTTCCCAAGTGCCAGTAGGAGGGAGATACTATTACCATCATCCCCATTTTACAGATGAGGAAGTGGAAAATCACAGAATATAACTTGTTTGAAGCCACATAGCTAGGATGTGGAATTGCCAGGACTTGAATTTAACTGTCTGACTCTAGAACCCCCATATCTATGCTATCTCCACACCCACCGGTTCTCATCCTCTAAGTGGGCCAAGATCTTCTCTAGCTTCCCCTTGCTTTCTGTGGCCATGCTGCGTGAAGCTTGCTGTCCGAAGCCTGGCTTCCAGTCTGTAATGGGGCTGGAGTGCCGCAGCAGATACTGGTCCTCGTCTCTGCATGGGTGTGTGGAAAGGAAAGGAGATGGCCAGGCACTGAACCAAGAAACAGCTCAGGACATGTGTTCTCAGCTCCTAGCTCAGGCCTCAGGAGATGCATGCTGGAAGATTCACTTCTAAGTCTCATAGAGAAGGAAAAGATCATGCATCCAGGCTTAAGAGGTAATGAGAATATTTAAAGGTGGCAGGGGTCATGGCTGGGTGTACTAGGAAAGAGGGTTTTCAATATGCTGTGGCTTCTGGGTTCTACTTAAAGCCTCCTGAGAAACGATTACCATTTTGTACTATTCCTTCACCTTGCCTACCTTTCTTTTCGCCACCCCCAGAGGGATCACTGCCTGCCTAAGTCATAATCAGAGCCAGATTGATCCATGCCGCTAGCAGCTCCTAGGCCCTCTGAGCAGCCCAGGTACCACCCTAGAGAAGAAGGGCTTGTTCTTGGGGCTACAGCACCAGAGAATCTCTCTGGACACACTTCAGTCAAGTCCCTGGTGTCTCCTTAGGGTTGCTGTGGCACTAGCTGGGGCTTTGGCATCCTGAGCATAAGATAATGACTCATTTCTGCAAATTTAGATGAGAGCATATTCTTCTTCACTCAAAGCTGGGCATAGAAGAATGGGATCTTGCAATGGAAAGGGATATGGGCAGATGGCAGGGAGGTAGGTAGTAGATCATTCATTTCACCCACTCAGTTGATAGAGGGCAGACTGTTTCTCTTACTAAATACTGTGCCCAGGAAGCGGCCTTGATTCCTTAGGGCATTAAAGACCCTAACCACCAAGCCCCTCTCCCCTTAAGGATATACCCTTCCCAAATAAATGGTGGTAGAAGGATCCTAAAGAGAGCTAGCTATTTATGAGAAAGAAGCAGCTGTGAAAACTCACATGCTGTCATCTGGGGACAGGCTGTCATTAAAGAAGGAGCAATTTTGACTTTCCATCTCAGCAAGCCTGGGAAAAAAGAGCAGGGACAGAGGAGAAAACAGGATGAGGGGCTTGTTTTCATCTCAAGGACTCTAATCCCACAATATAATCATCAGTTTGGGGAGCTGCCCCAACCATACCTAAGTGTTGGGCCTTGCTGGCTGCCACATAACCCACTGTGCACATTCCCCTGGCCGGACTCCTTTCTCTTTGCCCCAACTGAAAACCCCTTCCCCATAAGACTCCTTACAATTCCTCTCCCCCAAACCTGGTGATACCTGCTGGCGAAATGCTCAATGCGGGAGTGTGTGTCAGCATGTGGTAATCTCGGGGAAGAAGCCAGCCTAGAAGAAAGTAGCAAAGACTCAGAGGACCAAAGACTGGGCAGTGGGGAAGCTTGTTTCTGCACCACTACCATCCCCCTCCCCAAATTAGTGATATGGGTAAAAGCTGATGGGAACAGGATACAGAGACTGGATTTACAAGGTCTAATTTTCAGGCCAGATTCCTAGTCATGCACAGATTGAACTGCCCTGTCACTAGTCGGGTTTGTCCTGGAACATTCCCCTAGTCCACATGGCACTCAGCCCCTTTACATACCCAGGCTCAGTGAGGCTTCCCACAGCCCCTGTCCAATCACTGGTACTCACGTCTCATTGTAGTCAGCCTCCAGCACTGATTGCACAGGCAGATAACCTCGCTGAGGGTGTTTGCTGAAATAATGCTTTGAGCGGAATTTATTCTTTAAGGTTGTGGCAAAATCCCTCATGTTCTCACTGGACGTGGTCTGAGGGGAAACAGGGTAGAGAAACTCACCTTAAAGGTTTTGAGATATGATGGGGTAGGTGTGGCTGCTCCTCTAGAGCAGGAAACGTGACTGGTCCTCCACTCTTGTTCATGCCTCCCACACCCCACTCCTAAAAAGAGTCCAAAAGGACACACCCCAAACTGTGAACATTGGTTGCCTCTAAGAAATTTGACCAGAGGGGTGGGGACCAGGCTGAGGAGAGAGGAGGACTTTCATTTTATACTTTAAACACCTCCATATAATTTGAACCTTTTACAATGAGCATATATTTTTTAATTTTAAAAATATCATTTATATAAATTCTAGGGACATAGATGAGCAGGAGGTAGAGGATTATCAATCTGCCATCTTGAACCAGTTTCCCGTGTATAAATTTTATAATGTTTACTTTAAAATGACAATGAAAGAAAAATAAAGGGCAAGGTCCCTGTTCCCACTAGGCTGCATATGTTCCTGTGCCAACAGAATTTGGAGAAGAGAATGGCAGCTTGGAGGGATGGATTGTGGGGAAACAGACTGAAAGATGAGGAGGTGGAGTGGAGGGACCTGTACAAATGCTTGGGGCTTTGGGAATATTGGTGGGACAGAACAGGATAAAGGAGTTGAGGGAGCAGAGTCAGCTCAAGCAGCTAAGTCTGTAGCTGTGGAGAAATTCTGTGCCTGGAGTTCAGGGATCCTGACCAATTTGGATTCAGGTGGCTATGACAGGCATGGTTTCAAATGAAAACCAAGTGTAATTGGGGACCCAGGTTAAGAGCATACTCCATTCCCCCCAGAGACTGAGTAGTTAATTTGAGAAAAAAACTTTAGTATTGACTAAAAGGGATGGAAACAATGATAAAGTAGCAGGTGAAGACCAGGTGATAGGAGCAATAAAGAAACTAGGCAGGAAAAACTAAAGAGAGCAACAAAAGGCTTATTGCCTGAAACTGTCTTACTCTATTTTTTTTCCTGAAACTTCTCTCTGAGGGAAAATAGTGAGTGCCTTTTAAATGGCTGAGAGTGGTCCTGGGCTGCTATAGCCAGCTGTGGCCCTGGAGAGACAGAAGCTCTGCTGTAAGAACAGAGAGGCCTGAATCCCCCAAACTGGTGAATCATCAGGACTGTTGGGAGAATGATCCCCAAAGAACAGAATACAGTTATCCAGTGCTTGGCCACGTAGATGAAGGGCCCAGAACCTGAGAGCTGTCTCCCCCACTTCCTACTCGGCCCAGAAGCTCCATACCAGTGTGTAATACTCCATGATGGGGTAGTGAAGCTTGTTGCCTTTGCTAGCCCTGCCTGTCAAGAAGCAGGTCTGGCAGATGTCCACGTTAAATTGTTTCAGACTCCGGTACCTTGGGGAGAGGAGAAGTGTTAGTACAGAAGATCCAATGGACCATAGTCATTTTCCCACTCCTCTAATATACAAATATACACAAACATTAGAAGGGTTGGGTCATGGAGCCATAATATGCTCAACCTCCTATATATAGCAGTAGCTAAGTTCTTACTAAATGACTCGTCTTATTCTAGAGAACATAAATCTCCATGAAATCACATGCTCAGGCTCCTAGGGAGTATGGAAAATATCACTGTCTCACTATCTTTTTTAAAAGGAAGGGGTGCAGGTATAAATTGCTCACAATAGCAAATAGCTTTCTAAGCAAGGATAGCCCCAAAGTGTTCAGTCTTACAGGTACCGCTCCCTACATTGGATAAGCCACTCTTCCAATACAAAGGCTGCTTATGCTACCAGCCCTGGGGAAGCTTGTTAAAAGTTACTTCCAAAAGTTTTTCTAAATAAGAACTCTATTATTACTCAATATAAACTAGCCCTTCAGATCCTGTTCCCAAGCCTGGCTGAGCTGCCCAGACCTAGTAGTATATAGAATGGTGAAATGTCTAGACTTAGAGAAGTCAGAGGATCTAGTATCTGGCCCTGGATCTACACTGACCATCTGTGCAAACTTGGGCAAGTCACATTCCACTTCTTTGTCTCATTTGTTTATTAAAAACAGGGTGGTTAGTGCTTTAAAAAGTCGAAAAATTGAGCATTGTGTGATGAAAATCATTTCAGGACAGTGATTACCCAGTGGAAGGAGGAAGGGAATGTAATTAGAGGAACTTTAAATGTATTGTAATAACATTTTATTTCTTAAACTTGGTGGTGGGTACATGCTGTTGGCTGCTGGAGCTGGCTCACAACAGCTCACAAGAACCAATTGTTGAAATTTCAGGGATTTGCCAAACTGGTTGTTAAATACAGTCATTATTTCATTTTTAAAAGACTCTCTTGTATCTACTTTTTTTATTATTATTAAAAATATTTTATGTATTTATTTTTAGAGAGGGGGAAAGGAGAAAGAAAAACATGATGTGCAAGAAAAACATCGATCAGTTGCCTGTCTCATGCCCCTAATTCGGGACCTGGCACACAACCCAGGCATGTGCCCTGACTGGGAATTCATCTGGCAAACTTTCGCTCTGCGTGCCAGTGCTTAATCCACTGAGCTGCACCAGCTGGGGCACAACCATTCTTTTAAAAATAAATTATATAAACTCACAAGTAAATGATATTAAAACCAAAAGTAATAAATACTCAAAACTTGTTTTGTCTATTTAATCTACATGGCGGAAATACTATAAATAGTGTGCAACTGCACATATCTCTTCCCAACCTTCTGTGTGTAGCCAGATCTTGATCATAGTGGGAGTATTTATCTCATAGATATTAGCAAATGTTACAAATTAGGTTTCTTTCTTACTTAATGGAGAGTTGGTTACAAACCATTTGCCAGCATACCATTTGGCACATACATGTTCTTATGTCAGTATGCTGGGGCTTCTGGGTTCTACTTAATGCTCTCTTGGAAACCACAACAAATTACTTCCCTTTCTGTGCTGTTCCTTCACCCATCACATTTTATTTCGCTATACATTTTTGTAAGTCTGGAATTTTATAATACAACTTAAACAAAGGAAAATATTTATGATTGTTTAAAAAGTTGAACATTTTTCAGTAGAATTACAATATATAAAAATGTACAATAGATTAGCTGTAATTATGTAATTATGTAATACATTTTTTGTGATATATGATTTCTTTGCAACATGACCTATTTACAATTATTATCATTCCATCAAGTGTTATTTTGCCTACCTGAGGCCCTTGATGGGGCACTGCCTACAGATAGAGCACTTGGTCTGATGCTTCACTTGCTCAGCAATGGTGACCCGATGCAGGACAGCTAGCCACACCATGGACTGGGGTTCCAAGTTGACCCATTCTAAGAACTGCGAAGCTTCAATGACTGGCTTCCCAGTGCTCTAGGGAAACAAGAAGCCCAATGGCAATGATTGAGGCCCAAAGTACCTTGTCCCCAGAATGGCAGCCCTCAGAAGGAGCAGGAGAACTAACAAGATCTGGGTTGGCCTATTTTCCAGAGGTGTCAACCTTTTGTCCTGTCCTAGTAAAGTTGGCAGCCTCTGTGGCAGGACACTGACCCTAAAAACCTAGAGAACCCTCTGTCCTCTTGTTCAATCCCAACAAACTCCCTTACATGTGAATAGTTCAGATCAGAAGCCTAGCTCTTAGTTCTTCCTCCCTTCTTCCCACTCTCCCTCCCATTATCCCTCCCTTCCACCCTACCCAGGGCCATACTCACAAAACGGAAGCAACTACGGACACTGGGCTCCACATTGCTGCCCCCAAAGGCTGCCACTTCCCCCAGCTGACGGGGCACCTGAATGGCCTCATGAAGCAGGACACCAAGGTGGCGCTGGTCACACTGGCTGCCTGCGTTGGCTACTTGGCTGAAGAGGTCTGCTGGGCCCACCATAAGTCATGACCAACCCCAAAGCAGGAATGGCCAGAAAATTGTGCGGGGAGAGAGAGCAGAAAAAGGAGACAGGGAAAGACCACATGGACTTAGCTAATGATTTTTGAAACTGGAATATCTAGAGGCCAATCCCTGACTTTCTAGGAGTCCCAGAGTTCTAAAAGGAGCATTCTCTGAGTTCAGAGAGAAAAAGTCAGACAGATACCAGACAAAGAACATCAGAAAGAGAAGATATAGAGATGAAGACAGAGAGCAAACTGTGTGAGAGCAGTGCCAGACACAGATATAACACTGTTGGGAAAACAGATTCTCAAGAAGCAAGATGAGGGGTGTGGGATTTAGAAGTACCTGAGCATGAGTCACAGCTAGTTTGCCTATCCTCTCCTAGCCTATGTCATAGTATTTTCTCAATTATCCACACAAATGGAAAGATAAACTGACACAGATAATCCAAAAAAGAGGAGAGAATTAAAAGCATTTGATTATCTAAGTATTATCTCTAAGTGATTGTGGAACAGGCTGCAGTACTTATATTTGAATACGGGCTATATCTGCCCTTGTGGGAACTCTGCCAACACACTGTAACCTTAAAAAACCTCCTCTAGAGATTATTGTCTGTCTGCTTCATACCTCACCTAAGTCTTAGAAAACACAAACATGGAAGACAGAGGACCTGGGTTTTAGTACTGGATCCCTTACTGACTAGCTTATAGAACATTAGGTAAGTTGTGAACTTCTCTATGCTGTAGTTTCCTTACTTGTAAATTGAAGATAAACAATCATAGTCTACCCTATCTCAAAGGAATGCTGAGAGAAATACAAGGTATGTCCAGAAGGTATCCAGCCATGTAATATGAAAAATAGAGACATTTATTGAAGAAGGCACAAGATACAAGAAACACTGTATGTAGGACAATGACACCTCAGTCCCCTTCAAAGTAGGCACCTTGGGACCTCACACAGTTCTCCCAATTGCCGTCAGCTGCCTCGTCATATATTCCTGAATTTCACTGATGGTCTGAAATCTCTTGCCTTTCAAAGGTAATTTTAGTTTTAGGAAAAAACAGAAGTCTCAGGGTGCCAAATATGGGCTGTAGGGAGGCTGAGTCACCTGGGTGATTTGATGCATCACCAAAAAACTCAGCATGAGATGTGATGCGTAAATGGGCACATTGTCCTGATGAAGCTGCCAATCACCTGTTCTCATAGCTGGGGCCTTCTGAATCATTCGAATAGTTTCCTTGGAGCAATGTTCAAACTTAATGCAAAATTTGATGCAGATTCATTGCTCTACTCACTCGATCATTTTGAATGCAATGGCCACACAGTGCACACGCTCACCAAGGGTGTCTACTGACCCCACTGACTAGTATAGTGAAGTCATCATTGTTCACGCATGTGCATTCCAGTCCACCCTCCTGGGCTGCCAAGTTACACTGATGTCACAAAAACCATTCTTGTTATATTAACAATGACTGGACTTTTTCTGGACAGACCTCATAAATAATAACATAGCTATGAACACGCTTTGATATGTTTTCTTCCCTGTAAAGTTTTTCCAGACCACTGTCATTTCTCTTCTGTGATCTCATATAGCACATTTTCTTTGCCATTCTGATCAATCTAATTAACACTTTATAAAAACTCTTTTCTGTGTACTTCTGTCTCCTTCTCTGGACTGTAAACCACTTGAGGCAAGGACCATGTCAAATTGAACCTAGTACTCACCACATTTAGCACATTAGTTTACACAAAGTAAGCACTTGACAACTAAGGATGCTGCTGTAGAAAAGTACAAAATGATGTACAAAAGATGAAGAATGGAGAGGAAAGCAAAGGCAATACACACCGAAGAGGTAGAAAACTACAGAATTACATACTGTCTTCCAGTGATGGAGATTATTGCACACTGCCAATGTAATCATGTGGGAAGTCTCCAGTAGAAAGTGTGACATGATTTAAGCTCCAGAGTGGAGAAGGTTAAGCATGATAAGCCACACAGAAATAGAACTAGAAAGTCTAGACTCTCAGTACCCAGGATGCTAACTCATATCCTGGTAAAGTAATTACACCAGATTAGAAGAAACCAAACCCACTGGAGTGACACTGGGAATAAAAACAAGCCTTAGGCTCATCTTGGCCTTTGGCTATTGTGGGTTCTTTGAAATAGCCTAAACCAGAAAGTATCATAAGGTGGCCTGAGTAGCTCCCTGTGCTGAGTCATAAGACCTACCTTCTGCTTGTATGATACCCTCCCCCCTCCCACCACACCTCTCCCTCCACCCTATTCCACTTCCAGCCTTTGGAGCTATACTCACACTGCAGTTTTTCCTTTACTTCTGTGCCACACAGGCATGCAATGCCAGTCTTAAAGGACAATGCCCGCATTTTTCCACTGCGACCACTAGGTTTAAAAGAAGAGACTGAGAACATGAATATATGTAAAGGGTTAATACCTTGGCAGTCATTTCCCTCACATATTTGACCTCAGCAGGGCTCTGTGCCAACCATGCCCCAAGCTAAGTTGGGTCCAAGTCCACCATGAGAGCAATCCCTTCCCACCAGACCCACTCCAGATGTCCCATTGAATTTTATCCTGTAGGCTGCAAGGGCTGCAAGCCCTTACCTATCAAATACATTGAGGAGCCAGTTGAGGCTCATGTCTACACAGAGTGGCACATTGACCAGGATGCCTCTTTCCTCCTCCAGCCGTTCATATAAGGCAGTTAGGCAGTGAATGACCTCCACCACATCCATCACATGCTCACTGGCCTGAAGATCATGTTCATTAAAGATCTCCAAGGCTGTGGTTAAAGTTACCAGGTCCACTGGGAAAGAAAGGAGAGAGGGAGAAAATATAGCCAAAATTAGAACCCCGGTTTAGACAAGGAAATAAGGCCACCAACTTCATCAAATTTAACTTGATTTCTAGACAAACAATTTGTAAGTAAAATACAAGCTTGTCCTTTACCAAGACACTTATCCCAAGGAGGGAGGAAGGCAGCAAAAGTTCCCCTAAATTAAACCAAACTGTTTCTATACCCATATGTTCTCTGACATCAGCTTCAAGAAGATGGTAGGATGTGAGTAAACTCACCTCCTTTGTTGGAGAAATCCCATTTTAATTTTCTCTATCTTTACATATATTTCAACTGCAAATAGGTTTGTCCATGGATCTTGTTCTGAGAACCTAGTCATCACCTATAGGATACTTACTGCCATAAAACAGTTGCTTGATCATCTATGTTGGGCAGGAAAAAAGGGACAAGGAAGAGGATAGCTATGGGTTAATTTTCAAACAAGTTTGGGTTTGGGGGAGAATGGAAGGGCCCTGGAAAGAGCAGGTATCCACAGCCAGCATATCCCAGCCTTTGGAGGGTTCCCACCAAGCCACTCAACAACCCTGGCCAAGGTGTGATAAAAGTGGGAAACAGCCAACAGAGAGGAAGAGAAGGAGTGGAGGGGAGGCCATAAGGGAAGTGTGATAGGAGCCTTACAGCGCAGTGCCTTCTGGACTCTACGTAGCTTCATGGCAGTGCGGTAGGCTGAAAACTTAATGTTGTTCAGATCAGCTGCAAAGAATGGAAAGAGATCCACTCAGATCAGAGAAATGCAAATTAAGACTACAGCAAGATATCATTATATATCCACTACATTGGCAAAAGATAAAAGTCTGACAATAGCAAGTGTTAGCAAACTTGAAGATGAATAACTACTAATGGAAGTGTAAACTGACACAATCACCCTAGAACACACCATGGTATTCACCAGTAAAACTGAGCATTCAGGTGTCCTACAACCCAGCCAGGTACATATCCAGATCAGTGATTTTCAAATGTTTTCTGATGAAGACACATAGTGAGAAATTCATTTTACATCATGGTTAAATACACATATAATTGAATCAAACATTTCAGGAAAAAAATACATCCTAAATTTGATAAGCTAAAAACATAAAATTAATATCAAACATGATATTGCTAAAGATATGTTGCACTATCTTTCATATTTCCTGGTTTATTTCAATTTTTAAAATGCTTTTCATAACACTGAAACAATGCTAGACCTGTAGTCTGAAAAACATGTGTACGTGCACCAGAAGGCATTCACAAGAGCTCTTCAGCAGCACTGTTCTTACTAACTCCAAACTGAAAACAATCCAAATTCCTATTAACAGTAGACTGGATGGAGAAGTTGTACTATATACAATGTAACACTCTATAGCAGTTAAAATAAATTAACTAAATTCATATACATGAACGTGGGTAGAATTTGCAGCCTAATGGTGAGTCTGTTAGTATTCAAAAATATGGCACATGAGAGTCACATTCATTACATCCTGCACAGGGTTTCTCAAAGCAGATCTGGTTCACATCTATAAGCATAATTTCCTAATGTAATGACAAAATGGCACAGGGGGAATGTAGAACCTCCAGGTGAGGAATGTACAGAGGGGAAATGAAAGGAGGCTGCTGGAGGAAGGACAAGGTGCTCGCTTCCATCCCCATCTTAAGGTTGAGTGGTATTCCCTTTTGTTCTTACAGAACAAAGGCAGCTGAATATCCACCCTATACAGGAACCCTGCATTCTTACCCAGAGTTTGGTATAACTCTGTCATCTTGGGATGGTCCCAGCATGTGGTCTGAGCCTGGTGGCTACAAACAAAAACATCAATAGCACCAGGGTCCACACCACCCCTTACCCCCCTCATACAAGCATACCCCACTCAGTGATAGATTTAAAGGAGCTGCAGGATCTAGGGGTGAACCGTGAAGATCCCAAAGCACAGGGGTTCACCTTTACCCAGGTAGAATCTTGAGCTCTTGAGATGAGTAAGAGGAAAAATTGGACTGCTTGAAGGAATCCCAACAGATAAGGAATGACAGGGACAGGTAGAAAAAAGAAAAGCGAGCAAGGGGGTGGGCAGGTGACTGACCCACTTCTGATTGAGATGGTCACTCACTTGATGTAGTAGGGAACTTTATTGGGTGAAATTGCTCTTTCCCAGGGAACCTGGACAGAGGCTGGTAAGGGAGAAGAGAAAGAAAAAGAAGCTGGTCACTAATGCTCATCAGTCCCCTAGAGATTCCCTTGCTCTGTCTTCCCAAGTAGAGGTCAAGCCCCAAAGGGGATTCCTGACTGTTGTTGGAAGGTCTTAACAGCCCCAAAGGGTGGGGGAAAAACTAATGGACACACTTCTCTCCCTGGTCTTGGGGCAATGGAAAGAGCAGAGGTTGTCAATGATAGTCTCACATTCTAGAGACATGGCAAGGGCATGAACAGGAACACCTGACCTTGGCCACCCTGATAATCTTCTCCATGACCAGGCTGGCATTTCTACCCATTCAGCTACAGGCAGCTGGGGTGCTGCTGTAGTTAAGTGGAACCTACATTCTTCCTGGGGCTCAAAGCTCTTCCCCAAGAAGGTCAAGCTACTCAGTCCTATGGGACATTGGGGAAAAGTCCTATCCATTTCTCTATGATGAGAAACTTTAAAGGATACCCCTCTCTGCTGCACGTCTTTATCTTCTGGATGTTCCAGGAGAAGCTCAGTTACCTGGCCAACCTCTTAGTTGCCATTTATCTGAGTACAAAAACCCTCTGCAGGTATAACTACATATCAGTGATTATAACAGCAATAGTTCCAACTGCCACTAATTTATTGAGTTCCTACTATGTGTCAGATATTCTTTTAGTGTTTTGTGTACATATCTAATTTTCAAATCTGTATATTGCCACTGTCTCCACTGCTACCACCCTGATCTAAGTCACCATAATTCCCCATCTGGATTATTGAAATATGCTTGCTAACAGTTCTCCTATTCCCATTCTCAACCACCAACACTCTGACTCTTCTATTGAAACATAAGTCAGATCATGCTATCCTTCTGCTCAAACCCCTCAAAAGGTTCTGCATTCCATTCAGTATAAAATCTCAAGTTCTTACTCTTACTTACAAGGCCCTCTGTGCTCTGGCTTATTGCCACCACTCTGACCTCCCACTCTCTTCCTTCTTTTCCCATTTCTACACCAGCTTCCTTGCTGGTCCTTAGGCATGTCTCCAACTTAAGGTTCTGGAAGTTACTGTTCCTTTTCCCTTATATGTTCTTCCCTCAGATATGCACATGGATCATTCCCTCATTTCCTTGAGGCTTCCTCTCCATTTCCATGCTCTCAGTGAGGCCTTTCCTGATCACTCTATTCAGAATGGCAATACCTGACCCCCTTAAGACCATCACTTCCTATTCATGCCTTAGCTGCTTTACTTTTTTCCGTAGCACTTGTCACCACCTTACCTCATATACTTTTTACTTATTTGTTTATGGTCTGGCTTCCTCAATAGAATATAAACTCTACAGGGATAAAGACTTCTCTGTTTTGTTTACTGATGTTGCCCCAGTCTCTAGAAGAGTACCTGGTCCACAGTAGGCTATCAATAAATATTGTTGAAAAAATAGTCATCTAATTCCCATGAGCTTTATAATATTTTTACTTCTTTTTATATATGGGAACACTGAGGTTCAGAAGAATTAAGCTATTTTTTTCCAAGCTTGCACAGCTATTAAGTCAAAGAGCTGTGACTCAGACCCAAGTCTCTCTGATTTGAGAATTTGTTCTTTTAACCAGTACACTATACTGCTTTAACTATACTATGTCTGGAATACCAAGGTATACTGGCCTCTCACTAGGCCCCCAAGGGACAACAGTAGACTCTCCTGGCAGGTGGCTGAGGCTCTGCTAAGTAGTCTAGTTTGTCTCACGTACAGGAGAGGAAGTGCTGTGACCCAGGCCCGAAGTCCCTGTGGGCATCCTGGAGCTGCTTAAGCCTCTCACCAACTGACACCTATGGAAAGAACAGGTAGGAAGTCAACTGATTCATTCCAGATATTTAGTGTGGGATTTCCAGGTACCTCCAGAAATCTTTGTAAACTCCCTCATAGGTTGATTCTCCTCTGGTTCAAACTCCTCCCACCAACACCCAACTGCTAGCCCTCCCATAGCACTCCCAAGGGTCAGAGAACAGCATCCATAATTGCAGGTCACAGTCACTCTATACCTGTCCTTGTACACTCTAAGTGTCCATATTTAGACAGATCCCTCTCAGATCATTTCAAGCACTCCTCATAGCTTTAGACATTGAGAAGCTGGTTCCCTGGTCCCAAATTCTCTATTATTCACCCATGTAGATCCCATTTCAATGACCCTTCACCTCCTTTGGGTCTAGAGAAGTTCCCCCCAAGCCTAGTTATATTGAGGCTCTTCCCCATGGCTCACTCCAGACTTCTCTACCTGCAACTGTTTCCACCGGATGTTTATCTGCTCCAGGGCCCGGGAATTCTCCATTGACAAGTGCACATCAGAAATGGCAAGTTGATGGACCAGATCATTCACCAACTTCACTCCATCTTTCATGGGGGAGAATTCTTCTTTGAATAGCTGTAAAACGAGGGCCCAAGTATCATGGTGGACAGAGAGTGAAAAAGAGAAACCATTAGCTATTTACCTCAACTCTTCCCTCTTCACTCAGAGATTTTGTTTCAACAGCACAACCTAGGTGCTTGCCTATTAGAGCAACAGGACTAAGATGTGAGTGGCCACTGTCCTTATCCTCTTCTTTTCTTACACTCAGAAAACACCAGAAAGAGAGAAGATAGAAGGACAGAGAAGACACCAGCTAAAGCAGCACTGAAACCCAGCACATAAACTGGTCAACAATGGACTCTCAGGAGCAGGAACTTTGTCAGGGTCGAGGATAAGTGCCAGGCATCAGGGTGGACTGTAGCCAGGTGAGGGGGCCTGCATACCTTAAGAGCCTGGATGTGGTCAGGGAGTGAGTCAATGAAGAGATCCCCAATGGGCTCCCAAGTGGCTCGGACTCCCTCAGCCTGAGTCAGAGTAGTGCTTAATTCCTCCATTGCCCCTTGGACCTCCACCAGCTGTTCCAGAGTGTGCTCAATGTGGCGGTGCTGGTCCACACAGCGGGCTGTTAGTTTCTCCCATAGTTCACTGGCCACTGTCGCCTGCTTCCACACAAAGCGGCTGACATTCTGAATCCGCTGTCTGGGAGAGGTGTCTGCAAGGGCATGCAGGAAGCCAGGTGAGGCCAACCAGGCAGGGCAAGCCCAGGGAAAGAAAGAACAAAGACAACCCTTTGTAAGATGTGCATGTATGTACATGCATGTGCATGCATTTGTGCATATATTTATATAAATGCATATTTTCCCATGGTTGAGCTCCTTTTGCACATTCAGGTACTTAAAAAATTGAACTCTTTATTTTAAGATCATTGTAGTTTCACATGCAGTTGTAAAAAAAATAATAGAGAGATCTCGTGTACCATTTACCCAGTTTCCCCAAATGGTAATATCTTGAAAAACTACAGTACATTATCACAACCAGGATATTGACATTGATGCAATCCACCAATATTGTTCAGAGTTCCTCAGTTTTACTCATACTTACTTCTTTCTATGTGTGTTTTTAGATCTATTTGATTTTATCACATGTAGGTTTATGGATCTACTATCATAGTAAAAAGATCATGTTATTGTTTTTTGTCTATTATATCATGAGGATTTCCTCATATTATTTAAAAATGGGCAAGCTAAATAGTGAGTAAAATATTTCAAGAAGCACAGTGAGGCAAATCATACAGAGTTCTATTAACATGACCCTGGAATGTGGTTTTGCATTAGTGTCTGCTGCTTACTTCCATCCAAAGAAAGGATGCATTTCATGAAGGCCCAACCCAGGAGAGGTTAGTATAACTTTCCCAGCTTTTCCACCTAGGTTCTTAAACTGTAAGTTTCCTCTTCTTCCCTCAGATCTCTTGTAAGAAGTAGATTCAGAGCCCTAAAACTCTAGGTTAGTTGTAACTTTCCTGTCTCTCAAGTTTGTCCTATGTGAAGCATATTGGACAGTAAACTGAGTACTAGACTCCTATTGAGGGGCTCAAAGTAAATGAGAGGGTCAACAGCATTGACAAAGGGCCCAACTTAGAAAAGGTCCTTCCACGTTATTTATAGACAATTTCAAAGACTTGAAGACTCTTCTGGAAAAGATGGCTGCTAGGCAACCACTCAGAACTAATCACCACGAATCCCAGCTGCCTAATATGAAGCTAGACCTAGAGTGGCCCACTTTATTGAGGGAAGGGGCCAGAAGTCACTAGGGTCAGTATCAAAAAGTCATAAACAGTTTTCTTCTCAAATATCATTACCTAACTTTTTAGACTTAAAAAAAGGGTTTTATTTATTTATTTATTTATTGCTTGCTGGTTTATTAGAGTATTGCCACATGTCTCTCTATGTTGGAATAAAGCAGGATGTTTTAAAAGGACATACTTCTATTTTTATTCACTGAGTCAGTTCAATCAATGCATTTGAGTCTATTGTTTTTTTCTTTTCTATGCCTCATTAGAAGACCATCACTCCCTAAGCAGCGAGCAGCGCTGGGAACAGTCCGCAGTGGTCCGAGGTGGGGGTGGTAGCTGATCCCATGCTGAGGCCCGACTCGCTAGCGAGACGAAACCCCACTGCAGTTTATTTAGTCCGTGATTTTGCACAGGCTGAAATTTTGTGGTTGGTTTAAAGTCGGGACCTCCGCGAGGAGGACCTACTTTTTTTTTTTCTTTCCAAAATGGCAGCCTCCAGCCATGCGCAAGTGTTAGATCTGTACCAGGTGATGCTGAGAGAGAGCAAGCATTTCAGCGCCTACAATTACAGAACTTATGCTATCAGGAGGATAAGAGATGCCTTCAGAGAAAATAAGAATGTAAAAGATCCTGTAGAAATTCAGACTCTAGTGAATAAAGGCAAAAGAGATGTGGGAATGATCGGTCAACAGGTTGACATTGGCCAAATGTATGCAACTGACAAACTTATCATTGAGAATCAAGAGAAGCCCAAGACCTAATGATCACCACCACCAGCCACCATCAGCAACCATGGACCACATTCTGCATCCATTCTGTGCTTGGGATGGGGGCTTCCAACAGACTATGAGTGGCCTCTTGCATCAACTTAAAACAATAACTTCTTGCTCAGCCTGCCCTGTAGAAACTGATAAATGAAGTGAGGTTTCCATTACTCTGCAGCCTTAGTGGAAAAAGGTGGCTGTCTCTCCCTGGTTCAAGTGTTAGAATGAAGAGCTGGTGCTCACTCGCATTAATGCTGCATCTCCTTTCCACCTTGCCCCTCTTTAGTTGCTCATCACCCCTTGTATAGAGCATCTCCAGAATGTGTTTCTTAGTTCTTAACAATAAACATAATTGTTTCCATAAAAAAAAAGAAGAAGAAGAAGAAGACCATCACATGGAACATCACATGATGTCCCAGAGCTGCTTACAGCTTTGGGCAACATGCTGGTGTACCCTGCTCCAGGCTCTGTTCTCTGCTTTTTCTTGCAGTATGAATCTTTCTTTTCCCCAACTTTGGGCTCTTAGGAGAAAATTATCCTCCTAGATAACAGTTGAGAAAATGAGTTTGGCAAAGGCAGGAAGATGATTAGTGGTTTATAGTTCAAAAGGGGGAAGAGAGGAAGACCACCCACCTTTGCTCTCCAAACAAGGCTCCTCTAATTCCTCAAATGGGTGCTGGGACAGGAAGGCCTGAGCTGACTCCAGCACAGAGTAGATATAGGGGCCCCGAGACTTGACATCTTCCATAAAGGCCTGTGAAGTTTAGCAACACTGTCAACAGGGAAGGAAAGTCTTTCAATCCTGCAATTGACCATCTTTCTCCTCCTCAGTGTAACTTGATCTTTTGGCACTATCATGTACCTTTGGGCTACCCAGACAAAAAGTGGTGCAATCCTCCCTAAAGAAGAAAGAATAACTCTGACACTGGATCATCTGTGTAGTATGAAATGGGTCTCTCTATGACATAGGGTAGAGAGAAACATGGGGATTTGGGGCTGGAAATCTTGGTTCTCTAGAATACTCAAAAGTCCCCTATAAGGGGCTTAGAGAAATCAAAAACAGAATGGGCAAGATTATATTAAGATTTTAATTAACTTTTTGTTGAAATATACATAGAGAAAAGTACAAAAATCAAAAGTGTACAGTTCAATGAATTCCCATTAAGTGATTCCATCTCTGTAAAGAGTACTGAGATCAAGAAATAGAATTCAACTAGCATCCCAGAAGGCCCCCTCATGGCCTCTTCTGGTCACTATTGCATCCTCCCTGCCCCACCCCACTATTTTGTCTTGTGATACTGATTAGTTTTCCCATTTTTGAATTTTATATAAATGCAATCATACAGTATATCCTCTTTTTGTATTTTTTTTTCAGTCAACATACGGTCTCTAAAATTCATCCATGCTGTGGCACACAATTATAGTTTATTTATATTCGCCCTGTGTTGTATTACATTCTGTATAAACTTGTAATTGAGATATCATTGACATATAATATTGTGTAAGTTTAAGGTATACAACATATTCATTTAATGTATTTATATTGCAGTATGTTGCCATTGCAGCATTAGCTAACATCTCTGTCATGTCACATAATTATCATTTTTTCCAGTGCATTCTGCATTTATTTTTAAGGAATCTCTGTTGTTATTTGCTGATTATAGAGGATAATATATGTCACAGAAACCTTAGGAATTTCAGAAAAGAATAAAAGATTAGAAAGAACTCTAATTTCATCATCTAGAGTTATTAACCATTGTGAACATTTTGATATAGTGTCTTACATTTCTTTATGTGTATACATGTACAAACATCTATATAGATTTTTATACAATTGAGATTCACTTGTATATGGTTTTGTATCCTGTTATTTTTTTTACTTAATGTTATATTATGTTAATTTCCCATGGCTCTATTAAAAAATCAGGGCAGGATTTTAATGGAAGCCAATATATGATGGGAGAAATAGAGAAGAAAGATTTGATTTTGTCTGTGGAGTGCTATCCACAGATCTTTAGGACTGCATGCAATTTCCTGTTACTTTAAGTGTCTAAGCAGAGGCTAGTGTCCTTCTGTCAGGATATTGCAGAAGAGATCCCTTCTTGACTAAGAGTCACACACCATAGTCTCCATAATTATTCTTCTTCTGTTTTTTTTTATAGTTTAATTCTTTCCCCAATCTTTATTGCCATTTTTACTGTTGACACTATTACACATGTCCCCCACTTCCCCCCCTTTGCCCACCTCCATCCAGCACTACCTCTCCCCACCCCCGCTGGCCTTCACCACACTGTTGTCTGTGTCTATGTGTCATGTATATGTGTTCTTTGGTAATCTCTTCACCTTCTTTCATCCAGTCTTCCCTCCTCCTCCCCTTTGAGATCTGTCATTCTGTTCCATGTATCCATGCCTCTGTGTCTTTTATTTGTTAGTTTATTTTGTTCATTAGATTCCACATGTGAGATCATATGTCTTTTTCTGACTGACGGCCTCCATAATTCTAACCTACCGCATGTGTCTCCTTCTCCTGTTGCACCAGGGCCACATCCCCTTGTAGGGGCAGCTGAGCTGACAATTCCTCATCCTTTTGGCTGAGCCAGTCAATAATCTCTTGGAGAGGGATCTGAAGCTTTCCACTGTGGTCTGAGAAGGCCTCTAGGCGAGCTCTGCACACAATGGGTAAGACCAGTGATTTTCAGTCTTTTTTTAAGTGGCAAAGTATTTTTCGCAAATAAATACTTATGGAAAACATTAATATGTAAAACATATTAAAGGGGAATTACTCTGGTTGAAGTAGGAGGAGGTCTAGAGCCCTCCCTCTTACCCACCAACAGAGGCACCTCCACATGGAGCTCAGTGCTAAAACCAGTTGGTAGAACCATGGGTGGGGAGGTATTCCAAACTTAAATGGTTTAACATGTCACTTTGTGGGCATCAGTTAATTAAGTTGCATGCCCAACATTAGGTTGGGAAGGGCAGAAAACTAAGCAAGGGTGTTAGAGGTGGTAGCTGTCTTCTTGCCTTCTTGCTCCAGAGGAACTCAAAGCATGCCAAACTGCTCATCCACAGAGGCTTTTCTGAGCCTGCCCTCTGAGTAGAAGATGCAGATGGGAAGGGTAAGTTAGGTGGCTGAACGTGGACATTCACATGTGCAAGGATACATACAAATATAACAGCTACAATGGTCCCAAATAATAATAGCAACAAAGGATAGAGGTTTAACATATGGCATATGAAAAATGTGTACTGTATAATCATTTGTGTCTGCCTAACCCCACAATGAACCATGAGCTGAGGTCCAAATGGTAGGAAACTGGGGGCCAGCCTAGACTGTGTGCAGTCATCAAGCACATTCTGCTTAGCTAACAATAATAATGATTCATTGCCTCCCTACCACCTGGACTAATTCCTTTACCTATATTTTTGCTTCTAACTAATCCTCAGAGCAACTTTACTAGGTAGGTACTACTATTGCCCAGAGAGGTTAAGTAATATACCCAAGGTCACACAATTAAATCACTGACAGGGTTATGATTTGAACTTAGGTTTATCTGATTCCAGAGCCTGCATTTTTTTTCAACTTCTCTACACTGCTTCATCCCCACCAGAACCCACCCAGAAGCTATGGGTTTGAGTTTTGATGATAAGGAGTGGAGAAGAAAAGTGTGGGGTGGGGGATACACACAGGGATAGGGAAAAGAGGAAAACAGAAATTGCCTTCTAGCTCTTACTGGTTTGCCCTTAAGTTTGTGGAGCACTAGGTGGGTTAATAACCAATAGATGGGAATAGAGGGATGAAAGGATAAGAGAGAGAGAGAGAGAGAGAGAGAGAGAGAGAGAGAGAGAGAGAGAGCAGATTAGATCTACCAAGATGGAAAATAGTTATGAGAAGAGGAGGAAAGAATAATCACATCCTTCATTGATATACCAGTGCTTTTAAGTTTAGTAAGCATTTTCAGATCTTATCTGAATCCTCATGACAACAGTGTGAAGTAGTAAGGACAGTTATTATTCATACACCCGTTCTTCCCCAAATGGAAGCTCAAATTCAGATAACTCAAACTACTCATCCAAGGTGACACAGCTATTTAAACCTAAGGCTCAAATCCAAGTCTCTTGACTTCTGACCCAGGGCTCTTTCCCCAATGCCAGAGGAGGAAAGGGAGGAAAAGGAAACAGTGAGGCTGATGAGAGGGTAACACACAGGCTTAGAGGAGAATGACAAGCTGTAGTGGCAAAAAGAGTTCAACACTTCAAGTCAGATCCCTAGGGTCCCTGTTTATAGGGGGCAGGACTTACCGGAGGTTGTGAGACTTCTTCTTGATTTCATTCCAACACAGATTCATGGTTGATGGTTCCAGGGGTCCAGCGGCACCAACAGAGTGGTTGAACAGCTGTGGGCTTAGCCAGAAAACCTCAGCATCATCCTGAGGAGGTGCAAGAGAGGTGGCAGCAACTCTAACCTGGACAAAACACAGACATCCTGTGATCCCTGGAGTGTGCCACACCCTGGTCTGCATAAAGACAATGGTGGGACAGGCGTGAACAAGGGAAGAGAAGTGGTTATCCTAAAGTGTGTTTGTGGGTGAGAAAAAGGATGACTTGGTGGCTCTGACATTGCAAGGTCCACTCTTGGTATAGGTCGGTCGCATATGACTGCTGACTACAATCAGTATTATTCTTATAAAATCTCCCAGGACTACTGCCTGGATGTGATCTTGGAAGTCCTTGCATTAGGTTAGAGCTGCTCAGAATTGCCCAAATACTGGCAACCAAAGCATTCAAGGTGAACTGTAGGCTCCTATTTTAGGGTCCCATAGTTTACCCAACCTCTGGAAAAGAAAGCTCAGGGGTTGCCCCTCTCCTTCTTCCCCACCCACATTTCCCATCACAGTCAGAAAGCCTGGAAATTCTCTTAAAGACCACTGTTTATCTTCCATGAATTGATAAAGGGCCAAAGCAGCATTTTGGATCCTGATCTCCAAATGACTCTGACCAGACTCTGGGCAGCTAAGAGAACCAGCCACGGAAACTGCTAAAATCTCACCTTGGGCTCTCAAGCTCAGAGCCCATCACTTGCTCACCCTATAGGGTAATGTGAGGTTTGGGGGAATGGGGTTGGGCCAAATAGCCCTAAGAAGTTAGCTACCTCCATCACAATGCCAAGACTACCCAGCCAGGGGTCAGTTGCGGGTGGAAGGAGGAGGAGTATAGAAGAGGAAATTTCAGCTGTGCCTCTCCATCCCAGTTTGGGGAAACCCACCACCTGCCTGTCAATCTGCTTGCCTTCTGTGGAAAGAACACAAACTTGTTGGTGGTTGAGACTGTTTAGTCTCCTTTCCCCCCTGCCACAAGACTTCCTCTCAACACAAAACTTTCTCCCCACACAAGACTCTCCAGGCAATTGAGAACACCAATCACTCCATTAGAACCACAGCTTGCAGCTGCATGCTAAGAGGGAAATGAGGGAGCAGCCAGATTCTGGGGCAAAACTTTCAGCTCAGTCACTCTGCATCCCCATAAAGCTGATACTACCTGTGCTGCCTGGGGATTCCGTGGCAGGATTGGGCAGGTCCATGATGATTTCTCAGCATGAATCCAGACCCAGTGCCTAGTGAGCGATAGGCAGAGCCCTGACAGGCTTGGAGCAGGCTCCCTCAGGGAGGGCAGGCAGAGCTGAGCCACTCTAGAAGACTGGAGCTGTCACCCTGTTTGTTTACTGACCCCCCAGGAATCTGGAGGGGGTGGCTATGTCAGGGATCAGCCAGTGAATCGGAGCTTTGTCTCTGGGGAATTCCAGCTTGCTCCAAAATGGTCCCGCCACACAGGGGCCAGGAGGTCCCTCCAGATTGGCAAGGCTGGCAGGAGTGGGACTGGGCATTCCATGGTGCTGAGGAGGAGCATACAGAGGGTAGCTTCTGCTGATTTATTTTCCTTTGCTATGGAAGACACAAAGGACTCACTCTGCTTCCAGGCCCACCCCTCTTCTGAGGTGGAGGGAAGGATCAGAACACTTTGGTGACAAATCTCTCTGATAAGCAATATTCCAAAGGCCTGGCAGGAGAATGGGCTTAGAAATAAGCCTTGTCCTTGAGTAAGTGTTCTTAGAGGCAATGAGGGATATGTGCTGCACATCTAGGGATAGAGCCATGGGACAGTAGGATCAGTTTGTTGGGCAGTAGAAGGTTCATCTGAACTTACTGTGAAATCACAGGGGTACTCTTTTTTGCCTTTGAAGTGCAGAGAGGGTTAGAGGGAAAGCCATATCCCCCCCCCAGACCTCTCACTGCACTCTAGGACCAGGGGGAAATGGATGGCTTATTGACATCCCCTTGGACCTCTGCAGGGGAAGGAGAGGGTAAAATGAAACTCAGAAGCTCTATGCAGGGATTCAGTTCCAGGGAGTTTCCTGTGCGCTGCCTGTGCTTCCCTGGGCCACTGGCATGACAGGCAGGGTTGCTTCTGGGAGTGGTCACTCTCCTCCAGTAGACTTGCCTGGGGGAAAGGTTAACATTCCCGAGCTGGTCCCCCACCACTTAGCACTAAGGGAAACACTTAATGTTTACCAAAAAGGGTTCAGTTTCCATCCTCATTTATCTCCCACAGTCTTCTGGGCTTTCCACAGTTCCACATTGTTTCCATGCTGAGGCCCACCCACAGGAATAGTTGGAACAGCTTCCTGACCCTTTCTGGGAGTCTGGGTTGGAGCCATCAGGGGTGGATGAAGGATGACAAGGGATGGCAGTCCAAGAAATGAGGAGTGGCTCTAGCTCCAGATCACAGCTTTTCTTATGCAGGGATAAGTGAACTTAAGCCAGTCTTGCAGATTATCCTGGACTGGGAGTGCCCCAGAGTTAGAAATGGCCCCTTGTGACCCAGCCACAACCAACTTCTCTTGGTTCTGTAGGAAGCACCCACAATGAGCTGACTATCCATGTTAGCCTTCCATCCCCTCTAGCCTTTATCTTAGTTTCCTAATCCCCCACTCAGATCCCTTACTATGTTCTTTCATGCTGTTGTCCCCTTCCAGTTCCCTTTTATACTCACAAGTCCATGTAGCAGAGCCAGGCAAACAATAGGCAAATAATGAATAGTAATTCTTTTCTTTCCCTATCAATGGCCTTCTACTTCTGGCCTTCTACATTTAGCCAAGATGTTTGCTTCTCATCCCCACTCCCCACAGGGCTCTTCCTCATCTCTTGAAACTTTAAGACAAAGCCAGGGCCATAGGGAAGAAAGGGAGAGAAGTAACTGGACAATAGCAGAGGAGAAGGGTTGGTCTCACCATTCTTAGTCACAAAATGAAGACCTTGGGTCCCCATGCCTATGAAGAGAGCAGACAATGAGCAGGGCAAGGTTTTTGAAAGGGCCCATGCTTCTCAATCCCTTCACCTTATGAAAGTCCCACTCTGGGGAAGAGGTAGGTACACCGAGAGACTCTAAGTTGACATTGGCTTTGAGAACATGTTAAACACAGCACTTTTTCTCTGGCTAGATGTGGGATAAATAGGAGAACTTGGACCTTATGCTTCTCTGGACCTTGATTTTCCCTCACTATTCTGCCTCAAATAGGTTCCCCATCACTCACATTCTCCATCCCTGCCATCTTTCTCTCTCCCTTCTTCCTCCCTGTGTATTCGTTTGCTGCCTGAACCCTAAGCAGTGACTCAGCACAGCAGCTCACCTGTGAGAAACTAGGAGACATAGTAATCTTTCAACCCCACGGCCTCTGGACCCAAAGCACTGTAGGGAAAGCCAAAATATGCTTATACTTCTCCCTGTCCACTCAATTTTCACACAGGCCTCCTTGGATGCCTTCTTGGGATTACTGTCCCTCACACATGGTCTGCTTATCTACCAACATACACAGGCAGATACACACAGTACCACAACTACAATCCTAGGGGAAGAGAGAGAGAGATGAGACACAGGTATGAAGCTCAGGGCATTTTTAGTGAAGCTGAGCCAGGAGTTTCAAGCAAGACTAGGGACTTGAAAGGTGTAAGTGGAAGAAGAGAGAATATTCTTCACGCACAGAATATGAGGTATGTCACAGAGAAGCCAAGGCAAAGGAAGGTCCTTCCTTGTCTTAGGCCATGCCCTATAAGAATATACACTTTTGGAACCCTCCTTTGGAAGTTAACATGGAACCAGTCCACCCAGCCATGGTGGGCACTTTGGCTTCTTTGTTCCATGCCCCCCATAAAAGTCCCCATGAGTGACAAGGGATGGGCCAGAAGGAGGTCCTGTGTTATCCAAGGGGTTTCATGTATGTGGAGAGCGCTTCTGAGCCTCAGGAAGCATGGATACCCTCAAGAAGACACATAGATCCTGAGTTCACATGTTGTCCACAGGTCTTCCTTTTTCTATCAGCCTCTTACCTGAAGCTGGGGGCAGGTACTTTGGAGGCTGCTGCTGTGATGGAACTGATCAGCTGCCAGACATTCATGACATTGTGGGAAGGTGTAAGGACATCCCTGCATGACCATAGGTTGCATCAGAACCAAGGTGCGTGAAGGGTGAGAATGTGCAGTGGACCAACCATTGAGCACCTGGAAGAATATCAAGGGAAGATTTAGAGTCAAGACGTGGAAAAGGCCTATGAATCCAGCACTTACCGAGAGGTGCCTCCATCTGTTAGTAAACAAGTTAGGCAAAAATTTATTGACTTACTCAATGTTTTTCCCAGGTAAACATATACCATAAAAGACTTTATTTCATTATTAATCAAGGGAGTACATATTGTTATCTATTATGCTTTGTGCTAGAAACACAAAGATGATTTGCTGTCTGAGATCTCATAGCTTGGGGATGGGGGCAGGGAAGGGGGCAGTCAAATAAACTGATAATTATAACAAACTTATTATGCGGCAAATGCTATAATTAAAGTTTGACCAGAAGGCTAGGGAAACACAGAGTGAAGAACAATGAACTCTACACAAAAATGTGCAAAGATTTCAGAGAGACTGCATTTGAGGTCTTTTTAAAAAATATATATTTTTATGGAATTTATTAGGGCTACATTGGTTAATAAAATTATATAGTTTTCAAACATACAATTCTATAATACATCATCTGTATTGTATTGTATGTTCACCACCCAAAGTCATGTCTCCTTCCATCACCATTTATCTCCCCATTACCCTTTTCTATCTCCTTCACTTCCCTTTCCCTCTGGTAATCGTCATACTGTTGTCTATATCTATAAGTTTTTTCTTAATCTCCTCACCTTTTTCACACAGCCTCCTAACCCTCCTCACCTCTGACAGCTGTCAGTCTGTTCTCATAAGTCTGTTTCTATTTTGTTTGTTAGGTTATTCTTTTCTTTAGATTCCACATATGAGTGAAATCATATGTTATTTGTCTTTCTCTGACTGGCTTATTTTACTTAAAATAGTACCTTCTATGTCAATCCATGAGGTGAGTCTTAAAAGACAAGTACATGTTTGCCTTTGCAGAGAAAAGGAAAAGAGTATTCCCAGAAGAAAAATCCAAATATACAAAGGTGGATGTCACAAAAACAAACAAACAAACAAACAAACAAACAAACAACCAAAAACCTTATCATGTTCAGAGAAAAGTAAGTTCAGTATGGCTAGACTTTAGGAGGCACAGAGATAAAAATAGACATGGTGCCTGACCCTTAAGGAGTTTACATACAGAGAGAAAAGCCATGGGTAAAATCAGACCATAAAGAGCTACTTGCATTAATAATAGAAGTATTGATGGGAGGGGGTGAAGGGATAGATGAGGTGAGTTCTACTTGGTCAGGTCAAGAACAGTATCTCTAGAGGACATAAACTTGAGGTGAGTCATAAAATAGAAAGTGGACTGTAGTTAGGGAAGATAAAACAAAAAAGAACATTCCAAACAGCATAAAAATAAAATGTATGATGTGACTAGAGTACAAGGTAGATGCATGGTGGGAAGTAGCAGATGAGGTTAGAAAATGAGGTTGTAGCCAGATTGGGTCATGCCTTGAATGACAAGCAGAGGATTCTAGGCTTCCTCTTGTAGACAACAGGGAGTCATTGAAGACTTTAAGCCAGGTAATAACATGACCAGATTTGCACTTTAGAAAGAGCCCTCTGTTTGCCTTATAAAGTGATTCTCCCAAGGAAAGAAGCCATTGAGAAGCTGTTACAACAAGCAGGCAGTTGTGGTGAGGATGGAGTAGACAGCATGGGTTTGAGATACACTTAAGAGGTAAAATACATTGGGCTCTGTGATCAGTTGGATGCAAATTGAACAGTGAGGCAGGTGAAGGAGTGAAAAGTTTTTAATTTGGGAGCTGGGTGGATAATGTCACCAATAGTAAGAGAGAAAAGGCAGGAAAAGAAGCAAGTTTGGTGTTGTAGAGGGTGTTGTGGTGGTGTAGGGGTGTTCCATAATAAGCAATGCTTGAGACATAGTCAGCTTTAGATACTAGAAGCTAAACTTAGAAAAGGAAGATATGAATGAAAAAGTTAGAGTTTAAACCAATTGACAGATTAGTTAATGTACACCCATATGATGAGAATGGGTAGCGAAGAGAGTGCTTGCAAATAAAAAAAGTGACATCTTTTAGTGCTGGGAAAGGACATGAAAACCCTGATCCAAAAGGCAGGAAGTGAGCATCTTTAATTCCTAATGCTGATAATTAAATAACCATTATTTTTAGTCTCTATTTCAGTGGTGTCCAACACTTAAGGTATAAGAAAGAATCCCTTCTTAACACACACACACACACACACACACACACACACACACACACACACATATATATATATATGTATATATATATATATATATATTCCATGATCAAAGCATTGGGAACTATTACAGATCAGGAAGGTGCAAAAATTTATGGACCCTTTCTAGTAGGCAAATTCCCTAGAGATTACACAGCTACATAACTCCTCATCCCCAAAGAGATTCCCCAAAGAATGGTTGGAAATGTGGCTCGCACCCTGATGAGTGTGGTTCAGAGACTGGAGTATCGTACTGAAAGCCAAAGGGTTCCCAGTTTGCTTCTGGTCAGGACATATGGCTGGGTTGCAGGCCAGGTCCCCAGTGGGGGACATGGGAGAAGCGGCCAATTGATGTTTCTCTCATAGAACATCAATGTTTCTCTCCCTCTCTTTCTCCCTCCCTTCCCTTCTCTAAAAATAAGTAAATAAAAATTTTTTTTAAAGAAAGAAAAGGTGGCTCCTCTCTGATCCAACACCAATATAAAAGAATTAGTACCTCTGAGAGTATGGACTTCTGGCCAAGATGAGGCATAGACAAATATGCTGTGTCTTCCTCCACAACTAAGAAAGAATACAACCACCTCAAAACTGGAGACAACCAGAAGTTCTAGAAAATCAAGCTGCATGGAAGTCCAAAAAATGATGATATAAAGAAGAAATACATGTATAAATGACCCATTGACTGTGGGAGAAGGGATGAGCAGGGTGCGGGAAAGCAATGGGTAAAAAAGTGGGAAAAGGAAAAACAAAAAACAAATAAAAAACAATTTGTAGAATTAGTAATTCTTTTCCACTATGATTTAGCACTTTAAATTTAAATTAAAAATATTTTTATTTCTGTGTGAAAAGAAAAAAAGACGAAATACTCATCTAGACAGGTAGAAGGGGCGGAGACAGGGTGGAGAGGATGCAGTGTGGAGGTGACAGCAGTGGCGGCAACAGTGGCTGTGGATGGCTGGTGGAAAGCCCAGTCACATATTTAAAAAGTAGGGAGGGACACCTGGGGAGTGATCCCAGCACCAGACCAGATCGTGTGGCTCACGGTTTTAGCACCAAGGAAAATAAAGCCTCATTGTTTCTGACTCTGAAAACCAGTGGGGATTGGGGGCAGAGGAAGAAACTGCTGGTCCCTCAGCAGAGTCCATTTGTTTAGAGGGTCCTCACAGTCCTAAAACATCTACAGTCCCAACCATTCTGGGAACCATGGCCAAGGCAACAGATAGAGAGATACCACTTCCATATGGGAAGTGGGAAAAGTGCCTGGAAAAGTGATGAGTGCTGAGCAAGTGGCATTGTTCCCTCTCAGAATCCTCCCCCACATAGAATGCCACAGTGTGGTGAAATGTGTTGCCCTCCACTGATAAATACCTAAGGCTCTCCTTTCTACAATGTAACAGGCACAACAGCTCTACCTAAGACACAGAGGCAAACACAGCAGCCTGTCAAGCTGAGGAGACAGGTAAGCATGGCCCAAAAGAGGGAACAGATCAAGTTTCAATAGGAGACCTAAGCAATGAGGAGGTAGCCAACCTAACAGCGAGGAGACAGCCAACCTAACAGATGTAAAATTCAAAACACTGGTGACAAAGATGCTCACAGTCTTGATGGATATGCTTGGGTATGACAAATGCAGAAGAGAAGAACTGAAGGCTATACTAAGTGAAACAAAGGAAAATCCACACAAAACCAATGGTGAAGGGAAGGAAACAGGGGTTCATATCAATGATTTGGAACACAAGGAAGAAATAAACAGTCAACCAGTACAGAATGAGCAAAGAAGAATTGAGAAAAATGAGAAAAGACTTAGGAATCTCTAGGATAACTTTAAATGTGCCAACATCCAAATTATAGGGGTGCCAGAAGGAGGAGAGGAAGAGCAAGAAATGAAAAACTTGTGTGAAAAAATAATGAAGAAAAACGTCCCTAATTTGTCAAAGAAAATAGGCATACAAGTCCAGGAAGCATAGAGAGTCCCAAACGAGCTAGACCAAAATAGGACCACACCAAGACACATCATAATTAAAATGCCAAAGGTTAAAGATAAAGAGAGAATAAAAAAAGCAACAAGAGAAGAGAGTTATCTACGAAGGTGTTCCTATAAGACTATCAGCTGATTTCTCAACAAAAGCTTTGCAGGCAAGAAGGGACTGCCAAGAAGTATTCAAAGTGATGAAAAGCAAGGACCTATCACCAAGATTACTCTATCCAGCAAAGCTATCATTTAGAATGGAAGGGCAGATAAAGTGTTTCCCAGACAAGGTAAAGCTAAAGGAGTTCATCATCACCAAGCCCTTATTATGTGAAATGTTAAAAGGACATACTTAAGAAAAACAGGATCAAAACTATGAATATTAAAATGACAGCAAACTCAAAACTATTGACAACAGAACTTAAAAAAAAAAAAAAGTGGACTTCCAGCCAAGATGGAGGCGTAGACAGATACACTGTGTCTCCCTCCACAACAAAGAAAGATTACAACTACCTCAAAACTGGAAACAACCAGAATTTCCAGAAAAATCAAACTATACGGAAGTCCAGCAAACAAAGATATAAAGAAGAAATACTCATCCAGACAGGTAGGAGGGGTGGAGCCAGGGTGGAGAGGACGAGGTGTGGTGGCGGCGACAGCAGCGGGCCAGCAGAATGCACAGTCACACCTTTTAAAAAGTCAAGAGGGACATCTAGGGTGTGTTGCCAGCTCCTCACCAGACCTCACAGCCCACAGTCCCAGCACCATGGGGAATCAAGCCTCATTGCTTCTGACTGTGCAGACCAGTGAGGGTTGGGGTGGAGGTAGAAACTGCCGGTTTCAACAGAGTCTGCTTGTTTAAAGGGCCTCCACAGTTCCAGAATGTCCGAAGACCCACCAACTCTGGGAACGATGCCAGGGCAGCAGTTAGAGGGGTGCTAGTCCGGTGTGAAAGTGGGAGAGATGCCTGGAAAGGGGGTGAGTGCAGGGCAGGTGGCATTGTTCCCTCTCGGACGCCTCCCTCCCCCACATGCATCGCGACAATGTGGTGAAGAAGGTAACCCTGTACTGACAAATCCCTCAGGTTCCACCCCTTACAACATAACAGGAGTGACAGCTCTACCTGGGACGTGGAGGAAAACAAACACAGGAGCCTGTTAGAATGAAGAAACAGAGAAGATGGCCCAAAAAGGGGAACGGATCAAGGTTCCAGTGGGAGAACTAAGAAACGAGGAGATAGACAACCTAACAGACACAGAATTCAAAACACTGGTGAGAAAGATGCTCAAAGGCTTCACAGATATGCTTGAGTATGGCAAACGCATAAGAGAAGAAGTGAAGGCTATGCTAAGTGAAACGAAGGAAAATCCACACAAAACCAATGGTGAAGAAAAGGAAGCCGGGGTTCAAGTCAATGACTTGGAACATAAGGAAGAAAAAAAACAGTCAACCAGTGCAGAATGAGGAAGCAAGAATGGAAAAAAATGAGAAAAACTTCCCAAAATTTGCGAAGGAGATGAACATACAGGTGCGGGAAGCACGGAAGGTCCTGGGCGAGATGAACCCAGAGGGGACCACACCAAGATGCATCATGACTGAGATGTCAAAGGTGAAAGATAAAGAGAGAGTCCTGGGGGCAGCAAGAGAGAGGCAGAGAGTTGCCTACAGGGGGGTGCCTATAGGACTATCAGCTGATTTCTCAGAGGACACTTTGCAGGCAGGAAGGGACTGGCGAGCAGTATTCAATGTGATGAAAGGCAACCTGCAACCAGGACTACTCTATTCAGCAAAGCTATCATTTGGACTGGAAGGACAGATGAAATGCTTCCCAGACAAGGTGAAGCTAAAGGAGTTCATCATCACCAAGCCATTATCATATGAAATGTCAAAGGGACTTACTTAAGAGAAAGAGGATCAAAACTATGAACACTGAAATGACAATAAACTTACAACTATCAACAACTGAATCTAAAAAAGAAAAAGAAAATCCAACTGAGCAAACCAGAATAGGTACAGAATCATAGGTATGGGGATCATTTGGAGGGTTATCAGCTGGGAGGGGAAAGAGGAAGAAATGGTGCAGGGATTAAGAAGAATAATTGGTAGGTACAAAATAGACAAAGGAAGTTAAGAATAATATAGGGAAGGGTAAAGTCAAAGAACTTATATGCACAACCCATAACATGAACTGAGGAGGGTGGGATTGCTGGAGGGAAGGGAGGTACTGGGCAGAGGGAAGAAAAGGGAAAAGAAATCAGGGCCACTATAACAGCATAATTAATAAAATATGCTTTAAAAATAGAATTATTACTTCAGATAAAAAATGAAGTATTGCTATGTATGTGTTATAAGAATGAAGCTATAAGACTTCTGGCCAAGATGGAGGCGTAGACAGACATGCTCGTCTCCCTCCATAACTAAGAAGGAATACAACTACCTCAAAACCAGAAACAACCAGAAGTTCCAGAAAATCAAAGTGCATGGAAGTCCAGCAAACAAAGATATAAAGAAGAAATACTCATCCAGACAGGTAGGAGGGGTGAAGCCCGAGTGGACAGGACACGGTGTGGTGGTAGCAGCAGTGGCAACATCAGCAGGCCGGCGGAAAGTGAAGTCACACGTTTTAAGTCAGGAGAGACACCTAGGGGATGTTCCCAGCTCTTCACCAGAGCAGCTTACTGTCCCAGCTCCAGGGAAAATCGAGCTTCATTGCTTTTGACTGTGCAGACCAGCAGGGGTTGAGACAGAGGCAGAAACTGCCAGCCTCTCAGCAAAGTCCGCTTGTTTAAAGGGCCCCTACAGACCTAGAACATCTGCAGACCCACCCACTGTGGGAACAACGGCCAGGGCAGCAGCTAGAGGGGCGCCAGTTCGGTGCAGAAGAAGGAGAAGTGCCTAGAAAAGGGGTGAGTGCTGGGCAAGCATCATTGTTCCTTCTCAGACCCCTCCCCTGCATATAGCGGCACAATGTGGCAAAACAGGTTGCCGGTTACTGACTAATCCCTAAGGCTCTGCTCCTTACAATGTAGTAGGAGTGACAGCTCTGCCTGGGACACAGAAGCAAACAAACACAGGAGACTTCCAGTCAAGATGGAGGCCTAGACTCACACACTCCATCTCCCTCTACAACTAAGAAGGAATACAACTACCGCAAAACCAGCAATAACCAGAAGTTACAGGAAATAAATAGAAGTCCAACATATGAAGTTATAAAGAAGTGGTGCTCATCCAGACAGGTAGGAGGGGCGAAGCTGGGGAGGAAAGGTCAACCTATGCTGTCCACGGCAGCAGCAGCAACGGCAGCAGGACAGCAGTAAGCACAGACACCTGTGTTTGAGGGGAGGTGGGAAGCACCTGGGGAGCACCCCCGGCTGCAGACCAGACCTGTCAGCTTGTTATTCCAAAGCCGAGGAAGGCAGACCTCCATTTCCTTGGACTGTGAGGCCCGGTGGGGGTGGGGACAGAGGAGGAGGCTCCCGGTCTCTCAGTGGAGACTGGACATCAGGAATCCATCTTGGATCCCCACCCCCAAAGAAAATGCCACAACGTGGTGAGACAGGTCACCTGGTTGTGAAGAGTGCATGGGGCTCTGCCCTCTATAGCGTAGAAGGTGTGACAGCCCTGCCCAGGAAGCAAAGGTAAACGCAAAACTGTTCAAGATGGCACAGATCATGATAGAGATCCCAGTGATGCAGCTGACCAGACAGCAAATTTCTTATCTAACGAAGCAGCAGATAGAAAATCTTTCTGAGGCATAGTTCAGAGCTTTGGTTATAAAAGCACTTACAGACCTAACAGCAGATATTAAACAAGACAGGGAGGGAATGAAGGCTAGTCCTGCTGAAATGAACAAAAACACATATGAAACTAGTGGTGAGGGGAAGAAAACCAGGGATCTAATCAACAAATCAGAACATAGGGAAGGAACAAACAGTCAATCAGTACAGAAACAGGGAACAAGAAGTGAGAAAAATGAGGAGAGGCTCAGAAACTTGTCGGACAGCTATAAGCGGGCCAACATCCGAATTATAAGAAGGTGAAGAAGAAGAACTAGAAATTGAAAAATTACGTGAAAAAATAATGAAGCAGGACTTCCTGAACTTGGGGAAGGAAATAGACTTACGGGTCCAGGAAACACAAAGAGTTCCAAAAAAACTGGACCCAGGGAGAACCACACCAAGATACATTATAATCAAAATGTCAAAAATTAAGGATAAAGAGAGAATCTTAAAAGCAGCAAGAAAGAAGAAGAGAATTACATACAAAGGGGTCCCAATAAGACTGTCAGCTGATTTCTCAAAAGAAACTCTGCAGGCAAGAAGGGACTGGAAAGAAATATTCAAAGTAATGAAAAGCAAAACCTACAACCACGATTACTCTATCCAGCGAAGCTGTCATTCAGAATAGAAGGGCAGAGAAAGTGCTTCCAGGACAAAGTAAAACTGAAGGAGTTCATCAGATCCAAACCACTGTTATATGAAATGTTAAAGGGACTTGTTTAGGAGAAAGAGGATCAAAACTATGAACATTAAAATGAAAACTGTATCACAACAGCCAACAACAGAAGCTAGGGAACTGAAACAAAGACAAACTAAGTAGGCAACGAGAGTGAACAGAATTATAGGTATGGGGAAAATTATGGGGGGAGGTCAGCAGGGAGGAGGAAGAGGGGGAAGGGAGGGAGATGGTACAGGAATTAAGAAGCATAGTAGGAGTGGAGTAGATAGGAAGATGTTGAGAAGAACTATATGCACAACCAATGGGCATGGACTAAGGGTGGGGGACAACTGGAGGGAGGGATGTCTCTGGGTGGAGGGGAACAAAGGGAAAAGAAATTGGGACAACTGTAACAGCATAATAAACCATATTTAAAAAAAAGAATGAAGCTATAAAAGGCTTCATTCAGACCTCTTTTTAAATTAACGTTTTTATTTTTGCCAGTTATGTAAGTAACACATATTCTTTATAGAGAAACTGGAAAAAAATCATAAGGATGCAAATGAAAGTGACCTATAATACTGCCATCCAGATATAACTGTTACTAAGAGGTATGAAGTCTTAAATACTTTTCCTATGAAAAATATGTACCTATACTTTAAAAATAAAATTGTCATCATGATATATACTCGTATATATGTATAATTTTGTATCATACTTTTTTCATTTTCCATTTATATCACGATCATTCTAGAATGTCACTATTCTTCTAAAACATGATTTTCTAATGGCAGCAAAGGTGATAAAGTGCTATGGTTGAGGCCGTGGGCTTTGGCATCAGACAGACCTAGGGTCGAATTCATACTACTTAACCTATTTTCAGTGTGGTCTGGGACAGTTTAACCTCTCTGAACTTCACTGTCACCATCTGGAAAATGGGAATGACAACAATACGTCCTTTGTAGAATTTTTTTAATCATTAAAATTAGTAATGTATTTAAATCACTTAGCATAGTGTCTGGATATAGTATACTGCTCAAGAAATGTTAGCTGTAATCGTTGGTGTATACTATTCCATTGAATGGATATAGCATAACAATTAGACACAAGTCACATTGCAATAAACAGCCATGTGCATATTTATAATTCTTTCCTTAATATAATTTCTTAGAAGGGAGAATTCCTGGGTCAAAGGGTATGAACCTATTTCAGGCTGTGGTGCATACTTCCAAATTGCTCTAGAAAAAAAAGTTAGATCACTTTATACTAGCACCAGCAATGTGTAAAAGTGCCAGTTTCCCAGCACACTTGCCAACAGTGAAATAATCTTAGTTTTAAAAATCTTTGCCAAATTTGTAAATGAAGAAAGAGTTGCTTAAATTTTTCTCTACATTTTTAGTGGCTAAATATATTTCTTATATCATGAACTATCCCTTTTTCTCTTTTGAGACTCACCTCTACAGATTAACTTCCTGATCCGATGTTAACTTGATTGTTCACGAACAAAAATAAAACAAACCCAGGAATTTGAGAACTTGGATCTTTGAATTCCAGTGTTGGCAGAAATGCATTCCTTCTGGTCCTAGCATGACTATCCTCAGCTATTTTCAGACTTTGTCACTAACTGTGACCTCAGGTTGCTTCATCTCTCTAGAGCTTGGTTTGCTAATCTATAAAATGTTAATGTTTAAGAGTTGCTACATATCAAACCTTAACATTCCTTGTGTTTATATCGCATGCTTTTGTATCCTATACTTTCTTCCTTGATCCTCAGTGCAACCTGTTAAGGGTGGCCCAACCAGAATTATGATTCCATCTGACAGATGAAGATGTCAGAGCAAGTGAACCTGAACTTCCTAACTCCTAGCCAGTGCTCTTTGTTCTACACAAGATCCTTCTTTCTACCTCTCTATTTATCTCCATCCTGTCCCAAACTGCCATCCGTACATACTGATTATCTTCCAATTCCTCATTCCAATTTTCAGAGTCTGTGAGGAATTAGAAATGAATCCAACTTGGTCCCCAACTGGTCAAGTGTAGGAAATAAGACATATAAACAAAAAAGTATAATTTAAGGGAGACATTATTTGCATCTTAAGTGGGACACAGAAATCATGTAATGAGAGGTCACAGAGGAGGAAGTGTTCCCCTTAAGTTGAAGGGATTTAGGATGTGTTTATAGAAGAGATGCTTTTGATCTAATGTGAAAAGAAAGATGTGAATGCATGGAATAGTATGGAGGATGCTTTTGGGGTACTAACTTAACTCTTCTGTGCTCTCTCCTAGGGATCTCGATAGATATAAAGCTGTGGCCTTTTGCTACTAGGAATACTCTTTTCCTGGTTCTCAAAGCTACACTCTGAAAGCCCTTACAGGAGGAAGGAGACATTATTTCTCTTGGGGAGAGAAAAAATCTTCAAAAACACGTGAGAAATACCAGAATTTTAGCATGACAGCAAGATAGTTGGCTCATGGAGTATAAGGTCCACGTCTGATATTTATTTATATCCCACATGTATTTAGTACAGTTCCAGGTACAGAGAAGGCATTCAGTGAATGTTTCCTGAGTTGATTTACTGAATTGAACTCCAATTAGGTGTGTGTGTAAGACTTCAACTTTGTAGGTATAGGTACAAATCCCAGGAGTCAGGTAGAGAAAGATTCTGGATATACACATTTTTTTGCATTTCTATGAAATGATGTATGCAGAATGTTAGCATTTGAAGCAAAGCTTGAAATGGCAAAAAAAAAAAATCCTTCAAACAAGCTTAATGTCCATTACTAGAAGACTAGTTAAATAAATGTGGATCCACACAATGGAATTCCATACATCTGTTAAAAACAGAATTAAGAACTCTGTGTGCCAATATGAAATGATCTCTTAAGTTATATTTTTAAGTAAAAATAAAATAAGAAAAAAAGGGTGCTTAGTTCATATTTGTGTAAAAAAAGAAATTATATATAAAACAAAATGTCTGTGAAAGTATTCCAAAAGAACCTGTTAATATTGATTGCCTTTGAAGAAGGGAGCTGAATGGCTACTAGAAAAAGGTAGGAGAATTCTCTCCATTCCTTTGGGATTTTTCCCTAGTTTCCCTCTTTTTAAAACTGAGAAATATAATATAGTTACAAAAAGTGCATAAAACATATGCACTTTTCAAATATATTGAATTATTATAAAGCAAATCCCCATATAATCACTGCTTGAGTTGAGAATTAGAATAACTATCCACACCCACAAAAGCCCAGTGTCACCAATAAGAAATGTAGCTCTTATGGACTATCTTTTTGAACCATGTGAATATATTAGCTATTTAACAGGTACTTTCTCCCTCCCTCCCAACTCCTCACCAAAATGCCATGGACATCTTCAACTGTTTTATGGAAAGATTGGCTTTTCTATAGCCAAATAAGTTGTAACAAATAAATTGTTGAATACAGTAAATACTATATTCCATGTTTTACATATATTAAATAATCAGTCTATATACATCAAGTCATTTAAGGCTATGAAGCAATAACTATTGTTGTCTTCATTGTGAAGAGAAGAAAACAGAGGCACAGAGACAATAAGTAACCTGTTTAAAGTGATACTGTGAATGTAAGCTGAGAAGCTGGGATTTGTACCTAGGCAAATGTGTCTCAGAATACGTTCTCCACTGTTACACTATTCCACCTCTATAAATTTTATAACCTAGTTTCTGAGGTATTGTAATCACTGACCGTTAACAAGTAGAGAAGATTTTTGGCTATGGGCCACCAAGTGGGAGTACAAGAGCTGATTCAGTTATGCCACTACTCAGACAAAGATGCAAGCAATTGAGAATGGACAGGCTGCAGTTAGTCTGGGGTTTGGGGTATCAACCAGTTGGCCAACCCTACAAAGCATTTAGATGACCTTCCTAGGATATCTGAGAAGTAAAGTTCTAGTCAATACCCCTAGTCTGACCTCAGAGACTCCCCTGTGCCTTAGAGCTCAATAAATATTCCTTTAATGAATGAATAAGATTTCTCCACCTATAAAATAAAGAAGTCTAAGAACCTATACTACAGAAATATTTGCAGAAGTGAACAAGTATGTACACTACAGTATTGTTTGCAATAGCAAAACTCTGTAATTAAATGCCTATCCACGGGTGACTAGTTAAGTGGATTATGTCAGAAAGATGGCACAGCATGACAGTTGAGGGTGTGGGCTCTGACCCAGAATGCTCAGGTTTGCATCCTGGCTCTGCTACTTATCAGCACAGGTTTGGACAAGCTCCCTGAACCTTTCTGTGCTTCAGTCCCTGCATCCGTAAAACAGGGATAACAAAAAGACCTACCTCATAGCCTTGTCACAAGAAGCTAATTTATAGTTTTTGATGTGTAGTAAGTACTCAAATATTATTTATTATTATAGTCAGTCACAGAATAG
Source organism: Furipterus horrens (assembly GCF_987537825.1). Lineage (NCBI taxonomy): Eukaryota > Metazoa > Chordata > Mammalia > Chiroptera > Furipteridae > Furipterus > Furipterus horrens. The sequence goes on from NW_028327187.1 coordinate 58,812,354, forward strand.
AATATTATGTAACTGTTAAGAAGAGATTGATCTTGCCCTGTCTCAGGTGGTTGAAGCATTTTCCCATACACTGAAAGGTCACTAGTTAGATTCCCAGTCAGGGCACATACTTAGGTTGTGGGTTGAGACCCTGGTCAGGGCATGTATGAGAGGCAACTGATCAATGTTTCTCTCTCTTTCTCTTTCTCTCTCTCTCTCTCTTTCTCTCCCCACTTCTTCCCCCTCCCTCCCTCCCCTTTTCCCTCTCTCTAAAAATCAACGAACATGTCCTAGAATGAGAGTTTAAAATAAAGAGGTAGATCTCTATGCACTCATTTGAATAGATGTCAAAGATACGTATTTTAGGTAAAAGAAAACAAGTGTCAGAAGAATATGTCTGATAGTACCCCTATTTTGTGTAAAAAAAAAAGAAAGAAAACCTTTTGAAAAATCTATGTGTTGTGTGCAGTAAAAGAAAGCCTGCAAGGATGCATAAAACTGTTTAGCGACATTACTTCTAGAGTTGACTTTATATTTTTTGTGTGTGTGTATGTGTGTGCATATGCACACATGCACATGTGTGTATAAAGAATATATATATATATATAGATATATATTTATGACAAGAATGTATTTTTCTTGGGAGAAAAAACTAAATAGGGAATATTCTAAATCAGAGAGGCTCAGGAAAGAACAGGGCTGTGGGAAGAAGACATCCCTTCTCATGTGCTCTCCAGTCCAAGGTAAAGCTAATTGATGGCCCTCACTCTCACAGCATTGCCTTTCTACCTGACAGTGTGGCACTGACAGGTGAGACACATATTTTATTGGTACCAAACCTTGTTATGTGCTTCTAAGATAATTTCCACAATGTAGCCAAAAACCAAGGTTCTGCTTTGGATGCTGTCACTTAATGAATAAATCATGGAAATTCAGATTGTCAAACTGGAAGGATCTTAGAGGTTATCTAGGCCAATCCCCTCATTTACAAATGGAAACAATGAAATGTGTCCTGAGAAGTTATTAGCTGTCAAGCAATTTTGAGAAAGAAAATTGATTTCCCAGTGACAAAAATCAGAGACATATCCTTTGGGGAGAATTTTACTCTAAGAGCCAATTAATGCACTACATCTGAAACCTTTATATACTGCTGGTTGGAGTGCAAGTTAGTAGTAAACCATTTGGGAGAGAAATTTGACAATATCTCCCAAAGATGAAGATTCTCAAACCATGTGATGTGACAATTCCCTCCTAGGAACAAACTGATAGCAATAGTTACACAAGAATGATCATAGTAGCCCTAACCATGAGCCAACAACTAGAAGCAGCCTGTCCATAAACAGCAGAAAGATAAATAAATTGCGGCATAGTTATTAAATGGAATGCTATACAAAAGTCAAAAAAATGAATGAACCAGAGCCACATGGCACAACATGGATGAATTTCACAAATATAGCACTGAATAGAAAAAAAACATGGAGAAGAATTCAGACCATTGATACACATTTTAAGACATATAAAGTAGTGGTATATGCTGTCTAAATACAGTCATATGTATACTAAAAGTATAAATACACGAGAATAATAAACACCAAATCTAGGAGAAGGGTTACCTTGTAGAGAGGGAGATAACGAGAGAGCTTTAATCACAGAAGGATAGACAGAGGGTTTCAACTCTACTGGTAATGTTTTTTCTAAAGCTGGGTGGTTGATAACCTGATTTTCATATTATTCTTTATATCTCTTTGAATGTATAAAATTTTTCATAACACATTATTTTAAAAAATGTAACAAATACCATGCTGTAAGGAAAATTCATAGTTTTGAGAAATAACAAAATACTTAAATGTATAAGATGTAAATCCTATACTCAAAAATGACAGGATTATTCCTTAAACTTGCCTTATTTTCCTGGGACTAGTTTCATGAGAGGGAACCTGCTAGAGAAGAAGTAGTTGGGCATATAGTGAGCTGAGAATCAGGAGATAAGAATTCCACTCTTTCAGATACTCGTTGGCTTTGGGAAAGACAACAATTTGAGCTCTGGCTGGTGTGGCTCAGTGGACTGACTGCCAGCCTGCAAACCAAAAGGTCCATGGTTCAATACCCAGTCAGTGCACATGCCTGGGTTATGGGCCTGGTCCCCAGTTGAGGAATTGGGAGGTTGGGGGTGTGCGAGAGGCAACCAATCCATGTATCTCTCATACATTGCTGTTTCTCTCCCTCTCTTTCTCCCTTCCTTCCCCACTCTCGAAAAAAGCAAATAAATAAAATATTTAGAAAATAAGAAAACAACATTATTAACCTCTCAATTTTTTTCACATTTAAAAATATAGTGTTGGCCTATGAACCAAAGTGTTGCCAGCTCGATTCCCAGTCAGGGTACATGCCTAGGTTGTAGGCCAGGTCCCCGGTTGGGGGCATGCAAGAGAAACACATTGCTGTTCCTCTCCCTCTCTTTCTCCCTCCCTTATCCTCTCTCTAAAAATAAACAAATAAAATCTTTTAAAAAATATAGTGTTGGGCCCTAGCTGGGTGGCTCAGTTGGTTGGAGCATCAACCCATGCATCAAAAGGTTGCGGGTTTAATTCACGGTCAGGGCCCATACCTAGGTTGTGGGTTTGATCTCCCACCAGGGTGCACACCTGGGTTTTACATTTGCTCCTCAGTCTAGTCATGTATGGGAGGCAGCTGATCTCTCTCTCTCTCTCTCTCTCTCTCTCTCTCTCTCTCTCTCTCACATCAATGTTTCTCTCTCTCTCCCCCCCCTCCACTTCCTCTCTGTCTCAATTTGTAAATATGTCCTTGGGTAAGGATTTCTTTTAAGAAAGGTGATTTGCCTAAGAGCTTTTCATCTACAGACAATGATTCCTTTGGAAAAGTCAGGAGCAAAGGTGAACTAGATATAGAGCTTTTGAAAAGCATTTTTTTCTTTTGAACAATTAAAAAGAAAACATAAGAGAAAAGTATGTTCTTTCCAAGATAGCATGCACCATGCTCTCAATGGAAGCAGGCGATTGCCACTGCTGCCATCCATCTTTCTCACTTCACTCCATCCCAGCCCAGCCCCAGCTCAGAAACCTGCTTGTACCCAACACCCAGGTGGCCTGGCTTCACCTGCCTACAAAAGCAGAATAAGCCTTAATTCCCCACACAGTTTCATGTCCACTTACCAGGCTGGAGCATTGGTCATGATGCTGGGGAGAGTTAAGGAGAGCAGAAGGAACGGGGTGCTTGATTCCAGGAGAGGTAAGTCTGATTTCAAAGCACTCCAAGCTATGCTCTCAAGAGTAAAGAGGCACTTCATGATTCCAGGGAGTAGAAAAGAAACCAAGGAAAAGGCAGGAGGAAAAATGCAAAGGGGAAGACATATTGAGCAAGGAAGTAAATGCAGAGATGAGGATGAGCTTTTCGCCCCGTGTTCCTGAGTCAGAGGCACATTTACCTCCACAGAGACATTCCTGGGTCCTCTCTGCAGATCAGACATTCATTTGTTCAGGAAACCTGCTCCAAGGTCCCACGTTTCCTCTTTCCTCCCTTTTCAGCCAATGCTTTCCACACCCCTTCCATTCCCTCCCACTGGGAAATCTACCCATGAGCAAAAAACATGTCACTGAGAACAAGCAAACAAGAATAATTCCCCTCTCATTAAAGAAGCAAACTGTGGACCTTCTTCTGATCTATTAGTTGCTCAAATTGGCTTGAGTTTCCATTTTTAAGCATCTTTTCCCCACCTCTATAAATCCAAGTGGTGGCCACTTCAGTATGGTTATGTTTTAATGTAAGTTTTCCCCTCAAAGGCAAGTTCAGGCAGCAGCAGGCACACACACACACACACACACACACACACACACACACACACACACCCTCTGGCAGCAGCAGGCACACACACACACACACACACACACACACACACACACCCTCTGGCAGCAGCAGGCACACACACACACACACACACACACACACACACACACCCTCTGGCAGCAGCAGGCACACACACACACACACACACACACACCCCTCTGGAGCTTCCCCTCCCTCAGTCTTTTCCCCTCAGCCAGCAGAAAAGGGGCAAGGCTTTAAAATCATTTTTCAGTGGCCTACCTTTTGAGCCTGTCAGGTCTGAGGAGCAGGCAGCAACTGGAAGCTAGGAGGCCGGGCATGGACTGCCTCTGTGAATCAGCAAAGAAGTCCCTGAGACAGAGATGCTCACAGCTGCTGTGCGCAAACTCTCCCTCTGTCTCTCCCACCTCCCTGCCCTCTTTCTCCTTCTCCTTCTCCTCCCCTCTCAGAGCTGCTCTGTGTTGCTATGCAATCATATCACCAGGACTAACGGCATCACTCCAACCTCAGCCTAAGATACCCTTGACTGAGCAAATGCAGAAAGAGCAAGGACAGTTTTGTCAAACTCCCAGAGCCTTGGCGGCTCTCTTTCAGAAATTTCAATTCATTAGAAGCAGAGGAGGAAAGCGGAAGTGGCAGACAGGGAGAAGGGGAGAGGCTTCCACTGAGGAGGAGGAGACAAAAGAGGTCTGGAGATCAATACAAGCTGCTGAGTGAGGAGCCTGGGCCCCAACTTCCACAGATCTAGCCTGGAGCCAATGCCAACTTCAGAGCCAACAGCTTGCAAGGTCCCTTGGTAGCCAGTCCAGGATTCAGTTTGTGTTGGAGATTGAAACATTCAGCCCTTAGAGTCAGCATTGATACCCAAGGTACAGTTTTGGACCCAGGGCAGTCTGCCAATTGCCCCTAAGTTCCATCCTCACCCCTTCTTAGAGTGACGTGTAGAAAAAGCCTAAACAATGAGGGAGACAAAATGGACTGTGAATGGCTTGAGAAAATGCAGGTCCTCCATCCCTCCCTTCAACAATTACCCCATTCAGTCTCCCTCCTTCTGTCCTCACTAACCCTTACTCTTCACTATTACACTGTTATAGAGGATACAATAGAAGCTCCAAACACCTTGAGAGACTTGGGAAAAACCACTAAACAGACAGAGGGGATTATATTCCTTTATAGAGTGCCCAGTATACAGTAGGTTACCTAATAAACATGTGTGGGATGAGTAAATTGGATGGATGGTTGGGTGGGTGGGTAGGTGGCAGTCAGAAAGCTCCTATCCCCATCCTCCTACACAGACATACTCATATTTAAAGCCCTAGGATCTCCAAGCCAGGGCAAAGGATAAGAGATGCATTCTTTCCAAGAACGGGGATGTATATGAGAGAGAAAAACAGATTGCTTTGGGAGTGGGTTGCCTAACTTTATTGATTTGCCTTTAAAAGCTCTATAAGCTCTGATGGCACTGGGATTTAGAACAGAAAATACTTCTCAGCCACAAGGACCTGAGCTTAGTGTTTACAAAGTGTGTCTGCAGGGACTGAGTATTCTTATTCTTATTACTATTATTATTATTGAAAACCCTCAGCCATGAAATAACATGTGTGGGTGTGCATGTGTGTTTTCTTTTGAGAGTAAATTTTTAAAACTTAAGCTGCAGGTTTCAGTAAAAAGTTAGTGATAAGGCCTGACCTCTTTTTCAAAGCAAACAAAATGGAAACTAACTGCCCCCTCCCCCAAGCTTGGCTTTCAGAGATGCATGAGTGGCTCCTCCTGCCTGGCCAAGTCGGCAGCATCCAGGCCCCCATGCAGGCGCAGAAAGGCCCTTTGATTTCTGAAGGGGCTTTTGGAAGCACATCCGGCTTCTCAATCTGCACTCCCTCCACAGACCATTTCTTTTTTTTTTTTAGACCATTTCTTTTTTAAAAAATTGTTTTTCTATTACAGTTGTCCCACTTTTCCCCCATTGCTTTCCTCCACCCCACCCACCCTTTCTCCCACAGTCAATCCCCACCCCATTGTCCATTTACATTGGGTCATTTATACTAGCTCCTTGACTAGACTCTTCCCCTTCTTACCCTGCTTCTTTCCCTCCTCCCTCCCCCCTTGTCACTGTTAGTCTGCTCCTTGTTTATATGCCTCTGCTTCAATTTTGCTCATTTGTTTGTGTCGTTCATTAGTTTCCTGTATTAGATGATATCATATGGTATTTGTCTTTCTTTGCTTGGCTTATTTCGCTAAGCATCACAGAGCATTTCTTTTCTTTGCACCCTCATCCAAGCCTGGCCCTGAGTGTCAGCCTCAGTCTTAACCCTGGCCACTTTCAGGGTTTCTCAACACTATCCAGACCCAGAGCCCCAGGAGTCCTTTACAACAGACTTAGAATGACTTGGAGCGGGGATTTGACTAGAAGAAAGACTAGAGGGAACACTGAGAAATTGTTCGGGCTGCCATAGACACAGAATGACTGCAACAAACACATACAAAACACATGGGAACCTGACTCATTGTTCACCCCTGGTACCAGCTCACCAGCACAGGGAACAACACAAAATCTAGGTCTAGAAGGAGGAAGGAAAGTAAGCTGGGTGGGGTACTTGTTCTCCACTTTGACTGAAGCTGGACTTGCCCAGATCACAAGGAGCACTTGGAATAATCCTTTACTTTTCTCTTTCTAACTCTAGAGAAAGCATTCAGACTGTAGATGCAAAAATATAGTATCAGCCTCCATGCAGATAAACCCACTGAGTTCATTTTGAGGGGTATAACAAAAGGTTTCCCAAAATCTCTCATACTGACCACATCATGATGGAAAAGACCTCCTCCCTTGTTACTTTGCTTAAGGCACTAAGGACTCCTGTGAAAATGAGAATATTTCCTACAAGACAAAAAACATTAAGCCATCATCAGCTAGCAACACCTAAGATTTAATTATTAGATTATAATAATAACAATAATAATGGCTAACATTATTGAGACTTTACTACAGACTAGACACTATTTGAAGTGCTTTGCACACATTATTAACTCATTCCATTCTCACAGGAAATTAAAATTGCTTCTATTATTACCCCTTTTTACAAATGAAGCACTATAACAGCATGAGGTTAAATGACTTGCCCAAGGTCACACAGCTAATGCATTATGAAGCCAAGACTTACTCTAGATCTCTCTGGGCAATATCCACGTGATAAACTACTGTGCTATACTCCATTCATCTAGTATTGGCCTGATCGGATATCAGGCCTAAATAGGTCATTAAGACAAATGTGACTAGGGCAGAAAAATTCCCCAGATAGTTTTTCTATCCTTTTTGCCTTTGTCAAGTTATTTCCTCTATTCATAATGTCTCACTTCCCTTTAGAGATCAGACTTCTCTCTCTGAGGCGTCCCAAGTGAGCATACTTCACACACACACACACAAAAAAAAAAATGATTAAGGCTATGAATGGAATATGAATAGACAAAGGAACTTGAGATGAGGTGGAGCTCTCCAAACTGCTAGGATCCCCACACATTCCACTGTATTCATTCACTCATTTATACTTCCTGCTTAGCTCCTGTGGGCTTTTCAGTATATGCCTTCTCATAGGCCACTGAAGGTACATTTGTACTGTTGCTGGTCTTCTGGAGTATTTGGAAGAGGGTTGTTTTTTTGTTTGTTTGTTTGTTTTGTTTTTATTTCCTGGAGGATGTTGGAATGAGTAGAGTCTCTAGTTATGTTTCAGAAGATGTAATCTCTTTGCTTATCATTACAACTGGATAGAAAAGACCTCTTTGACATTTAAACCCCAGGAAGACTCATTTTCACCCAGGGGACATCTGGAAAAACCAGGGAAATCTCATAGTCTATCTTCAACTATTTTTCTGAGGAGGACAAATAATGATCAAAGCAGTTTGGTCACAAGCTTTGACTGTGGCTCTACCCTGATAACCTCTAGGAGGATGTTTGAGACCTACCCTGGTATCACTGAGCAGGACTTTGCTAGGTGGACAAGGGTAAGTAGGACATTTCAGGTAGAGAGAGAATATGTGCAATAGCACAATGATCAGAGAACATGGCTTGCTAAAGGACTGCAAGTACTAGTCAAGTATGGCTAAGTTAAGATAGGTAACAGGTGGAAAATGGGGAAAGATCACAAGAGATAAAGCTATGGAAGACACAAGAAGGGGCTAGAATACCATGCTGAGGATCATATAAGATTTTTTTCTTTTTTAATTATATTTTATTGATTATGCTATTACAATTCCCTCAATTTTCCCCCTTTCCTCCTCCACCTAGCACCCTCCACTCTCTCAGGCATTCCCCACACCATTGTTCATGTTCATGGGTCATGCATGTAAGTTCTCTGGCTACTCCATTTCCTGTACTGTACTTTACATCCCCATGGCTATTCTGTGACTACTAATTTGTACTTCTTAATCCCATTCCTCCAAACCCCTCTTCCATCTGGCAACCATCAAAACGATCTCCATATGTATCCATGACTCTGCCTCTGTTATTCTTGGTTGCTTAGTTTGTTTTATAGATTCAATTGTTGATAGGTATGTGTTTATTGCCATTTTATTGTTCATGGTTTTGATCTTTTTTCTTAATTCTCTTTGACATTTCATATAATACTGGTTTGGTGATGGTGAACTCCTTTAGTTTTTTCTTGTCTGGGAAGCTCTTTTGCCCTTTGATTCTAAGTGATAGCTTTGTTGGGTAGAGCCATCTTGGCTGTAGGTCCCTGCTTTTCATGACTTTGAATATTTCTTGCCAAGCCCTTCTAGCCTGTAGAGTTTCTTTTTGAGAAATCAACTGAGAGTCTTATGGGAACTCCCCTACGGGTAACAAACTGCTTTTCTCTTGCTGCTTTCAGGATCCTCTCTTTGTCTTTAAATTTTGGCATTTTAATTATGATGTGTCTAGGTGTGGGACTGTTTGCATTCATCTTGTTTGAAACTCTGTGCTTCCTGGACTTGCATGTCTATTTCCTTCACTAAATTAAGGAAGTTTTTTCGTTATTTTTTCCAAAAAGATTTCCAGTTTCTTGCTCTTTCTCTTGTCCTTCTCGTACTCCTATGATGTGAATGTTGATATGCTTGAAGTTGTCTAAGAGGATCTTTATAATGTCCTCACTTTTTTCTTTATTCTTTTTTCTTCTTGTTCTGATTGTTTTTTGTTTGTTTGTTTATTTCTTTATGTTTTATATCATTCCTTTGATTCTCAGCTTTATCCATTCTACTGTTGATTCCTTGCAAGGTGTTTTTTATTTCAATATGTATATCCTTCATTTCTGCCTGGGTGTTTTAAATGCTGTTGTGGTACTCACTAAGTTCCTTGAGCATTCTTATAACCAATGTTTTAAATTGTGTACCTGATAAATTGCTCATCTCAATTTTGTTAAGTTCTTTTTTGGAGTTTTGATCTGTTCTTTCATTGGGTCATGTTTCTTTGTCTCCTCATTTTGGCAGCCTCCTTTTGTTTGTTTCTATGTATTATGTAGAGCTACAGTGACTCCCTGGCTTGGTAGCATGGCCTAATATAGTAGGTGTCCAGTAGGGTCCAGTGGTATATCATCCAAGATCACCCAAGTTGGATACTCAAGGGGCAACCTTCATGTGGACTGAGTACAACCTTCTCTTGTAGTTGAGTCTTGATTACTGTTGGCAGGTCAATGGGAGGTCTTTACCCAAGCCAGTCAGCTGCAAGGACTGGCTGTGACTACTGACCACCAACCTTCGCCCTCTGTGGAGGATCAGCTATTCCGGGTGAGGGTGGTGCTCTGATGTGGTCTATAGTTCTCCACTGGGTGCACAAGCTCTGGGTTTTCTTGTGTGGTGAAGGTCAGGGTCAGCCATCCCTGTGTTCCACCCAGGGCCATCCAGCATGACTTACAAAGCAATTTACAAATGGCCACTACTTTCACTGGTCTTGGAGGTTCCCAGGTGAAGCAAAACTGTGATCAAAAGCTGGCTTCTGCTTAGCGCCAGGCCTGGGGATGTTTAGCCAGAGGTACAGGGGCTGGGAGCTTGCTTAGACTGGTGGTTGTTTGTTTGAGAGGATTTAGGAAGAAGTGAGGCCATTCATATGAAAAAGCCACAGTTAACAGCCTGGTGGGTCATAAGTTAGGTGGAGTGGAGCCTCACAGATTCCCCATGGCAGAGCCAGGTTAATGGAGTTTCAGATATGGCCACCATCTGCCAGCTCTGCAGCTCTGTTGGGGGAGGGCTCAGAAAAGGAACAATGGACTCTGCCTGCGTTTCTGTCGAGGAGAAAGCTGTCCCCCAGCTCTCATCCTGATGCCAGACACTTCAGTTCCTCCCTGTATGCCACTGGTGCTTTTCAAGCTACTCTTCCAGTACTGGAGCTCAGAGGGAATGAATCTGAGTAAGTCTGTGGTGAGCTCTTTAGAGGCACTGCTTGAGATTCCAGTAGTTCATTACAGTGACGCAAACCTTGCTGGTTTTCACAGCTAGAAGTTTGTGGGTTTATCTTCCTGGAACTAGAATGCTGAGCTGAGAGGCCTGGTGTGGGACTGTGACCCCTTGCTCCGGAGATATCCCTCCTGAATTTTATCCACCAGCTTGTGGGTGTGGGACCAGCCCATTCTGTGTCTCCTACCAGTCTGGATAGATGTGGTTTCTTTAGTTCCATAATTGTCAGACTTTCATTCAACTCAATTTATGGTGGTTTTCAATGCTGGTTGTTTTGTAATTTAGTTGTAATTTTTATCTAGTTGTATGATGAGGCGAGCCATGTTTACCTATGCCTCCACTTGAAGGAAAGTCTTTTTTTTTTTTTTTTTTTTTTAAGGAAAGCAGCCTCTCTCCATTTCTATTCAACATAGTTTTGGAAGATCTAGTCACAATAATCAGACAAGAAAAAGAAATAAAAGGCATCCCAATTGGAAAAGAGAAAGTAAAACTGTCATTATTTTCAGAAGACATGATAGTGTACATAGGAAACCCTATAGACTCCATGAAAAAACTACTTGACCTAATAAGTGAATTTGGCAAAATAGCAGGGTACAAAGTCAATATTTAGAGATCAAAGGCATTTCTGTACATCAATAATAAAATATCAGAGATAGAACTAGAAAAAAAGTATCATTTACAATAGCAACAAGAAAATTAAAGTATTTAGGAATAAACTTAACCAAGGAGGTAAAAGACCTGTGCTTGGAAAACTACAGAACACTGAAGAAAAAAATTAAGGAATATACAAATAAATGGAAGTATATACCACGTTTATGGATGGGAAGAATCAACATCATTAAAATGTTGACACTACCCAAAGCAATTTATAGATTCAATGCAATCATTATTAAAATACCAATGGCATATTCCACAGAGAAGGAAAACTCTGACTCCAAAAAACCTCCGCTGCCTTGCGGCATACCTCTTCAGGGGAAAGGCTAAGGGAGTAAACCCCGACAGAAAATCCGGAGCCGGAGTCCCTAAGGCGGTTTGACGTTGTAGTCAACACCGGCAACTCCTGCGACGCACCTGAAGCCAAGCTGTATTGACTCCGTCTTTCCCTTGGACCCTTCAGCTGCGAAGAGAGGGGGGGTCTGCTGCATGGGCAACAGCAGACCCTCCATATCACCCTGCCCAGGCTCTGTAGCTTCAGCTTCACTGGAGAGGACACTCCAGCGTCATCACAAGATGTCGATTCACCACGGGAGGAGACAGATACCGTGTCACTCCCGAGTCGGACTGCACAGCCATTCTCGGCGGTGCAGATAGACTCTTAAGAAGCTACACCATCGTCTCTCGAGACGGACGGCTGCCGACAACGACATTCCACAGACTTAAAACAAATTCTTCAAAAATTTATATGGAACCAAAAACAACCCCAAATAACCTCGGAAATCTTGAGAAAGAGGAACAAAGTAGGGGGAATCACAATACCTGATATCAAATTATACTACAAAGCCACTGTAATCAAAACAGTCTGGTACTGGCATAAGAACAGACATATAAATCAATGGAACATAAGAGAGAGCCTAGAAATAAACGCAGGTCTCTATGGTCAATTAATATTTGACAAAGGGGGAAGGAGCATAAAATGGAGTGAAAATAGCCTCTTCAACAAATGGTATTGGGAGAACTGGACAGGGATATGCAAAAAGACAAAACTAGAACACCAACTTACACCATACACCAGAATAAACTCAAGATGGATCAAAGACTTAAATGTAAACTGTGACACCATAGAAGTCATAGAGGAAAACATAGGCAGTAAAATTTCAGATATATCACATAGCAATATCTTCACCTATATATATCCTAGAGCAAGGGAAATAGGGGAAAGAATGAACATATGGGACTACATCAAACTAAAGATTTTTTTGCTCAGTGAAAGAAAACATCAGCAAGATGAAAAGGAAACAAATCGTACAGGAAAACATGTTTGCCAATGATACCTCAAACAAGGGTTTGAGCTCCAAAGTATATAAAGAACTTATATGACTCAACACCAAGAAGACAGATGACCCAATTAAAAAAATGGGCAAAGGACCTGAACAGACACTTCTCCAAGGAGGACATACAGAAGGCCCATAGGCATATGAAAGAATGCTCAATATCACTAACCATCAGAGTGATGCAAATTAAAACCACAATGAGATACCACCTCACACTGATTGGAATGGTCATCATAAACAAATCAGCAAACAAGTGCTGGCAAGAATGTGGAGAAAAGGGAACCCTTGTGCGCTGTTGGTGGAAATGCATACTGGTACAGCCACTGTGGAATACAGTATGCAATTTCCTAAAAAAAAAAAAAAACCCTAAAAATCGAATTGCCTTTTGATCCAGAGATTCCATTGCTAGGATTATACCTGAAGAATCCTGAAACACCAATTCAAAAGAACCTATGTACCCCTAGTGTTCATAGCAGCACTATTTACAATAGCCAAGTGCTGGAAACAGCGTAAGTGTTCATCTGTAGATGAGTGGATCAAAAAACTGTGGTATATTTGCACAATGGAATAGCATTCAGCAGAAAGAAAGAAGGAACTCCTACCTTTTGCAACAACATGGATGGAACTGGAGAGTGTTATGCTTAGTGAAATAAGCCAGGCAGTGAAAAACAAATACCATATGATCTCACCTAATACAGGAAACTAATGAGCAAAACAAATGAGCAAAATTGAACCAAGGCATGTAAACAAGAAACAGACTAACATTGATCAGGGTGGATGGGGGAGCAGGAAAAGGGGGAAAGAAGGGGAAGGGTCTAGTCAAGGAACTAGTATTAATAAGCCATGGATATGGACAACAGGGTGAGGATTGACTGTGAAAGGGAGTAAGAGTAGGGGAGAGCAATGGGAGAGAATGGGACAACTGTAATAGAAAAACTATTAAAAAAAGAATAACCATGATTATTTGAAAAGGCTATTAAAATAGAGGTCCTTTTTCAAACAAAAAAATAAAAATAAAAGCAGCCTTTTAGTGGTGATCACTTTGTAGTATATACAGATGTTGGATTATTATGTTGTATACCTAAAATTCATATAATGTTCTACAGTAATTTACCTCAAGAAATGCAAGTAGCATGATCATATTTTTATTTTAGAAATATTATTCTAGTGGCTTTTCCAAAGGACAATTATTGAGTTCTCACTACTTGCTAAATCTGTACTAGACTCCAGGGACATAGAGAAGACTCTAAAAATGCCTAATAAATTAACATATGCAATAGAGTGATAAGTACAATAGAGGATGAACTGGAGGGGAAACAGTCTGGAAGCTTGACCACCTGGTAGGTGGCAGTTGCAGTACTCACCTGATGAGGGCCTGAAGCAGGAAAGCTGGTAGTAAGGGTAAAACAGTAACCCCCATCCCAGTGGATCTTCCTCATGTTATCCTTTCCTTTTATCATTTCTTCTTAGCCTTACTAACGTGCTGATTGCTAAAAGACAAAAAAGCTATGAACATCTTTTTTTGTCCTTTGAGAGTGGGAGAGGTGGTGTAGGTAATTCCCACTGCTGTTCCACAACCTTATTCATTGGCTCCCTGACCACATTAACCCAATGTACTACTTTAAATTGTTTTTACTCTTCTCATACACCCAACCTGGGCCCACATACCTCAGGCAGTAACCTCTCTTCTTGCTTTACTGAGAAGGTGAAAGCTATCCCTACAAAATTCTTCTCTACTTCAGAATTTCTTCCAGTTTCCTTCCCCTTCCCCAGACAAAATAAAATCATTTTTTCTTCCTTGCTAAGGTCAATACCTCTACTTACAATCTAACACCATTCTCTTCCTATCTCCTCTGACACCTGCTTCATAATTTTCCCTCTCTTGCTTTCATCTTTAATCTTTTCCTTGCCTCTGACACTTTCCCTGCTGTCTAAAAACATGTGAGGAGCAGACATTTTGCTGACTCCTGTGAGCTTAGAAGTAGAAAGAATGTTTCCCCACTAGAGAAAGGCCCTCCTGCAACCCACCACACACACACACACAACCAAGCCAAAAATGTTTTACTGGCAAGCTGGAGAAAGTCTGGAGGGAAATAACCTCATCAGGGCAAAGAATTCCCAGGTTTTTGGTAAGGCAGGGAAGTAAAAAGCAGGACTAAAAAAAATGCAGAGGATAAGAATGATAAACCTTTGTCAGTTATTTGAGGAATATTTTTGCAACATTATTTTATTTATCTAGTAGAGATTGCTTCCAACAAGTGGGTATTTAATGCAGCAAAACTGAAAAAGTTAAGTGGAGGTGCAGACAGAAGTGAAATGCCACAGGAGAAGTTGGGATGTGAGAATGAGTCAGGCAGTAGGAGGGAAGGAATTTCACCAAGTGTGTATAACAGATAAGGAAGCATGAAATTGAGAGATATGTTGGAGGAACATCTTAGGAATGTGGGGATGCAATGTTGAAAAGGCTGGATTTTGTCATTAAAGTTAATAAGGAATAATAGAAAGCCATGACAGCCTAAGGGTTGAAGATTCAGTGTTGGCACAGTCCATGTTCTGAGCACCCTCAGCTCCTTTTGTTGAACATATCAAAATGCAGAGCTCATTTTATACACTTGGTTACCTCCCACCCTCTTCTGCTGTATTTCAAGCTTCTGTTAAACCAGACCCAGCAGCTGGGATGTTATATAACCAAATATTGTGTTCTATTTATGTTTTCAAATATATTCCATTTAGTCCACAACCATTCCAACTCCATTTAAATTGGTATAGTGAACAGAACACTGAACTAGGAGTCCAAAGACAAAGGTTCTAATCCCAATTTTGCTACTAAATTTCGGTTTACCTTTTTGAGTCTTGGGGTTTCTTTTTTCTCTACCAGAAAGAGTATAATATCTGCCCTGTCACTTGATTAGATTGAGAATCAAGCAGGATAATGGATGTGAATATATATTGAATATATTGAAATTATAAAGTATGCTTCAAGGTTTTGGTGGTTTTCCTATATGTAGAAGACATAAAGACCCAGAGTAGATTATAGCAGTTAAGGAAGCACTGCCAGGAATATAATTAGCTCCCTGTTTCCATGAAGGATCAAATATTTTACTGCTTTAAGTAGACGTGGCAATAAAGTCGTCATATTCTTATTCACCATCCTTCACATTATCAACCTTGCCATCCTCCTGGCAGCCCAGAATGCTAGACATATGCACATGCACTAACAACCTTCGCATGAGATTCCAGGATAAGATATACAACACAATAAGAAATACTGGTTTTCTAGGCTAAAGAGAACTGCTACTGATTTGTACTTTTATTATGTTTAGGTTGCTGGGGCAAGGTGGGCATTCCTTGCTTGTAACCTGAATTAAGAGGAGATGGGAACTAACATTTTTTGAGCTTATACTCTTTGCCAAACACTATGTAAGGCACTTGACATCTGTTGCCTCCTGTAATGCTAGCAACAACTTGATAAGGTAAGGATTATTGTTCCCAGCTCTACAAACAGGGAAACTGCAGCTCAGAAATGTTATGTAACTTGTTCAAGTTCATTAAGCTAATAAATGCAAGCTGGGATTTCATCCCAAATCCAACTGACTGCAGTGCTGATGTTCTTTCTACTTCTCTTCTTCCAGGCAGGGAATCAATATTAAAAGTAGGGCACCTGCTAGAAAGTACCACTCCTTGGTACACTCAAGAGTACATACTGGCATAACACCTGGCAAGTACCTTGGCCACCAACACGTAGAGGCCCCTTTCAGGGATACCTTTAAATCCTGGATCTTTTAAAAATATAAAGCAAACCTGGGCCTGAAATACAAGAGCCGTCTATCTTTTACATCTAGTATAAGCTCTATACAGCTCACAAAAAGAAAGGCAAGATATTTATCTAACAGAGGCAAAGTGACAATTTCAAGGTGAGACTCTGTCAGTGATAAAAGAATGCTTCACAGTGTTTTCTGGTCAATAACCAAACAAACTCAGAGGTACTCCACTGGCCTCTCATTAGATTCCATCTTAAATAAAATATATAGTAGTAGGTAGAGCTAGATGGTACCTACCTGATATGATTTGAGGAGACCTGAAATGCTATGACTAATCAAAATTACTTTCCCCACTGCCATGAGGCCTGTAATTCCCTATTAATCATTTCTTTCAGGTTCAGAAATTTTTCAAAATATAAATGCTATATTTAGTCATTATACATTCTACTCATTAGTTTATCATTTTCATTGTAATCACCAAACAGGTATGGGGCACAGGCAAATGATTTTGAAGGGGAAGGCTGAGGGAAAGATTCAATTTAATGTATGATGGGCAGCTAGAGTCCAATGGGGCCAGAGTGAAACTTTTAGAAACCCCAAGCACTGAAGAGATAATGTTACAAGTCCTACATACCAATATATAATTCAAGATAAAGATAATATTAACATGTAAAATAAGCCTAAAATAGTTCAACAAAACCTGATCTGTCCCATAATTTTTACTGCAACTCATTTTTATTGCCATACAATTCACTATTTAAAAGTATGCAATTTGGTCCCAGGTGGGTTGCTCAGTTGGTTAGAGCATCATCCCCATATGCCAGGGTTGTGGGTTCAATCTCCAGTTAGGATAGAATCCCCCGTCAGAACACATATAAGAACCAACCACTGAATGCATAAATAAGTGGAAACACAAATGTCAATCTCTCTCTCCCTCCTTCCCTCCCTCCCTTTCTTTCTCTCTCTAAAATCAAGAATAAATCCTAGGGTGAGGATTAAAAAATAAATTTAAAAATTTAAGAAGTATACAATTCAATAACTTGTATTACATTGAGTTGTACAACCACCAGCACCACAATCAATTTTATAACATCTTCATCACCCTCCCCTCACAAAAAAAAACCCATATCAGTCACTCCCCATTTCTCTCATCCTTCTCCCAGCCCTAGGCAACCACTAATCTATTTTCTGTCTCTATAGATTTTCCTATTATGAAATTTTTTCATAAACGGAATTATATAATATGTGATATTGTATGTTTGGCTTCTTTCACTTAATATAATGTTATCAAGGTTCTTCCATGTTGTAGCATGTATCAGTGCTTCATTTGTTTTTATGGCTGCATAATATTCTACCGTATGGATATGCCACCTTTTAAAATTTTTTATAAGACTTTATTTAAGCCAGACTGATGACATATACCAGGGAGCAAAATGTCAATGCTCTGAAGAATAACAGTTTTGCATTTTCTTTTATGCATTTGAAA
Source organism: Furipterus horrens (assembly GCF_987537825.1). Classification (NCBI taxonomy): domain Eukaryota; kingdom Metazoa; phylum Chordata; class Mammalia; order Chiroptera; family Furipteridae; genus Furipterus; species Furipterus horrens. The sequence goes on from NW_028327187.1 coordinate 58,829,831, forward strand.
TTAAGATGAAGAAAAGCAAAGCAGGGATTTGATTACAGAATAGTTAACGAGATGATGTACATCCATTCATCATTTGATAGTCATTTCGGTTGTTTCCACTTTGGGGCTGTTATAAGTATTGCTGCTATGAGTATAGTGTACAAGTTTTTGTATAAACACATGTTCTCAATTCTTTTAAGTATATACCTAAGAATGGAATTTATGAGTTACATAATAACTCTATGAGTAACTTTTGTGGGGGGGAAGGGGCAAATAACTGGTTTATTGAGGGACCAAAGGAAGGGGGAAGGGGGTTAAGGGGAGAGGCAATTCCCAGACTGACTCAACAGCCCATAGGAGCAAGGGAAGCGGGGGGGGGGGGCCTCCTGGACCTCCTCATGGGCCCATAGGAATCACCTCTATGTGTAACTTTTTGATGAACCACTAGACTGTTTATCAAAGTGGCTGTACCATTTTATATTCCCACCAAACCTATACTTACTAATTTCTGTCTTTTTTGTGATAACCATCCTTTTTTGAAATATCAAATGCATAATTCTTTTAAAAAAATCTTTAGTACTTCTATTTAGCTGGTTTCCCAAGCATATGCTTGATCTGCATAATATTAGGCCATCCGTGACTGGAATCAGCTTGAATGGATCTGGTTCCTGGGGTTGAAGAGCATGTTAGGAATGACCTACTGTGTAAAACATTTCCAACACTAAACCAAGATACAAAGATCACTGAGACACACTGCCTGTCTATGGAAACAACTACAAACAAAGTAGAATGAGAGAAGTGTTATAATAAGGCAATGGAAGTACAGAGGGGTGTTAGGGCAAACCAGATGCAGTTCTCCTAAAGAACAGTGCTAATCATCCCCCAATGCCATCAAAGCAACCCAGCCTACCCAGCCACAGCATGAAGCCAGAGTCTCCTTGGAAACAGCTGTAAAAACAAGGAACAAGGCTCTTAGAGATATACTGTTTGGGGCATTTTCTCATTTCAATTACTATTTATGCTTACTGCCCACAGGCTGACTCTTTCAGACTTGGCCTCATCACTTTTAGTCTTATGTCAATTTGTAGAACTGTACTGAAGAATGGCTGTGAAGTGCTTTGTAATTCTAAAATGCATTGTAAATAATAATCTCCCATTCTAACATTCTTACCCACAACAAGCGACTCCGCTAATTTCTCATTGCCAACTCTCCAATCTACTATTTTGTCTGAATTGCTCACAGTATGCCTCTTTGTATCTGTGCACCCCAACTTCTGGAGATATTGCTTAGCATCAGCTAAGTCTTCAGAGAGCCTTTGCAATCATAGAAGCACTTTGATTCAGTATTGCACTTTGGAAACAGAAAGCAAGCCAGAGAGATGCTTTCATTTCATCCTGGAAATCCTGAGATTAAGTGACCCAATAATTTAAAATAAATCATGTTCTCAGACTGAAATTCTGGGTATGTTCCCTGTTTTACCCTTCTACCCATAAGGAAGCTGTAGTTATGAAAGATGTGGAATTGGTGTACCTACCACCCAGGTTCCAAGCCTTTCTCCAGAGAGTAGCGAAGACTAAGCAGGCTGCCTGAGCACAGCTAACTCCTATTCAACAGACCACAGAAGGTAATTTCACTTTTGAACTGGTCTTTACTTTTCTGAACTGGGACTCAATTGTGCTTGAAAATGTCAAGCACAACCTAATTGCCCTCAACCATCCCTCTAAACCCTTCTCAGAGCAATTGGCCAGGGCCTTGTAAAAAGACAGGACTCTGCCTGAGGGTGGACTGATTTCCTCTAGGCAATGGGCTGTTCTAAGCAGATGAAACACAATCAAATCCATGTTTACAAAGAGAGCTATGGTGAGAGTATGAAGGCTTAAGAGGCAGAGGTAAGGAGATCATTTAGGCTTTAACAAAGGGTTAGATAATAAAAAGGAGCCATTTCTAGTATCGTGGCAGTGGGGACTGAAAGGTGATAGACTTGAACAGCACTGAGAAACAGTGGCGTGCTGGTAAACAACTGGATCTTTAGAAAATTTTTTTAACTTGATTCACAGTTTTTTAATTTCCATGGTGTAAATACTTCTCCATGGTTAATTTCAAACTACCGACTAGACATCACAGGATGTGGGGTTTGGAAGAGATGTGCTCAGTTGGCTCTCTCGATCCAATGTGAGCCAGCACACTAGTACAAAGTTACTGATTAGATGTGTAAAAAGAGAGAGTAAAATTAAAGATGATGGATGTGTCTATTTGGATGACTAGTTAAGTGTTAAGTTAATGAAGACAGGGAACACAGAAGGAAAAATAGACATTGTTTGTCTATCTGGGGTGGGGAGGATTAAGAGGTAAGTGGCATATCAGAAGGTAATTATGACTTTGGTGTTGGACATGCTGAGTTGGAAGTACTAGCCCTGAAATTCAATTATCAGTGAAGTTCTGCCTTGTAACAATAACTCACATTAATAAAATACTTACAGCAAGCTAAGCACGTTATGTAGTTTTATGTTCTTTTAGTTTCACAACAATCCTATGGATCTAACAGAATAGCTGGCAGACAGTAGTTATTCAGAACACATCTATTAAACAAATTAATGAATTAGGTACCATTCTTGTTTACTTCATTTTATAAATAAAAGAAATGAGACACAAATTGGTTAAGTAACTTGCACAAGGACACACATCTGGGATTCAAACTCAAGCCTGCATGATTCCAAAACCACTCTGCTATACTTCACGTATATGTGTTCTGGAGATAAACCCTGACAGGAATCTTTTCTTTTTATCTTTCTAACTCAAGTCTATCACAATGCCCATGCATGTTATGGACTGCATGTTTGCCTCCACCCCCCATTTGTATGATGAAGTCCTAACCTCCAATCTGACTGTATTTAGACATAGGGTCTTTGCAGAGGTGAATAAGATTGGGTGCAGTCATAAGGGTAGGGCCCTGACCCAGTGAGATTGGTGTCCAAGTAACAAAATGAAAAGACACTAGTTCTCCCTCTTTCTCTCTCTTTAGCTCTCTTGCTCTCTCACTCTCCCTCACTCTCTCTAGCTTTCTCACTCCATATGCATACACCCAGGGAACCCTATGGGAGGACAGAGAAGGTAGACCATCTACAAACTATGAAGAGAATTCTCAATAGAAGTCGACTTGGCCAGCATCTTGATTTTGGGCTTTCCAGCCTCAGAACTGTGAGAACATAAATGTCTGTTGTTGAAGCCACCAAGTCTATAGTACTTTGTTGTGGTAGCCTGACCAAATTAATACACACAGGAAAAGATCATTAAATCAGAACTTCCAGAAAAGATGGAGGCATAGGTAGATATGCTTCACCTCCCCCCACAACCATAAGAAGGAATACAGCTACCTCAAAACTAAAAACAATCAAAACTATCAAAAATTGAACTGCATGGAAGTCCAACAAACAAAGATATAAAGAAGTAATACTCATACAGACAGGTAAGAGGGGCAGAGACAATGCGGAGAGGAGGCAGTGTGGTGGTGGTGGCGGCGGTGGCAGCAAGGTGGGCAGAAAGCGCAGTCACATATTATAAAAGCCTCCTGGGACTCCTGGGGAGCGATGCCAGCCCCAGATCAGACCATGCAGCTCATGGTTCCAGCAGAGAGGAAAATAAAGCCTCATTGCTTCTGACTGTGAAAACCAGTGGAGTTTGGGGTGGAGGAAGAAACATCTGGTCTATCAGAAGAGTCCATTAGTTTAGAAAGCCCCCATGAACCCAGAACATCTGAAAACCCACCCACTCTGGGAACCATAACCAGGGCAACAGCTAGAGAGGCACCAATTCCATATAGGAAGTGGGAAAGATGCCTGGAAAAGGGGCAAGAGCTGAGCAAGCGGCATTGTTCCTTCTCAGACCCGTACCTCACATACAGTGCCACCATGTGATGACACAGTTCACACCACACTGATGAATACCTAAGGCTCCACCCTTTATAAGACACAGAGGCAAACACAGGAGGCTGTCGGTTGAACAGGCAGAGAAATATGGCCCAAAAGAGGGACCAGATCAAGGTTCCAGTGGGAGAACTAAGTGACAAAGAGATAGCCAACCTAATGTATGAAGAGTTCAAAACACTGATGATAATGATACAGATTCAAAAGACATGCTTGAGTATAGCAAATGCATAAGGGAAGAAGTGAGGGTTATGCTAAGTGAAACAAAGGAAAATCCACACAAAACCAATGGTGTAGGGAAGGGAGCCAGGGTTCAAAGCAATGATTTGGAACATAAAGAAGAAATAAACAGTCAATCAGTGCAGAATGAGGAAATAAGAATTGAAAAAAACTGAGGAGAGGTTTAGGAACATCTGGGACAACTTTAAATGTACCAGCATCTGAATTATAGGGGTTCCAAAAGAAGAGAAAGAGCAAATAAGTGATAACTTATGTGAAAAAAAATTAAGAAAAACTTTCTTAATTTGGCAAAGGAAATAGACATAAAATAGATATACAAGTCCAAAAAGCACAGAGACCCCCAAACAAGTTGGACCCAAACAGGATCAGACCAAGACACATCATAATTCAAATGCCAAAGGTTAATGATAGAGAGAGAATTTTAAAAGCAGCAAGAGAAAAGAAGAGTTACCTACAAAAGGCTTCCTTTAAGATTATCAGCTGATTTCTCAAAAGAAACTTTGCAGGCAAGAAGGGACTGGCAAGAAGTATTCAAAGTGATGAAAAGCAAGGACCTACAACCAAGATAACTCTATACCTACCGCAAAGCTATCATTTAGAATGGAAGGGCAGATAAAGTGCTTTCCAGACAAGATAAAGCTAAAGGAGCTCATAATCACCAACCCATTATTATATGAAATGTTAAAGAGACTTACTTAAGAAAAAGAAGATCAAAACTATGAATGTTAAAATGACAATAAACTCACAACTATCAAGAAAACAGAATCTAAAATATAAATGCAAACTAAGCAAACAACCAAAACAGGAACAGAATCAATGGTATGAGGATCATTTGGAGGGTTGTCAGCTGGAAGGGGGAAGGGACAGAAAGGGGGAAAAGGTTCAGGTATTAAGAAGCATAATTGATAGGTACAAAATAGACAGGGGGGTGTTAAGAAAAATATAGGAAAGGGTGAAAACAAAGAACTTACATGCACAATCTTAGTTTCATTTTTTTGCATGTCCCCATCCAGTTCTCCCAAAATCATTTGTTGGAGAGACTATTTCAGTTCATTTTATGCTCCTTCCCCCTTTGTCAAATATTAATTGACTATAGAGACCTGGGTTTATTTCCAGGCTCTCTATTCTGTTTTATTGATCTACATTCTGTTCTTTTAAAAAAATATATTTTATTTATTTATTTTTAGACAGATGGGATGGGAGGGAGAGAAATATTAATGTGTGGTAACATCTCAAACACCCCCAACTGGGGACCTGGCCTGCAGTCCAGCCATGTGCCCTGACTGAGAATCGAACCAGCAACACTTTGGTTTGCAAGTCGGTGCTCAATCCACTGAGCCACACCAGCCAGGGCTCTATGTTCTGTTCTTATGCCAGTACCAGACTGTTTTGATTACCATGGCCTTGTAACATAGTTTGATATCAGGTATTCTGATCCCTCCTACTTTGTTCTCCTTTCTCAAGATTGGTGAGGCTATTCAGGTCATTTTTGGTTGCACATAAAATTTTAAAATATGTGTTTTAATTCTGTGAAGTATGCCATTGGTATTTTAATAGGGATTGCATTGAATCTATAGATTGCTTTGGATAGTATGGACATTTTAATGAAGTTAATTCTTCCAGTGCATGAACATGGTATATGTTTCCATTTATTTGTTTCTTCCTTAATTTCTTTCTTCAGTGTTCTGTAGTTTTCTGAGTACAGGTCTTACCTCCTTGGTTAAGTTTATTCTACTTTACATTTGTTGTTGCTACAGTAAATATGATTCTGTCCTAGTTTCTGTTTCTGATATTTCATTGTTGGTGTACAAAAATGCCTTCAATTTCTAAATACTGACTTGTATCCCACGATTTTGTCAAATTCAATTTTTAGGTCCAGTAGTGTTTTGGTGGAGGCAATAGGGTTTCTAAGTACACTATCATGTCATCTGCAAATAATGGCAGTTTTACTTCCTCCTTTCAAATTTGGATGCCTTTTATTTCTTTTTCTTCCCTGATTGCTGTGGCTAGAACTTCCAATACTATGTTAGATAAAGGTGGTGACCATAGACACTCTTGTTTTGTTCCTGATCAAAGGGGGAAAACTTTTAGATTTTGCCCATTGAGTATGATGTTCCTGTAGGTTTCTTCTATATAACCTTTATTATATTGAGATAAGCTCCCACTATTCCCACTTTCCTGAGTGTTTTTATTATAAATGGTGCTATAATTTATCAAATGCTTTTTCAGCATCTATTGATATGATCATGTGACTTTTTTCTTTCATTTTGTTTATGTGGTGTATTACGTTTATTGATTTCCAAATATTATGCCATTCTTGCATCACTAGGATGAATCACACTTGATCATGGTGCATGATCTTTTTAATGTATTGCTGGATCTGGTTTGCTAATATTTTGTTGAGCATTTTTGCATCTATGCTCATCACTGATGTTGGCCTGTAGTGTTCTTTCTTTGTTGTTTCTTGATCTGGCTAATACTGGCCTCATAGAGTTTGGGAGTCTTCCCTTTTCTTGAATTTTTTGTAGTAGTTTGAGAAGAATAGGAGTTATCTCTTCCCTCAATGTTTGGTAAAATTCACCTGTGAAGCCATCTGGTCCAGGGCTTTTGTGTGCCGGGAATTTTTTGATTATTACTTCAATTTCACTAGTTTTTATTGGTCTATTCAGGCTTTCTGCTTCTTCTTGATTCAATTTTGGAAGGTGATATGTTTCTGGAAATTTGTCCATTTTGCTCAGATTGTCGAATTTCTTGGCATAGATTTTTGTAGTACTTTCTTACTTTCCTTTGTATTTCTATGGTATTGGTTGTGATTTCTCCTCTTTCGTTTCTGATATATTTAGGTCCTCTCTCTCTTTTTTTTTTATTGATGCATTTGGTCATAGGCTTGTCCATTTTTAAAAATATTTTATTTATTTTTGGAGAGAGAGAAAGAGAAGGAACAAGAGAGGGAGAGAAACATTGATTTGTGAGAGATACATTGATTGGTTGCCTCTCACATGCCCACAGCCGAAGACCTGGCCTCTAAACCAGGCATGTGCCCTGACTGGAAATAGAACTGGCAACCTTTTGTTTTGCAGGCCAGCATTCAGTCCAATGAGCCACACCAGCCAGTGAGGCTTGTCGATTTTGTTTATCTTTCCAAACAACCAGCTCCTGGATTCATTGATCTTTTGCATTGTTCTTTTAGTCTCTATGCCATTTAATTCTGCTCTGATCTTGATTATTTCCTTCCTTCTATTCACTCTGGACTTTGTTGTTGTTCCTCTCGTTCTTTTAGATGCGGGGTTGTTTGTTTATTTGTGAGTTTTCTATCTATTTTTACGTAAGCCTGTATTGTTATGAATTTCCCTCTCAGGGCTCCCTTCGTTGTGTCCCATAGGTTTTGGGCTGCTGTATGTTCATTTTCATTTGGTTTCAGAACTTTTTGATTTCTTCTTTATTCTCAAGGTTAACCCATTCATTAGTTAACAGCATGTTATTCAGTCTCCATGAATTTGAATGTTTTTCCGTTTTCTTTTTTCTTTCTTTTTTGTTCCTAACATTTTGAAAAGTATATATTAATACATTTTTAAAATATGTTTTATTGATTATGCCATTACAGTTGCCCCAATTTCCTTTCGCTCTGCTCCCCTCCACCTGGTGGCACCCCTCCCTCCAGCTGTCCCCCCCTTTTAGTTCATGTCCACTGGTTGTGCATATAGTTCTTCTCAACTTCTTCCTGTCTACTCCATTCCCTCCTACTATGCTTCTTAATTCCTGTACCATCTCCCTCCCTTTCCCCCTTCCTCCCTCCTGCTGACCTACCCCCAATATGTTCCCCATACCTATAGTTCTTTCTCCACTCTCATTGTCTAGTTAATTTGCCTTTGTTTCGATTCCCTAGCTTCTGTTGGTTGTTGTGATACAGTTTTCATTTTAATGTTCATAGTTTTCATCTTCCTTCTTCTAAACCAGTTCCTTTAACATCTCATATAATAGTGTTTTTGGAACTAATGAACTCCTTCAGTTTTACTTTGTCCTGGAAGCATTTTCTCTGCCCTTCTATTCCGAATGACAGTTTCGCTGGATGGAGTAATCGTGGCTGTAGGTTTTTGCTTTTCATTACTTTGAATATTTCTTGCCAGTTCCTTCTTGCCTGAAGGGTCTCCTTTGAGAAATCAGCTGATAGTCTAAATGGGATCCCTTTGTACATGATTCTTTTCTTCTCTCTTGCTGCTTTTAAGATTCTCTCTTTATCTTTAATTTTTGACAATTTGATTATAATGTGTCTTGGAGTGGTTCTCCCTGGGTGCAGTTTTTCTAGAACTCTCTGTGTTTCCTGGACCTGTAAGTCTATTTGCTTCCCCAAGTTCAGGAAGTTCTGCTTCATTATTTTTTCACATAATTTTTCAATTTCTAGTTCTTCTTCTTCACCCTCTGGCAATTCTATTATCCAAACGTTCGATCGCTTATAGCTGTCCCAGAGGTTTCTGATCTTCTCCTCACTTTCCTTACTTTTTGTTTCCTCTTTCTGCACTGGTTGGCTGTTTGTTCCTTCTCTATGTTTCAGTTTGTTGTTTTGATCTTTGGATTTTATTTCCTCACCACTTGTCTCGTATGTGTTTTCGTTCATTTCAGTATGAGTAGCTTTCGTTCCTTCCCTGTCTTGTTCCAAATCTTTTGTTAATTCTGTAAGCCACTGTATAACTGTATCTCTGAACTGAGCCTCAGAAAGTTTTTCTATTTGTTCCTCTGTCAGGTCTCACATCTGCTGCCTGGTGAGCTGTGTCACCAGGATTTCAATCATTGTCTGCTTCATTCTAACAGATTTGTTGCATTTTTTTCTTAAGGTTGGTTTCTAGTTTCAAGCCATTGTGACCCAGAAAGATGCCTGATAAGATTTCAATTTTCTTGAATTTGTTAAGGCTTGTTTTGTGTCTTCCGTTTGGTCTACCTTTGAGAATGTACCATGTGCATTTGAAAAGAATGTGTATTTTGCTTCTTTGGGGCAAAATATACTGTATATATATCAATTAAGTCCATTTGATCTAGACTTGTTCAATGCAGCAATATCTTTGTTGTTTCTTTGCTTGAAAGATCTATCCATTATTGACAGTGGGATGTTAAAAAATCCTATTATGAGTGTGTTGCTGTTGATACGTTTCTTGAAGTCCTCCAATATTTTCCTTATATATTTGGGTGCTCCTATGTTGGGTGCATATATGTTTACAAGAGGTATATCTTCTTGGTGGAATGTTCCCTTAAGTATTATGAAATATTCTTCTTTGTCTCTTCTTATGGCCTTTGTTTTGAAATTTATTTTATTTAAGTATTGCTACCCTAGCTTTTTCTTCATGTCCATTTGTACCAACCTTTCATTCCAAGAATTAATCCCGCTTGATCATGGTGTATAATCTTTTTGACGCATTTCTGTATTCAGCTTTCTAATATTTTGTTGAGGATTTTAGCATCTATGTTTATCAGGGATATTGGCCTGTACTTTTATTTTGTAATGTCTTTATCTGGTTTTACAATTAGAATAATGTTGACCTTGTAAAACGAGCTCGTGACTCTTTCTTCCTCCTGAATTATTTTTGGAGTAGTTTGAGAAGGCGAGGTATTCATTCTTCTCAGAATGTTTGGTAAAACATCTGGTCCAGGGCTTTTGTTTGTTGGGAGGGTTTTTTTTTAATTTTTTATTACTACCTAAATTTCACTAGGTAAAATCTGTCTATTCAGATTCTCTTATTCTTCCTGGTTTAGTTTTGGAAGATTATAGTTTTCTAGGAATTTTTCCACTTTGTCCAGGTTGTCCAATTTGTTGGCATATAGTTGTTTGCAATGTTTTCTCACAATCCTTTGCATTTCTTTGGTATCAGATGTTATTTCTCCTCTTTCAATTCTATTTTATTTATTTGGATTCTCACTCTTTTTTTCTTGATGAGTCTGGTTAAAGGTTTGTCAATCTTGTTTATCTTTTCAAATAACCAGCTCTTAGATTAATTGATCTCTTGTAGTATTTAGACTATTTTGTTTATGTCTGCTTTGATCTTTATTTCCTTCCTTCTACTCACTTTAGTCTTTGTTGTTCTTTTTCAAGTTTCTTTAAGTGTAAAGTTAGATTGTTTATTTGAGCTTTTCCTTTTTTTCTTTTTTTTTTTGAGATGGGCCTGTAATGCTATAATTTTTCCTCTTAAGATTGCTTTCCCTGTGTCTTACAGATTTTGGATGTTTGTGTTTTAATTTGCATTTGTTTCAAGGTATCTTTTGATTTCTTCTTTGATCTCATTGTTGACTCATTCATTGTTCAATAACATTTCATTAGCTTCCATATCTTTGTATATTTTTCAGTTTTCTACTTGTGATTGATTTCTAGTTTCATAGCATTGTGGTCAGAGAAGATGCTTAATATTACTTTAATCTTCTTAAATGTATTGAGACTTGTTTTCTGTCATAACTTGTCATCTATCCTAGAAAACATTCCATGTGCACTTAAGAAAAATGTATATTCTACTGCTTTGGGGTGAGGTTCTCTGTAAATATCGATCAAATATATTTACTCTAATGTGTCATTTAAGCCTGCAAGGTCATGACTAATCTGAGAAATAAAACCAAAATCTTTTCAAAAATATTAAAGCATTCATTGGGAGCATAAGTTCAAGCTCATGACTAGGTGCATATTTTTATGTGATTAATGTTAATCTACAAAATTTAAGTTATCAGTATGATTATAACACGTGTTTTGTAAGGGTGTATGATATTCCTTATAAAATTATATCTGAAAGATACCATAAACTCTGAAGTCAGTGTTGGTGTAGCTGTTTTCTTTCACAAACTTTAAAGTCAGTGTTTGTTTGTTTGTTTGTTTGTTTTCATTTACCATTGAAAATGTCTGGAGAAAATATATCAATTCAATAAGCCAAGAGATGTTGAAAAACTTCAGCAAATGCTACTCAAAGCCAATGATAAGAATTTGGACAGGTGTGACATGCCTTGCACACCTTCCTCCAAACAAGCATTTTTTTCCCTAATGTGGGACATTGAAAAATTAATCCCTGCCTTTTGTCATCTAGTGGTTATAGATTTAATGATGTCTTTTAACCCTGTTGCCAAATCTGTTGCCCACAGAATACAACAAGGATGCCAGCCTGTTAAACCAAGCAGGCCAACTGACCTGGAGTCTGCAAGGTCCTTCCCCATGTGGAAAGGCCACCCTCCCCTCCACACTCCCACTGTTATTAGGGATTTCTGGACCCAAGGGTAGGTAGGACGATGACGATGACCAGCTTGAAGTAGCTAGAGGAGCATGAGACCTTTGCCCATTGTCCTCTATAAGATTATAAAGGGTCTTAACTCTGAGAGGGGGGAATTGTTACTTTTTATTGTTATAAAAATTAATTAATTAATTAATTTTAAAAAAGAAAATAATACAATAATAAATAAATATTAATTCAAAAAAAAGAATGATAGAGTCAAATGTGAAAATGAAAGCAATTCACTGGGAAAAACAGTTTTCGTTGAGTTAGATCTGACACTCGTTTTTGACTAACTTTTGGCATCTGAATCCAAAAATGATGCTAGTTTTTCTGTATCACATAAACTTTTGAAAGTACAGGATATTCTCCCTTTGTCCCCAAAATCATACAAAATATACATACAAAGGAAAATAAAGAAAAGAATACCTGAATATACTGTTTATTTAGAGTTATTTTATTCATATAAAGGCTATATACTGTTGCTGCAAGTCAAATTGTATACAAGTAGTAAAGTTCTGCTACAAAACATACATATTAAAGTAAAAATATATGCTTATAGAATTTTGAAGCTCTCCAAGAGTTTCTGGATAATTCCAGTATAATTTAGTGCTCGTATATTTCCAAGAAAGTCCTTGACAAAGTTTTTGAATGACAACTAAGCATTCTTTTGAAGTTCTGACATTACCGAGTCTGTGGACTGTCAAACATACCAGCATTTATCTTTTCAAATGACAGGCTAGGAAATGCCAAAATGAGATACTTGAAACAGTCTCCTTCAGTTGACAAAGCTTTAACAAATTGCTTCATGAGATCCAGTTTTATGTGCAGATATGGGAATATAATGTTCTTTCTGTCAACAAGTGGCTCATGTAGGATGTTTGGATAACCAGATTTGAGGTCAGATCTTGGAGGCCAATTCAACTCCACCCAATGCTTCTCATGAGCTCTGCTGTCCCACATACACAGAAAACAGGGATACTTGGTGTATCTGCATTGCTGACCAAGAAGGAAGCAGACCATCATAAGGTCAACACAGATGATCCAATTGTGCTTGTGATATTGCAACAGATCGATGACTCTCTTTATGTCTTCATACTCTTCACAAAAACAAACTGAATGGCCAATTGGGACTGCACCAAATAAATTGCCATTGTGGAGGAGGACACACTTCAAGCTCCACTTTGAGGTATTGATGAATAGTCACCATTCAGTTGCATTATAGATTGGAATCCCCAATTCCTCCATTAAACCTTGTATGTTATGGCAATACACAAAGTCACCATCACTTTGAAAGTATTGCAGAAATGCACTTTCTCTTGATCAAAAGTAGGATGCCTTCACTCCTTTTTCAAGCAAGTTTCTCTCTTGCAATCTTGATGCTAGGAGTTCTGAAGCCTTTTTGGATAGTCCCAAATCTCATGCCAAATCATTCAGCTCATGCTGATCAAATCGCTTATGAACTGAGTCATCTTCAATTTCAAAATCTTCATCGTTGCTGTCACTTAGTTCTTCACAATGCTCCTGTTTTTCAAAAGAGGTTAGTTCAATGAAAACTGGCACTGGGATTTCAGCTGGATGAGGCACTGAGTGTATAGCTGATGGTAGACTAGAATACTCTATTTTACATTTATTTTTCTTGTTATAGCCTGACGTTTTCACTATACAAAAGTAACAGTCACTTGAATGATCTATGCACTCTTGCCAAACCATAGATATACCAAATGGCAATTTATCACATGTTCCCTTTGTCCACATCCATAAATCCTCAACACACTGCTCGTGCACCTTTTGAGGGGCCCAAGACTTATCTTGATCACCAAGTTTTATTTTAAGATACACAAAATAGGCTTGCCTGACAAGTGCGCTGATGTTTGTCCTTTGACTGGGAGTGGTGAAACTGCTACAGATAGAGAAAAATGAATCAGGGTTGTTTAGGCACTGACAATGAGAAATAGCAGAGGCAGACATGATCTGAAGGAAAGGAAATAAGTATATATGTAAATTAAAAAATAAATTCTGCTGACTCCTTGTATACAGACAAGAACTCAGACTACATTTCAGAATATGATTCACTATATATTCCCAACCCCTCACCACACTGTCTCATGTGTAACTGAATAGCCTAGACAAGTATGAACCTGTCTCTGGTCTCCAAGGTCATCCCCCACTCCTCCCCACTCAGGGGAGGTTTGCTCTCAGCCAATAGGAGAGCACTAGTGCTTCCCTCAATCCAGGCTCAATTCAGCCTAGAGTGGTTGCGTTAAGATATGCTGTATACTTACAGCCAAGATGGAGGTGTAGACAGACATGCTGCGTCTCCCTCCACAACTAAGAAGGAATACAACTACCTCAAAACTAGAAAAAAACAAAAGTTCCAGAAAATCAAACTGCATGGAAGTCCAGTAAACAAAGATATAAAGAAGAAATACTCATCCATACAGGTAGGTGGAGCAGAGAGGACACGGTGTGGTGGCAGCAGCAGCGGCGGCAGTGGCAGACTGGCAGAAAGCGCAGTTACACATTTTTAAAAGTCAGGAGGGACACCTTGGGAGCATTTCAGCTCCTCACCAGACCTTGCCACTCACGGTCCCAGCACCAGGGAAAATCAAGCCTCGTTGCTTCTGACTGTGCATACCAGTGGGGGTTAGGTGGAGGCAGAAACTGCCGGACTCAGCACAGTCCACTTGTTTAAAGGTCCCCCATGGTTCCAGAACGTCTGCCGACCCACCCACTCTGGGAACGATGCCAGAGCAGCAGCTAGAGTGGTGCTAGTCCGATGTGAAAGTGGGAGAAGTGCCTGGAAAGGGGGTGAGTGCTAGGCAGGCGGCATTGTTCCCTCTAGAACCCCTCCCCACATGCAGCACCACAACGTGGTGAAACAGGTCACCCTGTACTAACAAATCCCTAAGGCTCTGCCTCTTAAAATGTAACAGGAGTGACAGCTCTACCTAAGACACAGAGGCAAACAAACACAGGAACCTGTCGGAATGAGGATACAGAGAAATATGGCCCAAAAGTGGGAATGGATCAAGGTTCCAGTGGGAGAATTAAGCAACGAGGAGATAGCCAACTTAACAGATGAGGAGATAGACAACCTAACAGACACAGAATTCAAAACACTGGTGAGAAAGATGCTCAAAGGCTTCACAGATATGCTTGAGTATGGCAAACGCATAAGAGAAGAAGTGAAGGCTATGCTAAGTGAAATGAAGGAAAATCCACACAAAACCAATGGTGAAGAAAAGGAAGCCGGGGTTCAAGTCAATGACTTGGAACATAAGGAAGAAAAAAAACAGTCAACCAGTGCGGAATGAGGAAGCAAGAATGGAAAAAAATGAGAAAAACTTCCCAAAATTTGCGAAGGAGATGAACATACAGGTGTGGGAAGCACGGAAGGTCCTGGGCGAGATGAACCCAGAGGGGACCACACCAAGATGCATCATGACTGAGATGTCAAAGGTGAAAGATAAAGAGAGAGTCCTTGGGGCAGCAAGAGAGAGGCAGAGAGTTGCCTACAGGGGGGTGCCTATAGGACTATCAGCTGATTTCTCAGAGGACACTTTGCAGGCAGGAAGGGACTGGCGAGCAGTATTCAATGTGATAAAAAGCAACCTACAACCAAGATTACTCTATTCAGCAAAGCTATCATTTGGACTGGAAGGACAGATGAAATGCTTCCCAGACAAGGTGAAGCTAAAGGAGTTCATCATCACCAAGCCATTATTATATGAAATGTTAAGAAACTTACTTAAGAAAAAGAAGATCAAAACTATGAACACTAAAATGACAACAAACTCACAAGTATCAACAGCTGAATCTAAAATATAAAAATAAAAACAAAGTAAGCAAACAAGAATAAGAACAGAACCATAAGTGTGGAGATCATTTTTAGTTTTTTGAGGAAATTCCAAATGGCTTTCCACAGTGGCTGCAGCAGTCTGCATTCCCACCAAGAGTGCACAAGGCTTACCTTTTCTCTGCATCCTTACCAGCACTTGCTTGTTGATTTGTGTATGATGGCCATTCTGACCAATGTGAGGTGTTATCTCATTATGTTTTAATTTCCATCTCTGTGATGGCTAGTGATGTTGAGCATCCTTTCATATGCCTATGGGTACTCTATGTCCTCCTTGCAGAAGTGTCTGTTCAGGTCCTTTGCCCCTTTTTTACCTGGATTGTTTTCTCTTACTGGTATTAAGTTATATGAGTCCTTCATATATTTTGGAGATGAAACCCTTGTCCAACGTATCATTGGCAAATATGTTTTCCAGTACAGTTGGTTCCTTTTTCATTTTGCTGATGTTCTCTTTAGCCGAGAAGAAACTTTTTATTTGATGTAGTCCCATTTGTTTATCCTTTCCTTTATTTCCCTTGCCCTGGGATACATTGGCAAAAATATTGCTACATGAGATATCTGAAATTTTACTGCCTATGTTTTCCTCTAGGATTTTTATGGTGTCAGGGATTACATTTAAATCTTTTATCCATTTTGAGTTTATTCTGGTGTATGGTGTAAATTGGTGGTCTAGATTCATTTTTTTTGTGTGTGTGTGTGTGTGTGTGTGTGCATGTACCTGTCCAGTTCTCCCAACACTATTTGTTGAAGAGGTTATGTTTACTCCACCTTATGCTCTTTCCCCCTTTGTCAAATATTAATTGACTATAGAGACCTGGGTTTATTTTGGGCTTTCTATTCTCTTTCATTGATCTATGTATCTCTTCTTATGCTACTACCATACTGGTTTGATTAGTGGCATTGTAATGTAGTTTAATGTCAGGTATTGTCACCCCCCCTACTTTGTTCTTTCTCAAGATGGCTGAGGCTAATTTGGGTCACTTTTGGTTCCATATAATTTTTTGAAATATCTGTTCTATATCTGTGAAATATCTGATTGGTATTTTAATAAGGATTGTTGAATATATAATTGCTTTTTTAAATATTTTATGATTATGCTCTTACAGTTGTCCCAACTTCTTTTCCCTTTGCTCCCTTCTGCCCAGCACCTGCCTCCCTCCCTCCAGCAGTCTCACTCAACTTAGTCCATGTCCATGGGTCATGCATATAAATTCTTTGACTTTACCCTTTGTGTACTATTCTAACATCCCCCTGTCTATTCTGTACCCTCCTACTTCTTAATTCCTACACCATTTCCCTCCTTCTCCTCACTTCCCACTCCCAGATTATATCCCTCCATATGCTCCCCATAACTATGATTCTGTTCCCACTCTGGTTGTATGCTTAGTTTGTTTTTGTTTTTATTTTTTAGATTCTGTCATTAATAGTTGTGATTTTATTGTCATTTTAATGTTCATAGTTTTGATCTTCTTTTTCTTAAATAAGTCACTTTAACATTTCATATAATAATGGCTTGGTGATGATGAACTCCTTTAGCTTTACCTTGTCCTGAAAGCACTTGATCTGCTCTTTAGTTCTGAACGATAGCTTTGCTGGATAAAGTAATCTTGGTTGTAGGTCCTTTCTTTTCATCACTTTGAATACTTCTTGCCAGCTCCTTCTTGCCTGCAAACTTTCTTTTGAGAAATCAGCTGATAGTCTTATAAGAACATCTTTGTAGGTAACTCTTCTTTTCTCTTTCTGCTTTTAAGGTTCTTTCTTTATCCTTAACCTTTAGCATTTTAATTATGATGTGTCTTGGTGTGGTACTATAGGGACATCAGCTATTCTCTGTAAGAAGTTGCAAGGGTCTGCTAAAAGGTATTGTCAGGGGACTAGAAAGGGGGGAATGTTACAACCACTTGGTGATTTACAAGCTAAGAGACCCCAGCTCAGCTCCTTCCCACAGCCCCTATCTCCTTCCATTTGCTTGTGACTTGTTTATAACTTTTGCGAAGTTATATTTTACAGGATATCTAGATTTTTGAAGATAAATTGCTTTAGAGAATTTGACCCTGACTGGAGAGCTGCACTGCTGCAACCAGAGATAACTTTATGGCCCTGAAAACTTCTGTTCCTGTAACTGTTTGACACTCCTGCAGCCCTGTCCTGCACCTCCACTTCCCAAAGCTGCTTCCCACCAAAGAAGGAGCATAAGTCTATACAAGCCTTGCCCTAAACCCCATTCATGGTCGGTGTTTTGTTAGAGACTTGCTCAGGTCTTAGCCCAACCACCAGCAATAAACTTTGCTTACTTTATCCACTGCCTCAGAGTGTTCAGTCACACTTGTGTAGCCACAACATTTTGGAGGCCACTGCAAGATGCCTCTGTAGCACAGTGCCACCTTCGGTGAGTCCCCAGGGCTTTGTGTGGGTCCCGGGTGCCTAGCTGACTGGTGGCAGGACAGCGGCCACACGCTCCCTTTTAGAGCAATTCCCTGCACTTTCAGTGGACATTCAGGAGCTGCTGGAAGCTCTGATGGCCCAGTCTAGGGTAAGCAAAGGACAGCAGACAGCCTTGGTGACAGGTGAGTAGCAATCTATTTGGGGCAGCGGGCTTAGGCCACTGCCATTTGTGAGACTTAGTCTCTTTTGTTCTCTGGACGCAGAGGTACATATTCCCGAACAGAGAATTTGTTGAAGCCTGCTCGGCAGACTTCACTTGGGTTATATAGAGCTCTTTTGGTTTGGTTCCAGGTTGTACTGCCTGTGGCTGATGCTGCTCGTCTAATCACAGAAGCCTAGGTGGGGTTTGGGTGGGATTGTTTAACCTCTGAGCCTGTGTGTAAGTGAGTGTGTGGCTCCATGGACTTCGGTCTACGGAGTCTGAGTGGACCCTAACCTGCGGTTCCTCAGCTTGTCATATGGCACAACGGCTGGATATAACCCGGATTCCACATGCGTAGCCTTAGCTAAGACAAACCTAAGTCCTTGAGAGAGGAGAGGCCAGGCAGGCATCTGTTTGGCTTCCTTTGGGAGCTCCCAACCCATGTCTGTCTGTACTGCTGTGAAGGGGGGGATTTTTCCTGCACCTCAGAGTCCCACCTTTAATTGTAATTCAGAATAGATATATATTTGCAAATCTGTGCAAATCACCTTAGCCAACATGGGGGGACGCCATCCAAGTCTGCACCCACCATTCTTGACTGTATACTCCAGAATTTCCCTAAATTCCAGGGACAAAACCCTTCTATGAACCCTGATACCCTGGAAACATTCTGTAGGTCAGAGTGGCCTGCTTTGGGGGTCAGATGGCCCCCTGGGGGTACTTTGAATCTAAATATTATAAGGGCCATCCATCTCATTGTCACAGGGAAGCCTGGCCACCCTGATCAGTTTGATTACATTGATCGCTGGCAGGAGCTAGCTGAGGACCCACCTTCTTGGCTCCGAAAGTGTGTTGGGTCAGAAGCCCATAGAGTCCTCCTAACCCGCCAACCTCAGGACAAAGGGAGAATGCGACAAACTGAAAGTCACTGAGTCACGTTGGCCAGGTCTCCTGCCTCTCCCATCAGCCCCAGAAGAAGATAACCTCCTAGAACCCCTCCTTATCAGGGGGCTTCCATGTCCCTCTATCCCCAGCTCCCCCAATAGGAACCAGACTCCACTAGCAGGGCCTCCCCTACCTTGCTGCCCCCAAGGAGTCCTCCTTCTTCTCGCCTGAGCCCAAGGCCTCCTCCTAGTTTTATTAGTGCCAGTGAGGCTCAGGTTGCTAGGTCCATGCTCCCATTAAGGGAGGCTGTAGGACTGGGCCCAGGACATCAGACTACTTTCATTTACGTCCCATTCTCAACCAGTGACTTATATAACTGGTGAGCCCAGAAACCGCCATTCTCTGAGCAGCCCCAGACGCTTACCAGTCTATTTGAATCTATTTGTTGGTCACATTGACCAACCTGGAGGATTGCCTGCAGCTCCTACTGACCCTCTTCTCAATAGAAGAGTGAGAGTTAATTCTTAAGGCAGCCAGGGAAAATACCAGTAGTCAGACTATAGGGACAGAACAGGAAAAAGAGACAGACGTGAGGGAGATGGTACCTGCCAAGCCACCCGACTGGGACCCCAACATCGCGCCTGGGATGACGGTCCTTAGAACTTACTATCAGGCCTTACTTCAAGGAATGATCAAGGTGGCTAAGAAGCCCACTAACTTGAACAAGGTTTTAGAAGTTATTCAGGGTCTCACCAAGAGTCCCACTGCTTTCCTTGAGTGCTTGCAAGAGGCTTACCTCATGTACACCCCTTTCGATCCTGAGGCTCCAGAAAATGCTCGTACCCTCAATATGGCTTTTGTCACTCAGGCAGCATCTGACATTTGGAGGAAGTTACAAAAATTAGAGGGATTCGGAGGCATGAATTTAAGCCAGCCAAAGTATACTTAAACAGAGATGAGGCCAATCAAAGAAGAGAACTTGAGAAAGAAAAGCGGCAGGCTAAAGTGTTAGTCACTGCCCTAAAAGATACCTCCTTTAAACCAGGTCCAGAATCTAGCAAAAAGCTCCGCAAAAAGGGAGCAGTAAATGCAGGAAAAGAACTAAATTCAGACCAATGTGCATAATGCAAAGAAAAAGGACATTGAAAAAGTGACTGCCCCGAGTTAAAGAAATGTCCTTCTCCACTCATTTCTTCTCATTCCGGACTGTCTGTTCCCTTTGCTCAGGAGAGACCTCCTCAGAAAGCTCCAAGCTCAAATCTCCTTCTCCCCCAAGGCTGTAGAGCTTCAAGTAAACCCTCGAATAATTTTATCTGTCTCCCTTCCCTTAGAAGAAGAGTATCGACTGCTCGAGTCTCCTCAACAGGACTCTGAGCCTCTCCCCAGGGATTTTCAGGCAGAGTTTCCCAAGGTATGAGCAGAAGACAATCCCCCAGATTTGGCAAGCCATATACCTCCTGTGATAGTCTTGCTACTCAGCAACACAAGCCCTGTTCGCATCAAGCAGTATCTTATTTCCTGGGAAGCCCGCAAAGGCATTAAGCCCCACATAGACCGACTGCTACAGGAAGGCATACTAAGGGAATGTCAGTCAGCATGGAACACTCCTTTCTTACCAGTCCGGAAACCTGGGACCAATGATTACCGGCTGGTTCAGGACCTGAAGGGGGTAAATGCTGTAACAGAGACTATCCACCCGATGGTGCCAAATCCTTATACTCTCCTAAGTCTTCTGCCACTTAATAGACTCTGGTATACAACACTAGACCTTTTAAAGGATGCCTTTTTCTGCATTCCTTTGCATCCGCAGTCACAAGAAATTTTTGCTTTTGAGTAGAAGGATCCAGAGACAGACAAAAAGCAACAACTTACTTGGACTCGATTGCCTCAAGGGTTTAAAAACTCCCCTACTATTTTCAGAGAGGCCCTAGGACAGGACCTCAGCCCCTTCTCAATAGAAAATCCTCATTTAAAGCTCCTGCAATATGTTGATGATCTCCTCTTAGCAGCCAAGACTAAGGAGGACTGTCTAATAGGCACTTCTGCCCTCCTCATTTCTTGAGGAAAAAGGCTATTGAGTATCTCACAGGAAGGCACAAATATGCACCCAGAAAGTTAAATTTCTAGAGTTCATTTTGTCAGAAGGGACTTGGAGACTGTCAGCCAAGTGAAAGAGGGTAGTCACCTGATTTCCCACCCTGAAATCCAAGAAGGACCTTCGTGAGTTTCTAGGGATGGCATGATTTTGCCACCTCTGGATCCCCAACTTTGCTGCAATTGCACAGCCCCTCCATGAGGCCACCCGAGACCTCAATGCCCTGTTAGACTAGGGAAAGAAACAGGAAAGGGCATTTCAAAAACTAAAAGAGGAACTCACCCTGGCTCTGGCCCTTACCCTGCCAGATGTCACCAAGCCCTTCAGCCTTTTTGTTCATGAGAAAAAAAGAGTAGCCAGGGAATTCCTGACTCAAACCCTTGGGTCTTGGTGAAGGCTAGTAGCATACCTTTCAAAAACACTAGACCTGGTGTCCGAGGGTGGCCTGCCTGTCTCAGAGGTGTCGCTGCTATGGCCCTCCTAGTCGAGGAGGCTGACAAGCTCACTCTAGAACAGGACCTTTCTGTTAACGTACCACACTCAATTGAGGCCCTCCTAAGAGGCACGAGGGGGAAATTGCTCACTGGTAACCGCCTCACCCACTACCAAGCAACTCTCCTTGAGGATCCCGGATCTGCCTGCAGGCCATCCGGGCTTTAAACCCAGCTTCGCTCCTACCCACTGAAGAGGGGGAGCCAGAGGACGGTTGTGAAGAAATCATTGACAAAGAATGTTCTTCCCGGCCTGGACTATAAGACTCTCTGCTCCCAAATTCAGACATTGTACTTTTCACAGATGCAAGCAGTTTTGTTCGCTGGGCATGCATTATGCAGGAGCAGGTGTAGTCACCCTTGAGAAAGTAATCTGTGCTGAGCCCCTTTCCGCAGGGTTGGTCAGCCCAGAGAGCAGAACTTGTCGCCCTCACCTGGGCATTAGAGGTAGCCACTAAGAAACGGGCCACTATATACACTGACTCTCGGTACGCTTTTGCCATTGTTCATGTACATGGGACAATTTATCAAGAGAGAGGATTGCTTACAGCCGAGGGGAAAGCACTAAAAAATACTCAGGAAATCCTAGCTTTATTACAAGTAGTGTGGAGGCCAGCCCAAGTAGCAATTGTCCATTGCAGGGGTCACCAGAGGGGCACTAGGGAAATTGAAACCGGGAACCGGCTAGCAGATCAGCCTGCCAAAGAAGTTGCATTGCAAGGTAAAGCCTCTGCCCCAGAGGGGGGTAATATTCTTCCTGTGTTAATACAGCCAACAGAGCCCTCACACTACTCCCCAGCTGAGGAAGCTTGGGCTAAGACTGAAAATACCACAAAGAGAAATGACTGGTTAATTCTGCCAGATGGCAGGATCTTTGTTCCAAACAAAGTTGGCCTGCAGCTAGCCACCTCCTTGCACCAGACTACTCACTTTGGGAAAGGAGCACTTGTCACATCTTTAGAAAAGGAGTATTATATACCCAATCTCTGGACTGTTTGTCCTTCAGTTGCAAAGCAATGCCTAACTTGAACTAAGAATAACCCAAAGAGTGGCAGGGTCCCGCCGCTTGCAGTGCGCCGGCAGGGAAATACTCCCTTTGAAGACATTGAGGTAGATTTCACAGAAGTAGGGCTGGCCCTTAGAGGCTATAAATATTAATTAGTTTTAATTTGTACTTATTCTGGATGGGTAGAGGCAGTCCCCACCCAAACAGAGAAGGCTAAGGAAGTAGCCAAGGCTCTATTAAACCTAATTATTCCAAAATATGGATTACCTATTAGCATAGGGTCAGATAATGGTCCAGCATTTATAGCAAAAACAGTTCAAGCTACAGCTAAGGCTCTAGGAATCAAGTGGAACCTCCATGCTTCCTACCGGCCTCAGAGTGCAGATCAGGTAGAACGTATGAACCAATCCTTAAAGCAGACTCTGAGAAAGCTCCACCAGGAAACTAATTCTCTATGGCCAGATCTTCTCCCTTTAGCCCTTTTCCAGTCCAGGTGCACTCTGTATACCGATGGCCTAACTCCTTTTGAAATATTATATGGGAGGCCACCCCCTCTAACACCTAGGATAGGAGATTTACAGGTTAGAGGTGACCACACTTTAATTCAGCAATTGCAGGCTCTTCAGAAGACCCTCACTTCCATCCAGCAGTGAGTATTAGAGAGGTGCCCCATTCTCATAGTGACCCCCATGCATCCCGTCAGACCTGGGGACCAGGTCCTCATTAAGGTCTGGAAAAGACAGCCCTTAGGGCCACTATGGGAAGGTCCTCACACTGTTCTCACTACCCCAATGGCTATAAAGGTTGCTGGCATTGCTGTTTGGGTTCATCATTCCCGAGTCAAGTCTTACATCCCACCAGCTTCTGAAAAGCCCAGTGAGTCCAGACCAGCACCAGCAGGACAGTAAAACTCAGCCTTTCCCCACCAATTGGAGCGACTTAAGAAAATAAAATGGATCAGGAAGATGGCGGAGGAGTGAGGGGAGGCTGCGCTTTATAGCTCCCGAGACCCATCTGTAGTTTGGACTAATTGCAGACAGAACATCTCAGTGAGCATCTGGACACTGGCGGAGTTGAGCCTTGGCACTGATCGATTAAAGAAGACCATCTGGGAACAACCTGTTTGGTGAGGATAGTGAAGGAAAAAGGAATGAGACGGGATTTCTGACTGGGTTGGCTTCCGAAGCTGCAGCTGGAAGTACACAAAGACTTTTTAGTGACCACAGGCTTCCCCAGAGAGGAATCGGGAAGAGAGCAGGTCTCTGCCCGCTGGCAGAGACAGGAGCGGGCCAGGTGGCATCTGGAGCTGAGAGACAAGAAACAGCGCACTGCTGTGTAGGTAAGAACGGGTTTTTCCTTTATACTTTTCTCTTGTATTCTGCAGAGAAGGGAGGAGAGGTGGGGGGTGAGAGGATATTCTTGAGGAGCGCAGGCGCAGAAGTGCACTCACCCACTCCCCAACCCTCCCTTTGGGTTGTGTGAGCGCGCACAAGGAGGTGCCCTCGTCTGCTGGCCCAGGCGCGCAACCAAGTCACTGGCCGCTGCATCCAGGTGCGCCTTGGGCCCGCCCCAACAGGCATAAAATCAACATTCCAGCAGTCACAGACGTCCACCTCTGCCGTGCTCAGGTGCCTGCAGCCCTGCCCCAACAGGTGCAAAATCAACCCGCTGGGCATGCAGGAGACTGTGCACAGACACCACTGGCCCACCCCAATAGGCGCCAAACCAATGCACAGGCCACCTGCGCAGGCACTACTCGTGCCCACCCAAGCAGGTACAAGAACAGCAGACAGCCACAACTCACAGAAGCCCACTTCCACTGTGCATAGGTGTCCAGGACCCCGCCCCAAGGGACAAAAAGCCAACTCCCCAGGCTTGAGGCTAGCACACAGGCCATCATGGGCGTGCACATGCGCGCACGCACCAGCGCCCCGGCTGGCTCCAACAGGCACCAAATGAACTCACCAGACACCACGCACAGGTGTCACCCAGGCTGGCGACCCAGTGGGCGCGAGGCTAGCTCGACCAACACCACATGCCGGCACACACCGCTGCTGCCATGATCAGGAACCTCTGGCCCACCTCAATAAACCAGGTGTGGATCCAGAAAAAGAAGACTGCACACAAAGGCTGAACTGAGTAAAAACTTTCTTTTTAAAATTTTTATTTCTATTTGTTTTTTTATTTGTATTTTATTTTATTTTTAATTACTTATTTTTAATTTTAATTTAAAAAAAAATTTAAAAACAATCTCTTTAATTTGTTTCATACCATTTCTCCCTCTCATCCTCCCTCTTTAATTTTTGTTTGTTTGTCTGATTTGTTTAGCCTCAACTTCACACTAAATATATAGCATATAACTACTATATAAATCTAATACCATACAATTCCACTTTCTTACTATATTCTGCATTCTTGCCATTATTTTTTGTATTATTAACATACAATGTAAATATTACTTACTGTCTTGCATAGTCTCAACACTACTTGCTACTATTATCACTCTATAATCCCCTCTCTCAAAAATCTTTTCTTCATTAAAAACAACTATTATATACCCTTCCTATAATATAATAGCCCTAATCTCTCTACATTTATATTAATACTGGCTCATCTGCTGCCGATAGTGGGATAGACTGTGGGGGAAATTTTTGAGGGTGTGGGTTTCTTGCCTGGGCTGTGTTTATGTTTTCAACAGCATCTCCACAAAAGAACTCAAGATAAGGTGGGAAGAGTAACTCTCAATGAACTAGCCAGAGGGAAAGTCCCACCAAAGAGCTTCTGAAATATAACCAGACAGCATAAATAAATGACATAAAGGGTATCCCAAGAACATCAGGCTCAGGAGATCAAAGAGACTGCACCACTGAAACCCCCAGATCTCCTATAAAGAATCTCATGCCAAAAAAGCAGGAAATCAAAGCAGACAAATCCAAAAAAACAAAAACAAACAAGAAGAATCCAACATGAGAATATGCAGAAACAACCTCCCAATGAAAGGGAAAGAGGAATCCCCAGAGAGAGAAGTAGATGGAATAGACATAACCAGAATGTCACACATGAAATTCAAAATAAAGGTGGTGAAGAAGCTCAATGTACTCGACAACTTCAAAAATAACTACGACAACCTCCAAGGAAGTTGCCAACAGCTCCAAGAAAATTACAGGAAACTTATGGAAAACTACACCAGCATAAAAAAAGACATAGAAACTACTAATAAGAACAAGGAAGAAATGAAGAATACAATCTCTGAACTGAAAAACACAGTAGAATCAATCAAAAGCAGGCTGAATGAAGCAGAGGATTGGATTAGTGAGTTAGGGTACAATGTAGAAAAAAATTCACAGACAACACAACAAAATGAAAAAAAGATTGAAAAAGTATGAAGAAGGTCTAATGGAATTATAGGACACTGTGAGAAAAATAATATCCAAATCATAGGAATAAAAGTTGGAGAAGAAGAGGAACAAGGGATAGAAAAGCAGATACGGAAAGTAATGACAGAAATTTTTCTAACCTGGTGAGAGAAAAAGTTATGCAAGTCCAAGAAGCACAGAGAGTCCCAATGAAGAGGAACACCAGAAGGTCCACTCCAAGAGACATTATAACTAAAATGGCCACATTCAAAGACAAACAGAGATTTGCAACAACATGGATGAAACTAGAGAGAATTATGCTTAGTGAAATAAGCCAGACCAAGAAAGAAAAATACCATATGATATCACCTAATACAGGAAACTAAAGAACAACACAAACAAAAGAACTAAATAGGACAAAGAGCAGAATAGCAGTCAATAGTGGGGAGAGGGGAGGGAGAGAAGGGGGATAAGTAAGGGAAGGGTTTAGTCAAAGAACGTGTATAAATGACTCATGGACATGGACAACTGGGATGAATATGATTGTGGGAGAAGGGGTGGGCTGTCTGGGGGAGAGAAATAGAGGAAAAATGAGACAACTGTAATTGAAACACCCCCCCCAAAAAAGGATAATAATAAAAAAAAAAACGGAAACAAAAAAAGACAAAGAGAAAATCCTAAAAGCAGCAAGAGAAAAACAGCAAATAACATACAAGGAAGCTCCCATAAGGTTATTGACGGATTTCTCAACAGAAACACTACAAGCCAAAAGAGAATACTCAAAAATATTTCCAGCAATGAAAGACAAAGGCCTACAACCAAGAATACTCTATCCAGAAAAGCTCTCATTCAAAACAGAAGGTGAAATAAGGAGTTTCCCACACAAAGGAAGACTAAAAGAATACATCTCCACCAAACCAGCATTGCAAGAGATGCTAAAGGGAATGCTTTAGAAAAAGAAGAAAAAAAGAGTGGGAGAAGAACAGAGGTACAAAGGGAAATAAAAAAATACATGTCAATAATAACCTTGAAGGTAAATGGGTTAAATGCTCCAATTAAAAGACATAGGGTAGTGGAATGGATATGAAAATGGGACCCACATATTTGCTGTTTAAAAGAAACACACCTCAAAACAAAAGATTTACACAGAATGAAAGTGAAGGGATGGAGAAAAGTATTCCAAGCAAACGAACATGAAACAAAAGATGGTGTAGCAATACTCATATCAGACAAAACGGATTTCAAAGCAAGGGACATAAAAAGAGACAAAGAAGGACATTTCATAATACTTAAGGGAACAATCAATCAAGAAGATATAATACTGATAAACATATATGCACCCAACATAGAAGCACCCAAATATATAAAGAAAATACTAGAAGACCACAAGTAGTATATTAACAGCAACACACAATGACATCAAGGAAGAAATAAACAAGTTTCTGGAAACTAAGGATAATGAACACACAACAACGCAAAACCTATGGGACGCAGCAAAAGCAGTCCTCAGAGGGAAGTTCATAGCAATACAGGCATACTTGAAAAGGATAGAAAAATCTCAAATAAAAAATCTAACCCTACAGCTACAAGAACTAGAACAATAACAACAAACAAAGCCTAGGGCAAGAAGAAGGAAGAAAATCATCAAGATCAGAGCAGAATTAAATAACATAGAGACTAAACAAACAATTCAAAAGATCAACAAAAGTAGAAGTTGGTTCTTCGAAAAAATAAACAAAATCAACAAGCCTTTAGCCAGGTTCATCAAGAAAAAAAGAGAGAAGACCCAAATAAACAAAATCAAAAATGAAAGTGGAGAAATCACGACTGATACCACGGAAATACAAACAATTGTAATAAATTACTACAAACAACTGTATGGCAAGAAATTTTAAAACCTAGAAGAAATGTACAAATTTCTAGAAACATATAACCTTTCAAAACTGAATCAAGAAGTAGAAAGTCTCAACAGACCAATAACAAAGAAGGAAATTGAAACAGTAATCAAAAATCTCCCTGCACACAAAAGTCCTGGACCGGATGGCTTCACAGGTGAATTTTATAAAACCTTTAGGGAAGAACTAACTTCTACCCTCCTCAAACTATTCCAAAAAATCCAAGAAGAGGGAAAAACCCCAAACTCTTTCTATGAAACCAGTATTACTCTAATTCCAAAACCAGGTCAAGACACAGCAAAGAAAGAAAACTACAGGCCAATATCACTGATGAACATAGATGCTAAAATCCTTAACAAAATATTGACAAGCAAGATCCAGCAATACATTAAAAAGATCATACACCACGATCAAGTGGGATTCATCCCAGGGATGCAAGGATGGTTTAATATTTGCAAATCGGTAAATATAATATATCATCTGAACAAAATGAAAGACAAAAATCACATGATCATATCAATAGATGCAGAAAAAGCATTTGATAAAGTACAACACCCATTTATGATGAAAACACTCAGCAAAATGGGAATAGAGGGAACATATCTTAACATAATTAAGGCTATATATGAGAAACCTGAAGCCAACACCATACTCAATGGGCAAAAACTGAGAGCATTCCCCCTGAGGTCAGGAACAAGACAAGGATGTCCACTCTCTCCACTCCTATGCAATATAGTGTTTGAAGTTCTAGCCACAGCAATCAGACAAGAAAAAGAAATAAAAGGCATCCAAATTGGGAAAGAAGAAATAAAACTATCATTATATGCAGATGACATGATAGTATACGTAGAATATCCTATGGACTCAACTAAAAAACTACTCAATATAATAAGGGAATTAGGCAAAATAGCAGGGTACAAAATAAATATTCAGAAATCTAAAGCATTTCTGTACACCAAAAATAAAATAGCAGAGACAGAAACAAAAGAAAATACCATTTACTATAGCAACAATAAAAATAAAGTACCTAGAAATAAACTTAACGAAAGAGATGAAAAATCTGTACTCTGAAAATTACATAACACTGAAGAAAGAAATTAAGGAAGATACAAATAAATGGAAACATATACTATGTTCATGGTTTGGAAGAATCAACATCATCAAAATGGCCATACTACTCAAAGCACTTTGCAGGTTCAATGCAATCCCTATTAAAATACCAAAGACATATTTCACAGACCTAGAACAAATACTTCAAAAATTCATATGGAACCAAAAAAGACCCCGAATAGCCAAAACAATTCTGAGGCAGAAAAACACAGCAGGAGGAACCACAATACCAGACATCAAAGTATACTACAAAGCCACCGTGATCAAAACAGTCTGGTACTGGCAAAAGAACAAACATGTAGATCAATGGAACAGAATAGAGAGTCCAGAAATAAACCCAGGACTATATGGTAAACTAATATTTGATAAAGGAGGAAAGAATATCAAATGGATTATGAAGAGCCTCTTCAACAAATGGTGCTGGGAGAACTGGACAGGGATGTGCAAAAAAATGAAACTAGACCACCAACTTACACCACACATGAGGATAAACTCAAGATGAATAAAAGACTTAAGTGTAAGCCGTGACACCATAAAAGTCCTAGAGGAAAACATAGGCAACAAAATTTCAGATATCCCATGTAACAATGTCTTCACGAATACATCTCCTAAGGCAAGAGAAATAAAGGAAAGATAAACAAATGGGACTACATCAAAGTAAAGAGTTTCTGCTCAGCAAAAAAAAAAAAAAAAAATCAGCAAGATGAAAAGGAAATCACCCATATGGAAAACATATTTGCCAATGATACCTCAGACAAGAGACTGATCTCCAAAATATATAAAGAGCTTATATGACTCAACATCAAGAAAACAGACAACTCAATTAAAAAATGGGCAAAGGACCTGAACAAACATTTCTCTGAAGAGGATATACAGAAGGTCCATGGACACATGAAAAAATGCTCAACATCACTAGCCATCAGAGAGATGCAGATAAAAACCACAGTGAGATACCACTTTACACCTGTCAGAATGGCCATCATCAACAAATTAACAAAGAGCAAGTGCTGGCGAAGATGTGAAGAAACGGGAACCCTACTGCACTGTTAGTGGGAATGCAGACTGGTGCAGCCACTATGGTAAACAGTATGGAATTACCTCAGAAAACTAAAAATGGAACTGCCTTTTGAACCAGCGAGTCCACTGCTAGGATTATACCCGAAGAATCCTGAAATCCTAACTCAAAAGAACTTATGCCACCCCTATGTTCATAGCAGCACTGTTTACAATAGCTAAGTGCTGGAAACAGCCTAAGTGCCCATCTGTAGATGAGTGGATAAAAAAACTGTGGTACATTTACACAATGAAATACTAGGCAGCAGAAGGAGAGAAGGAACTCCTGCCATTTGCAACAACATGGATGGAACTAGAGACTTATGGTTAGTGAAATAAGCCAGGCAAAGAAATAAAAATACCATATGATATCACCTAATACAGGAGGCTAAAGAACAACATAAACAAATGAACTAAATAGAACAAGGAGCAGAATAACAGTTATTAGGGGCGCGGGGGGGGGGGAGAGAAAGGAGATAAGTAAGGGAAGGGTTTAGTCAAGTAACATGTGTAAATGACTCATGTACATGGACAACGGGGAGGGATATGATTGTACGAGAAGAGGTGGGCTAGGTGAGGGGGAGCAATGGGGGAAAATGAGACAACTATAATTAAAAAACCAAAAAAAACTTTTTAATAAAAAAATAAAACCTCTATCTGTAAAAAAAAAAAAAAAAAAAGAAAGAAAGAAGGAAAGAAAGAAAGAAAGAAAGAAAAAGAAAAAAAAAGAAACCATCTAAAACTGCTCTCCAATATTTTTGGCAAAATTTATTTTAATGGTAAATTTATTACTTTGCAGGTTTATCTAAAAGCAGACATTCAAGAGTATCTTCAAGGGCTAGTTATGTGCTTTAATGAAACGTTTTGTTTCTCAGAAATAAAGTCAAAGTCCTATTTTAAGACAATGAGAAAATAAACTGTTCTTTGCATAATAGAATAAAGTTGGGGGTCATTGTGGGTAAAAAAAAAGAAAAGAAAATGACTGGCTAGTACTCTGCTTTATACTTAACCTTAGTTAACTTGGTTATTATCCTATTTGCCATAGGAATTGATGCTGTTGCCCCAGCTGATTGGGGATCCTGGAAAAGGGTGGCTCTCAGATTCCTCTACATTTGCTTGTTCTTAGTGTTTGAACTGACTCATTGTCTTCTCTATTAAGCCTCCTGCCCAGGGCTAGTTGTTAGATAAATCTCCACAACGTTTAGCAAACCTGCCCAGAGGACATTCTATTTAGCCCTCTGGGCAAGCCTCACCCTTTGCCTACTTATGCCAGTCTCATCAACTCCCTTACGTTTCCAACGGGTACTGGCCACATCCTTGCCAAGAAGAACTGGACTGAAAATTTAAAACCCACTCACACCTTGAGTTGGGGACCTGCAAGTTAAAGGGGAATTGTCCAAGGTTAAACAACTGCAGGTGCTCCAGAAGACCCTATCAGCTGTTCAGGGTCCTAGAGTGCCACCCAATACCAATAGTTACTCCCTTGCACTACTATGAGCCAAGGGATCGAGTTTTTATTTTTTTATTTTATTGATTATGCTGTTACGGTTGTCCCAATTACTTTTCGCTCTGCTCCCCTCCACCCTGTGACACCCCTGCCTCCAGTTGTCCCCCGCTCTTAGTCCATGCCTATTAGTTGTGCATATAGTTCTTCTCAACATCTTCCTGTCTACTCCACTCCCTCCTACCATGCTTTAAAAAAATTTTTAGGTATATTTTATTGACTATATTGTCACAATAGTTCCATTTCCTCCCCGTTGCTCACCTCTTCCCATCGCCCCCTTCCCCAGCAATACCCCCCAGCCCCCCAGACCATTCCCACTGATCAAGCATACAAGCTCTCCAGTTTCTCCCTTTCTTATATTATTATTATTTTAATTAATTAATTTTTTATAACAATACCCCCCTCTCAGACTTGAGACACTTTGTAATCTTATAGAGGACAATGGGCGAAGGTCTCCTGTTCCTCTAGCTGCTTAAAGCTGGGCATGGTCATTTACCTACTACCCTTGGGTCCAGAATTTCCTAATAAGAGTGGGGGTGTGGAGGGGAAGGTGGTCTTCCCATATGGGAAAGGATCTTGTAGACTTCAGGATGGTTAGCTGTCCCCGGACAATGGCGTGCTTTGTTTAACAGGTTGGCATTCTTTTTTTTTTAAGTATATTTTATTGATTAAATTGTTACAATAGTTCCAATTTTTCCCCTTTGCTCCCCTCCACCCAGCACTCCCCCTCCCAGAGTAATCCCCGCCCCCAAGTTCATGCCCATGGGTCGTACATACAAGCTTTCCTGCTTCACCCTTTCATATATCCTTCGTGTCTTTTTAAAAAATAAACAAATGATTAATTAATTATTTTAACAACAAAAAATAACAATCCCTCCCTCTCAGACTTAAGACCCTTTAAAAGCTTATAAAGGACAATGGGCGAAGGTCTCAAGCTCCTCTAGCTGCTTCAAGCTGGACATAGTCATCGTCCTACCTACCTTTGGGTCCAGAAATCCCTAATAAGAGTGGGGGTGTGGAGGGGAGGGTGGCTTTCCAACATAGGGAAGGACCGTGCAGACTCCAGGTAAGTTGGCTGTCCCCGGAAAACAGAGTGCTTGGTTTAACAGGCTGGCATCCTTGTTGTATTCTGGGGGAAACAGGTTTGGCAACAGGGTTAAAAGGCATCATTCGATCCATAACCACTAGATGACAAAAGGCAGGTATTAATTTTTCAATGTCCCACATTAGGGAAAAAAAGGTCTTCTTTGGAGGAAGGTGTGCCAGGCACATCTCACCTGTCCAAAACTCTTTTGCTCATTATACTTAGTTTGGGCTGAGGGAAATATTTTAGGTTTTCCCCTTCTCAGACCTCTGGGCCCTTTGTATCCAAGCCATTGGGATACAAAAGAGAAACCAGTTTTAAAGTGAAGTCCACAAACCACCCCATACATCACAAACCCAGCCACTTAGTTCAGTTAAACCGTTGAGTCTCAGGAGGAAGCGCTGCAGGCAAGATTAAGTGAGTCCTATACATACAGACAATCATTAAGGTAATGAGATCATAGGCATATGCCCTTTGAAAACAGAAAACACATGTTAATTTATGTAACATAACCCACAAACAAGTCTCTAAACCTGTAAGACTGTCTTATTGGAAAGCCATCCAGCTGCA
This sequence comes from Furipterus horrens, assembly GCF_987537825.1. Taxonomy (NCBI): domain Eukaryota; kingdom Metazoa; phylum Chordata; class Mammalia; order Chiroptera; family Furipteridae; genus Furipterus; species Furipterus horrens. The sequence continues at coordinate 58,862,704 of NW_028327187.1, forward strand.
AGGCATTTGACATTCTTCTTCTCTGTAAATTGAACATCTTTGATGATACCACAGACATAGTTTAACTTTCAAATGAAAACATATTTTAAATGAAAAGAAACTTTAAAGATGGTTAGCTGCACTACTTTATAGTCTACCACTGATCATTGGGATTTTTCTTGAATAACAATTTTTCTCCCTAAGATTACTCTCCTTGTCATTAAAGGGACTGCATTAAGTCTATTTTTAATTTATCCTGTTCATTTGCATAAACACAACAAGAGCATAAAATGATCACTTATAATCTTTTTCTGCTTTGCTGGAACTTATGCAAGGGACATTTAGGGTGACCTTCAGTTTGCCCTTCAGGGCACAATAGCTGAGCCACATACCTGGCATTCAGCCTTGCCTGTACACACCTGTCTTTTTCAAGTCCTTCTGGTTTTCCATTATGCCTTAAGGTCCCTTCTAGACATCTTTCAGAAAAAGAACCTTCATTCCTTCCCTGGAAAGTTTGCTGTGGACCACACAACCAACCACGGTACCAAGCCTTTTATCTCGTGGGCTTTTATTACCTTCTAAAGTCATTCCCTGTTCCTCAGGGCTTTTTGGTAACAATCAGAGCCCAAGCATGTCTCTTTTAGGCATGACATTCCAGTCAACGTCTTGGTCAAAAAAAAAAAACAAAAAACCCTCTATTAACAAGTGGTCTTATTAGTTTTATGCAAAGAAACTTATGTCATTACTTACTTCTTTAGAATGCCAAACTCTGGAGGAATCAGATAGGGAGAAAAATATACAGTGTGAAGGAAAATCCTTGTCCTTCTAAAATTCACTGAACTGGCATTTCCATTCTTCATATTTTCATTTTTCCCCCACTAAAATTTTTTTGTTTTCCCATTACAGTTGTTCCACTTTTTCCCCCCTTTTGCTTCCCTGCACCCTGTTTCCTCCTTCTCCCATATTCAGTCCCCACTCAGCTATCCATGTCCGTGGGTCATTTATACATATTCTTTGACTAGACCCTTCCCCTTCTTACCCCCTTCTCTCCCTTCCACCTCCCCCCTTGTTACTGTTAGTCTACTTCTTGTTTACATACCTCTGGTTCAATTTTGCTCATTTGTTTGTGTTGTTCATTAGTTTCCTGTAATAGGTGACAGCATAAGGTATTTTTCTTTCATTGCCTGGCTTATTTCGCTAAGCATAATTCTCTCTAGTTCCATTCATGTTGTTGCAAACGGTAGAAGTTCTTTCTTTCTATCTGCTACATAGTACTCCTTTGTGTAAATGTACCACAGTTTTTTGATCCACTTATCTACAGATGGGGACTTAGGTAGTTTCTAGCACTTGGCTATTGTAAATAGTGCTTCTATGAACATAGGGGTGCATAGGTTCTTTTGAATTGGTGTTTCAGGATTTTTTGGATATAATCCTAGCAATGGAGTGATGGTTCAAAAGGCCGTTCCATTTTTAGTTTTTTTGAGGAAATTCCAAACTGTTTTCTACAGTGGCTGCACCAGTCTGCATTCCCACCAGCAATGCACCAGGGTTCCCATTTCTCCGCATCCTGTCCAGCACAAGATGTTTGTTGATTTGTTGATGATGGCCATTCTGACTGGTGTGAGGTGGTATCTCATTGTGGTTTTTATTTGCATCTCTCTGATGGCTAGTGATGTTGAGCATTCTTTCATATGTCTATGGACCCTCTGTATGTTCTCTTTGGAGAAGTGTTTGTTCAGGTCCTTTGCCCATTTTTTAATTGGGTTGTCTATCTTCTTGGTGTTGAGTCATATGACTTCTTTATATATATTGAAGATCAATCCCTTGTCTGAGATATCATTGGCAAATGTATTTTCCCATATGGTTGGTTTCCTTTCATTTTGCTGATGTTTTCTTTAGCTGAGCAGAAACTTTTTAGTTTGATGTAGTCCCATTTGTTTATTCTTTCCTTTACTTCCCTCACCTTAGGAGATATATCAGTAAAAATGTTGCTACGTGGCATATCTGAAATTTTCCTGCCTATTTTTTTCTCTAGGACTTTTATGATGCCACGGCTTACATTTAAGTCTTTGATCCATTTCGAATTTATTCTGGTGTATGGTGTAAGTTGGTGGTCTAGTTTCGTTTTTTTTGCATATTTTGCATGTCCCTATCCAGTTCTCCCAACACCATTTGTTCAAAAGGCTCTTTTCACTCCATTTGATGTTCCTTCCCTCTTTGTCAAATATTAGTTGACCATATAGACGAGGGTTTATTTCTGGGCTCTATATTCTGTTCCTTTGACCTATATATCTGTTTTTATGCCAGTACCAGACTGTTTTGATTACCGTGGCCTTGTAGTATAGTTTGATATCAGGTATTGTGATTCCTCCTATTGTGTTTTCTTCCTCAAAATTGCTGTGGCTATTCGGGATCTTTTTTTGGTTCCATATATATTTTTGAAGTATTTGTTCAAGGTCTGTGAAAAATGTCATTGGTATTTTAATAGGGATTGCATTGAATCTATAAATTGCTTTCGGTAGTATGGACATTTAAATGATGTTGATTCTTCCCATCCACGAGCATGGTATATGCTTCCATTTATTTTTATCTTCCTTAATTTCTTTCTTCAGAGTTATGTAGTTTTCAGAGTACGGGTCTTTTACCTCTTTGGTTAAGTTTATTTCTAAGTACTTTATTTTTATTGTTGCTACGGTAAATGGGACTTTTCTTTCAGTTTCTATATCTGAGATTTTATTGTTGGTGTACAGAAATGCCTTTGATTTCTGAATATTGACTGTGTACCCTGCTCTTTTACCAAATTCACTTATTAGGTCAAGTAGCTTTTTTGTGGAGTCTATAGGGTTTTCTATGTACACTATCATGTCTTCTGCAAATAATGACAGTTTTATTTTCGATTTTCCAATTTGGATGCCTTTTATTTCTCTTTTTTGTATGACTACTGTGGCTAGAACTTCCAAGACTATCTTGAATTGGAGTAGAGAGAGTGGACATCCTTGTCTTGTTCCTGACCTCAGGGGGAATGCTCTCAGTTTTTGCCCATTGAGTATGATGTTGGTTTCAGGTTTCTCATATATGGCCGTTATTATGTTGAGGTATGCACCCTCTATTTCCGTTTTGCTGAGAGTTTTCATCATAAATGGGTATTGTACTTTATCAAATGCTTTTTCTGCATCTATTGATATGATCATGTTGTTTTTGTCTTTCATTCTGTTTATGTGGTGTATTACGTTTATTGATTTGTGAATATTCTTGCATCCCTGAGATGAATCCCACTTGATCGTGGTGTATGATCTTTCTAATGTGTTGCTGGATCCGGTTTGCCAATATTTTGTTGAGGATTTTAGCATCTGAGTTCATCAGCTATATTGGCGGGTAGTTTTCTTTCTTTGTTGTGTCTTGACCTGATTTTGGAATTAGGGTAATACTGGCTTCATAGAACGAGGTTGGGGGTCTTCCCTCTTCTTGGATCTTTTGGAATAGTCTGAGGAGGATAGGAGTTAGTTCTTTCCTAAATGTTTTATAGAATTCACCTGTGAAGCCATCCGGTCCAGGGCTTTTGTGTGCCAGGAGTTTTTTGATTACTGCTTCAATTTCACTAGTTGCTATTGGTCTATTCAGGGTTTCTGCTTCTTCTTGATTCAGTTTTGGAAGACTATATGTTTCCAGGAATTTGTCCATTTCCTCTAGGTTGTCAAATTTTTTGCCATACAATTGTTCATAAATATTTCTTACAATCCTTTGTATTTCTGTGGTATAGGTTGTGATTTCTCCTCCCTCCTTTCTGATTTTATTAATTTGGATGCTCTCTCTTTTTTTGTTGATGAGCCTGGTTAAAGACTTGTCGATTTAGTTTATCATTTCAAAGAATTAGCTCTTACTTATGTTGATCTTTTGAATTGTTTGTTTAGTCTCTTTGTCATTTAATTCTGCTCTGATCTTGATGATTTCCTTCCTTCTACTCGCTCTGGGCTTTGCTTGTTGTTCTTCCTCTAGTTCTTGTAGCTATAGGGTTAGAATTTTTATTAGAGATTCTTCTATCCTTTTTAGGTAGGTGTGTATTGTTATGAACTTTCCTCTCAGGACTGCTTTCGCTGTATCCCATAGGTTTTGGGTTGTTGTGTGTTCATTATCATTTGTTTCCAGAAACTTTTTGATTTCTTTCCTGATGTCATTGTTAACCCATTCATTATTTAATAGCATGTTATTCATTGTCCATGAGTTTGAATGTTTTTGAGTTTTTTCCTTGAGGTTGATTTCTATTTTCAAGGCATTGTGATTTGAGAAGATGCTTGATATAATTTCAATTTTCTTGAATTTGTTAAGGCTTGTTTTGTGTCCTACCATGTGGTCTATCTTTGAAAATGTTCCATGTGCACTTGAAAAGAATGTGTATTTTGCTTCTTTGGGGTGAAAAGTTCTGTATATATACACACTAAGTGCATTTGCTCTAGAGTGTTGTTAAATGCCTCAATATCTTTGGTGTTTCTTTGCTTCGAAAATCTGTGCATTGTTGACAGTGGGGTGTTAAAGTCCCTTTCTATGAATGTGTTGTTGTCTATATCCTTCATGAAATCTTTCAAGATTGTCCTTAAATAGTTGGCTGCTCCTATGTTGGGTGCATATATGTTTATAAGGGTTATATCTTGTTGATGGATTTTTCCCTCAAGTATTATGTAATGTCATTCTTTGTGTACTTTTTTTTGTCTTTGTTGTGAAATCTGTTTTGTCTGATATGAGTATTGCTACCCCAGTTTTTTTTTTATGTCCATTTGCTTGATATACTTTTTTCCATCTCTTTACTTTCAGTCTGCATAAATATTTTGTTTTGAGGTGTGTCTCTTGTAGACAGCATATATGTGGGTCATGATTTCATATCCATTCTGCTACCCTATGTCGTTTGATTGGAACATTTAATCTATTTACATTGAAGGTTAATATTTACATGTATTCATTCATTTGCCTTTGTACTTGTGTTCCTATCCTCTTTTTTTTTTTTTTTTTTGTTATTTTTCTTAAAGCATTCCCTTTAGCATCCCTTTCAATGCTGGATTGGTGGAGATGTATTCTTTTAGTCTTCCTTTTTCTGAAAAACTCCTTATTTCACCTTCTGTTTTGAATGAGAGCCTTGCTAGGTAGAGTGGTCTTGGTTGTAGGCCTTTGTTTTCCAGTGCTTGAAATATTTTTTGCCATTCCCTTCTGGCTTGTAGTGTTTCTGCTGAGAAGTCAGTTGATAGCCTTATCAGAGCTCCCTTGTATGTTATTTGCTGTTTTTCTCTTGCTGCTTTTAGGATTCTCGCTTTGTCTTTGAATGTTGCCATTTTGATTACAATGTGTTGGAGTGGGCTTTTTGGGTTTCATCTTCATTGGGACCGTCTGTGCTTCCTGGATTTCTATGACTTTTTCTGCCACCCGGTTAGGAAAATTTTCTGTCATTACTTTTTCAATCAGGTTTTCTATCCTTTTTACCTGCTCTTCTCCTTCTTCTGTCTCTATGATTCTAATCTTTAGTCTCACTTTGTCCTGCAGTTCTCTTAAATTCTCTTCATTCTTCTTAAATCTTTTTTTCTTTTTGTTGTATTGTCTGGGAATTTCTCTCTTTTTTTAAACTTCAATTTTTTCTTTTTTTTTAAAATATGTTATATTCATTATACTGTTACAGTTGTCCCAATTTTTTTTCCTTTGTTCCCCTCCACCTAGTGACCCTCCTCACTCCAATTTTCCCCCACCTTTTACTCCATGTCCATTGGTTTTTCATATAGTTGTTCTAAACATCTTCCTATCTACACCACTCTCTCCTACCATGCTTCCTAATTCCTGTACCATCTCCCTCCCTTTCCCCCTTCCTCCTCCCTGCTGACCTACCCCCAATATGTTCCCCATACGTATAATTCTTGTGCCACTCTGGTTGCCTACTTAGTTTGCCTTTGTTTCAATTCCCTAGCTTCTGTTGTTGGTTCTTGTGATGCAGTTTTCATTTTAATGTTCATAATTCTGATCCTCCGTCTTCTAATCCAGTCCCTTTACCATCTCATATAATAGTGGTTTGGAACTAATGAACTCCTTCAGTTTTACTTCATCTTGGAAGCACGTTCTCTGCCCTTCTTTTCTGAATGACAGTTTCGCTGGATAGAGTATTCATGCTGTAGGTTTTGCTTTCCATTACTTTGAATATTTCTTTCCAGTCCCTTCTTGCCTGCAGGGTCTCCTTTGAGAAATCAGCTGATAGTCTAATTGGGACCCCTTTGTACATAATTCTTTTCTTCTCTCTTGCTGCTTTTAAGATTCTCTCTTTATGTTTAATTTTTGACATTTTGATGATAATGTGTCTGAAGTGGTTCTCCCTGATCCAGTTTTACTGGAACTGTCTGTGCTTCCTGGACCTGTAAGTCTATTTCCTTCCCCAAGTTCAGGAAGTTCTGCCTCATTATTTTTTCACATAATTTTTCTATTTCTAGTTCTTCTTCTTTGCCCCCTGGCAATCCCATAATTCAAATGTTCCTTCGCTTTTAGCTGTCCCAGAGGTTTCTGAACCTCTCCTCGTATTCCTCACTTTTTGTTTCCTCTTTCTGCACTGGTTGACTGCTTTTTACTTCCCCATGTTCTGATTTGTTGATTTGATCTCTGGTTTTCCTTTCCTCACCACTTGTCTCGTATGTGTTTTCATTCATTTCAGTGTGACTAACTTTCATTCCTTCCCCATCTTGTTTCAAATCTTTTGTTAATTCTGTAAGCCACCTTATGACTATAGCTCTGAACTGAGCCTCAGAGAGATTTCCTATTTGCTCATCAGTTAGTACCCTCATCTGCTGCCTGGTGAGCTGTGTCACTGGGATTTCAATCATGGTCTGCTTCATACTGACAGTTTTCTGTTTAACTTTGCTTCCTGGGAGGGCTTTAGGAGGCGGAGCCTTGTGCACTCGTCACTACCTGTCACTGCACGGTGGCGCTTTGTGTGGGGGCAGGGGTCCAAGATGGATTCCTGCTGTTACTGTCCGCTGAGAGACTGGGAGTCTCTTCCTCCGTCCCCACACCTCACAGTTGGGGGCAATGGGTGTCTATCTTCCCCAGCGTTGGAATTGCAAGCTGATGGGTCTCAACTGCAGCTGGGATTGCTCCCCTGGCATTTCTTGCAGTCCCGCCTCTATTTCTGCTGCTAGCACAGACAGCACTGCCCGACTTTTCTGCTCTAGTCGCCCCTCCTACCCATCCAGATGAGCACCACTGGTTTATAACTTCATACATTGAGCTTCCATGTAGTTTTATTTTCTGGAATTTCTGATTATTTTTGGTTTTGAGATAGTTGTATTCCTACTTAGTTGTGGAGGGAGACAGAGCATGTCAGTCTAAGCCTCCATCTTGGCTGGAAGTCCTCTCAATAGTTTCTTGTCTGGTAATTTTTTTCTACATTGTCTTCTAACTCACTGATCCAATATTCTTCATTTAGCCTGCTTTTGATTGATTCTACTGTGTTCTTCAATTCAGAAATTGTATTCTTCCTTTCTTCCTGGTTCTTATTAATAGTTTCTATGTCCTTTTTTATGCTGGTGTAGCTCTCCATAAGTTCCTTGTAGCTTCCCTGCAATTCTTTGTAGTTTCCTTGGACTTGTTGGTAATTTCCCTGGAGTTTGTCATAGCTTTCTTTGAGGTTGTCATGGTCATTGAGCTTCTCTATAATTATGTTTTTGAATTCCATGTCAGATAGTTGGCTTATGTCTATTCCATCTATCTCTCTTTCTGGGGATTCCTCTTTTCTTTTCATTGAGAGGTTGTTTGTGTGTCTCCCCATGTTGAATTCTTCTTGTTTTTGTTTATTAGATTTGGCTGCTTTGATTTCCCACTTTCATGATATGAGATTCTTTATAGGAGACCTGGGGGATTCTATGGTGTAGTCTCTTTGATCTTCTGAGCCTAATGCCCTTGTGTTGCTTTTTATGCCATTTGTTTATGCTGTCTGGTTGTATTTTAGTTACTCTTTGGTGGATCCTTTCCTTTGGCTAGTTGATTGAAAGTCACTCTGCCCACCTTGTCTTGAGTCCTTTTGTGGAGGTTCTGTTAAAACATAAGCACACAACCCAGGCAAGAAACCCACACCCTCCAAAATATCCCCCAACTACAATCCCACTATTGGCAGGAAACAAGCCAATATTAATATACATGTAGAGAGATTAAGACTCTTATATTATAGGAGAAACAGATAGGAGTTGTTTTAAATGAAAGAAAGATTTTTTTGAGAGGGAATGTGGTAGAATAATAATATTAGCAAATAGGGTCAAGGCTATGAGAGACAGCAAGTAATATTTACACTGAATGTTTAAAAAGGAGGGAAGAGTGCAGAACAAAGTGAGAAAGTAGAAGTGTATATTATTAGGTTTATATAGCAGCTATATGCTATATGTTTAGTGTGAGAGGGAAGATAAACAAACAAACAAATGGACAAACAAACAAAAATTATAGAAGAAAGATCTGAGGGATAGAAGGTAAGAAACAGATTAAAGAAAGAGTTTAAAAATATTATTTAAAAAGAAAGCAAGAAAGAAAGAAAGAGAGAGAGAAAATAAGGGGAATAAAAGAAGAAACAAAAAAGGAAAGGGGGAGTTTCAGGGACAGAGGAATGCATAGGAGCATGTTGCAGTATTGTCACCTCAAAAGAGAGTTAAGAACTCTCAGACACCAAAGAGAACTTCACGACATAATAATAGTTATCAGACTAATCTCTTGACCTAAAAATTGAAAGAGGACCAAAGCAACTCAAACAGCATCTCAAAACATGGACAAAACAGTCCAGTGGAAGATTCCGAATATGTTGATGCTGATGAGCAAGCAGAAGGTGCTTTACAAGTAGCAGTGAGATATTTTGAGAAAGGTCCTGTTAAAACTTCATGGAGTAAAGAGAAAACCTTGTAAAAACACTTGAAAACTGTGGAAAATGTGGCTTGGAAGAATGGGTTAGCTCCAGAAGGGATTGACATTCTATTAAATGTTGCACTCAGTGGCAAATTTGGGAGTGCTGTAAACTCTTGGACATTGAGATGCATGATTCCAGCAAATCTAATATCAGAAAATTCTGTGGTTAAGGCAGTCTACTGGCTTTGTGTCGGCAAGTTTTGTAGTAGCACCAAGATACTTTTTTACCCTTGGCTGGTTGCAATGTTTGACTTCATTGATCACAAAAAGAAAATTAACTTGCTCTATGGCTTCTTTTTTGCTTCATTGCAAGATGATGCATCGTGCCCTTATATCTGCCATTTCTTATATTTATTTACCAAAAAGGAATATGGGAATGCAGTCTTATCTCCATGCTTTGTTGTCACTGTATAAGTTCTTTGTTCCCACTTTCATGTCTACATCTTTGCCTGTAAAGAAGAAGATCTATTTTAAGAATTCAGAGAATCTGGTGGAAGGAAGATGGCAGAGGAGTGAGGGGAGGCTGCACTCTCAGGCTCCCAAGACCCATTGGTAGTTCGGACTAATTGCACACAGGACATCTCAGGGAACAGGTGGACACTGGCAGGAGTCGAGCCTTGGCACTGCTGGATTAGAGAAAAACCATCTGGGAACAACGTGTTTAGTGAGGATAGCAGAGAGAAAAAGGGATGAAACGGGATTCCTAACTCTGTGGCTGCCTGAGCTGCGGCTGAAAGGACACAAAGGCTTTTTGGCAACCACAGGCTTCCCCAGAGGGAAGTCAGGAGGAAAGCGGATCTCTGTCGGCTGGCAGAGACAGAACTCGACCAGGCGGCATAGGCACTGAAAGACGGGAGACAGCGTGCTGCTGAGCAAGTGAAATCGTAATTTTTTTCTTTATATTTTTCTCTTGTGAACTTCAGATAGGGGGAAAAAGTTTTGGGGTGAAAGTGCATTCTTTAGGAGCATAGGCTAAGAAGTGTGCGCGCTAACTCCCCAACCCTCCCCTTGAGTCACGGGCGCGCATAGGGAAGTGCCCTCATTCATTGGCCCAGGTGCGCAGGGCCAAGAGTCCAGGGGACCCACAGACACACCCCAACAAACATAAAATCAGTGCCCAAACGGGCGCAAGGAGGGACCTCTGCATACACAGAAGACTGTGCGCAGTCGCCCCTGGCCAGCTCCAATAGGAGGCAGGACCGAGTGCCCAGCCGGAGCGCAAAGCATTTGCTCAGGTTCAGCTCGCGCCCTCCCAGGCGGGTGCGGGAACCGTGGGCGGCTGTGGCACCAGAACAGCAGGCAGCAGTGACTCACAGACACTCACCCAGAGCGCTGCGTGGAGGCTAGCTCCCCAGCTGCCTTGGGCGAGCAGGGGCGCGCGAGTGCAAAAATACCTTGCCGACATCAATAGGCACCAATCGCTCACTTCCACTGTACACGAGTGTCTGGTGCCCAGCACTGGCAGGCGAGAGACCATCTCTTGGAGCACAGTGCGGCAGACCTGAGGATAACTCCCTGGCCACCTTGGGAAACTCCCAGAGCACTGCACGACAGGCCTGAAGCAAGCTCTCGGGCCACCTTACCCGCTCATAGGCGTGCCTGCAAAGACACATTGGCTAGCTCCAACAGACACTGAAGGAATGCGCCGTGTGGGGGCCCACTGCTGCAAGAAACAGGAACCTCTGACCCACCTCATTAGACCAGCTGTGGATAAAGAAAAACAAGACAACACACAAAAGCTGAAGTGACATCTCCACAAAAGAATTCAAGATAAAGTGGATAGTGTGACTCTCAATCAACTAGCCAGAAGGAAGATCCTAACAAAAAAAATCTGAAATATAACCAGACAGCATAAACAAACGATATAAAAGGTACCCCAAGAACATCAGGCTCAGGAGATCAAAGAGACTGCACCACTGAAACCCCCAGAACTACCATAAAGAATTTCATTCCACAAAGGTGGGAAGGTAAAGCAGACAAATCCAAATAACAAAAGCAAACAAGAAGAATCCAACATGGTAAGACGCAGAAACAACCTCTCAATGAAAAGAAAAGAGGAATCCCCAGAAAGAGAGGTAGATGGAATAGACATAGCCCAAATGTCAGACACGGAATTCAAAACAATGGTGGTGAAGAAGCTCAATATGCTCGACAACCTCAAAAACAACTATGACAACCTCCAAGGAAGTTACCAACAGCCCAAGAAAATTACAGGGAACTTGCAGAGAACTACACCAGCATAAAAAAAGACATAGAGACTTCCGGTCAAGATGGAGGCTTAGACGGACACGCTAGGTCTCCCTCTACAACTACAGTGGAATACAACTACTTCAAAACAAAGGATAACTAGAAATTCCAGAAAATAAAGCTACACGGAAGCCCAACATATGAAGTTATAAACCAGCGGTGCCATTTGGGCAGGTAAGAGTTAAAGAAGGCAAAGGTGTTTGCGGAGCGGCGGGGCGGGGTGGCGAAAAATCCTGGCGTGCGCGACTCCAATCAAGCCCCTGGCGTGCCCGACTCCGGCGCTGGGGAGCAGCCGCAGCATCGCCTTGAACAGTGAGGCCCAGGGGGGCGGTAGGACGGAGCCCGGTCTCCTAGCTGAATAACTGTGTGAATTCATCTTGGACCCCCACCCCCACAGAAAGCACCACAGGGCTGCGAAATAGGTCGCGGACAGGCAGGCGCCGGTGGTCACTGATTTGTGACGCGTACGCAGGCACTGCCCCCTGCCCCCGACAGCCGGCCCAGGAAAACAAAACGCATCTGTCAAAATGTGGCAGACAAATATAGAGATCCCGGTGACACAACTCACCAGACAGCAGATAGAGAACCTGACAGATGAACAGATAAGAAACATGTCAGAGGCTCAGTTCTGGGCCATTGTTATCAAGTGGCTTACAGAATTCACAAAAGAGCAGGAAAAAGATATGAAAGAAGCGAAAAACTTTCATAACGAAAGGAACAAAACCACATACGAGACAGATGGTGAGGAATCCAGAGTCCATTTCAACAAACTGGAATATGGAGAAGGAACAAGCAGTCAACCAATGCAGCGAGAGGAAATGGCAAGCAACAATGAGAGGATCAGAAACCTCTGGGACAGCTATAAAAGGCCCAACATAAGAATCATTGGTTTGCCAGAGAATGAGGAAGATGAACTAGAACTTGAAAAATTGAGTGAAAATATAATAAAGGAGAACTTCCCAGACTTGGGGAAGGGAATAGACTTGCAGGTCCAGGAAGCAAGGAGAGTTCCCAAGAGACTGGACCCAGGGAGAACCACTCCAAGACACATTATAATCAAAATGTCAAAAATTAAAGATAAAGAGAGAATCTTAAAAGCAGCAAGAGAGAAGAAAAGAATTATGTACAAAGGGGTCCCAATTAGACTATCAGCTGACTTCTCAAGGGAAACCCTACAGACAAGAAGGGACTGGCAAGAAATATTCAAAGTAATGAAAATCCAAAACCTACAACCACGAATACTCTATCCAGCGAAATTGTCATTCAGAATAGAAGGACAGAGAAAGTGTTTCCAGGACAAAATAAAACTGAAAGAGTTCATTAGATCCAAACCACTGTTATATGAGAAGTTAAAGGGACTGGTTTAAAAAACAGAAGCTAGGGGAGATCCAAGATGGCGGAGGAGTAAGTGGAAGCTACACTAACCTCCTCCCAGGACCAGTCTGGATTTACAACTTAATTTTGGAGAAATCATCTGGAATAACCAATGGAACACTAGCTGGAAAGAAGTCTTATAACCACGGAGAGACAGAAAAGGCCGCTACATCACAACGTGACCGGTAGGGAGTGCGGAGACGCGGAAGGGTTGGCTGGGCACACACGGGTGGCTGCTGAAGGGACTGAGAAACAGCTCAGCAGCCGGGGATTCCCCCTGAGAAGGGCAGGGTCTAAACCCCCAGCTGGGCTTCCCAGCCTACAGCGACAGAGTGGAAAGTAAAATAGTATCAGCTGTGAAAAGCGAAAAGCCACAGGCTTTCTTGCTAGCTGGAGAGAAACAGCAGGAGAAAAAGAGCTCTTAAGTGGATCACATACGAAAATATTTTGGCCACCATTTACCCTGGGATCAAGCAGAGGGAAGGCAGAGAGGACTGGAAACACTTGGGGAGAATTTGGCACGGTGGCTTTGAGGGGAGAACTGGAGGAGCAGCTGACTGGGTCCCAGTGCTGACTCATCCCCAGTACTGCGGGTAGACCATTCCCCTCCAAGTGGCGTCAGCCTGAGGGGAAGCAAAAGCCCTGCCTGCAGGAATTAAGCTGCCACACCCACAGTCCTTAAGCCTGACAGCTAATCACAGATTGAATAGATTAACAATCAAAGAAGACAGACAACAACAGTAGATCCCTGGAAGTCTCAAACAGGCTGCCTAGGGCCAGACTGGTACATGATCTGACGCCACCAGAGGCAGATCCAGGAAGTGCAGATCATTCCAAGAAGCACCAACAAACAATAGGAGTCAAAAAAATGGGGAGACAGAGAAACAACCTCCCATCAAAAGGAAAGGTAGAATCCCCAGAAAGAGTGCTAAATGAAATAGAGGGGAGCGAACTATCAGATATGGAATTCAAAACATGGATTATGGAGAAGCTGAATGAGCTCAGCGGAAACTTCAAAGAACTCCAGAAAAACTACAAGGAACTCACAGAAAATTACGTGAGCATGAAAAAGGACATAGAAGCTATCAATAAGAGCCAGGAGGAAATGAAAAATACGATCTCTGAATTGAAGAACACAGTAGAAGGAATTAAAAGCAGGCTAGAGGAAGCAGAAGATCGGATCAGCGAGCTGGAGGACAACCTACACAAAAACTCCCAGACAATGCAACAAAATGAAAAAAGACTGAACAAGACTGAAGAGGTTCTAAGACAGCTGCAGGACAACATGAAACGTAATAATATCCATATCATAGGAATTCCAGAAGGAGAAGAAGAAGAGCAAGGGATAGAAAACCTCTTTGAAAAACTAATGACAGAAAACTTTCCTAACATGACGAGAGAAAGAGTCACGCAAGTCCAGGAAGCACAGAGGGTCCCAATGAAGATGAACCCCAACAGGCCCACCTCAAGACACATCATAATTAAAATGGCAACATTCAAAGACAAAGAGAGGATCCTAAAAGCAGCAAGAGAAAAACAACTAATAACATACAAGGGTACTCCAATAAGGCTATCATCAGATTTCTCAGCAGAAACACTACAAGCCAGAAGGGAATGGCAAAAAGTATTCCAAGCAATGAAAAACAAAGGCCTACAACCTAGAATACTATACCCAACAAAGCTCTCATTCAAAATGGAGGGTGAAATAAGGAGCTTCCAAGACAAAAGAAGGCTAAAAGAATACATCTCCACCAAACCAGCAATGCAAGAGATGCTAAAGGGTCTGCTCTAAGAAGATAAAGAAACAGAGAGAGACAGAGAAGAACACGAGTACAAAGGGGAAAAATGACAATGAATAAGTACTTATCAGTAATAACCTTAAATGTAAATGGATTAAACGCTCCAATTAAAAGACATAGGGTAGCTGAATGGATTAGAAAGAATGACCCACATATATGCTGTCTACAAGAGACCCACCTTAGAACAAAAGATCTACACAGACTGAAAGTAAAGGGATGGAAAAATGTATTCCAAGCAAATGGACATGAAAAAAAAGCCGGGGTAGCAATACTTATATCAGACAAAACAGATTTCACAGCAAAGTCCATAAAAAGAGACAAAGAAGGGCATTTCATAATACTTAAGGGAAAAATCCATCAAGAAGATATAACCCTTATAAATATATATGCACCAAACTTAGGAGCACCCAAATATGTAAGGAAACTTTTGAAAGACTCCAAGAAAGATATAGACAACAACACACTCATAGTAGGGGACTTTAACACCCCATTGTCAACAATGGACAGATCTTCGAAGCAAAGAAACACCAAAGATATGGAGGCACTGAACAACACCCTAGATCAAATGGACTTAGTCGATATATATAGAAGTTTTCACCCCAAAGAAGCAAAATATACATACTCCTCAAGTGCACATGGAACATTTTCAAAGATAGACCACATGGTAGGACACAAAACAAGCCTTAACAAATTCAAGAAAATTGAAATTATATCAAGCATCTTCTCAGATCACAATGGCTTAAAATTGGAAATCAACCTCAAGGAAAAAACTCAAAAACATTCAAACTCATGGGGAATGAATAACATGCTATTAAATAATGAATGGGTTAACAATGACATCAAGAAAGAAATCAAAAAGTTTCTGGAAACTAATGATAATGAACACACAACAACCCAAAACCTATGGGATACAGCGAAAGCAGTACTAAGAGGAAAGTTCATAGCAATACAGGCCTACCTAAAAAAGCTAGAGGAATATCTAATAAAAAATTTAACCCTACAGCTACAAGATCTAGAGGAAGAACAACAAGCAAAGCCCAGATCAAGTAGAAAGAAGGAAATCATCAAGATCAGAGCAGAATTAAATGACATAGAGTCTAAACTAACAATTCAAAAGATCAACAAAAGTAGGAGCTGGTTCTTTGAAAAAATAAACAAAATTGACAAG
Organism: Furipterus horrens; assembly: GCF_987537825.1. Classification (NCBI taxonomy): domain Eukaryota; kingdom Metazoa; phylum Chordata; class Mammalia; order Chiroptera; family Furipteridae; genus Furipterus; species Furipterus horrens. The sequence continues at coordinate 58,878,178 of NW_028327187.1, forward strand.
CCTTTAAGCAGGCTCATCAAGAAAAAAAGAGAGAGGACCCAAATAAATAAAATCAGAAATGAAAGAGGAGAAATCACAACTGATACCACAGAAATACAAAGGATTATAAGAAATTATTATGAACAACTGTATGGCAAGAAATTTGACAACCTAGAGGAAATGGACAGATTCCTGGAAACCTATAGTCTTCCCAAACTGAATCAAGAAGAAGCAGAAAGTCTGAATAGACCAATAACAGCTAGTGAAATTGAAGCAGTAATCAAAAAACTCCCAGCACACAAAAGCCCTGGACCGGATGGCTTCACAAGTGAATTTTACAAAACATTTAGGAAAGAACTAACTCCTATCCTTCTCAGACTATTCCAAAAGATACAAGAAGAGGGAAGACTGCCAAACTCGTTCTATGAAGCCAGTATAACCCTAATTCCAAAACCAGGTCAAGACACAACAAAGAAAGAAAACTACAGGCCAATATCGCTGATGAACATAGATGCTAAAATCCTCAACAAAATATTGGCAAACCGGATCCAGCAACACATTAGAAAGATCATACACCACGATCAAGTAGGATTCATCCCAGGGATGCAAGGATGGTTTAACATTCGTAAATCAATAAACGTAATACACCACATAAACAAAATGAAAGACAAAAACCACATGATAATATCAATAGATGCAGAAAAAGCATTTGATAAAGTACAACACCCATTTATGATAAAAACTCTCAGCAAAATGGGAATAGAGGGAGCATACCTCAACATAATAAAGGCCATATATGAGAAACCTGAAGCCAACATCATACTCAATGGGCAAAAACTGAGAGCATTCCCCCTGAGATCAGGAACAAGACAAGGATGTCGGCTCTCCCCACTCCTATTCAACATAGTCTTGGAAGTTCTAGCCACCGCAATCAGACAAGAAGGAGAAATAAAAGGTATCCAAATTGGAAAAGAGGAAGTAAAACTGTCATTATTTGCAGATGACATGATAGTGTACATAGAAAACCCTATAGACTCCACAAAAAAACTACTCGACCTAATAAGTGAATTCGGCAAAATAGCAGGATACAAAGTCAATATTAAGAAATCAAAGGCATTTTTATACACCAACAATAAAAACTCAGAGATAGAAACTGAAAGAAAAATTCAATTTACCATAGCAACAAGAAAAATAAAATACCTAGGAATAAACTTAACCAAGGAGGTAAAAGACCTGTACTCAGAAAACTACATAACATTGAAGAAAGAAATTAAAGAAGATACAAATAAATGGAAGCATATACCATGCTCATGGATGGGAAGAATCAACATCATTAAAATGTCCATACTACCCAAAGCAATTTATAGATTCAATGCAATCCCTATTAAAATACCAGCAACATATTTCACAGACCTAGAACAAATACTTCAAAAATTTATATGGAACCAAAAAAGAGCCCGAATAGCCACAGCAATTTTGAGGAAGAAGAACACAGTAGGAGGAATCACAATACCTGATATCAAACTATACTACAAGGCCACGGTAATCAAAACAGTCTGGTACTGGCATAAAAACAGACATATAGATCAATGGAACAGAATAGGGAGCCCAGAAATAAACCCAGGTTCATATGGTCAACTAATATTTGACAAAGGGGGAAAGAACATCAAATGGAGTGAAAAGAGCCTCTTCAACAAATGGTGTTGGGAGAACTGGACAGGGACATGCAAAAAAATGAAACTAGACCACCAACTTACACCATACACCAGAATAAACTCAAAATGGATCAAAGACTTAAATGTAAGCCGTGATACCATAAAAGTCCTAGAGGAAAAAATAGGCAGGAAAATTTCAGATATCCCACGTAGCAACATTTTCACTGATATATCTCCTAAGGCAAGGGAAATAAAGGAAAGAATAAACAAATGGGACTACATCAAACTAAAAAGTTTCTGCTCAGCTAAAGAAAACATCAGCAAGATGAAAAGGAAACCAACCATATGGGAAAATATATTCGCCAATGACATCTCAGACAAGGGATTGATCTCCAAAATATATAAAGAACTCATACGACTCAACACCAAGAAGACAGACAACCCAATTAAAAAATGGGCAAAGGACCTGAACAAACACTTCTCCAAAGAAGACATACAGAGGGCCCATAGACATATGAAAATATGCTCAACATCACTAGCCATCAGAGAGATGCAAATAAAAACCACAATGAGATACCACCTCACACCAGTCAGAATGGGCATCATCAACAAATCAACAAACAACTTGTGCTGGAGAGGATGCAGAGAAACGGGAACCCTGGTGCATTGCTGGTGGGAATGCAGACTGGTGCAGCCACTATGGAAAACAGTTTGGAATTTCCTCAAAAAACTAAAAATGGAACTGCCTTTTGAACCAGCAATTCCATTACTGGGATTATATCCGAAAAATCCTGAAACACCAATTCAAAAGAACCTATGCACTCCAATGTTCATAGCAGCACTATTTACAATAGCCAAGTGCTGGAAACAACCTAAATGCCCATCTGTAGATGAGTGGATCAAAAAACTGTGGTACATTTACACAATGGAGTTCTATGTAGCAGAAAGAAAGAAGGAACTTCTACCATTTGCAACAACATGGATGGAACTAGAGAGAATTATGCTTAGCGAAATAAGCCAGGCAACGAAAGAAAAATACGTTATGCTGTCACCTATTACAGGAAACTAATGAACAACACAAACAAATGAGCAAAATTGAACCAGAGGTATGTAAACAAGGAGTAGACTAACAGTAACAAGGGGGGAGGGGGGAGGGAGAAAAGGGGGTAAGAAGGGGAAGTGTAAAATCAAAGAACATGTATAAATGACCCACAGACATGGGCAACTGAGTGGGGACTGAATGTGGGGGAAGGGAGGGGCAGGATACAGGGAAGCAAGAGGGGGAAAAAAAAAAAAGTGAGACAACTGTAATGGAAAAACAAACAAAAAATTTTTTTTAGTGGGGGAAAATGAAAATATGAAGAATGGAAATGCCAGTTCAGTGAATATTAGGACAAAGATTTTCCTTCACGTTGTATATTTTTCTCCCTATTTGATCTCTCCAGAGTTTGGCATTCTAAACAAGTAAGTAATGACTTAAGTTTCTTTGCATAGACCTAATAAGACCAGTTGTTAATAGAGGTTCCTTTTTCTGAACAAGCCTTTGACTGGAATGTCAAGCCTAAAGGAGACATGCTTGGGCTCATGTTGTTACCAAAAAGCCCTAAGGAACTGGGAATGACTTTCAAAGGTAATAAAAGCCCGCGAAATAAAAGGCCTGCTGCCATGGTTGGTTGTGCGGTCCACAGCAATCTCTCCAGGGAAGGAACGAAGGTTGTTTTCCTGAAAGATGGCTAGAAGGGACCTTAAGGCACAATGAAAAACCAGAAGGACTTGGAAAGGACAGGTGTGTACAGGCAAGGATGAATGCCAGGTATGTGGCCCAGCTTCTGTGCCCTGAAGAGCAGACTGAGGGTCACCCTAAATGTTCCTTGGGTAAGTTCCAGCAAAGCAGAACTAAAGTTCATAAGTGATCATTTGCTGCTCTTGTTATGTTTATGCAAATGAACAGGATAAATTAAAAATGGACTTAATATAGTCCCTTTAAAAACAAGGAGAGTAATCTTAGGGAGAAAAATCAGTATTCAAGGAAAATCACAATGATCAGTGGCAGACTGTAAAGTAGGGCAGCTAACTGTCTTAAAAGTTTCTTCTCATTTAAAAAATGGTTTCACTTGAAAATTAAACCATATCTGTGATATCACCAAAGAGATTCAAGTTGCAGGCAAGTAGAATGTCAAGTGACTTGCAACTGTATGTCTTCCCAATAAGACAGTCTTACAGATTTAGAGACTTTTTTGTTGGTTATGTTACATAAATTAACATGTGTTTTCTGTTTTCAAAGGGCATAAGCCTATGACCGCATTACCTGAGTGATTGTCTGTACGCATAAGCCTCACTTAATCCTCTCTGCAGCGCTGCCTCCGGAGACTCAACAGTTTGGCTGAACTAAATGGCTGAGTTGGTGAAGAATGGGGTGGTCTGTGGGCTTCACTTTAAAACTGAATTCTCTTTTCTATCCTAATGGCTTGGACAGAAAGGGCCCAGAGGTCTGAGAGGGGGGAAACATAAACTATTTCCCTCAGCCCAAATTAAATAAAATGGGCAAAAGGGTTTTGGACAGGAGAGATGTGCCTAGCACACCTTCCTCCAAAGAAGCCCTTTTTTTTTTTTTTTTTTTTTTTTCTCCTAATGTGGAACATTGAAAAATTAATCCCTGCCTTTTGCCACCTAGTAGTTATGGATTGAATGATGCTTTTTAACCCTTTTTGCCAAATCTGTTGCCCCCAGAACACAACAAGGATGCCAGCCTGCTAAACCAAGCACGCCGTTGTCCGGAGACAGCCAACTGACCTGGAGTCTGCATGATCCTTCCCCATGTGGGAAGGCCACCCTCCCCTCCACACCCCCACTCTTATTAGGGATTTCTGGACCCAAGGGTAGGTAGGACGACGACCATGTCCAGCATGAAGCAGCTAGAGGAGCTTGAGACCTTCGCCCATTGTCCTTTACAAGATTACAAAGGGTCTTAATATCTGAGAGGGAGGGATAGTTATTTTTTACGAACCATGGGTATGGACTTGGGGGGGGGATGCTGGGGGAGGGAGATACTGGGTGGAGGGGAGTAAAGGGGAAAAAATTGGAACTACTGTAACAGCATAATCAATAAAATATACTTAAAAAAAAAAAACAGAAGCTAGGGAGATGAAACAAAGGCAAACGAAACAGGCAACGAGAGTGGAAAAGGAACTATGGGTAAGGGAAACATAGTGGGGGGAGGCCAACAGGGAGGGGGAGTGGGGAGAGGGAGGGAGATAATATAGGAATTGGGGATCATGGTAGGAGGGAATGGAATAGACGGAGAGAGGTTGGGAGGAACTGTAAGCACAACTAATGGACATAATCTAAAAGGGGGGGACAACTGGAGGGAGGGGGCCACCGGGTGGAGGGGAGCAGAATGAAGGGAAAGTGGCACAAATGTAATATTTTAATCAATAAAACACATTAAAAAAAATAAAATTAAATTAAAAAAAAAAAAAAGACATAGAAACTATCAACAACAACCAGGAAGAAATGAAGAGTGCAATCTCTGAACTGAAAAACACAGTAGAATCAGTCAAAAGCAGACTAAACAAAGCGGAGGATCGGATTAGTGAGTTAGAGGATAATGTAGGAAATAATTCTCAAACGATACAGCAAAATGAAAAAAGATTGAAAAAATATGAACAGGATATAAGGGAATTACAGGATAGCATGAGAAGAAATAATATCAGGATCATTGGGAGAAGAGAGGGAGAAGAAAAGGAGCATGGAATTGAAAAACTGATAGAAGAAATAGTGACAGAAAATTTTCCGAACCTGATGAGAGAAAAAGTTATGCAAGTCCAGGAAGCACAGGGAGTTCCAATAAAGAGGAACCCCCAAAAACCCACTCCAAGGCACATCATAGTTAAAATGGCAACATTCCAAGTCAAAGAGAGAATCCTAAAAGCAGCAAGAGAAAAACAGCAAATAACTTACAAGGGAGCTCCTATAAGGCTATCGACCAACTTCTCAACAGAAACACTACAAGCCAGAAGGGAATGGTCAAAAATATTTCAAGCAATGAAAAACAAAGGCCTACAACCAAGAATACTCTACCCAGAAAGGCTCTCATTCAAAATAGAAGGTGAAATAATGAGTCTCTTAGACAAAGGAAGACTAAAAGAATACATCTCCACAAAACCAGCATTGCAAGAGATGCTAAAGGGAATATTCTAAGAAAAGGAAGAGAAAAAACAAAAAAAGAGTAGAAGAACAGAGATACAAAAGGAAATGAATAAATACATGTCAATAATAACCTTAAATGTAAATGGATTAAATGCTCCAATTAAAAGACATAAGGTAACGGAATGGATAAGAAAACAGGACCCACATATTTGCTGTCTACAAGAAGCACACCTCAAAACAAAAGATTTACATAGACTGAAAGTAAAGGGATATAAAAAAATATCCCAAGCAAATGAACCTGAAAAAAACGCTGGGGTAGAAGTCCTCATATAGAAAAAAACGGATTTCAAAGCAAGGGCAATAAAAAAAGACAAAAAAGGACATTTCATAATACTTAAAGGAACAATTCATCAAGAAGATATACCACTGATAAACATACATGCACCCAACATAGGAGCACCCAAATACATAAAGAAAATACTACAAGACCACAGGAAAGATATTAAGAACAACACACTTATAGTAGGGGACTTCAACACTCCATTATCAACAATAGACAGATCATCCAAGCAAAGAAACACCAAGGATATACAGACATTGAACAACACACTAAACTACATGGACTTAACTGATATATATAGAACTTTTCACCCCAAAGAAGCAAAATATACATTCTTTTCAAAGGCACATGAGGCATTTTCAAAGATAGATCACATAATAGGACACAAAACAAACCTCAACAAATTCAAGAAAATTGAAATCATATAAAGCATCTTTTCAGACCACAATGCCTTGAAACTAAAAATCAACCTCAGGGAAAAAAATCAAAGACACCCAAACTCATGGACAATGAATAACACGCTATTAAATAATGAATGGGTTAACAATGACATCAAAGAGGAAATCAAGAAATTTCTAGAAACTAATGACAATGAACACACAACAGCCCAAAACCTGTGGGACACAGCAAAAGTAGTCCTAAGAGGGAAGTTCATAGCAATACAGGCATATCTGAAAAGAATAGAAGAAGCTGAAATAAAAAATCTAATCCTAAAGCTACAAGAACTACAACAACAACAACAAAGCCTAGGGCAAGAAGAAGAAAGGAAATCATCAAGATCAAAGCAGAATTAAAGGACATAGAAACTAAACAAACAATCCAAAAAATCAACAAAACTAAGAACTGGTTCTTAGAAAAAATAAACAAAATCGACAGGCCTCTAGCCAGGCTCAACAAGAAAAAAAGAGAGAAGACCCAAATAAACAAAATCAGAAATGAAAGAGGAGAAATTACAACTGATACCTTAGAAATACACACAATTGTAAGAAATTACTACAAACAACTGTATGGCAAGAAACTTGACAACCTAGAAGAAATGGACAAATTTCTAGAAACATATAACCTTCCCAAACTGAATCAAGAAGAAGTAGAAAGTCCCAACAGACCAATAACAAAAAAGGAAATTGAATCAGTAATCAAAAATCTCTCTGTACACAAAAGCCCTGGACCGGATGGCTTCACAGGCGAGTTTTACAAAACATTTAGGGAGGAACTAACTCCTGCCCTCCTCAAATTATTCCAAAAAACTGAAGAAGAGAGAAAAATTCCAAACTTTCTATGAATCCAGTATTACCCTAATCCCAAAACCAGGTCAAGACACAGCAAATAGAAAAAACTACAGGCCAATATCACTGATGAACATAGATGCTAAAATCCTCAATAAAATTTTGGCAAACAGGATCCAACAATACATCAAAAAGATCATACACCACGATCAAGTGGGATTCATCCCAGGGATGCAAGGATGGTTTAATATTTGCAAATCAATAAATACAATACGTCACCTAAACAAAATGAAAGACAAAAATCACATGATCATATCTGTAGATGCAGAAAAAGCATTTGATAAAATACAACACCCATTTATGATGATAACACTCAGCAAAATGGAAATAAAGGGAGCATACCTTAACATAATTAAGGCTATATATGAGAAACCTGAAGCCAACATCATACTCAATGGACAAAAACTGAAAACATTCCCCCTGAAATCAGGAACTAGACAAGGCTGTCCACTCTCCGCACTTCTATTCAACATAGTGTTGGAAGTCACAGCAATCAGACAAGACAAAGAAATAAAAGGCATCCAAGTTGGGAAAGAAGAACTAAAACTATCACTATTTGCAAATGACATGATAGTATGCCTAGAAAACCTATAAACTCCACTAAAAGACTACTTGATATAATAAGTGAATTTGGCAAAATAGCAGGGTAAAAAATAAATATACAGAAATCTAAGGCATTTCTGTACACAAACAATAAAGTATCAGAGACAGAGGCAAAAAAGAAAATACCATTTACTATAGCAACAAGAAAAATAAAATACCTAGGAATAAACTTAACCAAAGAGATAAAAGACCTGTATACTGAAAATTATGCAACATTGAAGAAACAAATTAAGGAAGATACAAGTAAATGGAAGCAAATACCATGTCCTTGGATAGGAAGAATCAACATCATCAAAATGTCCATACTACCCAAAGCAATTTACAAATTCAATGCAATCCCTATTAAAATATCAATGACATATTTCACTGACCTAGAACAAATACATCAAAAATTCATATGGAACCAAAAAAGACCCCGAATAGCAAAAGCAGTCTTGAAACAGAAGAACACAGCAGGAGGAATCACGATACCAGACATCAGACAATACTACGAAGCCACTGTGATCAAAACAGTCTGGTACTGGCATAAGAACAGACATATAGATCAGTGGAAAAGAACAGAGAGCCCAGAAATAAACCCAGGCCTCTATGGTCAACTAATCTTTGATAAAGGAGGAACGAATATAAAATGGAGTGAGAAGAGCCTCTTTAACAAACGGTGCTGGGAGAACTGGACAGGGACGTGCAAAAAAATGAAACGACCACCAACTTACACCACACACGAGAATAAACTCAAGATGGATTAAAGACTTAAATGTAAGCCGTGACACCATAAAATTCCTAGAGGAAAACATAGGCCGGAAAATTTCAGATATCCCACGTAACAATATCTTCATGGATACATCTCCTAAGGCAAGAGAAATATAGGAAAAAATAAACAAATGGGACTACATCAAACTAAAAAGTTTCTTCTCTGCAGAAGAAAACATCAGCAAGATGAAACGGAAACCAACCATATGGGAAAACATATTTGCCAATGATATCACAGACAGGGGACTGATCTCCAAAATATATAAGGAGCTTATATGACTCAACATCAAGAAAACAGACAACCCAATTAAAAAATGGGCAAAGGACCTGAACAAACACTTCTCCGAAGAGGACATATAGAAGGTCTATGGACACATGAAAAAATGCTCAACATCATTGGCCATCAGAGATGCAAATAAAACCACAATGAGATACCATTTTACACCAGTCAGAATGGCCATCATCAACAAATCAACAAACAACAAGAGCTGGCGTGGATGTGCAGAAACGGGAACCCTACTGCACTGTTGGTGGGAATGCAGACTGGTGCGGCCAATATGGAAAACAGTATGGAATTACCTCAAAAAACTAAAAATGGAACTGCCTTTTGAACCAGCGATTCCACTGCTATGATGGTACCCGAAAAATCCTAAAATCCTAATTCAAAAAAAACCTATGCACCCTATTTACAATAGCTAAGTGCCGGAAACAGCCTAAGTGCCCATCTGTAGATGAGTGGATCTAAAAACTGTGGTACATTTACACAATGAAATACTATGTAGCAGAAAGAAAGAAGGAACTCCTGCCATTTGCGACAACATGGATGGAACTAGAAAGAAATATGCTTAGTGAAATAAGCCAGGCAAAGAAATCAAAATACCATATGATATCACCTAATACAGGAAACTAAAGAGCAACACAAACAAACGAACTAAATAAGCAAAGACTTGAATAGTAGTCAGTAGGGGGGAGGGGGGAGGGAGAGAAGGGGGATAAGTAAGGGAAGGGTCTAGTCAAGGAATGTGTATGAATGACTCATGGACATGGACAACAGGGAGGGATATGATTATGGGAGAAGGGATGGGCTGGGTGGGGGGAGCAATGGGTGAAAAATGGGACAACTGTAATTGAAAAACCAAAAAATAAGAGAAAAAAACAAAAAGAATTCATAGAATCTGTGGAAGACAGCTCTAGTTGCTTTGAGGCAAAGGAATCAGGGACCTCCTCCAGAACCTCTAATGCTGATGTTAGGTCCATCCAATGTCCGTCCCGGAAAAAGAGTAAGTATCTAAAACCTCAGACGATTTTGTGAGGACTTCTTTTATTAAATCCAAACAATAACCATTTAGAAGTTGGAAGAGATTATAGATATTTAAATATGTTTTTATTACCCAGGATTCTATGCAACTAACATTCAGATTCCATTCGTTGAACCACCTTAGCAACTGCTTTTACATTTATAGTTTGCAGTCTGTTTAGCCCATTGATCAATTTTATTGTCTCTCTTCTTTAGAAATGGAATTCTCAGTCACTTATACCAGTGCTAAATTCCAGTGGCCACAGTAAAGACTATGGAAAAAAAGGAATGTGTCTTTCTGATTATCTTGGTAGCAATAGACCACTTCCAGTAGAACAGCTTAAAAGCTTCTCTCAACTCTTACAGAACATTCATTGCTTAGAGGTATGTGACTGGACCGTGTGCTGATTTGCATTTTCCATTTGCTCTTCGTGGCCTTTCTTTTTGTTATATATTTCCTGTCTGATGATTTACTTGTTGCTCTGACCTACCTTTTACATACTTAAGTTGGCTGATTATTCTGTCTTTTCAGCTGCCTTCTCAGATGGGTGCAGTGCTGAACAATTCTTTGCTACTTCACTATACTAACTGTATCAGAGATGAATCAGTCTTACTGAGGCTGTATTATTGGTTGAATCAAACATTACAAGAAGGTAAAAATTGGTACTTAAAAGTTGGATGATAGAGGAAGGAACAAGAGAGTTTACAAATGGGTTTCTTCTATAAGGGTGCCAAATTCTAGACAGGGGGAGCTGTAATTATTTCTTGGATAATAATCATTGTAATTTTAAAGGCAATAAGAAGGGAGGTGTGTTGGTAAGGAAATACTGCTGGATGGCCACCAAAACTCACCAGGTGGCTCGACTTTGATGACCATCACAATCCAAGGCCTCTTCATCTTTGTATGTCCAGAAACTTGCCTTTAAGCCCCAGATTCTACAGATCACTGCTAACCAAACTCAGAGGAGACTGTTGCATAACCCAGAACGTCACCTTATTATTTCATACTAGAAGTGATTCTGGTGACCAAAATGTTCATGTCTGCCAACTAGTGTATCTCCTCTTTCCTGTGAGTATATGTGGGAGCCAAATCAGTCATTAGAAGATTTCTTAATTTAGAATTGAAGGAAAAGGCAGTGAGGGAGTTTTTCATCCAGGCTATAGTAAATCTTGATCACTTCATTCTTCCAAGGAAATCAATTTCTCTAAAGATAGTATTTACTTTACCAGATCATTTCTTTCCTGAATAAGCAACTCCTGACTCTTAGAGTGTTTTAAAATCGGTTTTAGTCGGTTCCGTGTTAACCCTCCTTTTTCTACTTGGAGTCTTTCTTTGTAGGATATGATACAGTTTATTAGATTTCCACTTACTAAAGTCCTACCACTTTTAGATTACCCCCAGGTCACCGTAATTGAAGTTTAGGGCATTCATAAATTTAAATGCATACATTTATAGTTTTTGGATCACTGTGTGATATAAAGCTGATCACATTGATTAGATGTGAATTTTAGCAGTCTGTTTTTTCACTATAAGCTTTCCCCCTATATTACCAAGTTTTTGAGGACCATCTCATTCACCTCTACATACTTGTTGCACTCTGTAGTGTGAGCTGGCTAGGGTGTATGAGACTGATGGCTTATTTATATTTGTCATTTACTTGTTACTTTAGAGTTGTAGTAATTATGTTTTATGTAGTTTTTATTGCTGTGCTGCCAGGTACTTATGTTTAATATTTATGCTCCAGAATGTATTTGGTACAAGGTGAATAATTATGAATGTGAAAAAGAATTTACCAGCTTCCTGGACACTATCATCAAGGCAGAGTGCTTCTTACAAGTAAGAGTCCACTTGCACACACTCCACCGCTTCTTACTAAAACTTATTTGGTCATCTATTGGAAACCTATTCTTTATTGCTCGACATCTTCGATAAACAGTATTTGCTCAATTCAAAACTCATTATAAATAGAGCTGAGTTGAATTATCATTTGTCTTTGTATGGTTGGATTTGAAGAAAATTATTTGTTAAATCATGCACATAAGAGAGAATGGCTTATAATTTAAAATAACAGACTGAAGATGTAAATGGCCGGGTTCGATTAATTGAATTAGCCAGTTAAGATAACCCTCATAGGGTCACTACCTGTGTTCTTAAAATCAACAAACATTTTTTAAATGTCAAGATGTTCCAGCCAATTAATTATTTGGCCCGAATAACCCTGAGTTGTACATGAAGCTGCAACTCAGGTGTCAGCTCGATCAGAAAGTCTTACCCAACACTCCAAGATGGGTTAAATGCTTGTTTGCTGTGCTCCTTTAGCTCTCTTGTATCAAGGCGCTTTCAGCATCTATTTTTTCTACACATTATGAGCTCCTGGTGGGCTGGAACCATGTCTAAATTTCCTTCATGTACAGGTGTTCAGCTTGGTACCTGGTACAAAAGAGATGCTCAATAAATGTTTGTTAAATAAATCTTAAGGATTTGGTGTGAAAACATTGAATTGGAAATTAGGAGTGAATGATGCTGGTGAGGAAGAGGGATAAATTTGGCTTTTTAGGTTTCCTTCTTGGGAGAAGGATGATGGCATTCAATGGGAAAGGGAGTATAGGAGAAGTAGGCTTGGAAGGAAAGATAAATTTGATTTAAAAGATGCCTGTGGGACATCTCAGAGGTCGTAAGTAGTAGACAGTTAAATAAGGATTCTAGAGTGCAGGAATGAGAACTGGGCTAGAGATACAGATTAGGACTCCTCATGATATAGGTGGTGGTTTTAGCTGTTATGGATTAGATTGTCCAGAGAACTGATGTTATCAAAAGAGGGTCTAGAATAGAGTTCAGTGTACACCACTCTAAAGTTCAGGGTAACAAAGGAAAAAAGGAACACCTTATCTCACTTTGGTGGAAACATTAACAGCATATACACTCAGTCCAGATGGAGCTGTGTAGAGTTTGGATTTGGTCTATGGCCTCTAATGAAATTCCACTCTTATTATATAGCATCGTATACATTTTGTTGTATGATCAAGTGACTGCATGTACTTCAAATAATACATTTTTATATGTCTTTAAAAATATTTCATAAGTTGACTTTTTACCATCTTTCCAGTTGATGAAATTTATGGTATTTGAAGACTATGTTGATTAAAGACGGTAATATATCCAAATATTAATCATCTGATCCTTATTATGGGGAAGTCTTGCACCTAACTTAAGGATTTTAATTATATTGACGACAAAATTAGTGTAAGAGTAAAACCACTGTATCACAGAATAAACTGGTTGTTTAGAGAGTAGTTAAGACTGAAGAGCTCCATAAAAGATTTTGTTGTCCACATGTATTACAGGAGGGGTTTTATTCCTGTGAAGCATTTCTGTATAAGAGCCTTCCTCTCTGGGATGGCTTCTGGTGTCGATCACAGTTCCTTCAGCTTGTGAGCTGGATTCCTTTTACTAGCTTCTCTGGTATGTATCATGAAAATTTGGAGTAATATGTAATTCAGTGTAATATTAATTAAAAGGATTCTGAATAATCTTTTTTTTTTTAATTCCTAGAGGTGAAACCATTTATTTTTGACCATCTGGCACAGCTCTTCTTTACATCAACCATTTATTTCAAGGTAAAAAAAAAAAAAAAACAAAAAAACTATCTTGCTTATATTCTGTAGGAAATATTATTCTATAGCCAGTGGTATATGATTGCAAACCCACATAATGTCACGGTTTTCTAATAGGATTCTGCTGGACCTGGACTTGTGGTACTGCATCACTGAAATCAAAGTTAATGCATAGTTTTGTTTTTAAGGGATTTGTTGCATGCAGTTTTCTTAGACTGTTTCCTCTTGTAGCAGATGACAATGTGAATAAGCAGGTTGCAAAAGAGTATTAAGAAAACAAACTGGGAAATACTTAAGCACATTCAGTTTGCTTGTTGTGGTTGATATACATATTTGTGGATACATTTATTCATTTCACCATTATTTATTAAGCACCCACTATGTGTGAGATGCCTCTTTTGACACTGGGATACAGTAATGACCAAAGAAAACAAAACTCTCTCTGACACTCATACTATATATTTACAATATAGTTGTTTTCTTCTAATAACATTATTCCAACATTATATGATAAATTGTGTTACTCTTTTGGGGCATTGTCCAAAAAAAGGGAAACAACAACACTGTGGTTTCCAGGAGATCTATTTGAGTTTGAGAGCCACTTTCTTTTTTTTTAAGTATATTTTATTGATTATGCTGTTTCAGTTGTCCCAATTTCTTTTCCCTTTGCTTCCCTCTGCACAGTACCCGCCTTCCCTCCAGGAATCCCATTCCCCCCTTAGTTCATGTCCATGGGTTGTGCATATAAGTTCTTTGGCTTCACCCTTTCCTATATTATTCTTAAATTCCCTTGTCTGTTTTGTACCTACCACTTATGCTTTTTAATCCCTGAACCATTTCCCCCATTCTTCTCCTTCCCCCTCCCAGCTGGTAACCAACCCTCCAAATGACCCCCATACCTATGATACTGTTCCTATTCTGGTTGTTTGCTTAGTTTATTTTTGTTTCTATTATTTTAGGTTCTGTTGCTGATAGTTGTGAGTTGGTTGTTATTTTAATGTTCACAGTTTTGGTCTTCTTTTTCTTAAGTCCCTTTAACATTTCATATCATAATGGTTTGGTGATGATGAACTCCTTTAGCTTTACCTTGTCTGGGAAGTACTTTACCTGCCCTTCCATTCTAAATGATAGCTTTGCTGGATAGAGTAGTCTTGATTGTAGGTCCTTGCTTTTCATCACATTGAATACTTCTTGCCAGCTCCTTCTTGCCTGCAGAGTTGCTTTTGAGAAATCATCTGATAGTCTTATAGGCACCCCTTTGTAGATAACTCTCTGCTTTTCTCTTGCTGCTTTTAAGATTCTCTCTCTATCTTTAACCTTTGGCATTTTAATGATGATGTATCTTCGTGTGGTCCTCTTTGGGTCTAGCTTGTTTGGGACTCCCTGTGCTCTCTGGACTTGTATGCCTATTTCCTTTGCCAGATTTGGGAAGTTTTCCTTCATTATTTTTTCACGTAAGTTTTCAATTTCTTGCTCTTCCTCGTCTCCTTCTGGCACCCCTATGATTCAGATGCTGGCATGTTTAAAGTTGTCTCAGAGGTTCCTAAGTCTCTCCTTTAAAAAAAAAAAAATTCTTGTTTTTTCATTCTGTACTGGTTGACTGTTTATTTCTTCCTTACGTCCCAAATCATTGATTTGAACCCCAGCTTCCTTCCCTTCACCATTGGTTTTGTGTGGATTTTCCTTCATTTCAGTTAGCATAGCCTTCTTCCTTTCTGTTTGCCGTACTCAAGCATGTCTGTCAAGTCTGCGAGCATCTGTATCACCAGTGTTTTGAGCTCTGCATCTGTTAGGTTGGCTATCTCCTCATTGCTTAATTCTCCCACTGGAACCTTGATCTGCTTTCTCCTTTGGGCCATACTTCTCCGTCTTCTCAACTTGACAGGCTCTGTGTTTGCCTCTGTCTCAGATAGAGCTGTCACACCTGTTACATTGTAAGGGCCTGAGCCTTAGGTATTTGTCAGTGCTGGGCGACCCATTTCACCACATTGTGGCGCTGTATGTCGGGGAGGGGTCTGAGGGAAGAATGCCGCTTGCTCAGCACTTGCCCCTTTTCGAGGCATTTCTCCCACTTCCTCTATGGGACTGGCGCCTCTCTAGCTGTTGCCCTGGTTGTGGTTCCCAGAGTGGGTGGGTTTGCGGATGTTTTGGGACCATGGGGGCCCTTTAAACAAGCGGACTCTGCTGAGAAATGGCAGTTTCTTCCTCTGCCCCAACCCCCACTTGTTTTCACCGTCAGAAGCAATGAGGCTTTATTTTCCCTGACACTGGTACCATGAGCTGCGTGGTCTGGTGTGGTGCTGGGATTGCTCCCCAGGTATCCCTCCTGACTTTTTTTAATGTGTGACTGCACTTTTTCCTCTGGCTGGCCACAGCTGCTGCTGCCACTGCCTGCTCCACATTTCATCCTCTCCACCCCGGCTCCGCCCTTCCTACCTGTCTGAATGAGTGTTGTTTCTTTATATCTTTGTTTGTTGGACTTTGCAGCTCGATTTTCTGGAACTTCTGGTTGTCTCCAGTTTTGGAGTAGTTTTCTTAGTTGTGGGGGGAGATGCAGCGTGTCTACCTACGCCTCCATCTTGGCCAGAAGTCTTGAGAGCCACTTTCTAATGGAATGGTTATTTCTGTTCCAAAAGAGTGACAATATAATATTTCTTTTATAATTTTTATTCACCTTAAATCACCTGTTGGTGGCCACGTTTTCAGGGAAAAAAAATTAGTTGTCCTGGAGTTTGTCATAATCAAATGGCATTTTAAAATTACCTGTCACATTTACTTGGATTTCGAGTTTATTTATATTATTTGTAATTAATACTAGACCAATATTATTCATATGACAATATACACCACTTCTTCCAGATAATATATTTTCAGAATTTAATTTTACAGCTTTTAGTGATTTTCTTTTGATCTTCTAGTTTGGTTATTCTATTTTTCTTCTCTTATTCCATCAGTCTAGAGAGCTATTTATCTATAAATATTAGGTTGAACCATATGAAATTGCCATTTTCATAGATCAGGAATGTTTGACAATTAGCAATTTTATATGGTCCAATCCACATATAAATATACATTTATGTACACACATATGTATTTACATTTGAGAGTAGAAAGTGGGGAGAGGAAAGGATGGAGAAAGGAAAATGGACAGTGGGCCAAGGACAGAACTAGGGACTACTCGTTATTTAATTCCCAGCTGAAAGGGAGAGTGTATGAAGGAACCTTTTCAGGAAATATTAAAATGTAATGTTATTAACCAATGTTACTCAAATAGATTTAATTTTAAAATGCATGAAACGAACCAGGACAGCAGTAGTGCCAAGCAAAGAATACAGGGTATCAAGGAGTGAAATAATATTGCCATATATTCAAGAAAGGTCCAGAAAGATAAGGACCAAAAAATTTCTTTTGGAATTGATAAAGCAGAGATTTTAGCTGCCTTTGTGAACAGTTTCATTGGAGTATGGTAAAAGCCAGATTGTGGAAGTTGAAGAGTCAATGAGAAGTGAAGATAAGTCAATGAATATAGACTATGTTTCAAAAAGTTTGGCTAAAAAGATGAGGTAGAGAGATTGCTATAGTGAGACTTTGAATCAAAGGAAGATTGTGGGCAGTTTTTGTCTCCAGAATGTAAGAAACCTGAGCATGTTTAGCAATAGAAGGAGCCAGTTGAGAAGAGGGAGAGTTTGAAAATGGAGAAAGGATGTGAGATAAATGATGGTGCAGGGTTCCAGAGGAAACATGAAGGTACTGTTTTAAGACTTGATAGAGGGATTTGCTTGAATGGAAGTTGAGGGATTGGCAAGATACCACTTATTCTCTAAGACTGGGGACAAGGATGTATCGATAGGTAGATATACCCTTGTATGTATTTGTACAGTAGGAAGAAAGGGCAAGAAATTGAAATACTTTGTGCTTAAAAATGTTAAATTTATCAAAATAAGAAGTGAGTTATAGAGGACAGGAATGAATAGGGGGTTCACAAAGGTATTGTGTGCCTAGAAGAACCACTGAGAAAAATAAGAGACAGAACTGATTGAAGACAAGTAGGATTGTTAAAATTCATTTAGGGCTCAGATGAAGTTGGAGAGCATAAATTTGGAGTGGTGTCAATCTGTAAAGTTGTGTGTTTTTCTTCAGCTCAGATGTAAGAGCAAAGTGAGCTATGAGGTTGAATTAGTTAGGGTTTTTCTGGTAGAGTGTAGCATAGTAGATAGATGGTAGATAGGGTAGATAGTTAGGTGAGTCCAGTAGAAGGCTGAAAAGACTGAAAAATGACATTAAAAATGAAGAATCAGGGGATAGAATGCCTCTGAAGTTAAAGAGCAAGAATAAATAGTTGAAGTTGAGGGTGTGAGAAAGCTGAAAAAAAAATAGGAGGTCATAACAAAGGAAGGATAATAGTAGATTTTGGTAGTGCTTCACTTTAGATGAGCTTGCCGCAGGTAGATAACAGAGATATGGGAAGATAAACAGTAAAAGGTGTAAGAACGGTGTTGCTCAAAAAGCCATCAAGATGCAGCAAGCAGGAAAAATGAAGTTTATTGAGGGAATCAGCAAGCAGGGAGGGAGCCATGCCACGAGTGGCTCCGACTCCGGACTCCTAGGGAAGAAGGGGGTTGTTTTATAGGGGGAAGAAAAAAGGAACTATTGAATTTAGTCATCACCTGCTTATCTCGCAGCTGCAAGCATGACAGGCCGATCAAGGCCAAACACGGCTTGGCTTGATGCACCTCACTATCACGGGGAACTCCCGGCCCAAAATACTGCTATCTTCCAAGCAGCTGCAGGCGGGCGGGGGGAGGGCATGGGAACCGAGACTGTCATTCTAGCCTTTTTGTTTTGTTTTGTTTTTTGGGCTGGCAGAGTGGGTTTGTGTGGCAGAGACTGGTTGGGAGAGGGGCCGTCGAATCTCTCTTTTATAATGACTTCCTGCTGAGTTGGGGCGATAGGAGGGGGTTGACTGCTGGCTTGGGGGTCATTTCTTGCCACGGGTTGATATCTGAAAGATCTTAATAAGAGTATATTATGGACGGTAGAGGCTGTTATGGATTGAACCGTTTTTTGAATAAAGTTAACTAGCAGTTTGAGGAAGCAAGGGCCAAGGGCGAGGAATAATAGGAGAAGCAGTGGGGTTATGAGAGGCACTAGGATCGCTTTGAAGGGAGAGGAGAAGCATGAGAGGAAGGTTCCGAACCAGGATTTTCCGTATGCTCGTGTCCTAGCTTGGGTAATAATGTTAATGTGTGTTTTAAGTATTTGTAAAACGTTTTATTATGCCTGTATTGTTAATGTAAAAACAGTAAGTTTTATTTAGCATGGCACAGGTTTTCCTGCTTCAGCTGTGAGGATATCTAGGGCCCTCCTGTTCTGGAGAACTGTGTCTGCTAGGTTGTTTAGGGATTTTTGCTGTTTTTTAGAGCTTATAGGGTGGCATTTTAAGTTTATTGAAGGGATAAAGAGAGATTTAGTACTGATTTTTTTTAATTGGGGTATTTTTACGAACCAGAGGAAGCTTTTATATATGGAGTGCCCTATTCCCGGCTGTTTAAGGATAGGGTTGCTGTACATATGTCCGCTAAACTCAGACTACTGCCAGTCTCGTTTGTGTCGGGGGCTGGACAAGAGGGAAGTCTCGAGGAAGGAGTCAAGGTTAGGGATTGCCTCAGAAGTGGCTATGTGCTGGGGGCTTAGTATAGAAGCATCTAGTATTAGAGTGACTATTATGCAGGTGTTAGTCTAGTACGGAGGAATTATTAGGTATGCTTGCGTGCCACATAGGAAGTGATATCCTGTCCCATGAAGGGAAATAGCAGTGCTATATTTTGTTTTGGTGATGGTAATGTAATTGGGGTGAGTTTTATTTTTTATTGACTGGCACTAAACATTACGGAGGATTTTGTGAAGAAATGTTTAGCTGTATTGGTTAAACTGAAAATCTATAATCCATGTAGGGGTAGCAGGGAAATTTGAAGTGTTGGAATGATTGTGAATTTGGGCTAATATGTAAGGACGAGTAGGAGCTTTTGGTCAGCCTTTATAGTGTATGAAGGCTAGGTCTAGGGTGTGTTTGCAGAGAGTGCGCTGTAGCCAGGCATTCGAGACACATTCTAAAAACTGAGAGATAGTCTGGGGCGGGGGTGGGCTTTTCGTATAATAAAGGTTTTTGCGAGATGAGATGAGTAAAGAGTAAGGCCCGTGGAACGCTCATTTAGAGGAGGGTTGGGCTCAGGTGATTTTTATGCGTGAATGTATGATGTGATAGGCATATTTAGAGTCGGTGTGTATATTAACCTGATGATTTTCTGTAAGGGCCAAAGCCTACATTAGGGCAATAAGTTATGCCTGTTGGGAAGAGGTATGGGAGGGCAAGTGTCCCGACTCAGTGACGGAGGCGAGGGTAGTGATGGTATATTCTGCTTCCTTTGGGTTGGTCTTGTAGGAGCTTTTATTTATAAACTAGGATTTTGCCTGGGGTAGAGGGGTGTCTTGTATGTTGGGGAAGGGGTGTAAAAAGGGGGAGAAATGTTGAGTGCAGTTATGGGTATGGGTGTGGGAGAGGGGGAGGGGAAGTAATGAGGCAGGGTTGAGGGGGAGAGCTGATTTATGTCGGGAGATTTGAGGATTTTGGAGTAGTTGAGCATGTAAGAATTGAATTTGGGATGGAGAGGATGCAGCGATGGCCTGATGGGTTAGTAGGCCGGAAATAGCATGAGAGGAGTGGGTGGTTACCTGGGTAAAGAGAACTAACTTAAGGGTTTTTTGACTGCGTATTGCTGCTGCTGCTAAGGCGCGGAGGCAGGCTGGCCACCCTAGGAAGGGGAAATTGAGTGGTTTGGAAAAATAGGCTATAACCCATTGGTCTGGTTTATATTGCTGTGCTAACAGCCTGGGAGCAAAGCTATTTTTTGTGTCAGTGTGTAGAAGGAAAGGTTTATTTGGGTTTGGAAGGGTTAAGCCTGGGACTTGGCTGAGTGCTATTTTGAATGTAATGAAAGGTTTAAGGAGGGCACGAGAGTTTTCTAGAGGTTTAGACAAGTTTTCAGCTGTTGCCTGATATAAAGGTTTGGCTAGGCATTTAAAATTAGGTATCCAAGTTCTGAAAAAAATTGGCGAGGCCTAAAAATGATAGGAGTTCTTGTTTAGTACGGGACAGGGGGAAGGTAGTTATTAGGTCCTGTCTTTCTGGAGTTAGGTGTTTATGGGTGGGGAGGGTGGAGAGTCCGAGATATGTGACCTGAGTTTGAGAGAACTAGCCTTTGTTTCGCAACACGCGGTATTTCTGACTGGCAAGAAAGTTTAGGAGTTGGGCAGTATGGAGATGAGAAAGGTTTTTAGATGAACTGCAGAGGAGGAGACTGTCTACGCACTGTAGGAGGACGCTTGGGGAAAGGTCAAGCTGCTGTTAAGTCGGCTTCTAGGGCTTGACTAAAGAGGTGGGTACTATTTTCAAACCCTTGAGGCAGGATGTCTATGTCAGTTGTTGGGTTGCTTTTGTGGTTGGGTCGGTCCAGGTGAAGGCAAAGTGGTCTTGGGAGGCTGGGGAGAGTAGGATAGTGAAGAAGGCATTTTTGAGGTCCAGGATGGTAAAGTGGGAGGTTTGAGGTGGGATGCATGACAAGAGGGAATAAGGGTTAGGGACGATGGTGTTGATAGAGATGGTGGCTTCATTGATTGTATGTAGAGTTTGGACAAGACGGTGAGACCTGTTGGGTTTTTTACTGCTAGGATGGAGGAATTGGTGGGAGAGGCAGCAGGTCGAAGCAGACCTGCTCCCAGCAGGCGGTTTATAATAGGCTTCAGACCATTTAAGGCCGAGGGGGTTAATGGGTTTTGAGGTTTGTTGGGGATATGGGAGGTATTTTTCAGGGTTACAGAGACCAAAGCGTGGTGAGAGGTGACAGAAGGATTGTTTGTGTCATTGGGATTGACCGCTGTTAGCCAGGATGGCAAGGGAGTGTCTGGGAGTGTGAAGGGACTGCCCTAAAATTAGAAGAAGAATGAGAAGGGTGGAATTATCTGGTGAGGGCATGGAGTTAAAACAATTAATAGATATAGATGCGTGCAGTTTGGTTAGAATATTGCATCTGAGAAATGGGGTTGGGTAGTGGAGCAGTACTAGAAAGTAGTGAGTGAATGCCTGATGCCCAATGAGACAGGTTAGGGGAAGGGTACTTAGGAGTTGGGTCGCCTTGCCGCCTATTTTTACACCGGTATGGCAAAGGGAGTTAGGAGCCCCCAAAATTTGGGCAGGATAGAATACGTGGCTTCTGTATCAAGGATAAAGGAGACAAGCTTACCTGTCACCAACATGTTTACCCTAGGTTCTGCAGCCGTGATGATGAAAGGCGGGGCTTCCGAACCTGGGCCCCATCAGGCGGTGGAAAGTCCGAGGAGGTCTGGGACTGAGAGGCCTACGTCTGGATCTGCTGCAGGTGTAGGCAGTCTAGTCCCCAGGTTAGGGGCCGTAGGACAGGCAGCCTTCCAGTGACCTGTCTTTTGACAGAAAGGGCAGGGACCCGGAGTAGGTAAGCAAGGGTTTGGACAGAGCTTTGCCCAATGTCCCTCCTGACCGCACCGGAAACAGGGGCCTGGAGGCTGCCTGATGGTGGAGGCTTTGCCCTTATGCTTACTTTTCCCCTTGGAGGAGTTCCCCAGGGCATTAGCTAGCAAAAGATAGTACTTGTATTTCCGTTCCTGTCACTCCTCTTCCCTCTCCTCTTGACGGTTGTTGTATATTCGGAAGGCGACCTGAATAAGTTCACTTTGGGGGGTCTCGGGGTCCGCCTGTAATGTTTGGAGCTTTTTTTGAATGTCTGGGGCTGATTGACTAATGAAGTGGGTGTGTAAAAAGAGGCGTCCCTCCGGCGAAGTGGGGTCTAGATTGGTGTATTTTTGGACGGATTCTGTGAGCCTTGTTAAGAAGGCAGCTGCATTTTTACTAGGACCCTGGGTAATTTTGAGAGTTTGTTATAGTTGATAGCTTTAAAGTCCGATTTGTACATCCAAGTAAGGTGACATGTAAGGAAGTGGGACATGTATTCACATGACACCGTCTCTACCAGCGACCTCATGGAGGGGATAGAGACTAGAGGGGCGGGTGTGATCAGAGGGGGAGGGGCCGGGGAAGGAGAAGTAAGGATGGGCCCTCGAGATTGGGTATGGAGAAGAGAAGGTCCGGAATCTTGGAGGGCTGGGGACTGTGAGGAGTCAGGTGACTGAGGTTCTGAAGGGGGCGAGGGGGCGTCTGGTGTAGGTTCGTAGGGAGGTGGGTGATCAGTGGGATCGAAGGTGTCCAAGTGTAAGAGGCAAGGAAACTGGTGGCTCCCAAACCAGTATGAAATAATTAGCAGTAAAGGGAAAATGTAACTAGAGGGTTTTTTGAGCCAGAGTTGACAATATTAGCATTAGAAAAGGGGCATTCCGTGGCTCAGCACAAATGCCTCTGAGAACAAAGGACATCTGAAATCTGAGGGGAGGACGTTCTTTACAAAACCCTGGGAAGTGGGAAAATGCAGCTAGACAGCCCAGCAAACAAAACAGGGAAACTCCAAAGAAGAGCTGGAGATAGACCTATAACCAGATCACCCTTAATTAATTTAGTTAATTGCATTATATTATAACTCCAGAGTATTCAGCATGGAAAAACGGAGGCGGAGAAGGAGGGAGAGGGAGGAAGGGAGGGGGCGGTTTTACTCGAGCTAGGGTAAGAACAGCCAGCTTCATCCTTTTGGTAAGGATCTTTGGTTTTCGGCTGCGCCCAAAGCTGCAGGTCTGTGAATAAACAACTGCTTAGGTTACTGCTAAAATCCTGTGTCCCGGTGTTTTATTATGAGTATTTTTCACACAAGGAAGAAGGAGAAGGAGTTAGAGGGGGTGCAGAAGGTGGAGAGGAAGGTGGCTTTTTCTGGACAAGGAGGATTTGGTGGGTAGTGAGCTGTTCGCAGAGACAGTGTTTGTTCTGAAGAGTCTAGAAAGCCTGAGCATTGGGAAGTTCTGACCACTTGCCCGATTGCTGGGGGAAGTTATCAAGGTCTGTGAAACTCCTAAGTCAAGTGTGCCGTTTTCCAGCCAGCAACTCTGGTTACTTAGAGGATACTGGGGCCACATGACAGTGGGCAGAAAGACGAGTCGACAGGCCTTGATTTCTCCATTTAGTTGGAGAGATCTGAGATTACGGATTAAACACCCAAGAGGGGTATCTTTGGGTGGGAGGGACTGGCCAATTCCCGTGGTGATGGTTAGGGTTAGTGTGAGTCCGAGAAAGAGGAGGAGGGCGAATCCAAGCCAACGATCCCGGCTCCGCAATCTGTCGAGACAACTGTCCCTGTTTCGACCAGAGTGGAGAGGCACTGATTTGTCCTAGGCGTCCCTAGGAGTCGTCAGACCCCGGAGAATGGGTCCGGATTGACCCGAGGAGTCTGGTGACTCCGAGAGTGGTTCCAACTGAGCGCTCAGATTTAGGGCCAGACTGCCCGGAATGGTCTAGGGTAGACCAGGAAACAGAACCACCGGAGGAGCCGAAGATGGGGACTCACCCATGAATCCGAGGGCCAGTGTTGATTGGAAGTAAATGGCAATCGGGGAAGGGGTCAAAGGAAAAAGGAGGTGGATGGGGTCAGCAAGCCAGAGGGGAAGCTCGAGCCGCTGACTCATGGAGATCTGAGCGACTTCAGGTCCAATCATTGGGGGCCGGTTCAGGCCCCGGTCCGACATGGGAGTCCCGGTCGAGCCAGTGCCCCAATCCCGGTTTTCGGCACCATAATGTAAGAATGGAGTAGCTCAGAAAGCCATCAAGACACAGCGAGCAGGAAAAAAGTTTATTGAGGGACTCAGCGAGCAGGGAGGGAGCTGTGCCGAGAGTGGCTCCGACTCCAGACTCCTAGGGAAGAAGGGGGTTGTTTTATACGGGGAAGAAAAAAGGAACTATTGAATTTAGTCGTCACCTGCTCATCTTTCAGCTGCAAGCATGGCGGGCTGATCAAGGCCAAACGCGGCTCGGCTTGACACACCCCGCTATCGTGGGGAACTCCAGGCCCAAAATATTGCTATCTTCCAAGCAGCTGCAGGCGGGCAGGGGGAGGGCATGGGAACCGAGGCTGTCAAAAGGTAGTATACAGTAGTTGGATAGTGTAAACATAAAGGGAGAAAGGTGTTTTTTGTTTTGTTTTGTTTTTTTTTTAATATAAGGAAGGAGGAGTAATAGTTTGGAAATAGTGTTGAAGATGGATAGCCTTTGTGTTGTGTTCAAAAAACCAAAGTGTAGTCAAATTCACGAGAAAAACTGACTATAGCAAAGTTCAGTCTTACATGAGCTTTGATCTTAGCCTAACAAATTCAGCTAATGTTACTGCTAATGAGGTTCTGTAGCTCACAAAATATTTGTAAATATTCTAAAACAAGGCATTTTTTTTCCCCTGTGGCACCTGATAAAATCGAAGGTCCATTGGATTTTTTATATCTTTTTAAAGCTGACTCTCTTCTTTTTTTATTTTTTATTTATTTATTTTTCCTCACCTGAAGACATTTTTTTCATTGCGTTTTAGAAAGGAGGGGAGAGAGAAAAACATCGATGTGAGAGAGAATCATCGATTGGTTGCCTCCTTCCTGTACATGCCCCCGGACTGGGGGGATTGTATGTGCCCGAACCCACAACCTTTCAGTTATGGGACAATGCTCCAACCAACTGAGTCAACACTGGCCAGGGCTGACTCCCTCATTCATTCATTCATTCATTCATTCATTTATTGTTTTTCTGTTACAGTTGTCCCACTTTTTCCCCCATTGCTTCCCCCTACCCCACCCACCCCTTCTCCCACAGTCAATCCCCACCCCGTTGTCCGTGTCCATGGGTCATTTATACTAATTCCTTGACTAGACCCTTCCTCTTCTTTCCCGCCTCTCCCCGTCCCCGTCCCCTGCCCTGGTCACTGTCAGTCTGCTCCTTGTTTACATGCCTCTGGTTCAGTTTTGCTCGTTTGTTTGTGTTGTTCATTAATTTCCTGTATTAGGTAAGATCATATGATGTTTGCTTTTCCTGACTCCCTTCTTAAAGACACAGTTATTTCTGATTTTATGTTTACCCTTTAAAAGAAGGGGCTGACATTCTGTTTCCATATTAACAGTGAGGAGCTGGGACAGTGCTTACCTCCAAGTGTTGAAGTGGGGTATGGAAATACATTTAGAGGAAGCAGAGCCCTGACTGGGTGAAGAGGGAGAGCCAGAATATGATGAGAGTAAGGAGACAGCGAAAGTATACTTTGAAGAATATGAAGGTGTAGGTTTAGATTACCATGGAATAGAGGTTCTGGAAACTGCAATTGAAAGATTTAGGAAGGATGGAATCAATGAAAGGGGGAAAGAAGCACAGAAAAGTACAGAGTACAAGAAAGGATAGGTGAGTAAAGGGCCTTTCAGCACACCTGAAAGTGAGGTGTTAATTTCTTTTTGAAATGTCCAAACCTATAGAGAATTTGTGTAAGAGTTTATTTGAGTCAAACTGATGACGTGCTGGGAAGCAAGAACTCAAATGCTCCAGAGAGTGGCAGTTTTACAGTTTCTTTTATGCATTTGGAGTTAAGGGGGGAATTTGCAGAAGATTACGTAAAGGTGGGAGAAAGCAGAACAGGGACTGGATTATAGGATAGTTAACAAGGTTATGTGTTCCCTTGAGGGTAGTCTGGAAAAGAGGATTACTTCTGGCATTTCAAAGATAAATTAACCTAGATGCATAAGAGTAATGGTCAGTACTTATTTAATGCTATGGAGGTCGCCGTCAGAAAAATTGCAGTGTATGTCATGTGTATCCGAGAGATACATTCATTACCAGTATGTGCTGAAATGTGAAAAAAATTAAAACACTGCAAGTTTGCATTTATTATATTTATATAATAAAATACATAATTTTAAATTCATTTTCAGTTACGATCTAGAAAGTACTAAAGAAATATTAAGACATAAAGAATAAAAAAAATTTTTTCCAAATAACGGAAACGTGGACATTGCTAAAAAATACAACCAAAAAGTGTCTTTAACATTAATTAATCAGAATCTTCAATAGTTGGCTTTGTAAAACATTTGTAACAGTCATTGCAAACAATATTGCTATGCTTGAGGCATAAATACTTTTCACCACACTTGCAAAAATATTTTGATAAGCAACTCCGGTAGCATTCGCTAAAGTTCTTCAGCATCTCTTGAATTACGGAATTGATACATTTTTCTAGCCATTGTCAATGGTAAATGAGAATAAAACACAACACTGACTTCAGAGTTGATGGTGTCTCTCAGATACAATTTACTGTTGAATATCACACACCCTTACGAAACACATGTTATAACCAAACTTACAGCTTAAATGTCATGGCTTAACATTAGTCACATACAAATGTGCAGCTAGTCAAGACCTTGACCCTATGCAGCCAATATATGTAACAATATTTAAGAAAAAGTTTGTTTGTATCTCTCAAATTAGCCATGTCCTCTGCAGGGTTAAAAACTTTTATTAATGAAATTATAGGCCTGGGGTGTGACTACCCATCATGACCTGCCCCATTAGGAATTTATGATCAGATCACCCTGTGAGGTTACTTTTGGTCACTGAACTTTATATTGGGTTGGCCAAAAAGTTAGTTTAGTTTTTTTGTATGATGGCTCTAGTAGTGCTTAATTGTCTAACTTTATTCAAAACATTTTGTTGCATTGTATTCTGACAGTTGTCATATCTGCGTGCATTTTAAAAAATCAAAATTGGTGAATTTTTGTGCAGCTATTTTAATATTGCAGGTGGAAGGAAATATGCAACATTGTTGGCGTCTTATGCTTCATTATTTCAAAACAGAACTGAAACATCAAAAAAGATTTGTGCAGTGTATGGAGAAGGTATTGAGGCTGGCTGAAGGTGTCAAAGTGGTTTGTGAAGTTTCTTGGTACTATTGACATTTTGGCCAAATAATTCTTGACAGCTGTGGGGCTGTCTTATGCATGGAAAGATGTTTAGCAGCACCCCTGGCCTCTACCCACCAGAAGCCAATAGTGCGAGGAAGCCGACATACTCAAAATACACAAATCAATAAAGTTACTGGTGAAATGAGAAAAAAAAAGTCTTATTTTACTGAAAAAACTAAATGGACTTTTTGGCCAACCCAATACATATCCCCTTTTTCATTCACATTCTAAAAAATATTAATTGAACTGTTTCTATGAAGTAGCAGTGAGCACCCTGTTACTAGAGATGCTCAGGTAGTATCTAGGTGATTATTTATTAAAGATGTTTAAGAAAGCTTTCCTGTATCAGGTTTTGAGATGGTATGGATTTATAGATATTAGGATTTATCCTCATTAATTCCCTAAGCACACTTCTGTCAAAACTGTTGATGTATGTCAATGAGGCCTTGGAAAATCAGGGCAAGGCCTGAGAAAAGAAAGACTAGAATTCTTTGTTCTTTACCATCATAGAGGATGAGGTAAATTTTATCACCATGAAGGAAGGCATAAATTATAGTTGCAGATACAAGGTGAAAAGAGTGGGACACTTAACCTGTAGCAACTTCAAAGGATCTCTGAGGAGAGACAATAAGGAGTGGAGGTGATGTTGTATTTGATGATGTAATGTATGTTATAAATGAATGTAATTTAGAAAAACAAGAGTCTGTTCCTGTGCTGATAAGCTGGGTACAGTCCAGTAGAGAAAATAGAAAAATAAACTTGTACTATAGTTGCATTCATCTGTCTCCTGGATACTGATCAGGTTGGAGTGGCAGCTATTGGGTTCTGAGTTGGATGCAGTCATCTCTGTTGTCCTTTCCACTTCTAAGTCTCTGGTTTAGATTGTTAGTTCTCAACACTGTGGTATGTATGAAAGGTTTTACAAATGATTTTTTTGTTTTGTTTTGCCCTCTCAGTGTAGTGTTCTTGAGAACCTTAAAGAGCTACTGCAGAATTGGCTGTTGTGGCTTTCTATGGACATCCACATGAAAACTGTGACGGACAATTCTCTGTGAGTTATCTTACAACCCTCCACAAAAGATGATCTGTATACAAATATTTACATATGGAGTTTAATAGTGTAGCATGAGACCTAATTGTTTTACGTAAATACTGTTCTAGTTTTCTGAAAGATTTTTGTGTTACTCTTCATCCTTCCTCCCCACAATCCTGAGAGGAAGTATAATAAATCAGAAAGCAAACCCTAAGCAAGAGTTAATGTAGCAAAAACAGGGGAGAGCTGACAGAACTTTTAACTTTGGTTTTCATTCAATTTAGCTCACTTTATAAAATATATTCTAAAAAGAAGAAGAATATATGAAAGGGTGAGGCAGGAGAGCATGTATGTACGACCCATGGGCATGGACTTGGGGAGGGGATTGTTGGGGAAGGGGGGTGCTGGGCGGAGGGGAGCAAAGGGGAAAAAATTGGAACTATTGTAACAATATAACCAATAAAATATACTTAAAAATAATAAAATAAAATATATTCTTATACATGTAAAGTCAGTTTTGATGCTGGCTAGGAAAATCTGTGATTTTGCTGTACAGTCGTTTGTTTTTTTTTTTTTTTGTTTTTTTTTTTTATGTTTCTCTGATGTATTTTAGTTATATACATTAATTGATTTTCACTTTGGAATAAAAAATAGCATACAGTGTTCCATTATGTTAATTATTGTTAACACTGTGTGCTTTACCCTTAAAGCGAAAGTAAAAGACTGAATTTTTCAAGGAATTGCCTAATTAGGGAGTTTTGGCTCTACTTAAACCTTTGGCTCCTCCTATATTCTGTTATCAGCCACATTATTGTTAATATTGTTTTTAAGACTTTGTTTTAAAGAAAATAGTATGATATTACTCCTGTGTGCCCATCATCCAGCTTCAACAGTTATCAACACATGGTTAACTCTTTAAAATCTGTACCACCTCTCGCTTACCTACTCCTTCCATATTAAACTTTTTAAAGCAAAACTCAGACATCATTTCAACTGTGGAAAAATGATACCAGTATAACACCCAAGAAATTAATAGTTCTTAATATCTTCAAATATCTAATCAGCATTCACATTCCCTACATTGTCAGTCACATTCTTTATCAAATAAGGGTCCTTAGCTTCAATTGCAAATAGCTGGCGGTTAGCTTGGTTAAAAGAATAGCCCAGACCTATTGATATGAGAATGGAAGATAGAAGCTTCTTGGGAGTAGCTTGGGAAATTATTTTTAATTCTTCATATTCATTACTGCAATGCTTCTATATATCATGTATCAACTTTTAGAAGGACATAGAGCATTTGTGGGTAGTGAAAACATCCTGTAAAGGTGTGCTTCTCAAAGTGTGGTCCATGGACAAGGACTCTCAGGGTCATTTGGGAACTTGCTAGAAATTCAAGTTCTCAGGCCCTACCCTAGACCTACTGAAGTAAAACTGTGGTGGTAGGGCCCAGTAATCTCTTGTGTTAATAAGTGCTTCCATAATTTTGGTGCAAGCTAAAGTTTGAGAACCACTATCATAAAGAAATTTCACTTAAATGATTAACCTTTTTGAACACCTCAGTTCTATTAAGAATAGTATGTTTGCATCTATAATCTTTGGCCAGCTTGCAAGGTATGTCTTAAGCATTCTGATATAAGTGCTTTACAATTCCTATATTTTCTTTTCAAAAGTCCTAGGATCCTTTTTAAATTAGTGTCATACATTTTGGGAGGACATTTAAAAAGGGGCCCTGCTTTCTAAAATTCTTAAAACAAATAAATAGACATAAGTGTAAATTTGCTTATTATAATACTACTTGTCATTATATAATATAGCTCTTATAAGTTCTCAGTAATTCCTTCTGTTTTTGGGATGTGCGTATAATGCAGTGTGTCCATCATATGACCATATGACATATGACTGTCAGAGAGGGAGTAAACTGTAGTTGTAAATCACAAGCAACAAAAGGTAGGAAACCGTTCTCATCAGTGGTTCTCAGTGGGGAGTGGCGGGGACACATTTTTGGTTGGCACAGTGTCCGGAATGAAGGTGCTCTCATCATTATTAGGTAGGAGCCAGGGACATTAAACATGCTGCAGTGGGTGGGGAGTAGGAGGCAGTCCTGAACATCAAATTGTTTAATCTGAAATGCTCCAGTGTCCTGTGGAGACATACTTCAAAGGATGCTTTTCTACGCAATCTTCATTGTTCAAGTTATTTCAGTTGCATTTACCAACTGCTGCCAGAAATGGTAGTTAAAATATAGTTTTGTAAATGGCTGGCTGACTGTATGTATGCCTGCTTATTTGAAAGATCTCCTTGTTTTCCCTGCCTCTCTGGCACTGAGCTATCATAGTGATGATGGGAGATGGTGAAGTCATTATCATCTCTCAAACTCTAAGATAATATACTATTCCTTTTTCTATCTGCATACCCATTGTTGGCTACCTAGATCAGGGTGTAAAGCTATAAAATCACATTTCTAGGTTTTTTCCTAATCCACTCAACAGCGGATTGAAGGACAGGGATGAGTAGATTGGTGAACTGAACAATTATACCCATGATTTCAAGAGACACAGTTCAATGATTTGGAAAGAATATATAATATGCAAAAACGGCTTTTACTAAAAGAATGAAAAATGTCAAGATGGAGGCTTAGACGGACACGCTAGGTCTCCCTGTACAACTAGAGAGGAATACAACTACTTCAAAACAAAGGATAACTAGAAATTCCAGAAAATAAAACTACACGGAAGCCCAACATATGAAGTTATAAACCAGCGGTGCCATTTGGGCAGGTAAGAGTTAAAGAGGGCAGCGCTGTTTGCGGTCGCACCTGGGACAGCGGCGGGGCGGCGAAAAATCCCGGCTGCAGTCAAGCCCCTGGCAGTGCGCGACCCCAGCGCTGGGGAAAGCAGCCACTACATCACCTTGAACAGTGAGGCCCAGGGGGGCGGGAGGACGGATCCCGGTCTCCTAGCTGAATAACTGTGTGAATCCATCTTGGACCCCCGCCCCCAAAGAAAGCACCACAGGGCTGCAAAATAGGTCGCGGACAGGCGCCGGTCGCTGAATTGTGACGCGTACACAGGCACTGCCCCCTACAGCCGGCCCAAGAAAACAAAACGCATCTGTCAAAATGAGGCAGACAACTATAGAAATCCCGGTGGCACAGCTCACCAGGCAACAGATAGAGAACCTGACAGATGAACAGATAAGAAACCTGTCAGAGGCTCAGTTCTGGGCCATTGTTATCAGGTGGCTTACAGAATTCACAAAAGAGCAGGAAAAAGATAAGAAAGAAGCGAAAAACATTCATAACGAAAGGAACAAAACCACATACGAGACAGATGGTGAGGAAAAAAAATCCAGAGTTCATTTCAACAAACTGGAATATGGAGAAGGAACAAGCAGTCAACCAATGCAGAGAGAGGAAATGGGAAGCAACAATGAGAGGATCAGAAACCTCTGGGACAGCTATAAAAGGCCCAACATAAGAATCATTGGTTTGCCAGAGAGTGAGGAAGATGAACTAGAACTTGAAAAATTGAGTAAAAATATAATAAAGGAGAACTTCCCAGACTTGGGGAAGGGAATAGACTTGCAGGTCCAGGAAGCAAGGAGAGTTCCCAAGAGACTGGACCCAGGGAGAACCACTCCAAGACACATTATAATCAAAATGTCAAAAATTAAAGATAAAGAGAGAATCTTAAAAGCAGCAAGAGAGAAGAAAAGAATTATGTACAAAGGAGTCCCAATTAGACTATCAGCTGACTTCTCAAGGGAGACCCTACAGGCAAGAAGGGACTGGCAAGAAATATTCAAAGTAATGAAAATCCAAAACCTACAACCACGAATACTCTATCCAGCGAAACTGTCATTCAGAATAGAAGGACAGAGAAAGTGTTTCCAGGACAAAATAAAACTGAAAGAGTTCATTAGATCCAAACTACTGTTATATGAGATGTTAAAGGGACTGGTTTAAAAAACAGAAGCTAGGGAGATGAAACAAAGGCAAACTAAACAGGCAACGAGAGTGGAAAAGGAACTGTGGGTACGGGAAGCATATTGAGGGGAGGTCAACAGGGAGGGGGAGTGGGGAGAGGGAGGGAGATGATATAGGAATTGGGGATCATGGTAGGAGGGAATGGAATAGACGGAGAGAGGTTGGGAGGAACTGTATACACAACTAATGGACATAATCTAAAAGGGGGGGACAACTGGAGGGAGGGGGGCCACCGGGTGGAGGGGAGCAGAGGGAAGGGAAATTGGCACAAATGTAATATTTTAATCAATAAAACACATTAAATCTGAAAAAAAAATAAAAATAAAAATCAATATATAAAAAAAAAAAAAAAAGGAATGAAAAATGTCAAAAACTTACTAATCCAGTTTTGGGAATGAATTGGATTCCAGTTAAATTAAAGTGAAAATATTTTAAACAGCATTTTAGTTCAGGAATTCAGGCAAAATTGGGTTTTGATTTGTGTACTTTGAAACTTAATTTGCTGACAGCAATGGATGCTGGGCAATTTATAGTAACTACTTTGGATATTATCTGATATTATCTAAAGTCTCTCTGAAGCTTAATTCGTTATTCCTCTGGTATTTCTAGATTCATCGCTGAGGATGTTCTATGAATTAATCGTAATGGTTCCCTAGAGGGCTGTGTATTTTTGTGACTAATCACTGTGGTTTTAAAAAAGTGAATTATACTTGGGGGGGGGTTTGCTGGGGGAGGGAGATGCTGGGTGGAGGGGAGTAAAGGGGAGAAAATTGGAACTATTGTAACAATATAATCAATAAAATACATTTAAAAAAATAAAATAAAATAATAAAATAAAATAAAAAAGTGAATTATACATTGAAACACAGATCATTTTCTGAAATACCTAGCAACTTTTTGTTATATGTTATTCATCTTTGGCTTGGAAATTGTGAGAAAATGTTCTAATATGGATCTGGTTGTTATGGTTTCTTATTGCAGAGAGACAACTTTCAGTGGATCCATGAAGTCTGTGTTTGAACTAATTCACTATGTAGGGTGGCTGTCCACTAATGCAATGCGCTTGGAAAGCAACAGTACTTTCTTGCTGCACTTTGTTTTGGATTTCTATGAGAAGGTGGTATACATCCCATTTACTCTATTTAGATTTTTGTGATGACTTTCTGCTTTAGTTGTCTGTTATTTCAATTTTATTTACAATCATTAAATCGGGCTATGACCTTATTAGCATAGTTAAAATAAGCTACATATTTTGAAATTAATGATTATATTCTCACCTGAATAAGTGACTTTCATAAAACTAAGTGGGAAAAGGTGTTTTGTTTTTTTTTAAATTCCAGATACCACTTTAATAGACATTCTCTTGAGTAATACTGACCTTAGACAGAAGTCTGTCTCTAGCATCACTTTTTGCTCATCCTTTATACGTCCCCAACCCCTGGAAAAAGTTGAAAGTACCTTCTGCTTGTTCAGCTCTCTGCTCCTACCTTTCAACTGCATTATTTCTTCCAGTAACCTATGGTTCTGGTCCTGTTCTATTGTTCTATAGTATTCTGTCTGGACAGAACTATTATCCGGGAAGTAGCCACTAATCTGTTTTCCTGGCTTCCTGCCATCTTCTTTTGTTTTCCAGGTTGACACCTAGCTAATAGGATAAACCAGCATTTATGGAACTTAAGGATAAAGAAATGCTCTCTTTCCCCTCAACTCTTTAATTAATTTTTTAACAAGATTACTTTATTTTATTTTACTTTATCTGTTTTAAGAGAGAGGGGAAAGGAGAAAGAGAGGGAGAGAAACATCAATGTGCTGTTGCCTCTCATGTGCCCCCAACTGGGGATCTGGCGTGCAACTTAGTCATGTGCCCTGACTGGGAATCGAACCAGCAACACTTGGTTCGTAGGCTGACGCTCAATCCACTGAGCCACAGCAGCCAGGGATCTTTCCCCCTCAGCTCTTAAGATCTTTCTCCAGGAACAAAAATGCATTTAATGATTTCCTAAAAATAATCCTCTATGATAAGGTCAATGTTTGGTGAGGTACATTTTTAAGCAGACTTGTGGCTACCTATTCTATTTGATGAATCAGGCACACCTCAGCTTGATGTTATATTATTGCTTATTCTCTACTGATGATTCTTTGAGTAAACTTGTTTGGAGGTTCTGGGGAATAGTCTATATACTGATGTTATATTCTCTCCAAAAGGTGTGTGACATATATATAAATTATAACATTCCGTTAGTGGTGTTGTTTCCTCCTGGGATCTTCTATCTCGCACTCCTTAGTGTGGATTCAAGTATCCTGAACCAGCTCTGTTACATTATGCACAGGTACAAAACCTTTTTACCATTTTGTGAATTAGTACATTATAATTTTATCTTCAGTTTTCAACTATACAATTAATTATAATTTGTAAATACACTACAATGAAATTATTGCCCATTTTTTCTGCTAGGGTCTATGAAATAAGAAAGAAACATGGCTTTCTTTTGGGAATGACTTTCCAGTATGAGGCTATTTTAACTGCATGTTTTTTTAATGTCACTGTAGGGGTTATAGATTTAAAATTTTTTGTTAATGACCTTTTGTGAAATGGTACTGCTGTACTCAGCATTGTTAATTCTCATTGCTGTGTTTTAAAGAAAAATTAGTCATTTTCCGACATCTGGTTTAGATCTACATAGCTTTTCTGGTGAAAAGAACATTTTCTGGGAGATTAGGGGATCTGTTGCCAATTATATGAAACTATAAGTATTATTTCTTTAACTCAGGGACTGAAATTACTCTTTTTAGTTCTTAAGTGCACTCTTTTGGCATAACTTGCAAGACTATGCCAAGGTTAAAATGTTTAAAAACTAATTAGATAATAGTTCTCAGGCATGAAAGAAAGATTACATTTTTAAGTTTCCCCTTTTTTCTTCTGCACGTTTTGTTCCACATTAATAAAATGTTCTGTATTAGTGACTGACCGCTTTTGATTCTCTATTTTTAATAGTGAAAATTTAAAAGCATTTTCTTTATTTATTCTTATTGAAGTATATACTTTACATACAGTCAAGTGCATATCTTAAATATACAACTCATTATTTGAGCCCGTAATGATCTTCATTTCTTGAAGAAAATGTATCATAAAAGATTTACAACCTTAACTAGACAGCTGGATATTTGTGTATGTGCACATGTACATATTTAAAGTGTATACTTTTGTTTATGTTTACATTTCAAAGGCATTTAATGTTCAACATTTTATTCTTTTCTTCATCCTTTTAGATACCGTAACAATTTGACAGCTGCAAAGAAAAATGAGCTGGTACTAAAGGTATGGATGACAAAACTATGTTGCGTCACCATTGTTTAAAAATTGAGTGAGTGTGTGTGTGTGTGTGTGTGTGTGTGTGTGTGTGTAGTCTGTGGGGAATAAGAAGGAAAGGGAGAATAAGTAATGACAATGTTTTTCCTTTCCCAATAGACAAAATCAGAGTTCATATTCGGCAGCAAGACCTATCAAGAATATAATCACTATTTGACAGACATGGTTCGTTGCCTATGGACATCCAAACCCTTCCAGAAAGGATCATGTTTTGACCCTGAAGTCTTTAAAAAAATTGGAGTAGCAAAATATAAAACCAGTTTAAATTTAGTCCATCACCCTGCTCTATTGAGTTATGCTATTTCCTTTTTGCTAAAGGTAAGGATAGTTAAAAGGTTTTTAGATTTTATATAGGAATACTATGATGGCAGAAATAGCAAATGCCATAAATTTAGTGTGTTTGAATTCCAAAATGCGTTTAGTCATTTCTTTTTGAGTACCAGCTAAATTTTCGGTATTGCGGTAAGCTCAGGATTCAAAGTTTAGTAAGCCTCTATCCTCCAAGAGCTCCAAGAGCAGTGACTGACTTGTAAATATTACTACATTACGGTGTGGCAAGTGAGAAGAGGTACAGTTGTGATAAAGATGGGGGAGTGATTATTTGTTCAGTTCTGCTTGGGTAGAGGTGGTGCCAGGTAAGAAAAGGCTGCAGAGAAATGGAAGTTCTCATAAAATCCTTTCAGACAAGATGGAAAATGTAGGCTAGATAATATAATTAGAGTTGGAGTCTAAGTCAAAGACTGCTGATTTAATAGATTGATGTCAATATGCAGGCGGGTTTGGGTGAGGCTCTTCTTAGGACATTATTATTATCAGCCCTGTCATTTTCACTATTATCTTAATGTTATTTCAGTATTGACTTAGGAAGAACTCAAATAGTGTGCATATCCAATGTGTGGATGACACAACAAGATGGGATACAAATACACTAACAGACTCCAGATTTAGAATACCCTTAATAGACAGGAACGTGGAGAATTCTAACAAAATGGGAGAAAATGTACAGAATGGGAGGAATAATCGTTGAATAAATATTGCATGTATGAATGTGATGAACCAAGTGCTGTGGTGAACAAGACACATCTGTTGTTGCCTTCATAGAGCTTCCAGTCTAGTGGAGGGTCATTAAACAGACATCTTAGAATAAAGAATGATGAGTAATGTAGAGAAAGCATAGAGAATGATTTTAAAAATATACAAGGGTGCTAACCCAGTTCAGGCTTTACAGAGGTGATGCTAATTGGAGTTTTGAAGGACGAGCATGAGCTTGCTAAGCAGAAGCAGTATTTGAGGAAAAGTGCAGATAGAAGAGGAGATAGCAGACCTCTTCCATAGAGGACCAGATTGTAAATATTTTAGGCTTTGCAGGCTATGTGGTCTCTGTCGAGACTACTCAACCTTGCCATTATAACATGAAAGCATCCATAGATAACGCGTAAACAAATTAGCAGAGTTGTGTTTTAATAAAGTTTCTTTACAAAAACAGATGTTAGGCTAGATGTGAGCTGTAGGCCCTGGTGTGCTTGGTAGAGCTTGCTGTGTTGCGGGAACTTAAGTAGAATGGTAGGACTTGAGCAGGGATTTTACCCTGACTGGGCAGCAGCAAAAAGTATACATTTTTGATAGCTTCCACCCTGAGATTCTGACTTAATGACTCTAGGGTGACATCCAGGATCTACTTTCTTCATATACATATTCTGATCTACAACAAGAGTTGAGGGACACTGGGCTAGACTAGATAGCGTATTAGAGGGTGAGGTTTTGAAATGTAGGCAAGGACCAACCAGATGGTGAAAAAATTAATATGTGACCTTCAAAAACCTATTGATTGGTTTCAATATGTGAATAAAAATTATACTTTTAGGTACATAGAAGAACTTCAGAGGCCATAGTTTAGTGATTTTTCTGCTATTCCTTTCTCTTTTCTTGCCTTTATAATAATTTGCCTAATTGATCATATAATATGTAAAAACTTGTTTCGGATTAATAGTATTAATATTACTATTAATAATGAGACTAATGCATGAAATTTGAAGTAATTTTTTTTTGCACCTGCACTAAATCCTACTAAAAAGGTACAGTGCAGCAATACTATATTTTACAGATAATTAGGTACATTTGTTTCAATATATTTCTGTGTTTTAAATAATTGCTTTCTTTTTCATTTAGTTTGATTCTTAGAATATGTAAAACATTCACATAGTTTCAAATTCTAAAGTGTAGAAATCTCACTTTCATCCTCATCTTTTCCTTGTTTTTAGGCAGCCGTTTTTATTGCTGCTTGTTTTTTCCATTCAGTGTTACCTTTCTTTCTTTTCGCTCTTGATCTTTCGCTCTTTACATTCAATGTTATTTTGTGTTAGTTTCAGGTGTTAAATTTAGCAAACATTGCTTTATAATCTGTGTCTGATGATGATTCTAATATCAGAAGTTTTTGTGTGTCTGTGTTGCCTCCTTTTTCTGTTGCTTCTTCATTGTGTCACTTAATTTCTTTGTGTGTTTGGTTATATTTGACCATGTGCCCAGACGCCTGGAGTATTTTTGTAGAAGAAATTAGATATTAGAATATCTTCCTGTAGAGAGCTTTCATTTTCTTCTCACAGGTACCTAGGGGTGCTCTTCTGGATGCTAATCCAAGTTCTATGCCCAAGGTTCCCCAGATCTCAGACAGACTGCAAGTGACCTCTTACATTGCCCTTTGGGTTACTAAAGTGGGGGTTGCTTTATAAGAGTTCCCACTTTCGGCAAACCCCGTGCTTTGGCTTTAGTCACCTTAGTCCTTCAAGGTTGTAGAAGTGCAGCTCAGTTTGCAGCTGATTCCTCTGGATTTGCCAATTCCCTCAGACCAAGAGTGATTTTGAGTATTAGGTTTACCCCTCCGGGTTCCATCTTCTATGTTTTGGCTTACCTAACCATAGATTTTTGCATCCCTTACATTGTGTTATCTCTTCATTATTTTTTAGATTCAGCTGTTGATTGTTGTGAGTTTGTTGTCATTTTAATGTTCATAGTTTTGTACTTTTTCTTAAATACGTCCCTCCAACATTTCCCGTAATAGGGGCTTGGTGATGATGAACTCATTTAGCTTTACCTTGTCTGGGAAGCACTTTATCTGCCCTTCCGTTCTAAATGATAGCGTTGTTGGATAGAGTCATCTTGGTTGTAGTAATCTTGCCTTTCATCATTTTGAACACTTCTTGCCAGCCCCTTCTTGCCTGCAAAGTTTCTTTTAAGAAATCAGCTGGTAGTCTTATAGGAACCACTTTCCTTTGTAGGTAACTCTTATTTTCTCTTGCTGCTTTTAAGATTCTCTCTTCATCTTTAACCTTTGGCATTTTAATTATGATGTATCTTGGTGTGGTCCTCTTTGGGTCCAACTTGCTTGGGACTGTATGTGCTTCCTGGACTTGTACGCCTATTTCCTTTGCCAAATTATGGAAGGTCTCTTTGATTATGTTTTCAAGTAAGTTTTCAACTTCTTGCTCTTCTTCTTCTCCATCTGGCATCCCTATGACTCAGATGTTGGTACGTTTAAAGTCCCAGAGGTTGCTAGTACTCTCCTCGTTTTTTCCCATTCTTTTTTAAAATTTATTTATTTTATTTATTTTTAGAGAGAAGGGAAGGGAGGGAGAAAGAGAGGGAACCCAGCCCACAACCCAGGCATATGCCCCAACTGGGAATCAAACCAGTAGCCCCTTGGTTCACAGGCCGGTGCTCAATCCACTCACTGAGCCATACCATCCAGGGCTCAATTCTTGTTTTTTCTTTCTGTTCCAGGTGAATGTTTATTTCTTCTTTTTGTTCCAAATTGTTGATTTGAATCCTGGCTTCCTTCCCATCACTGTTGGTCCCTTCTATATTTTTCTGTATTTCACTTTGTATGACCTTCACTTCTTCCTTTATTTTGTGGTCACAGTCATTTCTCTGAGCATCCTGATCACTAGTGTTTTGAACTCTGCAT
Source organism: Furipterus horrens (assembly GCF_987537825.1). NCBI lineage: Eukaryota > Metazoa > Chordata > Mammalia > Chiroptera > Furipteridae > Furipterus > Furipterus horrens. The sequence goes on from NW_028327187.1 coordinate 58,918,148, forward strand.
CTGATCAGTTGGGTATCTCTGTTTCATTTAGTTCTTTTTCTGGGGTTTTCTTCTGTTCTTTCATTTGGGCCATATATCTTTACCTCCTCAATTTGGCAGCTTCCCTGTGTTTGTTTCTGTGTAGTAGGTAGAGCTGCTTTGACTCTGTGTCTTGGTAGTGTGGCCTAATATAGTTGGTGTCCTATAGGGTCCAGTGGCACAGCCTCCCCTATCACCCAAGCTGAGTGCTCAAGGTGTGCCCTTTGTGTGGGCTGAGTATACCCTTCTCTTGTAATTGAGCCTTGGTTTCCATTGGCAGGTCAGTGGGAGGGATTTACTTAAGCCAGTCAGTTGCAAGGACTGGCTGTGACCACTGACCACCAATTTACGCCTTCTGTGGAGGTTCAGCTGTGCAGGGGCAGGGTGGTGGTGCTCCAATGTGGTGTGTAGCTTCCCACTGGGTACGGTGGCCCTGGGGTTTCCCAGGTAGTGCAGGCCAAGGTCAGCCCTGACCTGCGGTTTGCCTCAGGCACCCTGCCTGAGCTATAAAGCAATCTGAGATGGCTGCTACTTGTGTTGGGCTTGGAGATCCCCAGGCAAAGTCAAGCTGTGAATCGAAGCTGCCTGTTGGTAGTGCTGGGCCTGGAGCTCACCTGTTGCTTGTTTGATAGGATTTAGGAAGTTGTGGAGCAGGAGCCAAGACCAGCCATTCATGTGGAAAAGCAGCTTGGGTGGGCCTATAAATTGGGTGTGGTGGAGTCTCTCTGGATCTCCAAGGCAGGACAAACAGTGTTGGCCAGTTTGACGGAGTCTCAGAAATGGCACCAGTTTGCCTGCTTTGTGGGGAGGGTTTATAAAAGAGACAAAATGGCCTCTGCTGGCCTTGATGCCAGACAGTTGAGTTCCTCCCTGTATACCACAGGTGCCTTTCAAGCTGCTACTTTGGTGCTGGAGCTAAGAGGGAGGGAATCTGAGTAGGTGAGTCCATGTGTGGGTTCTCTAAGAGGAACTGCTTGGGGCTCCAGAAATTTCTTCCACTGACTCAACCCATTTGTTGTTTGTTTGTTTGTTTGTTTGTTTGTTTAAGCCAGAAATTGTGGGGACTTATATTCCTGGTGCTGGAACCCTTGGCTGAGGGGCCTGGTGTGGAGCTGGTACTCCTCACTTGTGAGATATCCCTCCCAAATTTTTATCTACCACACATGGGTCTGCGCCCCTCCTATCCATCTCTCAGTCTTTCTTTTAAAATAGTGCCTTTTGAGCCCTGATTATCACCAACTAACAGCTCACTAAGTGTCTTACTCTTGAGGTGTTAAAAATAATTTCTGATACCATGTTAGCATGATTTAATTCTGACAGTTTTACTGAATTATTACGGTGTACATATTTCAAATTACCCTGGCTGGTTTGGCTCAGTGGATTGAGCGTCGGCCTGCGAGCTAAGTGTCGCTGGTTCGATCTTCCAGTCAGGGCACATCAGAGAAGGAAAACTCTGATTCCAAAAAACCTCCGCTGCCTTGCAGCATACCTCTTCAGGGGAAAGGCTAAGGGAGTAAACCCCGACAGAAAATCCGGAGCCGGAGTCCCTAAGGCGGTTTGACGTTGTAGTCAACACCGGCAACTCCTGCGGCGCACCTGAAGCCAAGCTGTATTGACTCCGTCTTTCCCTTGGATCTTTCAGCTGCGAAGAGAGGGGGGGGTCTGCTGCATGGGCAACAGCAGACCCTCCATATCACCCTGCCCAGGCTCTGTAGCTTCAGCTTCACTGGAGAGGACACTCCAGCGTCATCGCAAGATGTCGATTCAACACGGGAGGAGACAGATACCGTGTCACTCCCGAGTCGGACTGCACAGCCATTCTCGGCGGTGCAGATAGACTCTTAAGAAGCTACACCATCGTCTCTCGAGACGGACGGCTGCCGCCGCCGACGACATATTCCAAATTAGCCGTATTCTTAGAGATAATTTAGTAAATTTAATTTGACCAATCAATTCTCAGTATCCAAGAGCTCAGCTCACTTTTTGAGTTGAAATATTTTGAATTTTTGTAGAGCCTACATTTCAGGAAATTCTGATGCTATAGGTTTTCTTACCATAAAATACCTTTGAATTGATAGCTAGTTATTTTTTTGTTTATTCAGCCAACACATATTTATTTAGTGTCCAACTGTGCCTCTGGCACTAGGAATACAGTATTTAAGAGGATAGATACCATCTCTGTGCAATATAGTTTATATGCTAATGAGAACAAACACTAAGCAAGTAATGAAATAAGTTGACATAATTATTTTAAATAATGAGAAAGACCATGAAGGACATAAACAGGGTGAGGTGAAAGAGAGAGTGACTTGAGGGTTGTCAGGGATCGTTGTTCAAGGAGATGACATTTGATCTGAGATTTCCTCTAAAAGATTAGAATAAGCCAGCCTAATAATAGGTAGAAGAAGAGCATACCTGGCATTGCAAATAGTAAAGTAGCTCAAGGAGTTGAAGGAAGAAAGAAAGGCCAGTTTGACTGAGAACTGAAGGAACAAGAACGAGGATGGAATGAAATAAGGTCTATTAGGAGTGCCATGGGAAACAATTGAAAGATTTTCAACAAGGGTTGTAAAATGGTCTGAGTTGATTTTTAATAGAGATCTCTTTAGCTTTCTCATGGAGGATAGAGTTATTTAAAAATAAAAAGGAGGCCCTAATGGTAGCAGATGCACCAACTGGGAGGCTATTGGTGGAGTCTAGACAAGAGATACTAATAATGATTTGTATGCAGGTGGTGGTAGTGGAGATGGACCGACGTGGACTGATTTGAGGTATATTGCAGAGGAAGAACAGACAGCACTTGATGATAGCTTGATTAGAAATGGGAATGGGAAAAAGAAAAGGACTTTTGAGTTTTTTGAATTGAGCATCTGGGTTGATGGTGGTTCCATTTGTAAATAAGAGGAATACTGATGAAAGAACAGGAGAGGATATTTGGTTTTGGGAGAAGGCAAATTGAGAATCAAGTGCTGTTTTGACCTTAAGTTTGAGATGCCTGTAAGGCATCCAGGAAGAAAAGTAAGTAGGCTATTTGAAATAGGGGCTTAGAGCTCAGGAGAGAGGGTGGAACCAGAGAAGTAAATATGGGATTCATCAGTTCCAGAAACACTTTTTTTCATTTTTTAACTTCTCAGAGATCGGGATGATTCTTCTGATTGTTGTTAGCCAGGCAGCAATCGTGAAATAGTTGTCATTTGCTGTTTTGGAGTATGTATAGGCAGATTGCCATAATCAGACCTTGCAGAATGGATGTCATCAGCTTTGGGAAAAAATTGGAGACTATTGGAGCACAGTTTTCAGTCTCAAAAACCAAATGACTTCAAGGAAGAGGGGAGGGAAGCATTGAAACATGCTATGGACTTTTCTTGAAACAGGAACCAAAAGTAGGTTAGCTTTACGTAACTGGGACCCTGGCACCAGTAGCTTTTAGTTCAGCAAGTGTTGCATCATCAGCATTCTGGCATAGCGGGTGCTATTGTGTGAACAAACAGATATCCACAACTCTTGCATATAAAAGTAATTCAGGCCCTGGTTGGTATGGCTCAGTGGATTGAGTTCTGGCCTGCAAACCAAATGGTCTCTGGTTTGATTCCCAGTTGGGACACATGCCTGGGTTGCGGGCCAGGTCCCCAGTTGGGGGTGTGCGAGAGGCAACCCATTGATGTATCTCTCATACATGGGTGTTTCTCTCCCTCTTTTTCTCCTTCCCTTCCTCTCTCTAAAAATGAATAAAATATTTTAAAATGAAAAAATTAAAAAATTTAAAGAGTAATTCAGAAGAGCTGGACACTTTTCACTTAATTTTGTATATATTTACCATTTCATGTTTATAAAAATGATATATGATCAACATCTGCCTATATCTAAAACTTTTTTAATCGTTATGAAATTTTAAAAAATTCTAAGTGTTGAGAAGGCATTGTGTTATATGTAGTTTACTAGGCAGAGTTTTTTCTTAGTAGTATATAAAATATATCGTTTGTTAGAATTGATGGCTTTTCAGTGAAATATAGTAGGTGATAGTTAAGACCAGGGAATCAATGATCTGAATTTTCATAAAGAATTACGATGTTCTACAATCTACTGTGTACATAGACGGCCACACCACACTTCTTCCTCATCCTTCAGGATTCAATTTCAGGTATCTTATTCCTCAGAAAAACCTTCTCTCTGATACTTTCTATCACCACCCAGTGGCTGAACACAGAATTTTTTTTTTTTTAATGAGGCCATAGATTAGCCAAAATAATGCTCAACTTTATCCACTGTGGTTTTATTTTCCTTCTGCTTGTGCTTCTAGGAAAAATATGGGAGGTTATAGTAGGTATTTATTCAAAAGGAATCCAAGAGTGATGGTAGAAATAGAATGTAGCAAATGAATCAGTGAAGAGCTATCTTAATTTTGTCATTTTTGCTAAGTATTTCCATCCTCATATGTCCCTATGTCTTTATTTTGTGTTTTTGTTTTTGTTATTTTAAGGAATGGACAGAAGAAAGTACAGTAAACATGAGCTCCATTCGGGTAAATAAATATATTTTATCATGCTCAGAGATTTCATATAGCTTCATTTTATCAAAAGATTTTATACCTTAACTTTTCCCCAAGTCTTAAGTCTGCTGCATCCACAAAGTCAAAGTGAAGTGTTTACCTTCTGAATTCATCCCCATGACTTTTGTGTGAATTTATTGGCACATGCCCTCTATAGTGTTCTCTAAAAATATAACTATTCATCATTTGACTCTTGTTGTGACCATGTGTCTCATTTTAGAAGTATAGTTGATGAATTCAAAGTGTGATTATAATAAAGCTGATTTAACAAATCCAAACACAGTTGTCTCGTTAGTATATATTAAATATATGTACATATTTAATATAGGCAGTATTATAATAACGACTGCTCCTTTGTTGTCAGTTTTAGTTGCTAAATTCCTAGAGGGTGGGAGTGATGACACATTTCCATTTCCCAGTAATTACTCAGTTGAACAGCTACATTTTTTGCAGACATAATAAAAGGAATGTTTAGCCCTTTGGCACTTTTTGGTTTGACTATTACTTGGTGACTGAGTTCCAGTTATGAATACATATCCTCTAACTCTTGGTATGTGCACCCACAATTGGGACCTTTTATTAGACAGAGAAGGTAGAGAATAAGCATAGTAAATATTCAGTAAGTAATTTTCTCCTTTTTTGTGCCTACAGGGAAAGAAATGGAACGGGTATTTGGACTATTTATTTTCAGAGGGCTTACAAGGCTTGAAACTTTTCATACAAAGTAGTATTTGTCATTCTTCTGTCCCCTGATCAGAAAGTAAAAACCCCAGGATCAACGTGAAATGAATGCTGACAGAAACAAGCCAAGCGTACCAGATTAAATTCCTTCCTTGTTGCCTAAGAGGCCAAATGGCTCACCTTGAGTTTCCATATTCTTTTCACCAATAGACTGCCATCCTCCAGGAGTGCTTGGACTGACCTTTGGTCATGGCCCAGGAGAGCTTTGATGTGGCTTTGATTTTCAATATCTAGGTTCTTTAATGCAGTAGTGAAAAATGATTTAATCATCAGGCTATGCCTTTCACCAAGTTATATATAGAGATATATCCATTATGTGGTGGGGTTTTTCACATTCCTGTGTATAAGTTGCCTTGATGGAAGACAGCAGGCAGTATACAGTGGCAGTTAAGCCACAGACATGCTTACGTAAAATACTCTGCTGCCTCTATGAAACCTCTGTAAATAGTGCCATTTTTATGGCTGTGAACAATAACACCAGCACAAAGTTTACAAGTAGTTGGTTGATTACTTGGTCTTCACTGGTAGCAATTTGATGAAAAAGGGAAGGAAAGAGAATTATGCGATAATAAAGATATTCCTGTTTATTACTGGTTTGATTTCATGGAACTTCTCTATTTTCTGTGTATATATGTATATGCCTCGTTTTTAAGTGTTCAGGCACTAACTGCAACTTTATTTTCAGGGATAAATTCAGAAGCTTTTTAAAAAATTTATAATATCTAGAATATCTCACTGAGTTTACTGTAAAATTTTGCTTCAGTGCTGCCGAATAACTCCATCTTTTAATAAAATTTATACCTTTTGAGAGAAATCCAGGTGAATTTTTAATTTTAGGACACATTTTTGCATTTCTTTTTTTTTTTTTTCTCTCTTTTAAAGCGAAACAAAACCCTAAACTATGTTATTGGATAATGTTCAGAATTGAATCCCATCTATTCATCCATTTTTGGATTCAACACATGTTTATTGCACTTACTATGTACCAGGTATTCTTCTGTTTGCTGGTTATACAGCTGTGGCCAATACAAAGTACCAGCTTTTGTGGAGTTTACTATATCCCATTGGAGAAGATATATAATAAAATGTAAATAAATATATAAAATAAGGTGCTATAAGGGAAAAGCAAGGAATAGAGACTGAATTTTGAGAGGGTTGCTATTTCAGATATGGTGGTTAGAGAAGGCCTGTTTGTGGATGTGACATATGCAGAGGCCCTAATGAAATAAGTGTATGGGCCATGTGAATATTTGGGGAAAGAGCGTTCTGGGCAGAGGTAAAGGCAAGTGAAAAGGCTTTAAAATACTAGCTTACTTGACCTGTTTGAAGAATAGCAGAGGCTAGTAAGGTTAAATAAAGCATAGTGATTAAGGGGGAAAAGTGGTAAGAAGTGAAACAGGGGGAAGTCAGAGAATAGTTTATGAAAGTCCTTATAACCCAGAATGGGTAGGTAGTGGGACCTAATTAGAAGGATTGGGAACAGAGCAGTGATATAATTTGACTTACCTATATACAACTGCAGTGTGAAGCTTAGACTGAAGAGGATTTAGGGTGAAAGCAGAGAGACCAGTTGGGTTATTTTACTGTCCCAGGTAATGGTCTTAGATTAGTGTAGTTGATGAGGAGGAGCTGGTTAGATACTGGAATCCGGCTCTACTTTAAAGGTAGAGAAGGTAGAATCTGCTGATACCTTGAGTATAAGGACAGGGAAAGAGATAGGTAAAGGATAACTCCTAGGTTTTTGAGCAACTGGTTGAGTTCTGGGATGCAGAGATGAGGCATACTGGAGGAGGAACAGATGTGGAGGACCATGGAATCAGGAGTTCTATTGTGGCCATGTTAGGTTGGAGATGCTGAGTTGTCAGTTGAATGTCCAAGTCTAGGTTTCTAGGTGCAAGTTGGGAGTAACAAAGTTAATTTGGGAGTTATTAGTGAATAGCCATGACATTGGATGAGATCACTTAGTACAGCTGGAAAAGAGACGGTGGCAAAGGAATGAGTCCTGGGGACGTGCCAATGTTAAAAATCAGAGAAGGGGAGGAACTGGAAAAATACTGAGAAGGACCCGCCAGTGAGCTAGAAGAAAAGTAAGGAACTGGCGTGCTCTAAGCCAACTGACAAAAATGTTTCAAAGGAATATTTAATGGTGTGGGATGTTGCCTGTATACCTGGGAAAAAGAAGCTTTAGCTACTTCAAAGTAAATGTGATAGCTTCCCCAACAGGTAACCTCATAAAGAGAGTTCTATTTTTTTTTTTTGAAGGCTAATAAAATTTCTTTTTATTAGTAATTAGGTTCTTTGAAATCTATTTTGTTTTTAAGTTTGTACTTCAAGTAAATTTTTAAAAAGATTTGTTTATTTATTTTTAGGGAGAGGGGGAGAGAGGGAGAGAAACATCAATGTGTGTTTGCCTCTTACGCACTCCCAACTGGGGACCTGGCCTACAACCCAGGCATGTGCCCTGACTGGGAATTGAACTGGTGACCCTTTGGTTTGAAGGCCGGCACGCAATCCACTGAGCCACACCCACCAGCCAGGGCTCGACTAACTTTTCATATGGTTTTTCAGAACAATATTTTGATCTTTAAGATCATGTAGCATTTGCAATTATGAGAAGGGATTTGATGATTTAACCCCTAATAATCTTCAGATTATTAAGGAAGCTTTTCTAAACTTAAAAAGTCTACATCCCAAAAGAGAAAAATTTCCCTTAGGTTTGTCATTCAATAGTTATTCCCTGGACACATTTTTGCTTCAATTTTTCTTCTCGATCAATGTTTTAATTCACTTAAGATTAGCTATATGGCTATATAAGCCAAACTTAATGATTTGGAAACTTTTGAAGGCCCTTCATGGCAAAGTAAAACAAGATTTATGTAAGAATAGCTGTTTTGCTTTGGTGGAAAAGATGTTAGAAAAAATAGAAAATTTTGTTTATTATCCCAGTTGTACAAAAGAATACTTCCTTTACCTTGTTTTTGTGTAAAATTGTTGAAGTTATAAATATTGACTTAATGTTCAATGTTAAAGTTGTTACTAGATTTCTAACACTTATTTTTCTTTTTAACATCACTTCTTTTTCCTCTTTGTCTTTGGGGTTATCTGGGAAGAACAGTAAGTAAGTCTGGTGCCTCGCATAACTTACTAACAGATTAGAAATTCTCTCTTTACCTTTTATATCACAAAATGGTTTACTATAAGGAAAAAAATACTCTCTAAAATTGGTCATGTGAAAAATTCTATTTCTAATAAATATGGATGCTGTGGACTAAAAAAGGAAGGGGAAGGTAAAGAGGAGAGGAAAAAAGAAAAGAAAAATAAATAGAAATAAAGAAAGAAAGAGAGAGAGAAAGAGAATAAGGGGAAGGGAGAAGAAAAGGAAAGGAAGGGGAAGGAAAAGAGGGGGAAAATTAAAATTAAAAAAATAGAAAGAAAGAATGAAAGAAAAAGAGAGAAAGAAAATAACGGGAAAGGAAGAAGAAAAAGAAGGGAAGGGGAAGGAAAAGAGAGGGGGAAACATTAAAATAAAAAAAATAGAAAGAGAAATCAGAGATAGAGAGAAAGAAAAGAAAGGGAAAGTAGGAAAGAGATAGAAGAAGAGAAAAAGAAAGAAAGGAAGGGGAAGGAAAAGAGAGGAAAGAATAAAAAACAAAGGGTTTTTACTCAGTTCCACTTTTAGGCGCAGTCTCCTTTTTTTCTGGATTTGCCCCTGGTCAAAATTCCATGGGTTTCAAATCTTTTCTGGTTGGTTGGCTGGTTGTGGGGAGATCCAGCTTGATTCTGGGGTTGCTAGTCTCCTATTTGTGGGCCTGCCGCTGCTCTGCTGTGAGCCGCGTTTAGTTGTCCCCTCCTGCGGCACCCTCAGCCCTCCTCAGGTTTGTCTAGCAAAGCTGTTCTGCTGTTGGGCCAGCGTGCACATGCCAGTAATCTCTGCTCTGCCTCCAGTCATGTCTCTATTCCTGAGCTACAGCATCCGCTGGAGTCCCTGGTTATAAGCCTGCGTGTGCTACCTGCTGGCCTGGGGTCCCCACAGAGGTGGCGCCGCAACTTTCCCAAATGAGTCCCTTTCCTTGCCTCAAAACTGTCTCTTTGTTTGGTAGGGCTCTGGCGCAATCGCTCAAAGTGCCGGGGCGTGCGCCACTTGCCGGCCTAGGGGTCTCCCCCAGTCTGCAGTTCCACTGCAGCTTTCCCGTGTAGGCCCCTCTCCTTGCCTCAAAACTTCCCTTTTGTTTGGTAGGGCCCTGGCCGGAGTGCTATGTGTGCCTAGAGTTCAGAGCTTTCAGTCCTGAGTTGCAGCCAAGGTGGTCCCCACCTAGACTCAGTTCATACAGTTTGTCCCAGTCTGGGTTGTTCACTGTCCTCCCACACCTCGGGCCTTTTCAGCCAAATCCTCTTGCTGATTCCCTTCGAAACTTTGTTGGTCAGTGCACCCCTGGCAGGGGGAAGCCTCCAAGCAGCTCCTGGCTAACAATCCAGTCAGGAGCTGCCCCCCTCGGGTGCCGTACGGCAGACACGCCAGTCCCAGAGGCCCAGTGACTCAGCCTAATGTGTGTGGCTGAACTTTCCTTCATCCTTCATGATGCTCCCACACTCCCTTCCCTGTTCACGCTGTCTGAAATCCACACTCACTCACTCCTCTCCATGTTTGCACCTGAAGTCCTTCCGTGGTGAGAGCGAGCAGATAACGCTAGTACCTACTCCACCGCCATCTTCCTCCGTCTCCCTACTATGCTTCTTAATTCCTGCATCATCTCCCTCCCTTTTCCCCCTTCCTCCTCCCTGCTGACCTCCCCACAATATGTTCCCCATACCTATAATTCTTTTTCCACTCTCGTTGCCTACTTAGTTTGCCTTTGTTTCAGTTCCCTAGCATTTGTTGTTGGTTGTGATACAGTTTTCATTTTAACGTTCGTAGTTTTGATCCTCCTTCTCCTAAACAAGTCTCTTTAACATCTCATGTAACAGTGGTTTGGATCTAATGAACTCTTTCAGTTTTACTTTGTCCTGGAAGCACTTTCTCTGCCCTTCTATTCTGAATGACAGTTTCGCTGGATAGAGTATTTGTGGCTGTAGGTTTTGGATTTTCATTACTTTGAATATTTCTTTCCAGTCCCTTCTTGCCTGCAGGGTCTCCTTTGAGAAATCAGCTGATAGTCTAATTGGTACCCCTTTGTACATAATTCTTTTCTTCTCTCTTGCTGCTTTCAAGATTCTCTCTTTATCTTTAATTTTTGACATTTTGATTACAATGTGTCTTGGAGTGGTTCTACCTGGGTCCAGTTTATCTGGAACACTCTGTGCTTCCTGGACCTGTAAGTCTATTTCTTTCCCCAAGTTAGGAAAGTTCTGCTTCATTATTTTTTCACATAATTTTTCCATTTCTAGTTCTTCTTCTTCACCTTCTGGCAATCCTATGATTCGGGTGTTGGCCCGCTTATAGCTGTCCCAGAGGTTTCTGAGCCTCTCCTCATTTTCCTCACTTTTCCTTTCCTCTTTCTACACTGGTTGACTGTTTTCTCCTTCCCCATGTTCTGATTTGTTGATTTGATCCCTGGTTTTTCTTCCCTCACCACTAGTTTCGTATGTGTTTTTGTTCATTTCAGCAGGATTAGCCTTCATTCCTTCCCCGTCTTGTTTAAGATCTGCTGTTAGGTCTTTAAGCTCTCTTATAACCAAAGTTCTGATCTATGCCTCAGAAAGATTTCCTATCTGCTGATTCGTTAGATCAGATATTTGCTGGCTGGTCAGCTGCGTCACTGGGATCTCTATCATGATCTCTGTCATCCTGACAGTTTTGTGTTTACGTTTGCTTCCTGGGCGGTGTTGTCACACCTCCTATGCAATAGTGAGCAGAGCCCCGTGGACTTGTCACTACCAGGCGACCCTTCTTACCACGCTGTGGCGTTTTGTGTGGGGGAGGGGGTTCAAGATGGGTTCTTGCCATTTACTCTCCGCAGAGAGACCGGGAGCTTCTTGCTCTGTCCCCGCCCCCTCTGGCCTTCACAGTCTGAGGCAATAGAGGTCTGCCTTCCCCGACACTGAAATCTCAAGCTGACAGGTCTGGTCTGCCTGCTCCCTAGGCATTTGTTGCCTCTCTTTAAATAAGGGTGTCTGTGCTTACCGCCATCCTGCTGCCATCGCTGCCAGCTCAGCTTGACCTCTCTGCCCCGGCTTCACCCCTCCTACCCCTCTGGATGTGCACCACTTGTTTATAACTTCATACGTTGGACTTCCATGTAGCTTTATTTTTGGAACTTCTGGTTATTTCTGGTTTTGTGGTAGATGTATTTCTTCTAAGTTGTGGAGGGAGACGAAGCGTGTCAGTCTAGTACTCCATCTTGGTCAGAATGCTTCTAAGTTGACTATCTTATTGTCACTCAGTTTTCCCACTGGAACCTTGATCTGCCCCCCTTTTTTGGGCGGTATTTCTCTGTCTCCTCATTTTGATAGCTTTCTGTGTTTGCGTCTGTGTCTTAGGTAGAGCTGTAGCACCTGTTACATTGTGAGGGGAGGAGCCTTAGGTATTCATCAGCGCTGGTGACCCATTTCACCACGTTGTGGTACAGTATGTGGGGGAGTGGCCTTCAGGGAACAGTGCCACTCACCCCACATTCACCCTTTTCCCAGGCACTACTCCTTTTGCCTCTGTTGAGAGACTGGCAGTTTGGTAAAATTTACCTGTGAAGACATCTGGCCCAAGGCTTTTGTGTGCTGAGGGTTTTTAAATTACTGCTTCAATTTCACTAGTTGTTATTGGTCTATTTCTCACAAATAGTCAGATTTCTTGGTACAGAGTTGTTCATAGAATTTCTTACAATCCTTTGTATTTCTGTGGTATTGGGTGTGATTTCTCCTCTTTCGTTTCTGATTTTACTTATTTGGGTCCTCTCTTTTTGATGACTCTGGTTAAAGGCTTTTCAAATTTGTTTATCTTTTCAAACAACCAGCTCCTGGATTTATTGATCCTTTGAATTGTTCTTTTAGTCTCTATGTCATTTAACTCCACTCTAATCTTGATCATTTCCTTCCTTCTACTCACCTGGGCTTTGCTGTTGTTCCTCTAGTTCTTGTTGATTTAGGGTTAGGTTGTTTATTTGATATTTTTTCTGTTTCTTAGGTAGGCCTATATTGATATGAACTTCCTTCTCTGGACTGCCTTTGCTGTATCCCACAGGTTTGGGGCTATTGTGTGTTCATTTTCATTTGTTTCCAGAAACTTTTGATTTCTTCCTTTATCTCATTGTTAACCTATTATTTAATAACATGTTATTCAGTCTCCATGTACTTGAATGTTTCTGAGTTGTTTCCTTGAGGTTGGTTTCTAGTTTTAAGCCACTGTGATCTTAGACAATGTTTGATAAGATTTCCATTTTCTTGAATTTGTGAAGGCTTTTTTTATGTCCTACCATGTGATCTATCTTAGAAAATGTTCAATGTGCATTTGAAAAGAATGCATATTTTGCTTTTTTGGGGTGAAAGTTTCTGAGTATATCAATTAAGTCAATTTGATCTAGAGTGTTGTTCAGTGCTCAATATCTTTGTTGTTTCTTTGCTTGAAAGATCTATCCATTACTGACAATGGAGTGTTAAAATCCCCTATGATGAATGTGTTGCTGTAATCTTTCTTGAATTCCTCCAAGATTTTCCTTATATATTTGGGTGCTCCTATTTTGGGTGCATATATGTTTACAAGGGGTATATCTTCTTGGTGGAATATTCCTTTATTATTATAAAGTGTCCTTTTTTGTCTCTTTTTATGGCCTTTGTTTTGGAATCTATTTTTTCTGATGTTAAGTATTGCTACCTCAGCTTTTCTTTCATGTCCATTGTATTGATATATGTTTTTCCACCCCTTCACTTTCAGCCTGTGTATCTCTTTTGTTGAGGTGGTTTCTTGTAGACAGCATACATGTGGATCATGTTTGCTTATCCATTCAGCTAACCTATGTCTTGATCTGTCCCCGATTCTTTCCAATAACATATGGTTTTTGGTGCATTTTCTGACTGTTTTCTGTGTAGGACCAACCTGTGTAAAAGGGACAGCTCTTTCTGCTTGGCACAGACAGCAGCTCTGTCTGGATGCCATGGCTGACTGGGGCCCTAATCCCCCCCTCATTGGGCCTGTCTCTATTCTCTCTGCTTTTGGGTTTAGTGGATCAGAGCCCGAGGATCATTGTAGCATTTAGTGTTTAATTAAGAGCCCTTTCAGAGCTTTTTCTTCTTTCCTCTGCGGAAATGTATCTAGAAGGATGCTCCTGAGCCTGGCCTCAACTGATCTACAGAGCCTGTAATATCGCAGGTTGGGGTTGGGCTCACTTGTCTTTGAGGGATTCTGGCTGGCTGCAGCAAATGTCTGGTGTTCAGCTATTGGCTTTCCAGACCTCAGCTTGCTGCTCTCTTGCAGGAGGATTGGGCCCAAATTCTCTACTCTGAACAGCCCTCTGCTTGCCAGCTCTACTGAGGGGGCCCACAGACCCTTCAGTGTGATAAGTTCTCTGTTAGTTGAGCATGCAAACTCCAGGTCCCTGCCGAGTCTCAGATCTGCCTCTGCACCCCTTTTAAGAGTTTCTATGTGGCCTACACACTGCAGCACTGAGCTCTGTGGGGTCTGTTCTCCTCATGCTTCCCCTCTCTAAAAAATCAGTCTCTCACAGTCAAGACAGACCACTGCCTACCAGATCCTCTGATAGTTTTAGATACTTTCTCTCTGGATCTTTCCCAGATGGCATTGGGAAAAGCCCCACAGCTATAACATAGGGTAGTGATGGGATGTTGTCCCTGCTCCCTGCAGGGATTTTCAGCCTTGGGAGGTCCTGCTCCCATGGTGCTGTTTCTGGAGCCAGCACCTCTCCAGCCACCAGTGCTCACGGTTCCTGTGCCAATCCACAGCTACCCCATCTCTATGCCTTAAAAGTGCTGGCTTTGGGCCACAGTGGCACCAGTTGCCCAGCTTGGAGAGCCCAAGCCACCCATTCCCAGTTGCCCTGCAGGCAGGTAGGGTCTTGCCTACTCTCACACACTCCCCATACCCTCGTGTGTGTACATGCTCACTCAGGCTCTCACTCACTCTCCACTGGTTTTTTGAGTCCAATATTCTGTGGTTAGGTTGCAAGACCAATCCAGGTCTGGAAGCAAGTGGATGGAGCTTCCAACTATTCTATAGCCACCTTGGATCTCTCGTTTTTTTTGTTTTTTTGTTTTTTTTTTTTATATATATTCTGGATAGAAGATGCATATCAGATATATTATTTGAAAATATTTCCTCCCATTCTGTGCATTTTCTGTTCAGTGTTTTGGTGGTCTTACTTGAAGCACAAAGTTTTAAATTTTGATGAATTTAAATTTGATGTTTTTCATTTATTGTTTTTGCTATTATAGCTAAAAAATCACTAACTCAAGCATAAAGATTTACTGTCAATTGTCTAGGAGTTTTAAAGTTTTAGATATTACTTTTAGGTTTGTGATCCATTTGAGTTAATTTCTATATATGATGTGACATAGGGGTCCAACCACTCTTTTGCATGGGGATATCCAGTTGTTCCAGCACCACTTTCTGGAAAGACTGTTCTTTCCCCGTTGAACTCTCTTGGCATCCTTGTTGAAAATTAAACTGGCCCTAGATGAATCTGTTTATTTCTAGACTCTCAATTCTGTTCCATTTAGCTATGTGTATCCTGATGCCAGTACAACACTAATTAGTGTAGTCCTCTATTAACCTTTGAAATTGGGAACTGTGAGGCTTCCAACTTTGTTCTTTCTTAGAATTGTTTCAGTTATTTGTGACACCTTGCATTTCCATTTTAATTTTATGATCAGCTTGAGTATTTCTGCAAAATTCCAGCTGGGAGTAGATAAGGATGAATTGAAACTATAAATCAATTTGGGAAGTCTTCTATGAATATGAAACATCTTTGCATTTATTAGATGTAATTTTACTTTCTTAAATAATGTTTTGATATATTACATTGATATTAAACCAGCCTTGCAACTCTCGGATAAACCCCAGTTGTCATGAAGTAAATTCTTTTTCCATGTTGCTGGATTTGATTTGCTAATATTTTCTTGAGCTTCTTTAATACATAGGTTGTTTTTCATCAAATTTGGGGCATTATCAGACATTATTTCTCCTGAGTTTTTCCATCCCCATTGTCTCCTCCTCTTTGTTATACCCAATTATGAGTGTTTGTTTCCTTAATGGTGTACCACATTTCTCTAAGGCTTTGTTCATCTTTCTTTACTCTTTTCAAGTCCAGAACTTCCATATGGGGTTTACATACTCTATCCTTTATTGATATTTTCTTTTTGATGACTCATTGTCATCACACATTCCTTTAATTGTTTAAACACGGCTTAAGTTCTTTGAACATATTTGTAATAACTGCCGTAAAGTCCTTATCTACCAAGTTCAATTTCAACATCTGATCCCCCTCAAAGGCAATTTCTGTCTTTCCTGCCCTGTGTATGTGTTACAGAAACAGGGGTGTTCCAAAAAACCCCAGAGTTTGCAGCTGGGGGATGGGGAGAAGGAAGCAGCTTTTCAGAATGCCTCCACATGCCTGAGGCCAGTGGCTAGTGTCTTTTTTATGCAAAATGGCTTTAATGCATCCAAAGCCTCAGGTAGATGGGAGGAGTCTTGAACCGGGGGACGGTATGGAAAGCACACAGAGCCTACGTAAGGGTCTGTGAATGGTCGGAACGGTTTGCAACGCCCACTGCGTCAGATGACGCAGTCAGGGATATATAAGCAGCTGTGGACATTTTAGCTCTCTCTTTCACGCTCACGCGCTCGGTCTGGGGCTCTCGCTCTCTCGCTCTCTTGTGTGCTCCCTCCACGTGGCTTGGTAAAGAGGCCTTCTCCATGTGACTCGGAGAAGGGGTCTCCAGGCTGCTTTAAGAGGCTCTTGCCATGCGGTTTTGAGGAGAGGAGATCCATGCGATTTGCAGGAAGAAGGCAGTTTGCAAGGAGGCTGAGAATCCAGGCGGTCCTGCATTGAGAGCTGGAGGGCACCACAGCACAGAAAGGACCTCCCCAATCAGAATTGAGTGATTGGCAGCTGCTGGTAAAGCTGAACTGTGTTTGGAAAGTAGGGAAGCGGTTTCTCTAACTTTTCTAAAACTAGCCTGGTTTGGAAGTGGGGGAGGCAAGGATATGTGTTTGTGGGTATTTTAAAGAGCATAAGACTTAACAACAGAAATCTGCAAATAACTAAATCTATATAACTGTTAAATAAACAATTCTTTTTCTTTTCACTAAACTCTGGTATTGAGAGTTATAATTTTGGCGGCGGGCAATCGGGCCCCTAACTAAAGAGCCCGTGGGTTTGTTTTCAACTGGAGTAGCCCAGGGGTTCTGTAACATATGGGTTACACATTCCTGTTCCCTTGCATGTCTTATAACTTGTTTTGTTTTTCATAAAATCTTTAAGATTTTATTTCATTTTAAAGAGAGGGGAAGGGAGGAGGAGAGGGAGAAAAACATCAATGTGTGACTGCCTCTCACACGCTTCCAACTGGGGACCTGGCCCACAACCCAGGCATGTGCCTGGACTTGGAATTGAATCAGCAAGCCTTTGGTTTGCGGGTCAGCACTCAACCCACTGAACCACACTAGCCAGTTATAACTTTTTATTTATCTGAACAGTTTAGATAATATATTGTAGCAGTTTTGGAGACTGACTGTCCCTGCTATAAGGTTTGTTGCTGTTGTTTAGTAACTTGGCTGTACTAATCTGTGAAATCTATTCCCCACAAGTGTGCAACCTATAATTTTCCTGTTAGATTTTTTCTTTTCTTTTTTCTTTAAAACTGGCTTCCTAAGGGTCATCCCTTCCTTGGTCAGTAGTTTAGAAGTGTGAGAAACGCTCACAATAAATCACCAGGACATCGGACTTCAGCAGCAAAGTGAGGCGTTTATTCACGAGTCTGCAGAGTTGGGCACACCTCCAGTCAGGAGCATGTGTGCACAAAGTAAACAAAGAAAACCGGTTTTATACTAATGCAATTAGCCCTCCCTCTGTAACCCGATTATCTCCCCCTCCCCTCTCCTTCTTCCCTCATAATGAGGCTCCTAAGGTCTCTCATCTGAGCCCTATCCTCCAGCCTGTTATTACCCCATTCAGGGTCTATACTGGGAAACTTCTGTTTGGCCAGGACAATTCCCTGACCAGGAAGATGTTCCCTTTCCCATGTCCTCATAGCAGCCTGTCTGATCATCCCCCTCTTCTCCACTGAAGATGTTTTGTATAGACATTAATTCTGTCCTCATGTATATTCTGGGTCCATGGAACTGATCTAATTGTTCTGCCAATCCAAAGGGGTCCTCTACCAAGTGCTTCATATCGTGCTTGAAGTTTCTAACTTCAGTGCTTGTTAAAGGAGCATTTGACATATCTAATTTGTCCTGGGCCCATGGAGACCTCCCCTAAGGGGAAACATCAGCTGCTCCGAGGGAATGGGAGTTCTTCAGGTCTTGCTTACATTGTTCTAATTCTTTTCTTAATCTACAGTAAGTTCCCACCAGTGCTGTGGGTGTTGTGGGCACAGCTACCAGTTGGGCACCTATTAGGTGTCCCTGGCCTGATTCATCTGTACTGTCTGTCTTCAGTGCCTGTGCCCAGTTGGCCGCTGGCTGGCCAGGGCTGTAAGGTGGTGGGAGACTGCACAGAGGGTCCCAGGCTTTATCTTCTTTTTCTTTTACAGGGAAGAGACCTGTAGACCTGCCAGTAGGTTGTAACTAGCAGAGAGCATATTCCTTCTCTTCCTCAGAAGCTGATGCCTGATCACTCACATAAAAGATCAGGGCTTGACAAACCCAAGTTTCATCATACCCAAATTGGGGCCAGAAAACAGATTGCCCCTTATTGGGTTCCTTTCGCCAAAGGAGATAGCAATATTTTACCTTTTCTTTTTCTTATTCTGGGTCTGAGGATCTTCTCCTCAATACTCTAACATTTTCTAATTCTTTTGTTTCCCCAGGCTTAGAATTTTTATTTCCCATCCTCAGTCAATTCCTGTGGCTATGGCTGAATCTGGTTGTCTTCAACCCCTCTTACTGGAGATTTCTTCAACACGAACCTGTGAACTCAACTCCCTGTACTGGAAGTTTCTTGCTCACACCCTGTACACTCAACCCCCCATACTGGAAGTTTCTTGTATGCAGACCCCTTATATTCAACCACTCTTACTGGAGATTTCTTGTGTACGAAAATGCCGTGAGCTCAAACCCCTGTATTGGAAGTTTCTTGTCTATGACCCGTGAACTCAACCCCCCTTATTGGAGGTTTCTTGTCCATGCCTTGTGTGCTCAACCCCCCATACTGGAGATTTTTTGCACACAAACCGGTAAGCTAAACCCTCCATATTGGAAATTGCTTGCTCACAGCCCTCAGCCACACACACATTTGATCTCCGAGGATGCCCAACCACCAAGGCAGTAATTAACCCAATTTCCTTACCTTGGCATGTGCACGAGGTTGCCTGGTTATTGCGGTGTTTGCTTTTGTTTCCCCCGAGTTGGTTCTACTGCTGTTCCAACAAGTCTTGGGTCCTTTTCTGGACACTGCGAGGCAGGTGGTTCCTGGGTCAAGCAGGCCACCCAAAAGTGGGTAGGACACGTCTCCCCACCTCAGCTCAGAGCCCCTTCCCCCACACAGGTGAAGGATCCCAGATGAGTCCCCAAATTGTGAGAAATGCTCACAATAAATCACCAGGACACAGGACTTCAGCAGCAAAGTGAGGCGTTTATTCACGAGTCTGCAGTCAGGCGCACCGCCAGCCAGGAGCGTGTGTGCGAGTAGACAAAGAAAACTGGTTTTATACTAATGCGATTAGGTCCCCCTCCTTTCTCCTTCTCCCCCGTTTCCCCATTACTGGTTAATCCGGGTTCACAATCTAACACGATTAACTACTTAACTCAGGGTGTGGTTAATTAAGGGTAATCTATTTATAGGTCTATTTCTAATTTATTTGCAAAGTAATCTAGCTACATCTTCCCGTTTCTGTTTGGTGTTAACAATCTTCCTCCCTTTGATCCCAGAGATATGTGTGAGGAGCTGAGGAATGTCATTTCCTCACCCCTTTTCCATGATTCATCTGTTAATCATCTCCTACTGGTTTGAGAGTCACTGGCTTGCTCCTTTATCCCTAACAGCAGAAAGCCACTGATTGATGAGCATTGTGATTAAGCCATTGAATCAATATGATTTTCATTATTGCTGTTTGATATGTGTGGCTTAGACACTGCTTTTACACTTCAGGGACTTCATAAGTTTGTCCTACATTTAGTCAAGGATTAATAGCAAAGCAGTTTCCTCTCCAGTTGCTCCTGAGAGGGTGTGACCTTAGATGTGCACACATTCTTCCATATCACCAGGTCTCCTTCCCTGTCTTTATCTGATCTCCCTGATAAGCTTCTGGCTTGTCTGGCTCCACTGGTATCATGCCATGCTTTTGGCCTCTACTAATTGTTCGCTGATTTTTGTTTTGGACAATTCCTTGGAGGCATAAATTGCTCCATGATCCAAATAAAGTTAGGTCCGCAGACAGAGTCAGGGTATTGCCAATCTTAGAGGTGTTCTCTGACCCCCTCCTTGGCAGAACCTGTTATTATGGAACAGTATCTGGGAGAGATGGGAGCTATCACTTGGCTGCCAAGCCCAATGAAATGCCTCTTCTGCAACAGAGTTGGGTGCAGGGATGGTTGCAGCCACTAGCTCAGAAGTTATAGAGTCCTACCACCATTTCTGGTTCTACAGATTTTGAATAAATTGTTTTCAATTCATTGCAAATCCTTTCAGCACTGTCCAGAGATCTCAAAAGATTGTCTTTCCTAATTTTGACCAAGTAGACAGATACTTCTCTGAGGAGAAGTTCCACTGAGCTCTGCATATTGCTATCCAGAAGTTCTCCACATTACAATTTTGAAATGACTATGCAGAAACTGGTGACTGAGTCTGTGCATTTAACCTGGTCCACAAAGTTGACTATAATAGAAAAATTACTAATTTCTAATTTTTATAAGTTGAAATTCATGTCTAATTTTAAAAAAATTATATACTTTATTCTCCCTCATTACCCCAGGTACCAAAAAGTTGCCTACAGATAGAAACAAGGGGAAAATACAGCATATAAAAAATTTAGTATTAAGTAATGCATGAACATACACGATATTAACTGTGCTATTGTATCCAGGTCTGGAATACAAATAAATACCCAGGATGTCAAACTATGAAATAGGTGCTTATTCATTCACACTTTCAGCACTTTTTCCAGTGTAGGGGCACCAAATAGTCCCTGTAAAAAGTTTCAATATGTAAGTATGTAAGGGCTTTAAATGTTCTTTGTAAGAAGTAGCAAGGACTTGCTAAAAGGCCTTGGAAAAAGGAATGTAAGAAGGAGTGTTATGGCAATTAGTGATTTACAAGCTAAAAGGACTTCAGCCTCTATCACCTCCCATTTGCTTGCTTGAGTCTGGTTTATAACATTTGTGAAGGTTGTGCTTTGCAGAATGTCTAGCCCTTTGAAAATAAATTGCTTCACAGGGAGTTTGTCCCTGGCTGAAGAGCTATGCTGCTGTCGAAGATAACCTTTAGCCTTGCGAATTTCTGTTCCTGTTACTGCCAAGACATTCCTGCAGTCCTGCCCAGCCCCCTCTTCCTAAGGCTGTTTCCCGCCAAAGAAGAAACAAAGAGACTGCACCAGTATAAAAACCCAGTGTTTGGACTCCATTGTAGGTCGGAGCATGTTAGAGACCTGCTCAGGGTCTGCCCAACTCCTGGCCATTATTAAAAATCCTTTGCTTAACTTTATACACCACTTCAGAGTGTTCAATCTCGCCTATGTAGCCGTAACACCAGAAAGGCTCAGGCAACCTCTGTTTGCCCAGAGGGTAAAGTACAGAAAATGTACATCACCTCAGTGAGCCACTACCTTTTGGATAGTTTTCTATTGCATTTCTTTAAGTTATACTTTGATTATATATACTTCAAAGGTTGGAAAACTTTTATACTTTTCCCCTTTTTAGCTTCTCAATGAAATTGTACAATTTCCTCATTTTATATGCCAAACGTTTGAAAAATAGTAAAATATATTTTTTTCCAAAGAGAGAATCAAAAGGTAAATTATTTATGTGACTTCCAAGTTCATACAATTAATTAACAACAAATCTAGAACTGAAAACAATGGAAGGACTCCTTGACATTGAGCCTTCAAGCACTGTATACCAATCCTGGTTAGATAAATTAATATTCTTCCTGGTAAGCTGAAAAAGTTTGTTTTACTATGACACTCAAAAGTAGACTTTAATTCACACGTACTATTACATTCCTTGGGAAGATATAATTTTCTGAGTATTATAAAAATAAAGTATTGATAATTTGTGTCAACAATATACTCTCTTAAACAGTGTTGCCAACTGTCTTAGATCAAGCTGCTATAACAAAAATGCCATAGACAGGGTGGCTTAAAAAACCAGATATATATTTCTCACAATTCTGGAGGATGAAAGTCCAAGATCAGGGTGCCAGCATGTCCGGTTCTGTTGAAAGCCCTCTTCTTAACCTGCAGATGGCTGCCTTCTTGCTATATCCTCACATGGTAGAGAAAGACTACCTTCCCTGTTTCTTCTTATAGTCACTAATCCCATTCATAAGGGCTCAACCTTCACAATCTAATTACCTCCCAAAGTCCTTGCCTCCACATATAATCATATTGGAGATTAAAGCTTCATATGAATTTGGAAGCACACATTTAGTCCACAGCATCCATATTTATTAGAAATAGAATTTTTCACATGACCAATTTTAGAGAGTATTTTTTTCCTTATAGTAAACCATTTTGTGATATAAAAGGTAAAGAGAGAATTTCTAATCTGTTAGTAAGTTATGCGAGGCACCAGACTTACTTACTGTTCTTCCCAGATAACCCCAAAGACAAAGAGGAAAAAGAAGTGATGTTAAAAAGAAAAATAAGTGTTAGAAATCTAGTAACAACTTTAACATTGAACATTAAGTCAATATTTATAACTTCAACAATTTTACACAAAAACAAGGTAAAGGAAGTATTCTTTTGTACAACTGGGATAATAAACAAAATTTTCTATTTTTTCTAACATCTTTTCCACCAAAGCAAAACAGCTATTCTTACATAAATCTTGTTTTACTTTGCCATGAAGGGCCTTCAAAAGTTTCCAAATCATTAAGTTTGGCTTATATAGCCATATAGCTAATCTTAAGTGAATTAAAACATTGATCGAGAAGAAAAATTGAAGCAAAAATGTGTCCAGGGAATAACTATTGAATGACAAACCTAAGGGAAATTTTTCTCTTTTGGGATGTAGACTTTTTAAGTTTAGAAAAGCTTCCTTAATAATCTGAAGATTATTAGGGGTTAAATCATCAAATCCCTTCTCATAATTGCAAATGCTACATGATCTTAAAGATCAAAATATTGTTCTGAAAAACCATATGAAAAGTTAGTCGAGCCCTGGCTGGTGGGTGTGGCTCAGTGGATTGCGTGCCGGCCTTCAAACCAAAGGGTCACCAGTTCAATTCCCAGTCAGGGCACATGCCTGGGTTGTAGGCCAGGTCCCCAGTTGGGAGTGCGTAAGAGGCAAACACACATTGATGTTTCTCTCCCTCTCTCCCCCTCTCCCTAAAAATAAATAAACAAATCTTTTTAAAAATTTACTTGAAGTACAAACTTAAAAACAAAATAGATTTCAAAGAACCTAATTACTAATAAAAAGAAATTTTATTAGCCTTCAAAAAAAAAAAATAGAACTCTCTTTATGAGGTTACCTGTTGGGGAAGCTATCACATTTACTTTGAAGTAGCTAAAGCTTCTTTTTCCCAGGTATACAGGCAACATCCCACACCATTAAATATTCCTTTGAAACATTTTTGTCAGTTGGCTTAGAGCACGCCAGTTCCTTACTTTTCTTCTAGCTCACTGGCGGGTCCTTCTCAGTATTTTTCCAGTTCCTCCCCTTCTCTGATTTTTAACATTGGCACGTCCCCAGGACTCATTCCTTTGCCACCGTCTCTTTTCCAGCTGTACTAAGTGATCTCATCCAATGTCATGGCTATTCACTAATAACTCCCAAATTAACTTTGTTACTCCCAACTTGCACCTAGAAACCTAGACTTGGACATTCAACTGACAACTCAGCATCTCCAACCTAACATGGCCACAATAGAACTCCTGATTCCATGGTCCTCCACATCTGTTCCTCCTCCAGTATGCCTCATCTCTGCATCCCAGAACTCAACCAGTTGCTCAAAAACCTAGGAGTTATCCTTTACCTATCTCTTTCCCTGTCCTTATACTCAAGGTATCAGCAGATTCTACCTTCTCTACCTTTAAAGTAGAGCCGGATTCCAGTATCTAACCAGCTCCTCCTCATCAACTACACTAATCTAAGACCATTACCTGGGACAGTAAAATAACCCAACTGGTCTCTCTGCTTTCACCCTAAATCCTCTTCAGTCTAAGCTTCACACTGCAGTTGTATATAGGTAAGTCAAATTATATCACTGCTCTGTTCCCAATCCTTCTAATTAGGTCCCACTACCTACCCATTCTGGGTTATAAGGACTTTCATAAACTATTCTCTGACTTCCCCCTGTTTCACTTCTTACCACTTTTCCCCCTTAATCACTATGCTTTATTTAACCTTACTAGCCTCTGCTATTCTTCAAACAGGTCAAGTAAGCTAGTATTTTAAAGCCTTTTCACTTGCCTTTACCTCTGCCCAGAACGCTCTTTCCCCAAATATTCACATGGCCCATACACTTATTTCATTAGGGCCTCTGCATATGTCACATCCACAAACAGGCCTTCTCTAACCACCATATCTGAAATAGCAACCCTCTCAAAATTCAGTCTCTATTCCTTGCTTTTCCCTTATAGCACCTTATTTTATATATTTATTTACATTTTATTATATATCTTCTCCAATGGGATATAGTAAACTCCACAAAAGCTGGTACTTTGTATTGGCCACAGCTGTATAACCAGCAAACAGAAGAATACCTGGTACATAGTAAGTGCAATAAACATGTGTTGAATCCAAAAATGGATGAATAGATGGGATTCAATTCTGAACATTATCCAATAACATAGTTTAGGGTTTTGTTTCGCTTTAAAAGAGAGAAAAAAAAAAAAAAGAAATGCAAAAATGTGTCCTAAAATTAAAAATTCACCTGGATTTCTCTCAAAAGGTATAAATTTTATTAAAAGATGGAGTTATTCGGCAGCACTGAAGCAAAATTTTACAGTAAACTCAGTGAGATATTCTAGATATTATAAATTTTTTAAAAAGCTTCTGAATTTATCCCTGAAAATAAAGTTGCAGTTAGTGCCTGAACACTTAAAAACGAGGCATATACATATATACACAGAAAATAGAGAAGTTCCATGAAATCAAACCAGTAATAAACAGGAATATCTTTATTATCGCATAATTCTCTTTCCTTCCCTTTTTCATCAAATTGCTACCAGTGAAGACCAAGTAATCAACCAACTACTTGTAAACTTTGTGCTGGTGTTATTGTTCACAGCCATAAAAATGGCACTATTTACAGAGGTTTCATAGAGGCAGCAGAGTATTTTACGTAAGCATGTCTGTGGCTTAACTGCCACTGTATACTGCCTGCTGTCTTCCATCAAGGCAACTTATACACAGGAATGTGAAAAACCCCACCACATAATGGATATATCTCTATATATAACTTGGTGAAAGGCATAGCCTGATGATTAAATCATTTTTCACTACTGCATTAAAGAACCTAGATATTGAAAATCAAAGCCACATCAAAGCTCTCCTGGGCCATGACCAAAGGTCAGTCCAAGCACTCCTGGAGGATGGCAGTCTATTGGTGAAAAGAATATGGAAACTCAAGGTGAGCCATTTGGCCTCTTAGGCAACAAGGAAGGAATTTAATCTGGTACGCTTGGCTTGTTTCTGTCAGCATTCATTTCACGTTGATCCTGGGGTTTTTACTTTCTGATCAGGGGACAGAAGAATGACAAATACTACTTTGTATGAAAAGTTTCAAGCCTTGTAAGCCCTCTGAAAATAAATAGTCCAAATACCCGTTCCATTTCTTTCCCTGTAGGCACAAAAAAGGAGAAAATTACTTACTGAATATTTACTATGCTTATTCTCTACCTTCTCTGTCTAATAAAAGGTCCCAATTGTGGGTGCACATACCAAGAGTTAGAGGATATGTATTCATAACTGGAACTCAGTCACCAAGTAATAGTCAAACCAAAAAGTGCCAAAGGGCTAAACATTCCTTTTATTATGTCTGCAAAAAATGTAGCTGTTCAACTGAGTAATTACTGGGAAATGGAAATGTGTCATCACTCCCACCCTCTAGGAATTTAGCAACTAAAACTGACAACAAAGGAGCAGTCGTTATTATAATACTGCCTATATTAAATATGTACATATATTTAATATATACTAACGAGACAACTGTGTTTGGATTTGTTAAATCAGCTTTATTATAATCACACTTTGAATTCATCAACTATACTTCTAAAATGAGACACATGGTCACAACAAGAGTCAAATGATGAATAGTTATATTTTTAGAGAACACTATAGAGGGCATGTGCCAATAAATTCACACAAAAGTCATGGGGATGAATTCAGAAGGTAAACACTTCACTTTGACTTTGTGGATGCAGCAGACTTAAGACTTGGGGAAAAGTTAAGGTATAAAATCTTTTGATAAAATGAAGCTATATGAAATCTCTGAGCATGATAAAATATATTTATTTACCCGAATGGAGCTCATGTTTACTGTACTTTCTTCTGTCCATTCCTTAAAATAACAAAAACAAAAACACAAAATAAAGACATAGGGACATATGAGGATGGAAATACTTAGCAAAAATGACAAAATTAAGATAGCTCTTCACTGATTCATTTGCTACATTCTATTTCTACCATCACTCTTGGATTCCTTTTGAATAAATACCTACTATAACCTCCCATATTTTTCCTAGAAGCACAAGCAGAAGGAAAATAAAACCACAGTGGATAAAGTTGAGCATTATTTTGGCTAATCTATGGCCTCATTAAAAAAAAAAAAATTCTGTGTTCAGCCACTGGGTGGTGATAGAAAGTATCAGAGAGAAGGTTTTTCTGAGGAATAAGATACCTGAAATTGAATCCTGAAGGATGAGGAAGAAGTGTGGTGTGGCCGTCTATGTACACAGTAGATTGTAGAACATCGTAATTCTTTATGAAAATTCAGATCATTGATTCCCTGGTCTTAACTATCACCTACTATATTTCACTGAAAAGCCATCAATTCTAACAAACGATATATTTTATATACTACTAAGAAAAAACTCTGCCTAGTAAACTACATATAACACAATGCCTTCTCAACACTTAGAATTTTTTAAAATTTCATAACGATTAAAAAAGTTTTAGATATAGGCAGATGTTGATCATATATCATTTTTATAAACATGAAATGGTAAATATATACAAAATTAAGTGAAAAGTGTCCAGCTCTTCTGAATTACTCTTTAAATTTTTTAATTTTTTCATTTTAAAATATTTTATTCATTTTTAGAGAGAGGAAGGGAAGGAGAAAAAGAGGGAGAGAAACACCCATGTATGAGAGATACATCAATGGGTTGCCTCTCGCACACCCCCAACTGGGGACCTGGCCCGCAACCCAGGCATGTGTCCCAACTGGGAATCAAACCAGAGACCATTTGGTTTGCAGGCCAGAACTCAATCCACTGAGCCATACCAACCAGGGCCTGAATTACTTTTATATGCAAGAGTTGTGGATATCTGTTTGTTCACACAATAGCACCCGCTATGCCAGAATGCTGATGATGCAACACTTGCTGAACTAAAAGCTACTGGTGCCAGGGTCCCAGTTACGTAAAGCTAACCTACTTTTGGTTCCTGTTTCAAGAAAAGTCCATAGCATGTTTCAATGCTTCCCTCCCCTCTTCCTTGAAGTCATTTGGTTTTTGAGACTGAAAACTGTGCTCCAATAGTCTCCAATTTTTTCCCAAAGCTGATGACATCCATTCTGCAAGGTCTGATTATGGCAATCTGCCTATACATACTCCAAAACAGCAAATGACAACTATTTCACGATTGCTGCCTGGCTAACAACAATCAGAAGAATCATCCCGATCTCTGAGAAGTTAAAAAATGAAAAAAAGTGTTTCTGGAACTGATGAATCCCATATTTACTTCTCTGGTTCCACCCTCTCTCCTGAGCTCTAAGCCCCTATTTCAAATAGCCTACTTACTTTTCTTCCTGGATGCCTTACAGGCATCTCAAACTTAAGGTCAAAACAGCACTTGATTCTCAATTTGCCTTCTCCCAAAACCAAATATCCTCTCCTGTTCTTTCATCAGTATTCCTCTTATTTACAAATGGAACCACCATCAACCCAGATGCTCAATTCAAAAAACTCAAAAGTCCTTTTCTTTTTCCCATTCCCATTTCTAATCAAGCTATCATCAAGTGCTGTCTGTTCTTCCTCTGCAATATACCTCAAATCAGTCCACGTCGGTCCATCTCCACTACCACCACCTGCATACAAATCATTATTAGTATCTCTTGTCTAGACTCCACCAATAGCCTCCCAGTTGGTGCATCTGCTACCATTAGGGCCTCCTTTTTATTTTTAAATAACTCTATCCTCCATGAGAAAGCTAAAGAGATCTCTATTAAAAATCAACTCAGACCATTTTACAACCCTTGTTGAAAATCTTTCAATTGTTTCCCATGGCACTCCTAATAGACCTTATTTCATTCCATCCTCGTTCTTGTTCCTTCAGTTCTCAGTCAAACTGGCCTTTCTTTCTTCCTTCAACTCCTTGAGCTACTTTACTATTTGCAATGCCAGGTATGCTCTTCTTCTACCTATTATTAGGCTGGCTTATTCTAATCTTTTAGAGGAAATCTCAGATCAAATGTCATCTCCTTGAACAACGATCCCTGACAACCCTCAAGTCACTCTCTCTTTCACCTCACCCTGTTTATGTCCTTCATGGTCTTTCTCATTATTTAAAATAATTATGTCAACTTATTTCATTACTTGCTTAGTGTTTGTTCTCATTAGCATATAAACTATATTGCACAGAGATGGTATCTATCCTCTTAAATACTGTATTCCTAGTGCCAGAGGCACAGTTGGACACTAAATAAATATGTGTTGGCTGAATAAACAAAAAAATAACTAGCTATCAATTCAAAGGTATTTTATGGTAAGAAAACCTATAGCATCAGAATTTCCTGAAATGTAGGCTCTACAAAAATTCAAAATATTTCAACTCAAAAAGTGAGCTGAGCTCTTGGATACTGAGAATTGATTGGTCAAATTAAATTTACTAAATTATCTCTAAGAATACGGCTAATTTGGAATATGTCGTCGGCGGCGGCAGCCGTCCGTCTCGAGAGACGATGGTGTAGCTTCTTAAGAGTCTATCTGCACCGCCGAGAATGGCTGTGCAGTCCGACTCGGGAGTGACACGGTATCTGTCTCCTCCCGTGTTGAATCGACATCTTGCGATGACGCTGGAGTGTCCTCTCCAGTGAAGCTGAAGCTACAGAGCCTGGGCAGGGTGATATGGAGGGTCTGCTGTTGCCCATGCAGCAGACCCCCCCCTCTCTTCGCAGCTGAAAGATCCAAGGGAAAGACGGAGTCAATACAGCTTGGCTTCAGGTGCGCCGCAGGAGTTGCCGGTGTTGACTACAACGTCAAACCGCCTTAGGGACTCCGGCTCCGGATTTTCTGTCGGGGTTTACTCCCTTAGCCTTTCCCCTGAAGAGGTATGCTGCAAGGCAGCGGAGGTTTTTTGGAATCAGAGTTTTCCTTCTCTGATGTGCCCTGACTGGAAGATCGAACCAGCGACACTTAGCTCGCAGGCCGACGCTCAATCCACTGAGCCAAACCAGCCAGGGTAATTTGAAATATGTACACCGTAATAATTCAGTAAAACTGTCAGAATTAAATCATGCTAACATGGTATCAGAAATTATTTTTAACACCTCAAGAGTAAGACACTTAGTGAGCTGTTAGTTGGTGATAATCAGGGCTCAAAAGGCACTATTTTAAAAGAAAGACTGAGAGATGGATAGGAGGGGCGCAGACCCATGTGTGGTAGATAAAAATTTGGGAGGGATATCTCACAAGTGAGGAGTACCAGCTCCACACCAGGCCCCTCAGCCAAGGGTTCCAGCACCAGGAATATAAGTCCCCACAATTTCTGGCTTAAACAAACAAACAAACAAACAAACAAACAACAAATGGGTTGAGTCAGTGGAAGAAATTTCTGGAGCCCCAAGCAGTTCCTCTTAGAGAACCCACACATGGACTCACCTACTCAGATTCCCTCCCTCTTAGCTCCAGCACCAAAGTAGCAGCTTGAAAGGCACCTGTGGTATACAGGGAGGAACTCAACTGTCTGGCATCAAGGCCAGCAGAGGCCATTTTGTCTCTTTTATAAACCCTCCCCACAAAGCAGGCAAACTGGTGCCATTTCTGAGACTCCGTCAAACTGGCCAACACTGTTTGTCCTGCCTTGGAGATCCAGAGAGACTCCACCACACCCAATTTATAGGCCCACCCAAGCTGCTTTTCCACATGAATGGCTGGTCTTGGCTCCTGCTCCACAACTTCCTAAATCCTATCAAACAAGCAACAGGTGAGCTCCAGGCCCAGCACTACCAACAGGCAGCTTCGATTCACAGCTTGACTTTGCCTGGGGATCTCCAAGCCCAACACAAGTAGCAGCCATCTCAGATTGCTTTATAGCTCAGGCAGGGTGCCTGAGGCAAACCGCAGGTCAGGGCTGACCTTGGCCTGCACTACCTGGGAAACCCCAGGGCCACCGTACCCAGTGGGAAGCTACACACCACATTGGAGCACCACCACCCTGCCCCTGCACAGCTGAACCTCCACAGAAGGCGTAAATTGGTGGTCAGTGGTCACAGCCAGTCCTTGCAACTGACTGGCTTAAGTAAATCCCTCCCACTGACCTGCCAATGGAAACCAAGGCTCAATTACAAGAGAAGGGTATACTCAGCCCACACAAAGGGCACACCTTGAGCACTCAGCTTGGGTGATAGGGGAGGCTGTGCCACTGGACCCTATAGGACACCAACTATATTAGGCCACACTACCAAGACACAGAGTCAAAGCAGCTCTACCTACTACACAGAAACAAACACAGGGAAGCTGCCAAATTGAGGAGGTAAAGATATATGGCCCAAATGAAAGAACAGAAGAAAACCCCAGAAAAAGAACTAAATGAAACAGAGATACCCAACTGATCAGATGCAGAGTTCAAAACACTAGTGATCAGGATGCTCAGAGAAATGACTGTGACCACAAAATAAAGGAAGAAGTGAAGGTCATACAAAGTGAAATACAGAAAAATATAGAAGGGACCAACAGTGATGGGAAGGAAGCCAGGATTCAAATCAACAATTTGGAACAAAAAGAAGAAATAAACATTCACCTGGAACAGAAAGAAAAAACAAGAATTGAGCCCTGGATGGTATGGCTCAGTGAGTGGATTGAGCACCGGCCTGTGAACCAAGGGGCTACTGGTTTGATTCCCAGTTGGGGCATATGCCTGGGTTGTGGGCTGGGTTCCCTCTCTTTCTCCCTCCCTTCCCTTCTCTCTAAAAATAAATAAAATAAATAAATTTTAAAAAAGAATGGGAAAAAACGAGGAGAGTACTAGCAACCTCTGGGACTTTAAACGTACCAACATCTGAGTCATAGGGATGCCAGATGGAGAAGAAGAAGAGCAAGAAGTTGAAAACTTACTTGAAAACATAATCAAAGAGACCTTCCATAATTTGGCAAAGGAAATAGGCGTACAAGTCCAGGAAGCACATACAGTCCCAAGCAAGTTGGACCCAAAGAGGACCACACCAAGATACATCATAATTAAAATGCCAAAGGTTAAAGATGAAGAGAGAATCTTAAAAGCAGCAAGAGAAAATAAGAGTTACCTACAAAGGAAAGTGGTTCCTATAAGACTACCAGCTGATTTCTTAAAAGAAACTTTGCAGGCAAGAAGGGGCTGGCAAGAAGTGTTCAAAATGATGAAAGGCAAGATTACTACAACCAAGATGACTCTATCCAACAACGCTATCATTTAGAACGGAAGGGCAGATAAAGTGCTTCCCAGACAAGGTAAAGCTAAATGAGTTCATCATCACCAAGCCCCTATTACGGGAAATGTTGGAGGGACGTATTTAAGAAAAAGTACAAAACTATGAACATTAAAATGACAACAAACTCACAACAATCAACAGCTGAATCTAAAAAATAATGAAGAGATAACACAATGTAAGGGATGCAAAAATCTATGGTTAGGTAAGCCAAAACATAGAAGATGGAACCCGGAGGGGTAAACCTAATACTCAAAATCACTCTTGGTCTGAGGGAATTGGCAAATCCAGAGGAATCAGCTGCAAACTGAGCTGCACTTCTACAACCTTGAAGGACTAAGGTGACTAAAGCCAAAGCACGGGGTTTGCCGAAAGTGGGAACTCTTATAAAGCAACCCCCACTTTAGTAACCCAAAGGGCAATGTAAGAGGTCACTTGCAGTCTGTCTGAGATCTGGGGAACCTTGGGCATAGAACTTGGATTAGCATCCAGAAGAGCACCCCTAGGTACCTGTGAGAAGAAAATGAAAGCTCTCTACAGGAAGATATTCTAATATCTAATTTCTTCTACAAAAATACTCCAGGCGTCTGGGCACATGGTCAAATATAACCAAACACACAAAGAAATTAAGTGACACAATGAAGAAGCAACAGAAAAAGGAGGCAACACAGACACACAAAAACTTCTGATATTAGAATCATCATCAGACACAGATTATAAAGCAATGTTTGCTAAATTTAACACCTGAAACTAACACAAAATAACATTGAATGTAAAGAGCGAAAGATCAAGAGCGAAAAGAAAGAAAGGTAACACTGAATGGAAAAAACAAGCAGCAATAAAAACGGCTGCCTAAAAACAAGGAAAAGATGAGGATGAAAGTGAGATTTCTACACTTTAGAATTTGAAACTATGTGAATGTTTTACATATTCTAAGAATCAAACTAAATGAAAAAGAAAGCAATTATTTAAAACACAGAAATATATTGAAACAAATGTACCTAATTATCTGTAAAATATAGTATTGCTGCACTGTACCTTTTTAGTAGGATTTAGTGCAGGTGCAAAAAAAAATTACTTCAAATTTCATGCATTAGTCTCATTATTAATAGTAATATTAATACTATTAATCCGAAACAAGTTTTTACATATTATATGATCAATTAGGCAAATTATTATAAAGGCAAGAAAAGAGAAAGGAATAGCAGAAAAATCACTAAACTATGGCCTCTGAAGTTCTTCTATGTACCTAAAAGTATAATTTTTATTCACATATTGAAACCAATCAATAGGTTTTTGAAGGTCACATATTAATTTTTTCACCATCTGGTTGGTCCTTGCCTACATTTCAAAACCTCACCCTCTAATACGCTATCTAGTCTAGCCCAGTGTCCCTCAACTCTTGTTGTAGATCAGAATATGTATATGAAGAAAGTAGATCCTGGATGTCACCCTAGAGTCATTAAGTCAGAATCTCAGGGTGGAAGCTATCAAAAATGTATACTTTTTGCTGCTGCCCAGTCAGGGTAAAATCCCTGCTCAAGTCCTACCATTCTACTTAAGTTCCCGCAACACAGCAAGCTCTACCAAGCACACCAGGGCCTACAGCTCACATCTAGCCTAACATCTGTTTTTGTAAAGAAACTTTATTAAAACACAACTCTGCTAATTTGTTTACGCGTTATCTATGGATGCTTTCATGTTATAATGGCAAGGTTGAGTAGTCTCGACAGAGACCACATAGCCTGCAAAGCCTAAAATATTTACAATCTGGTCCTCTATGGAAGAGGTCTGCTATCTCCTCTTCTATCTGCACTTTTCCTCAAATACTGCTTCTGCTTAGCAAGCTCATGCTCGTCCTTCAAAACTC
Organism: Furipterus horrens; assembly: GCF_987537825.1. NCBI lineage: Eukaryota > Metazoa > Chordata > Mammalia > Chiroptera > Furipteridae > Furipterus > Furipterus horrens. The sequence goes on from NW_028327187.1 coordinate 58,951,500, forward strand.
CAATTAGCATCACCTCTGTAAAGCCTGAACTGGGTTAGCACCCTTGTATATTTTTAAAATCATTCTCTATGCTTTCTCTACATTACTCATCATTCTTTATTCTAAGATGTCTGTTTAATGACCCTCCACTAGACTGGAAGCTCTATGAAGGCAACAACAGATGTGTCTTGTTCACCACAGCACTTGGTTCATCACATTCATACATGCAATATTTATTCAACGATTATTCCTCCCATTCTGTACATTTTCTCCCATTTTGTTAGAATTCTCCACGTTCCTGTCTATTAAGGGTATTCTAAATCTGGAGTCTGTTAGTGTATTTGTATCCCATCTTGTTGTGTCATCCACACATTGGATATGCACACTATTTGAGTTCTTCCTAAGTCAATACTGAAATAACATTAAGATAATAGTGAAAATGACAGGGCTGATAATAATAATGTCCTAAGAAGAGCCTCACCCAAACCCGCCTGCATATTGACATCAATCTATTAAATCAGCAGTCTTTGACTTAGACTCCAACTCTAATTATATTATCTAGCCTACATTTTCCATCTTGTCTGAAAGGATTTTATGAGAACTTCCATTTCTCTGCAGCCTTTTCTTACCTGGCACCACCTCTACCCAAGCAGAACTGAACAAATAATCACTCCCCCATCTTTATCACAACTGTACCTCTTCTCACTTGCCACACCGTAATGTAGTAATATTTACAAGTCAGTCACTGCTCTTGGAGCTCTTGGAGGATAGAGGCTTACTAAACTTTGAATCCTGAGCTTACCGCAATACCGAAAATTTAGCTGGTACTCAAAAAGAAATGACTAAACGCATTTTGGAATTCAAACACACTAAATTTATGGCATTTGCTATTTCTGCCATCATAGTATTCCTATATAAAATCTAAAAACCTTTTAACTATCCTTACCTTTAGCAAAAAGGAAATAGCATAACTCAATAGAGCAGGGTGATGGACTAAATTTAAACTGGTTTTATATTTTGCTACTCCAATTTTTTTAAAGACTTCAGGGTCAAAACATGATCCTTTCTGGAAGGGTTTGGATGTCCATAGGCAACGAACCATGTCTGTCAAATAGTGATTATATTCTTGATAGGTCTTGCTGCCGAATATGAACTCTGATTTTGTCTATTGGGAAAGGAAAAACATTGTCATTACTTATTCTCCCTTTCCTTCTTATTCCCCACAGACTACACACACACACACACACACACACACACACACACACACACACACTCACTCAATTTTTAAACAATGGTGACGCAACATAGTTTTGTCATCCATACCTTTAGTACCAGCTCATTTTTCTTTGCAGCTGTCAAATTGTTACGGTATCTAAAAGGATGAAGAAAAGAATAAAATGTTGAACATTAAATGCCTTTGAAATGTAAACATAAACAAAAGTATACACTTTAAATATGTACATGTGCACATACACAAATATCCAGCTGTCTAGTTAAGGTTGTAAATCTTTTATGATACATTTTCTTCAAGAAATGAAGATCATTACGGGCTCAAATAATGAGTTGTATATTTAAGATATGCACTTGACTGTATGTAAAGTATATACTTCAATAAGAATAAATAAAGAAAATGCTTTTAAATTTTCACTATTAAAAATAGAGAATCAAAAGCGGTCAGTCACTAATACAGAACATTTTATTAATGTGGAACAAAACGTGCAGAAGAAAAAAGGGGAAACTTAAAAATGTAATCTTTCTTTCATGCCTGAGAACTATTATCTAATTAGTTTTTAAACATTTTAACCTTGGCATAGTCTTGCAAGTTATGCCAAAAGAGTGCACTTAAGAACTAAAAAGAGTAATTTCAGTCCCTGAGTTAAAGAAATAATACTTATAGTTTCATATAATTGGCAACAGATCCCCTAATCTCCCAGAAAATGTTCTTTTCACCAGAAAAGCTATGTAGATCTAAACCAGATGTCGGAAAATGACTAATTTTTCTTTAAAACACAGCAATGAGAATTAACAATGCTGAGTACAGCAGTACCATTTCACAAAAGGTCATTAACAAAAAATTTTAAATCTATAACCCCTACAGTGACATTAAAAAAACATGCAGTTAAAATAGCCTCATACTGGAAAGTCATTCCCAAAAGAAAGCCATGTTTCTTTCTTATTTCATAGACCCTAGCAGAAAAAATGGGCAATAATTTCATTGTAGTGTATTTACAAATTATAATTAATTGTATAGTTGAAAACTGAAGATAAAATTATAATGTACTAATTCACAAAATGGTAAAAAGGTTTTGTACCTGTGCATAATGTAACAGAGCTGGTTCAGGATACTTGAATCCACACTAAGGAGTGCGAGATAGAAGATCCCAGGAGGAAACAACACCACTAACGGAATGTTATAATTTATATATATGTCACACACCTTTTGGAGAGAATATAACATCAGTATATAGACTATTCCCCAGAACCTCCAAACAAGTTTACTCAAAGAATCATCAGTAGAGAATAAGCAATAATATAACATCAAGCTGAGGTGTGCCTGATTCATCAAATAGAATAGGTAGCCACAAGTCTGCTTAAAAATGTACCTCACCAAACATTGACCTTATCATAGAGGATTATTTTTAGGAAATCATTAAATGCATTTTTGTTCCTGGAGAAAGATCTTAAGAGCTGAGGGGGAAAGATCCCTGGCTGCTGTGGCTCAGTGGATTGAGCGTCAGCCTACGAACCAAGTGTTGCTGGTTCGATTCCCAGTCAGGGCACATGACTAAGTTGCACGCCAGATCCCCAGTTGGGGGCACATGAGAGGCAACAGCACATTGATGTTTCTCTCCCTCTCTTTCTCCTTTCCCCTCTCTCTTAAAACAGATAAAGTAAAATAAAATAAAGTAATCTTGTTAAAAAATTAATTAAAGAGTTGAGGGGAAAGAGAGCATTTCTTTATCCTTAAGTTCCATAAATGCTGGTTTATCCTATTAGCTAGGTGTCAACCTGGAAAACAAAAGAAGATGGCAGGAAGCCAGGAAAACAGATTAGTGGCTACTTCCCGGATAATAGTTCTGTCCAGACAGAATACTATAGAACAATAGAACAGGACCAGAACCATAGGTTACTGGAAGAAATAATGCAGTTGAAAGGTAGGAGCAGAGAGCTGAACAAGCAGAAGGTACTTTCAACTTTTTCCAGGGGTTGGGGACGTATAAAGGATGAGCAAAAAGTGATGCTAGAGACAGACTTCTGTCTAAGGTCAGTATTACTCAAGAGAATGTCTATTAAAGTGGTATCTGGAATTTAAAAAAAAACAAAACACCTTTTCCCACTTAGTTTTATGAAAGTCACTTATTCAGGTGAGAATATAATCATTAATTTCAAAATATGTAGCTTATTTTAACTATGCTAATAAGGTCATAGCCCGATTTAATGATTGTAAATAAAATTGAAATAACAGACAACTAAAGCAGAAAGTCATCACAAAAATCTAAATAGAGTAAATGGGATGTATACCACCTTCTCATAGAAATCCAAAACAAAGTGCAGCAAGAAAGTACTGTTGCTTTCCAAGCGCATTGCATTAGTGGACAGCCACCCTACATAGTGAATTAGTTCAAACACAGACTTCATGGATCCACTGAAAGTTGTCTCTCTGCAATAAGAAACCATAACAACCAGATCCATATTAGAACATTTTCTCACAATTTCCAAGCCAAAGATGAATAACATATAACAAAAAGTTGCTAGGTATTTCAGAAAATGATCTGTGTTTCAATGTATAATTCACTTTTTTATTTTATTTTATTATTTTATTTTATTTTTTTAAATGTATTTTATTGATTATATTGTTACAATAGTTCCAATTTTCTCCCCTTTACTCCCCTCCACCCAGCATCTCCCTCCCCCAGCAAACCCCCCCCCAAGTATAATTCACTTTTTTAAAACCACAGTGATTAGTCACAAAAATACACAGCCCTCTAGGGAACCATTACGATTAATTCATAGAACATCCTCAGCGATGAATCTAGAAATACCAGAGGAATAACGAATTAAGCTTCAGAGAGACTTTAGATAATATCAGATAATATCCAAAGTAGTTACTATAAATTGCCCAGCATCCATTGCTGTCAGCAAATTAAGTTTCAAAGTACACAAATCAAAACCCAATTTTGCCTGAATTCCTGAACTAAAATGCTGTTTAAAATATTTTCACTTTAATTTAACTGGAATCCAATTCATTCCCAAAACTGGATTAGTAAGTTTTTGACATTTTTCATTCCTTTTTTTTTTTTTTTTATATATTGATTTTTATTTTTATTTTTTTTTCAGATTTAATGTGTTTTATTGATTAAAATATTACATTTGTGCCAATTTCCCTTCCCTCTGCTCCCCTCCACCCGGTGGCCCCCCTCCCTCCAGTTGTCCCCCCCTTTTAGATTATGTCCATTAGTTGTGTATACAGTTCCTCCCAACCTCTCTCCGTCTATTCCATTCCCTCCTACCATGATCCCCAATTCCTATATCATCTCCCTCCCTCTCCCCACTCCCCCTCCCTGTTGACCTCCCCTCAATATGCTTCCCGTACCCACAGTTCCTTTTCCACTCTCGTTGCCTGTTTAGTTTGCCTTTGTTTCATCTCCCTAGCTTCTGTTTTTGAAACCAGTCCCTTTAACATCTCATATAACAGTAGTTTGGATCTAATGAACTCTTTCAGTTTTATTTTGTCCTGGAAACACTTTCTCTGTCCTTCTATTCTGAATGACAGTTTCGCTGGATAGAGTATTCGTGGTTGTAGGTTTTGGATTTTCATTACTTTGAATATTTCTTGCCAGTCCCTTCTTGCCTGTAGGGTCTCCCTTGAGAAGTCAGCTGATAGTCTAATTGGGACTCCTTTGTACATAATTCTTTTCTTCTCTCTTGCTGCTTTTAAGATTCTCTCTTTATCTTTAATTTTTGACATTTTGATTATAATGTGTCTTGGAGTGGTTCTCCCTGGGTCCAGTCTCTTGGGAACTCTCCTTGCTTCCTGGACCTGCAAGTCTATTCCCTTCCCCAAGTCTGGGAAGTTCTCCTTTATTATATTTTTACTCAATTTTTCAAGTTCTAGTTCATCTTCCTCACTCTCTGGCAAACCAATGATTCTTATGTTGGGCCTTTTATAGCTGTCCCAGAGGTTTCTGATCCTCTCATTGTTGCTTCCCATTTCCTCTCTCTGCATTGGTTGACTGCTTGTTCCTTCTCCATATTCCAGTTTGTTGAAATGAACTCTGGATTTTTTTTCCTCACCATCTGTCTCGTATGTGGTTTTGTTCCTTTCGTTATGAATGTTTTTCGCTTCTTTCTTATCTTTTTCCTGCTCTTTTGTGAATTCTGTAAGCCACCTGATAACAATGGCCCAGAACTGAGCCTCTGACAGGTTTCTTATCTGTTCATCTGTCAGGTTCTCTATCTGTTGCCTGGTGAGCTGTGCCACCGGGATTTCTATAGTTGTCTGCCTCATTTTGACAGATGCGTTTTGTTTTCTTGGGCCGGCTGTAGGGGGCAGTGCCTGTGTACGCGTCACAATTCAGCGACCGGCGCCTGTCCGCGACCTATTTCGCAGCCCTGTGGTGCTTTCTTTGGGGGCGGGGGTCCAAGATGGATTCACACAGTTATTCAGCTAGGAGACCGGGATCCGTCCTCCCGCCCCCCTGGGCCTCACTGTTCAAGGTGATGTAGTGGCTGCTTTCCCCAGCGCTGGGGTCGCGCACTGCCAGGGGCTTGACTGCAGCCGGGATTTTTCGCCGCCCCGCCGCTGTCCCAGGTGCGACCGCAAACAGCGCTGCCCTCTTTAACTCTTACCTGCCCAAATGGCACCGCTGGTTTATAACTTCATATGTTGGGCTTCCGTGTAGTTTTATTTTCTGGAATTTCTAGTTATCCTTTGTTTTGAAGTAGTTGTATTCCTCTCTAGTTGTACAGGGAGACCTAGCGTGTCCGTCTAAGCCTCCATCTTGACATTTTTCATTCTTTTAGTAAAAGCCGTTTTTGCATATTATATATTCTTTCCAAATCATTGAACTGTGTCTCTTGAAATCATGGGTATAATTGTTCAGTTCACCAATCTACTCATCCCTGTCCTTCAATCCGCTGTTGAGTGGATTAGGAAAAAACCTAGAAATGTGATTTTATAGCTTTACACCCTGATCTAGGTAGCCAACAATGGGTATGCAGATAGAAAAAGGAATAGTATATTATCTTAGAGTTTGAGAGATGATAATGACTTCACCATCTCCCATCATCACTATGATAGCTCAGTGCCAGAGAGGCAGGGAAAACAAGGAGATCTTTCAAATAAGCAGGCATACATACAGTCAGCCAGCCATTTACAAAACTATATTTTAACTACCATTTCTGGCAGCAGTTGGTAAATGCAACTGAAATAACTTGAACAATGAAGATTGCGTAGAAAAGCATCCTTTGAAGTATGTCTCCACAGGACACTGGAGCATTTCAGATTAAACAATTTGATGTTCAGGACTGCCTCCTACTCCCCACCCACTGCAGCATGTTTAATGTCCCTGGCTCCTACCTAATAATGATGAGAGCACCTTCATTCCGGACACTGTGCCAACCAAAAATGTGTCCCCGCCACTCCCCACTGAGAACCACTGATGAGAACGGTTTCCTACCTTTTGTTGCTTGTGATTTACAACTACAGTTTACTCCCTCTCTGACAGTCATATGTCATATGGTCATATGATGGACACACTGCATTATACGCACATCCCAAAAACAGAAGGAATTACTGAGAACTTATAAGAGCTATATTATATAATGACAAGTAGTATTATAATAAGCAAATTTACACTTATGTCTATTTATTTGTTTTAAGAATTTTAGAAAGCAGGGCCCCTTTTTAAATGTCCTCCCAAAATGTATGACACTAATTTAAAAAGGATCCTAGGACTTTTGAAAAGAAAATATAGGAATTGTAAAGCACTTATATCAGAATGCTTAAGACATACCTTGCAAGCTGGCCAAAGATTATAGATGCAAACATACTATTCTTAATAGAACTGAGGTGTTCAAAAAGGTTAATCATTTAAGTGAAATTTCTTTATGATAGTGGTTCTCAAACTTTAGCTTGCACCAAAATTATGGAAGCACTTATTAACACAAGAGATTACTGGGCCCTACCACCACAGTTTTACTTCAGTAGGTCTAGGGTAGGGCCTGAGAACTTGAATTTCTAGCAAGTTCCCAAATGACCCTGAGAGTCCTTGTCCATGGACCACACTTTGAGAAGCACACCTTTACAGGATGTTTTCACTACCCACAAATGCTCTATGTCCTTCTAAAAGTTGATACATGATATATAGAAGCATTGCAGTAATGAATATGAAGAATTAAAAATAATTTCCCAAGCTACTCCCAAGAAGCTTCTATCTTCCATTCTCATATCAATAGGTCTGGGCTATTCTTTTAACCAAGCTAACCGCCAGCTATTTGCAATTGAAGCTAAGGACCCTTATTTGATAAAGAATGTGACTGACAATGTAGGGAATGTGAATGCTGATTAGATATTTGAAGATATTAAGAACTATTAATTTCTTGGGTGTTATACTGGTATCATTTTTCCACAGTTGAAATGATGTCTGAGTTTTGCTTTAAAAAGTTTAATATGGAAGGAGTAGGTAAGCGAGAGGTGGTACAGATTTTAAAGAGTTAACCATGTGTTGATAACTGTTGAAGCTGGATGATGGGCACACAGGAGTAATATCATACTATTTTCTTTAAAACAAAGTCTTAAAAACAATATTAACAATAATGTGGCTGATAACAGAATATAGGAGGAGCCAAAGGTTTAAGTAGAGCCAAAACTCCCTAATTAGGCAATTCCTTGAAAAATTCAGTCTTTTACTTTCGCTTTAAGGGTAAAGCACACAGTGTTAACAATAATTAACATAATGGAACACTGTATGCTATTTTTTATTCCAAAGTGAAAATCAATTAATGTATATAACTAAAATACATCAGAGAAACATAAAAAAAAAAAACAAAAAAAAAAAAAACAAACGACTGTACAGCAAAATCACAGATTTTCCTAGCCAGCATCAAAACTGACTTTACATGTATAAGAATATATTTTATTTTATTATTTTTAAGTATATTTTATTGGTTATATTGTTACAATAGTTCCAATTTTTTCCCCTTTGCTCCCCTCCGCCCAGCACCCCCCTTCCCCAACAATCCCCTCCCCAAGTCCATGCCCATGGGTCGTACATACATGCTCTCCTGCCTCACCCTTTCATATATTCTTCTTCTTTTTAGAATATATTTTATAAAGTGAGCTAAATTGAATGAAAACCAAAGTTAAAAGTTCTGTCAGCTCTCCCCTGTTTTTGCTACATTAACTCTTGCTTAGGGTTTGCTTTCTGATTTATTATACTTCCTCTCAGGATTGTGGGGAGGAAGGATGAAGAGTAACACAAAAATCTTTCAGAAAACTAGAACAGTATTTACGTAAAACAATTAGGTCTCATGCTACACTATTAAACTCCATATGTAAATATTTGTATACAGATCATCTTTTGTGGAGGGTTGTAAGATAACTCACAGAGAATTGTCCGTCACAGTTTTCATGTGGATGTCCATAGAAAGCCACAACAGCCAATTCTGCAGTAGCTCTTTAAGGTTCTCAAGAACACTACACTGAGAGGGCAAAACAAAACAAAAAAATCATTTGTAAAACCTTTCATACATACCACAGTGTTGAGAACTAACAATCTAAACCAGAGACTTAGAAGTGGAAAGGACAACAGAGATGACTGCATCCAACTCAGAACCCAATAGCTGCCACTCCAACCTGATCAGTATCCAGGAGACAGATGAATGCAACTATAGTACAAGTTTATTTTTCTATTTTCTCTACTGGACTGTACCCAGCTTATCAGCACAGGAACAGACTCTTGTTTTTCTAAATTACATTCATTTATAACATACATTACATCATCAAATACAACATCACCTCCACTCCTTATTGTCTCTCCTCAGAGATCCTTTGAAGTTGCTACAGGTTAAGTGTCCCACTCTTTTCACCTTGTATCTGCAACTATAATTTATGCCTTCCTTCATGGTGATAAAATTTACCTCATCCTCTATGATGGTAAAGAACAAAGAATTCTAGTCTTTCTTTTCTCAGGCCTTGCCCTGATTTTCCAAGGCCTCATTGACATACATCAACAGTTTTGACAGAAGTGTGCTTAGGGAATTAATGAGGATAAATCCTAATATCTATAAATCCATACCATCTCAAAACCTGATACAGGAAAGCTTTCTTAAACATCTTTAATAAATAATCACCTAGATACTACCTGAGCATCTCTAGTAACAGGGTGCTCACTGCTACTTCATAGAAACAGTTCAATTAATATTTTTTAGAATGTGAATGAAAAAGGGGATATGTATTGGGTTGGCCAAAAAGTCCATTTAGTTTTTTCAGTAAAATAAGACTTTTTTTTTCTCATTTCACCAGTAACTTTATTGATTTGTGTATTTTGAGTATGTCGGCTTCCTCGCACTATTGGCTTCTGGTGGGTAGAGGCCAGGGGTGCTGCTAAACATCTTTCCATGCATAAGACAGCCCCACAGCTGTCAAGAATTATTTGGCCAAAATGTCAATAGTACCAAGAAACTTCACAAACCACTTTGACACCTTCAGCCAGCCTCAATACCTTCTCCATACACTGCACAAATCTTTTTTGATGTTTCAGTTCTGTTTTGAAATAATGAAGCATAAGACGCCAACAATGTTGCATATTTCCTTCCACCTGCAATATTAAAATAGCTGCACAAAAATTCACCAATTTTGATTTTTTAAAATGCACGCAGATATGACAACTGTCAGAATACAATGCAACAAAATGTTTTGAATAAAGTTAGACAATTAAGCACTACTAGAGCCATCATACAAAAAAACTAAACTAACTTTTTGGCCAACCCAATATAAAGTTCAGTGACCAAAAGTAACCTCACAGGGTGATCTGATCATAAATTCCTAATGGGGCAGGTCATGATGGGTAGTCACACCCCAGGCCTATAATTTCATTAATAAAAGTTTTTAACCCTGCAGAGGACATGGCTAATTTGAGAGATACAAACAAACTTTTTCTTAAATATTGTTACATATATTGGCTGCATAGGGTCAAGGTCTTGACTAGCTGCACATTTGTATGTGACTAATGTTAAGCCATGACATTTAAGCTGTAAGTTTGGTTATAACATGTGTTTCGTAAGGGTGTGTGATATTCAACAGTAAATTGTATCTGAGAGACACCATCAACTCTGAAGTCAGTGTTGTGTTTTATTCTCATTTACCATTGACAATGGCTAGAAAAATGTATCAATTCCGTAATTCAAGAGATGCTGAAGAACTTTAGCGAATGCTACCGGAGTTGCTTATCAAAATATTTTTGCAAGTGTGGTGAAAAGTATTTATGCCTCAAGCATAGCAATATTGTTTGCAATGACTGTTACAAATGTTTTACAAAGCCAACTATTGAAGATTCTGATTAATTAATGTTAAAGACACTTTTTGGTTGTATTTTTTAGCAATGTCCACGTTTCCGTTATTTGGAAAAAATTTTTTTTATTCTTTATGTCTTAATATTTCTTTAGTACTTTCTAGATCGTAACTGAAAATGAATTTAAAATTATGTATTTTATTATATAAATATAATAAATGCAAACTTGCAGTGTTTTAATTTTTTTCACATTTCAGCACATACTGGTAATGAATGTATCTCTCGGATACACATGACATACACTGCAATTTTTCTGACGGCGACCTCCATAGCATTAAATAAGTACTGACCATTACTCTTATGCATCTAGGTTAATTTATCTTTGAAATGCCAGAAGTAATCCTCTTTTCCAGACTACCCTCAAGGGAACACATAACCTTGTTAACTATCCTATAATCCAGTCCCTGTTCTGCTTTCTCCCACCTTTACGTAATCTTCTGCAAATTCCCCCCTTAACTCCAAATGCATAAAAGAAACTGTAAAACTGCCACTCTCTGGAGCATTTGAGTTCTTGCTTCCCAGCACGTCATCAGTTTGACTCAAATAAACTCTTACACAAATTCTCTATAGGTTTGGACATTTCAAAAAGAAATTAACACCTCACTTTCAGGTGTGCTGAAAGGCCCTTTACTCACCTATCCTTTCTTGTACTCTGTACTTTTCTGTGCTTCTTTCCCCCTTTCATTGATTCCATCCTTCCTAAATCTTTCAATTGCAGTTTCCAGAACCTCTATTCCATGGTAATCTAAACCTACACCTTCATATTCTTCAAAGTATACTTTCGCTGTCTCCTTACTCTCATCATATTCTGGCTCTCCCTCTTCACCCAGTCAGGGCTCTGCTTCCTCTAAATGTATTTCCATACCCCACTTCAACACTTGGAGGTAAGCACTGTCCCAGCTCCTCACTGTTAATATGGAAACAGAATGTCAGCCCCTTCTTTTAAAGGGTAAACATAAAATCAGAAATAACTGTGTCTTTAAGAAGGGAGTCAGGAAAAGCAAACATCATATGATCTTACCTAATACAGGAAATTAATGAACAACACAAACAAACGAGCAAAACTGAACCAGAGGCATGTAAACAAGGAGCAGACTGACAGTGACCAGGGCAGGGGACGGGGACGGGGAGAGGCGGGAAAGAAGAGGAAGGGTCTAGTCAAGGAATTAGTATAAATGACCCATGGACACGGACAACGGGGTGGGGATTGACTGTGGGAGAAGGGGTGGGTGGGGTAGGGGGAAGCAATGGGGGAAAAAGTGGGACAACTGTAACAGAAAAACAATAAATGAATGAATGAATGAATGAATGAATGAGGGAGTCAGCCCTGGCCAGTGTTGACTCAGTTGGTTGGAGCATTGTCCCATAACTGAAAGGTTGTGGGTTCGGGCACATACAATCCCCCCAGTCCGGGGGCATGTACAGGAAGGAGGCAACCAATCGATGATTCTCTCTCACATCGATGTTTTTCTCTCTCCCCTCCTTTCTAAAACGCAATGAAAAAAATGTCTTCAGGTGAGGAAAAATAAATAAATAAAAAATAAAAAAAGAAGAGAGTCAGCTTTAAAAAGATATAAAAAATCCAATGGACCTTCGATTTTATCAGGTGCCACAGGGGAAAAAAAATGCCTTGTTTTAGAATATTTACAAATATTTTGTGAGCTACAGAACCTCATTAGCAGTAACATTAGCTGAATTTGTTAGGCTAAGATCAAAGCTCATGTAAGACTGAACTTTGCTATAGTCAGTTTTTCTCGTGAATTTGACTACACTTTGGTTTTTTGAACACAACACAAAGGCTATCCATCTTCAACACTATTTCCAAACTATTACTCCTCCTTCCTTATATTAAAAAAAAAACAAAACAAAACAAAAAACACCTTTCTCCCTTTATGTTTACACTATCCAACTACTGTATACTACCTTTTGACAGCCTCGGTTCCCATGCCCTCCCCCTGCCCGCCTGCAGCTGCTTGGAAGATAGCAATATTTTGGGCCTGGAGTTCCCCACGATAGCGGGGTGTGTCAAGCCGAGCCGCGTTTGGCCTTGATCAGCCCGCCATGCTTGCAGCTGAAAGATGAGCAGGTGACGACTAAATTCAATAGTTCCTTTTTTCTTCCCCGTATAAAACAACCCCCTTCTTCCCTAGGAGTCTGGAGTCGGAGCCACTCTCGGCACAGCTCCCTCCCTGCTCGCTGAGTCCCTCAATAAACTTTTTTCCTGCTCGCTGTGTCTTGATGGCTTTCTGAGCTACTCCATTCTTACATTATGGTGCCGAAAACCGGGATTGGGGCACTGGCTCGACCGGGACTCCCATGTCGGACCGGGGCCTGAACCGGCCCCCAATGATTGGACCTGAAGTCGCTCAGATCTCCATGAGTCAGCGGCTCGAGCTTCCCCTCTGGCTTGCTGACCCCATCCACCTCCTTTTTCCTTTGACCCCTTCCCCGATTGCCATTTACTTCCAATCAACACTGGCCCTCGGATTCATGGGTGAGTCCCCATCTTCGGCTCCTCCGGTGGTTCTGTTTCCTGGTCTACCCTAGACCATTCCGGGCAGTCTGGCCCTAAATCTGAGCGCTCAGTTGGAACCACTCTCGGAGTCACCAGACTCCTCGGGTCAATCCGGACCCATTCTCCGGGGTCTGACGACTCCTAGGGACGCCTAGGACAAATCAGTGCCTCTCCACTCTGGTCGAAACAGGGACAGTTGTCTCGACAGATTGCGGAGCCGGGATCGTTGGCTTGGATTCGCCCTCCTCCTCTTTCTCGGACTCACACTAACCCTAACCATCACCACGGGAATTGGCCAGTCCCTCCCACCCAAAGATACCCCTCTTGGGTGTTTAATCCGTAATCTCAGATCTCTCCAACTAAATGGAGAAATCAAGGCCTGTCGACTCGTCTTTCTGCCCACTGTCATGTGGCCCCAGTATCCTCTAAGTAACCAGAGTTGCTGGCTGGAAAACGGCACACTTGACTTAGGAGTTTCACAGACCTTGATAACTTCCCCCAGCAATCGGGCAAGTGGTCAGAACTTCCCAATGCTCAGGCTTTCTAGACTCTTCAGAACAAACACTGTCTCTGCGAACAGCTCACTACCCACCAAATCCTCCTTGTCCAGAAAAAGCCACCTTCCTCTCCACCTTCTGCACCCCCTCTAACTCCTTCTCCTTCTTCCTTGTGTGAAAAATACTCATAATAAAACACCGGGACACAGGATTTTAGCAGTAACCTAAGCAGTTGTTTATTCACAGACCTGCAGCTTTGGGCGCAGCCGAAAACCAAAGATCCTTACCAAAAGGATGAAGCTGGCTGTTCTTACCCTAGCTCGAGTAAAACCGCCCCCTCCCTTCCTCCCTCTCCCTCCTTCTCCGCCTCCGTTTTTCCATGCTGAATACTCTGGAGTTATAATATAATGCAATTAACTAAATTAATTAAGGGTGATCTGGTTATAGGTCTATCTCCAGCTCTTCTTTGGAGTTTCCCTGTTTTGTTTGCTGGGCTGTCTAGCTGCATTTTCCCACTTCCCAGGGTTTTGTAAAGAACGTCCTCCCCTCAGATTTCAGATGTCCTTTGTTCTCAGAGGCATTTGTGCTGAGCCACGGAATGCCCCTTTTCTAATGCTAATATTGTCAACTCTGGCTCAAAAAACCCTCTAGTTACATTTTCCCTTTACTGCTAATTATTTCATACTGGTTTGGGAGCCACCAGTTTCCTTGCCTCTTACACTTGGACACCTTCGATCCCACTGATCACCCACCTCCCTACGAACCTACACCAGACGCCCCCTCGCCCCCTTCAGAACCTCAGTCACCTGACTCCTCACAGTCCCCAGCCCTCCAAGATTCCGGACCTTCTCTTCTCCATACCCAATCTCGAGGGCCCATCCTTACTTCTCCTTCCCCGGCCCCTCCCCCTCTGATCACACCCGCCCCTCTAGTCTCTATCCCCTCCATGAGGTCGCTGGTAGAGACGGTGTCATGTGAATACATGTCCCACTTCCTTACATGTCACCTTACTTGGATGTACAAATCGGACTTTAAAGCTATCAACTATAACAAACTCTCAAAATTACCCAGGGTCCTAGTAAAAATGCAGCTGCCTTCTTAACAAGGCTCACAGAATCCGTCCAAAAATACACCAATCTAGACCCCACTTCGCCGGAGGGACGCCTCTTTTTACACACCCACTTCATTAGTCAATCAGCCCCAGACATTCAAAAAAAGCTCCAAACATTACAGGCGGACCCCGAGACCCCCCAAAGTGAACTTATTCAGGTCGCCTTCCGAATATACAACAACCGTCAAGAGGAGAGGGAAGAGGAGTGACAGGAACGGAAATACAAGTACTATCTTTTGCTAGCTAATGCCCTGGGGAACTCCTCCAAGGGGAAAAGTAAGCATAAGGGCAAAGCCTCCACCATCAGGCAGCCTCCAGGCCCCTGTTTCCGGTGCGGTCAGGAGGGACATTGGGCAAAGCTCTGTCCAAACCCTTGCTTACCTACTCCGGGTCCCTGCCCTTTCTGTCAAAAGACAGGTCACTGGAAGGCTGCCTGTCCTACGGCCCCTAACCTGGGGACTAGACTGCCTACACCTGCAGCAGATCCAGACGTAGGCCTCTCAGTCCCAGACCTCCTCGGACTTTCCACCGCCTGATGGGGCCCAGGTTCGGAAGCCCCGCCTTTCATCATCACGGCTGCAGAACCTAGGGTAAACATGTTGGTGACAGGTAAGCTTGTCTCCTTTATCCTTGATACAGAAGCCACGTATTCTATCCTGCCCAAATTTTGGGGGTTCCTAACTCCCTTTGCCATACCGGTGTAAAAATAGGCGGCAAGGCGACCCAACTCCTAAGTACCCTTCCCCTAACCTGTCTCATTGGGCATCAGGCATTCACTCACTACTTTCTAGTACTGCTCCACTACCCAACCCCATTTCTCAGATGCAATATTCTAACCAAACTGCACGCATCTATATCTATTAATTGTTTTAACTCCATGCCCTCACCAGATAATTCCACCCTTCTCATTCTTCTTCTAATTTTAGGGCAGTCCCTTCACACTCCCAGACACTCCCTTGCCATCCTGGCTAACAGCGGTCAATCCCAATGACACAAACAATCCTTCTGTCACCTCTCACCACGCTTTGGTCTCTGTAACCCTGAAAAATACCTCCCATATCCCCAACAAACCTCAAAACCCATTAACCCCCTCGGCCTTAAATGGTCTGAAGCCTATTATAAACCGCCTGCTGGGAGCAGGTCTGCTTCGACCTGCTGCCTCTCCCACCAATTCCTCCATCCTAGCAGTAAAAAACCCAACAGGTCTCACCGTCTTGTCCAAACTCTACATACAATCAATGAAGCCACCATCTCTATCAACACCATCGTCCCTAACCCTTATTCCCTCTTGTCATGCATCCCACCTCAAACCTCCCACTTTACCATCCTGGACCTCAAAAATGCCTTCTTCACTATCCTACTCTCCCCAGCCTCCCAAGACCACTTTGCCTTCACCTGGACCGACCCAACCACAAAAGCAACCCAACAACTGACATAGACATCCTGCCTCAAGGGTTTGAAAATAGTACCCACCTCTTTAGTCAAGCCCTAGAAGCCGACTTAACAGCAGCTTGACCTTTCCCCAAGCGTCCTCCTACAGTGCGTAGACAGTCTCCTCCTCTGCAGTTCATCTAAAAACCTTTCTCATCTCCATACTGCCCAACTCCTAAACTTTCTTGCCAGTCAGAAATACCGCGTGTTGCGAAACAAAGGCTAGTTCTCTCAAACTCAGGTCACATATCTCGGACTCTCCACCCTCCCCACCCATAAACACCTAACTCCAGAAAGACAGGACCTAATAACTACCTTCCCCCTGTCCCGTACTAAACAAGAACTCCTATCATTTTTAGGCCTCGCCAATTTTTTTCAGAACTTGGATACCTAATTTTAAATGCCTAGCCAAACCTTTATATCAGGCAACAGCTGAAAACTTGTCTAAACCTCTAGAAAACTCTCGTGCCCTCCTTAAACCTTTCATTACATTCAAAATAGCACTCAGCCAAGTCCCAGGCTTAACCCTTCCAAACCCAAATAAACCTTTCCTTCTACACACTGACACAAAAAATAGCTTTGCTCCCAGGCTGTTAGCACAGCAATATAAACCAGACCAATGGGTTATAGCCTATTTTTCCAAACCACTCAATTTCCCCTTCCTAGGGTGGCCAGCCTGCCTCCGCGCCTTAGCAGCAGCAGCAATACGCAGTCAAAAAACCCTTAAGTTAGTTCTCTTTACCCAGGTAACCACCCACTCCTCTCATGCTATTTCCGGCCTACTAACCCATCAGGCCATCGCTGCATCCTCTCCATCCCAAATTCAATTCTTACACGCTCAACTACTCCAAAATCCTCAAATCTCCCGACATAAATCAGCTCTCCCCCTCAACCCTGCCTCATTACTTCCCCTCCCCCTCTCCCACACCCATACCCATAACTGCACTCAACATTTCTCCCCCTTTTTACACCCCTTCCCCAACATACAAGACACCCCTCTACCCCAGGCAAAATCCTAGTTTATAAATAAAAGCTCCTACAAGACCAACCCAAAGGAAGCAGAATATACCATCACTACCCTCGCCTCCGTCACTGAGTCGGGACACTTGCCCTCCCATACCTCTTCCCAACAGGCATAACTTATTGCCCTAATGTAGGCTTTGGCCCTTACAGAAAATCATCAGGTTAATATACACACCGACTCTAAATATGCCTATCACATCATACATTCACGCATAAAAATCACCTGAGCCCAACCCTCCTCTAAATGAGCGTTCCACGGGCCTTACTCTTTACTCATCTCATCTCGCAAAAACCTTTATTATACGAAAAGCCCACCCCCGCCCCAGACTATCTCTCAGTTTTTAGAATGTGTCTCGAATGCCTGGCTACAGCGCACTCTCTGCAAACACACCCTAGACCTAGCCTTCATACACTATAAAGGCTGACCAAAAGCTCCTACTCGTCCTTACATATTAGCCCAAATTCACAATCATTCCAACACTTCAAATTTCCCTGCTACCCCTACATGGATTATAGATTTTCAGTTTAACCAATACAGCTAAACATTTCTTCACAAAATCCTCCGTAATGTTTAGTGCCAGTCAATAAAAAATAAAACTCACCCCAATTACATTACCATCACCAAAACAAAATATAGCACTGCTATTTCCCTTCATGGGACAGGATATCACTTCCTATGTGGCACACAAGCATACCTAATAATTCCTCCGTACTAGACTAACACCTGCATAATAGTCACTCTAATACTAGATGCTTCTATACTAAGCCCCCAGCACATAGCCACTTCTGAGGCAATCCCTAACCTTGACTCCTTCCTCGAGACTTCCCTCTTGTCCAGCCCCCGACACAAACGAGACTGGCAGTAGTCTGAGTTTAGCGGACATATGTACAGCAACCCTATCCTTAAACAGCCGGGAATAGGGCACTCCATATATAAAAGCTTCCTCTGGTTCGTAAAAATACCCCAATTAAAAAAAATCAGTACTAAATCTCTCTTTATCCCTTCAATAAACTTAAAATGCCACCCTATAAGCTCTAAAAAACAGCAAAAATCCCTAAACAACCTAGCAGACACAGTTCTCCAGAACAGGAGGGCCCTAGATATCCTCACAGCTGAAGCAGGAAAACCTGTGCCATGCTAAATAAAACTTACTGTTTTTACATTAACAATACAGGCATAATAAAACGTTTTACAAATACTTAAAACACACATTAACATTATTACCCAAGCTAGGACACGAGCATACGGAAAATCCTGGTTCGGAACCTTCCTCTCATGCTTCTCCTCTCCCTTCAAAGCGATCCTAGTGCCTCTCATAACCCCACTGCTTCTCCTATTATTCCTCGCCCTTGGCCCTTGCTTCCTCAAACTGCTAGTTAACTTTATTCAAAAAACGGTTCAATCCATAACAGCCTCTACCGTCCATAATATACTCTTATTAAGATCTTTCAGATATCAACCCGTGGCAAGAAATGACCCCCAAGCCAGCAGTCAACCCCCTCCTATCGCCCCAACTCAGCAGGAAGTCATTATAAAAGAGAGATTCGACGGCCCCTCTCCCAACCAGTCTCTGCCACACAAACCCACTCTGCCAGCCCAAAAAACAAAACAAAACAAAAAGGCTAGAATGACAGTCTCGGTTCCCATGCCCTCCCCCCGCCCGCCTGCAGCTGCTTGGAAGATAGCAGTATTTTGGGCCGGGAGTTCCCCGTGATAGTGAGGTGCATCAAGCCAAGCCGTGTTTGGCCTTGATCGGCCTGTCATGCTTGCAGCTGCGAGATAAGCAGGTGATGACTAAATTCAATAGTTCCTTTTTTCTTCCCCCTATAAAACAACCCCCTTCTTCCCTAGGAGTCCGGAGTCGGAGCCACTCGTGGCATGGCTCCCTCCCTGCTTGCTGATTCCCTCAATAAACTTCATTTTTCCTGCTTGCTGCATCTTGATGGCTTTTTGAGCAACACCGTTCTTACACCTTTTACTGTTTATCTTCCCATATCTCTGTTATCTACCTGCGGCAAGCTCATCTAAAGTGAAGCACTACCAAAATCTACTATTATCCTTCCTTTGTTATGACCTCCTATTTTTTTTTCAGCTTTCTCACACCCTCAACTTCAACTATTTATTCTTGCTCTTTAACTTCAGAGGCATTCTATCCCCTGATTCTTCATTTTTAATGTCATTTTTCAGTCTTTTCAGCCTTCTACTGGACTCACCTAACTATCTACCCTATCTACCATCTATCTACTATGCTACACTCTACCAGAAAAACCCTAACTAATTCAACCTCATAGCTCACTTTGCTCTTACATCTGAGCTGAAGAAAAACACACAACTTTACAGATTGACACCACTCCAAATTTATGCTCTCCAACTTCATCTGAGCCCTAAATGAATTTTAACAATCCTACTTGTCTTCAATCAGTTCTGTCTCTTATTTTTCTCAGTGGTTCTTCTAGGCACACAATACCTTTGTGAACCCCCTATTCATTCCTGTCCTCTATAACTCACTTCTTATTTTGATAAATTTAACATTTTTAAGCACAAAGTATTTCAATTTCTTGCCCTTTCTTCCTACTGTACAAATACATACAAGGGTATATCTACCTATCGATACATCCTTGTCCCCAGTCTTAGAGAATAAGTGGTATCTTGCCAATCCCTCAACTTCCATTCAAGCAAATCCCTCTATCAAGTCTTAAAACAGTACCTTCATGTTTCCTCTGGAACCCTGCACCATCATTTATCTCACATCCTTTCTCCATTTTCAAACTCTCCCTCTTCTCAACTGGCTCCTTCTATTGCTAAACATGCTCAGGTTTCTTACATTCTGGAGACAAAAACTGCCCACAATCTTCCTTTGATTCAAAGTCTCACTATAGCAATCTCTCTACCTCATCTTTTTAGCCAAACTTTTTGAAACATAGTCTATATTCATTGACTTATCTTCACTTCTCATTGACTCTTCAACTTCCACAATCTGGCTTTTACCATACTCCAATGAAACTGTTCACAAAGGCAGCTAAAATCTCTGCTTTATCAATTCCAAAAGAAATTTTTTGGTCCTTATCTTTCTGGACCTTTCTTGAATATATGGCAATATTATTTCACTCCTTGATACCCTGTATTCTTTGCTTGGCACTACTGCTGTCCTGGTTCGTTTCATGCATTTTAAAATTAAATCTATTTGAGTAACATTGGTTAATAACATTACATTTTAATATTTCCTGAAAAGGTTCCTTCATACACTCTCCCTTTCAGCTGGGAATTAAATAACGAGTAGTCCCTAGTTCTGTCCTTGGCCCACTGTCCATTTTCCTTTCTCCATCCTTTCCTCTCCCCACTTTCTACTCTCAAATGTAAATACATATGTGTGTACATAAATGTATATTTATATGTGGATTGGACCATATAAAATTGCTAATTGTCAAACATTCCTGATCTATGAAAATGGCAATTTCATATGGTTCAACCTAATATTTATAGATAAATAGCTCTCTAGACTGATGGAATAAGAGAAGAAAAATAGAATAACCAAACTAGAAGATCAAAAGAAAATCACTAAAAGCTGTAAAATTAAATTCTGAAAATATATTATCTGGAAGAAGTGGTGTATATTGTCATATGAATAATATTGGTCTAGTATTAATTACAAATAATATAAGTAAACTCGAAATCCAAGTAAATGTGACAGGTAATTTTAAAATGCCATTTGATTATGACAAACTCCAGGACAACTAATTTTTTTTCCCTGAAAACGTGGCCACCAACAGGTGATTTAAGGTGAATAAAAGTTATAAAAGAAATATTATATTGTCACTCTTTTGGAACAGAAATAACCATTCCATTAGAAAGTGGCTCTCAAGACTTCTGGCCAAGATGGAGGCGTAGGTAGACACGCTGCATCTCCCCCCACAACTAAGAAAACTACTCCAAAACTGGAGACAACCAGAAGTTCCAGAAAATCGAGCTGCAAAGTCCAACAAACAAAGATATAAAGAAACAACACTCATTCAGACAGGTAGGAAGGGCGGAGCCGGGGTGGAGAGGATGAAATGTGGAGCAGGCAGTGGCAGCAGCAGCTGTGGCCAGCCAGAGGAAAAAGTGCAGTCACACATTAAAAAAAGTCAGGAGGGATACCTGGGGAGCAATCCCAGCACCACACCAGACCACGCAGCTCATGGTACCAGTGTCAGGGAAAATAAAGCCTCATTGCTTCTGACGGTGAAAACAAGTGGGGGTTGGGGCAGAGGAAGAAACTGCCATTTCTCAGCAGAGTCCGCTTGTTTAAAGGGCCCCCATGGTCCCAAAACATCCGCAAACCCACCCACTCTGGGAACCACAACCAGGGCAACAGCTAGAGAGGCGCCAGTCCCATAGAGGAAGTGGGAGAAATGCCTCGAAAAGGGGCAAGTGCTGAGCAAGCGGCATTCTTCCCTCAGACCCCTCCCCGACATACAGCGCCACAATGTGGTGAAATGGGTCGCCCAGCACTGACAAATACCTAAGGCTCAGGCCCTTACAATGTAACAGGTGTGACAGCTCTATCTGAGACAGAGGCAAACACAGAGCCTGTCAAGTTGAGAAGACGGAGAAGTATGGCCCAAAGGAGAAAGCAGATCAAGGTTCCAGTGGGAGAATTAAGCAATGAGGAGATAGCCAACCTAACAGATGCAGAGCTCAAAACACTGGTGATACAGATGCTCGCAGACTTGACAGACATGCTTGAGTACGGCAAACAGAAAGGAAGAAGGCTATGCTAACTGAAATGAAGGAAAATCCACACAAAACCAATGGTGAAGGGAAGGAAGCTGGGGTTCAAATCAATGATTTGGGACGTAAGGAAGAAATAAACAGTCAACCAGTACAGAATGAAAAAACAAGAATTTTTTTTTTTTTAAAGGAGAGACTTAGGAACCTCTGAGACAACTTTAAACATGCCAGCATCTGAATCATAGGGGTGCCAGAAGGAGACGAGGAAGAGCAAGAAATTGAAAACTTACGTGAAAAAATAATGAAGGAAAACTTCCCAAATCTGGCAAAGGAAATAGGCATACAAGTCCAGAGAGCACAGGGAGTCCCAAACAAGCTAGACCCAAAGAGGACCACACGAAGATACATCATCATTAAAATGCCAAAGGTTAAAGATAGAGAGAGAATCTTAAAAGCAGCAAGAGAAAAGCAGAGAGTTATCTACAAAGGGGTGCCTATAAGACTATCAGATGATTTCTCAAAAGCAACTCTGCAGGCAAGAAGGAGCTGGCAAGAAGTATTCAATGTGATGAAAAGCAAGGACCTACAATCAAGACTACTCTATCCAGCAAAGCTATCATTTAGAATGGAAGGGCAGGTAAAGTACTTCCCAGACAAGGTAAAGCTAAAGGAGTTCATCATCACCAAACCATTATGATATGAAATGTTAAAGGGACTTAAGAAAAAGAAGACCAAAACTGTGAACATTAAAATAACAACCAACTCACAACTATCAGCAACAGAACCTAAAATAATAGAAACAAAAATAAACTAAGCAAACAACCAGAATAGGAACAGTATCATAGGTATGGGGGTCATTTGGAGGGTTGGTTACCAGCTGGGAGGGGGAAGGAGAAGAATGGGGGAAATGGTTCAGGGATTAAAAAGCATAAGTGGTAGGTACAAAACAGACAAGGGAATTTAAGAATAATATAGGAAAGGGTGAAGCCAAAGAACTTATATGCACAACCCATGGACATGAACTAAGGGGGGAATGGGATTCCTGGAGGGAAGGCGGGTACTGTGCAGAGGGAAGCAAAGGGAAAAGAAATTGGGACAACTGAAACAGCATAATCAATAAAATATACTTAAAAAAAAAGAAAGTGGCTCTCAAACTCAAATAGATCTCCTGGAAACCACAGTGTTGTTGTTTCCCTTTTTTTGGACAATGCCCCAAAAGAGTAACACAATTTATCATATAATGTTGGAATAATGTTATTAGAAGAAAACAACTATATTGTAAATATATAGTATGAGTGTCAGAGAGAGTTTTGTTTTCTTTGGTCATTACTGTATCCCAGTGTCAAAAGAGGCATCTCACACATAGTGGGTGCTTAATAAATAATGGTGAAATGAATAAATGTATCCACAAATATGTATATCAACCACAACAAGCAAACTGAATGTGCTTAAGTATTTCCCAGTTTGTTTTCTTAATACTCTTTTGCAACCTGCTTATTCACATTGTCATCTGCTACAAGAGGAAACAGTCTAAGAAAACTGCATGCAACAAATCCCTTAAAAACAAAACTATGCATTAACTTTGATTTCAGTGATGCAGTACCACAAGTCCAGGTCCAGCAGAATCCTATTAGAAAACCGTGACATTATGTGGGTTTGCAATCATATACCACTGGCTATAGAATAATATTTCCTACAGAATATAAGCAAGATAGTTTTTTGTTTTTTTTTTTTTTTACCTTGAAATAAATGGTTGATGTAAAGAAGAGCTGTGCCAGATGGTCAAAAATAAATGGTTTCACCTCTAGGAATTAAAAAAAAAAAGATTATTCAGAATCCTTTTAATTAATATTACACTGAATTACATATTACTCCAAATTTTCATGATACATACCAGAGAAGCTAGTAAAAGGAATCCAGCTCACAAGCTGAAGGAACTGTGATCGACAACAGAAGCCATCCCAGAGAGGAAGGCTCTTATACAGAAATGCTTCACAGGAATAAAACCCCTCCTGTAATACATGTGGACAACAAAATCTTTTATGGAGCTCTTCAGTCTTAACTACTCTCTAAACAACCAGTTTATTCTGTGATACAGTGGTTTTACTCTTACACTAATTTTGTCGTCAATATAATTAAAATCCTTAAGTTAGGTGCAAGACTTCCCCATAATAAGGATCAGATGATTAATATTTGGATATATTACCGTCTTTAATCAACATAGTCTTCAAATACCATAAATTTCATCAACTGGAAAGATGGTAAAAAGTCAACTTATGAAATATTTTTAAAGACATATAAAAATGTATTATTTGAAGTACATGCAGTCACTTGATCATACAACAAAATGTATACGATGCTATATAATAAGAGTGGAATTTCATTAGAGGCCATAGACCAAATCCAAACTCTACACAGCTCCATCTGGACTGAGTGTATATGCTGTTAATGTTTCCACCAAAGTGAGATAAGGTGTTCCTTTTTTCCTTTGTTACCCTGAACTTTAGAGTGGTGTACACTGAACTCTATTCTAGACCCTCTTTTGATAACATCAGTTCTCTGGACAATCTAATCCATAACAGCTAAAACCACCACCTATATCATGAGGAGTCCTAATCTGTATCTCTAGCCCAGTTCTCATTCCTGCACTCTAGAATCCTTATTTAACTGTCTACTACTTACGACCTCTGAGATGTCCCACAGGCATCTTTTAAATCAAATTTATCTTTCCTTCCAAGCCTACTTCTCCTATACTCCCTTTCCCATTGAATGCCATCATCCTTCTCCCAAGAAGGAAACCTAAAAAGCCAAATTTATCCCTCTTCCTCACCAGCATCATTCACTCCTAATTTCCAATTCAATGTTTTCACACCAAATCCTTAAGATTTATTTAACAAACATTTATTGAGCATCTCTTTTGTACCAGGTACCAAGCTGAACACCTGTACATGAAGGAAATTTAGACATGGTTCCAGCCCACCAGGAGCTCATAATGTGTAGAAAAAATAGATGCTGAAAGCGCCTTGATACAAGAGAGCTAAAGGAGCACAGCAAACAAGCATTTAACCCATCTTGGAGTGTTGGGTAAGACTTTCTGATCGAGCTGACACCTGAGTTGCAGCTTCATGTACAACTCAGGGTTATTCGGGCCAAATAATTAATTGGCTGGAACATCTTGACATTTAAAAAATGTTTGTTGATTTTAAGAACACAGGTAGTGACCCTATGAGGGTTATCTTAACTGGCTAATTCAATTAATCGAACCCGGCCATTTACATCTTCAGTCTGTTATTTTAAATTATAAGCCATTCTCTCTTATGTGCATGATTTAACAAATAATTTTCTTCAAATCCAACCATACAAAGACAAATGATAATTCAACTCAGCTCTATTTATAATGAGTTTTGAATTGAGCAAATACTGTTTATCGAAGATGTCGAGCAATAAAGAATAGGTTTCCAATAGATGACCAAATAAGTTTTAGTAAGAAGCGGTGGAGTGTGTGCAAGTGGACTCTTACTTGTAAGAAGCACTCTGCCTTGATGATAGTGTCCAGGAAGCTGGTAAATTCTTTTTCACATTCATAATTATTCACCTTGTACCAAATACATTCTGGAGCATAAATATTAAACATAAGTACCTGGCAGCACAGCAATAAAAACTACATAAAACATAATTACTACAACTCTAAAGTAACAAGTAAATGACAAATATAAATAAGCCATCAGTCTCATACACCCTAGCCAGCTCACACTACAGAGTGCAACAAGTATGTAGAGGTGAATGAGATGGTCCTCAAAAACTTGGTAATATAGGGGGAAAGCTTATAGTGAAAAAACAGACTGCTAAAATTCACATCTAATCAATGTGATCAGCTTTATATCACACAGTGATCCAAAAACTATAAATGTATGCATTTAAATTTATGAATGCCCTAAACTTCAATTACGGTGACCTGGGGGTAATCTAAAAGTGGTAGGACTTTAGTAAGTGGAAATCTAATAAACTGTATCATATCTTACAAAGAAAGACTCCAAGTAGAAAAAGGAGGGTTAACACGGAACCGACTAAAACCGATTTTAAAACACTCTAAGAGTCAGGAGTTGCTTATTCAGGAAAGAAATGATCTGGTAAAGTAAATACTATCTTTAGAGAAATTGATTTCCTTGGAAGAATGAAGTGATCAAGATTTACTATAGCCTGGATGAAAAACTCCCTCACTGCCTTTTCCTTCAATTCTAAATTAAGAAATCTTCTAATGACTGATTTGGCTCCCACATATACTCACAGGAAAGAGGAGATACACTAGTTGGCAGACATGAACATTTTGGTCACCAGAATCACTTCTAGTATGAAATAATAAGGTGACGTTCTGGGTTATGCAACAGTCTCCTCTGAGTTTGGTTAGCAGTGATCTGTAGAATCTGGGGCTTAAAGGCAAGTTTCTGGACATACAAAGATGAAGAGGCCTTGGATTGTGATGGTCATCAAAGTCGAGCCACCTGGTGAGTTTTGGTGGCCATCCAGCAGTATTTCCTTACCAACACACCTCCCTTCTTATTGCCTTTAAAATTACAATGATTATTATCCAAGAAATAATTACAGCTCCCCCTGTCTAGAATTTGGCACCCTTATAGAAGAAACCCATTTGTAAACTCTCTTGTTCCTTCCTCTATCATCCAACTTTTAAGTACCAATTTTTACCTTCTTGTAATGTTTGATTCAACCAATAATACAGCCTCAGTAAGACTGATTCATCTCTGATACAGTTAGTATAGTGAAGTAGCAAAGAATTGTTCAGCACTGCACCCATCTGAGAAGGCAGCTGAAAAGACAGAATAATCAGCCAACTTAAGTATGTAAAAGGTAGGTCAGAGCAACAAGTAAATCATCAGACAGGAAATATATAACAAAAAGAAAGGCCACGAAGAGCAAATGGAAAATGCAAATCAGCACACGGTCCAGTCACATACCTCTAAGCAATGAATGTTCTGTAAGAGTTGAGAGAAGCTTTTAAGCTGTTCTACTGGAAGTGGTCTATTGCTACCAAGATAATCAGAAAGACACATTCCTTTTTTTCCATAGTCTTTACTGTGGCCACTGGAATTTAGCACTGGTATAAGTGACTGAGAATTCCATTTCTAAAGAAGAGAGACAATAAAATTGATCAATGGGCTAAACAGACTGCAAACTATAAATGTAAAAGCAGTTGCTAAGGTGGTTCAACGAATGGAATCTGAATGTTAGTTGCATAGAATCCTGGGTAATAAAAACATATTTAAATATCTATAATCTCTTCCAACTTCTAAATGGTTATTGTTTGAATTTAATAAAAGAAGTCCTCACAAAATCATCTGAGGTTTTAGATACTTACTCTTTTTCCGGGACGGACATTGGCTGGACCTAACATCAGCATTAGAGGTTCTGGAGGAGGTCCCTGATTCCTTTGCCTCACAGCAACTAGAGCTGTCTTCCATAGATTCTCTGAATTCTTAAAATAGATCTATAAATTTGGATGTAAAGTACATGAGAATAGG
Source organism: Furipterus horrens (assembly GCF_987537825.1). Taxonomy (NCBI): domain Eukaryota; kingdom Metazoa; phylum Chordata; class Mammalia; order Chiroptera; family Furipteridae; genus Furipterus; species Furipterus horrens. The sequence continues at coordinate 58,978,878 of NW_028327187.1, forward strand.
TACCCATAAGCTGAAGCAACATAATATCTAAAACTCTTCATTAATTGAAAACGTATTGAAAGTAAAATATTTTGTACCCATGCAAATCCATTAATTTTTTTTTTACTTATCAGGAATATATTAAATACAACAGCCATCTGCCTTCACCTGTAACAAGTGCGGCAGGGATTGTCACTCCCGAGTCGGACTGCACAGCCATTCTCGGCGGTGCAGATAGACTCTCAAGAAGCTACGGCATCGTCTCTCGAGACGGACGGCTGCCGACGACGACGACATCAAATGGAATCAAATCGAAGTGACAATCCCTAATGAATATGGCCTAGAAACAGTGCCACAATACTAGATCTTAAAACAGTATGCTATAAACAGTTTATTCCAAATCCGTAAATTAATCAAAAATGAAATATTTCAATCTCAATATGATTGATCACTCCTCAATCCCTTACCTTCTTCTTTACAGGCAAAGATATAGACATCAAAGTGGGAACAAAGAATTTATACAGTGACAACAAAGCATGGAGATAAGGCTGCATTCCCTGAAATAAAATAAGAGTTTTCAATTTTCAATTCTGTGGTCAATAAGAAAAAAGGAGTAACAATAGAATATACAAACTAAACATATATTCAAACCCTAATTTTATGATGCAATATCACTGAGAAGATGCTATAGAAAATAAAAAAAATAAATAACCAGGCATTTAAACCAACTGTCATAAAACAACTTTCGCCAACTATCTTCTTTTTTATGACTTTTCCCTCTATTTTAATTCTTCCTTATATTTTCTCTCTTCTTATCTGCTCATGCCTTAAGCTTACCAGTGATACCTGCTAGCACAGCTTTCTCTTACTGGGAGCAAATTCAGGGCTCAAAGTTCACTAATTCTTGTTTTAAAAAGATTTTAAAATTTATTTTTAGAGAGAGAGTAAAGGAGGGAGAAAGAGAAAGAGAAACATCAATCGGTTAAGGCTGCCTCTCGTACACCCCCAGCTAGGGATTTGGCCCGCAACCCAGGCATGTGCCCTGACCGGGAATCAAACTGCCAACCTTTTGGTTTGCAGGAAGGTGCCCAACCCACTGAGCCACACCAGTTAGGGCTACTCACTCTTGATTTGAACAGGAATGCAAGAAGATAAAAAGGGAAGCCAGGAAACTAGAGCAAAAGACATATTAATCTAGCTCAGTGGATTGAGTGCTGGCCTGAGAACCGAAAGCTCAACAGTTTGATTCCCAGTCAGGGCACATGCCTGGGTTGTGGGCCAGGTCCCACCCAGTTGGGAGCATGCAAGAGGCAACTGATCTCTTGCACATCATTATTTCTCTCTTTTTTCACCCACTTCTTCTCTCTCTAAAATGAAATAAAATATTAAAATAAAGAATGTTAATTTATTGTTATCATAATTCCTAAAACATTGATTAGGAAATGTAATACTTGGTATATAGTAGCCAAGCTGCTTCCTATAACTAAAACAAGTCTTAACAAAAATATTAATTTTACAATGACAAAAGCCATTACTGCTGGATACTTGTGTTTGATATATCTGGCTATCCAGAGAAAGCATACCACTAAAATGAATTCCAAGGAAGTAACCCAATTGCTCTATCACATTACACTTTTGTTGAATCAAATGCTGTACAAAATAAGGAAGGCAGAAAATGAGGCTTAGAAATACAGTATCTGTATTTTAAAACAGCTTCTTAAAATTTATTTTAACAAAACCAAAATGGCATAATTTATCTATGCTGAAATATCTTCTGATCTCTGTACTCATATCAATTAGTATCAGAGTGTTTGCTTTCAGTTGAAATTTTTTTTGATGGGGCAAATACTTAGTAGTAGAGAGAACTTTAGAATTTATTGCCTACTTAACTAAAACTATCTTTGTTGTTAAAAATTTAACACTCTCTTTTTTTTAAAGGAGACTTTGCACAACTTTGTGACTATACTAAAAGCCATTGGATTATACACTAAAAATGGGTGAGTTGTATAGTATGTTAATTGTATTTCAATAAATCTTTTTTAAATCAATTATTATTTTTTAAACAGTTGACTTTCAGTCAAACATGGCATATTGAACGTATTATTTGTTGAACTTTGAGTCCTCCCAAAGTCCCACTAAAAAGTAAAGGAATGGAAAAAGGCATAAAGCACAAGTTTAAAAAGAACAAGAGGGGAAGTGACAGCAAATGAGAGATCTCAACAAGATTTTGGAATCTAGAATGAAGATGAACAAATAGTAACCAGCTTAGCAGAAAAGAGAAAACAAAGCCTAAAGCAGCAATAAGAAAAAGTCTCAAAAGCAGTACATTCATGCTTGAGAACTCCCAGAAAGGCTCAGGAATTTGGAAAACCATAAACCTCTGAAGAGTGGAGTTGCCAAGAGTGGCAAAAAAACAGGATTGCTACATAAGCAGCAGTTAGAAGCACAAATTCCTTTACTATACTTATAAGCAAACATTAGGATTTTACTCTCTGAAGATGAAACTGGACTCAGACAGCAGGCACAGCTGGGGTGTACCAGAACTTCTCTCCAGTCTTTTCCACTGCTTATGTCCCAGAGTCTTAGTAGCCAGGTTCCTATCCCTGTGATGTTTGATTTTATGATTTTATGGTCCAACTTGGTTGGACCACGGGGTGCCCTGGTATTTGATCAAACATTATTCTGGGTATTTCTGTGAAGGTATTTTGGATGTTCTACTTTTAAATCAATAAACTTTGAGTAAATAAGAATGCCCTTCATAATGTAGGTAGGTCTCATTCAAACAGTTGAAAGCCTATATAGAACAAGAAGACCAGCCTCTTGGAAGCAAGAGAGAATTCTCCAGCAGATTGCCTTCAAACTTCATCTACAACACTAGCTCTTCCTGGTTCTAAAACAGACTGCCTTTGGACTCAAACTAGAACATCAGCTGTACTGAGTCTCCAGCTTGCAGGCCTACCCTGCAGATTTTGGCCTTGATAGCCTCCATAATCATGTGAGCCCAATTTTTTATAATAAATAAATACATACTTACACACATAAACATATACTCTATTGGTTTTGCTTCTCTAGAGAAGCCTGACTAATACAGCCCCTAGGCAGGAGACAGAATTCATCTCCAAGAAAAGTGATACAGTCATCAGTGGGGAGGGGGGCTACCCAATGAAGGAAACATCAAGATCCTGCAATGAACAAGTCCTTCTCACACACACCAGTTTCCAATAACCATTTTAGTATTTTAAAACTAAATATGGACACTTCCGGCCAAGATGGAGGCCTAGACTGACACGCTCCATCTCCTTCCACAACTGAGAAGGAATACATCTACCACAAAACCAGAAATAACCAAAAGTTCCAGAAAATAAAACTCCATAGAAGTCCAACATATGAAGTTGTAAACAAGTGGTGCTCGTCCAGACAGGTTGGAGGGGCAAAGCCGGGATGTCAAGCTGTGCTGGCAGGGGCAGATGCGACGATGGCAGTGGGATGGCGGTAAGCACAGACACCTGTATTTAAAAAGAGGCGAGAAACACCTGGGGAGCACCCCTGGCTGCAGACCAGACCTGTCAGCTAATGATTCCAACGCCAGGGAAAGCAGACCCCAATTGCCTCAGACTGTGATGGTCGGAGGAGGTGGGGACAGAGGAAGAAGCTCCCAGTCTCTTAGCAGAGAGTAAACACCAAGAGTCCATCTTGGAACCCTGCCCCAACACACAAAACACCACAATGTAGTGTGAAGGGTCTCCCAGGAGTGACAAGTCCACAGGGCTCCACCCCCCCCCACAGTGTAAGAGGTGTGACAGCCCCAACCAGGAAGCAAAGGTAAACACAAAACTGTCAGGATGGCTCAGATCACGATAGAGATCCCAGTGATGCAGATGACCAGCCAGCAAATATCTAACCTAATGAAGCAGCAGATAGGAAATCTTTCTGAGGCACAGTTCAGAGCTTTCATTATAAGAATGCTTATAGACCTAACAGCAGATCTTAAACAAGGCAGGGAAAGAATGAAGGCTAGTCCTGCTGAAATGAACAAAAACGCATACGAAACTAGTGGTGAGGGAAGGAAAACCAGGGATCAAATCAACAAGTTGGAACATAGGGAAGGAACAAACAGTAACCAGTGCAGAAAGAGGGAACAAGAAGTGAGGAAAATGAGGAGAGGCTCAGAAACCTATGGGACAGCTATAAGCGGGCCGACATCCGAATCATAGGGTTGCCAGAAGATGAAGAAGAAGAACTAGAAATGGAAAAATTATGTGAAAAAAATAATGAAGCAGAACTTCCCAAACTTGGGGAAGGAATAGACTTATAGGTCCAGGAAGCACAGAGTTCCAAAAAACCTGGACCCAGGGAGAACCACACCAAGACACATTATAATCAAAATGTTAAAAATTAAGGAATAAAGAGAGAATCTTAAAAGCAGCAAGGGAGAATAAGAGAATTACGTACAAAGGGGTCCCAATAAGACTATCAGCTGATTTCTCAGAAGAAACTCTTCAGGTAAGAAGAGACTGGCAAGGAATATTCAAAGTAATGAAAAGCAAAAAACTACAACCACGATTACTCTATGCAGTGAAACTTATTCAGAATAGAAGGGCAGAGAAAGTGCTTCCAGGACAAAGTAAAACTGAAGGAGTTCATCAGATCCAAACCACTGTTACAATATTCCCTCACTTATCGTGGGTATTACTTTCTAGACCCCCCACAATAGGTGTAAATCTGCGAAGTAGAAATCTTACATTTATTTTAGTATTTATATATATTTTTAAGGCTTTATAAACCCTTCCCACACACTTATAAACTGTTCCCAGTCCCTAATTAACCTTTCCTACTGCCTTATTAACCTTTTCCACACTTTTATAAACACTACTATGTTCTTAAAACATATTCTACACTCTTAAACTTACGTAACTTTAAGAACATATGTATACAGTACCACAAAAATCCCGCAATATAGTGAAAAATCTGCAATAAATAATTCAATATAATATTTTTAAAAATCCCGCGATACAGTGAGGCCGTGATAAGTGAACCGCGATATAGAGAGGGACTACTGTATATGAAATGTTAAAGGGACTTGTTTAGGAGAAAGAGGATCACAACTATGAACATTAAAATGAAAACTGTATCACAACAACCAACAACAGAAGCTAGGGAACTGAAACAAAGGCAAACTAAGTAGGCAATGAGAGTGGGAAAAGAATTACAGGCATGGGGAAAATTATGGGGGGAGGTCAGCAGGGAGGAGGAAGAGGGGGAAGGGAGGGAGATAGTACAGGAATTAAGAAGCATAGTAGGAGTGGAGTAGATAGGAAGATGTTGAGAAGAACTATATGCACAACCAATGGGCATGGACTAAGTGGGGGGACAACTGGATGAAGGGGGGTCACTGGGTGGAGGGAACAAAGGGAAAAGCAATTGGGACAACTGTAACAGCATAATCAATAAAGCATATTTTTCAAAAGATTAAATATGGGCAAAAAGGTTAGCAGGCATTAGAGAAAAGCCTCTACCATGAAAGGAACTAAAGAAAGGAACTCTGAGGCAACAGAGACAAATTGAAGATCAGGAAAAAACCTCACAGCCCAAGTCACACAGGCTTGTGCCTAGTAGAGGGAGAATCCCAGAGACCATCCTCACCAGCCCTTAAGATGAGACATAACTCTGGCTCCTTCCTGTTGCAAAGATTGCTCTCAATGGGCCCTGGCATATGCAAAATAACATGCTCGCTCTGCTTCCCACCATTCATGTTTCCTGCCAAAAGGACAGTTTCTGTGTTTTGTTTCCTCCATGGATCAGGAGTTAAGAAGCATGGAGGGTACAGAAGGGGGATGCAAGCCTTTACAGGTATCAGAAATTCACATATCCAATATATTTGTTCACATATGCTCATTATGGCTGTCACCATTCTATACGTTAGGTTGCATGTGAGCATCGCTATGCCTTCTTGGCTTGATATTACCAGATTTGAACAAATTCACCAAAATCCAGCTAATCAAAATAATTTATGAAAGCATCTTTATAAATGGGTCTAAAGTTTTTAGACAATCATGTACTAAATCATACACTTGAACATACACTGTTTCAGTTAATATAAATCAGCAAGATAATATTTATGATAAGAATTTTCTTATTCTGGTAAAATGTTTTGCTGTTAACATGGAAAAAAGCACATCTTTTTCATGATTTCTATTAATGTGAAGTAAAATTCAATTTGGAAAAAAATTATCATTAATATGCTTTCAGAGCTAAGAGAAGAGATTTTACCCATAGAACCAAAACAGGAAGCTATAAAACAAGATCCCTGAACTGTATTAAGAGGAAACCTCACACTGGAGAAGCACAAATCTGCACACGTGTATGTATTTTTCATTCGATCTGAATTCTTCTGGGTGGGTCATGAAGATTTCAGTAGCTAGGCATAGGAACTACAGCTTCCTATTGCTTTATACTCAAAGCTTCACAGACTTCTGTTACCTGGCAAGTATAGTGGAAATATCAATGCAAGATAGCTACAAGGACAAGAGATAATGGTCAGCGGATATATTGAAGTTTAAGTATCCCAAAGAGAATGCTTTACAAGATCACACCCCCAAAAACAAAAAATAAAATGGTCACCTTATTTTAATAAAGTAGTTGTTTCTAAGTACTGCCTGACACTTTTTTTTAATATGCTTTATTGATTATGCTGTTACAGTTGTCCAAATTTCTTTTCTCTTTGTTCCCCTCCACCCAGTGACCCCCTTCCCTCCAGCTGCCCCCCTCTTTAGTACATGCCCATTGGCTGTGCATATAGTCCTCAGCATCTTCCTGTCTACTCCACTCCCTTCTTCTTTGCTTCCTAATTCCTGTACCATCTCACTCCCTTTCCCCCCTCCTCCTCCCTGCTGACCTCCCCCCATAATGTTCCCCATATCTATAATTCTTTTCCCACTCTTGTTGTCTACTTAGTTTGCCTTTGTTTTGGTTCCCTAGCTTCTGTTGTTGGTTGTTATGTTACAGTTTTCATTCTAATGTTCATAGTTTCTCCTAAACAAGTCCCTTTAACATTTCATATAACAGTGGTTTGGATCTGATGAACTCCTTCAGTTTTACTTTGTCCTGGAAGCACTTTCTCTGCCCTTCTATTCTGAATGACAGCTTCACTGCACAGAGTAATTGTGGTTGTAGGTTTTTCCTTTTCATTACTTTGAATATTCCTTGCCAGTCACTTCTTGCCTGCAGTTTCTTTAGAGAAATCAGCTGAGTCTTATTGGGACCCCTTTGTACGTAATTCTCTTCTTCTCTTTTGCTGCTTTTAAGATTCTCTCTTTATCCTTAATTTTTGACATTTTGATTATAATGTGTCTTGGTGTGGTTTTCTCTGGGTCCCATTTTTTTGAAAACTCTGTGCTTCCTAGACCTGTAAGTTTATTTCTTTCCCCAAGGTAGGAAAGTTCTGCTTCATTATTTTTTTCACATAATTTTTCCATTTCTAGTTCTTCTTCTTCACCTTCTGGCAACCCTATGATTCGGATGTCGGCCCGCTTATAGCTGTCCAATAGGTTTCTGAGCCTCTCCTCATTTTCCTCACTTCTTGTTCCCTCTTTCTGCACTGTTTGACTGTTTGTTCCTTCCCTATGTTCCAACTTGTTGATTTGATCCCTGGTTTTCCTTCCCTCACCACTAGTTTCATATGTGTTTTTGTTCATTTCAGCAGGACTAGTCTTCATTCCTTCCCTGCCTTGTTTAAGATCTGCTGTTAGGTCTATAAGCATTCTTGTAATGAAAGCTCTGAACTGTGCCTCAGAAAGATTTCCTATCTGCTGCTTCATTAGGTTAGATATTTGCTGGCTGGTCATCTGCATCACTGGGATCTCTATCATGATCTGAGCCATCCTGACAGTTTTGTGTTTACCTTTGCTTCCTGGGTGGGGCTGTCACACCTCCTAGGCTGTAGGGGGCAGAGCCTCGTGCACTCGTCACAACTGGGTGACCCTTCTCACCACGCTGCAGCATTTTCTGTGGGGGTGGGGGTCCAAGATCGATTCCTGCCATTCACTCTCCGCTGAGAGACCAGGAACCTCTTCTTCTATCCCCACCCCCTCCGGGCCTCATAGTCCAAGAAATGGGGGTCTGCCTTCCCTGGCGCTAGAATCGCAAGCTGAAGGGTCTGGTCTGCAGCCCGGGGTGCTCCCCAGGCGCTTTTCGCCTCCCCTGAAATACGGGTATATCTGCTTACCACCGTCCTGCCGCCATCACCACCAGCACAGCTTGACCTCTCTGTCCCGGCTTCGCCCCTCCTACCCGTCCCGATAAGCACCACTTCTTTTTAACTTCATACATTGGACTTCCATTTATTTTATGAAACTTCTGGTTATTTATGGTTTTGCAGTAGTTGTATTCCTTCTTAGTTGTGGAGGGAGATGGAGCGTGTCAAGTCTAGGCCTCCGTCTTGGCTGGAAGTCCCTGATACTTATTCTCTAGTCCTACCAACCCAGTTCCCTAAACAGTTTTACATCTACACATCTTTGCTCGTGCTGTTCCTTCTGTCAGGAGCACCCTGCACTTCCTTCTTGACCTAGTTAAATCCTATTCATCCATTAAAATATCTCAAGCATCACAACTCCTCTTTGAGCCCAGTCTGATTCTGTTTTACTTTGGTGACTGAGTTGCCTAGACAATAAGTTCCTTGAATGTAATGACTCATTCCATTTTATATCTCCAAAGCCTAGTCCAATACTTATCACAGCGTACACGGCTAGTTCTGGGTCTTTTTGGTACTCACCATCTTTGCCTGAAGATCAAGCAGTTTTCTCACACGAAATGGTTTCACTAGTAAAGGTTTAAAAAAAAAGTACTATAGATATGATTCAGAATAAAAGAAACCATGTGGCTCATATACATCAAGAATATAAACACCCCAATTAAGACATTAAACGGATGTTCTCAAATAGAGGTTCTAAAAAGCAATTCCCACAAAATCCTGTCATAAAACTAATGCTAATAGTTAACTTTTAAAAGGCCAATACAAATGCTAGTTCAACAGAGTGAATGTAATATAAACAGAATAAAAATACTCACCATTGTCCTTTTTGGTAAGTAAATATAAGAAATGGCAGACATAAGGGCACTGTTAAAAGAGAAAAAATTTTAAAAAGAGAGAAATGACAATATATCTTGGAAAAAACAGCAATAAATTCTTCTGAAATGTTAATTTTTAAAAAAAATTTAGTTATTTATTTTTAGAGAGAAGGGAAGGGAGGGAGAAAGAGAGGGGGAGAAACATCAATGTGTGGTTGCCTCTAGCACATCCCCAACTGGGGGGGCCCTGACCCACAACCCAGACATGTGCCTTGACTAGGGATTGAACCAGTGACCCTTTGGTTTGCAGGCCAGCACTCAATCCACTGAGCCACACCAACCAGGGATCAAATGTCAATCATACTAATTAAGTAAAAAGACTTCAGGACATCACTGGAAAATAGTTTCACAAAGCTTTTTTTTTTTTTTTCTTTTTCATACTACACAGTAGTGATTAAAAACAACAGATTTAATTGGTATCCTGTAATGTAATTTTAAAATTTAGTTTTAAAATATAAAACACTGCAGTTTGAAAAACAGAAAAACTTCTTCTACCTAATAAAAATTTAAAAACTCCTAGAAGTCCATATTTATTAAAATACCAACTTAAAATTTTATCCTGAATTCCCACTTAAAAACATTTTCCCATTTTGTTTGGTTTCATAATAATTATTTTCTATGATCTTAATATTCCAATGACTGAACATAATGCCATAATTTAATTTACCATTTAGCTCTGGGTTTGGCAAATAGCACACAATCAATAAATGTATTACTTAAATTACTGAATAATTGGCTCACTTATACCATTTCATTTTGAGTGTCCACTTGTAGAGGTTTTATTCTAGATCAGGAGTCAGACAATGCTGGTCCACCTGTTTTTGTAAATCATTTTTATTGGAACACAGCCACACTCATTCCTTTATGTACTGTCTATAGTTGCTTTCACTACTACCTAGCCCTTTAAGAAAAAAATTTGCCAACAACTGCTCTAGATGTTAGGAAATTGAAAAATAAATCATTTATGGAACTAGAGAAGGTACCAAAGCGCTTTCTAAAAACAAACTTGTATTTTGGTAGTTGTGACTCTAAAGATTAAAGTCTCTAAGTATGACATTCCATATTGCCTCTCCTATACTTTACAACAGATTCAGAAAGACTTGGGACATACTGGTTAGAAGAATTATTTAGATATGGGATACTTTTTTAAAGGGAAGAATACATATTTGACACAAAATATAATAACTTGCAGTTAAAAAAAGAAACTCATTATCTTGCCCTAACCAATGTGGCTCAGTTGGTTGGGAGCTGTCCTGAAAAGCAAAAGGTTGCTGGTTCAATTCCCGGTCTGGGCACAAGCCTAAGTGTGGGTTCGGTCTGTGGTAGGGGCACATATGAGAGGCAACTGATTGATGTTTCTCTCTCATTATTTCACATCCCTAAAATATAAGCCATTAGTAACACTATTTAACATGCTAGGTATAAAATGAGTCTCACACAATCACTTGTCCTAGGTACCAACAGCATAAAAAACCTGACATTCTCTTTTAATCACATCTAGAAAGCAAAAATTCCTATGTGCTAAAACTTTACAATTGCCTTTTTGGCAAATAGCTAACCACCCTATCTGACTCAAGCCACAGCCAGGCTTCCACCAAATTATATGAAAATGAATTTTCTGAAGTAACGCTTTTAAAAGTTAGACTCCCTATATCTTGATGTGGGTGATATTTGCACAAATTTTTTTTCATTTATAAAAATTAATTAAACTGATAAATTATGATATAGGCAATTTTCTGTATGTATATTATACTCCAATAAATATTTTTTTAAACACAGAAAAAATGCCATGGCTGGTGTGGCTCAGTGGATAGAGCACCAGCCCGCAGACTGAAAGGTTGCCGGTTTGATTCCCAATCAGGGCACATCCCTGCGTTGCAGGCCAGGTTCCTAGTTGGGGGCATGTGAGGGGTAACCAATCAATCTTTCTTTCACACTTCGATGTTTCTCTTGCATCTATTCTCCCTACTTTTCCCTTTCTCTAAAAATATGTAAATAAAACCTTTAAAATAATAAAATAAAATAAAAAATGGAGAAAAAAGAGGGAATTCCGGTCAAGATGGTGGTGTAGGTAAACAAATTACCTGCCTCCTCTCATAATCCCATCAAAATTAAAACTAAACTATAAAACAACCATCATTCAGAACTGTCAAAATGGGGAGTTCCGGTCAAGATGGAAGCATAGATAACATGACACACCTCATAGCTCAACCACATCAAATTACAACTAAACTAGACAGCAAAGACCACTCAGAACCATCAAAAATTGAGTTGAATGGAAATCCGACAACTACAAACTAAAGAAACACATCAGTCCAGAAGGGTAGGAGACACGGAAATGCAGAATGAGTGGGTCTCACACGCAGGTGTGGAGGATAAAAATTCGGGAGAAATATCTGAGGATTGAGGTGTCCTAGGCCCCCCAGCCGAAGGTAACAGTGCCAGGAAGAAAAGCCCCATAACTTCTGGCTGTGAAAATCAGTGGGATTGGACTCAGGCAAAAAAACTACTGGATTCCCTGGCAGTTCCTCTTCGAGGACCCATGCTGAACTTCCTCAGATGCACTCCCTCTGAGCTCCACCACCACAGTAGCATCTTGAAAGGCACCAGTGGCATTCAGGGAGGAAATGAAGTGTCTGGCATTGGGGCTAGAGCTGGGGGAAGCTCTCTCCCAGACAGGAAGGCGGGCAGAGGCCATTGTGCCTTTTTTGAGCCCTCCCCCTACAGAGCCACAGAACAAGCAGGCAAGAGCCATATCTGAGACTTTATCAACCTGCCTTCTACTGTTTGCCCCACCCTGGAGCTTATCTGAGGCTGCACCCCACCCAACTTATTGACCGCCTCTAGCCTCATACTTCCGGCTAAGCTGCCACAGGACCAGAACTAGCAGCAGTCAGTTTGGAACACAGTTTGGCTCCACTTGGGAACCTCCAAGCCCAGCACAAGTAGCAGTATCTCCATATTACTTTGTAGCTTACCCTGGGTGGCCCTGGGAAGAACACAGGTGGTGGCTAACCCTGACTTGCACCATCCAAGAAACCACAGAGCCTGCATACCCAGTGGACAACTAAAGACCATGTCAGAGCACCACTACCCTGCTCCTGCACAGCTGATCCTCCATGGAGAATAGAAGTTGGTGGTCAGTCGTCACAGCCAGTCCCTCCTACTGAATGGCCTGGGTAAATCCCTTCCATTGACCTGCCGACAGCAAGCAAAACTCAACCACACGAAGGGCCCACCTTGAGTATCCAGCTTGGGTGACAGGGGATGCTGTGCCACTGGACTCTACAGGACACCTACTACATTAGGCCACGCTACCAAGGCAGGGAGTCATAGCAGCTCTACCTAATACATAGAAACAAACACAAGGAGGCTACCAGAATGAGGAGAGAAAGAAACATGGCCCAAGTGAAAGAACAGATCAAAACTCCAGAAAAAGAAATAAACAAAACAGAGATAAGCAAACTGTCAGATGCAGAGCTCAAAACACTGGTTGTAAGGATGCTCAAGGAACTTACTAAGGACATCAACACATAAAAAGGATCCAGTCAGAAATGAAGGATACACTAATTGAAATAAAGAAAAATTTACAGAGAAACAACAGTAGAGTGGATGAAGACTAGAATCAAACCAATCATTTGCAACATAAGGAAGCAAATAAAACAACCAATCAGAACAGCAAGAAGAAAAAATTTAAAAAAACTATGATAGCTCAAGCAGCCTCTGGGACAATTTCAAGTGATCCATCATATGCATCATATGGGTGCCGGAAGAAGATGAGAAAGAGAAAGAGCAAGAAATTGGGAATCTATTTAAAAAAAGGAAGAAAGTAAGTTTTCCTAATTTGGTGAAGAAAATAGACATGTAAATCCAGGAAGCACAGAGTCCCAAACAAGATGGACGCACAGAGGCCAACTCCAGGACACAACATAATTAAAATGAAAAAAAATTAAAGGTAATGAGAGACTCTTAAAAGCAGCGAGAGAGAAGTAGTTACCTACAGGGGAGTTTCTATAAGGCTGTCAGCTGATTTCTCAAAAGCAACTTTGCAGTCTAGAATGGTTTGGCAAGAAATATACAAAGTAATGAAAATCAGGGACCTAGAGCCAAAATTGCTCTACCAGCAAAGCTATCATTTAAATTTAAAGGGCAGATAAAGAGCTTACCAGACAAGAAAACACTAAAGGAGTTTATCGTCACCAAACCATTATTACTTGAAAAGTTAAAGGGACTTATTTAAGATAAAGAAGATCAAAAGTATGAATAATAAAATGGCAATAAAGACATACCTATCAACAATTAAATCTAAAAAACAAACTAAGCACACAAGAAGAACAGAGACAGAACCATGGATACAAGAGAGTTCTGATGGTTGCCAGATGGGAAAGGGGTTTGGGGGAATGGGTGAGGAGGTGAGGGGACTAAGAGGTATAAATTTGTAGTTACAGAATAGCCATGGGGATGTAAAGTACAGTATAGGAAATGGAGTAGCCAAAGAACATATGCATGACCCATGGACATGAACAATGGTGGGATTGCCTGAGGAAGTGAGGGGTGCTTGGTGAAAACTGGGACAACTGTAACAACAAAATCAATAAAATATTTAAAAATGGGACTTCTGGCCAAGATGGAGGCCTACACAGACACGCTACATCTCCCTCCACAACTAAGAAGGAATACAACTATCTTAAAACTAGAGACAACCAGAAGTTCCAGAGAATCGAGCTGCATGGAAGTCCAACAAACAAAGATATAAAGAAGAAATACTCAGGACATACAGAAGGTCCATAGACACATGAAAAAATGCTCAACATCATTAGCCAACAGGGAGATGCAAATAAAAACCACAATGAGATGCCATTTTACACCAGTCAGAATGGCCATCATCAACAAATCAACAAGCAACGAGTGCTGGCGAGGATGTGGAGAAACGGGAACCCTACTGCACTGTTGGTGGGAATGCAGACTGGTGCAGCCACTATGGAGAACAGTATGGAATTACCTCAAAAGATTAAAAATGGAACTGCCTTTTGAACCAGCGACTCCACTACTAGGATTATACCCGAAGAATCTTGAAACAACAATTCAAAAGAACTTATGCACCCCTATGTTCATTGCAGCACTGTGTACAATAGCTAAGTGCTGGAAACAACCTAAGTGCCCATCTGTAGATGAGTGGATCAAAAAACTGTGGTACATTTACACAATGGAATACTATGTAGCAGAAAGAAAGAAGGAACTCCTGCCATTTGCAACAACATGGATGGAACTAGAGAGAATTATGCTTAGTGAAATAAGCCAGGCAAAGAAAGAAAAATACCATATGATATCACCTAATACAGGAAACTAAAGAACAACACAGGGACTTCCGGCCAAGATGGAGGCTTAGACGGACACGCTAGGTCTCCCTCTACAACTATACAGGAATACAACTACTTCAAAACAAAGGATAACTAGAAATTCCAGAAAATAAAACTACACGGAAGTCCAACATATGAAATTACAAACCAACGGTGCCATTTGGGCAGGTAAGAGTTAAAGTGGGCAGTGCTGTTTGCGGTCGCACCCGGAGCGGCGGGCGGCGAGGAGTCCCGGTGGCCAAGCCCCTGGCCTGGCGGTGCGCGACCCGGCGAGGAGTCCCAGTGGCCAAGTCCCGGGGGGTGCGCGACTCCGGAGCTGGGGAGAGCGGCTACGCAAGCCCCTGGCGGTGCGCGACCCCGGCGAGGAGTCCCGGAGGCCAAGTCCCTGGCGGTGCGCGACCCCGGCGAGGAGTCCCGGTGGCCAAGTCCCGGGCGGTGCGCGACTCCGGAGCTGGGGAGAGCGGCCGCCGCATCGCCTTGAACAGTGAGGCCCAGGGGGGCGGGAGGACGGATCCCGGTCTCCTAGCTGAATAACTGTGTGAATCCATCTTGGACCCCCGCCCCCACAGAAAGCACCACAGGGCTACGAAATAGGTCGCGGACAAGCAGGCGCCGGTCGCTAATTTGTGACGCGTACGCAGGCACTGCCCCCACAGCCAGCCCAAGAAAACAAAAAGCATCTGTCAAAATGAGGCAGGCAACTTTAGAAATACCGGTAACACAACTCACCAGGCAGCAGATAGAGAACCTGACAGATGAACAGATAAGAAACCTGTCAGAGGCTCAGTTCTGGGCCATTGTTATCAGGTGGCTTACAGAATTCACAAAAGAGCAGGAAAAAGATATGAAAGAAGCGAAAAACTTTCATAACGAAAGGAACAAAACCGCATACGAGATAGAAGGAAAGGAAATAAAATCCAGAGTTCAATTCAACAAACTGGAATTTGGAGAAGAAGCAAGCAGTCAACCAATGCAGAGAGAGGAAATGGGAAGCAACAACGAAAGGATCAGAAACCTCTGGGACAGCTATAAAAGGCCCAACATAAGAATCATTGGTTTGCCAGAAAATGAGGAAGATGAACTAGAACTTGAAAAATTGAGTGAAAATATAATAAAGGAGAACTTCCCAGACTTGGGAAAGGGAATAGACCTGCAGGTCCAGGAAGCAAGGAGAGTTCCCAAGAGACTGGACCCAGGGAGAACCACTCCAAGACACATTATAATCAAAATGTCAAAAATTAAAGATAAAGAGAGAATCTTAAAAGCAGCAAGAGAGAAGAAAAGAATTATGTACAAAGGGGTCCCAATTAGACTATCAGCTGACTTCTCAAGGGAAACCCTACAGGCAAGAAGAAACTGGCAAGAAATATTCAAAGTAATGAAAATCCAAAACCTACAACCACGAATACTCTATCCAGCGAAATTGTCATTCAGAATAGAAGGACAGAGAAAGTGTTTCCAGGACAAAATAAAACTGAAAGAGTTCATTAGATCCAAACCACTGTTATATGAGATGTTAAAGGGACTGGTTTAAAAAAAAAAAAAACAGAAGCTAGGGAGATGAAACAAAGGCAAACTAAATAGGCAACGAGAGGGAAAGAGGAACTGTGGGTACGGGAAGCACATTGGGGGGAGGTCAACAGGGAGGGGGAATGGGGAAAGGGAGGGAGATAATATAGGAATTGGGGATCAAGGTAGGAGGGAATGGAATAGACGGAGAGAGGTTGGGAGGAACTGTATGCACAACTAATGGACATAATCTAAAAGGGGGGGACAACTGGAGGGAGGGGGGCCACCGGGTGGAGGGGAGCAGAGGGAAGGGAAATTGGCACAAATGTAATAATTTAATCAATAAAACACATTTAAAAAAAAAAAAAAAGAACAACACAAACAAAGGAACTAAATAGAACAAAGAGCAGAATAGCAGTCAATAGCGGGGAGGGGAGAGGGAGAGAAGGGGGATAAGTAAGGGAAGGGTTTAATTAAAGAGCCTGTATAAAAGACTCATGGACATGGACAACGGGGAGGGATATGATTGCGGGAGAGGGGGTGGATTGGGTGGGGGAGAGAAATTAGGGGAAAAGGGGACAACTGTAATTGAAAAACCAAAAAAAAAAAATAATAATAATAATAAAGTACAAATGACCAAATTAAAAAAAAAAAGAAGAAGAAGAAGAAATACTCATCCAGATAGGTAGGAGGGGCGGAGAGGACCCGGTGTGGTGGTGGCAGCAGCAGGCCAGTGGAAAGTGCAGTCACACACTATAAAAAGTGGGGAGGAACACCTGGGGAGCACTCCCAGCACCAGACCAGACCGCAAAGCTCAAGGTTCCAGTGCCAGGGAAAATAAAGCCTCACTGCTTTTGACTGTGCAAACCAGTGGGGGTTGGGGTGGAAGCAGAAGCTGTCAGTCTGTCAGCAGAGTCCACTTGTCTAAAGGGCCCCATGGTCCTAGAACATCCACAGACCCACCCACTCTGGGAACGACAGCCAGGGCAATAGCTAGAGAGGGGCCAGTCCCATACGGAAGTGGGAGAAGTGTCTGGAAAAGGGGCAAGTGCTAAGCAAGCGGCACTGTCCCTCTCAGACCCTTTCCCTACACACAGCGCCACAATGTGGTGAAATGGGTTGCCCGTACTGACATTTACCTGAATAGGCTCAACAATCTTGAGAAAGGAGAACAAAGTAGGAGGGATCACAATACCTGATATCAAACTATACTACAAAGCCACTGTAATTAAAACAGCCTGGTACTGGCATAAGAACAGACACATAGATCAATAGAACAGAATAGAGAAGCCAGAAGTAAAACCAAGTCCTTATGGTCAATTAATTTTAGACAAAGCGGACAGGAGCATAAAATGGAGTAAAAAAGTGCCCCGTCAACAAACGGTGCTGGGAGAACTGGACTAATACATGCAAAAAATGAAACTAGACCACCAACTTACACCGCACACCAGGATAAACTTAATATGGATAAAACACTTGAATGTAAGCTGTGACACCATAAAAGCCCTAGAGGAAAACATAGGAAGTAAAACTTCAGATGTCCAACGCAGCAATATTTTTGTCACTATATCTCCAAGGCAAGTGAAATAAAGGAAAGAATAAACAAATGGGACTACATTAAACTAAAAGGCTTCTGCTCGGCTAAAGAAAACATCAGCAAGATGAAAAGGGAAACAACCAAATGGGAAAACATACTTGCCAATGATACCTCAGACAAGAGTTTGATCTCTAAAATACATAAACAACTCATACAACTCAACACCAGGAAGACAAAAAAATCCAATTTAAAAATGGGCAAAGGACCTGAACAAATACTTCTCCAAGGAGGACATACAGAGGGCCCATAGGCATATGAAAGGATGCTCAACATCACTAACCATCAGAGAGATGCAAATTAAAACCACAATGAGATACCACCTCACATCACTCAGAATGGCCATCATTAACAAATCAATGAACAAGTGCTGGCAAGGATGCAGAGGAAAGGGAACCCTAGTGCACTGTTGGCTGGAATGCAGACTGGTGCAGCCACTGTGGAAAACAGCATGGAATTTCCTCAAAAAAAAAAAAAAAAACCTAAAAATGGAACTGCCTTTTGATCCAGCGATTCCACTGGTAGGATTATACCTGAAGAATCCTGAAACACCAACTCAATAGAATCTATGCACCTCTATGTTCATACAGTGTTATTTATGATAGCCAAGTGCTGGAAACATCCTAAGTGCCCAACTATAGATGAGGGGATCAAAAAACTGCGGTCCATTTACACAATGGAATAGTGTGCAACAGAAATAAAGAAGGAACTCCTACCCTTTGGGACAGCATGGATGGAACTGGAGAGTATTATGCTTAGTGTAATAAGCCAGGCGGTGAAAGACAGATACCATATTATCTCACCTATGACAGTAACCTAATTAACAAAACAAACAAGCAAAGCAGAACCAGAGGCATGGAAACAAGGAACAGGCTGACAGTGACCAGAGGAGAGTGGGGAGGGAGAGAAGGTGGAAAAGAAGGGGAAGGGACTAGTTAAGGATGATGTATAAATGACCCATGGACATGGATACCAGGGTGGGGACTGACTCTGCGAGCAATGGTTGATCAACAGGGGAAAAATTGGGGCAAATATAATAGAACACCAATAAAAAAATAAAAATAAATTTAAAGAAAAACAAATAAATGAAAGCTTGCAGGCTAAAGGGATTGGCAAGAAATATTCAAAGTTATGAAAAGCAAGAACTACAACCAAGGTTACACTACCCAGCAAAGCTATCATTCAGAATGGAAGGGCAGATATAGTGCTTCCCAGACAAAGTAAAGCTGAAGGAGTTCATCATCACAGAGCCATTATTATATGAAACGTTAAAGGGACTTACTTATTTAAGAAAAAGGATATCAAAACTATGAACATTAAAATGAAAACAGTATTACAATTATCAACAACAGAAGCTAGGGAATGGAACAAAGGTAAACTAAGCAGACAACCAGAGTGGAAACAGAATCATAGGTATGGGGAGCATGTGGCGGGAGGGCAGCTGGGAGGGGGAAGAGGGAGAGGGAGAGAAATGGTACAGGAATTAAGAAGCAAGGTAGGAGGGTGGGGAATAGACAGGGTGATGTTGAGAAGAGCTTTATGCACAACCCATGGACATGGACTAAGGGTGAGGGACTGCTGGAGGGAGGGGGTTTGCTGGGTGGAGGGGAGCAAAGGGAAAAGAAATTGGGACAACTGTAACAGCATAATCAACAGAACATACAAAAAATTTTAAAAAAATTTTATGTTTAACTAAAAAATAATCTCGTTGTCGTCGTCGGCAGCCGTCCGTCTCGAGAGACGATGGTGTAGCTTCTTAAGAGTCTATCTGCACCGCCGAGAATGGCTGTGCAGTCCGACTCGGGAGTGACATGGTTATCTGTCTCCTCCCGTGTTGAATCGACATCTTGTGATGACGCTGAAGCTACAGAGCCTGGGCAGGGTAATATGGAGGGTCTGCTGTTGCCCATGCAGCAGACCCCCCCTCTCTTCGCAGCTGAAGGGTCCAAGGGAAAGACGGAGTCGATACAGCTTGGGTTCAGGTGCGCCGCAGGAGTTGCCGGTGTTGACTACAACGTCAAACCGCCTTAGGGACTCCGGCTCCGGATTTTCTGTCGGGGTTTACTCCCTTAGCCTTTCCCCTGAAGAGGTATGCCGCAAGGCAGCGGAGGTTTTTTGGAGTCAGAGTTTTCCTTCTCTGATGTACCCTGACTGGAAGATCGAACCAGCGACACTTAGCTCGCAGGCCGACGCTCAATCCACTGAGCTAAACCAGCCAGGGCCCACTAAAAAATAATACTCATTATATAACTGATATATTTTATGAAACATATTTTCCAAAAAATAGTAAAAAGATTGAGTTTTATATTTTACATTACATTCCCATATATGCATGTTAAAATAGGTACAATAACACCTAAAGAACACACAGAATATGTTAATGTCCAAACAAGAATAGGAGGAAAACAAAATCAATCCAAAATAAGAGACAGAGGGAAAGTATCAGAAAATAGCGGATCATTCTGAAAGTTCAAAATAAGATATTTGAACTTATTTCTAGTATATCAATAACCACTCCATAGGTAAATAAACTAATTATCCAGGTAAAAGCAAAAAAATCATCAAAAAGGGTTTAAAAATAAAATGTAGTTATATGCTATTTAAAAGAGGCATCTAAGACATGTGGTCAAAAAAGAAAAGATTTTTTTTAAACACCAAAAGACAGAAATATACCAAGCACCTACTAGCCAAAATAAAACCAGAGTAGCAATGTCAATATCAGACAACATGAATTAAACAAAAAGCATTTCTTAACAACAAAACGTTACTTCATGATAAAAGGTTTGATTCAACAGGAAAATATGAAAACTATAATTGTGCATACACCTAATTATAGACTCCAAATATACATAGCAGATACTGGTAGAACTTTAAGGAAAAACTGACAATTTTGCCTTCATAGTTGGAGATTTTCAACATAACCTCATTCAGTAATTGATAGAAGGGCAGTGATAGCAACAAGTCCACAAGGATAAAGAAAATTTCAGCTCAAATAACTTTCATTCTGTAACAGAACCCCTGGGCTGCTCCGATTGAAACAGAACTCATGGGCTGTTTAGCTAGGGGCCCAATTGCCCACCGCCAGAATTATATAACTCTCAATACCAGAATTTAGTGAAAAGAAAAAGAACTGTTTATTTAACAGTTATATAGATTTAGACTATTTGCAGATTTCTGTCGTTAAGTCTTATGTTCTTTAAAACACCCACAAACACATAGTTCTGCCTCCCCCTACCAAACCAGGCTAGTTTTAGAAAAGTTAGAAATACCGTTTCCCTACTTCCTAGACACAGTTCAGCTTTACCGGTAGCTGCCAATCATTCAATTCTGATTGGGGAGGTCTTTCTGTGTTATGGTCGTCGTCGTCGTCGGCAGCCGTCCGTCTCGAGAGACGATGGTGTAGCTTCTTAAGAGTCTATCTGCACCACCGAGAATGGCAGTGCAGTCCGACTCGGGAGTGACACGGTATCTGTCTCCTCCCGTGTTGAATCGACATCTTGCGATGACGCTGGAGTGTCCTCTCCAGTGGAGCTGAAGCTACAGAGCCTGGGCAGGGTGATATGGAGGGTCTGCTGTTGCCCATGCAGCAGACCCCCCCCCTCTCTTCGCAGCTGAAGGGTCCAAGGGAAAGATGGAGTCAATACAGCTTGGCTTCAGGTGCGCCGCAGGAGTTGCCGGTGTTGACTACAACGTCAAACCGCCTTAGGGACTCCGGCTCCGGATTTTCTGTCGGGGTTTACTCCCTTAGCCTTTCCCCTGAAGAGGTATGCCGCAAGGCAGCGGAGGCTTTTTGGAGTCAGAGTTTTCCTTCTCTGATGTGCCCTGCCTGGAAGATCGAACCAGCGACACTTAGCTCGCAGGCCGACGCTCAATCCACTGAGCCAAACCAGCCAGGCTTGCATATAAGTAATGTCACAAATTTGTACTAACTTCATCTTGACCTTCAAAACTTCTGCCTCTTTACTTATTATTTTTTAAAGATTTTATTTATTTATTTTTAGAGAGAGGGGAAGGGAAGAAGAAAGAGAGGGAGAGAAACATCAATGTGTGGTTGCCTCTTGCACGCCCCAACTGGGGACCTGGCCTGCAACCCAGGCATGTGCCCTGACTGGCAATCAAACCGGCAACCCTTCAGTCCTCAGGCTGGCACTCAATCCACTGAGGCACACCAGCCAGGGCACTTCTGCATCTTTAATAATCTACTATTCCCATTTCCGCCAGGAGCTATTTCAAAATTTACACTCTCCTCAAATAAGATATTTTATTTGCTCCTCCTCACTCTCAACAGAAGACCTTGCCTCCAACTTGATTGAAAAATTGAAAACTCACCAAGACTACTAGTCAGGAATTCCCTCAGTTGTGTCACTTAATAACTCACAAATTTCTTAGCACCAACAACCATCCTTTTTGCTTATTGTCAGGAGAGGTATCTCTCTTCCTGTTGAAAGTAACTCTAACCCTGACCCCTAGTCTTATTTTGATACCTCTCCCCTCCACCCCCACAGGATTTATCATACTGCACATATCTCTTCTCCTACTACACTTAAATATCTTCCAGGCTCAGCCTCTTACTAGGTGGCTTACCTTAGCAAAACTACTTAACTTTTCCCTGCCCCAATTGTCTAATCTCTAAAATGGGCATGATGTAATTTTCCATAAATCCTTGCTCTAGTCATGCGACCCTGGGTAATTATTTGACTTCTTTGTGCCTCAGATTCATTATCTCTAAAATGGGAATAAAAGCGTTGTATATTTCACACTTACAGCACATTTCAGTTTGGTCTAGCCACATTTCCAGTGCTTCCTAGTCATATGATGTTAGTGGCTACCATATTGGACAGCACAAGTACAGAAAACAGTAGGTGCTCAGTAAATTATTTTTCAAGAATACTGATGAAAGAATAAAAAAGTTTCAGACACTCAGGACTGAAAAAAATACTTTCCATAATCTAAAATTTCTTTTTTTTATATTTTAATATCTCTGAAATAGGACTAATCCTGTAATTGATGTCATCTGACAATTCTAATGGTAGCATTTTTTCATAGTGGTTCATAAGATAATGATGCATCTTACAACTGATGGTATCTTAGAGCTGATAAGATACTGTGTATATAAAGCACCTAGTGTTTCACATATAAGCTTCACATAAACTATTATGTCTTACTCATATTTGTATTCCCAATACTAGTTCAACACCTGGCATAGTATGCAGTTAGTAAGTGCTCATTGAATGAATTTTACAGGATGCCTTGTCACCTCAAATTTTATCCATCTAAATCCAAATATATTTCTTCCAAACTACCTTTCTCACAAATTCCCTTTTAGTGTCATAGCTACCATCATTATGACTCATGCTGACTTACAAACTCAGATCTCCATTTCCTCACTATTTCCTTAATCCAATTTAAGTACCAGCTCATGTCAATTCTTCCTTTACAATTTCCCCTAAGATTTGTGCTTCCAATTTTTCCTTCTTCCTTCCACCACCTTGGTCTAGGACAGGGAGTCTACATTTTGGTCTCATTTTTAAATCCCTAAAAATTAGAAAAAACCCCAAAGAGCTTTTATTTACATATATTATATCTATCAATATTCACCATACTAGAAATTTTTAAATGTTTATTTCATTAAAAATAATAAACCCAATACATGCTAACATAAATGATGTATTTTATGAAAAATAACTATATTTTCCAAAAAAACAAAATTGACTAGAGTGACAGTTTTAAATTTCTACAAATTTCTTTAATGTTTTTGACATCAAAGAATACAGCTGGATTCTCTGCTTCTTCATTAAACATGTTAAGACATGATGTTTTTGATGGTTTCCAGATGGGAGGCGAGATTAGGAGAAGAGGTGAAAAAGGTGAAGCGATTAAGAAGGAAAAATTGGTAGTTACAGAACAGTCACAGGGATGTAAAGTACAGCATAGGGAATATAGTCAGTCGTTTTCGGCAGCCGTCCGTCTCGAGAGACGATGGTGTAGCTTCTTAAGAGTCTATCTGCACCACCGAGAATGGCTGTGCAGTCCGACTCGGGAGTGACACGGTATCTGTCTCCTCCCGTGTTGAATCGACATCTTGCGATGACGCTGGAGTGTCCTCTCCAGTGGAGCTGAAGCTACAGAGCCTGGGCAGGGTGATATGGAGGGTCTGCTGTTGCCCATGCAGCAGACCCCCCCTCTCTTCGCAGCTGAAGGGTCCAAGGGAAAGACGGAGTCAATACAGCTTGGCTTCAGGTGCGCCGCAGGAGTTGCCGGTGTTGACTACAATGTCGCACCGCCTTAGGGACTCCGGCTCCGGATTTTCTGTCGGGGTTTACTCCCTTAGCCTTTCCCCTGAAGAGGTATGCCGCAAGGCAGCGGAGGTTTTTTGGAATCAGAGTTTTCCTTCTCTGATGTGCCCTGACTGGAAGATCGAACCAGCGACACTTAGCTCGCAGGCCCACGCTCAATCCACTGAGCCAAACCAGCTTAATTAACATTTCTCCTTTTAAAAGCACCCAAATGACATCAGCATCATGGTGGACAGAGACCCATCTGTATCTCCCCTTAAAACTACTACAAATTAGATATCTGTAATTCAAAAAAGATTCCTCTGCTCAACAAAGGGATGCCTGGAGAGATCCATACATTAGTACATCTGAAGGAGGCCATATTAGAACGAGTAGGGGAAGGGATGTGGAAGGACAGGGACAGTGGCCAAATATGCAGCTGGGCACCTGTCCTGTGCCACTGAATGAGGAGCTGAACTGCAGCAGACACATGCACCAGCAGGGTAAGAGGCAAAGTACCAGAATCTCTGCCTAAGAATCTGGCTTCCTTTCCACCCCACACTGCCACAGAACTTGGTAGCAACAGCTTAAAGTTTTAAATGGCACAGTGGTGCCAGGGCCTATTACTAACAAGGGGGTAGTACTGCAGACTGGTGAACAAGTCTCCCTTCCCTCACCCATCTTGGCAGAACAGAGCAGAGGCAGCGGGGCCCAGTGGGTCAGTCTCTATTAGTAACAAGGAAGCAGCATTGGGAGATTGCAAAATCTATTGTAGTTCCCCACAACCCAGTTACATGCCCCCACATCCGTGGTGTTTCCCAAAGACCAAAGTAATCCAGACAGAGAGGGGACACCCACCAATCCAATACGTGGCAATTTCCATGATGAAAGCAATGCAGCCCCACAGTCATTCTATCAGTAAAACACCTACACCATAGCACCATCTACTGGAAAACAAGAGACCTCTACTCATTAACCTCCTTAATTAAGAGCAAACTGGTACCTAAACAAGAGTTCACTACCTGTAATATGTAAGCAGTGAAACAATCCATCTAGTACCTACAAAGTAAGATGGTAGCACAAAAAAGAATGAAGTCTCCAGAAACCAAACTCATGGAAAACTGTTATTAAGGGAACCCTATTGCACTATAGGTGGGAATGCAGAATGGGGTAGCCAATGTGGAAAACAGTATGGCGTTTCCTCAAAAATTGAAAAATGTAACTGCCTTTTGACCCAGCAATTCCACTTTTAGGAAGAAATCTGAAACACTGATTCAAAGAATATATGCTCCCCAATGTTCAGTGCAGCACTATTCACAATAGCCAAATTTGGAAGCAACACAAGTGACCATCAGTAGGTACGTGGATAATACAAGCTGTGGTACATGCCCTGGCCAGATGGCTCAGTTGGTTGGTATGTCTTCCCATAAACCAAAAGGTCCTGGGTTCATTTCCTGGTCAGAGAACAGACCTACGTTATGAGTTCTCTTACTTCCATGTTTCTCTAAAATAAGAAAAGAGACCAAGAAAGACAAAGGTCATATGATTTCACTTTATGTGGAATCTAATAAACAAAATAGAAAAAGACTCATAGATGCAGATAACTGACTGATAGTTGTCAGAAGGGGAGGGGTGCTGGAGGGCAGCAATATAGTCAGTAATATACCAACTATGTATGGTGTCAGGTGGGTACTAGATTTATCAGAGTGATCATTTAGTAAGTTATATAATGTCTAATTACTAATGTAATATTGAATGTCATCTGTAATTGAAAAATGAAAAAAATATTAAAGCCAAAAAAAGATAGTTGTTCTGACTGAAGTATACCTGAAGAAAATCTAGCCTTGACTATGATACTGGCTGAGTGTTTGTAATATATGGCCATTTTATTGAGTGTTTTAATCATAAATGGATGTTGTATCTTATCAAATGCTTTTTCTGCATCTATTAATAAGATCATATGACCTTTATCCTTTGTTTTGTTAATGTGGTGTATTATATTGATTGATTTGCGTATGCTGAACCATCTTTGCGCCCCTGGAATGAACCCCACTTGATGATGATGTATTATTTGATAATGTGCTGTTGTACAGTAGTTCCTCCCTATATCGTGGTTCACTTCTTGCGGCCTCACTGTATTGCGGGGTTTTAAAAAATATTATATTTAATTATTTATCGCAGATTTTTTGCTATATCGTGGGATTTTGCAGTACTGTATACATATGTTAAAGTTACATGGGTTTAAGAGTATAGAATAAATGTAAGGTTCCTACTTCGTGGGGGGATCTGAAACGTAATACCCGCTATAAGTGAGGGAATACTGCATTTGATTTGCTAATATTTTGTTTAGGATTTTTGCATCCATATTCATCAAAGACAGTGGTGTATAGTTTTCTTTTCTAGCGTTATCCTTGCTAGGTTTTGGTATCAGGACTATGTTGGCTTTGGATGCCCACTCTCAACACTCTTATTAACATAGTTCTAAAAGTCCTAGCCAGAGCAATCAGTCGAGAGAAATAAAAGGCATCCAAATTGGGAAGGAAAAAGTAAAAGTGTCACTTTTGGCAGATGACATGATTCTGTACATAGAAAACCCAAAAGACTCCACCAAAAAAAAACTATTAGATACAATAAACAAATAAAGTAATGCTGCAGGATACAAAATCAATGTACAAAAATCCACTGCTTTCCTATATACTAACAATGAAACTTCAGAAAAATAAATGAAAAAATTCCTTTTACAATTACAACCAAAAGAATAAAATACCTAGGGATAAACTTAACAAAGAATGTGAAGGACCTACATACTGAAAACTACAAAGCATCATTAAAAGAGATTGAGTGCTAACCAGCCTTGCTCAGTTGGCTGGGCATTGTCCAGCAAGGTGAAAGGCCTCCAGTTCAATTCCAGGTCGAGGTACATGCCTAGGTTGAGGGTTCAGTCCTGGGTTAGGGTGCATATGAGAAGCAACCAACTGATGTTTCTCTCTCACAGCAATGTTTCTCACCTGCTCTTTCACCCTCCCTTCCTCTCTCTCTCTAAAATTAAGTAAAATCTTAAAAGAGAGAGAGAGAGGGATTAAAAAAATGAAATGGAAAGATATTCCATGTTCATGGACTGGAATAATCAACATAGTTAAAATGGTCATATTACCCAAAGCAATACACAGATTTAATACAATCCCCATAAAAATTCCAATGTCATTTTTCAAAGAAATAGAACAAACAACAGTCAGATTTGTTTGGAACCACGAAGACCCCAAATAGCCAAAGCAATCCTAGGAAAAAATAATGGAACCAGAGGCCATGGGTGCTATGACTTGGTTGGAGTATCATCCTATAGACCAAAAAGATCATAGGTTCGATTCCTGCTTGGGCACAGACCCAGGTTGCAGGTTCAATCCCTAATCATGGCACGTATGAGAAGGCAACCAATTGATGTTTCTCTTTCACATCCATCACTCTTTCCTCTCTCTCTAAAAGCAATGAAATAAAAAGGCCTCTGGTGAAGATTTTTAAAAAATGAAAGAAAAAAAAAGAATGGAGCCAGAGGTATCATATTATCTGACTTCAAATTATACTACATAGCTACAATAATCAAAACAGCATGGTACTGGCAAAAGAACAGACACACAGACCAATGGAATAGAATTGGGAGCCCAGAAATAAAACCACAGGTATACGGACAAATTATTATATTTTTGACAAAGGAGCCAAAACACACATGGAGAAAAGAACGTCTCTTCAATAAATGGTGGTGGGAGAATTGGAAAACCACATGCAAAAAAATGAAACTAGATTACCATTTGTCCCCTTGTACAAAAATTAATTCAAAATGGATCAAAGACCTATATAGAAGATCTGAAACAATAAATGACATAGAAGAAAACACAGGTACTAAACTTATGGACCTGGGTCGTAGAGAACATTTTATGAATTTGACCCCAAAGGCAAGGGAATTAAAGGCAAAAATATATGAACGAGACTATATCAAACTAAAAAGCTTCTGCACAGCAAAAACGAAACAAAACAAAACAAAAAACCCATCAACAAAACAAAAAGGCAACCAATCAAATGGGAGATATTTGCAAACAACAGCTCCGATAAGGGGTTAATATCCAAAATATACAAAGAACTCATACAACTCAACACCAAACAAGCAATCCAATTAAAAAATGGGCAGAGAACCTGAACAGATACCTCTCCCAAGACATACAAACAGCCATCAGATATATGAAAAAATGCTCAACTTCACTAGCTATTTGGGAAATGCAAATCGAAACTACAATCAGATACCCCCAATACAACTGTTAGAATGGCTATTATCAACAAGACAGGTAATATGTTACCAGTGTTGGAGAGGTTGTGGAGAAAAAGGAGCCCTCATTCATTACTGGTGGGAACGTAAACTGGTATAGCCAGTATGGGAAAGTATGGCAGTTCCTCAAAAAATTAATAATAGTTACCATATGACCTAGCAATCCCTCTCCTGGGTAGCTACCCAAAAAACTTAATATACAAAGACATGAATATACATTCATATACAAAGATTTATGCACCCCTATGTTCACTGCAGCATTATTCATGGTGGCCAAGACATGGAGACAACCAAAGTGTACTTCAATAAAGGATTGGATAAAGAAGATATGGCACAGGGAAGAGGGGTGGAGGGAATGATGGAAAGAAGGGGAAGGGATTAATCAAAGAACATGTATGAATGACCCATGAACACAGACAACGGTGTGGGGAATAATTGTGGGAGTGGGGATTGGGCTGAGTGGAGGAGGGCAAAGGGTGAAAAATTGGGCCATCTCTAATGAACAAGAATAATAATAAAAAAACTAAAAAAAGATATGGTACATATATACTATGGAATACTACTCAGCCATAAGAAAAGATGAAATACTGCCACTTGTGACAACATGGATGGACCCTGAGAATATTATGCTAAGCAAAATAAGTCAGTCAGAAAAAGCTAAGAACCATATGATTTCACTCATATGTGGGACGTAAAACTAAAACTCATAGACACAGACAACAGTATGATGGTTACCAGAGGGAAAAGGGTCGGGATAGTAAAGGGTAAAGGGGGCCAAATATATGGTGACGGAAAATGATCTGATTTTGGGTGGTGGGTACACAATACAATATACACATCATGTATCATAGAAATGTGCATTTGAAATCCATATGACTATTAATCAATGTCACCCCAATACATTTATTTTAAAAATCTAGCCTTGTCCTGGCTGGTGTGGCTCAGTGGATTGAACACTGGCCTGTGATCCAAAAGGTCGCTGTTTCAATTCACAGTTGGGGCACATGCCCGGGTTGCGGGCCAGGTCCCCAGATAGGGGTGTGCGAAAGGCAACTGATGGATGTTTCTCTCCATCTCTTACCCTCTCTTTAAAACAAATAAATAATAAAATATTTTTAAAAATATAGCCTCACACAGATATGTAGTTATAAAAGAAAGGAATATTTTAATGGGCTTTTCAGAAAATTGTGGATATTAAGTCTTTGGTACTACACCAAAACTTAATTAAGTAGTAGTGCCTTAAGGGTTAGCTGCGATGTGAAATCTAAAAACATATCTTTTACTCTGTTCCCTTAAAAGTCATTGCCATATATTGCATTTTGGATAAATCTTTTACCCATGCATGACTTTATAATATCATCTGGAAAATACTGCTTCAATGAGTTCCAAATATTGACCCATTCCATTACACAATATCTAAAAATCACATTCATTATCACTGCTACTACCAATCTCATCAGAAAAGTCTTTAAGTACCAGGAAGCCATCAAGTTTACAATGGCAGATACAAACTTTCCAAACTTCTAATTTTCACTTGAAAGTTCAAATTTTATCATTGGCAACAAATATTGCCATTTCTTTTCTTTACCCTTTATTGAACTATGGTTTTGACTGTAAAATGGGCTTACTGGGACATAAAATAAGGATATAAAATTTTCTTTTTTTCCCCATTCTACTTTTTAAATTTATTTTATTTTTAACTTTATAGCCCCATTTTCCACCTCCCTTTGCTCATCTCTGCCCAGTCCCCGCCCCACTCCCTCTGGACATCACCATATATATGTTCTATGGCTAATCCCTTCATACAGGCTTGCCTTCTGCCAAATACCCAAGCCTGAATTACCATAGTTTATATGTCAGTCATTCTTTCAATTTAAAATGGCATTCCATGAAAAAAGGCAGATAGTTTAGCTCACAAGTCAGTCATACAAGTGCTTTTCCTAAGGATACCTATTGTACTTTAATATGCAGAAGAGATTTATTTGTACTTCCCATTTCATTCCAAAGAATATTAAAGACAAATCTCAACAGTCAAAATTTAATAAAATGAATTATTACTGCTTCATTTGGGACATTTAAAAAAAATCTTCACCCAAAAACATGTTTATTGATTTGAGAGACAGAAAGAAAGAGGGAGAGGGGGAGGGAGAGAGAGAGAGAGGGGGAGGGAGAGACAGAGAGAGAGACAGAGGGAGAGAGGGAGAGAGGGAGGGGGGAGAGAGACAGAGACAGAGAGAGACAGAGATGCCCCCCATACCAGCACTGAGCAGGGATCAAACCCACAACCTTTTGGTGTATGGGACAATGCTCCAACTGAGCCACCCAGCCAGGGCTCATTTGGGACATTCAAAAGTGAAACCAGCATTTTTGTTTTTTACTGCAGTGAAGATTACAATGACCACTAGTACAGCCTGGCTTCACTGTTCTGATTTGTGCAAAGGCACCAGCAGTTTTATCTACCATTGCAAATGTAAACAGTGAAAATGGCACACAACATCTTGATATTGCTATAAAAATAATTTTGACCTCTCAGACTTCCTGAAAGGGTCTCAGGGAACCTCAAGTGGTACGCAAACCATATTTGAGAACTGCCAGCTTAGGACATTATCACGTTATACCTAGATTATCGTATTAGTCTCCTAACTAGTCTTCCTGATTCTAGCCTCCCTTCTAATTCACGTTGTTTGGCACAACTGCATATAGCTTTTTACAATATTCCTTCCAACAAATTCTGCCCAAACTTTTTCAATGACTTCCCCACTGGATAAAGGATAAAGATCAATTACTTAATTTCACATTCAGAGACCTCTACACCTCCTCACCCAACTTTTCAAGCTTTACCACCTACCAGCATCGGACACCAACTGTGAGTCCATCTATTTAAGGTCTCCTGAAACACAATTTAAACATCTCACAACTTTGCTTGAAATATTCTTGTTATATCAAACATCATTAATTAATCAATTAATTAATTTTAAAGTATATTTTATTATGTTGTTACAATAGTTCCAATTTTTTCCCCTTTGCTCCCCTCTGCCCAGTTCCCCCCTGCCCTCCAGCAATCCTCCCCCTTAATTCATGTCCATGGGTCATGCATAGAAGTTCTTTGGCATCATCTTTCCTATATTATTCTTAACATCCCCCTGTCTATTTTGTACCAACCAATTATGCTTCTTAGTCCCTGCACCATTTCCCCCAAACATCATTTATTTTTATCAAACTCAAATCCTATTTAATCTTCAAGGCCCAGCTCAATACTCACACACTTCATAAGGCTTTTTCTAATCTCTGTGGTTTATAGTCTTCTCTGCCTTCCTGGAAATATCGCAGCAATTATTATCCTCATGCTATCATATACTGTCTTTGATAATTTAACTCATGAGTTATTTAGCTTCATGTGCTTTCCTTAATCCCTCAACGAGAACGTAAATCTCTGGAATACAGAAATAGAAACCCGCTGCTAAACTTTGAATTTTCTACATTGCCTAATACAATGCAACAAACACTGTGGAAATGTCAATTATTTTAAAAGATTTTACTAATTTTTAGAGAAACAAGAAGGGAAGAAGAAAGAGAGGGAGAGAAACATCAATGTGTGGTTGCCTCTCACATGGCCCCATCTTGGACCTGACCCACAACCCAGGCATGTGCCCTGACCGGGAATCGAACCAGCAACCTTTGGGTTCGCAGGCCAGCACTCAATCCACTGAGCCACACCAGCCAGGGCAGGAAATATCAATTTTTAAAAATAAAATAAACGAATGAATTCCCTTCCCAAAAAGGCAGGAAGAATTCAGTTAAATGAATGGTTCACATGGTCTGCAAAGATGGTTCTTGAAAGTCTTCCAGGTGGACAGTAGGTTGTTTTCTTAGTTATTAATGTTTTCAATCCTCTCCTTCTCATTAATTCTGATGAGGATTTTATAGTGTTAATCAAGAAAATATAGCCCTGGCCGGGTAGCTCAGTTGGTTGGAGTGTCATCCTGATACACTGCGATTGCAGGTTTGATCCCCATTCAGGGTACATACAAGAAGCAACCAATGAAGGAGACAGGGGCAACGCAACTGTGGCTGCCTCGTCCAGGTTGGGGCTACCAACATCATGCTGGGAATTGCGAGGCTGCCTGCTCTAAAGGATCTGAAAGTGCAGGAGGTAAAAGGTCTGCTGTGCTTAAAGCTGCGGCCCATTACTATGGAGCTCAGTGCAAGAAACACAACAAGGAGTTCATGCTGTGCCGCTGGGAAGAAAAAGACCCGTGGCACTGCTTAGAGGAAGGCAAGCTTGTGCAGAACCTTTTACAAGATACTGGACCTGCGTTGGTTATTCCGGCCTGTAGTTACTTCATTGCTATTGCAAACAGCAGGCAAAGTTTGACAAGTGTGTGCTGGACAATCTGGGCTGGACAGTTCTCCCTGACCTATTCAAGGTCATTAAAGTGAAAACAAATCGACCTTTACCAGAGAATCCCTATCACTCAAGACCAAGACCAGAGCCCAACCCTGAGGTAGAAGGAGATCTAAAGCCTGCCAAATATGGCAGCTGCCTTTATTTCTGGACCACATAAGGATGGGTACATGGCCCACCCTCAGTCATATGCCCAGACGACGATGGATGAAAACTCACATGTGGCTTGCATCGGTCAACAGAATTCATTCCAGGATCACAAACATTAACAAAAAGTTAATTTATGTGATTTGGCAGTTATTCTATACCATTTTCTAGCCATTAAAAAATTTAAAGGAGAGGAAAAAAAGAACCAAACAATGAATACATAAATGAGCAAAACAATAAATTGATGTTTTTCTCTTTTTCAGTCTCATCAATAAAAATTTTTCTAAAAATGTAGAATAAATGACACAAAGGACTCCATGGAAGTGGTTCAAAAGAGAAAAGGTGGCAATCACTGCAAAGAGACTCCAGTGTGGAGTTACCTCTATTTGAAACATTTTATTTCCTTGAAAGAAGATGTAAAACTAATATGGTAAAAAAATTTCATATTTGCTCATCTGAGATAGGTGCAAAAATGTAATGTTATTCTTTATACTTTTCTATATGTTTGATATCTTTTCAAATAAGTAAAAAAAACATTGTGTGGCACTTTGAAGCATACATGGTACGTCAATATACAAGCACATACCATTTGATCGATGCATGATGCTGTTCAATTTTTACTTACCGCCGCATCATCTTGCAGTGAAGCAAAAAAGAAGCCATAGAGCAAGTTAATTTTCTCCTTGTGATCAATGAAGTCAAACATTGCAACCAGCCAACGATAAAAAAGTATCTATTGAGAGACAAAATGTTTATCTTTAGAGAATTATAACTGGCACAGAAGAACTTAATTCCCCCCTCAGGGCTGTTTTAGAAGCCTCTAGCACAAAGCAGGATAATAGACTTTATCTCTCAGTAAAATTTTCTGTTTGAACAGAGTCCTTACATCAAGCAACACTGTTCCAAATCCACAGGCTTTGCACAAAAGGTCAGTGCCATTACTCCATTATGTGGCTCTTCCTTGCCAGTCCTTAAGTGGTTCTGAAGGACTTATCATCAAAGTATTTTAAAAGATTACCTTGAGAAGCAATGCCAGTGTCTCTTTTATGAACCCTCCCCCCACGGGCCACAGAGCCAGTAGGCAGGTGCAATATCTGAGACTCCATCAACCTGGCTAACACTATTTGCCCTACCCTGGAGATCCCCCGAGACTCTGTCCCACCCAACTTACGGGCCCACGCAAACTGTTAACAGTGACTTCTCCATATGAATGACTGGTCTTGGCTCTTACTTCACAAAAGCAGGCTTCATCAAGCACCCAGACCCTGTACCTCTTGCTGAGGCCCCAAGCACAGCACTAGCAGCAGCCGGCCTAGATTCACTTCTTGGCTTCACCTGGGAATCTCCAAGTCCAGCACAAGTATCAGGCATCTCAGATCACTTTATAACTCATGCAGGGTGGCCTCAGGCAGAACACAAGTGGGGGCTGACCTTGGCCTGCACCACCCGGGGAAACCAGAGCCTGTGCACTCAGTGGACAGCTACAGACCACGTCGGAGCACCACCACCATGCCCATGCACACCTGATCCTCCTCAAAGTGAGGAGGTTGGTGGTCAGTGGTCACAGCCTATTCTTGCAGCTAACTGGCCTGAGTAAATCCCTCTCATTGATCTTCCAACAGTAATCAAGGCTCAACTAAGAGAGGAGGGTGTACTTAGCCCACAGGAAGGGTGCACCTTGAGTACCCAGCTTGGGTGATAGGGGAGGCTATGCCACTGGACCCTACTGGACACCTATATTAGGCCATGCTACAAAGGCAGGGAGTCATAGCAGTTCAACCTAATACATAGAAACAAACACAGGGAGGTTGCCAAAATGAGGAGACAAAGAAAAATGACCCAAATGAAAGAAAAGATCAAAACTCCATCCCTGGATGGTGTGGCTCAGTGGATCGAGCGCCAGCCTGAGAACTAAAAGGTCACTGGTTTGAATCCCAGTTAGGGCACATGCCTGGGTTGTGGGCCAGGATGCTAGCTGGGGGCGTGTGAGAGGCAACTGATTGATGTTTCTCTCACACACCAGTGTTTCTCTCCCTCTCTTTTTCCCTCCCTTCTCCTCTCTCTAAAAATAAATAAATAAATAAAAATCTTTAAAAAACACTCCAGAAAAAGAACTAAACAAATAGAGATAAGCAATCTAAAGATACAGAGTTCAAAACACTGGTTATAAGGATGCTCAAGGAACTTAGTGAGGACCTCAACAACAGAAAAAAGATCCAGTCAGAAACAAAGCATACACTAATTGAAATAAAGAACAATTTACAGGGAAACAACAGTAGAGTGAATGAACACGATAGTCACATCAATTATTTGGAACATAAGAAAGTACAAAACAACCAATCAGAACAACAAGAAGAAAAAAGAATCCAAAAAGAACTAGAATAGTGTAAGGAGCCCCTGGGACCACTTCCACCACTCCAACATTCACATCAATGGTATGCCAGAAGGAGAAGGGAAAGAGCAAGAAATTGGGAATCTATTTTAAAAGATAATGAAAGAAAACTTCCCTTATTTTGGTGAAGGAAATAGACATCAAGTCCAGGAAGCACAGAGAGTCCCAAACAAGATGCATGCAAAGAGGCCCACACCAAGACACATCATTATTAAAATGCCAAAGGTTAAAGATAAAGAGAGAATCTTAAAAGCCGCAAGAGAAAAGCAGTTAGTTACCTACAAGGAAGTTCCCATAAGGCTATCAGCTGATTTCTCAAAAGCAACTTTGCAAGCTAGAAGGACTTGGCAAGAAATATTCAAAGTCATGAAAAGCAGGGACCTACAGCCAAGATTGCTCTATCCTGCAAAGCTATCGTTTAAATTTGAAGGGCATATAAAGAGCTTCCCAGACAAGTAAACACTAAAGGAGCTCATCATCACCAAACCATCATTACATGAAAAGTAAAAGGGACTCATTTAAGATAAAGAAGATCAAAATCATGAACAATAAAATGGAAATAAATACATATCTATGAATAATTGAATCTGAAAAACAAACTAAGCAAACAAG
This sequence comes from Furipterus horrens, assembly GCF_987537825.1. Taxonomy (NCBI): domain Eukaryota; kingdom Metazoa; phylum Chordata; class Mammalia; order Chiroptera; family Furipteridae; genus Furipterus; species Furipterus horrens. The sequence continues at coordinate 59,014,595 of NW_028327187.1, forward strand.
AAGAACAGAGACAGAATCATGGATACAGAGAGCATTTTGGTGGCTGTCAGATGGGTGGGGATTTAGGAGAATGGGTGAACAGGTGAGGGGATTAAGAGGTATAAATTTGTAGTCACAAGGATGTAAAGTACAGTATAGGAAATGGACTAGCCAAAGAACCTATGCATGACCCCTGAACATGAACAAAGGGGTGGGGATTGCCTGCAGGAGTAGGGGTTGCTGGGTGGAGGGGGGCAAAGGGGGAAAAATTGGGACAATTGTGATAACATAATCAATAAAATATAATTTAAAAAAGATTACCTTGGTGCTACTACAACACTTGCCAACACAAATCCAGGAGACTGCCTTAACCACAGAATCTTCTGATATTAGAGTTGCTGGAATCATGCATCTCAATATCCGAGAGTTTACAGCACTCCCTGGAAAGTAGAAAGACTCTAAATTAAACTGCATTTTAGAGTCTTGATTGTTCCCTTACAATTATTCACTCTTGGTCCTAAAAATCTCACTTTACAGTGAAGGCAATAAAAAAAACATGAATAATATTTGACATCTCTTATTATTACAAAACACAGTCTGAAACAAAAATATATCTTAAACTTCTGATATAAACCATAAAGCAATTTTTTGGCTCTAATATTTCTATTTGAAAGGGGGGGATAAGTTCAGGGCTTCTTTTTGAGGTAATGATATGTTTGGGAATTAGAGAACGGTGATGGTTTCACAACTGTGAATGTTTAAAAAAACAAACGCTGAATTGGACATTTCAAAAGTGTGACTTTTACCGTATGTGAATTACACCTCAAAAAAAGTCTTCACTCACAAGAAAATTTCAAGAATCATTCTTCTGTTGTTATATTTTGTAATGGCACAACAGATTCTGATTTATTTAAACTGACAGACATCTTACATGGGCTGCTACATTTAAGAATAAATAAATATATTTGTACTCTCCATTCTTCCCAAACAAGTGGAGTGGAGAGTAGAATGAAAGAGCTATCCTTGGAATTAGATGACAATAATATTCTATACTGGTCCAATTTTTACAGCATACTCTCTGGCTCCCATGATATCGTTCCATCTGATAAGAGAAGTGATGTTGCAATAGCTTTGTATACACCCTCTATCAACTTCTGATTATTAAGGCTTCAAGAATTAAATAGGTACCTAATTTCTTTTTTGTATTTAAACAATGTTTTACTTGCATTCTATTGTGGTGATCACAACTATTCACTGAAAAAAACATTGTTCTCAGCTTCTCATGCAAGTAGAATTCTCAAAAGCATCGTGGATGCATGTGTCTTTAAGAAGTTTTATATGCCTAAAAGTGTGGCAATCACCTCCATTCACTATAGTAACACTGTTCTCAACTTCTCCCAGAAGTAGCATTCTTAGAAGCATCTAACATGTCTTTAAACACTTTCATATGCATTATAGCATGGTGATCACTTCCATTTAGTGAAATAATGCTGTTTTTAATTCACCTGCAAGTAGCATTCTCAGAAACATCTTATGTCTTTTTTTTACCTGAGGGTGAAGACTTCACTTTATATTTTTAATTAAAATTGTATATATATAAGATGTACGACATGATGATATGATATACATATACATAGTAGAATGACTACTGGTCAGGTTAACATATTATTTCCTCACATAGCTACCATTTTTTGACATGCGGTAAGGCCTCAAATCTACTCTTAGAATTTCCAGTATTCATTACAGTATTAACTACAGTCCTCATGCAGTACATTAGATCTCTAGATTTATTCATTCTGCATGATTTACAATAACATATCTCATCAATTTTTACCTCATCATTCTGTGAAGGAAGCAAGAAGTGATAGCAGGTAATGAATCACAAAAATAAAACCTCTGCTTTCCACTCCTGTGGTTCCTTGTTTTTATTTCTCTTTTCTCCCACCCACCCACCCTTTAACCCTTCTAAAGTTTAAAACAGTATAATCACTAACACTTGACACATGTACCAAATTCAAAGGGGGAATTCAACACAGTCTATATTCTTAGTCCCCAGTGACTTTTTAATTAATTTCTGAAGTGTCTAAATTCTCTTTGCACCTAGTTATGACATTTGTGGCATACCCATCCCTGAATATGCATTATAACTCAGCCAAAGGCCTACATGTAAAGATTTAGTTGTGATAAGGGATTTCAGAGAAATAACTAAAAGAGCAAAAAGCAGTTAAGGAGGTCACATATCACATCACCAAATTCCAGCTTAATAAAAAATTAGAAGTTAGACTAAAAAGCCAGAGATTGTTTTTTAAGTTATATATTCAAGTTTCTAAGTCTGAGGCATGCATGTTGAGAGAGGCATACATTTGCCACAAGACCTGGCAAATGTCACAGAAACATTCTAACCATTAATTTCTGAGACAGAAAAAAAGAAAAATTCCAAAACATAAAACACCTGTACATTCCATACATGTTTTAAGGGGACAAGAGACAGAGAGAATTGTTCTTGATAGACACTCATCAGTTAAACACAGATTCCTGAAAAGGTATTAGAACCAAACAATCTAAAGCCACTTAAAAGAAGAAGAGCCTTGCCCTTCTGACTGGTGTGGCTCAGTGGGTTGGGTATCATCGTGCAAACTTCAAGGTCCCCAGTTTGATTCCCAGTCAGGGCACATGCCTGGATTGTAGGCTAGGTCCCTGGTCATGGACAAGTGAGAGGGAGCCAATCAATGTTTCCCTCACACATTGATGTTTCTCTCCCTCTTTCTCCCCCCCCCCCCACTTCTCTCTCTAAAAATATAGAAATAAAACTTTTTTTAAAGAAGAGCCAAGTTTATTAGATCAAATTTTACTTTCTAGAAAAACACAAGAGAACCAATCAGGTAAAAGCAGAGAAAAAAAACACCTGAGACTCATATATTGAATTCAGCTGGCAATATATTGTTGCTTTAAACACACACACACAATGTTAGGGTTTACACAAAGCAACACACACACATGATGCTAGGGTTTACACAAAGCAACCCAATATGCAAGGGCCAGTTTTGATATCCTTAATTTTCCAAAAAAGTAGAAAAAGTGGCAGCATTGTGGTACTGTATAAACCCTAGAAGGGGAGTTAGGAGATCTGAATTCTCCAGCTCTAGCTCTGACATTTAAGCAAGTCTCTTTATCCATTATGCAATTTCCTCACTTTTAAAATGAAGATGTACAGGGTCTAAGATACCTTCCAAGTCTGAATGTGAATAAAAGTTAGGTTAAAACATTTTTCTCAAGTAAAAACAATATTGGTCAGATGTTATTTCTTTCTACGAACTCCACCCTCACGCCCATTCGAAATTACTTTTAACAGGAAAGGAAACACTGGTACAAAAAAGAAATCTTGACTGTTACAGTCATAGATGCTGGAATGGAATGACCTGTCAATCAGCAGTGACCTGTCATAAATAAGTGAACCTAAAAGCAACTAAGTAGACCAAACGGTCTCTTAAGGTGCCTTCCAGCAACATTAAATTACATCTATGCTTCTTAAGAGACATACTGAAAATGGCTTCTGCATATTTGGTGACAAGAGTGTATACATTTTACTTGTAAAGATATGTGATAACTAGCTATTTTCATCATACACACACATAACCTTTTAGCTCATAAGGTAGTTTGAATGTAAGAAAGTCCCATTTTGGTTTTATAAATAGAATAGTAAGAAAGTACTGCAATTGATTCCAACGAACCATCTAATTCAATCTGGGAGGCAAAACTAATAGCAAACTTATGACAAATGTATCCCCTTGACTTACCAAATTTGCCACTAAGTGCCACATTTAATAGAATGTCAATCCCTTCTGGAGCTAACCCATTCTTCCAAGCCACATTTTCCACAGCTTTCAAGTGTTTTTCCAAGGTTTTATCTTTACTCCATGAAGTTTTAACAGGAGCTGGAAAAGAAACTATATTAAATAGTGGGACCTTTAAAATTCTTTCAGTTTCCAGGATCAATAATTGCAACTTGGGATACTTGAAGGGAATAGCTTTATATATAAAATGTCTTCCTAAAAGCCCTTCAAAGCCTTAAAACTCTAGAACACAGCAATAGCATCTTCAGTGAGGCAAACTGAATCATGCCTTGGCATCTCTGCTCTAAACTAATTAAAAGCACTGAATTTAGACTATAAGCTGTTTCAATATTAGGGCAGTGGTTCCCAAACTTTGAAATCACCCAAGGAGTCTTTAAAAAACTCCCAGTGCCCAGGTTGCACCCCTTACCAATAAAATCATATTGTCTAAGAGTGGATGCCAGGCATTAGTGTGTTTTAAAGATTCCTGGGTAATTCCAGTGTGCAGCAGTTTGGAAACTGCTCTGCCAGGAATGTGCTTTGCTGTTGTATATCTAGTACCTAGCATACAGATATGTAGTAGGAAGGTGCTCAATAAATGTATATTAAATAGACAAAAGTATGAAGGAGCAAAAATATGCTCTCCTTTAACGTTCCTTAACAAAAAAGGTCTAGAATATTTTGACAGAAATAGGACTTTCATCAGGAAAATAATGTCTTACCTTTCTCAAAGTATCTCACTGCTACTTGTAAAGCATCTTCTGCTTGCTCATCAGCATCAGCATTTTCAGAATCTTCCACTGGACTGTTTTGTCCATGTTTTGAGATGCTGTTTGAGTTGCTTCGGTCCTCTTTCAATTTCCAGGCCAAGAGATTAGTCTGGTAACTATTACTATGTCGTGAAGTTCTCTTTGGTGTCTGAGAGTTCCTAACTCTCTTTTGAGGTGACATTACTGCAACATGACCTATACAGAAACAATTGTCACTAACATTAATCAACCAAACTGTCCCTTTTTACTCCACAAAGACAGGGACCATATGTGCCTATATTCCCAAAATTTAGTACAGAGTACCTAACATACAACAAGCACACAATAAATAACCTGACAAAAATCTGGGCAACAAAACCTATAGGTTAGCTTTCTCAGAAAGCCCTTTACCTAAGTAGGAATAGAGAGAAACAACTCTCCAAGGTAACATTTACCAAATGAGCTGGCCTTCCTGTAGGGGAAAAAAAAAAAAAAACAGTAAGAGTACAGGTAACATCAAGTTCTCTTAAAATAGCTGTATCACATAAGTGAGTCCAAAACTACGCCATCTCATGAACTTAATCTTACTTTCTCCAATCACTCCTAGTTTTCTCCACCTCTCCTTGATTTTGCTTTTCATTTTTTATGCTCCCTACTTTGTCAGTGGTAAGTTAAAACTGCATAGTTCAAGTCCAAATGGTGGCACACTAAGGATTCTCAGAACAGAAAAATTCTCCATTAATTAATTCACTTATTCAATAAATAATTACTGAACATCATATATATGCCAAGCACAATTCTAGCTACTGGGATAAAAAAGTAAAAGTCAAAGTCTCTGCTCTCATGAGACTTACGGGTGTGGGGTGGAATGTGAGAGTCAATACTAAATAAGTATATACCTAATAGTGAATATAATACAGTGATGATAGAAACGAGGTAGGGATGAGAAGCAACTTTGGAATAAGTGTGCAGAGAAAGCCTCCCTGACTGATCTTTGAACTGACGTTTGCATGCCAAGAAGGAACCAGCTACGTGAAGATGTGCAGGAAGAGTATTTCATGGAGAGGGAAGAGTAAGATCTGATAAGGCCTTAAAGTAGGAACTTTGTGTGTTAGAAAAACAGCAGCAACACCCATAGGGGAAAGGAGCGGTAGTGACAAGAAAGAGGCAGAGGATAGTGGGAGATAAAGTCAGAAGGGCAGCCAGGAACTACCACATTAGGACTTGTAAGCCAGAGTAAGGTGTTTGGATTTTAAGTGTCATGGCAACTACTGGGAAAGGGAAGAGTGTTAAGGAGGGGAGTGATACCATCTGACTCATGTTTTAAGACCATTTTAGCTGCAGTGTGACGAATAGAATGTTAGGGGCCAAGGAATGGAAACAGAGCAATTAAAAAGGTCTTGCAGAAGTCCAGAAGAGATATAACTGTAATCTAAACTAGGCCTAAAGCACAGTGGTAGAAGAGGCAGAAAATGGTTGTATTCGTGATGTTTTGAAGGTAGACTGGGCAAGACCATGATAAAATACTGGATGTAGGAAAAAGGGAAGAGAGGAACCCAGAAGACTTCTAAATTTTTGGCTTCAAATGAGAAAAACTAAGGGAATGGTCGGAATGACACTCAATCCCACCTCCCGAGAACGGATAAGGCCAGAGTGGGAGAGCAATATGCGTGCCTTCCCCAGTGGGAAGTTCCAGGTTACGAGCAGTTTCCCAGGTTCCTACCAAAGGGCAGGCTAGCAGCTTCTGACCCTACCGGGTTGAACGGTTCCATAACTTCCTAAGAACCTCTCCGGCTCTTCCTGGCTGGGGGAAAACCGACCCCGGCCACACCTTGCAGGATAGTCCTGCTCAGAAGTCAAGGAGATCCCCTCCGATCTCGAAGCCCCCCCCCCCCTTTCACGCGGTATTTAAAAGAACTTTACCCAATGCATTCCTCTGTCCCTGAAACTCCGGAGTCAAAAGATCCCCTCCAAGATTCAAATAAGCGAACCCCGCCCTGCGCATGCTCTTCCGAGGAGACGCGGGAGGCGGCCCTGCAGAGTGGCGAGCTCTGCTGAAGTCTGATTGGTTGGGTTACAGTTTAACGGCGGGAGGCGGTGCTCGCGCGCACCGACGCTGACGCAGGCCCATTTCCGTTTTGCCGTTTGACCCACCAGCCCGGGCTCGCGGGACTCGCGGTGAGTGGACTGTTGCGGCGCGAGCCAGCTGATTGGCTGGCGTTCCTGCTGTCCTAAAAATGTTCTCATTAGTCGTTTTGCGTAAAACAGAACAGTGTTTGCATTGTTGAATTTAACAAGATTAATTATAGTCATCATTTTGCTCAGATTTATCCCAAATGTCGAGACTTGATGGGAAAATATGAAACTGCAAACTTTGCAGTAAAGACTGCCTCTTTCATGCTGGGCAAGAGATTTACGTTAAAGGGTCTGTGACCTCTAGATCTGTCACTTTCCCCATGTGAAACTAGGAGGTGGGAGGGGAAAAAGGCTGGATCTGCCCTACTTTTACCAAGGATGGGTACACATATCTTCCAGGGTTTGCGAAAACATGTGTCCTAAGTCAGGTGTGCCACCTTGCACATAACCAGCCAGTCAACACGTAAAGATTCATAACTTGGAGGGGTTTTGGACCTTAAAGAAATTGGCTAAAACAGCAACAAGGGCTTAGTGTGCGAACTGAGCTTAATCCCTAGTATAATCTCTTACTAGAGTAGTAATCAGAGAGGACAGATATAAATTAAACAGCTCTCGCTAATTTTTTGAGGCCAAAACATACTACAAACAGTAGGCGAAACTATAGGAGGAATCTTAGGTAGAAATGAAGAATCAGAGATTAAGTTGGTGTATTCAGGAGACTACAGCAGAAATGACTATTACCACATTTTAGATTTGTATGTTTTTTCAGCACACTCTCGTGAACTCTTACATAATCATGCATGAAAATTGAGTGTTCAATATTTTCATGGTATCTGATCTTCCTTTTCTACTAAAACTGAACATTTCTAGAGTCATTTATACTTTTAATCACTTCATAGACTCAATTGTAAATTGGAAGGGGTTTTAAGCCTTCAATCTGCTTTTTTTTTTTTTGTATATGATTAAACTGAGACCTTGAGGGGTGAAATAACTCGCCTAATGTGACAAGTCGGTGGCACTAGAACTTGTGCCACTTTGTGGACACATGTAGTGAGAGACACTGGCTCACATTTATTTAATATACCTGCAATTTTCTCTGAAATCCTTCTACCTTCCCTTGGTATCAGCTAATGAAGCAAATTCCCCAAACCTGGAAATTGTATTGGGTGTGGTAGAACTTAAATTAAGATTGTAAAGTTGGTAGCCTTATTAGTAATGTATATTATGTGATTACAGTATATTCTTCTCCCTCATCCAGACCAAGACAGAGAGAGAGAGAGAGACAGAGACTGAATCCCTTGATATGACCCTTGCTTTCCAGATTTTCATTATTTGTCCCAACAGTTTCCTCCAAATTTCAAAAATTTTTATTTTGAAAGAATGAGAGAAGTAAGAGAGGGATATCAATTAATGAGAACAATGACAGTGAAGAAATACAATAATAATTTTACTACACACACACACACACAAAAAAAAAAAAACAAAACACCCCCACCCTTTTCCCCAGCCCTGGCACAATAATATTAAAACCATCAGAGCACATCTAACAAGGAGAAACATCCCTATGTAATGAGGAAACCAAATTTTCATACTGCTGGATCCAACTAACCCATATCAAATATCCTTCCTCCAGCTAAACTCTACTTACTGGAATGATAGAGAAGTGTAGAGGAGACAAGCTTGGGGATAACATACTACGCTTACATTAGCAAAATTCAGTGAAGATTCAATAGGAGTAATAAGTCTATTTATCAGGGAAACACTGGGTACAGCTCTTGGGTCATATTTCAGAGGATTTAAGAGACTAGTTTGAGATTCGCAGACTTCTAACAGGAATAAATCACTGCTCCCTCAACCACAAGACTGGAGAAACTGCTAAATGCTGGTTAGTTGCTGAGAATGGTGGAAGTGAGGCAGCTTTTGGTTTAAGAAAATCCAAAGACACACACACACACAAGCTTACTGCTTCAGTTTCAAACTGTGAGTAAAGGAGTTTAGTAGGTTGGGCTTGGACAAAAGCAAGGTGAAATTACCAGTTTCATCACTTGAAGAATTATATTATCTATTGACTCCATGTATTCCTTATTTTAACCTCAATATGGATTATTTAAAATTTAAACTGTTTAGAGACTAATTAATTTTACACTTAGCTCACTGCCTCAAATTGAAGGACATTTTTCTTTTTCTTTTTAATTATTTATTTGTTTGTTTGTTTATTCATTTATTTTTAGAGAGAGGGGAAAGTAGAGAGGGAGAGAAACATCACTGTGTGGTTGCCTCTCACTCGCGCCCCCAACTGGGGACCTGACTTGCAACCTAGTCATGTGCCCTGACTGGGAATCAACCAGGGACACTTGGTTCGCAGGCCAACACTCAATCCACTGAGCCACAGCAGCCAGGGGAAGGACATTTTTCTTAAAGTGGCAGGTTCAAGTTTTCAGCTTAATCTATCAAGGGATTCCCCCATCCCATGGGAATTCATCACTTGTTCTATATCAAAAGTAGGATTCTCTTTATAGGGGGTTTATTTTATTGTCTTCACTAGACTCAGTCTATAAAGGGAAGAATACCTATGTAGGATTAGTTCAAGGTCAGAGCCTTCTCCTTCGCATGTGCATGCACACACACAGTACATACATTTTCCCACACATACTATCTCACAATCACATGCTTCCTGGAGTCCATCTCACAAAAACACTTCAATAGTTAGCCATATACATGTACATGCAGCAAGATGTGAGAATTGCCCCAGAGTGATTAAACGTGGCGCACATATGTCTATGTGAGGAGGTCATTTTAGGGTATAGGTGTACACAAGCCAACAGGCCCATTAACTTGTAGATTATATTTTTCCCTTTCTCCCAAGATAAATAAATCAAATGAAAAACACATGCTGACATCTTCCTGGGTGTCATGGAGGGAACTGCCTGGAAGGTTCATTTTTGCATTTCCAATTTCCTATGACAACTTCACTTTGCCCTGAAGGGCCTTCTCATATAAGGAGGGCTGCTCCTCAGCTTTCCCTGCATCTCCCACGTTACCAAGGGGTGAGAGCTTCTTCTCAGAAGAGCGATCTTCAGGCTTGCGAGCAATCAGCAGGCGGCAGGTGAGTAGAATTCCAAACACCAGGGCATGGGCGTAGCGTTTGAGAGGATCACCGACTAGCTGGTGGAAGAAAAGCACAACCAACACCAGCAAGAGCAGGAAGAAGTTGGCCACATCTTTGGGACGTCCAGGCACAAGGGTCATGATAATGCCACAGGCCACCTCAAGAGCACCAATGCTTTTACGGAGGAGAATGGAATTGATCCCCATTTTCTTCAGCAGAGGAAGGGCTCGGACATAGGTCTTGTAAGCACGTTTCTGGAGTAGAATACCATAAGGAGATCACTGCATTAACTATGATTTTAACATTAGAACGAAGAAAACATCATTTCCTTTCCACATCAGCCAAGGGTGTCCCATTTTTTACTGTTCCCTTAAATAAAAGCCTTGTAACTAAGATAAAGAAGAAAAGCAAGCAATCTGCTTAGATCCCTGTGCCTTAAACCTTAGTAACAGCACGGAAGGTAAGAGAATTTGACTTTATAGTTTAAATTTTTTTCTGATTATAAATCACAAACAACATTAAGAATTTAAAAGAAAATTTGTCAGGGTCATAAAACAGGTACAGATTAGCCACATCCACATTTTCTAGTGTCTGCCTTTTTCAAACCCAGATGCATATGAATATCAACAAAAATGAGACAAGGCAAGGCACAGTAGGGTAAAGCCTCACTAATTTGGACTTACCTAATTTGGAATCTGAGATAATTCAGAAACTGCAGCTGAGCTGGAGTTTATATTTGTAAAATTTGTATTAAAAAAAGTGTGTGCTAAGCAAGTAGAAAAGAAAAATGTATGTAAACGTTAGCCCCTTGTGTATCTTTAAAATGTAGTATGACAGCAATCATTTTCATGGTCATTGAGATAAACCCCCAGGCCATTACAAGATACTATTTTGATTTGCCTGGTTCAAGTTCATTAATTTTAATTCAACAAATATTTATTGAACACCTACTATAGATTATTCGATGGAGATATACAGATGAATAAGACAGGGTCAAGAAGTTCTTGGTCTAGTCTAGGGAAACAGATACATAAACAGCATTATAAAGCAGCATGGTTAGTACTATATAGTAGAAGTCTGTACAATGTTTAATTGTAGCCCAAAGGAAGACATCATAGGACAGAGGAGGGAGTCACTGGATTTATTATAAAGTAATAGTATTATATGGACCTTACTGTGATAGATAATCGTATTTTTCACTATTCAGAGTGACCTGGTCCTTATTATGAAGTAATTGATGAGATTTTATGAAGTGTGTTATTGGGTTGGCCCACTGCTTTGTTTTCATTAAGTATCCATTAGTCCATTCAATATTTATTGTCTTCTTATGCTAGGCACTGGACTAGGTACTCTGAATACAGGTATCAATTATTCGAAGGACCTGCCTTCCTGAAGCTTGAGTTTGTAAGGGGAAAAGGCAGTTATGCATACACATAAGTGCAATAAAGTATTATGGGTGCTGAATAAAATTATGTAAGTGGGTATGTGGAGGCACACCAGAGGGAATGGTCAAGTCTTCCTAGATGAAGACTGAGAAAAGCTAGAGTAGAATCTTAAAAGAAGAGCTGGTGTTTGCAAGATCAATAAGGGAAAGTTATTGCAGGCAGGGGAAGCTGGATGAGCAAAGACCTTTAAAAACTAATTAGACTGGTGTGTTGTAAATACTGCCCCAGTTCAGTACAGGTTGGGGGAGAGAGGGGGGAAGACATGAGACAGGGGAGATGGATATAAATCAGATCATATATGTTGTGTTGTGGAGCTGGACTTTATCCAATAATCCAGGGGGAGCAGCATAATTTGCTTTAAAGGGTCTAGTCAAGGAATGTGTATAAATGACTCATGGACATGGACAATGGGGAGGGATATGATTGGGGGAGAAGGGGTGGGCTGGGTCAGGGGGAGCAATGGGGGGAAAATGGGACAACTGTAATTGAAAAACCAAAAACTAAAAGAAAAATAAATAAAAAATAAAGGAAGATCCCTCTGGAAATAATGGGGAGGATGAAATCAAGGAAACCAGGTGAGAGACCTGGACTAAAGTGATGACAGTAAAAACAGAGGAAAGGAAACAAAGTCAAGGATAATTTGAATGCAAAGTCAACAGAATCTGATGTCTTACTGGGTGTGAATATCGAGGGAAAGAGAAGTCAAGAAAGATTCTTTGGCCTCTGGCTTGGGTACCTGGATAGAAGTTTGGGAATGCACATCGAGGAACTGGTTCAGGGTGGCAGAGGGCAGGAAGGAATGAGGAATTCAATTTGGGTTTTTTGAGTTGAAATATCTCTAAGACATCTAAGGGGAGGTGTTTGGTAGGGAGCCAATAAGCGAGGTCTGGGATAAAAATACAGAATTTATAGTAATTGGTATGTCCAGGTAGAATGTACAATGGAAAAAAAATGTGTGACAGACATTTAAGAAATGGAGAGAGGAAGAGTGTCCACAAAGTAGAAGAAAGTGTGGTCAGAAAGGTATGAGGAAAACTAGCAGAGACAGGGTCATGGGGGCCAAAAGAGGTTTTAGGAAGAGATTAGTCTAATTAATATCCAGAAGTCGAATTGTTGGGTCATATGGTAGTTCTATTTTTAATTTTTTGAGTAACCTCCATACTGTTTTCTATAGTGACTGAACCAATTTACAATTCTACCAACAGTGCACAAGAGTTCCCTTTTCTTCACATCCTCACTAACAAAATTGAAACACTAATTTGAAAAGATATGTGCACCCCTATGTTCATTTATAATAGCTAAGATATGGAAGCAACCTATGTATCAATTGATGTATCAATAAAGATGATATATTCTCTCTCTCATATTACTCAGCAATATAAAAGAATGAAATATTTCCATTTGAGACAACATGGATAGACCTGGAGGGTATTATGCTAAATGAAATAAGTCAGAGCAAGACAAGTACCATATGATTTCACTTATATATCAAACAGAAACTGACTCATAAATATGGAGAACAAACTGATGACTGCCAGAGGGAAGGTGGTTGTGGGATGGATATAAAAGCTGAAGATGAATAAGAGGTACAAACTTCCACTTAAAAAATAAATAAGCTATGGGAATATAGTGTATAGAACATGGAATGTAGTCAATAATATTGTTAACTTTCTTTGTACGGTGAGAATTGGTTACTAGACTTACCTTGGTGATCACATTGTAAGGTATATAAATGTAGAATCACTATGTTTTGCACCTGAAACTATTATAATAGTGTATGCCAACTATACTTTAATAATTTAAAAAAAATAAAATAGAAAACAAAATAAGAGTCAAAAGTGCCAGATGCAAAACAAGTATTATAAGAATTGGGCAGAAAGCAAAACTGACCTCTAAGAAGCATCTGGAACTTAAAATAGTGTTCACACTCTATAGGTTTGGAACAAATGTTAAGTCATTTCTCTTGTCTCTGGACAAGTGAGTGCACACTTATTTCATGGATTAACATGAGTGGCACAAGATAATCCTTTATGAGGATTGTTAAAAGACTGATGGTTTAGCCCTGGCCAGTGTGGCTCAGATGGTTGGAGCATCACCCAATAACCAAAAGGTTGCATGTTCAGTTCCTGGTCAGAGCACATACCTAGGTTGTGAGTTCGATCCCAGTCTGGATCCCCAGTCTGGGCGTGTGCGATCCCTGGTCCAGTTGCATATGGGAGGTAACCAATCGATGCTTCTCTCTGGCACCGATGGTTCTCTCTCTCCCTTCCTCTCTCCCTTCCTCTCTCTCTAAAAGCAATGAAAAAAGATGGTTTAGCCCTAGCCAGATGGCTCAATTGGTTGAAGTATCTTCCTGAACACTAAAAAATATTGCTGGTTCGATCCCTGGTCAGAGCACATACCTAGATTGCAGATTGGATCCCTGATCAGGACGCATATGGGTGCATATGGGAGGCAACTGATCAATGTTTCTCACATCATTGTTTCTCTCCCTCTCTCCCCTTCATCTCTCTATAAAGTCAATAAATATATCCTCAGGTGAGTATTTGAAAGGAAAGAAAGAAAGGCTAATGGTTTAGTGAAAAAGCTGGGTTTGGATTCAAACAGACTTGGGTTCAAATCCCATCTCTGCCACTTTCTAGTTGAGTGTCCATAGGCAAATTATTTGACCTGTCTGAACCCCATTTTCCTTATCAGGGCTGTGACTAAGGTGAAGTGAAGATATTTGCCTTGAGTACAAAATTTAAGACAGTACCAAAAATATTCATTGATCAATATAAATAATACCCATGACAAACAAAATGTCAAATTTTTAAGTAAAGGCAGGATCCAACTCTTCACTTGCACAACCCTGCCTCACTCACCTTTTCCTAATCACATTCCTGTCAGATATTGTCTTTATTTAAAATTTCACCTTACCCTAGTCCCTACCTTGTTCCTGAGCATATAAAGAAATACAAAATGTTAACCATTCTTCCTTCCTCTTTCCATCTTAGTTTAAATCAGGGATTTTCAGAGAGAAATTAGGAGAGAGGTTGACCAGTAGGAAGAGTAAAACCTTGGGCTGAACTGAACCAGACCCACATGGAGCAGAGCAGACCTGAAGCTTAGGTCACCTAGTGGTGGGGAGAAACCTGCCCATTTTCCATCACTATTACCTAGATGCTACCTGCCCATTCTCTCCCCCTCTGCATTCTGGTGACAGTAGCAGGAGGACATTAGGGAAAGAAATCTAGACCCAAGAGGCTTACTTAACACTTTTAAGTAAGGACCATTTCTAATTAGTAATACCAAGCTTCCCAAAAAGCAATTCCTAAATCCTAAGTGTAAGCTTCTGACATGATGAACACAGGAGGGAAGAATTTCTCACTGTCATTTTAGAACCAAACCTTCCAGATGCTGGCTGAGTGGCTTCTGGAAAGCACTCCTTTTTTGGTTAGGGCTAACCACTCATTATTCAAGAATAGACTCTGATCTATACTATAGTGGAATCTGTAGCCTGGAGCCAAATTCCAGGCCTTTAAATCAAGTTTCTATAACTTCAGTTAACGTTTTCTCTCTACTTGGTGTTACTCCATATTACTTTTTCAGTTGTTTACCTAGCCTCTTAAACTGCATCTATGGAGGGCCCTGGCCACTGTGGCTCAGTGGATTGAGTGTTGGCCTGTGAGCCAAGTGTCGCTGGTTCAATTCCCAGTCAGGGCACATGATTAGGTTGCACATCAGGTCCCCAGTTGGGGGCATGAGTGAGAGGCAACCACACAGTAATGTTTCTCTCCCTCTCTTTTTCCTTTCCCCTCTCTCTACAAGTAAACAAACAAATAAATAAATTATTAAAAACAAAACAAGACAAAACAAAACAAAAAAAACCTTGCAGCTGTGGATATTCTTATGCAGCTAGTTGTTCCCTCTTTCATTCCTCCTTTTCTCAAGAAAAAAAAACTGCATGTAGATAAGCCGTGTCATCAGATCTTTAGTTCAAAGCTTAGTAGGTACAGACAGCATCTATTCTCCAGAACTCCAGACAGGGAATGTTGAATTTGTTAGAGATAGAACTAAGCTTAGATGGGGTCTTGACATCATAGGAAGTTCTTTATTCTTTTTCCTGTG
Organism: Furipterus horrens; assembly: GCF_987537825.1. Taxonomy (NCBI): domain Eukaryota; kingdom Metazoa; phylum Chordata; class Mammalia; order Chiroptera; family Furipteridae; genus Furipterus; species Furipterus horrens. The sequence continues at coordinate 59,029,956 of NW_028327187.1, forward strand.
GAGTAGGATGGAGACATCAAAAGCTTGCCACTTTCATGAATGTTTAGTCTGGGCCACCTCAGTTCTAACAATAGAAGGGCCACATGTCTTCAGTCTATAGTAACTAGATTTCCAAAAACTTTAATTGTTCTGATAGTAAGAATAAAGAGAGTTGACTGAGTGACTCTCCCAAAAGGCTCTTGCAATTCACTTTCTTAGGTCTGTTGCCTTTCCATTGCAATGACCCAGACTCTGTAATCACAGTTTCCTTTCAGAAAAGGGAAGCAGGAAAGAGAATGTTTCAAACCCGTTAATCAAAGGCAATCATCCAGCAATATCCTTGGACTGGGTTCTTAAGACAAGCAAAATTGCAATTTTCCTTTTGTCCCTAAATTGCTTGTAGGAAATTACTATATATTTTATCACCCCAGTTTCCCCTTTTGTAAATTAAATACTGTAAACATTTTGGTGATTTATTAAAGAATCATAGCATCAACCAAGGTCCACAGGCATACATTTTATCATTAATGAACTACAGAATTAGAAATCCATAAATTTGCAAGCCACAGTAATTATTTTAATGATAATAGAGTTGAATCAAGCAGGTCCATTTTTGTGGTATGAGGAGATATGATTCACACGAGTCAAAAGTATATGGAGTCTTTAGTCATACTTTTTTTGATCATTCTTTTTTATTTTTTTAAAGATTATATTTATTTATTTTTAGAGACAGGAAGAGAGGGAGAAAGAGAGGGATAGAAACATTGATGTCTGAGAGAAACATGGATCCGTCGTCTCCTCTCGCACTCCCCCTACCGGGGACCTGGCCCACAACCCAGGCACATGCCCTAACTAGGAGTCAAACCAGTGACCTTTTGGTTTGCAGGTTGGCGCTCAATCCACTGAACGATATCAGGCAGGGTTTGTCATTTATTCTTCACAACACCCCAGGGTCTGTGATCTCATATTTTTTGTGTGTATTTTATTGATTATGTTTTACAATAGTTCCAATTTTCCCCCTTTGCTCCCCTCCGCCCAGTACCTCCCTTCCCCCAGCAATCCCACCCCTCTTAGTTCATGTCCCTGGGTCATGCATACAAGTTCTTTGGCTTCACCCTTTCCTATATTCTATTTTTTTAAATTAATTAATTTTTATAACAATAAAAAATAACAATTCCCCCCTCTCAGACTTAAGACCCTTTATAATCTTATAAAGGACAATGGTTGAAGGTCTTGTGCTCCTCCAGCTGCTTCGAGCTGGACATGGTCGTCGTCCTACCTACCCTTGGGTCCAGAAGTCCCTAATAAGAGTGGGGGTGTGGAGAGGAGGGTGGCCTTCCCACATGGGGAAGGATCTTGCAGACTCCAGGTCAGTTGGCTGTCCCTGGACCACAGCATGCTTGGTTTAACAGACTGGCATCCTTGTTGTATTCTGGGTGTGATCTCATATTAATGACATCAGACTTGAACAGCTCAAAACTCTCTAATAATATTTGTCTTTGATTACAATTAATAACAGATCCAAACCAGATACTAGGATAAAATGGGAATGGGGGCAAGTGGTTTGGTCCATTTTAATTCATTTATGCCAATTAAGTAAAAGAAAAAATAATTCAGCTGGTATACTGCATAATCTCATTTATATAATGTTTGAAAGCAAAGTCAGGATACCAATTACCCTTGGGGAGGTAGTAATTAGAAGGGGCCATATGGGGGATTTCTGAGGTGCTGGTTGTGTTATGTTTCTTAATCGGTGCTGGTTATACAGAGGTGTTCTGAAAATTCCTTGCACTGTATACTTAATGTATACATTTCAGTATGTATGTTATACTTCAATAAAATTTACATGGAAAAAAAACTATATGAAAGCAGAAGAGGGTATTGACAAAAAATCTCATACATATCATTAAATACTTGTCAAAGCCTATACAATGTACAACACAAAGAGTGAACCTAATGTAGACTAGGGACTTTAGTTAATAATAATGTATCAATATTGGCTCATGAATTGTAACAAATGTACCACACTAATGCAAGATATTAATAATGGGAGAATGTAGGGGGGAAGGGAGGTATATTGGAACTCTGTACTTTTGCTCACTTTTTCTATAACCTACAACTGCCCTCCCCAAAATGAAGTTTATTAATTTAAAAAAATCTCAGCCATAAAGCCTACATAAGTGCTGCAAAATTTACTGACTCAAGTATGATTTCCCTGAATCTCTGTAGGAGAAAATACCTCATGTGAATCACAGATCATTTCTTCCTTTATAATCCTCACCCAAGGATACGTTTACTGATTTGAGAGAGAGACAGAGACAGAGAGAGACAGAGGGACATTTGTGTGAGAGAGAAAATTGATCAGTTGCCTCCCATACACAGCCTGACAGGGGATGGAACCCGCAACCTGGGTATGTGCCCTGACCAGGGATCGAACTTGCAACCTTTTGGTGGACAGGGTGATTCTCCAATCAACTGAGCCACCCAGGTAGGTCAAGATCATTTCTTAAATGAAATAAAAAGCTATCACATGTTTAATTGCCAAATATCCATATGAATGATAAATACCTTTTAAGCACTAAATGTAATATATAATATATAAAATATATAACCTTTGTCATATAATGCTCACCTAAAGAGGAAGCTGGGAAATCTGGTTCTGCTAACAAGGGTGGATCCATCCCTCCTTGATTCTATTTTAGGGCAAAAGAGTCTGACTTCTACTGTTAGTCAAAAGTCATTCTGAAACAAGCATGGTTGTTGGCCACTGAGGGACTACAAGCCCCCTGACATAAGCGCCAATGTAGTTTAGCTGGGGATGGCTAGCTGTGTGAACTAAGCAAAGTCGGTTTACATCTCAGGGTCACCTTTCTCTCAGGGTCACCTTTCACCTCAGAGAGCAGTCTAAGCATCAGTGAATTACTATCTTATTGCTAGTTGGAAAGCAATTAATGGCAGTGATTGGAAGCATAAAACCTTACCTACAGACATTAAATAAGCTCCCCAAACATATCTGGAGTGCTTCCCCAGTGTTACACAAACAGGAGGACACTTAACTATAGATAAGCATATCAATCAAATAAACAAAGCTTCCCTATGATGGGATGTAAAGAAGCAGAGACTTGACCTGTCTTCCTTGAAGGCCAAAAATCCTTTGCTTCATTGTGACAAGATTTTTGGTGTTTTCTTACTATTCCATATGTGGCCCCTTGTGCTTATAGGATGGAACCTCTGCTATAAAGAGCTGAATACTAAATGTACAGCAAGTCAGCCATTCCTATTTTCCTCATCACTGCAGAGGAAACTGCATAGCAGCATTTGTAAGTGCTCTCTCCCAATTTCAAGTGAATTAATGGAAGTGCTTTAGTCGAGGGAGTGGTTGGTCATGTTGAATTCGTGTGGAATTTAGAATGCTTTAATGACAACTTGCTAAATCTGGAGGAGGTATGGCACAACGCACACAAAGTGGGCTATTCAACAGAGGCACCTGGAAATTCTTCATGGGATCCAGTGTGCATTACCCAGCAGCAAATATGGAGTTGTCAATATTAGCTGATTGCATGAAGTCTGTTCACCAGGGTAAATGAAAATAACATCTTGCTCTTCTAAATGCCTGATTTTTATCCCTTAAATGAGTCTAAATGCCTGATTTCAATCCCTCAGCTTAGTCAGGAATTCACTGCATAAAATAGAATTAATTATCATTACCAAGTCACTCAGAGCATTTTTTGAACTACTAACCAGGTGCTTCCATATGTAATCTCAGTTAATATTTACAACCATCTTCTAAGGTAGGTATTATTATCCTTATTTTACAGATATGGAAACTGAGATACTAAGAGTGGCAAGATTTGAACCCAAACCTGTATGACTCAATTTCCACTCATTTCTCTTGGCTTCCCTAGTAGAGACAGGAAAGAAGTTCACAGTCATTTCTCTGTTTGGTTTTTAGCAGTGATGCTTCAGAGAGGTGATAACACCTGGGCATAGCACTAATGGTTTTATAAAAGGAAAAAAAAAAAAAGTTGGCAGAAAAGGAAAAAAATATGAATTAAAAAAAATGGTTTCAAAGTAAACAAAACCCCAAGCTATGGATTGGGGCAGTTGAAGTGATATAAAAAAGGAAAGAGAATATGCCAGATATTTCCAAGAATCCGTTGTAAATTCTGACATCCAAAAAAGCAGTTGTAACCATTTAATGACTTATCTGAGATTACTGAGTCATAGAGTTGGTTTCTAATCTCTGCTCCAACAACAGTTTACCCTATGATCTTGGATCAGTTAACAATCAGTAAAATAAGAATAAATAGTAAAATGCATCTACCTCACAGAGATGTTTTAAAGAACAAATAATATTAAAATAACAACAGCAATAACAACACGAGATCTTATAAGAAAAGCCACTGCAGTCAATACAAGACTAACTCTATCGGTGCAGAGGAATCACTCCTAAATGGAAAACAGAAAATCATAGCTAATATCTCTGCTGATGATCTAGGGTTGGGGTCCTGAGGAGCTATATAGCTTCCTTCTAAGAATCAAGAAATAGCTCCTAAACTGCATAATTGAGAGTCAACCAGAGCATTCTGAAGGGTGATGACCAGCCAAAACAGTGCTGCAATGACTCATTCATTCACCCATCCATTCAACAAATATAAATTGAGCACTTTCTTTGGACTAGAACTGAAGAACTGAATTTTCCCCATTTCCTATAGGTTCAAGAATAAAGCTGGGCCTGCCCAGACACTATTCAGTGGGCCCTATCCCAGACAGCCATCTCCAGCCTGAGGCCCAGTGCTCAATGCACGAGGGGGCTCTGGAAAAAGGCAATCTAAAAATCCCCCTCAAGCTTCATACTACTGTGAAGTCTGCCTCTCAGCTAGATATAGTTCTTCCATTTCCTCCAGATGGCCCTGAGCACAGCACAGAATTGTGCATACACATGCACACACACACAGAGATTCTGTACTGCTGTATTAGATTATACCTACTTAAATATATTTCTTTGTATGATATGAAATTATCATATTTGTTTCTTCTGCCTTTTATTAGACTGCAGTACAGATCCACTCCCTAGGAAGAAACCTACTGTAAACCTATTTGAGGCTGGTCCTCTTTGTGAGCTCCTGCCAAGCTGGTAGAAAGCTTCCCGGTGACTCCATCTTAGTTGGATTGCCTGCAGAGCCTACACTGTACTTGGAGTGCAGCTTGGACAGCCTATAAAGCAGCTGAGCAGGGTCTGGGGGACAGGAGTATACTGAAGAAGGGTACTGTGTCCCCAAGGAAGAAGAAAGCTTAAAAATACCTGAGGTGCATACACACAAATATAAATATGTGAAAAGTAAAGCAAGAGCATATTCATTGATTTATAATCTATCACCACACTACTACTGCCAAAACAAAAATGTAGTGGCATTTCCCCTCGACCCAGTCCCTCTGCCTTTGGTGGCTTTGGCTACCTCTCCCCGCCCCCAATTCAGGCTACCTTGGTTACTCTTTGACCTGATTTCAATTCCATCTGGTCAAACATGTTGGGAGGAGGGGAAAGGAGAAAAAGAACCACATTAGGATTTGCCACTGGGACTAGACCTAGGCCCTTGGGTACCAGCTCCCCTCTCCCACCCCAGGGTGATCCTGTGCTGAGGGAGACATGGAAAGCACCAGCTCAAACCCTGAGATAGAAGCCAGAGCTGCCAGCTAACCTTTTCTGAGCATCTGCAATTTACCAGTCTCCATCCATTTGCAGGGGCCTTGGAAGGCTCTGCAGTGGGCTCCAGGATTGCTGTGTATTCCTATCAACCTGTGAGGCTATTTCTCCTTGCCATGGCTCTAAAGAGGAGTCCCTCTTGCCTCTTTTCTCTCTCCTTTCCTGTTTCTCCGCTAAGTGCCTTTTCTTCTTGACCTTGAGAGACCAGTAATGGACTCCCTCTTATTACTGGCAGTCCGGCCAAAAAAAAAAAGTGGGAGGCAGTTCCCTTCAGCTGGGGTGGGGAAATAAAAAGGCAAAGTGACGGAAAGAGGCAAGAGACGGAAAGTGCTTGAAACATCCCCTGCCATCTCACACTCCACAGCAGAGGTACGAGTCCTCTTCACATCCAACTGGGAAGAACAGCCCAGCCCCCAGGTTGCAGAGGTGATGTTTTGACCAGTCACCTTCTGTGATTCTAACTCTACAGAGTGGAAAACCTGCAGAGGGCCTGGCCCTGGGCATCCACAGGAGGCAAGGTGGGGATTATGGGCTATTACAGGAGAGAAAAGGCAGACTTTGCAGATTGTGCAGATGAGCACACAAACAAAACAAAACAAAATAAAACAAAAACATCCAGCTCTCCCTTGAGAAGAGAGGAGGAAACAAGCTCCTGGTGACCTTTATTTGGCCCGAGACTGCTTTGTCTCAAGGATAAAGACACACACCCAGGCTGCTAGGGCAATACCATTGGCTCTCCACTTGTGGTGATGAATACCTTTCCCGCTCCCCAAAATTACTCCTTTTAGTAGCCCATTCTCTCCCAGCCTTTCCCTTCTTCTGCTTTGTTCTTCCTGAAGATAAATAAACTCTTCAGCTTGCTAAACACAGCTTCAAGGGAAGGAATCAGACTTGCAGACTGGCTGCCCCAACTTTGGGTGTTCTGGAAGAAGGGAAGGGTTCCTCCCAGTGACAGGTGTTACGCAGGTCTCAGCCTTCTGAATTACTTGTGGGTGTGGGGTACTCGCTGGGCAACCCCTCCCCCAACTGGCATTAAGGGGCTCCCAAACAGTTAGTTGCTTGTGTGGCCCACAAATGAAATCGCTGTTGTCCAGCTGCTCCTTCCGAGCTGCAAAGTTGTTGGGGAGACTAGAGGGTCCGGGTGGGGTGGGGGTGGGGGTTAAAGAGATGGGACCGTGGACTGGGAAGGAAAGAAAGGAAGAGGTATTCGCTATCCCTTAGGGGTGCACTCCTCATCGCCCGTTTGCTTCACTTACCATCTCATTGTAGGCATCCTTGCTGAGCCTGGGGGTCAACTTGATAGTCCCCATAAAAACAAAGAAGAGTCCTAGGGCCACTGAGAGGGCCACGACAGTTACGGTTCTTGGGGATGCCATGGAGTCACCAAGGCGGGTCCCAACTAATCCTCTGCTTTTCGCACCCTGTGTGTCTGTCTAAAGCGCTGGCAGTTAACACAGATAAAGCAAGAGGGAAGATGCGGAGGCAGCAGGCAGCTAGAATGAAAAAGGGAGAGGAGGGAGCTCGAGAGAAAAATTGGAAGATCGAGATTCTACCTCTCTCACTACAACAATTGCTGGGTCCTAGTGCCCTACTCTAGCTCCTCACTGGCCAAAATCACAGTCTCAAAGTTAGAAGTAGCCCTAAACTGAGAAGGAAACTTCAAGTCATAAATGAGGAAAAGGTAGGTTAGGCTTCGAGTTCAGTCCCCGAGCTGCCTCTTGGATGAGGATTAAGGAAGACCTCCTTTCTACCAGTTCCACCCCACCCCCAGGCGCATTTTTCATCTCTGTAATCCTCTAATTATCACTCCCTTTTTTCAACCTTTCTCATTTTCTCCCCTTTCCTGTCTCTCAATCAAATAGTTAGTCCTCAGAATTGCCCAGTGGTTTACCTCCAGTGTTTTAAACTTAGCATTCAAGACCCTCAGCTTACCTTCCACTAGCTCCTACTGCCACTTGCCACCCCCTCATTTCCTATCTACTCGTGGCCCCATACAACCTGAGCTTTCCCTGCCTCCACTACATTCCTTTCCCTACTCCATCACTCTTCACTAACATTCAACCTTTTCTTCAATGTCACCTCCTCCATAAACCCTTCCTTGACCCATTCCCAGCTGGATTTGATTTCTTCCTCCTATGACTTCCTGTAATAATAACCAATACTTATTGACCGTTTACTAAATGCTAAACACTGCCCTTTACTTGTATTAATTAAGTTATCTTTACAGCAATACTATGATCTAGGTATGAGTTCCCATTTTATGCCCACTTTATGCATAGAACATTGAAGGACAGGTACGTTAATAACGAGCCCAAGAGTATATGCTAATAAATGGAAAGCCAGAATTCAAACCTAGGCAGTCATTTCCAGAGCCTGGGATCTAACCACCTCTTAGTATAATACTTTACATCATTAGTATGGTGCTTACCTGATACCGCTTGGCACTGTAATTAAACACACACACACACACACACACACACACACACACACACACACACACACACACACACACACACACACACACACACACCCTACACCTTTTTGAGAAGCAGTGTTCATTAAGGGAGAGAGAACAGCCTGGAGTCAGACTCAGAAGGTCCAAGGTTTAAATCCCCACTCTGCCATTAAATCTGTGAACTTGGATAAGTCACTGAACTTATCCGAGCCTCCGTTTCCACATTTATAAAATGTGAGTGAAAATTCTGTCTCAAAGGTTTGTTGTAAGAATTCCATGTAAGTCAGTTGCCTGGCAAGTGTCTAACATTTGATTCCTCAGTGGAGGTAGTTCACTTCTTGCTTCCTGATTTCCACATCTACTCCAAAATTAGTTTAGATTATAAGCATTTAAACGGTATGAACAATTTATATATATATATATATATATCCCCATAGTACCTAGAGCAACACTTTTTGTGCACCAGATCTTAATAAATCTTTGTTGGGAAAAATTGATAAATTTAAATACAAATATCCCTGGGAGTGGTAATACTTTAAGATCAGGAATCATGTATATCTTATGGTGGAAGAATTTCAGATCCTTGTCTGACTATAATTCAACCTATAAATTATTGAGTGCCTACAATGTGCATAAAAAGAATTATAAACTGTAGGAATACACAGATAAATGAGTCATAGACCCTGTGTTCAATGTTCTTGTTGTATAGAAGAAAGTGGGATTTATTAGAGAGGAGAGGCTTTTCTTTTCTTTAATTTTATTTTTATTGTTTTTCTATTACAATTGTTTCACTTTTTCCCGCATTGTTACCCCCTACCCAGCCCACCCTTTCCCTCACAGTCAATCCCGACCCCATTGTCCATGTTCATGGGTTATTTATATTAGTTCCTTTACTAACCCTTCCCCTACTTACCCTCCTCCCTCCCTCCCCTCTCCCCCCTGATATCTGTTACTCTGTTCCTTGTTCAGTTTTGTTCATTTGTTTGTGTTGTTCCTGTAGTCTCTTGTATTAGGTGATATCATGTGCTATTTTTCTGTCATTGTCTGGCTTATTTCGCTAAGCATAATTCTCTCTAGTTCCATCCATGTTGTTGCAAATGGCAGGAGTTCCTTCTTTCTTTCTGCTGCATAGTATTCCATTGTGTAAATGTACCACAGTTTTTTAATCCACTCATCTACAGATGGGCACCTCGGTTGTTTCCAGCACTTGGTTATTGTAAACAGGAGAGACTTTATACATACAAGAAAGGCTGGAAAGAATAAATAAAAATGAAATATTTGTCTTTATAATTTGTCTTCCAAATGTTCTACATTGACTGTTGCAGTAAAATGGGCATTTAGGAAAGCTCGTTTATATAGTTAAGCAACTGATCAAAAGTATATATATATAGTACATACTCTTTACATGATAATGGGAGTAATGCTATCCATTATAACATGTGTATAATACTGAATAATAAATAGTATAAGGAAAAATAACTCATGATCCCAACATGGAGAGATAAACATTGTTAATATTTTGGTCAATGTTTTAATTGACCTTTTTCTTAAGTACCTCTCTAAATACAAAATAGATATAAATAACTTTTTTGAAATTTGATCCTACTATATTGAGTTTTATACCCTGCTTTTTTCCAGTTGTTAGTATTTTTCCATATCATTAGACTGTCTTCAAAAACAAAATCTTTTCCTGGCTGCTGTGGTTCAGTGGATTGAGCATCAACCTGCGAGTCAAGTGTCGCTGGTTTGTTTCCCAGTCAGGGCACATGACTAGGTTGCATGTCAGTTTCCTAGTTGGGAGCACAAATGAGAGGCAACCACACAGTGATGTTTCTTTCCCTCTCTTTCTCCTTTCCCCTCTCTCTAAAAATAAAATAAACAAACAAATTAGTTATTTTTAAGAATCTTTTATAAAACAATTGCATAATACTTCAGCATCATTTGCTTGTACTATAATTCATTTAACTGTTCTCTGTTTGTTAGATATTATATTATTTCCACGATTGTTGCTTGTGCAAATGAAGATGTGATGCATATCCTTGTATATAAAAATTTTTCTAACTTCCTGAATTTTTCCTTAGGATAAATTTCTAGAAGTCAAATGGGTCCAAATTACAGACTTCTCATTTCATATATATATGAAATATATATTAAGAGCTAGCATTTACTTATTACTAAGAGGATGCCAAACACTATGCTCGGTGACTTGCATATATTGTAAGATTAGTACATGAGGAAATGGAGGAAGGAATGAACAGTTCCCTGAGTCCAGATCAGGACTGTCACCTTGTGGGGTATTCAACTTAAACCTGTGTTGTTTTTCCATATGCTGCTGCTGTTCCTTTAGTTCATTTAAGAGATATGAATGTTTAAAATATTCTTTTAAAATTTTTAAAAATTTTTATTGATTAGAGAGAGAGAGAGAAAGAGAAACATCGATTTTTTTCTTACACTTATTTATGCATTCATTGGTTGATTCTTGTATGTGCTCTGACTGGGAACCAAACACACAATCTTGGTGTATTGGTACTATGCTCTAATCAGCTGAGCTATGTGGCCAGGACATAAAAGATTCTTTTTCTTTTTTCCAGCCTCCCAACCCACCTCCTTCCTGAGAGCTCTCAGTCTGTTCTCTGTATCTATGAGGCTGTTTCTATTTTGTTTGTTTGTTTTATTCATTAGATTCCACATATAAATGAAATCATATGGTATTTGTCTTTAATGACTGGCTTATTTCACTTAGCACAATACCCTCCAGGTCCAACCATGCTATCACAAAAGATAAGATTTTCTTTTTTCATTTTTTTTGCAACCGAGTAGTATTCCATTATGTAAATGTACTAATGTTTTTTAAATTATTTACTTATTTATTGTTTTATACCACATGGTAGGACAATAAGGTGGGGTTCCTGTATAGGGTGGATATCTATGCAGCTGCTTTTGTTCTAGAAGAGCCTAAGTACCCATCAGTAAATGTGTGGATCAAAAACTGTGGTAACATACATTTACACAATGGAATACTATGCAGCAGAAATAAAGAAAGGAACTCCTACCCTTTGTGACAGCATGGATGGAACTGGAGAGTATTATGCTAAGTGAAATAAGCCAGGCAGAAAAAGGTAAATACCATATGACCTCACCTATAAGTGGAACCTAATGAGAAAAACAAACAAAGGAGTAAAATAGAACCAGGGACATAGAAAAAAGTAACAAACTGACCGTGACCAGAGCAGAGGAGGGAAGGGATAATGGGGAAAGAAGAGGAAGGGTCTAGTCAAGGAACAAGTATAAAGGACCCATAGGCATGGACAACAGGGTGAGGATTGACTGTGGGAGTTGAGGGGGTGGGTGAGGGAGAGCAATGCGGGAAAACCGGGATAACTGTAACTGAGCAACGATAAAATAAAATAAATTAAAAAAAAATAGAAGGAACTCCCATTTCACAATCAGGTGGGGATGAAAGTGAGTGCCTTGTCCTTCCTCCAGTAGCCTCCTTTTCATTTCCCCTCTACACCTTTCTCACCTGGAGTTTCTACATTTCCCATGGACCATTTTGTCATTACATTAGAAAATTATGCTTATAGATGTGAACCAGATGTGCTTTGAAAAACACTGTCCAGGGTGTAATGAATGTGACTCTCATGTGCCTTATCTTTGGCTGCTAACAGAGACTCACCATGAGATTGCAAATTTTATCTTTATTTGGCTCTGGAGGTAAGATAGAACACTAGATTTTTAACCTTGACTTGAAACTGAACCAAGATCTAATAACTGGTCCCTACAAAGCGGTGGTCCTCTTTGATATCTCTTAGGGCCTGAGAATTTCTGTTCTTGATACATCTCTTTCCTTACATCCTTCCTAACACTTGGATATTTGCAGGTTTTTGCTTCAACTTTCAAGTTCTCTGGGTGGTTTCTGCACCAGGGATCACAAACTCACATGACTATAGAGGGTGAAGGGATAATATAAATGTGTAAATCTGGTAATACATTAGGCAACAGGTATTAAGGTTTTTTGTATTGTGACCCCTAAATACTTTAGAAATTCTGAGTAACATTTAATGAGGCCATCAGTTACAGTGCAGACCATCCTGTATTCTTTGGTGGTTCTCAAAATGTGGTCTGAGAACCTCAAGTGGTCTACTATTTCCTTGAGTTACTTATGGGCTGGTCTCTTGGGGTATTAGTGTTACTTTTTTTTTATTTGCTTTTACTTGGTGTCTTATCCAAGGAAGAATCATTTTCCCCATTTTTTATGGGAGAGGTTTGCAAGGTAGATGTTCTACAGAGTCATTTGCCTTGTCATAGCGATCTTAATTGAAATATTGTGATATCCACAGCAGATTGGGTATAGCACCCATATCTCTCATAGGGTCACAGCCTCATGACTTGCTCTGTAGGCTGAAGTGGAATGCCTTAATTTTATCACTAGCTACCATCTAGCAAGTGATGACTGTATGCTAGGCATTGTATAATTATAGAACATTACATACACCAGCCCATTCAATCCTCAAGACAGTCCTATGAAACAAGTCCAGTGGGTTCTATTATGCCAACTTCTAAAGATGGGAAAATCGAGGCTTTGAGAGGGTAGACTATTTGCCCAAGGTCATCTTCTCATAAGTGGCAGAGCTAGAAATGAAGTCTGTACAGCAGCAGAGCCTATTTTTTTTTTGGACCATTATTGATTCTTAACCTTGCCTGATATTAGAATCACCTGCAAATTTGCTTTTAATGCATATAAGCAGGGCCCATTCTCGGCGGTGCAGATAGACTCTTAAGAAGCTACACCATCGTCTCTCGAGACGGACGGCTGCCGCCGCCGACGATCTGCAGAGATTCTGATATAATTGGTATGAAGTAGGGTCCCTAGTACTTGTGTTTTTAGAAAGCTTTTCAAGAAATTCTAATATGCAGCCATACTAATGAACACTCCACTCTGCTTTGTTGCCTCAAAACCGAGTGACCTCAGCTATATCTCAGGGAAATCCAAGGCACATGGTGGAAAATGAGTGAAAAGAGAAAAAAAAAGTTATGGTGGCATGAGTCTTATGTTCAACTTATGCCTCTCTGTCTCCTGAAGGCAACATATGTAATTTATGAGGTAGGTGTGAACAACAAGCTCTGAGGAGAGTTTTCACAGCAATGCCTCTTTCCTCAGCTTCACAGTTAGTGCTAATCAAGAGTCTACATTGAAGTGTTTTATATGGTTGGGGACGCTGAGATAAATCCAGCAAACAGGATGATTGGCCAGTAATGAACGGAGGACTGTGGCTCACTCAGACCATCAGCAAAGAGCGAGAAGCCTCACCGTCCTTTTATTAGGATTTCAAAAGTTACTAAAAATAGAACAGGGGGTGTGAGCTTTACAGCCAACAATAACATAATTTAACAAGTGAAAGAATTCTTACAGTGTATCATTAATGTGTAAAATATAGCCAGGGTAACTTATGGTTTAGATAGCACCTCTCAGGAATACAAAGCAGACCCACTAATCCTCAAGGCCAGCTCCAATTTAAGACTTTATTAACAAGGAGGCAGATGGAGTACACAACAGACCTCTTTGTTCTCAGGATTCCATGACCCAGTGGCCTGAACAGCCTAAAGCCTCAGGTGGAGACAAGATCAGCTCATCTCCTGAGTCACAGGACACCTGGGTGGAGGGGCATGAAATGTCCCTACCCAGAGATCTGTGTTCCTGCAACACCTCCCCCTTTTTGTTTTACAGACGTCTTATGGAGCATGACCGAGAAGATAGCAGATTTAACTTTCTGTTTTTTCTTATAGCGCAGAAACACAATAACAAATACTAAAATGAGAATAAGGAATAAAGAGATTGTTCCAACATGAGTTCCAATGAACCCATTAATATATGGGACAGGATTCATTTTATCAATTCCATTCATAACATCTTCAAAGATATTTTGACCGGATAATTGTTCTAAATGTTTCTCAAAAGTAGTATGAATTTTAGTTTGTAAGGTAATAATATGTTGGGTTAGATTATCATGATTTAGCAAATGTTTATGAACCTTTTCCCAAGGGAATTCAGTTTCATTATAAAGAACAGGAGTAATACAATTGGAAGATTGGTTCCAATCACATTTTAACAATAACTGCCTTTTAACACTTTGTAACTGATCACCTACTAAAACAACTGCTTGGTTCAAATCAGCTAACTCAGACTGCATTTCAGCATCAATTTGGCATTGAGCAGTCCATAATTGTTCAGAATTCTGATGCTAGGTCCATATAAAATCCTCAGTCTGCACAGACTGATGAAGAGCAATACCAGCAGTTGTGGCGGTAGCTGTGACAGAAGTTTGTCCCATGATGACTGCAATAAGGAGGCCAAGGAAACGCTTGCCTCAGTGAAGCAGTTGTTCAGTCACCTTACAAAGGAGTCCAGAGGCAGAGCTGTCTTGCCATGCACGGTCAAGCTGAACAGGCATCCAGACTCCAGTTTGGGCTCTCAGGAGGTAAAGACTTTCCTTGGGAGACAAACTCATGGTATGATTAACACAGGTATGCAGAGTACAATTAAAACAAGAGATTTCTCCTGTCTCAGAAATCCAGGTAACTTTCCCTCTGAGTAGTAAATAGGAGAGTTTAACACAAGCCTGAAAATGTCTGGTAACATTTTGTACAAAAATAATGTTATGTAAACCATTGGCCTGATATAGCCATCCCATCCAGACATTAAGAGGTCCAAAAGCTGCACTTAATTTCCACAAATGAGGTTGAGAATAAAAGCCTTTCATATAGGGTAATGGTGGTGAAAAACCACTTTCTTGCCAAACAGTGGAATCTCTGGCAATACCGGTCATCCAAGTAATGCGATTGGCCCATAGCATTTTTTTGCTTAGGATTTGCCATACGAGTGGAGCCATACAGACTCCAAGTAATGATGCTTCCATAGGAAGTATTAACAATAACTTGTACTTGTTCTCCCCTGCATCAAGTCCAATGGACCCAATCAGTTACTGAGAGAAACATTGGCATTTTACAGAGTGGCTCATCTGGTGGAGAACAAAATTCGCAATGATTTGGAATATAACCAGTAGGAGTATAAGCAGAGAGCATTATTAACAGCTTATCATATAACCCGGTGGTATTTCCTTCTACTGTGAGCCACTTTTGAAGACCAATACTAAAACAGTGATAACCGGCACCAGAACAAATGGGTGGACCAGAAACTCCTGTAACATAATATAGAACTATTGTTCCTTCCTCATCAGGCTTTAAAGGGCCACGTGTATCAAAAGGACCAGGAAGCCAACCTGTTTCATTATGATATATGAGAACAGTGGGGTCCCACCACGAGACCCCTCTCATTAAAGGAGGATTAGCAATATAAGCCCAATAAGTGTGATTTTCAGCATTGGCTCTGGGGGCCTGAATAGATAAAATGGCGAGCATTGCCAAAAACAAGGCCTCAGCTGTGAGCGGGCTATGATTAGCTTGGACTAGGGCTCTTCCTTCATCTACCAACTGTTTAATTTGATTCAAAGTTGGTGGGTTTGGCAGGTTCCTCCAGTCCTCCTCGCTGTCCTCTTGTCCCCTCTTCTGGGTGGACATGATGCAGCTTAAGGCATTTATCAGGAATCCAGATATTCTGAGTGCCTGTGGAAATATAAGCATAGCCTCGGCCCCATCGAATAACAGTTGCTGGGAGCCAATTGGAGGTTAAAACACCATAATAAAAAACAGGTTGGTTTATTGGTGAAACAGTTTTCATTGCCCAATGCCTTTGAGCTGGAACAAGAGAATCATCACCAATTTGCAAAAAATTTAGAGTAAATACTGCATTCATTAATTTTTTCTTCAGGGAGTCCATACCATCTCCCCCTTTTTGTTTTTCAAGAAGCTTTTTAAATGTTCGATTATGACGCTTAATGGGAGCTTACCCAGTGCTGTTATATGGAATGCCAGTCGTCATCGGCAGCCGTCCGTCTCGAGAGACGATGGTGTAGCTTCTTAAGAGTCTATCTGCACCGCCGAGAATGGCTGTGCAGTCCGACTCGAGAGTGACATGGTATCTGTCTCCTCCCGTGTTGAATCGACATCTTGCGATGACGCTGAAGCTACAGAGCCTGGGCAGGGTGATATGGAGGGTCTGCTGTTGCCCATGCAGCAGACCCCACCTCTCTTCGCAGCTGAAGGGTCCAAGGGAAAGACGGAGTCAATACAGCTTGGCTTCAGGTGCGCCGCAGGAGTTGCCGGTGTTGACTACAACGTCAAACCGCCTTAGGGACTCCGGCTCCGGATTTTCTGTCGGGGTTTACTCCCTTAGCCTTTCCCCTGAAGAGGTATGCCGCAAGGCAGCGGAGGTTTTTTGGAGTCAGAGTTTTCCTTCTTTGATGTTTTAGCTCAGTGGATTGAGCATCGGCCTGCGAGCTAAGTGTCGCTGGTTCGATCTTCCAGTCAGGGAATGCCAGTAATATGTTTAATATTATGCTGAGAAAAAAATTCCTGACATTTCTTAGAGAGATAAGCTGGAGCATTATCTGTTTTAATAGTTTCTGGCTTTCCAAGAACAGCAAAAGCTTCTAGGAGGTGTGTAATAACACATCCTGTGTGTTCAGAGGACATTGCTGTAGCCCATGAAAATTTAGAGCAAGTATCAATAGAATGATGAACAAATTTAAGCTTTCCAAAACTAGGTACAATAGTAACATTCATTTGCCAGATTTGATTAGGTAACAAATCTTTAGGATCAACACCTATTGGTAAGGAAGGTTGATTAATAATTTCACATGTAGGACAATCCCTAACAATCTGACGTGCTTGACGCCAGGTAATATTATGCCGGTGTCTAAGCAACCAAGCATTATCATGATGAAGCTGATGTTCAGCTTGAGCTTTGATAACAGAACCAACTAGAGTGTCTATATAATTATTGCCTTCAGTTAAGGGTCCTGGTAAACCTGTATGGGATCGAATATGAGTTACGTAAATTAAATGATGGCGAGTTTGAAGGAGGAACTGTAACTGTAAGAAAAGAGTATTAAGTTCAGAACCATTCTGAGGTGTGGTTACAGTTTCCAGGGCTTGAACAGTATGGGCGGCATACTGTGAATTTGTAATGATGTTTAAAGGAACTGAAAGTACATCAGTTAGAAGCATAACAATAGCGAATAACTCTGCCTTTTGTACAGAAGTATAAGGACTTTGAATACTATTTTTCAAGTTACTCTAACCAAGCAACACCAAATTCATTAGCATCATAAAATATGTCTCTGCCTCAGATAAAGGTTGTGAGACAACACATTTGGGAAGTATCCACTGAGTCCGCTTTAAAAACTGAAACCTTTTGGAGGAAGGATATGAATTATGAATTTTACCTAGGAAGTCAGAAAAAGCATTTTGCCATTTCTCACATAATATCCAATGATTAGCAGTTTCTTTATTGGTAAAAGGAACAATGATTTCATCAGGGTTTTGACCACAAAGTTGTCTAAAACGTAATCTGCCACGAATTATAATTTGAACAATTTTACTGAGATAAGTTTCTAACCTTTTGGTTGATTTGTGCGGTAAGAATAGCCATTCAATAGTATTTTCCTTTTGACACAGTACTTCAGTATTTAATAGTCCTTGAAATGTTTTATTTTTAATTTTTACTTCTAAAAAAGGTTTTTGTAATTTAATAGAGGCAGCCCAAAAAACAGATTGATTATCAGTGCTGCCAAAGCCTTTGTTTCCTCTTTTAACATTTTGAGTTGCAGGCACAGCATAAGGAAGAAGTCTAAGCTGTGCTATGCGAGTGTTAGCAGGTATGATATGATAGCCCGTGGCTTGTATTATAACTTTGATTTCTTGATTAAAATTAAAGTTAATAACTTTTGGTTGAGTAATAATACCCTTAACAATAAGGCTAGATTGGCCAGTTATTAAATCTACATATCCTTCAGGCAAAGGTCCCCATACTCCAGTAAGAGCAACATAAATGCAATCTTGGTCTTTAAAAGTTAACTGCTGGGTGGTGACCAAGTCCAGCCCTGCACTTCCACTTGTGGCTGCACAAAGATTTGTGACTCAGCACTGCCCTGACTCCAAAGCATTTGATTACTGGGGCCTTGGGGTCTTCTGTTTTGGTTCGGGGGGGGCACCAGAGCTCACGCCCCGCTGCCAGTTTCCCTGATTATCAGAGGGTGCTATACATTTACCATTCTTATCAAATTTAGATTTACAGTCCTTGGCCCAATGATTCCCCTTTTGTTTTACAGGAGCCAACACCCTTTTACAGTCTTCATTAGCATTTTCAAAAACCAACTGTTTTTGAGCTCTTTTGTAAAATTTTCTTATTTCACAAAGCTTTCCAAGTATTTTTAAATGTATTAAGCCTGATTGGTTTAGAGTTTTATTCTTTTTGTTAAGAAGAAAATAATAAATTCCTGAGATATTTCAAGGGCCCTTTGAAATACCTCAAGGTTGTAAGGAAGTTTTTTAACTTTCAAATCTTGGAAATCTTGTCAACTAAGGAATATATATTATGAAATAATATTTGACTATTTAAAGTGATAATAAAAGGTATATAATATTAATATAGACTGACAAAAATTCAGTTTTTAACATTGAGAAACATGAATTTTTGGATATTAGTTAAGTATTTGAGTAATATAGTAAATTAGCAAGATACCTTTCCTTAACTTGATATTCAGTTCCTTTTACCAGTTGCTGTAACAACCGAAAATAAACCTCTTGTTTTTTAGATAACCCTGGTCCGCACCAGTTCTAAGTTGGCTGCTAGGCACCGCATGGAACTACAGCCCGGGGAGCGAACCTGGCGGGACGGGAACCAGCGGCACGCCCGCACCCGCCGAAGTCGGGGCGATCCACAGGGAGGGCCCAGCTCGCGTCCAGAGTCACCGCCGCCGCCGCCTCCGGCCCCTCGGGTATTCGGGCCCCCGCCCGTGGTGGGAACCTCCCCCCGCCACGGCCTGTCTCCTGACTTTCCTTTTGGGCCATTTTGGGCTGATCATAAATTTGAGAAGGCAGTTGCTACTCCTTGCCAAGTGGCTCAAAGTCCGATTGAAATGGCTGTAAGGCTACAGCTACCTGCTTAAAAGCAGCCCATGTTTCGCCTGCTATAGGATGACCAGTTTGATGAGCTCTTCTAAGAGCTTTACCAACTTGTTTCCACACCCTTAAATTTAACTGATTTTTTTTCTCTGGAGTAAACCAATAACAGTGGTTCCTGACCTGCAGGAGTAAATTTGTTAAAGTACTCTCTTTGATCTGTAAACCTGAACTTTTAAGTAAAGACTTTAAAAGTGTAACATATTCCTCATTAACTGAAGGACTTTAAAAATTTAACATATTCCTCATTTACTGAGGGATTATTCCCCATTACTCTGATGGCGTTTTTCCAAAAAGTTCTGCATACAACCGCGCAGGCAATTCCTTTTCGGTCCTGCCTGTTCCCAGTTCTTACCTTTGGGTCCCTCGATCAGGCGCCAGATGAAGTGTTGAATATGGTCAGGGACACTGAGATAATTCCCGCAAGCAGGATGAATGGCCAGCAATGAACGGAGGGCTGTGGCTTGCTCAGGCCATCAGCAAAGAGTGAGAACCCTCACCGTCCTTTTATTAGGATTTCAAAAGTTACTAAAAATAGAACAGGGGGTGTGAGCTTTACAGCCAACAATAAAATAATTTTTACAAGTGAAAGAATTCTTACAATGTATCACTAATGTGTAAAATACAGCCAGGGTAACTTATGATTTAGATAGCACCTCTCAGGAATACACAGCAGACCAACTAATCCTCAAGGCCAGCTCCAATTTAAGACTTTATTAACAAGGAGGCAGATGGAGTACACAACAGACCTCTTTGTTCTCAGGATTCCATGACCCAGTGGCCTGAACAGCCTAAAGCCACAGGCAGAGACAAGATCAGCTCATCTCCTGAGTCACAGGACACCTGGGTGGAGGGGCATGAAATGTCCCTACCCAGAGATCTGTGTTCCTGCAACAGTACATGGCATCAGACTGATGTGTGTCACTTATATCATAATCCCAACTGACAAGTACCTATACTCAGTGAATACTACTCTTCAACTTTAACTCTCTGAGTTGTTTCCAAAAGGAAACCAAGATCATACTGTATATGTCTCAGCTCTTTGGAGCTGTCAGGACTAAGTTGGAAACTGAGCCTAACCCAGATATGTCTAGCTCTTTCTAGATATATTATGTTCTGTGAGCACCGCCTATGTGCTATTTTATCTTCCATGGTATTGTTTCTAGCCAATTGTCTGGCCTTCCTGGAGAGGCAGAGGCAGTGACTGAAACTTGCACCTCAGAACTTGCCTAGGATCCCTGAGCATCGAGCCATGAGGAGAGAGCAAGCCCTGTGTGCTTCCTTATAATTGTAGTCTGTTTTGCCCTTGACTAGAGGCCACGGAGTATAGAGTGAAGGTCCTCTACTCCAGCAACATTAGCATCACCTGAGAACTTGTAAGAAATGCAAATTCTCAGGCTCTGCTCCAGAACCACTGAATCAGAAAGTCTGGAGATGAGATCCAGCAATCTGCTTTAACAAGCCCTCCAGGGAATTTTGACGCACACTAAAATTTGAGAACTACCGGTTAAAAATTAAAAGATTAGAAGTGGAAATGCAGGCTACAGAATGCTGAATTCAAGCTCTTGTTCTACCACTTACTATGTGGCCTTGGTCAAGCTATTAATCCCTAAGTTTCAGTCACCTCATCTGTAAAATACAGCTACCAATATTCATATGTTCTTATCTGTAAAATAGGTACTTACCTAGGATAGTGCGCAGAGAGAACTGAACACAATGCAAGGCACAGAGTAAGAACTCAATAAATGTTTAATGTGTATTTATTATAAGGCCTGTTCTGAATAATCACTTTCATTTCCAATGTTACTGAATTTATTTAGAAAATACTTTAGTTATAAGATCAGAAACCAAATAATATGTCTTAAACAATGCAGTGGCTATAGAGCAGAAACTATTTCACCTACCAGTTTCTTCGCAAAATTGTTTAACATAAAGTGGAGGGCACCTTGAAAGCAATGTAGTTCTACCACTCCATTCAACCTAATAATGGTTTAAAAAAAAATACAGGTGCGTAGTATCAGGGAAAAAAGCAGAGATGAGTGGCTGAGAATGGTGATTTGGAGAGGATTGAAATTATAGCCTCTCGGTAGCTGTAGAATTTGTGCCCTTGATGCTGAGTCCAGGCAAGAAGCCGAAGGTCATGTACTGATGGCATTCTGATGTGGAGCAAGACATGGGATAGATGCCCTCATGTTATTTCTCTATATCTAGCTCCGAGGGATGAGCAGCCATGATTGGAATGCTATTGACATTGAATTGAAAATTTCAACACTATAAAAAGCAGAGGGTTGGGATCTTATTAACTGAAAAAATGGACCTTATTAAGTGAAAAAATGAGCAACAGCAACAGCTGTGTAAATCTGACATAGTAGATATCTGTTACCCTAGAAACCAGAACATAAAATGTAGCAAGGTAGTTTGGTGACTGTTTCCAGGGTTATTCCTCCCACATACAACGTAAGAGCTTTCCTGTTATGTTAACTATTTCTCCACATGCCCACTGGACTGTCACTCAATGTTCTGCTATCATCTCCCTCTCCTAAAAGACTCCCTTCCTGACTTTCCTGTTTTCAAGTGCCAGTGCTATTTTCCTAAGTATATTGTCAAAATCCTTGATGTTTATCATGAACTGAAGGGCCCCAAAAGTCATATGTGTCTCCAAACCTAAAAGATACACTTTACAAAATATTAAACACATAAATCAGGAAATGATAGATACTTCAATTGAAAAAAAAATTTTTAAAGCTCACAGTGGATGAAACTAGCCATCTATAACTCTCCTCTGAAGCAACTTCTTGTGAATATGATTTGTAAATATACTACAGATGAAATTAAGATGCTCCCCAACATCTCACCTGGGAGCGACCAATCTAGAATGTAATTGATATAAGATGAACTGTTACCTTGGTAACTGTAACATGTAATGAGGATAGGAAGTAGGTAATATTGTAATGGCGGAAGATTCTGGTAACTAGTTAGAGATGGTGGAAAAAACAACATGGGAGAGTCAGTGTTTATCCAGTACTGTTCAAGTAACAGGAACAATGATCTGGTAAATGTGTTACAAATAATCTAGTCAAAGAGCCCTCAAAACCATTCAGCTCTATATGCTCAAATTGTAAGTGACCTTTTCTGATTTCTAGTTTGATTTCTCAGGTATATTAATAGTTGGTAAGTATAACCCTGGATAGGAGATAAGAATATTTCAGTCACTAGAAACTATGTTCTTTACTGGCACTTGGCTTGTAAGTCAGTCTTCTATAAATCCTCTTAGTGTAAATTAGTCCCTAAGAATCTAAATTACTTCCATTGGAACTAATAAAATCTAATTCTCAGTTTCACAGTCTGGACTATGGGGCTTTCACCGAGAATCATCAATTCACTTTTTTCTCTGCTATTTTACTTTTCTTCTTACTATCAATGCAATGCCTGTCCATTGTAAAAAATTGGAAAGTATAGAAATATAAAAGAAGCTGACAACTAAATCACCCCCAAGCTATCTAAACAGTAAACTAGTAACTAGATTAAACTGTTGGCATTTTGCCTTTTAATGCATGTTTTTATTTACAAATTTCAGATAATACTGAATGCACAATTCTTTATTCTATCCTTTTTACTTAAAGTTGCCTAATTCACATATTTCTATATCATTACAAACTTTCAAAGATGCAATTTTCAGTTAAATTTTTATTAAAATGTAACATATGTACAGAAAACTATACGTATCCAAATAGTACGTACAACTCAATAGTTTCACAAAGTGAACACACCTGTATAACCAGCACCCAGATGAAGAAATAGAATATTATCAGCTCTCAGAAGCCCCCTAATGCCCTCTGCCAGCCACCCCCCAAATCCTGATGGTAATGACATCCTGACTTTTAATACCATGAATGCAATAGTCTATGGATAGACCATGTTTTATGTAACCATTTCCCATTTTTCTAATGTTGGACCTTGAGATGTTTTTTACTTTTAACCGTGAAACCCTTTGGCATATATCTTTGTTCACATCTCTACTTCTTAGACTAGAATAGATTCCTAGAGATGGAATTTCTGGTGCAAATGTTTTGAAAATTTTAACGGCTCTTGATTCTAATTGCTTTCCAGGAAGGCTGCATCAATTTCCAACTTTGCCAGCAATGTGTGAGAGTGCCTGGCTCACTGTCTATATGCTTTGAGCAATATCAGTGCTTTTTTAAATCTTCACCAGTTTGATAGGTAAAATAATATTATTTACTTGATATACTTTGTATGCTCAGTCCTTGCCAGTGAGATAGAACAAAACACTTTTTTAAACCTTATATTTCTTTTTAAAAATTTTATTTTGAGTGTAGGTTTACTAAAGCTGGGAACAGTGAAACAAGGAAGAGCTTAGGATAGAAGCAGCAGAAGAGAGCCTAGGCAAGGCTGCTGCTGTCAGCTCATTGGGAAGGCAGAGAAAGCGAGCCTTGGAGGCAGGTTCTGGGGGCAAGTCTGGGACAAGCTGCCACTCCCCATTGCCCCCCTGGTTGCCAGTCTCATGGAGACTCTGAGACTTTAGGAGAACAAAAATCCACTCAGAAAGAAGATTCGAGTGGGCATGCCCCAAGAAAGGCATGAAAACCTTATATTTTCCTGGGAATTATCTTACTATGCCTTTGCCCAGGTCTCTATTGAGGTCGTGTTCTTTATATCAGTTTATATAAGCTCTTTATACAGTAAAGATAATGACCCTTTGCCATACCTATATATCTTTTTCTGTTTGTTGTTTGTGATTTAACTTGTTAATTACATTTTTTGTCATATAGAAGTTCTTAAGGTTAACTTGTTAATTACATTTTTTTGTCATATAGAAGTTCTTAAGGTTTATGTAGTAAAATCTACCTATGTGGCAGATTTTTTAAAACTGCTTTTCAGTTTAGAAAGTCCTTTTCCATCCAAATTTCAGAATAATCATCTGTATTTTATTTTAGGGCTTTTACGGTTTGATTTTTTTTTTTTTTTTTACCTTCAACTAATTGGTCTGGAATTTCAGTTGATATATGGTAGTAAGGCTGAAATTTGAATGGACATCAACTGGGGTGCTTGTTACAAACCCAGATATCCCTGAGCCTTAATCCCTGAGATTTGGATTCTTTAGGTGTGAGATGGGGCTCAGGAACACTCATTTGTTACAGTCACCCAGGCAATTACATTACAGAAGGGCTTCCATCCACATTTTGAGAAATTATTTACAGAATACATTGTGGCCTGCCTTAGTTTAGAGAGTAAGCACCTCCCAACTTGATGACCTCAGCAATCTTTCTCAGCTTCTAGGTCTCTGCACCTTAAAATCCATCCTACACATGGCTCCTCGAGGTCTCTTGTAGAAACATCTCATGAAAAACTCTATTACCTGCCCATTGTTAAAGGAACTAGACCCAACCCTTCATCCCAGCACTCCAGGACCTTCATTATCTTCCTGAATCTATTGATTTGATCAGCAGGATCTGCAATGACTCCAGAACTACTCTCCCTAGACCTGCCTTCTCATGGGCTTGGGACACATATTGTTCATTTCTGTTTTCATGCTCCAACCTCCACCTCCTTTAAGGTTATTCAAATCCTATGCATTGAACTGACTTTTCACATTTTCTTCCAAGAAGATCACTGCTTTCCTAGAATTACCAAAGACCACTGTTGTGAATTCTTACTTTGTCTTATCTTCCCATCAGGTCACACAATCTTGAGGGCATGATCTATGTGTCTGCCCCTCATAGCCTCTAACACAGTCCTAGATGAAAGGAAAGCACACCTGAAGAATGTGGTTAATGGAACCAAACCAGCCCTAACTGCCAAGTGATTTTAATACATGTTATTTCTAAGATCTAATGCTGTAGCCTCTCAGAAATATTTTGCTTGGACCAAAATGAGAATGTTTGACAAATTTCTAGACACTTCACTTTGTTGTGATTATATTTGCTAACAAAGCTAAGCAAAGTTATCTTGATTTTAGTTCTTATTTAATTTACGAATATTGCTTATAATTTATGACATGTCCATTTATTAACTTTCTTATTGAAGAGTCTAACCTTTTCTGTAATATGGGGTATTTCTTTCCCCTATTACAACTGCTATGATTTCTCTTTTATAGATGAACATACTTTATCAGATTAAATAAATATAAAAGTGTTAATGGCTAAAGGATTATATTATATCTTCCTTGGTCTCTTTTCTCTCTTTACTCCTCAGGGTCTGCCTTCTCCAGTGACAGACCTGGTTTAAATAAGTTTGATTGGATGTTCAGAACAGGTGGTGGTAGGGTGAGTGAAGGTAAGCCCTCTTCCTTTCAGTAGACAGGGTGGTATTCAGTTCAACTCATCATATCTTTATTGAGCTCCTACTGGGCAACTGGCTCTTTGCTAAGCACAACAAAACCAAGATGAGAAATGATAAAAGAGCAGAAGGGCAAGGGGAGAAGAAAGGACAAAAAGAGGCAAGGGAAAGAGTATAGCTGGCTACCCCTGTAAGTGGAAACTAAAAGAAGAGAAAGGGGAAAGAGAAGCAAAGGTGCATTCTCTAGCCTGGTCTCACTTGGTAGGGCTGTGCAGGCTAAGAAACCCAAAGCAGTGGTTTGAGCTCAAATTTTACTTTAGCACCATGAGAACAGTTATGTAGAAAGACCACACTTTGAGTTAAGCATTTATCAGCTCAAGCTTTTAGAATGGGAAATAAAGGATGCTCCCTTTTTAAAGGTATATATGCATGTTTCTGCTTGTGTGCATATACACATAGTATATAAAATTACTTTGAATGATAATAGCCAACATTTATTGCATGTACTTATTCTGTTCTAAGCACTTTGTATGAATTAAATTATTTAATCTTCATCCCAACTCTGTGAGGTAGGTGCAATTATTATGGACATTTTTTCAGATGAGGAAACTGAGGCACTGAACAGCAATTAACTAACTTGCCCAAGTTCACACAGCTTGTAAGTGGCAGATATGGGCTTTGAACCTTGGTCTAGATGACTTAATGTTTGCTGTTATTTGAGGTACTGGTCCATATTTAATTTACTGCTGTACTCACTAGAGCTAATGCATTGCCTAGCACATACATAATAGGCATCTTAGTTCTGAATAAATAAATAACTGAAATGTTGACTATAAAGTGCTTTCTATGTAAACCCAATTACTATTAGGAATACAAAGTGTACTTAAATGTAGGTTCACTTGCTGTAATTTTTATTTTATTAAAGCAACAAGTTTTTACAACACATATATGTGCATCTTTCAGTGTTCTCTTACCCATTTGGCTGGGTTGTGCCCCCTTAAAAAATGAGAGGAATTATTGACTGCAGTAGTCCAGGAGCTGGTAGATGAACAAGTGGTCTCTGACTTCCTTCTGAGTTCTGTAGTTGAAATATTTCCTTGAGGTTTTAGTATTTAGTAGCCTTGCCTGGGATCCACTTAAGAAACCAGGTTTACTTTGTCGAAATCACATAATACTTTTAGGATGTAGTATCAAATAGAGGGAGAAAGACTGCCTGAAAAAAAGCCTATGGCCCAAGATAGGGCTGCCTTTTATAAAAGGTTGCGATTTAAGAAAACCCCCTTCGTCTCCAACTCATTATACATCTGATACTTGCAATTCTACCATTAAAATCTATTCTTTTGGTTGAAAGAGTTAAGCCATAAGCACCCAGGAGGTCAGCAGTATTAACACTGTAATGCAAACTTCTTTGTGACTTTCTAGGCTTATGCAGATCCACCAATGGGACAGTGCGAAGAGCAGGCGGTGGGCTGGGTGGTGGGGAGGGTGGAGAATATGGGAGGGAAGAGAAGGAGAAGGGGATAAGGAGTATTTCTAAAGAAGGTCTCTAGAGAAGGGACCCCTGCAGACTAGAGAGAGAGGCTCTGGGAGACAAAGCGGCGGCGTCCGGCCTGCGGTCGCCTGGGCGGAGCCATGCATCCAGTTCGCCTGCCCCGGGTTGGCTGCGTGGGCGTTCGGCGTACTGGCGCCCTGTGCACCAGGAAGTGCTTGCCAAGGGGCCCGGTTCTGTGACATTGGCTACTTTTTCCGTTTGCCGCCTCTTGTCTGTAAGAGGATTTATTGGTTACGAAGGTAAGGGGTTACAGAGAGAGCCCGGAAAACCTGATTTAACTATTACTGTACTAAAAATTTCTGACGGCGCCAAATTGCCCGGGGGCGGGGAATTGAGAAGGCGGGTGGTGAAGGGGACGGGACCGATTCAATACTGGCTGCACAAGGTTACCTCTGGCCTTGAGTCTGCCTGTGCTCTGACTTCCTCCCCAGCTCCTTCACCGAGCTCTTCCAGACCTCCCGGAGCCCTGAACCCCGCCCAAGTTCACTGGCAGCCTTCCTAATGAACCCTTCCAACAGACACGGTGGGAAGAACTTGCCCAAAGGAGACGGGGATGAAGGGACTAGTGGGGAAAGGAGGTACCTGACCGACCGCACGTGGGCTGCAGTCAAGACCAAGCAGGAAACACATCTCCCTGTCTGATTTAGCTAGAAACCTTGTCTGGAGCCAGGCCACTGAAGGAAGGGTGAACAGAGAGTGTAAGCAGGACTTTGCCTGTAGGTGAATGTTTTGCTCCAAGGAGATCCTTGGCGCTGTTCAGATCTACCACATTGTCTCTGATTTGAACTTCTCCGAACATTTCAGACAGGTTAGCCATTCCAGCCCTGGAGAGTTAGCTTATGTTCCTATCTAGCATCTCTGGACTCTTGATTCCCTTTCAGATTCCTGAAGCAGAGCAGTTGTCACATACTTCAAGAAAAAAACAAATTGGCCTGGCTGGTGTGGCCCAGTGGATTGAGCACCAGCCTGCAAACCCAAGGGTCGCTGGTTTGATTCCCACCGAACCAGGGAACAAGCCTGGGTTGTGGGCCAGGGCCCCAGTTGGGGGCATGAGAGAGGCAACCACACATTGATGTTTCTCTCCCTTTATTTCTCCCTCCCTTCCCCTCTCTCTAAAAATAAATAAATAATATTTCTTTAAAATCCAAGTGTTTATTTAAAACAGGAGAAACTATTGTGAACAAATGCCTCCTCTGACATGAAACAAAGAAACATAACTCACTTTGACTAGTATTACTGTGCTGCGTTGAAAAATGTATTACACTACAGAATTTACTAAATATAATAAAAGGCCCTTTACTGGGAGAGATGACTGATTGGCATCCTATGTTGGTGGAAATCAAGTATCTGGGTAGGGGCTTTATGTCCCCCTGTCCAGGTGTCCTGTGACTCAGTTAAGCAAGCTGGACTTGCTAACGCCAGCAGCTACTTGCAAGCTGTTTCAGGACCCTGAGCTATGGTATCCTGACAACAAAGAGACTTTGCTGAGTACTCCATTACTCCCTTGTCCTATTATCTTGTTTGGAACTTAGCCTTAAGGACTTACAGTTTCGTTTGTACCTAAGTAGTTAATATTTGAACCCGAGTATCCTGTTTTCCCTATAAGCAATAGGATGTGTATCCTGTAGTTTCCACCCTGAAATTTCAATAAAAGGAAGGTGCTTGCTCTGCTCAGTGCTGATCTTGCCTGAGCGAGCGGCAGCCCTCCGACCGTCCCACATTCTGTGTGCTGGAATTACTTCTGCGCCCTCGACCACTAAGTACTGCAACATCCTAAGATAATGGGATCCTATTTTAGACAATATCTGATAATTTGGAGGAAGAAACCCATGTCCACAAAGGGTTTTCTGCTGGGGTACAGGGCAAGTGAAGCACAGTCTTATGGTGGCAGTCACCAGTGGGAGGGCCCACACACTCACAAAATAGTCTAAAAGTCTAAATGCAGCTGTCTCCAAATTCCTCAGCTCCCCTTTCCCTTCTTTGCCTAACTCCAAATGGGCCTGGAGCTTCCTTCATCCTTCCCTGCCAGCTGTGGGGACAGGGCCCCTTTCCTGGACCAGAGCCACTTTCTCCCCCTCCAGTCTGGGCCTTCCATGCACCCCCACAATGTTCTTTATTCTTTGTCTCCTGCTTCTTCACTCATTTCCTCTCTGGCTTTTGCTTTTAAAAGAAAATATTGAGTACATATATTTGTCTCACTTTGGGAAGGTTAGGAAAGGTTTTTTTTTGTGTGTATGTGTGTTGTTTTTTTAAGTTTTCCACATAATTGTACTTATCCTTGTACCATTTGCATACATTATTACATCTCTCTAGTTTTGCAGGTTGCACACACTGAAGCGCAAAGAAGTCAAGTGACATGCTTAAAGTCAGAGTCCAAGAAAGGGAAGCAACGTGTATTGAACACTCCCCTTGTTAAACACTGAGCATTTTATACACATGACCTTGTTTAATTCTCACCATAATCCTGAAAGGTAGCTGTTATCGGTCATTTTTTTATAGATGATGACACTGACATTCATAGTGCTTAAGTAACTTGCACAAGTCACACAACTAGTGAGAAGCAGAGCTGGGATTATATCATGGCTTCAGAGTCTATGTTTTTAACGACTTGCCTCTTCTTGGGAGTTGGGTGGAGGATGCTATCAATAACATTTGAACTCTGTGCTAGCTCAAATTTATTTTGTTAGAAATTTGAAATCCCTCCAAATGCTTTCATATTATGACAATGACAATTACTTTTTTCTAGTACTTTGTAAACATACAAAATGGTGTATGGGCTACATATTACAGCACCCATGTCTGCATCCTCTAACATACCTAGTGATCATGGCATCCTCATTACACAATAATAGAGGGAGATATGAAAAAATCTTAGTTAATAAATCTCTTACATATATTGGACTTTAAATAGATATTCTGAATTAAGGTATGCCTTCTATTGGGATGAAATGAAGGTAGAGGGCAAGGGCAAAAGGCACTTTCACAGCAATCAGTAAGGTATCTGGTCAAGTCCATTCACATGTCGTGGGTACTTAAAAAATTTCACAGCAACGAGTGACCAGGCAACATAAGGTAAATAGGCTACAACACAGAACCCTGTGTTGGAGGAAGAGAGAATCCTTTTTTCCAAAGTGTCCTCCCCCATTTCTAACTCAGCTGTTACCTCAGTTATTCCCATTATTCCTTCCCCTTGCTGCCTTCCTTCATTATTGCCACTAACTACCTCAGTCTTGTATTATCTTTAAACATCATGACAGTACTGAATTTTTGATAGGTACTGGACACTGCTCAGAGCTTTACAAACATTTTGATTTTATCTTTTGCTAAATACTTTTTATTAATTATCTCTTATTTAACTCTTACAACCAATATATGAAATAATTACTGTTGTTATCTCCATTTTACAGATGAAAAAAGGAAGATCAGAGTGAATGATTAACTTGTCAATGGCCACCTTGCTAGAAAGTGGAGGAGCCAGGGCACTGCCCAAGTCTGACTGGCTTCAGGGTCTGCATGCCTGGGATCTGAAAAACCATTTTTCTCTTTTGTCTCCCACTTCCTATTGTCTTACTTCCCTTCTTTCTTTGGCCTCAAGACTTATTGGCTGTGTCAGTCCTTCCTGAAAGACATCTCCCTTGGCCTTCAAGCTCTGCACTCTTCTGCTTCTGAGTTACCAGCATCTCTTTTTGCTACCCAAATATTGCCTTTCTCCCAGGTTTAGTCATTGACCTTTTTCTATTCTCTTGAAAGCTCTTTAAAAAAACTTAGAGCTTGTACTTCTTATAGACACTCGACCAAATCTGTAGCCCTGACTTCTCTCCTGACATGTAGTATTGCTTCTCTACTTGTTAGATATTTCTATTTGGTTGTTTCCCTACTACTTCAAACACATGCTTCAAACATGAATTCACTTTTTATTAACCTCCCTATTTTATCTGTAGTTCTCTACATAAAACCTCCACCAACTCACAATAAAATCTATATTTTATTCAGGCATTAAAGTTCTTCCAGCCCTGGCCAGGTAGCTTAGTTGGTTAGAGCATCGTTCCAATTGCCAGGGTTGTGGGTTCAACTTCAGTCAACGCACATACAAGAAGCAACCAGACTTCCGGCCAAGATGGAGGCCTAGACTGACATGCTTCGTCTCCCTCCACAACTAAGAAGCACTACGACTACCGCAAAACCAGAAATAACCAGAAGTTCTAGAAAATAAAGCTACATGGAAGTCCAACATATGAAGTTATAAACAAGTGGTACTTGTCCGGATGGGTAGGAGGGGCGAAGCTGGGGTGGAGAGATCAAGCTGTGCTGCCAGTGGCAGCTGCAGTGATGAGCAGTGGGACTGCGATAAGCACAGATACCCGTATTCAAGGGGAGGCAAGAAGCACCAGGGGAGCACCCCCGGCTGCAATCTGGACCCGTCAGCTCGTGATTCCAATGCCGAGGAAGGCAGACCCCCATTGCCTTGGACTGTGAGGCCCAGAGGGCATGGGGATAGAGGAGGAAGCTCCCAGTTTCTCGGCAGAGAGTGAACAGCAGGAATCCATCTTGGACCCCAGCTCCCACACAAAGTGCCACAGTGTCGTGAGAAGGGTTGCCCGGTAGCGACGAGTACATGAGGCTCCTCCCCCTATAGCGTAGGAGGTGTGACAGCCCTGCCCAAGAAGGAAAGGTAAACAAACCTGTCAGGATGGCAGGGACAATGACAGAGATATCAATCATGCAGCTGACCAGAAAGGAAATGCACAAATTAATGGACAAACAGATAGGTAATCTTTCTGAGGCTCAGTTCAGACCTATAGTTATAAGACAGCTTACAGAAATAACAGTAGGACTTAATCACGATGGGGAAGGAATGAAGGCTAGTCCTGCTGAAATGAACGAAAACACATATGAAACAAGTGGTGAGGGGAAAAAAACCAGGGATCAAATCAACAAATCAGAATATAGGGAAGGAACAAACAGTCAACCAGTGCAGAAAGAGGAAACAAAAAGGGAGGAAAATGAGGAGAAGCTCAGAAACCTCTAGGACAACTATAAGAGAGTGAATATCCGAATTATAGGGTTGACAGAAGGTGAAGAAGAACTAGAAATGGAAAAATTATGTGAAAAAACAATGGAGTGGAACTTCCCGAACTTGGTGAAGGAAATAGACTTACAGGTCCAGGAAGCACAGAGAGTCCCAAATAAACTGGACCCAGGGAGAACCACACCAAGATACATTATAATCAAAATGTCAAAAATTAAAGATAAAGAATCTTAAAAGCAGCAAGAGAGAAAAAGAGTATTATGTACAAAGGGGTCCCAATTAGACTATCAGCTGATTTCTCAAAGGAGACTCTACAGGCAAGAAAGGACTTACAAGAAATATTCAAAGTAATGAAAAGCAAAAACCTACAGCCACGATTACTCTATCCAGCAAAGCTGTCATTCAGAATAGAAGGGCAGAGAAAGTGCTTCCAGGACAAAGTAAAACTGAAGGAGTTCATCAGATCCAAACCACTGTTACATGAGATATTAAAGTGACTTGTTTAGAAGAAGGAAGATCAAAACTATGAACATAAAATGAAAACTGTATCACAACAACCAACAACAGAAGCTAGGGAATCGAAACAAAGGCAAACTAAGTATGCAACAGAGTGGAAAAAGAATTGTAGGTATGGGGAACATTATGGGGAGAGGTCAGCAGGAAGGGGGAAGGGGGGAAAGGGAGGGAGATGATGCAGGAATTAAGCATAGTAGGAGGGAGTGGAATAGACAGTAAGAACTATATGCACAACCAATGAGCATGGTCTAAGGGGGTGGGGACAATTGGAGGGAGGGAGGGTTACTGGGTGGAAGGGAGAAGAGGGAAAAGAAATTGGAACAACTGTAACAGCATAATCAATAAAACATTTTTTAAAAAAGCAACCAATGAATGCATCAATAAGTGGAACAACAAATCGAAGTCTCTCTCTCTCTCTCTCTCTCTCTCTCTCTCTCTGTTCTTCCTTTTTATCTCCAAAATAAAAATACAGTATTCCCTCACTTATTGCAAGTATTATGTTCTAGACTCCCCCACGATGGGTGAAAATCTGCGAAGTAGGAACCTTACATTTATTTTAGTATTTATATATATTTTAAGGCTGTATAAACCCCTCCCACGCACTTATAAACTGTTTCCAGTCCCTTATTAACCTCTCCCACTCCCTTATTAACCTTTTCCACACTTTTATAAACACTGCTTATGTTCTTAAACATATTCTACACTCTTAAACCTACATAACTTTAATAACATATGTATACAGTACCGCAAAATCCCATGATATAGCAAAAAATCTGTGATAAGTAATTAAATATAATATTTTTTAAAATTCCGTGATACACTGAGGCCTCGATAAGTGAACCGTGATATAGAGAGGGACTACTGTAAACTTTTAAAAATGTTCTTCCAGGTCTCACTCTTGACGTAACTTTTCAGTCTTATTTCCTTTATTCCCTAAAATGAACTACTGTTTTAGCCAGGTCAGTCTAAGCTGTTGTCTACAAACATCTGATTCACCTTCCTGCTATCCCTTAAGACCTGGTGCAAGGCTTACTTGCTCTGGGAACCGTTCTGAGCACTTATCAGGAACCAAGTATATGGAGTCGATTATTATCATATTTTCCTGAGTCTGCACTTGCTCTCCTCAATTAGATTGTAACCTTTATAACCACTTCAGTATCTAGAGTAGCACAGTGCCTTGCATATAATAAGCACTTCCTAAATATTTGTTTATTGGTTCGTTGTTGGGTGTGAGGGTAGAATATGGAGAGGAACTGGCCATAGTAGTATACCTAGAGAGTTGAACTCTTTCCTGGAGGGGGAAGATTATATTTTCCTCATCTTTTTATTTTGGGAGCCTAAGCCAGTGCCTAGCCTTCAGTATTTC
The DNA here is from genome assembly GCF_987537825.1 of Furipterus horrens. Lineage (NCBI taxonomy): Eukaryota > Metazoa > Chordata > Mammalia > Chiroptera > Furipteridae > Furipterus > Furipterus horrens. The sequence goes on from NW_028327187.1 coordinate 59,063,939, forward strand.
AGTTCTTCTCAGTAGGCCTGTTTTTACTGAGTATTGACTGTGCTAGGAGCTGAGCTTCCATAAGGGTTTATAAATGAATGAACGGGTTTGGGAGTAGTGCCTCCATTTCCCAGATTCTGTTTGTCTACCTTTCATACAAGTGAATCTGAGTGTTTCTGTGGTTGGTAGGTATTAAGAGAAGAGTCCCAATGCACAGTCTGAGATGCTTCCTTTCCAGAGGGGGTCTCTTCTCCAAACCAGTACTGCTCCCCAGATATTCCAGAAAACCTCCAAGTTGCTCGCAGCCCTTCTTGGGCTCAAAATGTAAGGAAAACTTCACTCCTGTGACTGCCAAGAAGTGTCAAAGAGGACAGAAAACTCAGAAGAAACCAAGTGAGTTTGGACCACTAAATAATCCCTGGCAGGAAAGGTAAGAGCCAGGCTGATGTTCTTTCCCCTTAGCAAGTCTGAATCTCTGGGCCAACTGAAATTCTGTATTCCTGACATAACTAATGTAGCATGGCAGGGACTCAAAGGGACGCCTCAGGTGGGATACCCATGGCAAACTTGAAGACATCTGAGGAATGTTGGGAGAAATGCTTTGGGATTACAGAAAAATGTGGGTTTTTTTGCCTTTAAGTATGGTTTTTGCAGAAAGGAGATATGTATTAAACTGGGACCTTGTCTCTAAAAAGGTCCAGGGCAAGTGTACTAAAAACCAGGGACCCAGAGAGAGATTAGATGGACTAGAAATGAATAGTCCCATTGCAGCCATGCAAACACACAAATATACTTTATTTTATGCAACAAGTGTATTTTCAAAATTAAATTATATTTTAAATGCATTAGGGAGATGGGCTATTTAAAGGAACCCAGCAGCGAAGCCTTTTGTAATATCATTAATTACCTCCTGATAAATCTTGATTTTTCTTATATTAGATTTTCCCATCTGTTCTGTTTTGTTAAGTAGACAGCACCGAAATGGGCTCTTCTCCCAGACGATCTCCTCAGGGGCATGAGAGTTAGGTCTTCTGAATGATGAGAAAAATGCCAGGGAAAATGGTGGCAGGAAGTGCTTATGCATAGTGTAGGTACTTAATACATATTTATGTAATGAACTAAGTGCCTGAATTATTTGAGTCAAGTCTGGCTGATGTTGTGATACCACTCTGGAGGCTGAGATGAAGAACAGCTCAAGGTTGGTACTCAGCTTAAGTCTTCACTCCTCTGTTCCATCAGGTGAATGGTATTAGACTTGTAAGAAGCTTGACTGGACAGCTCTGCCCAGATATCCCAACGAGTCCTTAAACTCAGTATGCTAACAACTCTCAAATTTTAACTCTAGGCCAGTTATGTCTTCCAAACTCTAGAGCCATATAAAAATGCCTATTTCTTTTCGTTGTTATTTGAGTTTTAGCTACATGTGGCCATTTAAATTTAAATAAGTCAATTCTGATATTATGCTTGCTTTGAAAACGGAAATATGTTCCAACAGATTGATATATTATGAAACAATTTGCACATACTATAGATTTCACATTTGCTTAGAAGTGATTTCATCTGCGACAAACATCAGATGAAAGAAGGAAAGTGCACGCAGCTGAACTGAGTTGCATGAGAATACATAAAATGAACACACGCACCCATCTCGGGCATCTGCTGCTCTCAGTTAGCTGAGTGTGTTGTGAGCCTCACCCATTCACATATGCTGTTAGAAATTTCCATTCCACTCACATGACCCTCCTGTCACCACCTCATGATAACACAGGTGGGCAGCTACTTCCACAAGCAAACTTCAGGTCTTTTTCAGGGCAAGGTAGCATCTTATTGTAGTAACTTATCCATTTTTTAGTTATTTAACATGTAAAACTGTACTATTTTTATTAGGTTCCTATCTTTTCTGTGTGTATTACTCATAAAGTTTTGAAATGTGGGTGCCTGACACTATTTTTCCCATGAGCCCTGTGATTTCTTTTGTGTGATTTTTCATGGCATGGTGTCATAACACTTAATATCACATTATAATGGAGCTTACTGTATAAAGTTAATTAAAATTAAATAAGATTAAAAATTTAGTTCCTCAGTTACATGAGCCACATTTCAAATGTTCAGTATCCACATGTGGCTAGTGGTTGCCATATTACATAGAGCATGACACCCAAATAGAACATGGTCATTACCACAGCAGGTTCTCCTGGACCGCACTTATATAGCCTGAGTGTTCAGTCTGAAAGGTTAGATGAAATGATGAGCTGACACAAGCACTCACTCTTGATCTTTCCACCAATACCTTATTAAGTCTGTTGCTTTTCTATCATTCTGGACTCCTGATCTACTGAGATCATGACCCAAAAATCTGTGGGACAACCTTCTCTTATCCTATTTGTTTTACATTCTTTGAGGTATATTGCCTAAGTCTTTTGCTTTATTGCTGATATTCTTTTGCAGGTGAAATTTGAAGCTCAGAAGAAAATTCTACAAAGACTAGAGTCTTACCTCCAAATGCTCAATGGAGTCAAAGTGACAACAGCTGCACCAAAAATCAGAGGGGCTTCGCTGTCTTCTCCATCCTATTATACCCTCTGTAAGCCCTTACCTCCTGATCAGTTGCTGGGGACCAGACCCTTTGCTAAGTGATTAGTATGCATTATAGTTCTGTTTACTGTTTACAGTCACTCTGGGAGGTAAGCACTATCATTTTACAGATGAAGACATTGAGGCTCAGAAAAATTAAGTAATTCTCCCAAGGATACACATCTAGAATGTACCAGAGCTGAGATTTATACTCAGGCCTACCTGATGCAAAACCCACTTTCTGAACCACCTTAGGCCATTATCTGTCTTGGCTGCTTAATTTTGTAAATAAAGTTTAATCGGACCACCCAAGCTCCCTTGTTAATACATCATTTCTGGCTGCTTTCACACTACAGCAGCAGAGTTGAGTAGTTGTGACAGGAACCATATAGCTTGAAAAGCCTAAAATTATTTACTATCTGGCTCTTTACTGGAAAAGTTTGCTGACTCCTGCTTTATGGCGAGATTGGAACTCTTCTCTGCTATGAGTGCCTATAGAGTCTCTTCATCTTCTCAGCCATGGAGTTTCACCTATGCCATATTTTCCAAGCAAACATCACTTATTTGTCCTTATCCAGGTAAAATTCTTTCGTTCCCTGTATTGTTTTCCTTGGTTTCATTTGACTGTTTTCCCTTTCCTGTCTTGCCTCCTCCAGCCTGTCATCAATGGCTACTGAAATAAGTCTACCTTCTCTGTAAACCGAGGTCCAGATGGCAATCCAAAGACCGTGGGGTACTATCTGGGAACTTGGAGAGGTCAGTTGATGGCCATGACTAATAAAAATAACAAACTAAGGACTGAGAGGAAAGGGAAGGATGCAGAATTGAATGAATATATTATGTTATCATTCTGTTGTTCAGTAGCAAAAAAAAAATCCCATTATATTTTATTTCCCTTTTAAAATCTAAACAGAAAGTAGATAAAATTATATTGCTTATCTATAGCATGATATAAAATATTGCATGCTAGCTCCATTAAGAATAAGCTTCTTAATGGCTAAACTAAGAAGTAGGCTTTCTCTTAAAAATGATTTTGGGCTTGAAGTAGGTACTTTGCTTCTCCATATCTGTATATGCCTCTTTGAAGGAAGGAATTTGAGTTGCTGGGCATTATCTTCTAAATAATCTTTAGGGGAAAAAAACATATAAATCAAATTATTTTTCTTTCCATAGACGGGAACATTGTCTATGTACGGTCTAACCATCTGAAAAACGTCCCTGAGAAACACAGTCAAGTGGGACAGGTAATAAGGAACAATGACCTGAGGCATCCATAACATTTTAATAATTAAGCTACTTCAGGGAAAGTGGGGCTCTGTTTTGAAAGCATACCTTTTAATGTAGAGGGAGCATTGCTAATGTTTCATTTCAGAGAGGGTGGAGAAGAGAAGAGAAAACTGTGTCCATTACTGCAAAATGTCAGACATCCAAGGAATTTTAATAGGGGGGAAGTATTAGGAAAGAGAGGTACTGCTGAGAGCAGTAGAGCAAGTGGAAGGTAGCTGAAATATTTGGAAGGCTAGTATTTGGGGCAGAATAGAATTGAGAAATATTGAGAGATGTAGGAGTGACGGTAAGGCTTCTACATCATGAGACTGGCCTCTGAGTCATTTTTGTATCCTTCTGTTTCATACACCCACTATTTATTGAGTGCCTACTATGTGTAATGCACAGTGCTTATTGCTGGGGATCAGTGGTGTCTCAAATGGACATGATAGGCAGGCACTCTCATGGAACTTAAAACCAAAAAGCAAAAAAGCCTTACTTGTGAGGACTGATCAGAGCTCCCAGCCAACATCCTTATTACTTGTTAATTCTGACCAGCACCAGTGGTCCTAATGATACAGGTTTCTGACACTTGGATGGTGCCTTCTGATAGAACACCTTGTGACCTCCAAGATTTCTCTTTTAGGACACAGATCCCTTCATAAGATCATTCTTCAGAAATTTTCCTACATGGCTCTTGTCAGCTTCTTCTCCCATTATCTTCTAAACTCTCACCTCTCCTCAAATTTCTTACCCCATTGCCTTTACCTTGCTCTTGGCAGATGACCATTCCTGGTTCTTCACTGGAAAATTAAGGCCATCCTGTCTTAGTCCTGCCTGAGGCTGTCCTCTTTATAGAAGACCCTCAGTTTTCTTTGTCTGCTGGCTTCTACTTATGAAGTAAGATTCATTTCAGAGCATCAGGTCCTGTAGAAAATCTTATCTGACTCCTCAGCCTGATTAGGGATTCCCCTCTCCTGCGTTCTTATGTCTACCATTGCATATCTCCTTTTGTAGCACGTGTTATACCATATCGCATTGTCGTGCATTGGTGCTTCCCACACTGGACTGTGGAAGTAGCAGCTGTGTATTCAACTTTGTAGCCTAGCATTTAACACAGATTCAAACACATAGTTGGTGCTTATCAAGTGTTTGGTGAGTGAAGACTTACCTCTTTGCAATATTTACCCAAGTTTCTAGCCTTTCCAGCTTCTGTTGGGCAAATTTCGACCCTCTACATCCATCCAGATGAATTCCTTCTTGTAAAATTTGTTCTGGGCCTTAGATCCAAATCAGTAGATCCTCAAATACAGGCGAGATGCCCATTGTAATAATAATAGTATCAGATAGACAGACAGACAGACAGACAGACAGACAGCATGTGCTGGGCTATTCTCAGTTTGTTTATACCTTCGTTTTCTTTTCCCTAATACTGGTAGTATCATTCCATTCCATTAAGATGACAGAATGACCCTAGTCTGCCCCAATTTGAGGTTTAAACGTCTACTCGAGACTTGAATCAAAATGTGAATTTTATAATAGTTGTCAGACCTAAGAAGGTCTTAAATATTATCAAAGAAATAAAAGTACTTAGTTTTAAAAGCCAGCAGTACTAATAAGATCAGTAAGGAAAAATGGTACTCCTTTGCCCGATCTGCCCTTACTCTTGAGTATTGCTCCCAGAAACAATAACAATTACTGTAGCTATCCTGGTGTTCCATATTTCTAAATAGTACTTTATTTTGATATATTTTGGTTTATCAAATTACATATTATATGTTGACTTCCAGTTATGGCATATAAGAATTTCTCTTTTTTGTTGTTCTCCTTCCAAAACTACCTATCTTATATGTTTATAGCACACTTTTTGGTTAAATTAATATTTAGTGTTTATACTGTAATGACTATGTAGATATTCACTTCTGAGCCATGTAGATGTGCTGAAGTTTTATTTTCCTTTATTGTACACTTTTTAAAGTATATTTTATTGATTATGCTGTTACAGTTGTCCCAAATTTTTTCCCTTTGCTTCTCTCTACCAAATACCCCTCTTCCCTCTGGCAATCCCTCATTCATGTCCATGGGTCATGTATGTAAAATCTTTGGCTTCTCCATTTCCTTTACTGTTCTTAACATCCTCCTGTCTGTTTTGTACCTACCAATTATGCTTCTTAATTTTTTTTTTCAGTTTTCTTCTTATAGTTGTTTTTCTATTACAGTTGTCCCATTTTTCCCCCCATTGCTCCCCCTCCACTGTGCCCTATCCTTCTCCCACAGTCATTCCCCACCCCGTTGTCCATGGCCATAGGTCATTTATAATAGTTCCTTGACTAGACACTTCTACTACGTAACCCCTTCTCTCCCTCCCCTCTACCCACTAGTCACTGTTAGTTTGCTTTTTGCTTACATGCCTCAGGTTCAGTTTTGCTTATTTGTTTGTGTTGTTCATTTGTTTCCTGTATTAGGTGATATCACGTGGTATTTATCTTTTGCTGCCTGGCTTATTTCGCTAAGCATAATGCTCTCTAGTTCCATCCATGTTGTCGCAAATGGTAGGAGTTCTTTCTTTCTGCTGCATAGTATTCCATTGAGTAAATGTACCACTGTTTTTTAATCCACTTATTCCAGATGGGCACTTAGGCTGTTTCCAGTACTTGGCTATTATAAATAGCGCTGCTATGAACATAGAGGTACATAGGTTCTTTTGAATTGGTCTTTCAGGATTCTTTGGGTATAATTCTAGCAGTGGAATCACTGGATCAAAAGGCAGTTCCATTTTTAGTTTTTTTTTTTCCAGCTTTTCTTTATTGATTATAATGTTACAATAGTTCCAATTTTCTCCCCTTTACTCCCCTCCACCCAGCATCTCCCTCCCCCAGCAATCACCCCCAAGTCCATACCCATGGTTCGTAAAAAATAACTATCCCTCCCTCTCAGATATTAAGACCCTTTGTAATCTTATAAAGGACAATGGGCGAAGGTCTCAAGCTCCTCTAGCTGCTTCAAGCTGGACATGGTCGTCGTCCTACCTACCCTTGGGTCCAGAAAACCCTAATAATAGTGGGGATGTGGAGGGGAGGGTGGCCTTCCCACATGGGGAAGGATCGTGCAGACTCCAGGTCAGTTGGCTGTCTCCGGACAACAGCGTGCTTGGTTTAACAGGCTGGCATCCTTGTTGTGTTCTGGGGGCAACAGATTTGGCGAAAAGGGTTAAAAGACATCATTCAATCCATAACTACTAGATGACAAAAGGCAGGGATTAATTTTTCGATGTTCAACATTAGTGGGGAAAAAAAAAAGGGCTTCTTTGGAGGAAGGTGTGCTAGGCACATCTCGCCTGTCCAAAACCCTTTTGCCCATTATATTTAGTTTGGGCTGAGGGAAATAGTTTATGTTTCCCCCCTCTCAGACCTCTGGGCCCTTTCTTTCCAAGCCATTAGGATAGAAAAGAGAAACCAGTTTTAAAGTGAAGCCCACAGACCACCCCATTCTTCCCCAACCCAGCCATTTAGTTCAGCCAAACCTTTGAGTCTCAGGAGGCAGCGCTGCAGAGAGGATTAAGTGAGGCTTATGCGTACAGACAATCACTCAGGTAATGCAGTCATAGGCTTATGCCCTTTGAAAACAGAAAACACGTGTTAATTTATGTAACATAACCAACAAACAAGTCTCTAAATCTGTAAGACTGTCTTATTGGGAAGACATCCAGTTGCAAGGCACTTGACATTCTACTTGCCTGCAACTTGAATCTCTTTGGTGATATCACAGACATGGCTTAATTTTCAAGTGAAACCATATTTTAAATGATAAGAAACTTTTAAGACAGTTAGCTGACCTACTTTACAGTCTACTACTGATCATTGTGATTTTCCTTGAATAATGATTTTTCTCCCTAAGATTACCCTCCTTGTCTTTAAAGGGACTACATTAAGTCCATTTTTAATTTATCCTGTTCATTTGCATAAACATAACAAGAGCAGCAAATGATCACTTATGAACTTTAGTTCTGCTTTGCTGGAACTTACCCAAGGAACATTTAGGGTGACCCTCAGTCTGCTCTTCAGGGCACAGAAGCTGGGCCACATACCTGGCATTCATCCTTGCCTGTACACACCTGTCCTTTCCAAGTCCTTCTGGTTTTTCATTGTGCCTTAAGGTCCCTTCTAGCCATCTTTCAGGAAAACAACCTTCGTTCCTTCCCTGGAGAGATTGCTGTGGACCGCACAACCAACCATGGTAGCAGGCCTTTTGTCTCGCGGGCTTTTATTACTTTTGAAAGTCATTCCCAGTTCCTCAGAGCTTTTTGGTAACAACTTGAGCCCAAGTATGTCTCCTTTAGAGTTGACATTCCAGTCAAAGACTTGGTCAAAAAAAAAGGAACCTCTATTAACAACTGGTCTTATTAGGTCTATGCAAAGAAACTTAAGTCATTACTTACTTGTTTAGAATGCCAAACTCTGGAGAGATCAAATGGGGAGAAAAATATACAATGTGAAGGAAAATCTTTGACCTAATATTCACTGAACTGGCATTTCCATTCTTCATATTTTCATTTTCACCCACTAAAAAAAATTTTTTGTTTGTTTTTCCATTACAGTTGTCTCACTTATTTTTTTTCCCCTCTTGCTTCCCTGTATCCTGCCCCTCCCTTCCCCCACATTCAGTCCCTACTTAGTTGCCCATGTCGGTGGGTCATTTATACATGTTCTTTGACTTGACACTTCCCCTTCTTACCCCCTTCTCTCCCTCCCCCCTCCCCCCTTGTTACGGTTAGTCTACTTCTCGTTTACATAGCTCTGATTCAATTTTGCTCATTTGTTTGTGTTGTTCATTAGTTTCCTGTAATAGCTGACAGCATAAGGTATTTTTCTTTCATTGCCTGGCTTATTTCACTAAGCATTATTCTCTCTAGTTCCATCCATGTTGTTGCAAATGGTAGAAGTTCCTTCTTTCTTTCTGCTACATAGAACTCCATTGTGTAAATGTACCACAGTTTTTTGATCCACTCATCTACAGATGGGCATTTAGGTTGTTTCCAGCACTTGGCTACTGTAAATAGTGCTGCTATGAACATTGGAGTGCATAGGTTCTTTTGAATTGGTGTTTCAGGATTTTTCGGATATAATCCTAGCAATGGAATTGCTCGTTCAAAAGGCAGTTCCATTTTTAGTTTTTTGAGGAAATTCCAAAATGTTTTCCACAGTGGCTGCACCAGTCTGCATTCCCACCAGCAATGCACCCGGGTTCCCGTTTCTCCACATCCTCTCCAGCACAAGTTGTTTGTTGATTTGTTGATTATGGCCATTCTGACTGGTGTGAGGTGGTATCTCATTGTGGTTTTTATTTGCATCTCTCTGATGGCTAGTGATGTTGAGCATACTTTCATATGTCTATGGGCCCTCTGTATGTCTTCTTTGGAGAAGTGTTTGTTCAGGTCCTTTGCCCATTTTTTAATTGGATTGTCTGTCTTCTCGGTGTTGAGTCGTATGAGTTCTTTATATATTTTGGAGATCAATCCCTTGTCTGAGATGTCATTGGCGAATATATTTTCCCATATGGTTGGTTTTCTTTTCATCTTGCTGATGTTTTCTTTAGCTGAGCAGAAACTTTTTAGTTTGATGTAGTCCCATTTGTTTATTCTTTCCTTTATTTCCCTTGCCTTAGGAGATATATCAGTGAATAAATTGCTACGTGGGATATCTGAAATTTTCCTGCCTATGTTTTCCTCTAGGACTTTTATGGTATCACGGCTTACATTTAAGTCTTTGATCCATTTTGAGTTTATTCTGGTGTATGGTGTAAGTTGGTGGTCTAGTTTCATTTTTTTACATGTCCCTGTCCAGTTCTCCCAACACCATTTGTTGAAGAGGCTCTTTTCACTCCATTTGATGTTCTTTCCCCCTTTGTCAAATATTAGTTGACCATATGAACCTGGGTTTATTTCTGGGCTCTCTATTCTGTTCCATTGATCTATATGTCTGTTTTTATGCCAGTACCAGACTGTTTTGATTACCGTGGCCTTGTAGTATAGTTTGATATCAGGTATTGTGATTCCTCCTACTGTGTTCTTCCTCAAAATTGCTGTGGCTATTCGGGCTCTTTTTTGATTCCATATAAATTTTTGAAGTATTTGTTCTAGGTCTGTGAAATATGTTGCTGGTATTTTAATAGGGATTGCATTGAATCTATAAATTGCTGTGGGTAGTATGGACATTTTAATGATGTTGATTCTTCCCATCCATGAGCATGGTATATGCTTCCATTTATTTGTATCTTCTTTAATTTCTTTCTTCAGTGTTATGTAGTTTTCTGAGTACAGGTCTTTTACCTCCTTGGTTAAGTTTTTTGCTAGGTATTTTATTTTTCTTGTTTCTATGGTAAATGGGATTTTACTTTCAGTTTCTATCTCTGAGTGTTTATTGTTGGTGTATAAAAATGCCTTTGATTTCTTAATATTGACTTTGTATCCTGCTATTTTGCCGAATTCACTTATTAGGTTGAGTAGTTTTTTTGTGGAGTCTACAGGGTTTTCTATGTACACTATCATGTCATCTGCAAATAATGACAGTCTTACTTCCTCTTTTCCAATTTGGATGCCTTTTATTTCTCTTTCTTGTCTGATTGTGGTGGCTAGAACTTCCAAGACTATGTTGAATAGGAGTGGAGAGAGCGGACATCCTTGTCTTGTTCCTGATCTCAGGGGGAATGCTCTCAGTTTTTGCCCGTTGAGTATGATGTTGGCTTCAGGTTCCTCATATATGGCCTTTATTATGTTGAGGTATGCTCCCTCTATTCCCATTTTGCTGAGAGTTTTTATCATAAATGGGTGTTGTACTTTATCAAATGCTTTTTCTGCATCTATTGATATGATCATGTGGTTTTTGTCTTTCATTTTGTTTATGTGGTGTATGATGTTTACTGATTTGCGAATATTAAACCATCCTTGCATCCCTGGGATGAATCCTACTTGATCGTGGTGTATGATCTTTCTAATGTGTTGCTTGATCCGGTTTGCAAATATTTTGTTGAGGATTTTAGCATCTATGTTCATCAGTGATATTGGCCTGTAGTTTTCTTTCTTTGTTGTGTCTTGACCTGGTTTTGGAATTAGGGTTATACTGGCTTCATAGAATGAGTTTGGCAGTCTTCCCTCTTCTTGTATCTTTTGGAATAGTCTGAGGAGGATAGGAGTTAGTTCTTTCCTAAATGTTTTGTAGAATTCACTTGTGAAGCCATCCGGTCCAGGGCTTTTGTGTGCTGGGAGATTTTTGATTACTGCTTCAATTTCACTAGCTGTTATTGGTCTATTCAGACTTTCTGCTTCTTCTTGATTCAGTTTTGGAAGACTATATGTTTCCAGGAATTTGTCCATTTCCTCTAGGTTGTCAAATTTCTTGCCATACAGTTGTTCGTAATAATTTCTTATAATCCTTTGTATTTCTGTGGTATCAGTTGTGATTTCTCCTCTTTCGTTTCTGATTTCATTTATTTGGGTCCTCTCTCTTTTTTTTCTTGATGAGCCTGGTTAAAGGCTTGTCAATTTTGTTTATCTTTTCAAAGAACCAGCTCCTACTTTTGTTGATCTTTTGAATTGTTAGTTTAGACTCTATGTCATTTAATTCTGCTCTGATCTTGATGATTTCCTTTCTTCTACTTGATCTGGGCTTTGCTTGTTGTTCTTCCTCTAGTTCTTGTAGCTGTAGGGTTAAATTTTTTATTAGATATTCTTCTAGCTTTTTTAGGTAGGCATGTATTGCTATGAACTTTCCTCTTAGGACTGCTTTCGCTGTATCCCATAGGTTTTGGGTTGTTGTGTGTTCATTATCATTAGTTTCCAGAAACTTTTTGATTTCTTCCTTGATGTCATTGTTAACCCATTCATTATTTAATAGCATGTTTTTCATTCTCCATGAGTTTGAATGTTTTTGAGTTTTTTCCTTGAGGTTGATTTCCAATTTTAAGGCATTGTGATCTGAGAAGATGCTTGATATAATTTCAATTTTCTTGAATTTATTGAGGCTTGTTTTGTGTCCTACCATGTGGTCTATCTTTGAAAATGTTCCATGTGCACTTGAGAAGTATGTATATTTTGCTTCTTTGGGGTGAAAACTTCTATATATATCGACTAAGTCCATTTGATCTAGAGTGTTGTTCAGTGCCTCAATATCTTTGGTGTTTCTTTGCTTCGAAGATCTGTCCATTGTTAAAGTCCCCTACTATGAGTGTGTTGCTGTCTATATCTTTCTTGGAGTCTTTCAAAATTTTCCTTATATATTTGGGTGCTCCTAAGTTGGGTGCATATATATTTATAAGGGTTATATCTTCTTGATGGATTTTTCCCTTAAGTATTATGAAATGCCTTTCTTTGTCTCTTTTTATGGACTTTGCTGTGCAATCTGTTTTGTCTGATATAAGTATTGCTACCCCGGCTTTTTTTTCATGTCCATTTGCTTGAAATACTTTTTTCCATCCCTTTACTTTCAGTCTGTGTAGATCTTTTGTTCTAAGGTGGGTCTCTTGTAGACAGCATATATGTGGGTCATTCTTTCTAATCCATTCAGCTACCCTATGTCTTTTAATTGGAGTGTTTAATACATTTACATTTAAGGTTATTACCGATAAGTACTTATTCATTGTCATTTTTCCCCTTCGTACTCGTGTTCTTCTCTGTCTCTCTCTGTTTCTTTATGTTCTTAGAGCAGACCCTTTAGCATCTCTTGCATTGCTGGTTTGGTGGAGATGTATTCTTTTAGCCTTCTTTTGTCTTGGGAGCTCCTTATTTCACCCTCCATTTTGAATGAGAGCTTTGCTGGGTATAGTATTCTAGGTTGTAGGCCTTTGTTTTTCATTGCTTGGAATATTTTTTGCCATTCCCTTCTGGCTTGTAGTGTTTCTGCTGAGAAATCTGATGATAGTCTTATTGGAGTTCCCTTGTATGTTATTAGTTGTTTCTCTCTTGCTGCTTTTAGGATCCTCTCTTTGTCTTTGAATGTTGCCATTTTAATTATAATGTGTCTTGAGGTGGGCCTGTTGGGGTTCATCTTCATTGGGACCCTCTGTGCTTCCTGGATTTGCGTGACTCTTTCTCTCCTCATGTGAGGGAAGTTTTCTGTCATTAGTTTTTCAAAGAGCTTTTCTATCCCTTGCTCTTCTTCTTCTCCTTCTGGAATTCCTATGATACGGATATTATTACGTTTCATGTTGTCCTGCAGCTGTCTTAGAACCTCTTCAGTCTTGTTCAGTCTTTTTTCATTTTGTTGCATTGTCTGGGAGTTTTTGTGTACATTGTCCTCCAGCTCGCTGATCCGATCTTCTGCTTCCTCCAGCCTGCTTTTAATTCCTTCTACTGTGTTCTTCAATTCAGAGATCGTATTCTTCATTTCCTCCTGGCTCTTATTGATAGCTTCTATGTCCTTTTTCATGCTCGTGTAATTCTCTGTGATTTCCTTGTAGTTTTTCTAGAGTTCCTTGTAGTTTCCCTGGAATTCTTTGTACTGTCTGCTGAGCTCATTCAGCTTCTCCATAATCCATGTTTTGAATTCCATATCTGATAGTTCGCTCCCCTCTATTTCATGTAGCACTCTTTCTGGGGATTCTACCTTTCCTTTTGATGGGAAGTTGTTTCTCTGTCTCCCCATTTTTGTGACTCCTATTGTTTGTTGGTGCTTCTTAGAATGATCTGCACTTCCTGGATCTGCCTCTGGTTGTGTCAGATCATGTACCAGTCTGGCCCTAGGCAGCCTGTTGGAGACTTCCAGGGATCTACTGCTGTTGTCTGTCTTCTTTAATTGTTAATCTATTCAATCTGTGATTAGCTGTCACACTTAAGGACCGTGGATGTGGCAGCTTAATTCCTGTAGGCAGGGTTTTTGCTTCCCCTCAGGCTGACGCCACTTGGAGGGGAATGGTCTACCCGCAGTACTTGGGATGAGTCAGCACTGGGACCCAGTCGGCTGCTCCTCCAGTTCTCCCCTCAAAGCCACCGTGCCAAATTCTCCCCAAGTGTCTCCAGTCCTCTCTGCCTTCCCTCCGCTTGAGCCCAGGGTAAGTGGTGGCCAAAATATTTTCGTATGTGATCCACTTAACAGTTCTTTTTCTCCCGCTGTTTCTCTCCGGCTAGCAAGAGACCCTGTGGCTTTTTGCTTTTCACAGCTGATACTATTTTACTTTCCACTCTGTTGCTGTAGGCTGGGAAACCCAGCTGGGGGTTTAGACCCTGTCCTTCTCAGGGGGAATCCCCGGCTGCTGAGCTGTTTCTCAGTCCCTTCAGCAGCCACCTATGTGAGCTCAGCCAGCCCTTCCGCGTCTCCGCACTCCCTACTGGTCAAGTTGTGATGTAGCGGCCTTTTCTGTCTCTCCGTGGTTATAAGACTTCTTTCCAGCTGGTGTTCAGTTGGTTATTCCAGATGATTTCTCCAAAATTAAGTTGTAAATCCAGACTGGTCCTGGGAGGAGGTTAGTGTAGCTTCCACTTACTCCTCCGTCATCTTGGATCTTAATAAGTAACTTTTAATGTCATAGTAGTTAAGATAATTTTTCACTAATCCATCTGATTCAAAGAATAATAAAACATGTTACTTCCAGGGTAGGCACCTGTATCACACCTGCAGGTGGAAGGGAGCTGGAGCCTGTCGTCATCAAAGGCCTTCAACCTCCTTCCTTCTGGCTGCTCCTGGGTTATCAATCGCCCATGTTTATTAAGCAATTATTATTGCCAGCATAATTTAATGCATTTTCCATACACGGTTTTATCCAATTCTCATAACTCAAAGTGAAACCTCTGAGGAAATTGGTGCTGGGATAGGAAACCTGAATTGTTGTAACTGATTAATTGCTTCAGGCTCATTGAGGACAAGTTTGAGAACTTCGGAGTCCCCAGTCATATTTTTAGTTTTTTCAGGAAATTCCATACTGTTTTCCCTAGTGGCTGCACCAGTCTCAATTACCACCAACAGTGCACTAGGATTTCTTTTTCTCCACATTCTTGCCATCACGTGTTTGTTGATTTCTTGACGATGGCCACTCTGACTGGTGTGAAGTGGTATCTCATTGTAGTTTTTATTTGTACCTCCATGATTCCTAAGTGATTTTGAAAATTCTTTCATATGCCTATGTACCCTCTATATGTCCTCTTTGGAGAAGTGTCTGTTCAGGTAAATTGGGTTCTCTGTCTTCCTGCTGTTAAGATGTATAAGTTCTTTATATATTCTGGAGATCAATCCCTTGTCTGAGTTATCATTGGTAAATATAGTTTCCCATATGGTTGGTTCCCTTTCCATCTTGCTGATGTTTTCTTTTGCTGAGCAGACTCTTTAGTTTGATGTAGTCTCATTTGTTTATTCTTTCCTTTATTTCCCTTGCCATAGGAGATGTATCAGCGAAAATATTGCTACATGAGATGACTGAAATTTTCCTGCCTATGTTTTCCTCTAGGACTTTTATAATGTCACGACTTACATTTAAGACTTTGACCCATCTTGAGTTTACTTTGGTGTATGATATAAGTTGGTGGTCTAGTTTCATTTTTTTGAATGTCCTTATTCAGTTCTCCCAACACCATATGTTGAAGAGGCCCTTTTCACTCTATTTAATGTTTCTTCCCCCTTTGTCAAATAATGGTTGACCATATAGAACTGGGTTTACTTCTGGGCTCTCTACTCTGTTCCATTGATCTATATGTCTGTTCTTATGCCAGTACCAAACTGTTTTGATTACAGTGGCTTTGTAGTATAGTTTGATATCAGGTATTGTGATTTCTCCTACTGTGTTCTTCTGTCTCAGGATTGCTTTGGCTATTCGGGGTCTCCTTTGGTTCCATATAAATTTTTGAAATATTTGTTCTAGGTCTGTGAAATATGTCACTGATATTTTAATAAGGATTGTGTTGAATCCATAAATTGCTTTGGGTAGTATGGACATTTTAATGATGTTGATTCTTCCCATCCATAAACATGGTATATGCTTCCATTTATTTGTATGTTCCTTAATTTTTTTCTTCAGTGTTATGTAGTTCTCTGAGTACAGGTCTTATTACTCCTTGGTTAAGTTTATTACTAGGTATTTCATTTTTCTTGTTGCTGTAATACATGTTTTTTTTTTTTTTTCTAGTTTCTATCTCCGGTATTTTGTTGTTGGTGTACAGAAATGCCTTTGATTTCTGAATATTGACTTTGTACCCTGCTATTTTGCCAAATTCACTTATTAGGTCGAATAGTTTTTTGGCGGAGTCTATAGGGTTTTCTATGTACACTATCATGTCATCTGCAAATAATGACAGTTTTATTTTCTCTTTTCCACTTAGATGCCTTTTATTTATTTTTCTTGTCTGATTGCTGTGGCTAGAACTTCCAAGACTATGTTGAATAGGAGTGTAGAGAGTGGACATCCTTGTCTTGTTCCTGATCTCAGGCGAAATGCTTTCAGTTTTTGTCTATTGATGTTGGCTTCAGGTTTCTAATATATGGCCTTTATTATGTTGAGGTATACCCCCTCTATTCCCATTTTTCTGAGTGTTTTCCTTATAAATGGGTGTTGTACTATATCAAATGCTTCTTCATTATTGATATAATGATGTGATTTCTGTCTTTCATTTTGTTTATGTGGTGTATTATGTTTATTGATTTGTGAATATTAAACCATCCTTGCATCCCTTGGATCAATCCCAGTTGATTGTGGTATGTAATCTTTTTAATGTGTTGCTGGATCTGATTTGCCAATATTTTGTTGAGGATTTTAGCATCTATGTTCTTCAGTGATATTGGCCAGTAGTTTTGTTTCTCTGTTGTGTCTTGACCTAGTTTTGGAATTAGGATCATACTCTCTTCAAAGAAAGAGTTTCGGACTCTTCCCTCCTCTTGGATTTTTTAGAATAGTTTGAGAAGGAGAGGAGTTCATCCTTCCCTAAAAATTTTGTAAAACTCGCATGTGAAGCCATCCAGTCCAGGGCTTTTCTGTGCCTGGAGTTTTTTTTTTTTTTTTTTATTACTGCTTCAATTTCACTAGTTGTTATTGGTCTATTCAGGCTTTTTGATCCTTCTTGATTCAGTTTTGGAAGATTACTTGTTTCCAGAAATTTGTCCATTTCATCTCGGTTGCCAAAATCCTTGTCATACAGGCGAGTGAAGTAATTTCTTACTATCCTTTGTGTTTCTGTGGTATCGGTTGTGATTTCTCCTCTTTCATTTCTGATTTTGTTTATTTTGGTCCTCTCTCTTTTTCTCTTGATGAGCCTGGTTAAAGGCTTGTTGACTTGGTTTATCTTTTCAAAAAACGAGCTCCTGGTTTTATTGATTTTCTGAATAGTTTGTTTAGTCTCTATATCATTTATTTCTCCTCTCATTTTGATGATTTCCTTCCTTCTACTTGCTCTGGGCTTTGTTAGTTGTTATTCCTCTAGTTCTTGTAGCTGTAGGATTAGATTTTTAATTTGGTATTCTTCTATCCTTTTTAGGTAGGCCTGTATTTCTATGAACTTTCCTCTCAGGACTGCTTTCTCTGTGTCCCATAGGTTTTGGTCTATTGTGTGTTCATTATCATTTGTTTCCAGAAACTTCTCAATTGCTTACTTGATGTCATTGTTAATCCATTCATTATTTAATAGCATGTTATTCATTCTCCATGAGTTTGAATGTCTTTGAGATTTTTCCTTGAGGTTAATTTCCATGTTCAAGCCATTGTGATCTGAGAAGATGTTTGATATAATTTCAATTTTCTTGAATTGTTTGAGGCTTGTGTTATGTCCTATCATGTGGTCTATCTTTGAAAATGTACCATGTGTACTTGAAAAAATGTATATTTTGCTTCTTTGGAGTGAAAAGTTCTATATACTGTATATCAACCAAGTCCATTTGATCTAGAGCAGTGGTTGTCAACCCTCCTAATGCCGTGACACTTTAATACAGTTCCTCATGTGGTGGTGACCCCCAACCATAACTGAAGCATAGTGATTAATCACAAAAACAATATGTAATTATATATGTGTTTTCTGATTGTCTTTTGTGACCTCTGTGAAAGGGTCATTCGACCCCCAAAGGGGTCGCGACCCACAGGTTGAGAACTGCTGATCTAGTGTGTTTTTCAGTGCCTCAATATCCTTGATGTTTCTTTGCTTTGAAGATCTGTCCATTGTTGACAGTGGGGTGTTAAAGTACCCTACTATGAGTGTGTTGCTGTTGATATCCTTCTTGTAGTCTTCCAAGATTTTTCTTATATATTTGGGTGCTCCTATGTTGGGTGCATATATGTTTACCAGGGTTATATCTTCTTGATGGATTGTTCTGGTAAATATTATGAAATATCCTTCTTTGTCTCTTTTTATGGCCTTTGCTGTGAAATCTGCTGTGTCTGATATAAATATTGCTACCCCAGCTTTTTTTTCATGTCCATTTGCTTGAAATACTTTTTTCCAAAAAAAAACTCTGACTCCAAAAAACCTCCGCTGCCTTGCGGCATACCTCTTCAGGGGAAAGGCTAAGGGAGTAAACCCCGACAGAAAATCTGGAGCCGGAGTCCCTAAGGCGGTTTGACGTTGTAGTCAACACCGGCAACTCCTGCGGCGCACCTGAAGCCAAGCTGTATTGACTCCGTCTTTCCCTTGGACCCTTCAGCTGCGAAGAGAGGGGGGGTCTGCTGCATGGGCAACAGCAGACCCTCCATATCACCCTGCCCAGGCTCTGTAGCTTCAGCTTCACTGGAGAGGACACTCCAGCGTCATCACAAGATGTCGATTTAACACGAGAGGAGACAGATACCGTGTCACTCCCGAGTTGGACTGCACAGCCATTCTCGGCAGTGCAGATAGACTCTTAAGAAGCTACACCATCGTCTCTCGAGACGGACGGCTGCCAAGAAGAAGAAGAAGACTTTTTTCCAACCCTTCCCTTTGTGTCTCTGTAGATTTTCTGTTCTGAGGTGGATCTCTTGTAGACAGCATATATGTGGGTCATGTTTTCATATCCATTCTCCTACCCTATGTTTTTTGATTGGAGAATTTAATCCATTTACGTGTAAGGTTATTATTGATAGGTGTTTATTAATTGTGACTTTTCCCCTTTGTACCTGTGTTCCTCTCCCTCTTTTTCTTCTTATTCTTAAAGCATTACCTTTATCATCTATTGCAATGCTCGTTTGGTGGAGATGTATTCTTTCAGTCTTCATTTGTCTGGGAAACTCCTCATTTCACCTTCCATCTTGAAAGAGAAACTTGCTGGGTAGAGTAATCTTGGGTGTAGGCCTTTGTTTTTCATTGTTTGAAATATTTTTTGCCATTCCCTTCTGGCTTGTAGTGTTTCTGTTGAGAAATCTACTGATAGTCTTGTATGTTATTTGTTGTTTCTCTCCTGCACTTTCAGCATTCTCTCTTTGTCTTTGAATATTGTCAGTTTAATTATGATGTGCCTTGGCATGGGCCTTCTTGGGTTCATCTTTATAGGATTCTCCGGGCTTCCTGTACTTGTGAGCCTTTTTCTCTCCTCATGTTCGGAAAGTTTACTGTAATTACTTTTTCAGTTAGGTTTTCTATACTTTGCTCCTCTTCTCTCCTTCTGGTATCCCTGTGATACTGATATTATTACATTTCATGTTTCCTGAAGCTCTCTTAAACCCTCTTCATTCTCTTTCTGTCTTTTTTCATCTTGTTGTACTGTCTGGGAATTTTTTTATATGTTGTCCTCTAACTCACTGATCTGATCCTCTGCTTCATTTAGCTTGCTTTTGATTGCTTCTACTGTGTTCTTCAATTCAGAAGTTGTATTTTTCATTTCCTACTGGCTTTTATTGATAGTTTCTATGTCATTTTTCATGCTGCTGTAGTTTTTTTAAGTATATATATATATATATATATAATTTTTTAATATGTTTTATTGATTATACTGTTACAGTTGTCCCAATTTCTTTTCCCTCTGCTCCCCTCCACCCAGTGATGCCCCACCCTCCAGTTGTCTCCCCCGTTTAGTCCATGTCCATTGGTTGTGCATATAGTTCTTCTCAACCTCTTCAGTCTACCCCATTTCCTCCTACTATGCTTCTTAATTTCTGTACCATCTCCCTCCCTTTCCCCCTTCCCCCTCCCTGCTGACCTACCCCCAATATGTTCCCCATACCTATAGTTCTTTTTCCACTCTCATTGTCTATTTAGTTTGCCTTTGTTTCAATTCCCTAGCTTCTGTTGGTTGTTGTGACGCAGTTTTCATTTTAATGTTCATAGTTTTGATCCTCCTTCTTCTAAACCAGTCCCTTTAACATTTAATATAACAGTGGTTTAGATCTGATGAACTCCTTCAGTTTTACTCTCCCTTGGAAGCACTTTCTCTGCCCTTCTATTCTGAATGGCAGTTTCGCTGGATAGAGTATTTGTGGCTATATGTTTTTGATTTTCATTACTTTGAATATTTTCTGCCAGTCCCTTCTTGCCTGCAGTCTCCTTTGAGAAATCAGCTGATAGTCTAATTGGGACCCCTTTGTACATGATTCTTTTCTTCTCTCTTGCTGCTTTTAAGATTCTCTCTTTATCTTTAATTTTTGACAGTTTGATTATAATGAGTCTTGGAGTGGTTCTCCCTGGGTCCAGTTTTTCTGGAACTCTCTTTGCTTCCTGGACCTGTAAGACTTATTTCGTTTCCCAAGTTCAGGAAGTTCTGCTCCATTATTTTTTCACATAACTTTTCAATTTCTAGTTCTTCTTCGCCCTCTGGCAGTCCTGTAATTTAAATGTTCATTTGCTTATAGCTGTCCCAGAGGTTTCTCAGCCTCTCCTCATATTTCTCCCTTTTTGTTTCCTCTTTCTGCACTGGTTGACTGTTTGTTCCTTCCCTATGTTCCGATTTGTTGATTTTATCTCTGGATTTTATTTCCTCACCACTTGTCTCGTATGTGTTTTCGTTCATTTCAGTGTGACTTTCATTCCTTCCCCGTCTTGTTCCAAATCTTTTGTTAATTCTGTTAGCCACCTTATGACTATAGCTCTGAACTTAAGCTCGGAAAGATTTTCTATTTGCTCATTGGTTAGGTCTCTCACCTGCTGCCTGGTAAGCTACGTCACCGGGATTTCAGTCATGATCTGCTTCATCCTGACAGTTTTCTGTTTACTTTTGCTTCTTGGGCGGGCTGTTGGGGGCGGTGGCCCATGCACTTGTCACTGCCCCTTGACCAATGACCTTTTTCACTGGCCTGTGGCACTTTGTTTGGGGCCGGGGGTCCCAAAGATGGATTCCTGCCATTACTCTCTGCTGAGAGACCGGAAGGCTCCTTCCCCACGGCCTCACCGTCAAAAGCAATGGGGGTCTTCCTTCCCCAGCATTGGAATCCCGAGCTGCCGGGTCTCGACTGAGCCAGGATTGCTCCCCTGGCATTTCTCGCAGTCGCGCCGCTATCCCCGCTGCTACCGTGGACAGCACATTCCAACCATTCATTCCCAATTCCGATTTCACCCCTCCTACCCGTCCTGACAAGCACTGCTGGTTTATAACTTTGTACATTGGGCTTTCATGTAGTTCTATTTTTCTGGAATTTCTGGTTATCTTTGGTTTTGAGGTAGTTGTATTCCTACTTAGTTGTGGAGGGAGACAGAGTGTGTCAGTCTAAGCCCCTATCTTGGCTGGAAGTCCTTAAAGTATATTTTATTGATTATGCTGTTACAGTAGTTCCAAATTTTTTCCCCTTTGCTCCCCTCTGCCCAGTATCCCCCTGCCCTCCAACAATCCCACTCCCCTTCGTTCATATCCATGGGTCGTGCATATAAGTTCTTTGGCTTCACCCTTTTCTATATAATTCTTAACTTGCCCCTGTCTTTTTTGTACCAAAAGATTATGCTTCTTAATCCCTGAACCATATCCCCACTTCTACCCCTCTCCCCTCCAAGCATTACCCTCCAAATGATCCCCATCCCTATGATTCTGTTCCTATTGTGGTTGGCTTAATTGGATTTTCTTTTTATTTTTTAGATTCAGTTATTGATATTGTGAGTTTACTGTTATTTTAGTGTTCAGAGTTTTGATCTTCTTTTTCTTAAGTAAGTCCCTTTGACATTTCATATAATAATGGCTTGGTGATGATGAACTCCTTTAGCTTTACCTTGTCTGGGAAGCACTTCATCTGCCCTTCCATACCAAATGATAGCTTTGCTGGATAGAGTATACTGAATTCAGGTTGCCTTTCATCACATTGAATACTGCTTGCCAGTTGCTTCCTGCCTGGAAAGTGTCCTCTGAGAAATCAGCTGATAGTCCTATAGGCACCCCCCTTTAGGCAACTCTCTGCTTCCCTCTTGCTTCCTCAGGATTCTCTTTATCTTTCACCTTTGGCATCTCAATCATGATGCGTCCTAGTGTGGTCCCTTCTGGGTCCAGCTTGCCCAGGACTCTCTCGGCTTCCTGGACCTGTATGTCCATCTCCTTCACAAAAGTTGGGAAGTTTTCCTCATTGTTTTCAATTCTTGCTTCCTCACTCTGCACTGGTTGACTGTTTTTTCTTCCTTATGTTCCAAATCATTGATTTGAACCCTGGTTTCCTTCCCTTCACCACTGGTTTTGTGTGGATTTTCCTTTGTTTCACTTAGCATAGCCTTCACTTCTTCTCTTATGCGTTTGCCATACTCAAGCATATCTGTCAAGCCTGTGAGCATCTTTATCACCAGTGTTTTGAACTCTATGTCTTTTAGGTTGTCTATCTCCTCATCTGTTAGGTTAGCTATCCCCTCGTCACTTAGTTCTTCCACTGGAACCTTGAGCCGTTCCCCCTTTTGGGCCATACTTCTCTGTCTCTTTATTCTGACAGGCTCCTGTGTATGTTTCCTCTGCATCCCAGGTAGAGCTGTCCCTCTTGTTACTTTTTAAGGGTCAGGGTTATAGGAATTCTTCAGTACAGGACAACCTGTTTCACAACGTTGTGGCGCTGTATGTGGGGGAGGGGTCCAAGAGGGAACAATGTCGCCTTCCCAGCACGCGACCCTTTTCCAGGCACCTCTCCCACTTCCGCACCAAACTGGCTTCCCTCTAGTTGCTGCCCTAGCCGTCATTCCCAGAGTGGGTGGGTCTGCAGATGTTTTAGGATTGTGGGGGCCCTTTAAAGAAGCAGACTCTGCTGAGACCGGCAGTTTCTGCTTCCAACCCAACTCCCACTGTCCTGCACAGTCAAATCAGTGAGGCTTGATTATTTGCAGTGCTGAGACCGTGAACTGTGAGGTCAGGTGAGGAGTTGGGAAAGCTCTGCTGCTGTCGCCACCACACTGCATCTTCTCTGCCCTGGCTCCACCTCTCCTACTTGTCTGGATGAGTATTTCTTCTTCATATCTTTGTTTTCTGGACTTACATGCAGTTTGATTTTCTGGAACTTCTGGTTGTTTCTAGTTTTGAGGTAGTTGTATTCCTTCTCAGTTGTGAGGGGAGATACAGCGTATATCTGTCTCAGCATCCATCTTGGCTGGAAGTCTGATCTCACCACCTGTTATCCCATGCTGGTGTAGTTCTTAGTAAGTTCCTTGTAGCTTCCCTGCTGTTCTTTGTAGTTTCCCTGGAGTTCTTTATAGTTCCCCTGGAGTTTGTTGTAATTTTGAGTTTCTGCAGTTCTTTTAGCTTCCTCTTTACCGTTGTTTTGAATTCCATGTCTGATAGTTTACTTGCCCCTATTTCATCTATCCCTCCTTCTGGGAATTCCTCCTTTCCTTTTTTTTTTTTTTTTAATATGTTTAATTGATTATGCTGTTACAGTTGTTCCAATTTCTTTTCCCTTTGTTCCCCTCCACCCAGTGGCCCCCCACTCCAGTATTCCCCCCCTCTTAGTCCATGCCCATTGGTTGTGCATATAGTTCTTCTCAACATCTTCCTATCTACTACACTCCCTTCTACTATGCTTCTTAATTTTTGTACCCTCTCCCTCCCTTTCCCACCTTTCCCCTCCCCGCTGACCTGCCCCCAAAATGTTCTCCATACCTATAATTCTTTCCCCACTCTCGTTGCCTACTTAGTTTGCCTTTGTTTCAATTCCCTAGCTTCTGTTGTTGTGATACAGTTTTCATTTTAATGTTCATAATTTTTATCCTCTTTCTCTTAAACAAGTCCCTTTAACATTTCATATAACCGTGATTTGGATCTGATGAACTCCTTCAGTTTTCTTTGTCCTGGAAGCACTTTCTCTGTTCTTCTATTCTGAATGACAGCTTCAATGGATAGAGTAATAGTGGTTGTAGGTTTTTGCTTTTCATTACTTTGAATATTTCTTAGCAGTCTCTTCTTGTCTGCACAGTTTCTTTTGAGAAATCAGCTGAGTCTTATTGGGACCCCTTTGTATGTAATTCTCTTCTTCTCTCCTGCTGCTTTTAAAATTCTCTTTTTCCTTTATTTTTGACAATTTTATTATAATGTGTCTTGGTGTTGTTCTCCCTGGGTCCAGTTTTTTTTAAATCTCTGTGCTTCCTGGACTTTTAATTCTATTTCCTCCCCCAAGTTAGGGAAGTTCTGCTTCATTATTTTGTCACATAATTTTTCAATTTGTAGTTCTTCTTCTTTTTTTTTTTTTTTGTAAAGGACAATGGGCGAAGGTCTCAAGCTCCTCTAGCTGCTTCAAGCTGGACATGGTCGTCGTCCTACCTACCCTTGGGTTCAGAAATCCCTAATAAGAGTGGGGGTGTGGAGGGGAGGGTGGCCTTCCCACATGGGGAAGGATCATGCAGACTCCAGGTCAGTTGGCTGTCTCCGGACAACGGTGTGCTTGGTTTAGCAGGCTGGCATCCTTGTTGTGTTCTGGGGGCAACAGATTTGGCAAAAAGGGTTAAAAAGCATCATTCAATCCATAACTACTAGGTGGCAAAAGGCAGGGATTAATTTTTCAATGTTCCACATTAGGAAAAAAAAAAAAGGGGGGCTTCTTTGGAGGAAGGTGTGCTAGGCACATCTCTCCTGTCCAAAACCCTTTTGCCCATTTTATTTAGTTTGGGCTGAGGGAAATAGTTTATGTTTCCCCCCTCTCAGACCTCTGGGCCCTTTCTGTCCAAGCCATTGGGATAGAAAAGAGAATTCAGTTTTAAAGTGAAGCCCACAGACCACCCCATTCTTCACCAACTCAGCCATTTAGTTCAGCCAAACTGTTGCGTCTCCAGAGGCAGCGCTGCAGAGAGGATTAAGTGAGGCTTATGCGTACAGACAATCACTCAGGTAATGCGGTCATAGGCTTATGCCCTCTGGTTCAATTTTGCTCATTTGTTTGTGTTGTTCATTAGTTTCCTGTAATAGGTGACAGCATAACGTATTTTTCTTTCGTTGCCTGGCTTATTTCGCTAAGCATAATTCTCTCTAGTTCCATCCATGTTGTTGCAAATGGTAGAAGTTCCTTCTTTCTTTCTGCTACATAGAACTCCATTGTGTAAATATACCACAGTTTTTTGATCCACTCATCTACAGATGGGCATTTAGGTTGTTTCCAGCACTTGGCTATTGTAAATAGTGCTGCTATGAACATTGGAGTGCATAGGTTCTTTTGAATTGGTGTTTCAGGATTTTTCGGATATAATCCCAGTAATGGAATTGCTGGTTCAAAAGGCAGTTTCATTTTTAGTTTTTTGAGGAAATTCCAAACTGTTTTCCATAGTGGCTGCACCAGTCTGCATTCCCACCAGCAATGCACCAGGGTTCCCGTTTCTCCGCATCCTCTCCAGCACAAGTTGTTTGTTGATTTGTTGATGATGGCCATTCTGACTGGTGTGAGGTGGTATCTCATTGTGGTTTTATTTGCATCTCTCTGATGGCTAGTGATGTTGAGCATTCTTTCATATGTCTATGGGCCCTCTGTATGTCTTCTTTGGAGAAGTGTTTGTTCAGGTCCTTTGCCCATTTTTTAATTGGGTTGTCTGTCTTCTTGGTGTTGAGTCGTATGAGTTCTTTATATATTTTGGAGATCAATCCCTTGTCTGAGATGTCATTGGCGAATATATTTTCCCATATGGTTGGTTTCCTTTTCATCTTGCTGATGTTTTCTTTAGCTGAGCAGAAACTTTTTAGTTTGATGTAGTCCCATTTGTTTATTCTTTCCTTTATTTCCCTTGCCTTAGGAGATATATCAGTGAAAATGTTGCTACGTGGGATATCTGAAATTTTCCTGCCTATTTTTTCCTCTAGGACTTTTATGGTATCACGGCTTACATTTAAGTCTTTGATCCATTTTGAGTTTATTCTGGTGTATGGTGTAAGTTGGTGGTCTAGTTTCATTTTTTTGCATGTCCCTGTCCAGTTCTCCCAACACCATTTGTTGAAGAGGCTCTTTTCACTCCATTTGATGTTCTTTCCCCCTTTGTCAAATATTAGTTGACCATATAGACCTGGGTTTATTTCTGGGCTCTCTATTCTGTTCCATTGATCTATATGTCTGTTTTTATGCCAGTACCAGACTGTTTTGATTACCGTGGCCTTGTAGTATAGTTTGATATCAGGTATTGTGATTCCTCCTACTGTGTTCTTCTTCCTCAAAATTGCTGTGGCTATTCGGGCTCTTTTTTGGTTCCATATAAATTTTTGAAGTATTTGTTCTAGGTCTGTGAAATATGTTGCTGGTATTTTAATAGGGATTGCATTGAATCTATAAATTGCTTTGGGTAGTATGGACATTTTAATGATGTTGATTCTTCCCATCCATGAGCATGGTATATGCTTCCATTTATTTGTATCTTCTTTAATTTCTTTCTTCAATGTTATGTAGTTTTCTGAGTACAGGTCTTTTACCTCCTTGGTTAAGTTTATTCCTAGGTATTTTATTTTTCTTGTTGCTATGGTAAATTGAATTTTTCTTTCAGTTTCTATCTCTGAGTTTTTATTGTTGGTGTATAAAAATGCCTTTGATTTCTTAATATTGACTTTGTATCCTGCTATTTTGCCGAATTCACTTATTAGGTCGAGTAGTTTTTTTGTGGAGTCTATAGGGTTTTCTATGTACACTATCATGTCATCTGCAAATAATGACAGTTTTACTTCCTCTTTTCCAATTTGGATGCCTTTTATTTCTCTTTCTTGTCTGATTGCGGTGGCTAGAACTTCCAAGACTATGTTGAATAGGAGTGGGGAGAGCGGACATACTTGTCTTGTTCCTGATCTCAGGGGGAATGCTCTCAGTTTTTGCCCATTGAGTATGATGTTGGCTTCAGGTTTCTCATATATGGCCTTTATTATGTTGAGGTATGCTCCCTCTATTCCCATTTTGCTGAGAGTTTTTATCATAAATGGGTGTTGTACTTTATCAAATGCTTTTTCTGCATCTATTGATATGATCATGTGGTTTTTGTCTTTCATTTTGTTTATGTGGTGTATTACGTTTATTGATTTACGAATGTTAAACCATCCTTGCATCCCTGGGATGAATCCTACTTGATCGTGGTGTATGATCTTTCTAATGTGTTGCTGGATCCGGTTTGCCAATATTTTGTTGAGGATTTTAGCATCTATGTTCATCAGCGATATTGGCCTGTAGTTTTCTTTCTTTGTTGTGTCTTGACCTGGTTTTGGAATTAGGGTTATACTGGCTTCATAGAATGAGTTTGGCAGTCTTCCCTCTTCTTGTATCTTTTGGAATAGTCTGAGAAGGATAGGAGTTAGTTCTTTCCTAAATGTTTTGTAGAATTCACTTGTGAAGCCATCCGGTCCAGGGCTTTTGTGTGCTGGGAGTTTTTTGATTACTGCTTCAATTTCACTAGCTGTTATTGGTCTATTCAGACTTTCTGCTTCTTCTTGATTCAGTTTGGGAAGACTATAGGTTTCCAGGAATCTGTCCATTTCCTCTAGGTTGTCAAATTTCTTGCCATACAGTTGTTCATAATAATTTCTTATAATCCTTTGTATTTCTGTGGTATCAGTTGTGATTTCTCCTCTTTCATTTCTGATTTTATTTATTTGGGTCCTCTCTCTTTTTTTCTTGATGAGCCTGCTTAAAGGCTTGTCAATTTTGTTTATTTTTTCAAAGAACCAGCTCCTACTTTTGTTGATCTTTTGAATTGTTAGTTTAGACTCTATGTCATTTAATTCTGCTCTGATCTTGATGATTTCCTTCCTTCTACTTGATCTGGGCTTTGCTTGTTGTTCTTCCTCTAGATCTTGTAGCTGTAGAGTTAAATTTTTTATTAGATATTCCTCTAGCTTTTTTAGGTAGGCCTGTATTGCTATGAACTTTCCTCTTAGGACTGCTTTCGCTGTATCCCATAGGTTTTGGGTTGTTGTGTGTTCATTATCATTAGTTTCCAGAAACTTTTTGATTTCTTCCTTGATGTCATTGTTAACCCATTCATTATTTAATAGCATGTTATTCATTCTCCATGAGTTTGAATGTTTTTGAGTTTTTTCCTTGAGGTTGATTTCCAATTTTAAGGCATTGTGATCTGAGAAGATGCTTGATATAATTTCAATTTTCTTGAATTTGTTAAGGCTTGTTTTGTGTCCTACCATGTGTTCTATCTTTGAAAATGTTCCATGTGCACTTGAGAAGTATGTATATTTTGCTTCTTTGGGGTGAAAACTTCTATATATATCGACTAAGTCCATTTGATCTAGAGTGTTGTTCAGTGCCTCCATATCTTTGGTGTTTCTTTGCTTCGAAGATCTGTCCATTGTTGACAATGGGGTGTTAAAGTCCCCTACTATGAGTGTGTTGTTGTCTATATCTTTCTTGGAGTCTTTCAAAAGTTTCCTTACATATTTGGGTGCTCCTAAGTTTGGTGCATATATATTTATAAGGGTTATATCTTCTTGATGGATTTTTCCCTTAAGTATTATGAAATGCCCTTCTTTGTCTCTTTTTATGGACTTTGCTGTGAAATCTGTTTTGTCTGATATAAGTATTGCTACCCCGGCTTTTTTTTCATGTCCATTTGCTTGGAATACATTTTTCCATCCCTTTACTTTCAGTCTGTGTAGATCTTTTGTTCTAAGGTGGGTCTCTTGTAGACAGCATATATGTGGGTCATTCTTTCTAATCCATTCAGCTACCCTATGTCTTTTAATTGGAGCATTTAATCCATTTACATTTAAGGTTATTACCGATAAGTACTTATTCATTGTCATTTTTCCCCTTTGTACTCGTGTTCTTCTCTGTCTCTCTCTGTTTCTTTATCTTCTTAGAGCAGACCTTTTAGCATCTCTTGCATTGCTGGTTTGGTGGAGATGTATTCTTTTAGCCTTCTTTTGTCTTGGAAGCTCCTTATTTCACCCTCCATTTTGAATGAGAGCTTTGCTGGGTATAGTATTCTAGGTTGTAGGCCTTTGTTTTTCATTGCTTGGAATACTTTTTGCCATTCCCTTCTGGCTTGTAGTGTTTCTGCTGAGAAATCTGATGATAGCCTTATTGGAGTACCCTTGTATGTTATTAGTTGTTTTTCTCTTGCTGCTTTTAGGATCCTCTCTTTGTCTTTGAATGTTGCCATTTTAATTATGATGTGTCTTGAGGTGGGCCTGTTGGGGTTCATCTTCATTGGGACCCTCTGTGCTTCCTGGACTTGCGTGACTCTTTCTCTCGTCATGTTAGGAAAGTTTTCTGTCATTAGTTTTTCAAAGAGGTTTTCTATCCCTTGCTCTTCTTCTTCTCCTTCTGGAATTCCTATGATACGGATATTATTACGTTTCATGTTGTCCTGCAGCTGTCTTAGAACCTCTTCAGTCTTGTTCAGTCTTTTTTCATTTTGTTGCATTGTCTGGGAGTTTTTGTGTAGGTTGTCCTCCAGCTCGCTGATCCGATCTTCTGCTTCCTCTAGCCTGCTTTTAATTCCTTCTACTGTGTTCTTCAATTCAGAGATCGTATTTTTCATTTCCTTCTGGCTCTTATTGATAGCTTCTATGTCCTTTTTCATGCTCACGTAATTTTCTGTGAGTTCCTTGTAGTTTTTCTGGAGTTCTTTGAAGTTTCCGCTGAGCTCATTCAGCTTCTCCATAATCCATGTTTTGAATTCCATATCTGATAGTTCGCTCCCCTCTATTTCATTTAGCACTCTTTCTGGGGATTCTACCTTTCCTTTTGATGGGAGGTTGTTTCTCTGTCTCCCCATTTTTTTGACTCCTATTGTTTGTTGGTGCTTCTTGGAATGATCTGCACTTCCTGGATCTGCCTCTGGTGGCGTCAGATCATGTACCAGTCTGGCCCTAGGCAGCCTGTTGGAGACTTCCAGGGATCTACTGCTGTTGTCTGTCTTCTTTGATTGTTAATCTATTCAATCTGTGATTAGCTGTCAGGCTTAAGAACTGTGGGTGTGGCAGCTTAATTCCTGTAGGCAGGGCTTTTGCTTCCCCTCAGGCTGACGCCACTTGGAGGGGAATGGTCTACCCTCAGTACTGGGGATGAGTCAGCACTGGGACCCAGTCAGCTGCTCCTCCAGTTCTCCCCTCAAAGCCACCGTGCCAAATTCTCCCCAAGTGTCTCCAGTCCTCTCTGCCTTCCCTCTGCTTGAGCCCAGGGTAAGTGGTGGCCAAAATATTTTCGTATGTGATCCACTTAAGAGCTCTTTTTCTCCTGCTGTTTCTCTCCGGCTAGCAAGAAAGCCTGTGGCTTTTCGCTTTTCACAGCTGATACTATTTTACTTTCCACTCTGTCGCTGTAGGCTGGGAAGCCCAGCTGGGGGTTTAGACCCTGCCCTTCTCAGGGGGAATCCCCGGCTGCTGAGCTGTTTCTCAGTCCCTTCAGCAGCCACCTGTGTGAGCCCAGCCAGCCCTTCCGCGTCTCCGCACTCCCTACCGGTCACGTTGTGATGTAGCGGCCTTTTCTGTCTCTCCGTGGTTATAAGACTTCTTTCCAGCTGGTGTTCCGTTGGTTATTCCAGATGATTTCTCCAAAATTAAGTTGTAAATCCAGACTGGTCCTGGGAGGAGGTTAGTGTAGCTTCCACTTACTCCTCCGCCATCTTGGATCTCTGTAGTTCTTCTTCTTCACCTTCAGGAAACCCTATGATTCAGATGTTGGCCCGCTTATAGCTGTGCCATAGGTTTCTGAGCCTCTCCTCATTTTCCTCACTTTTTGTTTTCTCTTTCTGCACTGGTTGACTGTTTGTTCCTTCCCTATGTTCTGATTTGTTGATTTGACCCCTGGTTTTCTTTCCCTCACCCCTAGTTTCATATGTGTTTTCACTCATGTCAGCAGGACTAGCCTTCATTCCTTCCCCATCTTGTTTAAGATCTGCTGTTAGGTCTGTAAGCATTCAGGAATATTTGATTTGTGCCTCAGAAATATTTCCTATTTGCTAAGCCATTAGATTAGGTATTTGCTCTCTGGTCAACTGTGTCACTGGGATCTCTATCATGATCTGTGCCATTCTCACAGTTTTGTGTTTATCTTCTCTTCCTGGGCAGGACTGTCACGTGTCCTATGCTATAGGGGGTGGAGCCCCATGCACTCGTCATTACTGGGCAACACTTCTCACCACACTATTGCATTTGTAGGGGCAGGGGTCCAAGATGGATTCCTGCCATTCACTCTCCGCTGAGAGGCTGGGAGCCTCCTCCTCTGTCCCCATGCTTACCGGCCCTCACAGTCCAAGGCAATGTGGGTCTGCCTTCCCTGGCATTGGAATCGTGAGCTGATGGGTCTGGTCTTCAGCTGGAGATGCTCCTCAGGGATTTGTTGCCTCCCCTTAAATATGGGTGTCTTTCCTTACCACCATTTCGCTGCCATTGTGACCAGCACAACTTGACCTCTCCGCCCCGGCTTCGCCCCTCCTATTGATCCGGACGAGCACCACTTCTTTATAACTTCATACGTTGGACTTCCATTTATTTTTTGGAACTTCAGGTTTTTCTGGTTTTGCGGTAGTTGTGGAGGGAGACGGAGCATGTCAGTCTAGGCCTCCATCTTGGACAGAAGTCCCTCCTTTTTTTTGATGGGGTGTTGTTTCTTCATCTCCACATTGGAGGTTGCTGCTCTTGTTTGTTTCTGCTTCTTAGATTGATCTGCTTTTTTTCCCCTGTCTTTGTGGTGTGACCTGTGGTAGGAATGCTGTGTGATTCAGTGGTGCAGGCTCCTTGATCTCCTGAACTTGATGGTCTTTTTGGGGTCTTTTATGCCTTTTATTTGGATTCTGGTAGTATATTGATTTTGGTTGTTGTTGCATTGCTCTTTGGAGGGTCCTTCCCACCTATTAGCTGACTCAGTCACTCTGTCCTCCTCGTCTTGTAGACAGTTGTTGAACTGCTGCCTCTGGGCCACTTGGAGGGGAGTATTCTTCTTAAGAGATTTCTCCCGTAGCACTGGGCATGAGTCTGCACCAGGATCTTGTCTGCTGTTCCCCAGCTCTTGCTCCAAAACCAGCGCCCAAAACTTTTCCAAATTGCCTCTAGTTCACTTCACCCTCCTTTGGCCACAGCCCAAGTCAATCAGGGTGGCCTGGGAGCCGACCTGTGGCACTCTGGGATGGACAGACCTGGGCATTCAGTGACCTAGCCCAGGGCGGGGCATGGGGAGGGAGGGGTGAGTAGTTCCTGTGCATGCACTTCTCAAGTATCTCGCTCCGGCCCCAGCCTTCCCTCTCCAATCTGCCTCGCGGATGCGCATGTGCACACACACCGCCCCCCACCACCCCTTGCCTCTCAGAGCCAGACTCCACCTGGCCAGCTACTGGCTCTGTCAGTGGGAACAGCCTCAATCTCCACCCCTGACTCCTCTTAGGAGAAATCTAGGGGCATTGGAAAATCTTTGTGCACTGTCAGTCGCTGCCTGTGGAGCCAAAGCAGCCAGAACTCGCGTCTCTCCCATTTCTCCTCCATGATCCTTGCCAGACAGGTTCCACTGAGGCAGTCTCCTCTGCTGCCAGCATCGCCAAGGCTCAACTCCTACCAGTATCCAAATGTTAACTGAGGTGCTCTGCCCACAATTAGCTGAATGTACAGACTGGTCTCGGGAGCAAGCAGCCGCAGCCTTCTCCCACTCCTCCACCATCTTCCCTTCTCTCCGATTATGCTTCTTAATCCCTGAACCTGTTCACCCAATCTCCCCCTTCCCTCTCCCCACTGATCTCCATATCTGTGATTCATATGATCTCCATATCTATGATTCTGTTCCTGTTCTTGTTGTTGCTTAGTTTGTTTTTTTTTTAGATTCAGTTGTTGATAGTTTTGAGTTTATTGTCATTTTAATGTTCATAGTTTTGATCCTCTTTTTCTTAAATAAGTCCGTTTAACATTTCATACAATAAGGGCTTGGTGGTACTGTAGTGAACTAATTTAGCTTTACCTTGTCTGGGAAGCACTTTATCTGCTCTTCCATTCTAAATGATAGCTTTTCTGGATAGAGTAATTGTGGATGTAGGTCCTTGCTTTTCATCACTTTGAATACTTCTTGCCAGTTCCTTCTTGTCTGCAAAGTTTCTTTTCAGAAATCAGCTGATAGTCTTATAGGCACTCCTTTGTAGGTAACTCTCTTCTTTTGCTGCTTCTAAGTTTCTTTTTTTATCTTTAACCTTTGGCATTTTAATTATGATGTGTCTTGGTGTGTTTCTCTTTGGGTTTAGCTTGTTTGGGACTCTGTGATTCCTGGACTTGTATGTCTATTTCCTTCACTAAATTAGGAAAGTTTTTCTTCATTATTTTTTTCTATAAGCTTTTAATTTCTTGCTTCTAATTAATTTTCTCTTTCTTTTCTTCTGGCACCACTATAATTCTGATGTTGGCATGTTTAAAGTTCTCTCAGAGATTTCTAAGCCTCTCCTCATTTTTTTTGAATTTTTTTGTTTTTTAATTCTGTACTGGTTGAGTGTTTATTTTTTTCCTTATGTTCCAAATCATTGATTTGAATCCTGGCTTCCTTCCCTTAACTGTTGGTTTCCTGTGGATTTTTCTTTATTTCACTTTGTTTAGCCTTCATTTCTTCCCTTATGTGTTTGCCTTACTCAGTCATTTCTCTGAGCATCCTTATCACCAGTGTTTTGAACTCTGCTTCTGATAGGTTGGCTATCATCTTTTTACTTAGTTTACCTTTTTCTGGGGTTTTGTTCTGTTCCTTTATTTGGGCCATACTTCTTTATCTCCTCAATTTGGCTTCCTCCTTGTGTTTGTTTCTGTGTATTATATAGAGCTGCCTCACCTTTTACGTTGTAAGGGGTAGAGCTTTAGATATTTGTCAGTGCTGGGTGACTAGTTTCACTGCTTTGTGGCACTGTATTGGGGGGAAGGGTCTGAGAGGAAACTATGTCTTTTGCTTGGTACTCACCCCATTTCCAGTCACTGCACCAGCTTCCCGTATGCACCTGGCACCCCTCTAGCTGTTGCCCTGGTGATGGTGTCCAGAGTGGGTAGGTTTGCATGCATTCTAGGACTATGGAGCCCTTCTAAATGGACTCTCCTGAGGGATGGACAGTTTCTTCTGCCGCCCCAATCCCCACTGTTTTTCACAGCCTGAAGCTATGAGGTTTTAATTTTTCTGGCACTGGATCCCTGGGCTGTGTGTTTTGGTCTCAGACTGGAATCTCTCCCCAAGTGTCCCTCCTGGCTTTTATTTGACAGATGTGAATGTGGGATCACCCCTCCGCTGGCCAAAGCCTCTGCCTTGCCAGC
Source organism: Furipterus horrens (assembly GCF_987537825.1). Classification (NCBI taxonomy): domain Eukaryota; kingdom Metazoa; phylum Chordata; class Mammalia; order Chiroptera; family Furipteridae; genus Furipterus; species Furipterus horrens. The sequence goes on from NW_028327187.1 coordinate 59,098,255, forward strand.
ACCGTCTTGCTGCCAGCCCACTGTGCCCTCTCCATCCCAGCTCTCTGACCTCACCCCTCCTATGTCTGGATGAATATTTCTTCTTTAAATCCTTGGTTTTCGAACTTCCATACTGTCCGATTTTCTGGCAGTTCTGGTTGTTTTTTCTTTTGAACTTAGATGTGATCCTTCTTATGATTTTGTGAAGAGGTTAAGTATGTCTACCTACACCTCAATCTTGGCCAGAGATCCTACTGTACACTTTTAAAAAAAGATTTTATTTATTTATATTTCAAGAGAGGGGAAAGGAGGGAGAAAGAGAGGGAGAGAAACATCAATGTGAGAGAGGAACATTGATTGGTTGCCTCTCGCATGCACCCTGACCAGAGATGGAACCTGAAACCCAGGCATATGCCCTGACCAAGAATTGAACCAGTGACCTTTTCCTTTGTAGGATGATGGCCAAACAACTGAGGCACACCAGTCAGGGCTGTAAAATTTCTTCTTTCATTTTATATCATAGAAAATTCCAAACATATTTAAGGAGAGAATGGTATAATAAACCAAACGTACCCATTACCAGCTTCAACAACTTATCAATATGTGTCCAGTGTTTTTATCTATACTTTAATCCACTTTTCAACAACTCCTTTGGATTAGTTTGAGACAAATTCTAGACATTATATTAGAAAAAAATGTAAATACTTGACTGTGAGCTCTAAAAAAAAATGACTTAATATAAAAAAAGTTAATCTTTATTGTATTTTTTCCATTACCAATCAGTTCCCTCATAACCTTTCCCTCAAAGAAAGGACTTAATACTTTAAAAATTATTTTATTTATTTATTTTTAGAGGGGAAGGGAGGGAGGAAGCGAGGGAGAGAAACATTAATGTGTGGTTGCCTCTTGTGCACCCCCAACTGGGGACCTGGTGTGCAACCCAGGCATATGCCCCGACTGGGTATCAAACCAGTGACCCTTTGGTTTGCAGGCTGGCACTCAATCTACTGAGCTATACCAGCCAGGTCAGAACTTAAATTTTTTTTTAATTTTTATTTTTATTGTTTTTCTATTATAATAGTCCCACTTTTTCCCTCATTGCTACCCCCCACCTAGCCCACCCCTTCTCCCACAGTCCATACCGACCCTGTTGTCCATGTTCATGGGTTATTCATATTAGTTCCTTTGCTAAACCGTTCCCCTACTTACCACCTTCCCTCCTTCTCCCCTCTTCCCTGATAACTGTTACTCTGTTCCTTGTTCAATTTTGTTTATTTGTTTGTGTTGTTCATTAGTCTCCTGTATTGAGTGATGGCATATGGTATTTTTTTTTCATTGCCTGGCTTATTTTGCTAAGCATAATTCTCTCTAGTTCCATCCATGCTGTTGCAAGTGGCAGGAGTTCCTTCTTTCTTTCTGCTGCATAGTATTACATTGTGTAAATGTACCACAGTTTTTTAATCCACTCATCTACAGATGGGCACTTGGGTTGTTTCCAGCACTTGGCTATTGTAAATAGCACTGCTATGAACATAGCGGTGTATAAGTTCTTTTGAATTGGGGTTTCAGGATTCTTTGGGTATAATTCTAGCAGTGGAATCACTGGTTCAATAGGCAGTTCCATTTTTAGTTTTTTGAGCAAATTCCATACCATTTTCCACAGTGTCTGCACCAGTCTGCATTCCCACCAACAGTGCACTAGGGTTCCCGTTTCTCCACATCCTCGCCAGCAGTTGTTGTTTGTTGATGGGTTGATGATAGCCATTCTGACAGGTGTAAAGTGGTATCTCATTGTGGTGTTTATTTGCATTTCTGATGGCTAGTGATGCTGAGCATTCTTTCATATGCCTATGGACCCTCTGTATATCCTCCTTGGAGAAGTGTTTGTTCAGGTCCTTTGCTCATTTCTTAATTGGGCTGTCTTCTTTGTGTTGAGATGTGTAAATTCTTTATATATTTTGGAGGTCAATTCCTTATTTGCTATATTGTTGGCCAATAAGTCCTCCCATACAGTTGGTTTCCTTTTCATTTTGATGATGATTTCTTTTGCTGTGCAGACGCTTTTTAATTTGATGTAGTCCCATTCGTTTGTTTGTGTTTTCTTTATTTCCCTTGCCCTTGGTGATATATTAGCAAAAATATTCCTACATGAGGTATCTGAAATTTTACTGCCTATGTTTTCCACTAGGACTTTTATAGTATCATGATTTATATTTAAGTCTTTTATCCATTTTGAGTTTATTCTAGAGCATAGTGTAATTTGGTGATCTAGTTTCATTTTTTTTGCATGTACCAGTTCAGTTCTCCCAACACCATTTATTGAAGAAACTATTTTTACTTCATTGTGTGCTCATGCTCCCTTTGTCAAATATTAATCAATTATAGAGATGTGGATTTATCTTTGGGTTATCTTCCTGTTCCATTGATCTATGTTTCTGTTCTTATAACAGTACCAGACTTTTGATTACAGTGGCCTTGTAGTATATTTTGATATTGGGTATTGTGATCCTTCCAATTTTGTTCTTCTTTCTCAAGATAGCTGAGGCTATTTGGGGTTGTTTTTTGCTTCCACATATATTTTTGAAATATTGATTTTAAATATGTGAAATATGCCATTGGTATTTTAATAAGAATTTCATTGAATCTATAGGCTGCTTTGGGTAGTATGCCAATGGCATTTTACAGGTAAGAATGTTAGTTGGCATAATTCTCCTTAGGAGAGTGGTGTTGTGTTGGTTGTATTTGATTAATTCTTACCAGTGGGAGCTGCCTTGAAAACTAGTGATTCTAATAGGTTACTAGGATGGAACGGTGATACAGTATTCAAAACCCAAAAAGCACCAAACACTCAAATATCTAGGGGATTTGTAGCTACTATTGGTTTCTATGCTCCAGACCTAAATTATTACAATTCTTCCTAACCCCTTACTATGTACTAACTATATGACCTGTGTCCTGAAGATCACAGTAGATACCAACCCTACTAATAGGGAACAACAGGGTGGGTAGAAAGAACATATGAATGAAGAGTGTTGACCAGATTTCAGGAGTAGAAAACTATTTAAAGCTGAGAGTCTCTCTCTACCTATGCATATTGAATTCTCCAGTCAGAAACCCCAGGCCTACCTTGCAAGACAAAATGAACAGGTACCCAGAGGAACATGGGCCTTGTTGAATTATGGGCCAGGGTTATATGCTTGAAGTGCCTCTGACAGGAACTAGGCTCTAAAAGTCCTGGAGGAGGGAGGCCAAGACCTTGAAAATGAAAGGAGAGAAACTCCAAGGCAACCACTTCCCTGAAAGAAAATTTGCCCTCTAGGCTCAAAAAACTGTTGTTAATCTTGGTTCCTGAGTTGCCATGCTGAGGCACATTTGTAAGACCTGTGTGGCAGATGTAGGATTCTCAAGGACAATGATGGGAGCCAGTGGTTGGAAATTATTAGTTACCCTAAATTCTCTTTGAACCTTAGAATCGAAGACATCTCTCTTTGGGTTGTTCTTTGCAAAAAGAGGATACCACTTCCAGAAAAGAGGTATAGCTATCTAATGATCTAATCTCCTCCCCTAATCATAATAACAGTAGCTAACATTTAATGAGCTACTCATTATGTGCCAGGCACTTTGCTAAGCACTGTGATATGGATTGTCCTCTTTGATCTTCACAACAAGCCTGTGAGGTGGGCAGGGTACTCTCTCTTTTTTAAAAAAATAATTTATTTATTTACTTACTTATTTATTTTTTAGAGAGAGGGGAAAGGAGAAAGAGAGGGAGAGAAACATCACTGTGTGGTTGCCTCTCACTCATGCCCCAAATTGGGGGCCTGACGTACAACCTAATTATGTGCCCTGGCTGGGAATAGAACCAGCGAAACTTGGCTCGCAGGCCAACGCTCAATCCACAGAGCCACAGCAGCCAGGGCTTGGGTGGGGTACTCTTATTTCTGTCTTCACTGGGAGAAATTGTGAGGTCAACTAGCTTGATAAGGAGGGCTGGAAAATATAGTAACTGCCTGCAGTAACAAAATTAAGATTCATTCAAAAATAAATAAGAGTGTGTTGGCTATATTTGGGGGATATTCTTTAAATAACTGCTTGTGCTTGATGGATTTTATGTAGAAAAATTTGGTTGACAACCAGGAACATACACATTGTACTAAGGGAAGCATGTCAGTGTACTGAAATTCAATTTTGTCAGAGATGCCAATCTAAATTCACCCCTCCCCCATTCATAGGTCACACTCCCACCCACTTTTAGTTACACTTCCCCTTCCCTCTGGGCCAAGGAAGTATGCCTGCCTCATAAACACACATGCCATAAAGAAATGTGGATTATCCAATTTTCTTGAGAACGTTGGTTTGTTGAATTCCACTCTCATCCCCAATAAAACTATTCTTTAGTAGATATTTGCTGTATCCTTGATGTCACTGACATTTATTGGGAAAATTGGAGGAACATAGGATGGGTAGCGAGTGGCCAGAGAAGACCCAGGGAAGATGAAAATCATGTGCCGCATAATGACATTTGGGCAAGTATGGACTCCATATACAATAGTGGCCCCATAAGATTATAATGAGTTATAAACAAAAAGTTTGTTTGTGATGTTGAAAGGAAAGGCTGGACCCTACTAAGATGTTGAGTTTACTGGTAGTTTTGGGTAACTTTAATAGATGAAGAGGCTTAGCATGCTTTCCACCCACTGTGTTCTTGTCCCAAGCTGGGGGCATGGAGTTGGCCAGGGGCAGAAAGTGAGCCTGGAAGTTCATCACCCTTGACCTACTCAGGCCTCTGTTTCTCTCCCTCTCTCTCTCTTCCCCCTCTTCCTTTTATTATTTCTTGTCTCAAGCTTTATCTATCTGGGTCTCCTTTGATCTCTGCTCTCCCTTTCTCAACCCTTCTCTTTCTTCCCCCTCTCTCTTCCTCCCCCCATTCCTTCTGATTTCTCTTCTCCCTTAGACAGTGCCTTCTTCCGTAGCCCTTCCCCACCCCCCCAGTGTATGTGCATGCATGTGTGCACACACCCTTTGCTTTATATTCTATTTTTACTGTACCTTTTCTATGTTTAGCTATTTTTAGATACACAAATACCACTATGTTACAACTTTTTACAGTATTCAGTAAGTAACTTGCTATACAGGTTTGTAGCCTAGGAGTATTCGTATTGGCAGCCGTCCATCTCGAGAGACGATGGTGTAGCTTCTTAAGAGTCTATCTGCACCGCCGAGAATGGCTGTGCAGTCCGACTCGGGAGTGACATGGTATCTGTCTCCTCCCGTGTTGAATCAACATCTTGCGATGACGCTGAAGCTACAGAGCCTGGGCAGGGTAATATGGAGGGTCTGCTGTTGCCCATGCAGCAGACCCCCCCCTCTCTTCGCAGCTGAAGGGTCCAAGGGAAAGACGGAGTCGATACAGCTTGGGTTCAGGTGCGCCGCAGGAGTTGCCGGTGTTGACTACAACATCAAACCGCCTTAGGGACTCTGGCTCCGGATTTTCTGTCGGGGTTTACTCCCTTAGCCTTTCCCCTGAAGAGGTATGCCGCAAGGCAGCGGAGGTTTTTTGGAGTCAGAGTTTTCCTTCTCTGATGTACCCTGACTGGAAGATCGAACCAGCGACACTTAGCTCGCAGGCCGACACTCAATCCACTGAGCCAAACCAGCCAGGGCCTTGCCTAGGAGTAATAGGCTTCATAATAGGTATATAGTGGGCTATACCATCTAGGTTTGTGTAAGTACATTCTATGATGTTTGCACAATGACAAATTGCCTAACCACACATTTCTCAGAATGTATTCCCATCATTAAGCAATGTGTGACTATGTTTGAACAGGGACGATAGAGCCCTGGCTCAGGCATACAGAAGATCTGGACTTTAGGAGCAGCTCTGTCAGTGATCAGCTGTAAAGACTTGGGCAAGCCACTTAACCTCTCTGTACCCCAAGTTCCTAATCTCTTTAACAACTGGGTTGGACTGGAGGGTCTATAATATTTATTCCGGCTCTATAGCTAATGAGTGTCAGAATCCTGCCAGACCCACAGGGTACCTGGGGTCTTTGGAGATGAGGTCATATTGCAATGTGTAATGGGAAATGACACAGACTTAGTGTCAGACCCTCCAGATGGGGTTGTAAGATTGATCTTCCTGTGTAAGGTTTTTATCTCTAAGGAAGTTATGGGCTAGTTGGTTTCTACAGCCTGGTGAGACTGTATAGAATAGGAATTAAGAGCATAAGTTATAGAGTTGGACCTTAGTTTGAAAAACAGTTCTGCTACTTCCTAATGGGTGTCCTGGGACAAATTATTTGACCTCTCTGAACATCAGTTCCTGCCTCTGTAAGAAGATTGTAATAGAACTAATGTCATAGGCTTGTGATGCTTAAAAGCAATAATGTATGTAAAGCAGTTAGCTTAGCACCTGGCAAAATGGAAGTGCTCAATCATGTCTGCTACTACTATTGGTGTACTCATTGCTATTAACATAATTTCTTGACATGGGCATGCCTAATCTTCAGCATTTTTCCTGGATATAGCTTTCTCTTTCTAGAATTTGAGAAAAGCATAAACAGATCTTCCTAGCCTAAAGCAGGTCTAGAGTCAGATCTGGATTTAGTTTCCTACTCTGCTGCTTACAGTTTCCTGGACCTTTGTCAAATTATTTAACTTCTCTGCCCCCCATCTGTAAAGTGCAGGCAGGTATAGTGTCTACCTTCAAGGATTGTGGTGAATATGATAATGAATGTGCAGAACTTAGTGCTGTGCCTGACATCTAGAAGCTACTCAATAAATGGTGGCTATGATACTGATGGTGAAAACGATCTTCGTTCTAAGAATAAATGATAACCTCCACTACTCCTACCCTTGTTGAGATGGAGGGTTGAATGCATTCAAGTTTGTAGTTTTTGGCTACCTAACCAAAGTGTTAGGAAAGGCAGCAATTGCTGTTCCTGTAGGGATAGCAAAGTTATTGTTGCCAGGCTTCACCGATAGTGTCCGGGAATTTAAAACTGAGTTATTTTTGGAGGTGTGACTGAAAATGATTCAGCAGACCATAATTCTCAGCAGGATAGTTTTATTTATTTTTGCCAGTTCCCTTACACCCAAAAATTATAGGGGAAAAATGTAATTCTAAACTGGCCCTGTACTTTGAAGGCTCAATTTTGGTTGGTCAGCCAGGACATGCTGTTTACAGGCTTCCTCGGGAGCATCTGGGTTCAAAGATATATTGTCTGTCTTCTTTGCCAAGGTTTTCTTCATTCTCAAATGGAAGCTACCTAACTTTTCTTGAGCCTCTCTGTAGGTGTAAGATTCATTTTATGGCTGGAATGCAGATGTACAGGAACAATGGGAGTTCTCAGGAATGTGGTGTTAAAGTAGGTGGAGTTGTAGGGGACTGTAAAGGTATTAACAAAAGGAAATGGAAAAACTGACATATTCCTGATGGTTCTGGAGTTGAACTCATTTACTGAGGGAGACATATTAGATGTTTCTCTTGATGTCCCTCCATTTTTCTCCTTAGTACTCTGTTAAACGTCAAAAATGAGAAAGAAAACAGCCAGTCACTGCAAGTGAAACTAAGCTCCAGATTTCCTGTCCTTTCCAGACCACTCCAGGTTAAGAGGGTGTTGGCCACTTTCTAAGGGAGTGTAGACTGCACCTCACCAGGCACCTACACCTCTGTCCTGGCCTCATACTTTCTCTCACTCTTCCTCTCTTCCTTCTCTCCTTCATGTAAGCAATACTAACCACAGGTTTCAAAGATGTCTTCATAGACATCATCCAGTGTCATCTCCTCTGCCTTGCAGGTAGTCACTCTCTTTTTTGGGCTGGGTTCTGGGTTTATAATAAAGAAAAATAAATTTTAATTTTTAACAGAGATTTAGGAGTAATATCTGATATTTACAAAAACACTTCCTCAGTTCTTCTACACATTTCTTCCACTCAACTTTCATCTTCACCCATCTTCACCCCTCATCCCAGATCAGTGCCTCTCTCTTCTTCAGTGCTCCTGGCCAAGTCCAGGCCCCTCTATATAGGTGTAGCAATCCAAGACTTGGGGCCAGATTCCTTGGAAAATAGCAGTGACATTATAATATTGATAGCTGACCATCATGGTGACTGGGGTCCCAAGAAACACTGAGAATGAGGGGCCATTAACAAGAATGTGCTTTCAAGTCCTCACAGCTCTTCTTCTTTAATGCCTTTGTTATATTGGGGAAATAATATATGCTTATTATAAAAAGAAAATTTGCAATAAAACAAAAATCCAAAGAAAGGCACCTAGACCTTTTACTTCACAGCTAGTAAATCACTTCTAGAGCAAACCACTGCTAATGTTTTAGTGATTTTTCTCCAGATGTTCTATAGATGTGTATACATCATGCTGTACATGTTATATTCTGACTTGCCATTTTCTCTAATAAAACATTGGGTTGTGGAAAACTTTTCATGTCAGTAAATATGTCAACAATAGCCCTTTTTAATGTCTGCATGGTATTTCATTATGTGGATGCACCATAATGTATTTAGCCATTTCCCCTTGTTAGACATTTAACTTGTTTCCAACTTTTAGCTATTGCACACAATGCTGTGAGAACAGGAGGGAGAGAGACAACCAAACTCCTCTCCATAAAGGTACCAATTTGTACTTTCACCGCTGGAAATTATAACTTTTAAGATAACCCTATACCCATGCAAACAAAGATCTTGTGTCAGCCAGTGCTGAGCCATCATACTGGACTACCAGGTACTCTACCTGCCCTTCATCTACTTCTCTTTCTCTTGACCATCAACCATAATATGAGAAAAGCATTTCTGACTCAAAATAGGAATACTGTTTTATAAATTGTGAGAGAAGGTCTATATATTTTTCTTCTCTGGCTAACTACTGATGGAGCATACCTTCAAAAAGATCATCATCATTATCGTAATCTTCATCAATATAAGTTGCTGGGGGCTGCAAGTCAACACTCTGATTGTAGTGAAGCTCAGTAGTGTTTAGAGCTCCATTTCCCCCAGAATATTCACCTTCCTCCATGGATTCATCTACTGCAAATGTCACTGAAATATTCTTTTTAGGTCTTAATCTTAAGCCTTCTTTCTGTACCACAAGAATATGAAGGGAAAAAAGTCAGTTGGCGCTCAAGAGTTTAGAGATTGGTCCTTGGGGCAATAACATTTAAATAGTCATTTACCTGTAGGATTGGCTTTAGGGGCCTACCTTCCATTGAATCTTGTCCTAGAGGCTGTGTTTTTTCTTCAGACATTTCCATACTGGCAGGAAATTTTGGGAAGATGGAAAGGACAAAGCAATGGTGAAAACACATACTTCAAGTCCCTTAATTAAATGCAGCTGTTACCCCATTCCTGCCATATGCTTTTGAACAATGAAAGGGACAATAGAGCAAAATGACCTTTAGACCTTTTACTCCTCAAAACCTTGATCACCTCCTGTTTTCTTCTTTTTCTTTTTCATATTTCTCTTTATTCCCATCTTTCCTTATTATTGGATCAGAGAACTGGAAGTGGAGAATGTGGGGTGGCTCCAGGACATTCATGCAGAGAATATTGCCTATAAGCTCCTCTTTAAGGGGCTCATGTATTTTTTTCTCCTCCACATGGCAAACCAGGGAATAGAAACCCTGTTTTGGAGAAGCTCTAATGTTGATCAGCTGGCTTTACCTTTCTGCAACTCATCTCACTAATGTGACCACTCAAGCTGTGCTGGGGGGAGGGTGTACCTAACAATGCTGGAATGTGGTCACTGGCCTAGCCCTGTTTGAGCCAACTTATCTTGATTTTTTCAGAACCACACAGAGTCCAAGCACCTCCCAGAGCTCCTTGCTTATATTGAAGACTGACTCCTGCATCTGTTCTTAACAGTCAGCCTAAAACAGGAAGCTCAGTACCTGTCTGATGCACATCTTTCCTTGAAGCCTCTGGTGTCTTTGGAGGTTGGAATACTCAAGCGGAGTGATGGTTGATGAGTACCCGGCTCTTTCTGCTTTTTCTGGATGGATGCTAACAGCCAGCGCAGCCCTTCAATTATGGGCTGATGGTTCCTTCTTTGGAGGTTTTCGATAGCCGAACAGGGTTCCTTTGACAAAAAGAGAAAACTCCAGTTCAGGAACCTGGGTCCACTGGGGATGACTGCCCCTATCACTTTCAGTGAAGGAGCAGAAGTACACATAAGAGCTGGTGTGCCTAGAGAGGCTCTAAGACTGCCTAGGAGACAGTCAACATTCACACCTGAGAAGGTAAAGGAAAGCTACAAAAACCAAGGTCATTTAATAAAGTGGTTGTGGTATAATGTCTTGGATGTGTGACTTTGGGCAAGTCACTCAGAGTCTTTGAGCTTCATCCACAAAATTAGGATATTAAAGCTTCCAATTTTACAGAGAAATTTTGAAGGCCTAATGAGAAAACAGCTGTGAGACATTAAAAGAGTGTGATATTGATTATCACAGATGAGTCAGAAATCACTGTAGATGTTGCCTGGCAGGGAGAGGCTTTGCCTGAGAGCCAGAATATGGGACTGATTATGGAATAGTGCAAGGTAAGCATCAGTCAGGCTTGAGAGGGCAAGGGAGGGGAGGGGTTGACACTTACCAGTCGGCACATGGACTTGTTCTCATTCACTATGCCTTCCAGGAATAGATATTTAACAATATCACAAGGCAAGAGGGCATTCTTCTTATCTTGCTTATTTGCTAGCCTAAAGCAGGGCACAGGAGAGAGGGTGGGAAGAAGAGAGGAAGAGTAAAACAGAAATGGAGGCCAAGGGCAAGAAAGAAGGGAAAGGTGGAGAACCAGTTCTGATATAACTGCTACATGTCCAACAACTAGCTTTAGAGTCATACAGTGAGTTGAGCCAGACATTTATCTAAGCAATTCTCAGTGGAGGAAACAATAGCACAAGTTACTTAAATCCAAGATCCTCTCCAGACCTCATTTCTTGCTTCCTCTCTGCCCTATGCCATCAAACTTTAATTAGAATTGCTAACTGAGATATGAACAGATCTGGAGTTTTTAACATCCTCCCCCAAATTCTGTTCATGCTTGGGTTGGGGGTGCTAATGAGGGACAAAAATGCAAAAAGGGAGTGGGGATGAGGATTGATACGTCACCTGAGGTATCACCCTGGATTCAATGCTAGTTACATGACTCTTGGGCAGTCTTCCAAGGGAGAAGAGCATTGTCATCAATTATACAAAATAGGGGTGGTTTTCTGCCACCATTTCAGAGTCACAGACTGAAGCCAGAAAAGAGAAGCAAATGCAGGAAGACAGTCTTCGGGAAGAGTCAAGGGGTTGGGGTGGAAGATCTGGATATTACTCTCTGTTTCCCTTTGAGGCTTGCCTTCAACATTGCCTTTGCACAGTTATTAAGATGTTCACCCATGGCAGTGTATGATAGAAATTTGCTCTTTAAAACAGACCCCAGATGACTGGGCCACTCCCCCCACCCCCTAATTTAGCTTAAGGGAAGAGGAGGCCTAGCTAGATGGGACAAAGGGACCAACCAACTCTTCATTTGTCTACTTGTCTTTTGAAGGCACAAAATGGGAAGGGTGAATTAAGCACAACTGTGGAGACTTACAATAGGATGGGTTTTCCTGCCACCTTTGTATCAGACAGCAGACGTGTCAAGGTGATCTTCACTTCCTCCATGCGTTTTAAGTCGCTGGAATCCAGGACAAAAACAAGCCCATGTGCCTGTGCATAGTAGTTGGGCCACATTTCTTGGCCTTCCATATCTCCTTTCAGGTCATAGATGGAAACTTCATATTCATCTAGCAGGACTGTGGTCAGTTTAGATTTCATACAAGTGTCTATCTTGCTAGGAAGTACTACACATAGGGGAAGAGAGGAGAAGCAATCACAAAGTAGGGGGATATAGTTAGATGAATTTGTTAAACAAAATCTGTCTAGAGCCTGCCCTAAGGAATCCTACTGAAGAAAACTGACATCCCATTCACTCATGGATTCATCTTCCTAAACCAACACTTTGCCCAGGCTACCCTGTCCTGACTCAGTAATCTTCAGTGACTGGCCACTGCTCCCAGGATAGAATAAGACTCCTTTGCCTCCTAAACTGGCAGACCTATCTCTACCCTGTCTGGTGTTCATAGTGTCCTTGGTACATACCCAGTCTCTTCCTCCCTCTGCTCCTTGGTTCACACTTCCCGCATTCCATAAGAATGTCATGCTCTCTCATGTTCTGGGACTTCACAAAATGCTATTCCCACAGCTTAGGACATTTCTTCCATTGATCTTTCCTTGGTTAAGGCCTATTTAAAAAATATATATTGTTTTGGATCCTGACTGGTACGGCTCAGTTGGTTGGGCATCAAACTGCAAAGCAAATGATTGCTGGTTCGATTCCCAGTTCAGGACACATGCCTGGATTGAAGGTTTGGTCCCCAGTTGGGGCACATGTGGGAGGCAACCAATTGATATTTCTCTCACACTGATGTTTCTCTGCCTCTCTTTCTCCCTCCCTTTTCCTCTCCCTAAAAATAAATAAATAAAATATTTTTAAAAGAAAATAAATTATATATCAATTTAGATTTTGTTTCCTCTGAAAAGTTTTCCCTAACTCACACCATCATCCCCCAGTCTGGATAAGGTGTCTTTCTTCTGGGCTTACCACTATCACAGGACATATGATAGTGTTACAAATTCAACAATTTACTTATTTGGGGTATAAACTGCAACAGGACAAGGACCCTTTCAGTTTTATACACCCATGATGCCAAACGCAAAAGCATCTTCTCTGACCACAATGCTATGAATCTAGAAATCAATCACAAGAACACTGAAAAATACACGAAGACATAGAAGCTAAACAACATGTTATTAAACAATGAATGGGTCAACCATGAGATCAAGGAAGAAATTCAAAGATACCTAGAAACAAATGAAAATGAGGACACAACAATCCAAAATCTGTGGGACACTGGGAAAGCAATCCTAAGAGGGAAATTCATAGCATTACAGGCCTTTCTCACAAACAAACAAAAACACAATAAAAAGCTCAAATAAACAATCTAACTGCACATTTAAAGGAACTTGAGAAAGAATGACAAAAAAAGCCCAAAATGAGTAGAAGGAAGGAAATAATAAAGATCAGAGCAGAAATAAATGAAACAGAGCCTTAAAAAAAAAAAAAAAAAGATTAATGAATCCAAGAGCTGGTTCTTTGAAACAACAAGCAAGATTGACAAACCTTTAACCAGTTTCATCAAATAAAGAGAGGACCCAAATAAATATAGTCAGAAATGAAAGAAACATGATTTTTTTGATGCATCAGAAAGAAACAAATTATTATTTTGATGCATTGCTGTATTCGGTTTGCTACTATTTTGTTTAGGATCTTAGCAACTATGTTCATCAGGGATATTAGCCTATAATTTGAATAATAAAAACATAAGTAAAATAGTCATGTATACTAAAAAGTAAAATAATAATAAAGCCACACACAAAAAAGATAATACACCATGATCGAGTGGAATTTATGCTGGGAATGCAAGTTTGGTACAACATTCACAAATCAAATGTGATTGACCACATAAACAAAATGAAGGATAAAAACCACATGATCATAGCAATAAATGCAGAAAAAGCATCTGATAAAATCCAGCATCCATGTATGATAAAAATTCTCAGCAAAGTGGGAACATAGGGAACATACCTAAACATAATAAAGGCCATATATGACAAACCCACTGTCAGCATCATAGTTAATGGGCAAAAACTAAAAACATTCCCCTTAAGATCTGAGCATAAGACAGGGATGTCCGCCTTCACCTCTCATTTAACAGTACTGGAAGTCCTAGCCATAGCAATCAGACAAGAAGAAGAAATAAAAGGCATTCAAATTGGAAAGGAAAAAGTAAAACTGTCATGATTTGCAAATGACATAATGCAGTATAGGGGATCACTCAGCACGGGGATCCTGGCAGCTCTTTCTTCAGTTCTTTCCCCAGAGCCACCCCAGACTCTTCTCAAGCATCTCTAGTCCACTCTGCCCTCCCTCTGCTGGAGCCCAGGGTAAGTTTCTGCAAATGAAATTTTGTGTGTTGGCCCTTTAAAAGGCTGTTTGAGTCTCCAGCCATCTCTTCTGGTAGACATAAACCCTGCTGCTTTTCACAGCTACATGTTATCTAGATTTCTCTTCAGCTCTCATGCTGTAGGCTGGGTAGCCAAGCTGGGGGCTCAACCCCACACTTCTCAAGGGTAACCCCCCAGCCATGGAAATGACCCTCTGGAACTTCAGCTGCCAATTGTGGGTGCCCAGCCAGCCCTCTTGTGCCTCCTCCACACTCCCTACCAGTCTCATTGTGGTGATGTGGTTTCTTCTGTCTGTGCTTGGTTATAAGGCTTCTTTCCAGCTAGTATTCAGTTGGTTATTCAGGATGATTTCTCTACAATTTAGTTGTAATTCTAGATTGGTCCTGGGAGGAAGTTAGTGTAGCTTCTATATACTCTTCTGCCATCTTGGATCCCTTATAAATTCTTTCAAGCATCATGTTTTTTAAAAACTCTCCAGGTGATTGAAAGGTTTTGCCAGGTTTTAGAGACACTGCTCTAAATGTTCTCATTTAGGACACCTGCTTGTGCTCACCCTTGGGTTTTTCATCCCATGTGATCATGCCAGACAAAACAGTTATAGTGAATGGTGTCATCAAAAATAATGGCTTCCGTCCCCAGATATTTTATAACTGGCATCTTCAAATGTTCACACAAATTACTACTTGTAGGCTGAAATTTTCTTCCTAGGCTATAATGTGTTCTTGACAATCATAAACATTTGCAGCAGCAAGGGAGGTGAACTGTTGCATTCTGGGTACAGAGCAGCCTACTAGATTGACTCTGGTAGTCCTGTATGGATAGTAGTGGACTGAGACATTCTTTAGAATGTGACATCAGTGGCACTTTGCTTCTTGGCCATGAGAATCAAGTCACAATCATAAACCTACTGATTTATGAATCAGCCCCAAGTTATTCACCAAGCATGAGGCAAGTATTACAGTAACAAATGAAATAGATTCCAGGCTCTGTCCTCTAGGAATTAGAATGAAAAGCAGATACTATTCTCACAGACAAAATAGCATACGGCTAATTGCAAATGAGTGTTCCCAAAGCTGGTAGCCCATCAGAAGCCCCTGGGGAGTTCCCAGATTGCCTGGGAATCTAGGGGTGGGGCTGAGTAGGGAGGTCAAAAACTTATCCCCACTTCTATCAGTAATCTTGTGATTTATCCTGGGTCCTTGGCTTTCCTGATGCTATTTACCTTTTTATCATATATGCTTATCAGAGAACTGGAAGAAGCAAGGAGTCAAATTTGCTGCCTATAAGATGGGATAATGGGTTGATCCATTGGCTAAAATATGGTGCTTGGGGCTGCTACACTGATAGCAGGGAGAGGAAGTGGGATGCAAGTTGTAAAGAAGCAACATGTATCCTGAGGAGAATGGTGGAATAGGGGAGAACATTCATTCCACAAATACTACTGAGTACCTACCTGATGATATTCTGTACCCAGAATGCAACAGTTCACCTCCCTTGCTGCTGCAAATGTTTATGATTGTCAAGAACACATTATAGCCTAGGAAGAAAATTTCAGCCTACAAGTAGTAACTTGTGTGAACATTTGAAGATGCCAGTTATAAAATATTTGGGGGTGGAAGCCATTATTTTTTATGACACCATTCACTATAACTGTTTTGTCTGGCATTGTCACATGGGATGAAAAACCCAAGGGTGAGCACAAGCAGGTGTCCTAAATGAGAACATTTAGAGCAGTATCTCTAAAACCTGGCAAAACCTTTCAATAACCTGGAGAGTTTTTAAAAAACATGATGCTTGAAAGAATTTGTAGGGGATCCAAAATGGCAGAGGAGTACGGAGCTTAAAATATCCATTACTTCTCAAGGGGCTCACAGTCTATGGGATGGACTTGAAGTTCAGCAATGATGTTGTAATAAGTGCATGATAAAGGGAGGCATGGACTAGAGTGGGATCCAAGGAAGAAGGTGTTAGGTGTTAGGGATGGCCTTCCTGAGGTCAAGCTTAGACTGTGTCTAGAGGCATTTGGTTAAGAAGGTAGATAATGGAGAGGATGAAATGCTAGGTAGTGGGACAGCATTACAGAAGGCAAGGGCATATGAACTAGATCAGTATGATGGCAGAGGAATGGCAAGTCATTTGTTTTGGCTCTATTGGGTCACATGAGAAATGAAGCTGGACAACAAGTCAGGGACCAAATTATGGAGGACCCTATATGCCTTTAAGAAAATTAAGTTTTATTTTGATGACAGTAGGAAGATATTGATTGGTTTTGAGCAGAAAAGTGCCATGATCAGGTTTGTGCATTAAGTTCTTCAGGCAAGTTTGTTGACTGAATGCTGTGGGGTGACAACTAGAGATGGAAAGACCAGACAGCAAACTGTGGCTGTATTTCAAGGAAACTGGTGCAGGTTTCAAGTAGGCCAGTGGCAGAGGAGTGTCAGATTAGCCTTTTCCTGTACTTCACTGATGGCTTCCAGGTTATGTAAAAGTCAGCCACATCATCATACTCCTACTTTTATTTAATAAACATCAACGGAGGGCATTCTATGCCAGCCACTGTGCTGGGCTCTTTGATTGATTGGCTAGCAGTTAGCTGTGTCCTCACAACTAGAGTAGTTAACTCCCTGAAATTCTGTGTAACTGCTTCTTGAAGTGTCAAGATACTAAACTGGAGATTTGGTATTAAACTTGCATATATCTGAACTGACAACATTTCTCAAGTTCCAACCCTCTATATTAACTGTCACAAACTGTTTCGTGTTATTAAAATTCATCATCCCACACTGGCCTTTCTTATTTAGACCAAATTCCACTTTAATTGATCTCTGAAACTAGACACTGTTTCAAACATGCTATTCTTCATCACTGACTTCAGTGCTTTCAATAGTTTGAATTAATTCATACTGACACTATGAGAGGAACTTGAATTAGGATATCTTGTAAAGGGAGAAAGTGACAGACATTATATGAAGAAGTTTATAACACCCTGGGAGAGGAGCGTTATCTTTAAAAGAGGGAACCTGGGGGCCGTGAAGTAGGCTAGGAAGAAACGATTAGTTTACTTGGTCCCTGGGGCCCATGGGAAACCTAACCATTATCTAATGCTCTTTGTTCCTTACATTTGTGGAAGGCTTCGACAAAAACACTTTTGCCTGAGTTGTCCAGACCGATGATGATGATGGACACATTCCTGTTAATGGAAAAGAAAAATGAGCCAAAGCCTTAAAAGCGCTGTTGGTCCCTGGCTGGTGTAGCTCAGTGGATTGGGCCCTGGCCTGTAAACCAAAGGATCACATGATTGATTCCCGGACAGGGCACATGCCTGGGTTGCAGGCCAGGTCCAACCCTGGTTGGGGGCGTGCAAGAGGCAACCTGTCGATGTTTCTCTAGCACATTGATGTTTCTCTACCACTCTTTCTGCCCTCCCTTACACCCTCTTTAAAAGTAAAAAGAATAAAATAAAATAAAAAAGCAGTTGGTTCTTAGGCTAAACAGAGAATTTTACTTTTCCTTGTAGTAGTCCAATGTATTTATCATAAAAGGCACAACCAAGTTGGTAGAAGGTGATGTAGGAACCCCTCCTCAAAGTCTCCAAGGATGTTTTTCTACCTTGATTCACCCATTCTCCCCAAACCCTGACGTCAGTCATTAAACACTGCCCAATCACTTCCCCTAAAAATATATATCTTGAAGATTTGTTCCTTGATGGACTGTGGGCAGATACATTGGAAGAAATTGTGGAATAGGTCTAGAGAAATAATTACAATATTACCTTCGTGTCTCTTCAGTTGTCTTTAATTGAGACCCGCAGGATGACAGTAGCTTGAACATGATTCAACTTAGTCCTGTAATATTAAGGGGAACAGGTAAACAAGAAATCAGCCCCATTATTAACCCTGAAGTTGTCACCCTATGACTACACAGGTGCTGATAAACAGAATACTTCATTCTAGCCAACCTTGCCTGTGTTAATGTCATAGAGGGATGGGTGATCTGCAACTCTAGCAAAATGTGGTGATTTCTTGTTAAAGCAACGTACACCAGCATGATGGCACCAGGTGTGGCCTATCCCTTCAGTCATAGATCATCCCTGTTAGGAATATCTTCATTCAGCTTTGGGTGCACTGGGGTGGGGTGATGCCTTGGAGAACAACTGGCTTACATTTCTAGAAGGACCTATTGGGAGACCTGTTCTAAGTAAAAACTATCTACTGTGCTTGGTTCTCATATTGCCTCTGATTCAAAAATGTTGGTGTTGGTGATCCACTGTCACAGATTTCTTAACAATTCCTAGAGCTGTAAGGAGTCTTAGACATAGATTTCAAACATCAGTCTAGGTGCACCAAAGATTCCCAGTTTGCTGCATAATCTTCCCCAGGAGATTTCAAAGCACAGCCATATTTGGAAGTGATTGCCTAAGAAAAAGGATAATTTAGACAATCACTTCAAGGTTCATCCATGTTGTAACATGTATTAATATTTTGCTCCTTTTAGGGCTGAATAATATTCCATTATATGGATACACCACTTTTTGGTTACTCATCCATCAATTTATGGACATTTGGCTCTTGTTAATAATGGTGCTATAGACATTTTTGTCTGAGTTTCTTTGTGGACATATGTTTTCAGTTATCTTGGATGTATATACCTAGGAGTTGTCCCTGGCTGGTTTGGCTCAGTGGATTGAGCGTCAGCCTGCGAGCTAAGTGTCGCTGGTTCGATCTTCCAGTCAGGGCACATCAGAGAAGGAAAACTCTGATTCCAAAAAACCTCCGCTGCCTTGCGGCATACCTCTTCAGGGGAAAGGCTAAGGGAGTAAACCCTGACAGAAAATCCGGAGCCGGAGTCCCTAAGGCTGTTTGACGTTGTAGTCAACACCGGCAACTCCTGCGGCGCACCTGAAGCCAAGCTGTATTGACTCCGTCTTTCCCTTGGACCCTTCAGCTACGAAGAGAGGTGGGGTCTGCTGCATGGGCAACAGCAGACCCTCCATATCACCCTGCCCAGGCTCTGTAGCTTCAGCTTCACTGGAGAGGACACTCCAGCATCATTGCAAGATGTCGATTCAACACGGGAGGAGACAGATACCGTGTCACTCCCGAGTCGGACTGCACAGCCATTCTCAGCGGTGCAGATAGACTCTTAAGAAGCTACACCATCGTCTCTCGAGGCTCTGTAGCTTCAGTGGACTGCACAACCATTCTCAGCGGTGCAGATAGACTCTTAAGAAGCTACACCATCGTCTCTCGAGACGGACGGCTGCCGACCATATACCTAGGAGTATAATCACTGGGTCATATGATAACTCTACCTTTAACCTTCTGAGCAAGTGCCAGACTTTTCCCAAGTGGCTGCAACATTTCATATTCCCACTAGCAGTGCAAGAGGGTTCCAATTTCTCCACATTTTTGCTAACTAACACTCATTGTTGTCTGTTTTTATAGCTATCCTAGTGGGTGTGAAGTGATATCTAATTGTGGTTTTGATTTACATTTTTAAAAGATTTTATTTATTTATTTTTAGAGAGAGGTGAAGGGAAGGAGAAAGAGAGGGAGAGAAACAGCAATGTGTGGTTACCTCTCGCATGCCCCCAACTGGGGGGACCTGGCCCGCAACCCAGGCTTGTGCCCTGACTAGAAATCAAACCAGCAACCTGTGGTTCACAGGCTGGCACTCAATCCACCGAGCCACACCAGTGAGGGATGATTTACGTTTTTTAATGACTAGTGTATTGAAGCGCAGAGCTGGAAGAAGCTCTGGTTGGGTTAGCAAATATTTTGGCTGACATTCAGATAGGCTTTGCTTAGCTATCTGATGAACACAGTGTATGTGCCATCTTACCAAAGGATAATAGCACGGTTCTGCAGTCATCCACTGTTTTGAAGAATTGTCATTTCCAGATAGGGACTAGCATTTCATAGCATTTTTTAGAGCACAGTTTGTTTCCTAGGAGATCATTGGGCTTCCCATAAGGGCCTCCTGAAGAATGGCTTAGTTTCTGCTAGACAAAATGGAAACATTATATGTGGCCTGTGATCAAAACCAGTTTCCCTCCAGCTTTGTTCATGAAGCTGATAAGCCCTGGAGCGATCTCCCTTTGACACAAGGCCAGGAGGACATTCAAGTCTGTTTCCTGGTAATTGGCAGAGCTTCTTAGCTTGAGCTTGTGCTCTCTGCATTTGTTAATACCACCAGGAAAGGTCAAACTGGCATCACACAAGTTGTGCCTTATAAACTTAAATCTTAAGATGCCCTGGTTGGTGTGGCTCAATGGATTGGGCAAGCCTGCAAACCAAAAGGTTGCAGGTTTGATGCCCTGACTGGGTGGTTGACCAAGTCCTCAACTGGGGGTGTGAGAGAGACAACTGATCACTGCTTCTCTCGCATACCAATGTTTTTCTCAATCTTTCTCCCTCCATTCCCCTCTTTTATTTGCAGTGCCTCTCCTTGGTGAACTGGGTGGAAACCACCTAAACTCAACCTATCATTTTCAAATTTCTATAGACTGGTTATAATGATATATTTTGCTTACCTTGAGATAGTTAATTATTTGTCTGATAAGAAGTTTGTTCCTTATCGATGAAAGACACAAGATGTATAGCGTGATAGGAGGATACAATGAGGTTTCTGGCCTTCATGCCAGATTAACACAGCTCAGTTGCCCACTTATGAGGGTAGGACAATGTCCTAACAATGGCTGTCAAGGTTCTGACTTACCCTTGGCAACCACTGCGAGGCTCATAGCAACCAAAATCACATCTCCCTGCCTTGTAGGATTACAGTAGAATACTAAATGAACTTGTAATCATCATAACTTTTTGTTAGTTCACAAAGTATTTCCATACAAATTACAATGTGCTAGCATGCATACAATCAATCACTTTATACATATTAGCTCACTTAATCCTTTTTACAAAGTGACAAAAATTAGGGCTTATTGTGCCTACTTTTAAGAGAGAGGTTCACATAGAGATTCTGTAACTTGTCCAAGGTTACTTGGCTAGTAAGTGGTAAATCAGAATTGAAACCCAGGTGGTTTGGCTTCAGAATCTGTATATTGTGTTAAGGTTCTTAGAGCCTATGTGATTGAGTAGGCTTCAGCTATCAGATAAACTGCCCTGATCTGAGTCTTTCCGTATCTTCTAGCCAACCTTTATTTGTCAGTGAAGTTTGGAGAAGTAAGTTGATCCCTGGCTGGTGTTGGCCAATATATTGACTGCTCGCTTGTAAACTAAAGGATAGCTGGTTCCATTCCCAGTCAGCACACATGCCTGAGTTGTGAGCCAGGTCCCCAGTTGGGGGCGCACAAGACACCCTCATGTTGGTGTTTCTCTCCCTCTCTTTCTCCCTCTCTTCCCCTCTCTCTAACAGTAACAAAATATTTTTTAAAAACTTATCCTAAGGGAGGATTATTGGAATAACTAAGGAGGAAAATAATTGGATTATGGATTACTGGTCCTTTCTTTTATTTTCAGTGCCTCTCCTGTGTAACCTGGGATAAAATCACCTAAATGCAACCTACCACTTTTAGATTTCTATAGAATGGTCATAATGATATATTTTGCTTACCTTGAGATAGTTAATTATTTGTCTGAAAGGAAGTTGGTTCTTTATGGATGAAAAACACAAAATGTGTAGCGTCATCGGAGGATATACTGAGGTTTCTAGCCTTCATGCCCTATTAACACAGCTCAGCGGCCCACTTATGAGGGTAGGGCAGTGTCCTAACAATGGCTGTCAAGGTTCTAACTTACCTATGGCAACCACTGCCTGGCTCGTCGTCGGCAGCCGTCCGTCTCGAGAGACGATGGTGTAGCTTCCTAAGAGTCTATCTGCACCGCCGAGAATGGCTGTGCAGTCCGACTCGGGAGTGACATGGTATCTGTCTCCTCCCGTGTTGAATCGACATCTTGTGATGACGCTGAAGCTACAGAGCCTGGGCAGGGTAATATGGAGGGTCTGCTGTTGCTCACAGCAGCCAAAATCACATGTCCCTGCCTTGTATGATCACAGTATGTTACTAAATGAACTTGCAGTCATCATAATTTTTTGTTAGCTCACAAAGTATTTCTGTAGAACTTACAATGTGCCAGCACTCATTTAATCACTTTATACATATAAACTCACTTAATACTTTTTACAAAGTGACAAAAATTAGGTGTTATCATGCCTACTTTTAATAGAGAGGTTCACATAGAGATTCCATAACTTGTCCAAGGTTACCTGGCTAGTAAGTGGTAATTCAGAATTGAAACCCAGGTGGCCTGGCTTCAGAATCTGTATATTGTGTTAAGGTTCTTAGAGCCTATGTGATTGAGTAGGCTTCAGCTATCAGATAAACTGCCCTGATCTGAGTCTTTCCATATCTTCTAGCCAACCTTTATTTGTCAGTGAAGTTTGGAGAAGTAAGTTGATCCCTGGCTGGTGTTGGCCAATGTATTGACTGCTCGCTTGTAAACTAAAGGGTAGCTTGTTCCATTTCCAATCAGCGCACATGCCTGAGTTGTGGGTGATGTCCCCAGTTGGGGGCGCACAAGAGACAACCCCATGTTGGTGTTTCTCTCCCTCTCTTTCTCCCTCCCTTCCCCTCTCTCTGACAGTAAATAAATAAAATATTTTTTAAAAAACTAATCCTAAGGGAGGCTTAGTGGAATAACTGAGGAGGAAAATAATTGGACTACAGAATACTGGTCCTTTATTTTATTTTCAGTATCTCTTCTGGGTAACCTGTGAGGAATCACCTAAATTCAACCTACCATTTTCAGATTTCTATAGAATTGTCATAGTGATATATTTTGCTTACCATGAGATAGTTAATTATTTGTCTGATAAGAAGTTGGTTCTTTATGGATGAAAAACACAAGATGTGTAGCGATATAGGAGGATATACTGAGGTTTCTAGCCTTCATGCCCTATTAACACAGCTCAGCGGCCCACTTATGAGGGTAGGGCAGTGTCCTAACAATGGCTGTCAAGGTTCTAACTTACCTATGGCAACCACTGCCTGGCTCGTCGTCGGCAGCCGTCCGTCTCGAGAGACGATGGTGTAGCTTCCTAAGAGTCTATCTGCACCGCCGAGAATGGCTGTGCAGTCCGACTCGGGAGTGACATGGTATCTGTCTCCTCCCGTGTTGAATCGACATCTTGTGATGACGCTGAAGCTACAGAGCCTGGGCAGGGTAATATGGAGGGTCTGCTGTTGCTCACAGCAGCCAAAATCACATGTCCCTGCCTTGTATGATCACAGTATGTTACTAAATGAACTTGCAGTCATCATAATTTTTTGTTAGCTCACAAAGTATTTCTGTAGAACTTACAATGTGCCAGCACTCATTTAATCACTTTATACATATAAACTCACTTAATACTTTTTACAAAGTGACAAAAATTAGGTGTTATCATGCCTACTTTTAATAGAGAGGTTCACATAGAGATTCCATAACTTGTCCAAGGTTACCTGGCTAGTAAGTGGTAATTCAGAATTGAAACCCAGGTGGCCTGGCTTCAGAATCTGTATATTGTGTTAAGGTTCTTAGAGCCTATGTGATTGAGTAGGCTTCAGCTATCAGATAAACTGCCCTGATCTGAGTCTTTCCATATCTTCTAGCCAACCTTTATTTGTCAGTGAAGTTTGGAGAAGTAAGTTGATCCCTGGCTGGTGTTGGCCAATGTATTGACTGCTTGCTTGTAAACTAAAGGGTAGCTTGTTCCATTTCCAATCAGCGCACATGCCTGAGTTGTGGGTGATGTCCCCAGTTGGGGGCGCACAAGAGACAACCCCATGTTGGTGTTTCTCTCCCTCTCTTTCTCCCTCCCTTCCCCTCTCTCTGACAGTAAATAAATAAAATATTTTTTAAAAAACTAATCCTAAGGGAGGCTTAGTGGAATAACTGAGGAGGAAAATAATTGGACTACAGAATACTGGTCCTTTATTTTATTTTCAGTATCTCTTCTGGGTAACCTGTGAGGAATCACCTAAATTCAACCTACCATTTTCAGATTTCTATAGAATTGTCATAGTGATATATTTTGCTTACCATGAGATAGTTAATTATTTGTCTGATAAGAAGTTGGTTCTTTATGGATGAAAAACACAAGATGTGTAGCGATATAGGAGGATATACTGAGTTTTCTAGCCTTCATGCCCCATTAACACAGCTCAGCTGCCCACGTATGAGGGTAGGGCAGTGTCCTAACAATGGCTGTCAAGGTTCTGACTCATTTATGGCAACCACTGCCTGGCTCACAGCAGCAAAAATCACATCTCCCTGCCTGGTATGATTACAGTGCGTTAGTAAATGAACTTGTAGTCATCATAAGTTGTTGTTAGTTCACAAAGTATTTCCGAAGAAATTACAATGTGCCAGCATGCATTTAATCGATTTATACATATTAGCTCACATAATCCTTTTTCCATAGTGACAAAAATTAGGTGTTATCATGCCCACTTATATGAGAGAGTTTCACATAGAGATTCTGTAACTTGTCCAAGGTTACCTGGCTAGTAAGTGGTAAATCAGAATTGAAACCCAGGTGGTCTGGCTTCAGAATCTGTATATTGGGTTAAGGTTCTTAGAGCCTGTATGAATGAGAAGGCCTCGGCTATCAGATAAACTGCCCTGCTCTGAGTTTCTCAATATCTTCTAGCCATCCCTTCTTTTTTAGTGAAGTTTTAAAAAGTAAGTTGTCCCTGGCTTGTGTTTCCTAGTGGATTAAGTGCTTACTTGCAAACTAAAGGGTAGCCGGTTCCATTCCCAGTCAGCGCACATGCCTGAGTTGAGGGCCAGGTCCCCAGTTGGGTGTGCACAAGGGACAACCACATACTGGTGTTTCTCTCCCTCTTTTTCTCCCTCCACTCCCTGCTCTAAAATTATGTAACTTCTTTTTTGAAAAAGTGAGTTGACATACCATATTATATTAGTTTCAGGTGTACAACATAATGATTCAACATTTATATATTTCATGATATGATCATCACAGTAAGTCTGGAATCTATCTTTCAGTATAGACATTTGTTTTGTGGACTTGTCAAAAATAAACTTTATTTTAGAATGTTTTTAAATATACAGAAAAGTTACAATGATAGTACAGAGAGTTCCTATATACTCTGCACCCAGTTTTCCCTATTCTTAATATCTTTCACTAGTATGGCACATTTTTTGAAGTTAATGAACCAATGTTATTACATAATTATTTATTAAAGTTCTTGCTTCATTCGAGTTTTCTTAGTTTTTGTTTAATGTCCTTTTTCTTTTCCAGATTCCATTTAGGTTATCACTGTATATTTAGTTGTCATGTTTCTTTAGGCTACTCTTGATTGTGACAATTGCACAGACTTTTTTTTTTTTTCGATGACTTTGACTGGAGTATTAGTCAGGTGTTTTATAGAATGCCTCTCACTTGGTGTTTGTCTAATATTTTTCTCAAGATTATACTGGAGTTTTGTGTTCGTGAGAGGAAAACCACAGAGATAAAGGCCCCTCACATCACATCATGTTATGAAAACATACTATTAATATGACTTATCTCTGATGATGTTGACATTGATCACCAGGTTGAGGTGGTATTAGTCAGGTCTTTCCTCTGTAAAATAAAGCTGTTCCTCCCTTTACATGCTGTAATCTTTGGAAGGAAGTTACTATGTGCAGCTTACACATACTGGGGAGTTATGCTCTATCTCCTTGAGAGTAGAGTATATACATAAATTATTTGGGATTCTTCTGTATGGGGTGTTTATGTAGTCTCATCCATTTGTTTAACAGGTCACTTATTAATACAATATGGAATAGTATTTATTTTATAAAATGAATTATAATCCAGTACTACATTATTTACTTGTTCAATTTATTCCAGCTTTAGTATTGAGAGTTTGTTAAATTGACTTCTGTGTCCCTCTGACATACATATGTTGTTGTGAAATATTTTTTTTTTAGCACTTTCTCTCTTTCTGGCACCATTAGAGTCTTCAGGCT
This sequence comes from Furipterus horrens, assembly GCF_987537825.1. Classification (NCBI taxonomy): domain Eukaryota; kingdom Metazoa; phylum Chordata; class Mammalia; order Chiroptera; family Furipteridae; genus Furipterus; species Furipterus horrens. The sequence goes on from NW_028327187.1 coordinate 59,124,272, forward strand.
CATCTGTATTCTCTGCCCTAGTCTTAGAATCAGCCATATCTCCAAGGAGCCCTGGATCCTTTCATTAGAGAAAGCTCTTAGAAACTGAGACCTGGGTACTAGATATGCTCATTGCTTCTGGAGTGTCATTACTTCTAAGCCCTCTCAGATGAAAGAGAAAGGAAGTCTATGCATGTATACTAACTTGTCTATATACATATATCTATTAACATTTATGTGACCGTGTTTATCTATATTGAACTAGATATGAGATCGTGCTGATGTTTTCAACTATAACCATGTGATTTCTTCTGCCTTCTCCCTTTGCTTGGCTGTAACTTACCAAACCAACAATGAAAAACCTGGCTTCTGCCATCCACAATCTATGTACTTGGTTGTTTAATTCCAGTATACATGTATAGCAGTATCAGAACTGTTAACTCATATACCCTTGTGGGAAGCCACTTGATCAGCTAGAGTACAGTGCTATGTACAGTTTCTTTTACTTTTAGTGATACAGACTCCACTTACTTCCAAAGTCACTTGGGTCAACACACTTATACTACCTTTTTCAATGAACTTGTTCACACATCCGTGATACACATCTTATAAGCTAATTGTATATGTCAATTAGAGTGGACCAAAAAATGCTGAGATATTTGGTCAACACAATTCTCAGTGTTTCTGTGAGAGTGTTTTTAGATGACATTAACATTTACATAGACTGATGAAAGAAAATTGTACTCCCTAACATGTAGGCCTCAGCCAATCAGTTGAACACTTGAATAGAACAAGAAGGCTGATACTCCCCTCAGAAAAAAAGAGGGTTCTTTCTGCTTGACTGCATTCAAAATAGAACACTGGCTTTTTCCTTCCTTCAGACTCAAACTGAAACAGTGGTTTTTCTTGGGTTTTGTGCCTTGTTGCCTTCAGACTGGAACTACAACCGTAGAGAGTTTGCCTATTCACCTTACAGATCTTGGTCTTGCCAGACTCCAAAAGTGCATGAGCCAATAACTTATAATAAAGCTAAACACACAGAGAGATATACAACAAATAAAGAGAAAGTAATCCAAATATAAGACTATAGGAAGTCATTAACATACAAGAGAGCAAGAAAATAAGAAAGGAACAGAGAAGAACTACAAAAACAATTAAGAAAACAACAAAATGTCAATAACTACATATTATCAGTAATTATTTAAATGTAAATGGGTTTAAGTACTCCAATAAAATTACATAGGATGTCTGAATGGATAAGAAAACAAGAACCTAACAAGAGTATACCATCTTGTAAAAATAGTCTGTTCAATAATTCTCGTCGTCGGCAGCCATCCGTCTCGAGAGACGATGGTGTGGCTTCTTAAGAGTCTATCTGCACCGCCGAGAATGGCTGTGCAGTCCGACTCGGGAGTGACACGGTATCTGTCTCCTCCCGTGTTGAATCGACATCTTGCGATGACGCTGGAGTGTCCTCTCCAGTGGAGCTGAAGCTACAGAGCCTGGGCAGGGTGATATGGAGGGTCTGCTGTTGCCCATGCAGCAGACCCCCCCTCTCTTCACAGCTGAAGGATCCAAGGGAAAGACTGAGTCAATACAGCTTGGCTTCAGGTGCGCCGCAGGAGTTGCCGGTGTTGACTACAACGTCAAACCGCCTTAGGGACTCCGGCTCCGGATTTTCTGTCGGGGTTTACTCCCTTAGCCTTTCCCCTGAAGAGGTATGCCGCAAGGCAACGGAGGTTTTTTGGAATCAGAGTTTTCCTTCTCTGTGTTCAATAATTAATGTTGTGAAAATTAGATAGGTACATGCAAAAAATAAAACTAGACCACTTTCTTACACCATGTATGAGAATAAACCTGAAATGGTTAAAAGACATGTAAGACCTCAGATTATAAAACTCCTAGACAAAAATACAGGCAGTAAACTCTTGGATGTTACACTAAGTAATATTTTGGATATGTGTTGTTAAGCAAGGGAAACAAAAGAAAAATAAATGGGACTCACCAAACTAAAAAGGTGTTGCACAGTATAGGAAACCATCAACAAAATGAAAAGACAACCCACTGAATGGGAAGAGATATTTGCCAATGGTACATCATACAACTTAACACCCCAAAACTCCCAAACATTGTGATTAAAAAATAAGCAGCCCTGGCTGCTGTGGCTCAGTGGATTGAGCATTGGCCTGCGAGCCAAGTGTCACTGGTTCGATTCCCAGTCAGGACACATGACTAGGTTGCACATCAGGTCCCCAGTTGGGGGCACAAGTGAGAGGCAACCACACAGTGATGTTTCTCTCCCTCTGTTTCTCCTTTCCCTGTCTCTAAAAATAAATAAACGAACAAATTAATTAATTAATTAAAAAAATAAGGAGAGCACCTAGACATTTCTCTGAAGAGGACACAAGGATGGCCAATGGACATATATAAGATGCTCAATGTCATCAATAATTAGATAAATGCAAATTAAAAACACAATGAGACATCACCTCATACCTGTCAGAATGGCTGTCATCAATAAATCAACATAGAACAAGTGTTGCTGAGGACGTGGAGAAAAATGAACACTCGTGCATTATTGGTGGGATTGCAAATTTGGTGAAGCAACGGTGGAACACAGTATGGAGGTTACCCCAAAATTAGAATAGCACCACCATATGACCCAGCAATTCCACTTCTGGGTATATATATAAAGAAATATGAAACACTAATTCCAAAAGATATATGCATTTACTTGTATCTTCCTAATTTTATTCTTCAATGTCCTATGGTTTTCTGTGTACAGGTCTTTTATGTCCTTTGTTAAATTTATTCATGGGTACCTTGCTTTTTTTGTTGCAATAATACGTGATATTGTTTTCTTAGTTTCTCTTTCTGAAAGTTCATTGTTGGTGTATAAAAAATGTCACTATTTTATGAATATTAAGTTTGTATCCTACTACTTTGCTGAATTCATTTATGAGATCTAGTATTTTTTGGTGGAGTCTTTACAATTTTCTATGTACAATATCATGTCATCTTTGAATAATGATAGTTTTTCTTCCTCGTTTCCAGTAGGTGGAAGCATATACCATGTTCATGGAGAAAAAGAGTTAATATTATTAAAATGCCCATACTACCCAAAGCAATCTATAGATTCAAAGCAATTCTTATTAAAATACCAATGGCATATTTTAAAGATCTATAACAAATATTCCAACATTTATATGGAATCAACAAAGACTGAATAACCTCAGAAATCTTGGGGGAAAAGAACAAAGTTGGAAGGATCACAATACTGGATATCAAATTATACTACAAAGCCATTGTTAGCGAAACAGCCTGATATTGGCATAAAAACAGAACAGAGAGCCCATAAATCAATCCATGACTTCATGGTAAATTAATATTTGACAAAGGAGGCCAAAATATACAATGGGGTTAAGAAATTCCATTCAATACATTGTGTTGGGGTAATTGGACAGGTACATGCAGAAAAATGAAACTAGACCACTAATTTACTCCATACACAAGAATAAGCTCAAAATGGATAAAAGACATAGGCAGTAAAATCTCAGACATCTCATGTAGCAATGTTTCCTGATATATCTCCTAGGGAAAAATGAACAAATAGGACTACATCAAACAGAAAAGCTTCTGCACAGCAAAAGAAATCACCAACAAAATGAAAAGGGAACCCACTGCGTGGGAGAACATATTTGTCAATGGAACATGGTAAGGGGTTAATTTCTAAAATATATAAAGAACTTTTATACAACTCAACAACAGACAGAAAAATAATCCAATTAAAAAATGGGGAAAGGGAAATAAAGGAAAGAATAAACAAATGGGACTACATCAAACTAAAGAGTTTCTGCTCCATGAAAGAAAACATCAGCAAGATGAAAAGGGAACCAATCATATGAGAAAACATATTTGCCAGTGATACCTCAGACAAGGGTTTGATCTCCAAAATATATAAAGAACTTATATGACTCAACACCAAGAAGACAGACAATCCAATTAAAAAATGGGCAAAGGACCTGAACAGACACTTCTCCAAGGAGGACATACAGAGGGCCCACAGGCATATAAAAAAATGCTCAACATCACTAGCCATCAAAGAGATGCAAATTAAAACCACAATGAGATACTACTTCACACCAGTCAGAATGGCCATCATAAATCAAACAACAAGTGCTGGAAAGGATGTGGAGAAAAGGGAACCCTAGTGCAGTGTTGGTAGGAATGCAGACTGGTGCAGCCACCATGGATAACAGTATGGAATCTCCTCAAAAAACTAAAAATGGAACTGCCTTTTGATCCAGCAATTCCATTGCTAGGATTATACAGGAAGAATTCTGAAGCACCAATTCAGAAGAACCTATGTACCCCTATGTCCATAGCAGCTCTATTTTCAATAGCGAAGTGCTGGAAGTAGCCTAAGTACCCATCAGTAGATGAGTGGATCAAAACACTGTGGTACATTTACACAGTGGAATACCATGCAGCAAAAAGAAAGAAGGACCTCCTACCTTTTGCAACAACATGGATGGGACTGGAGAGTATTATGCTTAGTGAAGTAAGCGAGGCAGCAAAAGACAAATACCATATGATCTCACCTAATACAGGAAACTAAGGAACAACACAAATCAACAAAATAGAATCAGATGCATGTAAACAAGGAACAGACTGACAGTGACCAGGGGGGAGGGGCAAGGGAGAAAAGGGGGGAAGGAAGGGGAAGGGTCTAGTAAAGGAACTAGTATAAATGACCCATAGACATGGATAACATGGGTGGGGATTAACTGTGGTAGAAGGAGTAGGCAGGGTGGGGGGAGCAATGGGGGAATATGAGCCAACTGTAATAGAAAAACAAATAAATTTAGAAAAAGATCAGAAAACCTTTAAAAAAGAATATTTAGTGAAAATCACAGAAAATCTTGTTTTTATGAAAGTGCTTTCTCTGCTCCTGTATACTCTAGTCATTTGATTTGTAACTATAACACACAGTGACTCATAAGAATGTTATGACAGGGAAAGCAATGCTCTAACGAAAGGAATCATTAGAAAAAGTGTAAGTCTTTAATACAGTGTTAACTTTACTATTTCTTTAGTAAACTTGACATTCCTTGCTTGTCAAAAAAATAAAATAATAAAATAAACAATGGGGAAAGGACCTGAATAGACACTTCTCCAGAGAACATACAGAAGGCCAATAGACATATGAAAAAAAGCTCAATGTCACAAATCAAGAGATGATGCAAATTAAATCTACAATGAGCTATCATCTCACACTTGCCAGCATGCCTACCATCAATAATCAACAAACTACTAGTACTGGTGAGGATGTGGAGAACAGGGGACCCTAATACATTGTTGGTGGGCATGCAGAATAGTTAGTAACTGTGGAAAACAGTATGGAGTTACCTCAAAAAATTAAAAATGGAAATGCCTTTTGACCCAGCAAACCCATTTCTGGGAATATACCCTAAGAATCCCAAACAGATCCCTGCACGTCAGTCGGAGGTGGGCCTTCCGCAGTCTCCTCTGCAAATGGGCTCCGTGGCCTAGAGCCCTCATTCCTGTCAACCGTGATCATGCACTGAGGTCTGCAAGAGGTCACCGCAGAAATTTCCATCAGTCTATAAGCAAGAGTATGGCAGCCATACCCTTCAACTGCTTGCTCATGGCCATCCACAGCTACTACGGGTGCCGCCTGGGCTCCATTTCCATTAAGAGCTCCTGCGAAAGTGCTGAGTACCCTGCGGAAGTCCTCCCGCGCCACCCTGGTCTCCCCAAGAGTGACCTGGCTCATTGGCGGGCAAGCTTCTTTTTCAGGAAGTCCACCCTCCCATTCATGGCCATGGGTGTTGGAGTCCCCAGAACACTCAAAATCTTCCCAGGCTTCCAGCAGCATGATCACCTGTGACCTGGCTTGGGAAGCCACAAGGAAGCCACCTAGCGGTCAGCCTGGCAAAGTCAATGCCAAGCCCCCATTCTGAGTGGCTACCACTAGTCACCAGACTTGCAGAAGCACTAGGCTCTCTTGAGCCCCTCCCCACCCATCCTTCTGTGCCCCCTTCCCCCTCTTCACCCCACCTCGTATATAGACTAGGAAGGCTGCAGCAAGCAGAAGCAGTTGGGTTCATTATATCAAAACAGCAAAACACCAAAAAAGGAAGTTGAAAAAGCCCCACTCTTTACTCCCCAAGCCAGACGCAAGCCCTCCTGATACTCGTGACCGTGTGCCTTGCGCCCAGTGGAAAATAAACAATGACCAGCCAAGAAAAGGAAAAAAATATCCCAAAACACCAATCAGAAAGAGTATATGCACCCTACATTCATAGCAGCAGCATTTATAATAGTCAAGATCTGAGAACAGCCCAGTGCCCATCAGTAGATAAGTTGATTTTTTAAAAAAAGCTGTGGTACATTTACATAATGGATTACTACATGCTCATAAAAAATAAGGAACTCTTAAACATTACAAAAGCATGGATGGTCCTGGTGATTATTATGCGAAGAGAAATAAGACAGTCAAAGACAAAAACCATATGATCTCACTTAAATGTGGAATCTAATGAACAAAATAAACTAAGGAACAAAAACAAAACTAGAGGCTGGGACACTTGGAAAAGAATGACAGGTCTCAGAGGGGAGGGAGGTGGGTGAAGTGGATAAAAGAAAGTGAAGAGTTTAGCCAAAGAAAATATATGCATAGCAGATGGACTCAGACAATAGTGTGGTGAAGGCAGGGGGATGGGGGTGGGGGATGGGTAAAGGGGGAAAATGAGGGACATATGTAATAGTTTCAATAATAAAAATACTCTACAATGTATATTTTAAAAAATAAAAATAGAAAAAAGTCAACAAAATGGAAAGGGAATCCAGTGTATGGGAAAACATATTTGCCAATGATACACCTGATAAGGGGTTAATTTCTAAAATATGTAAAGAACTATACAACTCAACTATAGAAAGACAAATGACCCAATTAAAAAATGGGCCAAGGACCTAAATAGACACTTCTCCAAAGAGGATATACAGATGGCCCATAAACATGAAAAAAATGCTCAACATCACTAATCATCAGAGAGATACAAATTAAAATCATGAGATATCATATCACACCTGCCAGAATGACTATCATCAATAAATCAACAAACAAGTGCTGGTAAGGATGTGGAAAAAGGGAGCTCTAGTGCAATATTGGTGGGAATGCAGACTGGTGCAGCCACTGTGCAAAACAGTATCAAGTTACCTCAAAAAATTAAGAATGGAACTGCCTTTTGACCTAGCAAATCCAGTTCTAGGCATATATCCAAAGAATCCCAAAACACCAATTTGAAAGACTATACAAGGTCTTCCTGGAAAAAGTCCATCCATTGTTAATACTTTATAACAAGAATGGTTTGTGCAACATTGATGTAACCTGGCAGCCAAGGAGAGTGGACTAGAACGTGCATGCATGAATGATGACTTCACTGTACTAGTCAGTGGGGGCAGTAGATGCATTGAGTGAGCATGTGTATTGTGTGACTGTCCCATTCAAAATGACTGAGCGAGTAGAGCAATGAATCTGTATCAAATTTTGCATTAAGCTGAAACATTCCTCCGAGGAAACTATTAGGATGATTCAGAACGCCATAGCTATGGGCAACTGGTGATTGGCAGCTTCATCACAACAACATGCCCACTCATGCATCATGTCTCCTGTAGAGATTTTTGGCAAGATATCAAATCACCAAAGTGACTCAGTCCCCCTAAAGCCCAGATTTGCTGTCCTGCAACTTCTGGCTTTTCTCAAAAACTAAAATCACCTTTGAAAGGAAAGAGATTTCAGGTCATTGATGAGATTCAGGAAAATATGATGGGGCAGCTGATGGTGATTGGGAGAACTGTATGAGGTCCCAAGGTGCCTACTTTGAAAGGAACTTAGGCATCATTATCCTATGTACAATATTTCTTGTATCTTGTATCTTCATTAAGTGTCTCTGTTTTTCATATTACATGGCTGGATACCTTCTGGACAGACCTTATATGCACCCCTATGTTCATTGCAGCATTAGTTACAATAGCCAAGATCTGGAAACAGCCCGAGTTCCCATCAGTAGATAAGTGGATAAAAAAGCTGTGGTAAATTTACACAATAAATTACTACATGGAAGTAGAAAGAATGAAGTCTTACTTTTGTAACAGCATAATCAACCTGGAGACTTTTATGCTAAGTGAAATAAGCCAGTCAGAGAAAGACAAATACCATATGATCTCACTTGAATGTGGAATCTAATGAAAGAAATAAACTGACAAACAGCATAGAAACAGGCATTGATACGCGGTATAGAGTGACAGCTGTCAGAAGGGAGAGAGGAGGGGTGGACTGGATAAAAGAAGGTGAAGTAATTAGTCAAAGAACATACATGGAAAACCATAGACACAGACATCAGTGTGGTGATGGCTGGATGGAAAGGGGGAAGGGGGCTGAGTGAAGATGGGCAAAGCCAGGGGGAATGAGGAATCTGTAATAATGTAAAAAATAGAAATAAAGTTAAAAATAGAGGCATCCCTGTGTTCTTTGCAGCATTATTTATAATTGCTAAGATATGGAAGCAACCAAAGTGTCCATTAATAGATGAATAGATAAAGAAGATGTGCTACATATATACAACGGAATATTACTTGGCCATAAGAAGGAATGAAATCTTATCATTTGGACAGCATGGATGAATCTAGAGGGTATTATATTAAATGAAACAAGTCAGGCAGAGAACCACAAATACCATATGATTTCACTTATATGTGTAATGTAATAAACAAAATAAGTGAATGAATAAACAAAACAGAAACAATCTCAGATACAAAGATGGTTGCCAGATAAGAGATAAGAGTGGGCTTGGGGAACTAGGTGAAAAATGTGAGGGGATTAAGTACAAATTAGCAGTTACAAAAGTAGTCTAAGGGATGTAATATATAGCATAGGAACTATGTTTAATAATATTGTAATAATTATATATAGTGTTGACCCTGGCTGGTTTGGCTCAGTGGATTGAGCGTCGGCCGGCGAGCTAAGTGTCACTGGTTTGATCTTCCAGTCAGGGCACATCAGAGAAGGAAAACTCTGACTCCAAAAAACCTCCGCTGCCTTGCGGCATACCTCTTCAGGGGAAAGGCTAAGGGAGTAAACCCCGACAGAAAATCCGGAGCCGGAGTCCCTAAGGCGGTTTGACGTTGTAGTCAACACCGGCAACTCCTGCGGCGCACCTGAAGCCAAGCTGTATTGACTCCGTCTTTCCCTTGGATCCCTCAGCTGCGAAGAGAGGGGGGGTCTGCTGCATGGGCAACAGCAGACCCTCCATATCACCCTGCCCGGGCTCTGTAGCTTCAGCTTCACTGGAGAGGACACTCCAGCGTCATCGTAAGATGTCGATTCAACACGGGAGGAGACAGATACCGTGTCACTCCCGAGTCGGACTGCACAACCATTCTCGGCGGTGCAGATAGACACTTAAGAAGCTACACCATCGTCTCTTGAGACGGACGGCTGCCGACAAAAAAAAAAAAAAAAAAAAAAAATATATATATATATATATATATATAGTGTCAGGTGGGTACTAGACTTATGGAGAGGAATTACCTCATAAGTTATATAAATGTTTAATCACTATGCTGCATACCTAAAACTAATGATATTGAATGTCAACAGTTATTTTAAAATAAAAAATTTTTGAAACAACGTTTTACATTATTCGAGGACGTACCATACATATTCTTGTATCAAGATCTCTTTTTATCCTCCTTCTTACATCTTGCTTCCTGTTCTCTCCCTTAAATTCTCTCTTCCCATCTTTATACTTTAATGGTTTCTTTTCATCTTTCAATTCTCATATTCTTGTCACCTCCTCAAAGAAGCCATCCCTGATCCAGATTGTTTCCCTTTCCATTTTCCATCCGTGTTATGTTTTAAACAGCTTTTTAGTTAAACAAAGATATAGAAACCTACACAAAACAAAACTTTGCTAAAGGTATTATAAAATGAATACTCTAGTAACCCCCACCCAGGTCAAAATATAGAATTTTGTCAGCGACACCAAAAGTATCTCCATGTGTCCTATCCAAATCACAGCCCCCTCCCTCCTTGAAAAAGTAACCACTATCTTGACTTTTTTAGTAATCACTTCCTTGTGTTTCTTTAATGGTTTACATCACCTAAATATGCATTCCTAGACAGTGGTTTTTTTCTCTGTGAGATATTTTCCTAGTGGTAGCCATGGGGACTACAATTAGCATCCTAAATTTGTAACAATCTAGTTAAAATTGATACCAACTTAGCTAACACCAAAACTATGGACCATCAGATTTCTTTTTTTATGGTTCATGATTTTCTTTTTTGTTGAATTTATTGGAGTGACATTGCTTAATAAAATTACATATGTTTCAAGTATACAATTCTATAATACACCATTTATATATTGTATCGTGTATTCATCACCCCAAATCAAGTCTCTTTCCATCATCATTTATTCCCTATACACTCTTCTCCCCTTACCCCCTTTCCCTCTGATAATCACTATACTGTTTGTGCCTATGAGATTATTTTACTTAATCCCTTCACCTTTTTCACCCAGGCCCCAACCTCCCTCCCCTCTGACAGCTGTCAGTCTGTTCTTTGCTATGTTCATTAGATTCCACATATGAGTTAAATCCTATGGTGCTTGTCTTCTTCTGACTGGCTTATTTCATTTAACATAGTGCTCTCCAGGTTCATCCATGCTGTTGCAAAGGGTAAGAGTTCCTTCTTTTTTTAAAAAATATGCTTCATTGATTATGCTGTTACAGTTGTCCTAATTTCTTTTCCCTTTGTTTCCCTCCACCCAGTGACCCCCCTCCCTCCAGTTGTCCTCCCCCCTTAGTCCATGCCCATTGGTTGTGCATATAGTTCTTCTCAACATCTTCCTGTCTACTCCACTCCCTCCTACTCTGCTTCTTAATTCCTGTATCATTTCCCTCCCTCTCCCCTCTTCCGCCTCCTTGCTGATCTCCCCCCATAACATTCCCAATTCTTATAATTTTTTTCCCACTCTCGTTGCCTACTTAGTTTGCTTTTGTTTCTATTCCCTAGCTTCTGTTGTTGGTTGTTGTAATACAGTTTTCATATTAATGTTCATAGTTTTGATCCTCTTTCTCCTAAACAGGTTCCTTTAACATTTCATATAACAGTGATTTGGATCTGATGAACTCCTTCAGTTTTACTTTGTCCTGGAAGCACTTTCTCTGCCCTTCTATTCTGAATGACAGCTTCGCTAGATAGAGTAATCGTGGCTGTAGATTTTTGCTTTTCATTACTTTGAATATTTCTTGCCAGTTCCTTCTTTCCTGCAGAGTTTCTTTTGAGAAATCAGCTAATAGTCTTATTGGGACCCCTTTGTTTGTAATTCTCTTCTCTCTTGCTGCTTTCAAGATTCTCTCTTTATCCTTAATTTTTGACATTTTGATTATAATGTGTCTTGGTGTGGTTCTCCCTAGGTCCAGTTTTTTTTGGAACTCTCTCTGCTTCCTGGACCTGTAATTCTATTTCCTTCCCCAAATTATGGAAGTTTTCCTTTATTATTTTTTCACATAATTTTTCAATTTCTAGTTCTTCTTCACCTTCTGGCAACCCTCTGAATCAGATGTTGGCCCATTTATTGCTGTCCCATAGGTTTCTGAGCCTCTCCTCATTTTCCTCACTTTTCGTTTTCTCTTTCTGCATTGATTGACTGTTCCTTCTCTATGTTCCAATTTATTTTTATTTATTTTTTTTTATTTTGGTTTTTCAATTACAGTTGTCCCCTTTTCCCCTAATTTCTCTCCCCCACCCAACCCACCCCCTCTCGCGCAATCATATCCCTCCCCGTTGCCCATGTCCATGAGTCTTTTATACGGGTTCTTTGACTAATCCCTTCCCTTACTTATCCCCCTTCTCTCCCTCTCCCCTCCCCCCTATTGACTGCTATTCTGCTCTTTGTTCTATTTAGTTCCTTTGTTTGTGTTGTTCTTTAGTTTCCTGTATTAGGTGATATCATATGGTATTTTTCTTTCTTTGCCTGGCTTATTTCACTAAGCATAATTCTCTCTATGTTCCAATTTATTGATTTGATCCCTGGTTTTCTTTCTGTCACCACTGGTTTCGTATGTGTTTTTGTTCATTTCAGCAGGACTAGTCTTCATTCCTTCTCCATCTTGTTTAAGATCTGGTGTTAGGTCTGTAAGCATTTTTATAATGAAAGCTCTGAACTGTGCCTCAGAAAGATTTCCTATCTGTTGCTTCATTAGATTAGGTATTTGCTGTCTGGTCAGCTGTGTCACCAGGATCTCTATCATGATCTGAGCCATCCTGACAGTTTTGTGTTTACCTTTGTTTCTTGGGCAGGGCTGTCACACCTCCTACACTATAGGAGGCAGAGCCCCATGCACTTGTCACAACTGGGCGATCCTTCTCACTATGCTGTGGCATTTCCTGTGGGGGTGGGGGTCCAAGATGGATTCCTGCCATTCACTCTCTGCTGAGAGACTGGGAGCCTCCTCCTCTGTCCCCACCCGCTCTGGGCCTCACAGTCCAAAGCAGTGGGGGTCTGCCTTTCCTGGTGTTGGAAGTGCAAGCCGATGGATCTGGTTTGTAACTGGGGGTGCTCCCCAGGCGCTTCTCACCTCCCCTTAAATACGAATGTCTGTGCTTACCACTGTCCCTCCACCGTCGCCACTGCTGCCACTGCCACCAGCACAGCTTGACCTCTCTGCCCCAGCTTCACCCCTCCTACCCATCCAGATGAGCACCACTTTTTTATAACTTCATACGTTGGACTTCCACTTATTTTCTGGAACTTCTGGTTATTTTTGGTTTTGCGATAGTTGTATTCCTTCTTAGTTGTGAAGGGAGATGGAGCATGTCAGTCTAGGCCTCCATCTTGGCCGGAAGTCTCCTGTGTGTTCAAGGTAGTTAATTTAAAATCTTTGTCTAATGAATCTCATGTCTGAGCTTGCTTAGGGACAGATTCCATCAGTTTATTTTTTCTTGTAAATGAACCATACTTTCTGTTTCTTTGTATGTATTGTGATATTTTATTGAAAACTAACATTTACATATAATGTAACCCTGGAAACCAGTCCCTTTTTCCCCCAGGGCTTTTTGTTTTTTTTTTATTGTTGAGGACTAGAGTCATCTCTTTATTTAGTGACCTTTCTAAACTATTTTTGCAAAAACTATATTTCTTATTATGTTTGTCACTGAAGTCTCTGTTTTTTTTAGCTTGTTTTCACCTAGTATTTTGAAGAGATTTCTTGGAACACCAGGAATTAAAACAAGTAAGGAAACTCACCTTTATCTCTCTTTGCAGATTGGCTCTGTGTTGGGAGACTTCAGTTCTTATGCAGGCTGTTTACAACTTGGCCTTCGACTTCTCTTCCTGCTTGAGCTGAAGCTGGAAATCAGCCAGAGGTGAAAGGTTAGGGTCTTCTCAGATATTTTCTGAGCATGCATTTTTCCCTGGATATGCCTATAGCTCTCTAAATTGCCCATTATACATGCACACGTTTGAGTGCTCTAATTTCTCAAAGGAATTTTCTCCCTGGCTTTTTCTCCCAGGTTTTAGGTGGTATGGTAAACTGTATATACCATACAGGGTTTTGTTTGTCCCACAGTATTTTCAAGCAATGACTGTCACTTTTCTGCGTTGAATGATTTCTGAGTTAGCTGAAACAGAGACCAGAAGCTTGCATCAGTCCTTTAGGTAGCCCCCAGACAGGTTAGAACAGACCTACACAATAACTTGTGAGTAAGGTCTACTCTTCCCTCTTTGGGACTAGTCTCCAGAGTTACACACTGAGAATGCAGTTTCCCATCTTAAAACTACCACTGAGTTGGGGAGGGTGTGCAGTGGCAAGTAAAAATACCATTAAATTTTGTTGCCATTTTAAAGTTTCATTTAGTTTGAATCAGTGTTCACTTGGTTGCTGTAAAGCTTTGATTGTTTCCAGAGTTCTGACAGTTTCTGCTTGTTTTTCAGTTTTCTGTGGAGGATGGGAGTTTGGAAGTGTCTACTTTTCCATTTTGCTAATGTCATTACCTGACACACTGTAGTGCCCACTTAAAACAAAAAACTGATGTTTTAACATCCTGTTTAATCTACATGTTTACCCTCCATTCCTTTATTTTTTTCTGTTAAAATTATTATACATTAAAATATACTTTGAAAAAGAACGTCCATACTATTTTAACACACATAGATTTATGTATCCACCACCATCAACTATTTAAAGAATAGTTCCATCACCCCCCCAAAACTCCATGCTATCCCTTTATAGTTACACCTTTCCCTTTATCCCCCTCCCACATACCCCCAACCTCTGGCAACCAATACTATGTTCGTTATTACAGTTTTGCCATTTTAAGAATGTTATATAAATGTTATCATACAGTATATAACCTTTTGAATCTGGCTTTGTTTTTACCTCAGGCTAATGTCTTTGAAATTAATCCAAGTGGTGTGTGTACATAAATAACTGGTTTCTTTTTATAGCTGAGTTCTCCATTATATGACTGTATCACAACGTATTCTATGTTTGAAAGACATCTGGATTATTTTCAACTCTGGGCAATTATAAAGATGATGCAGTGTGGTGGCAGCAGCAGCGGCAGCAGAGACAGGCTGGCAGAAAGTGCAGCCACACGTTTTTAAAAGTCCAGAGGCACACCTGGGGAGTGTTCCCAGCTCCTCACAGGCCCCTGCAGCTCACAGTCCCAGCACCGGGCAAAATCAAGCTTCATTACTTCTGACTGTGCAGACCAGTGCGGGTTGTGGGGGAGGCAGACACTGCCGGTCTCTCAGCAGACTCCACTTGTTTAAACGGCCCCATGGTCCTAGAATGTCTGCATACCCACCCACTCGGAACAACGGCCAGGGCAGCAGCTAGAGAGGCACCAGTCCGGTGCAAAAGTGGGAGAGGCGCTTGGAAAAGGGGCGAATGCTGGGCAGGTAGCACTGTTCCCTCTGGGACCCCTCTCTCACATACAGTGCCACAACGTGGTGAAGCAGGTCGCACTGTAGTGACAAATCCCTAAGGCTCCGCCCCTCAAATGTAACAGGAGTGACAGATCTACCTAGGACGCATAGGCAAGCAAACACAGGAGCCTGTCAGCATAAGGAGGTAGAGAAGTAGGGCCCAAAGGGGGAACATATCAAGGTTCCAGTGGGGGAACTAAGCAAGGAGGAGATAGCCAACCTTACAGATGAGGAGATAGACAACCTAACAGACGCAGAATTCAAAACACTGGTGATAAAGATGCTCACAGGCTTGACAGATATGCTTGAGTATGGCAAATGCATAAGAGAAGTGAAGACTATGCTAAGTGAAACAGAGGAAAATCCACACAAAACCAATGATGAAGGGAAGGAAACCAGGGTTCAAATCAATGATTTTGAAAAGAAGAAAAAAAAAAACAGTCAACAAGTGCAGAATGAGGAAGCAAGAATTTTAAAAAATGAGGAAAACTTCCCAAATTTCGTAAAGGAGATGTGCATACAGGTCCTGAAATCACGGAGGGTCCCAGGTGAGCTGGACCCAGAGGGGACCACACAAGGATGCATCATGTTTGAGATGCCAAAGGTGAAAGATAAAGAGAGAGTCCTGGGGGCAGCAAGGGAGAGGCGGAGAGTTGCCTACAGAGGGGTGCCAATAGGACTGTCAGCTGATTTCTCACAGGACAATTTGCAGGCAGGAAAGGACTGGCAAGCAGTATTCAATCCTGCAACCAGGATTACTGTAGCCAGCAAGGCTGCCATTTAGAATGGAAGGGTAGATGAAATGCTTCCCACACAAGGTAAAGCCAAAAGAGTTCATCATCACCAAGTCATCATTATATGAAATGTCAAAGGAACTTACTTAAGAAAAAAATCAAAACTATGAACACTGAAATGTCAACAAACACAACTATCAACAACTGAGTCTAAAAAATAAAAACAAAATCCAACTAAGGAAACCAGAATAAGAAGAGAATCATAGGTATGGGGATCATTTGGAGGGTTATCAGCAGGAAGGGAGGGGGAGAAATGGGGATATGGTGCAGGGATTAAGAAGCATAATCAGTTGGTACAAAATACACAGGGGAATTAAGAATAATATAGAAAAGGGTGAAGCCAAAGAACTTATATGCACGACCCATGGACATGAACTAAGGGTGGTGGGATTTCTGGAGGGCAGTGGGGTACTGGGCAGAGGGGAGCAAAGGGGGAAAAATCAGAACTACTGTAATAACATAATCAATAAAATATACTTTAAAAAAGAGCCCATTGGGAACCTAATCTAATGAGAGGTGACAGGAAGCAGATGGAGCTGTCGCTGATGTCGAAAGGAGAGCTTGGACACAGGTTGCTGCCAGGAGTATTTTTTGATTAGACTTAAAACATGTTTTACCTACACTTTTACATACACCTGTAGCTGTTTCAATTAAGAGACTCCTGAGTCTCTGTATACCTGGCTGGTCTGCAGAAAAAGTGGTCTGCTCAGAAAGTTTGATTTAATGTTCTTAGGCTTTTCTTTCTACAGTGTTTGCTTCCTATCCCCATTTCTTAGTCATGTTAACCTACAAATAAAAGGCCAAAATGAGAAGCAACAAGCATTTGAGATTTTTTTTTTCAAAAAGCTATTAAGGAAGCACTGATTCAGGCATTCAGGAAACAAGGCGAAACGGTGTTCAATTTGAAGACAAAGGCAAACGGAAGGGGAACAATTCTATCAATAAAACGAAGGCATTTCAAGTGGTGCACATAAGCTTACATAGTGATGCTAATTCTAAACAATATATTTAATTTTCAGTATGGTATTCATAATATCTGCTATCTTGTTATCTTTGCAAACAGCTCTTTGGGACACAGTGTTGCTTTAGGCCTGCTCCAAAGGTTATTTTGACCTGTTTTTGCAGCTCCAGCTCCATTTCTAAAAAATTTTATTTTATTGACTATGTTGTTACAGTAGTTCCAATTTTTTCCACTTTGCTCCCCTCTGCCCAGTACCCCCTTCCCTCCAGCAATCCCATCCCCCTTAGTTCATGTCCATGGGTCATGCATATAAGTTCTCTGACTTCAGCCTTTCCTACGCTATTCTTAACTTTCCCCTGTCTATTTTGTACCAACCAATTATGCTTCTTAATCCCTGCACCATTTTCCCATTTCTCCTCCTCCCCCTTCCAGCTGATAACCCTTGAACTATTCCCCATACCTATGATTCTCCTCCTATTCTGGTTTCCTTAGCTGGATTTTGTTCTTATTTTTTAGATTCAGTTGTTGATAGTTGTGAGTTTGTTGTCATCTTAAGTTTATAGTTTTGATCTTTTTCTTAAGTAAGTTTGACATTTCATATAATAATGACTTGGTGATGATGAACTCTTTTAGTTTTACTTTGTCTGGGAAGCACTTTATCTGCCCTTCCATTATAAATGATAGCTTTTCTGGATAGAGTAATCTTGGTTGTAGGTTGCTTCTTATCACATTGAATACTGCTTGCCGGTCCTTTCTTGCCTGCAAAGTTTCTTTGGAGAAATCAGCCGATAGTCTTATAGAAACCCCTTTGTAGGCAACTCTCCACTTCTCTTTTGGTGCTTTTAGGATTCTCTCTTTATCTTTCACCTTTGGCATTTTAATTATGATGTGTCTTGGTGTGGTCCCCTCTCGAACCAGCTCGCCCTGGACTCTATGTGCCTCCTAGACTTCTGTGTCTATTTCCTTTGCCAAATTTGGGAAGTTTTCTTCCATTACTTTTTCACATAAGTTTTCAATTTATTGCTCATCCTATTCTCCTTTTGGCACCACCATGATTCAGTTGTTGGCACGTTTAAAGTTGTCCCAGATGTTCCCAAGCCTCGCCTCATTTTTTTCAATTCTTGTTTCCTCATTCTGTACTGTTTGACTGTTTTTTTCTTCCTTATGTTCCAAATCATTGATTTGAACCCTGGTTTCCTTCCCTTCACCATTGGTTTTGTGTGGATTTTTCTTCGTTTCACTTAGCATAGTCTTCACTTATTCCCTTATGTGTTTTCCGTACTGAAGCATATATGTCAAGCCTGTGAGCATCTTTATCACCAGTGTTTTGAATTCTGCATCTGTTAGGTTGTCTATCTCCTCATCTGTAAGGTTGGCTATCTCCTTGTTGCTTAGTTCTCCCACTGGAACCTTGATCCGTTCCCCCTTTTGGACCATACTTCTCTGTCTCCTTACCTTGACAGGCTCCTGTGTTTGTTTGCCTCTGTGTGTTAAGTAGCGCTGTTGCTCCTATTACGTTGTAAGAGGCGGAGCCTTAGAGATTCCTCACTACAGGGTGACCTGTTTCACCACGTTGTGGTGCTGTATGCGGGGGAGGAGTCTGAGAGGGAAGAATGCCGCCTGCCCGGCACTCGCCCCTTTTCCAGGCATTTCTTCTGCTTCTGTATGAGACTGGCGCCTCTCTAGCTGTTACCCTGGCCATCGTTCCCAGAGTGGGTGGGTCTGTGGATGTTTTAGGACCATTAGGGCCCTTTAAACAAGCGGACTCTGCTGAGAGACCAGCAGTTTCTGCCTCCACCCCAACCCGCACTGGTTTGCACAGTCAGAAGCAATGAGGCTTGGGACTTCCGGCCAAGATGGAGGCTTAGACGGACACGCTAGGTCTCCCTCTACAACTAGAGAGGAATACAACTACTTCAAAACAAAGGATAACTAGAAATTCCAGAAAATAAAACTACACGGAAGCCCAACATATGAAGTTATAAACCAGCGGTGCCATTTGGGCAGGTAAGAGTTAAAGAGGGCAGCGCTGTTTGCGGTCAGCGGCGGGGCGGCGAAAAAGCCCGGCGGCAGTCAAGCCCCTGGCAGTGCGCGACCCCAGCGCTGGGGAAAGCAGCCACCGCATTGCCTTGAACAGTGAGGTCCAGGGGGGCGGGAGGACGGATCCCGGTCTCCTAGCTGAATAACTGTGTGAATCCATCTTGGACCCCCGCCCCCAAAGAAAGCACCACAGGGCTGCGAAATAGGTCGCGGACAGGCGCCGGTCGCTGAATTGTGACGCGTACACAGGCACTGCCCCCTACAGCCGGCCCAAGAAAACAAAAAGCATCTGTCAAAATGAGGCAGACAACTATAGAAATCCCGGTGGCACAGCTCACCAGGCAACAGATAGAGAACCTGACAGATGAACAGATAAGAAACCTGTCAGAGGCTCAGTTCTGGGCCATTGTTATCAGGTGGCTTACAGAATTCACAAAAGAGCAGGAAAAAGATAAGAAAGAAGCGAAAAACATTCATAACGAAAGGAACAAAACCACATACGAGACAGATGGTGAGGAAAAAAAATCCAGAGTTCATTTCAACAAACTGGAATATGGAGAAGGAACAAGCAGTCAACCAATGCAGAGAGAGGAAATGGGAAGCAACAATGAGAAGATAAGAAACCTCTGGGACAGCTATAAAAGGCCCAACATAAGAATCATTGGTTTGCCAGAGAGTGAGGAAGATGAACTAGAACTTGAAAAATTGAGTGAAAATATAATAAAGGAGAACTTCCCAGACTTGGGGAAGGGAATAGACTTGCAGGTCCAGGAAGCAAGGAGAGTTCCCAAGAGACTGGACCCAGGGAGAACCACTCCAAGACACATTATAATCAAAATGTCAAAAATTAAAGATAAAGAGAGAATCTTAAAAGCAGCAAGAGAGAAGAAAAGAATTATGTACAAAGGGGTCCCAATTAGACTATCAGCTGACTTCTCAAGGGAGACCCTACAGGCAAGAAGGGACTGGCAAGAAATATTCAAAGTAATGAAAATCCAAAACCTACAACCACGAATACTCTATCCAGCGAAACTGTCATTCAGAATAGAAGGACAGAGAAAGTGTTTCCAGGACAAAATAAAACTGAAAGAGTTCATTAGATCCAAACCACTGTTATATGAGATGTTAAAGGGACTGGTTTAAAAAACAGAAGCTAGGGAGATGAAACAAAGGCAAACTAAACAGGCAACGAGAGTGGAAAAGGAACTGTGGGTATGGGAAGCATATTGGGGGGAGGTCAACAGGGAGGGGGAGTGGGGAGAGGGAGGGAGATGATATAGGAATTGGGGATCATGGTAGGAGGGAATGGAATAGACGGAGAGAGGTTGGGAGGAACTGTATGCACAACTAATGGACATAATCTAAAAGGGGGGGACAACTGGAGGGAGGTGGGCCACCAGGTGGAGGGGAGCAGAGGGAAGGGAAATTGGCACAAATGTAATATTTTAATCAATAAAACACATTAAATCTGAAAAAAAAAAAAAAAAAAGAAGCAATGAGGCTTGATTTTCCCCAGTGCTGGGACCATGAACTGTGTGGTCTGGTGAGGAGCTGGGAGCACTCTCCAGGTGTCCCTTCTGACTTTTTAAAACGTGTGACTGTGTTTTTTCCGGCCTGTTGCTGCCACCACCACACCGCATCCTCTCCGCCCCAGCTCTGCCCCTCCTACCTGTCTGGATGAGTATTTCTCCTCTATATCTTTGTTTGCTGGACTTAAATGCAGTTCAATTTTCTGGAACTTCTGGTTGTTTCTAGTTTTGAGCTAGTTGTATTCATTCTTAGTTGTGGAGGGAGACGCAGCGTGTCTGTCTATGCCTCCATCTTGGCCAGAAGTCCCTCCAGCTCCATTTTAAGGTGGCTTCATTTATATTATTTTTGCTACTCCCCCCTATGTTCTTCCTCTCACACCCACTTTTTTGTCGCTATCAATATCTATTTTAAGAAAGCATACCAGTTGTTAAACCTATGAAATATGCTTCACCTCACTAATCATCAGGGAGATTGAAACTAAAAGCACAGCAAGATACTACCACATGCCCATCAGAGTGGCTAAAATGAATAAGGGCCAACAATACCATGTATTTATTGATGAAGACATGGATCAACTGGAACTTTCATCGGCTCTTGGTAGTAGTGTAAATTTACGACTACTTTGGAAAACTATTTGGCAGTATCTACTAAAGCTAAACTTATGCATAGCCTATGATGAAGTAATTCCAATCATGGATCTTTAATTAAGTGAAGCTCTCCCTTGTGTGCACAAGGATACACATGCATGTACACATGTCCATGGAAGAGTTTCCTTTGTGATACTAAAAACTGGACGACAACTTAAATGACCATCAAAAGAATGAATATATAACTTATGGTGTATTCATCTGATGGAATTCCATAAAGCAGTTAAAATGAATTATAATTATATATAGCAACATGAAACTGGAGTAAAATGTCTCAAAACCATATTGTTGAGGTAAAAAGTTGCACCAAATTCTGTATAATTACATTTATGTAAAATACAAGAACAAAAAAACAATATCCTATTGTAAGAACGGAGTCACTCAGAAAACCATCAAGACGCAGCGAGCAGAAAAAGAAGTTTATTGAAGGAATTAATAGGCAGGCTTGGAGCCATGCTGTGAGTGGCTCCAACTCTGGACTCCTAAGGGGGAAGGGCCTTGCTTTATATGGGGAAGAAAAAAAGTACTATTGAATTCAGTTTGTTTATCTCGCAGCTGTGAGTCTGACAGGCTGATCAAAGCCAAATGGGGCTGGGCTTGACACACCCTATCACAGGAAACTCCCAGACAGCTGCAGGAGGGCAGGGGGAGGGGGGAGGACATGGAAACCAAGATTGTCACCTATATTGTTTATAGTACATGCATAGATAATAAGAGAAAAAAGTTCTTACTAAATATTTATACAAAAACACAGACACACACACAGCCAGTTAGTTGCAGAGCTAGGTTAGGACAAGAAGCTAGTATTCCTTCTCCTCCTTTTTCTCATCTGACTTTATATTTTAGAGAAGTTTAAAGTTCGCAGCAAAACTGAGAGGTAGGGACAGATATTTTCCATTCCATATTCTTTAACCTAAGTAATGGAGGCTTCAAACTCCAAAGGAGCTGCACAATCATTAACTTAGTTCACTGTTTCCAGTAGCTAGGCTTTATGGAGCTCAGAACACGTTTTGTAAGCCTGGTGAGTTTGGGGGATCAACAGAGTCAACCACCTCTTTTACACAAAGGTAGGAGGCAAGGTTGCTGTAACCTTTTTTCCCCTACATCCTTACCATCTGCCTACTGGCCAGGAATGCTGAGTTTGACCTGCTTAAGAGTATCAGTAAACAGGGTAACATGAAACACTAGTAAACAGGTGACTGTTCCAACCTAAAGCCAAACTCCTTCAGCACTTATCTGTCATGTTTGACTAGCTCTGGCTGCAGCCTCAGGACACAAAGCACAGCCCAGAGAACATAAAAACTATAAATGGTCTCTGGTTTAATTAAAATGGACTATTGGAAGGGTGCTTGAATCAAAATTCTAAGTTCTGAACAACACAGGTTTTAATGTTAGGGACCCACAAGGTATTTAGGAGAAAGCAATTCTTGAAAATTAAAGGCAGTACATGGTCTCTGCTCTCCCTGACCTACTGTGGTTACTTTTTCTCAATTACTTATTAATTGGCTTTAAATTCCCTAGGCTTTTCAGACCTTGAAAATCTATCAGAGGGGTATGTAAGATAGGGAGAATAAGGTAAGGTTTTAGAAAGGCATGGGAAAAGGGAAGAAAAGAGGAGACTCTTAAATGCTTTTTGCTGTTGTTGTTGTTCTTTGATGTTGGAACTGATGGTCTGCCCCACCTATTTTGGACCTTTGATCTAGTAATGACTCAAGAAGAGCCTTAGAAGAGGTTTATATACTCAGCACCACCACTTACTAGCTCTGTGACCTTGAACAAATAAATTAACATCTTTGAACTTCAGATACTTCATCTATAAAATACTGATAATAATAGTATTTACCTAATATGATTATTGAGGTATATAAAGCACTTAGCACAGTGTCTGGCATGTGATAAGAGCTCAGTAAGTTAGTGACGCTCATTCTTATTGTTACAGCATCTTGGAAACCAAGAAGGAGAGCATTTTGAGTATGAGAGAGAAATCTACTCTAGATAATGCCAAATGCAGCAGAGAGGTCAAGAAGGATGAGAGTTGAGAAAAGGCAAGGGCTTTGAGGCTTGATTAGAAATGCTGAGTAATATTTGTATTTGAGACTTATCTTCTGAACTCCTTATTTTTACTGGAAATGGGAATCAGAGTTTAAAAAGAAAATCCAACACTTTTTGTGGTCAGGATACATATTCAATTTAACGTTGGATGAAGCTATGGTTATAAGGAGAGTGTGCAAGAAGATAGCTAGAGCTGTGACAACCATAGCAGACTCTTGTCAAGCTGTCCATTAGAACTTTCTATAATATAGAAATGTTCTCTATCTGCACTGACCAATATGCATGTGGCTCTTGAGCACTTGAAGTGTGACTGGTGTGACTGAAGAACTGAAATTTTAATTCTATTTAATCATAATTAGTTTAAATTTAAATAGCCATGTGTAAGTAGTGGCAAACATTAGTCTAACTGGGGAAGCAAGGCATATTCTCTTGAAACCAGTTATGTAAATACCAAAAAGATTGGGGTCAGACAGTAGAGTCTTAATTGTTCAGAAAAAGAGCAATACCCTTTTGGGATGGAGAACTTAAGGAGAGCAGATGAAACTTTGGCTTGACGTTGAAGGATGTGTAGTGTTTAGATAGGAAGGAAGAAGGCAGGAAAGTCATTCCAAATGGGTTGGAGGAAGTAACTAAAAGTTTAGTTAGAAATGCCTCCTATATGAGAATTTTGAGGAAAATGGCAATTCTAGAATAGAACATTCTTATCAGGTGGGTTTGGGCCAGGTCATGGACAGTCTTGAATGCTAGAACAGAATGTTTGGGCTCTGTCTACAGACACCAGTGTTTTTTGTTTTTTTTTTTTTAATGTGTTTTATTGATTATAATATTACATTTGTCCCAATTTCCCTTCCCTCTGCTCCCCTCCACCTTGTGGTCCCCCTCCCTCCAGTTGTCCCCCCCTTTTAGACCATGTCCATTAGTTGTGCATATAGTTTTTCTCAACCTCTCTCTGTCTATTCCAATCCCTCCTACCATGATCCTTAATTCCTATATCGTCTCCCTCCCTCTCCCCGTTCCCCCTCCCTGTTGACCTCCCCCCAATATGCTCCCCGTACCTATAGTTCTTTTTCCACTCTCATTGCCTGTTTAGTTCACCTTTGTTTCAATTCCCTAGCTTCTGTTGTTTCTTGTGATGCAGTTTTCATTTTAGATTTCATAGTTTTGATCCTCCTTTTTCTAAACCAGTCCCTTTAACATCTCATATAACAGTGGTTTGGATCTAATGAACTCTTTCAGTTTTATTTTGTCCTGGAAACACTTTCTCTGTCCTTCTATTCTGAATGACAATTTCGCTGGATAGAGTATTCGTGGTTGTAGGTTTTGGATTTTCATTACTTTGAATATTTCTTGCCAGTCCCTTCTTGCCTGCAGGGTCTCCCTTGAGAAGTCAGCTGATAGTCTAATTGGGACCCCTTTGTACATGATTCTTTTCTTCTCTCTTGCTGCTTTTAAGATTCTCTCTTTATCTTTAATTTTTGACATTTTGATTATAATGTGTCTTGGAGTGGTTCTCCCTGGGTCCAGTTTTTTTGGAATTCTCTGTGCTTCCTGGACCTGTAAGTCTATTTCCTTCCCCAAGTCTGGGAAGTTCTCCTTTATTATATTTTCACTCAATTTTTCAAGTTCTAGTTCGTCTTCTTCGTTCTCTGGCAAGCCAATGATTCTTATGTTGGGCCTTTTATAGCTGTCCCAGAGGTTTCTGATCCTCTCATCGTTGCTTCCCGTTCCTTCTCTATATTCTGGTTTGTTGAAATGAACTCTGGATTTTTTTTCCTCACAATCTGTCTCGTATGTGGTTTTGTTCCTTTCGTTATGAGTGTTTTTCGCTTCATTCTCATCTTTTTCCAGATCTTTTGTTAATTCTGTAAGCCACCTGATAACAATGGCCCTGAACTGAGCCTGTGACAGGTTTCTTATTTGTTCATCTGTCAGATTCCTCATCTGTTGCCTGGTGAGCTGCGCCACCGGGATTTCTATAGTTGTCTGCCTCATTCTGACAGATGCGTTTTGTTTTCTTGGGCCGGCTATAGGGGGCAGTGCCTGTGTACTCTTCTCGACCCAGCGACCAGCGGCAATCCGCAACCTTTCTCGCTGCGCCGTGGTGCTTTGTCGTCACAACCCAGCGACAGGCGCCTGTCCGCAACCTATTTCGCAGCCCTGTGGCGCTTTCTTTGGGGGCAGGGGTCCAAGATGGATTCACACAGTTATTCCGCTAGGAGACCGGGATCCGTCCTCCCGCGCCCCTGGGCCTCAATGTTCAAGGTGATGTGGTGGCTGCTTTCCCCAGCGTTGGGGTCGCGAGCTGCCGGGGTTCGACTGCAGCCGGGATTGTCCTCCCTGCCACTGTTCCTGGTGCGACAGCAAACAGCACCGCCCCCTTTCGCTCGTCCTACCTGCCCAAAGAGCGCTGCTGGTTTATAACTTCATACGTTGGGCTTCCGTGTAGCTTTATTTTCTGGAATTTCTAGTTATCTTTTGTTTTGAAGTAGTTGTAATCCTCTTTAGTTGTAGAGGGAGACCAAGCGTGTCCGTCTAAGCCTCCATCTTGGCCGGAAGTCCCCGAGACCAGTGTTTTGCAAAGCTTTCTTAAAACACAGATTCCCAGGCCCCACCCTGATCTACTAGATCAACTTTTCTGGGTCACAGCTTAGGAAATCATTACTTAAAGCAAGCTCCCCAGGTGTGTACAATGTACATTCAATTTTTAGATGTATTAGATAGGCAGAAGGGAACACTTGGTAGCTTTTGGTCAAAGGAGTGATGTGATTATAGAGGTGTCATAAGAAGCACAATAAGGTGGGAAGGTGTAGGATACGGAAAATAGGTACAGAAACCAGTTAGATGACTGTTAAAGTAGTTCAGATGAGTTTCACAAATGCAGATCTTTCTGGCTGGTACACTTGGAATTGTCAAATTAACACCTAGTATTTTCCTTCAGGCCATATTTGAATTTTCCACACAATTTGTTTGCTGTTTTATTTATTTATTTATTTATTTATTTATTGGTTTTTCAATTACAGTTGTCCCCTTTTCCCCTAATTTCTCTCCCCCACCCAACCCACCCCCTCTCCCGCAATCATATCCTTCTCCGTTGTCCATGTCCATGAGTCTTTTATACAGGCTCTTTAATTAAACCCTTCCCTTACTTATCCCCCTTCCCTCCCTCTCCCCTCCCCCCTATTGACTGCTATTCTGTTCTTTGTTCTATTTAGTTCCTTTGTTTGTGTTGTTCTTTAGTTTCCTGTATTAGGTGATAACATATGGTATTTTTCTTTCTTTGCCTGGCTTATTTCACTAAGCATAATTCTCTCAAGTTCCATCCATGTTGTTGCAAATGGCAGGAGTTCCTTCTTTCTTTCTGCTACATAGTATTCCATTGTGTAAATGTACCACAGTTTTGTGATCCACTCATCTACAGATGGGCACTTAGGTTGTTTCCAGCACTTAGCTATTGTAAACAGTGCTGCAATGAACATAGGAGTGCATAAGTTATTTTGAATTGGTGTTTCAAGATTCTTCGGGTATAATCCTAGTAGTGGAGTCGCTGATTCAAAAGGCAGTTTCATTTTTAATCTTTTGAGGTAATTCCATACTGTTCTCCATAGTGGCTGCACCAGTCTGCATTCCCACCAACAGTGCAATAGGGTTCCCGTTTCTCCACATCCTCGCCAGCACTTGTTGCTTGTTGATTTGTTGATGATGGCCATTCTGACTGGTGTAAAATGGTATCTCATTGTCGTTTTTATTTGCATCTCCCTGATGGCTAATGATGTTGAGCATTTTTTCATGTGTCTATGGACCTTCTGTATGTCCTCTTCGGAGAAGTGTTTGTTCAGGTCCCTTGCCCATTTTTTAATTGGGTTGTTTGTTTTCTTGATGTTGAGTCGTATCAGCTCTTTATATATTTTGGAGATGTCCCCTGTCTGTGATGTCATTGGCAAATATGTTTTCCCATATGGTTGGTTTCCTTTTCATCTTGGTGATGTTTTCTTTTGCTGAGCAAAAACTCTTCAGTTTGATGTAATCCCATTTATTTATTTTTTCCTTTATTTCTCTTGCTTTAGGAGATGTATCCGTGAAGAGATTGTTACGTGAGATATCTGATATTTTCTTGCCTATGTTTTCCTCTAGGACTTTTATGGTGTCATGGCTTACATTTAAGTCTTTGATCCATCTTGAGTTTATTCTTGTGTGTGGTGTAAGTTCGTGGTCTAGTTTCATTTTTTTGCACGTCCCTATCCAGTTCTCCCAGCACCATTTGTTAAAGAGGCTCTTCTCACTCCATTTTATGTTCCTTCCTCCTTTATCAAAGATTAGTTGACCATAGAGGCCAGGGTTTATTTCTGGACTCTCTATTCTGTTCCACTGATCTATATGTCTGTTCTTATGCCAGTACCATACTGTTTTGATTACAGTGGCTTTGTAGTATTGTTTGATATCTGGTGTTATGATTCCTCCTGCTGTGTTCTTCTGTCTCAAGATTGCTTTTGCTATTCGGGGTCTTTTTTGGTTCCATATGAATTTATGGAGTATTTGTTCTAGGTCTGTGAAATATGTCATTGGTATTTTAATAGGGATTGCATTGAATTTGTAAATTGCTTTGGGTAGTATGGCCATTTTGATGATGTTGATTCTTCCCATCCAAGAACATGGTATTTGCTTCCATTTATTTGTTTCTTCCTTAATTTCTTTCTTCAATGTTATGTAATTTTCAGAGTACAGGTCTTTTATCTCTTTGGTTAAGTTTACTCTTGGTACTTTATTTTTCTTGTTGCTATAGTAAATGGTATTTTCTTTTTTGTCTCTGTCTCTGCTATTTTATGGTTGGTGTACAGAAATGCCTTAGATTTCTGTATATTTATTTTGTACCCTGCTATTTTGCCAAATTCACTTATTATATCGAGTAGTCTTTTAGTGGAGTTTATAGGATTTTCTAGGTATACTATCATGTCATCTACGTATAATGAAAGTTTTACTTCCTCTTTCCCAATTTGGATGCCTTTTATTTCTTTTTCTTGTCTGATTGCTGTGGCTAGGACTTCCAACACTATGTTGAAAAGGAGTGGAGAGAGTGGACAACCTTGTCTAGTTCCTGAGTTCAGGGGGAATGCTTTCAGTTTTTGTCCATTGAGTATGATGTTGGCCTCAGGCTTCTCATATATAGCCTTAATTATGTTAAGATATGCTCCCTTTATTCCCATTTTGTTGAGTGTTTTCATCATAAATGGGTGTTGTACTTTATCAAATGCTTTTTCTGCATCTATTGATATGATCATGTGATTTTTGTCTTTCATTCTGTTTAGGTGATGTATTATATTTATTGATTTGCGAATATTAAACCATCCGTGCATCCCTGGAATGAAGCCCACTTGATCATGATGTATGATCTTTTTGATGTATTGCTGGATCCTGTTTGCCAATATTTTATTGAGGATTTTAGCATCGATGTTCCTCAGTGATATTGGCCTGTAGTTTTCTTTCTTTGTTGTGTCTTGACCTGGTTTGGGGATTAGGATAATACTGGCTTCATAGAAAGAGTTTAGGATTTTCCCCTCTTCTTGGATTTTTTGGAACAGTTTGAGGAGGATAGGAGTTAGTTCTTCCCTGAATGTTTTGTAGAATTCGCCTGTGAAGCCATCCGGTCCAGGGCTTTTGTGTGCCAGGAGATTTTGGAGTACTGTTTCAATTTCCTTTTCTGTTATTGGTTTCTTGAGACTTTCCACTTCTTCTTGATTCAGTTTTGGAAGGTTGTATGTTTCTAGAAATTTGTCCATTTCTTCTAGATTGTCAAATTTCTTGTCATACAGTTGTCTGAAGTAATTTCTAACTATCATTTGTATTTCTGAGGTATCAGTCGTGATTTCTCCTCTTTCATTTCTGATTTTGTTTATTTGTGTCTTCTCTCTTTTTTTCTTGATTAGACTGGCTAGAGGCTTGTCTATTTTGTTGATTTTTTCGAAGAACCCCCTCCTAGTTTTGTTGATCTTTTGGATTGTTTGTTTAGTCTCTATGTCATTTAGTTCTGCTCTGATCTTGATGATTTCATTCCTTCTTCTTGCCCTAGGCTTTGTTTGTTGCTGTTGTTCTAGTTCTTGTAGCATTGTGGTTAGGTTTTTTATTTGAGATTCTTCTAGCCTTTTCAGATATGCCTGTATTGCTATAAACTTCCCTCTCAGGACTGCTTTTGCTGTGTCCCACAGGTTTTGGGTTGTTGTGTGCTCATTATCATTAGTTTCTAGAAATTTCTTGATTCCTTCTTTGATGTCATTGTTAACCCATTCATTATTTAATAGCATGTTATTCAATCTCCATGAGTTTGGGTGTCTTTGATTTTTTTCTCTGAGGTTGATTTCTAGTTTCAAGGCATTGTGATCTGAAAAGATGCTTGATATGATTTCAATTTTCTTGAATTTGTTGAGGCTTGTTTTGTGACCTATCATGTGGTCTATCTTTGAAAATGTCCCATGTGCACTTGAAAAGAATGTATATTTTGCTTCTTTGGGGTGAAAAGTTCTATATATATCAGTTAGATCCATGTGGTTTAGTGTGTTGTTCAATGCCTGTATATCCTTGGTGTTTCTTTGCTTTGACGATCTGTCTATTGTTGATAATGGAGTGTTGAAGTCCCCTACTATGAGTGTGTTGTTGTTGATATCCTTTTTGTGGTCTTCTAGTATTTGCTTTATGTATTTGGGTGCTCCTATGTTGGGTGCACATATGTTTATCAAAGTCATATCTTCTTGATGGATTTTTCCTTTAAGTATTATGAAATGTCCTTCTTTGTCTCTTTTTATTGTCCTTGCTTTGAAATCCATTTTGTCTGACATGAGAACTGCTACCCCGGCTTTTTTTTTCCAGTCCGTTTGCTTGGAATATTTTTTTATATCCCTTTACTTTCAGTCTGTGTAAATCTTTTGTTTTGAGGTGTGTTTCTTGTAAACAGCAAATATGTGGGTCCTGTTTTCTTATCCATTCCGTTACCCTATGTCTTTTAATATGAGCATTTAATCCATTTACATTTAAGGTTATCATTGACGTGTATTTATTCATTTCCCTTTGTACCTCTGTTCCTCTCCTCTCTTGTTTTTTTCTTCTTTTTTTCTTAGAACACACCCTTTAGCATCTCTTACAGTGCTGGTTTGGTGGAGATGTATTCTTTCAGTCTTCCTTTGTCTGAGAAACTCCTTATTTCACCTTCTATTTTGAATGAGAGCCTTGCTGGGTAGAGTATTCTTGGTTGGAGGCCTTTGTTTTTCATTGCTTGAAATATTATTGACCATTCCCTTCTGGCTTGTAATGTTTCTGTTGAGAAATCAGTTGATAGCCTTATCGGAGCTCCCTTGTATGTTATTTGCTGCTTTTCTCTTGCTGCTTTTAGGATTCTCTCTTTGTCTTGGAATGTTGCCATTTCAACTATGATGTGCCTTGGAGTGGGTTTTTGGGGGTTCCTCTTGATTGGAACTCTCAGTGCTTCTTGGACTTGCATAGCTTTTCCTCTCATCAGGTTCGGAAAATTTTCTGTCACTATTTCTCCTATCAGATTTTCAATTCCGTGTTCCTTTTCTTCTCCCTCTCGTATTCCGATGATCCTTAAATTATTTTTTCTAATGCTATCCTGTAATTCCCTTACATCTTGTTCATATTTTTTCAATCGTTTTTCATTTTGCTGTATTGTCTGGGAGTTTTTCTCTACATTATCTTCTAACTCACTAATCCGATCGTCTGCTTCGTTTAGTCTGCTTTTGACTGATTCTACTGTGTTTTTCAGTTCAGAGATTGTATTCTTAAGTTCTTCCTGGTTCTTGTTAACAATTTCTATGTCTTTTTTTATGCTGGTGTAGTTCTTTGCAAGTTCCCTATAATTTTCTTGGAGCTGCTGGTAACTTCCTTGAAGGTTGTCATAGTTGATTTTAAGGATGTCGAGTATATTGAGCTTCTTTACCACCATTGTTTTGA
The DNA here is from genome assembly GCF_987537825.1 of Furipterus horrens. Taxonomy (NCBI): domain Eukaryota; kingdom Metazoa; phylum Chordata; class Mammalia; order Chiroptera; family Furipteridae; genus Furipterus; species Furipterus horrens. The sequence continues at coordinate 59,155,251 of NW_028327187.1, forward strand.
ATTCCATGTCTGACATTTCGGCTATGTCTATTTCATCTATCTCTCTTTCTGAGGATTCCTCTTTTCTTTTCATTGAGGGGTTATTTTTGCATCTTACCATGTTGGGTTCTTTTTGTTTTTATTTATTTATTTATTTATTTATTTATTTGGTTTTTTTTTGGGGGGGTTAGTCTGCTTTGACTTCCCTCCTTTGTGGTGTAATATTCTTTATCGAATGTCTGGCTGTTTCAGTGGTGCAGTCTCTGATATCCTGAGCCTGATGTTCTTGAGTTACCCTTTATGTTGTTTGTTTATGCTGTTCGGTTATATTTCAGATGTTCTTTGATAGGATCTTCCTTCTGGCTAGTTGGTTGAGAGTCACTCTATCTGCTTTGTCTTGAGTTCTTTTGTGGATATGCTGTTAAAGACATAAACACACAGCCCAGGCAGGAGACCCACACCCTCAGAAAGTATCCCCCACTCTATCCTGCTATCGTTAGCCAACTAGCCCATATTAATATAAATGTAAAGAGATTTGAGCTTTTATACTATAAGAAGAATAGATAAGAGTTGTGTTTGGGGAGGAAAAATATAATTTTTGATAGAGGGGGTGATAGATTAATAATAGTTGAGACTGTGCAAGCCAGTTAGTAATATTTACATTGTATGTCAATAAAAATAGAAGAAAAGGATAGAAAATACATAATATAGTAAGAAAGTGGGATTGTATTGTATTTGGGTTTATATAGTAATTATATTATATTATTTAGAGTGATAGGGGGGCTAAGCTAGACACACAAATGAATAAACAACGATTAAAGAGAAAGGATGAGAAGGAGAAGTTATATGCAACACGTCAGAGATAAAGTTTGTTATTATTGGAAGAGGAGAAGGAAAAACACCTCCAAAAAGATCCCTAAGAAAATAGAAGAAAGAAAAGAAGAGAGAAAGAGAAGAAAATAAAAAATTTACCACAAAACCCCCCCTCAAAAAACTCCAAAAGGGAAGAAAGAAAGGAACAAAGAAAGATAGAAAAGAAAGAATAAAGAAGAAAGAAAGAAAAAAGAGAGAAAAAAAATTGAAAAAAAAATATACCCCCCCAAAACCCCCCAAAAAAAACACCAGGAAAAGAATAAAGAAAGAAGGAAAGAAAAGAAATAATTAAGAAGAAAGAAAGAACAAGGGAGAAAAAAATTGGAAAAAAAAAAAAAAGCGATGTTTAACTCCGTTTTAGCCTTGGTGTGTTGCCTTCTTTTTCTGGGTCCGCAGCTGGTCTAGTGTGGCAGGTCAGAGGTTCTTGTTTTTTGCAGGACTGGTGTGCGCCCCGGGTTGCCGCTATGGTGTGCGCCCCGGGTTGCCGCTATGGTGCGCGCCTGTGGTTGCCGGCACGGCGCGCTCCCTTGCTGCCCGCTGGAGCCAGTTGAGGTGTCCCTGCGCGTGTCCCTGCCTGCGCGGGCGGCCCGAGCGCTTTCCCCGAGATTGGCGCCTGTTGTTGCTGGGCCACAGTGCTTCCGCGTTAGTGCCGAGGTGTCCCTGCGCGCGTCCCTGCACTCGCAGGCGGCCCGAGAGCTTTCCCCGGGATTGGCGCCTATTGTTCCCCAGCTGAGGTGTTTTCGCACTTGCGCACCGCCCCGTGCCCTTAGTCCCGCTGAGCCGAGCTCCGGGAGTTGGTCTCTCGCCTCTTAGGGCGGGGCTGCGGACACTTGTGCTCAGTGGAAGTGAGCATCCGTGGGTCGCCGCCTCCCGCTGTTCCCGTGCTGCAGCCGCCCGCCTTCCCTCACCCGTCTGGGCGGGCACAAACAGAGCCTGCGCTAGTGGTCTGCTTTCCGGCCTGGGGCCCTGCGCCCACGGGAGCTGTCTAGGGGTGTCTGTGCACGGTTCTCTGCCTGTTCAGTGGGCCCTCCCTGTGCCCGTAGGGGCACTGATCTTATGTCCGTTGGGGAGTGTCCGAGGGACGCCTGGACTCACGGCCCCGCGCACCTGGGCCAGTGAGTGAGAGCACTTCCCTATGCGCGTCCCCGCGACCCAAGGGTAGGATTGGGGAGTGGATGAGCGCGTCTCTGCGCCTGGGCTCCTCCAGAACGGCCTACCACCCCCAAACTTTCCTCCCCTCTCCACCATCCACTAGAGAAAAATATAAAGGAGAATTATGTTCTCACTTGCCCGGCAGCACACTGTCTCCTGTCCTTCAGCGCCAATGCCACTTGGTCGAGTCCCGTCTCTGCCAGCAGGCAGAGATCTGCTCTCCACCTGACTCCTCTCTTGGGCAGCCTGTGGTCGCCAAAAATCCTTTGTGTGCTTCCCGCCACAGCTCGGGCAGCCGCCCCAGTCAGGAATCCCGTTTCGTCCCCTTTTCCTCCGCTATCCTCACTAAACAGGTTGTTCCCAGATGGATTTTCTCTAATCCAGCAGTGCCTTGGCTCGACTCCCGCCAATGTCCAGCTGCTCACTGAGATGTTCTGTCTGCAATTAGTCCAAACTGCAGACGGGTCTCCGGAGCCTAAAACCGCAACCTCTCCTCACTCCTCCGCCATCTTACCTCCCCTGTTTGCTGTTTTAAATGACGAGGGCCTAGGCTTCCTGAGTTCAAATATCAGCCCCACTCTATTGCTACTAGCTTTCAACAAATTTATTTTAGAAAAAAAAACAATAAACTTTTCTTGTTCTAGGGGATTGATAATGAAATGAAATTCACTTTTTTGTGTGGGCATGTGACCTGGTGTCAGTAACTACATGATGTACCCTGGGAAATTTTTCAAGGAATGAAAAAGTCTCTTTAGGTGTTATCAACCAATGCCTACTGGCGTTAATTCAGCACCAGCAGGAATCCCTAATTTTGGGTGTAGTGAAGAATGAAACTTTATTCAGTGCAAAACAGCTCAATAGTGATACAGCAGGGCTGTAAAAACAGCAGGGCTATGAGGTGGCTCTGGGGCCAGGAAGCCCTGGGTTCAGGACTCTGTCTGGCTAAACAGTTCTGCTCCTGCACCAGTCTGCTCTGCCCTGCTCTGGTGAGATATCTTCTTTGTTTCTTCTCAGCAGGAGAAACACAGTCTTCAGTATAAAGAGTAAGTGCACTCTCAGAGCCAGAGGGGTGCTGGATTATATAGACAGAAGTCCCTGCCTCTGGTCCCTGATTGGTTCATCCTCATGAAAAGAGGACTTTAAATCCTTGTAGTTTGATTGGTCCAAAAGGTACAGTCCTGATTGGTCAGAAATGAGCTGCTTTGGTCAGTGAAGATGTTGGTGGGGCTATAGCTGCACAGTTCTGATTGTATGGAGGAAAGCTTCAGTTCTATTTATTGAAACTCCTTTTTAAGGGCTGGCTCAGCTGGCAGAAACAGTGTAGAGACAGGTAATTCAGTGGAGGATTCTCAATGAAGTGCAGTTTGCATGAGAGACCCCTGTGCAGAAATGGTTGCCAGGCTCTTTTTTTAAAAATTGAGCCCAGTTAGCCACAAGGGGCCCTTCTCAGTAGGAATCTCTTTTCTCAGGGTCCAGTGTCTAATTTGGTAGTTTGTGAAATAGTGGCAGGTGCTTCACACTTCTTCCAGGCCTCACCCAAACAAAAGATTCTCCTGGACTTTTCAGTTTCTTTTGACAGTCGGTTCCTGAAGCAGCTCTCAAGATATACCTTCCAGTCTTGAGGGCAGAGAGGGAAGGAAACAAGCTAAAGACCCATGATAACTACCTACACACTTCTGAGACAGGCTAAGTCAAGAAATTGACTTAGTTTTCTTTCTGCTTTCAGAAACAAAGTTACTCCTAACATTTACTTAGGTTCTGTTAAGTTGTTGAGAAAGATGGCTCTGTTACATGGTTGGTTAATGTTCTTTTTTTAATGTTTTGAACAGATGAATACATGTTTTCCCTACCATCTTCATAGCTGTCCTTTTATCTCCCCTGGAGTCAGTCATTATTACCAGTTTCTTGTGTATCACTCCCACTACCAGAGACATTCTCTACATATTTGTATATGTACTCCCTTCATTTTTCAGAGAAGGAAAACTCTGACTCCAAAAAACCTCCGCTGCCTTGCGGCATACCTCTTCAGGGGAAAGGCTAAGGGAGTAAACCCCGACAGAAAATCCGGAGCCGGAGTCCCTAAGGCGGTTTGACGTTGTAGTCAACACCGGCAACTCCTGCGGCGCACCTGAAGCCAAGCTGTATTGACTCCGTCTTTCCCTTGGACCCTTCAGCTGCGAAGAGAGGGGGGGTCTGCTGCATGGGCAACAGCAGACCCTCCATATCACCCTGCCCAGGCTCTGTAGCTTCAGCTTCACTGGAGAGGACACTCCAGCGTCATCGCAAGATGTCGATTCAACACGGGAGGAGACAGATACCGTGTCACTCCCGAGTTGGACTGCACAACCATTCTCGGCAGTGCAGATAGACTCTTTTTTTTTTTTTTTCAGATTTAATGTGTTTTATTGATTAAATTATTACATTTGTGCCAATTTCCCTTCCCTCTGCTCCCCTCCACCCGGTGGCCCCCCTCCCTCCAGTTGTCCCCTCCTTTTAGATTATGTTGCAGATAGACTCTTAAGAAGCTACACCATCGTCTCTCGAGACGGACGGCTGCCGACGACGACGACGACTCCCTTCATTTTTATACAAACTATAACATATCATAAATGCTATTCTGGAACTTTTTTTTGCATAATATATATAATACTGTTTTATATCAGTATATAAAGAACTATTTATGGCTGCATGTGCATACAGTAGTTTGTAATTATTGGATATGTACAAGAATTTCTTTAAGCAGTCTTTGTTGGTGGATGTCCATCTTTTGCTATTACAAAACATGCTTATATATTATATTTCACATGTGAGAATACATCTCTAGGATAGATTGGTTAAGACACTTTGGTCATTGGCTTGTTCTGTTGCTTGGTGGTTATAAAACCATACCATACATGTAGAATCAAAGACTCTAGGAGGCCTAGATATGCCTAATCACATGGATGTCGCAGGATGCTAAGCTAGAAGGGATCTTCAAGATCCCAGAGAGGGCCAAAATCAGTCTATAACATAGCTCTTCTTACTAACCACACTGCTGTCAGAGAGATTTGGCATGGCCTGATTTCTGTCCCAATGAAGAGGACTATGCATTAACTGACCTGCTGGGTTCTCACTACCCTGTCTTTACCTGATTTTTCTTTCCAGGGTCTGACTTTGCTAACATAATTTACCCTACTTTCCCCGATGTTCCGACTTTTCCAACTGATAATAATGTCATCTTTAAAGAAATTAGAGCTGAAGTTATTTATGGTTTGGGAACCCTTTTGTAGTAAAGCCAAGTAGGAGAGGCAGGTGTGCTATGGAAGTGATCTAGTAATGAGACATGATTCATGATCTTATCTGTTGCTTTCTATTCTTAGCTTATCCACTGAGTCAGTATACAACCTAGCAAGGGAGTCCCTTTCTCCTCTTGGCTCTGATAGAATATTTCCTTCCTTTGATGATGAGGTTGAGCTCCTAAAGGAGGTTTACCAAATACATAATTTGATCCATAAGAAAGAATATGGAAGTTTTGCAGATAGTTTAACTCTTACTGAATTGTACTAGGGAGCAAACCACAGGTAATATTCTTTTTAGACAGCCCTAGGAAATCAAGATTTTTGGCATGAGGGACAGTCCTTTGTGTGTGGTATGACTCTTAAGTCTGTGTTAACTCTGGCCCAGGCCACAGAGGGGTCAACTGCTGCCAATATTTATGAAATGCACACTATGATGATAGATAAAATTATCCTTGGGACATATTATAGAGTTATCCTTAGGACAGTTTTTCTCAAAGTATGATTTTTCTGAGCATCTGCATTGCTCAAAGGATGAGATCCTGTAGTTTGCAAGTAGTCCTCCTCACCAAGTGATTCTTCAGTGAATGTAACTATAAGAACTACTGTTTAGGGAATGGTAGATTGGGAAGATGGTCATGAGCCTTTGACTTAGGGGTGGGCTATAAAATTAATGACAAGAGCTGACTAACAATTCCAAAGAGCATAGTTATTTCATTTGATATTTCAGAAAGACTGGGTTAGATGTCCCCTACATGTTCTCACAGACACTGTGATTCTATCATGACCCTATAATGCTGTGTCATAATTGAATGTTTTGTCCCTTCCTCCTATAGAGGGCTCATAATTGTAAGCAACAGATATTGACTAGCTAATTTAAGCAGAAAATGCTTATCTTGGAAGCATATTGAATAGCTCACAGAAGCACAGCTTTGACTAGAGAACCAGACTCAGGGCTACACAGCTGCCATAGTTTCTATCACTGCCAAAGCTAGCACCATTAGTGTGTTAGCTCAGGGCCTCGGAGAAGCAGATACCAACCTAGGATTAGGCATGGAAGAGATTTATTGGGGGAAATGCTTGTGAGAGAAAATAGGGAGGAAGCTGGAGGAAACTGGGAGAGCTGTCTGACTGTGAGGTACATCTGAACTTCATGGATGAGACAAGGAAAGAAGGTTGGGTAGGAAAACTCAGACTGAAGTGCAGTGCTAGTAAAGTTTGGTGAAGCTGATGGGGAGACCTATTGCCAAAGTCAAAGGTCACATAGTCCTGTGTCTCCCAGAAATGGGTCTGACTTAGTATCCCAGCAGTGCTCAGTCATTTGCTGGGAGCAGTGTGGCCTCAGAGCAAAGCAGTAAATATTGGGGTGAATTGAGAGCACAACTGCTGGGGCAAAGGTCAATTACACTCCCTACAGTTGAAGAAGCAAGAGGCAAATTTTCATGACTGTTTCAATTGGAGAAGTTCATCTACTTCTTTAGGTGACTGGTTCCTGATTCAAAGGATGGATCCTTGGATTGAGTGAGCCTATGTCACATGCCTGTGTCTAGACTGTAAGGGAAACCTGCTTCCTACCAAGATTCCTATGTTCTCTCCCCAAAATATAGGGCTTCAAATGCTTGACAGCAACACCCCCCAAAGGACAAATGTCTACTATACTCCCTGAGAGTAGAGATCTTTGTCTTGCTCATTGCTATTACAAATATTTACAATAAATGTTTATTGAAATAATTGAAAGAATGTGGCCAGCTGGTATTCAAATAACCTTACACACACACATATACACACAATCAATTTAGCCATCAGGGAAATGCAAATCAAAAACGACCAAGATGGCTATCATGAACAGATAGATAACAAGTATTGTTGAGAATGTGGAGAAATACACTCCTGATGGAAATGTAAAAAGGTGCAGACACTTTAGAAAAGTCTGGTAATCCCTCAAAATCTTATTTGTAATTACCACATGATCCAGCATTTTATTTGTAGGCATATACCCAAGTGAACTGAAAACATGTTTATGCAAAAATGTGTACACAAATATTCCTAGCTGCATTATTCATAGTAGCCAAAAAGTAGAAACAACCCTGTGATAGTTAATTTTGTGTGTCAATTTGGCTAGGCTGAGGTGCCCAGTTGTTTGGTTAAACACCAGTCTAGATATGTTGGAAGGTATTTTTTTTAGATGTGATTAACATTTGAGTTAGAAGAGTTTAGTAAAACAGATTATCATCCATAATGTGTGTGGGCCTAATCCAATCATTTGAAGGACTTAGGAGCAAAGACTAAGGTACCCTGAAGAAGAAAGGATTCTTCCTTCAGACTGCATTGTAGAAATTCTGCCTGACTTTCCAGTCTTTGTACTCAAGACTGCAACAGCAACTTTTTCCTGAATTTATAGCCTGTTGGCCTATCTACAAATTAGCCCCCATAACTGTGATACTGAACAAAAGTGGGATCCAGCTGCCTGTCATCACCCATAGGCAAATTCTGGAGGCAGTTTGGTGAGAACAGGAAAGAGGTCTTTTACCCAAAAGCTGCACAACTTGTGGGGATGGTAGGCTCTTGCCTCAAAGCCCACCCCCTCCAGAATACCCAGAGGAAAACCCAGCTACCCTCTGCCAGACCAGTCCAAGGCTGCACTCAGAGTGCCTTCTCGCATTTAAAAATACTGTCCTTCAGGAACCACCGGTGGCTGCTGCAAGATCTCCAGACAGCTTGGCTTTGCTCCAGATTGCAGTCTAGCTTTAGGCTCCTTCCTGGGGACCCACATGTGGAACCAGCCCTGCCACTACCCATGTGGCTTCCAAGGCCCCCTGGTTCCATGAAGCACTGGCCTGTGAATCCATGTACTTGCTACAAGAGAGCATGTCCCTCCCTTCCCTTGGTTTATATAAGCTACCCCTGTGGGCTGAGCTGGGTGCTCAAACTTCTAACATTTTGGGAAGGTCTGACCCTCACCCAAACAATCCTCTTTTCCCAGGCTAGACTGACAGGTTTTCACCAGACCAGAAGGGAGTAGAAGGACTTTTCTTTTAGCCAATCACCCTTGCTAGCCCTGTGCATGCTCAGCACAATGACTTCCTCCTGCATGCCATGTCTTTCCCAGGGGTGGGGGGCATCTGTTATCATATGCCATGCTAGCCTGGTTACCCAGGCGATGTGGCACTTCCTCTGCAGTCCCTCCCATCTGCTCCTGCTTGCACTCTGGCACCAGCTAGGTTACCGGCATTGGCCAGATTACTAGTATCAATTCCCCCTTCAATATTGGACATTTGTAATCTCACAAGGGCAAATGGATGAAGGTTTCATTCTTCTGTAACTACTTCCTGCTGGCACCAATCCTCAGGTCCAGAGATTCTTAACAAAGTGGGGGGGGTGTCTGGAATGGAGGGAAGTCTTTACATGAGGGAGAAGAGTTATGTGAAGTTCAGGTCAGTTGGCTGTCCCTAGGAAGTGGCATATGTGATGTCCAAAGGACAGCATTGCTGAACAAGTTGGCATCCTTGTTGTATTCTAGAGGTGACAAATTTGACAAGAAGGTTAGAAGGTATACACCCTGTGAAAACAGAAGGAAGAATACAAAGATTAATTCACACAACAAATCATAAACCAGTCTTTGAGTCTTCAAGATTGTCTTTTGAGAAGACATCTAGTTGCAAGGCCTTTGCTGGAATGCTATTAAACAGTGACAATTTGACAAATTCTTCTTGCCTATAAGTGAAACATCTCTAGTGATGTCATCAGGTGCTGAGGTAAAGCTGTATGAGAAAAACAGTTCTGCTTCCAAGTGAAAACAAACTTTGAAGACAGTTAGCTGCACTAATCTAATATCCACAAGTAGGCATTGTGATTTTCCTTGAAATATGATATTTTTTCTCCCTAAGATCACCCGAATTGTCATCAAAGAGACTGCATTAACTCTAGTTTTTAATTTTGCCTGATTATTTGCATAAACACAACAGGAACATAGGCACTTTAAATCTGCTTTGCTGGAACTCACCCAAGGAACCTTTAGATTGAGCTTTAGTCAGCCCTTCAGGGCACAGAAACCAAGCCACTCTCCTGCCATTGGGTTTTACCTGCAGTATCCATCTTCCTCAAGTCCCTGAGGTTCCCAAAGTGTCTTAAAGATTCTTCCTTACTTTCTTTCCTTACCTGCAAAGACTGGCATGAGCCATATGACAAAACAAGGTACCAGGCCATTTATCCAGTGGGCTTTAGTTAGCTTCAAAGAACAATCTCAGTTCTTCAAGGCTTTAAGGTGATAGCCAGAGTCCAGGCCTGCCTCCTTCAGGCATGATATTCCAATCAAAGTCTTGGTCAATAAAACCACAATTGAAAACTGGTCTTATTAGATTTATGCAAAGAAACTTTATGCCATCACTCACTCATTAAGGCCAAATTCTAGACGGATCAGGTAGAGAGAAAAATACAAAGCAAAAAGGAAAACCCTCGTCCTTTAAAATTGCATCTCCATGCCTTATACCTTCTATTACTAAACACATCCAATTTCTTTCCAACCTAATGTAAACTTTTCACAAACTTCTACAATCTTTACAACCTTCTATACACCTTTCTATGACTTCCAACAAACCTTCTCACCCATTCATTGTGAAAAATCCTTGTCCTTTGGAAAGGACCGTACTCTTACTCTGTATCAGACAGCTAAAAGCCCTTAGATTTGCAAACACAATTCATAATTTCTTGAAACAAATGCTCTTTGGGTCCTAATCCTTGCTAAATTCTTTTTATGTAATAGGGCTTTAGCTTTGGGAGCTGCTGTCCCTATCCAAAAGATGAATTTTAAATCGCCCTTAGGAGTGCAGGTCCAGCTTTCCCTTTCAGCATCACCACAGCAGCAGGGTCTGAGTCCTCCTCAGGTGCTGCCCTCTTTATCCATGTGTCGTGGATCAGGCTTGACCCCCACAAGCTTTAGAGAAGAGTGTGTGTTGTCAGTTGGATGTTATAGGGACCAGTTCATCATTCAACTAACTGCCGTTCAGGGCCTTGAGTCTTCCAGGTCTTTACTAAGACTCAGTCTCCTGACTGGAATGTGTGTAAGGGCCCATTAGATATGTACACGGACCTGCAATGAGCAAACTTGTATGAAATTATTAGTGTTTGCCCTAAATATTGTATATATTGTTTAATTTCTGACTTGTGCTCTAAATCTAAAGGGGATGTTCCTAAAAGAGATTTGGAAGGGTCTCCCATAAACTATTTCAAAAGGGCTTAATTTAAGCCCACTTCTGGGTGCTGCTCTAATTTGGAGCAAGGCAATAGGGAATGCCTGGTCCCATTACAAATGTGTTTCCTGGCATATTTTCACCAGTGTCTTTATTGTGTGGTTCATTTTCTCAGTCTTTCCCATACACTGAGGCTCCAAGATGCATATAGTTTCCACTGAATTTGTAGTGCCTCTCTAATCTTCTGGGAGATCTCTGAATGATGGTCCATTGTGTCTCTGAATGCTATGAGGAACACCAAACCTAGGGATCATTTCTTTAAGTAAAATTTTGCTACCTCAATTGCTTTCTTCATTCTAGTGGGTTGTGCCTCTACCCATCCAGAAAGGGTGTCCACAAAAACTAATAAAAATTTGAAGTATCCTCTGGTTTTAGGTATCTGTGTAAAGTCTACTTGCCAGTCTTCAAATGGGCATAACCCTTTATATTGTACTTCCTTTTCTGCTGGGGCACATTGTGTTGTAGGAGTATTTTTGGTGCATATTTGACAGGCTTGGGTAATCCTCTGAATGGTCCTTTGCAAATGAGGGCCCTTCAAATGTGGCCTAATGAGGCCATCAGAGCATCCCTTCCATAATGGTCCTTCATGTAGGTGTCTGAGGATGGGATACACTAGAACTTTAAGTAGTATGATCATACCATGGGTGTTGATCTTTCATATAGAATTTAGGTCAGTGTTAGGATCCTCATTCACAGGCCCATTCCTCATCTCATTCTATATAATGGGGTTTCAATTTTGACAAGTCCAAGCCGGGGATCAAAGCTCCCAGGTGTGGTGACCCTTCGGTGGCTTGTCGGGCTGCTTTGTCAGCAGTTTGGTTTCCCTGGCTTGTTTGGGAACCAACTCTTAGGTATCCTGGGCAGTGTGTAATGGCAGTCTGGTTCAGTAGATTCACTGTCTCTAGCAATTGTAAAATCTCTTTTGCATGTTTGACATCCTTGTTCCCTGAGATTAAGATACCTCTCTCTTTCCATATTGCCCTACGGGCATGGACTACCATGAAGACATCTTGGGAGTCTGTGTAGATGTTAACCTTCTTTCCCTGGGACAGTACTGAGGATCTGGTGAGGGATATCAGTTCAGCCTTTGGTGCTGAGGTTCCTAGTGCAAGGGCTTGGGCTTTTATTACCTTGAACCCAGCTCATTGTTGGCCATTGTCCATGAAGCTGCTTCTGTCTGTATATAGTTCCCAGTCTGGTGGTCTAGTAGGTCTGACCTGCTGGAATAACTTTGGTCAATGATTTCCAAGCAGTCGTGCTTGAGGGCTGAGTCTCCCTCTGTGTCTGGGAGCAGGGTGGCTGGGTTCAGGTTGTGGTAGCCTGCAAGGTAACGTTTGGGTTGTCTAGCATAATGGCCTGGTATTTTCCCATGCACCCTACCATTAGCCAATACCCTTCTTTCTGTGATAATAGCATTTGACCTTGTGTGGTACTAATACCATATTAGGCTGCCCCAAAGTGAGCTTCTCTGCTTCCTGTAAGCTGTCACAGGTAGCTGCCACTGCCAGTCTTCTTAGGTATTGCTAGCTATCAATAAATAATCTATGTATTATAAAAAAACCTCCTGATTTCAATTGAATATCCCTTATGTCTTTTGATAATACTCCTCCAAATATAGCCAGGGAGTTCTTAAATCCTTGTGGCAACATGGTCCAATAGTATTGAGGCATAGCTTTAGTTTCTGGATCCTGCTATTCAAAGGCAAACAGTAGTTCAGCCTGTTCATCTATTGGGGTGCGGAAAAAGGAATCCTTCAAATCTAGAACTGAAAACCATTTGCTATCTCCAGGCACCATGGTCAACAGAGTAAAGGGGTTGGATACCATAGGATGAATGTCCTGAACAATGTCATTTATAGTTCTAAGATCTTGTACAAATCGATATTCATCTGAGTGGGGCTTTTTGATTGGCAAAATGGGAGTGTCATAGGGAGACTGGCATGGCCGAATTAGTCCTGATTTTAATAATTTCTGCAATACTGACTGAATCCCCTCTAAAGCTTCCTTTTTAAGGAAATACTGTCCCTTCCATGGGATCCACACCCCTTTTAGATTAATTTTTATGGGTTGGATGTTACCCACTTTTCCTGGGGTTCTGTTGCCGCAAATGGTTTGATCGACCTGCTCATTGGTCTCAGGTGGGAAGAGTTCGCCTCCAGAACCTTCCAGGCAAGTCAGGCATTCCTCAAGCTGGATAGCATGTTCCAGTGAGACCTCTACATATAACTGCTGCTTTTCAGGAGAAAAAAAGTTATTTGTGCTTGCAATTTACAAAGTAAATCATGCCCCAACAATGGAATGGGGAAATCTGGCAGACAGAGAAAAGTGTACATAAGCTTTCGATCCCCAAGCTGGCATTCTAGAGGTTGAATGAACACCTGTTTTTGAAATTGTCCAGACACTCCAGTAATCATTACTGCATCTAAACTTTTCTTGGTTAATTCTGTATTTTTCATTGGATATCTACAAGGAAATCAATTAGATACTCTCCACCATCATTTCTACCCAGGGCTCATGTGGAGAAATAGTAATAGGTCAGGAGATGTCTAAGGGAGCCCCTGGGCCTTCTCATCCATCATCAGACTCCTCTTTTCTTTTTAGCATTTCATGGTGAGGGTTTCTATCCTCTTGATTTCTCCTTTTGAATATTGGGCATGCCCTTCCCCAGTGGCCCTCCTCCTTGCAGTAGGCACATTAATTGGTGCCTAATGGGTATTTCCTCCTTCCTACAGGTTCCATCTCTCCTTCTGGTTTCCTCACCTTGTTTCTAGGGACAGTGTGACCTTTCCTGACTTCCTTGCTCCATAGGCATTGTAAACTTCAAAGGCTATGTCCACAAACTGGGAGGGATTCATTCCCAATGTCCCATCTAAATGCTGGAGTTGCCTTCTGATATCTGGGACACTTTGCCCAATAAAAGTCATATTTACCATCCCAACATTTTATGGTACCTGTCAGTCAGCATCAGTGTGCTTTCGATAGGCCTGATAGATCCTTTTTAAGAATTCAGAAAGATCTTTATCTGTTTTTTGTTGAATGGCCAGTATCATACTCAAGCTTTTTTGCTTAGGCACCCCTTTCTTAAGCCCTTTCAATATGCATCTTTTGTAATGTTCTAGGAAGGTTAGGTCCCCACTATTCGGTCCCACTTGGGCTCTGTCAAGGGAATGGCCACAGCAGGGCTGGGGGTATACCATTGGGATTCTCTTTGTGGAGGCATTCAGCCTCTTCATTAGCCTTATTTATAACCAGCCACCTTTCAACCACCATTAGCAGAATGTTAAGGAAAGCCTGTACATCTGCCCATGTTGGATGATGAGTGGCAAAAATGGATATGAAAAGGTCTGCCATTTTCTGAGGATCCTCCCTATATGAAGGGTTGGAATTCCTCCAATTCCATAAGTCTGAAGTAGAAACAGAGTATGAGCCCAATAGTAACCAGTGGGCTGGCCTTCCTGATTTACTCTGCCTATAGGGTATTACCTCAAAGGGAATTTTCTTGCTCTGGACAGGGATACTTCATGGCCAAATTGGGTGCCCTGACAGGTGTTTGAAGGGAAGACCCCCTCATCATACAGGGGTGGGGCCATGGCTCTCTGGGCCCTATTTCTAAAGTATCTAGTACTGGGAGTGGTGATGGGGCAGTATTGCTTCTAGTAACCCTGTGTCCCCTGGGTTCGGGGCATTAATGAGACCTATTTCTTCATTTCCCTTTACTTCCTGTGTCCTACTATCAGGGAGGGTTTTTGAGGCCACTTCACCTGTCCCTGCTGAAACCTCATTATACAACAAGATAAACACCTTAACATAATGTACTTTGACTTACAGTCAAGATGGAGGTGTAGGTAGACATGCTTCACCTCCTTGCACAACCATAGGGGGAATTACAACCAGATCTCAAAAACAAGTAACAACCAGAACCATCAGAAAATTGAGCTATATGGAAGTCCATCAACCAGGGATTTAAAGAAGCCACATTCATCCATCAGGGTAGGAGGGATGGAGTCATAGAGATGAGGTGGAGAGGTGGTGTGGCTCGGATAAGCAATGGTGGTATGGCAGTGGCATGGACGGTTCCACATTCATGTATGGTAGATAAAAGTAAGGAGGGATACCCTGGGGCCAGACCACACAGCCCAGGGTTCCAGCACCAGGAAGATAAACTTCCATTACCTCTAGCTGTTAAAACCAGTAGGTGCTGAGGCAACATAAGAAACTGCTGGATTTTCACCACTTAAAGGGCCTGCATGGTCCCAGAACGTACATAAACCCCAGGGCAGAAATTGGAAGAACACCAATCTCATAGAGGAAGTGGGTGAAGTGACTGGAAATGGGGTGAGTGCCAGGAAAATTGCCAGAAGCCAGGCAGCAACATTGTCCTTTCTCCGAGTCCTGCACCACAAAGAAAGCCACGAAACAGTGAAAAAGGTGGACCTACCCTACCAAAGGCTCCACCCCACATGATCTATAAGTGCCTTTGCTACATAGGTCATGCTACTAAGACAGAGAGTCAAAACAGCTCTACCTAATACACAGAAACAAACACAGGGAGGATGCCAAATTGAGGAGGCAAAGAAATATGGACCAAATGAAAGAACAGAACAAAACCACAGGAAAAAAAAAAAAAACTAAATGAAATGGAGATAGCCAACCTATCAGATGCAGAGTTCAAAACACTGGTGATAAGGATGCTCAGAGAACTCACAGAGTATGGTGAAGGAGAGGAAGATGGCGGAGGAGTGAGGGGAGTCTGCACTTTATAACTCCCAAGACCCGTCTGTAGTTTGGACTAATTGCAGACAGAACATCTCAGTGAGCATCTGGACACTGGCAGGAGTTGAGCCTTGGCACTGCTGGATTAGAGAAGACCATCTGGGAATGACCTGTTTGGTGAGGATAGCGGAGAAAAAAGGGACGAGATGGGATTTCTGACTGGGTTGGCTTCCTGAGCTGCGGCTGGAAGTACACAAAGACTTTTTAGTGACCACAGGCTTCCCCAGAGAGGAATTGGGAGGAGAGCGGGTCTCTGCTCACTGGCAGAGCCAGGAGTGGGCCAGGTGTCATCTGGCACTGAGAGACAAGAAACAGCATACTGCTGTGTATGTAAGAACGTGTTTTTCCTTTATATTTTTCTCTTGTATTCTGTGGAGAGGGGAGGAGAGATTGGGGATGAGAGGAGATTCTTGAGGAGCGCAGGCGCAGAAGTGCACTTGCCCACTCCCCAACCCTCCCCTTGGGTCATGCGAGTGCACACAAGGAGGTGCCTTTGTCTGTTGGCCAAGGCGTGCAACAAAGTCGCTGGCTACACGTCCAGGTGCCCTTTGGGCGCACCCCAACGGGCATAAAATCAACGTGCCAGTGGGCGCAAAATCAATTCTCTGGGCATGCAGGAGACCATGCACAGACATCCCTGGCCCACCCCAATAGGCGCCAAACCAACGCACAGAACACTTGTGCAGGTGCTACTCATGCCCTCCCAAGCGGCTGCAAGAACAGCGGGCAGCCACAAGTCAAAGACGCCCACTTCCACCATGCACAAGTGTCCGGGACCCCGCCCAAGGGGCAAGAAACCAACTCCCAGGGCACAGCTCAGCAGGCTTGAGGCCAGCGTGCAGGCCACTGTGTGCGCGCACATGCGCACGCACACAAGCAACCCGGCCAGCTCCAACAGGCGCCAAACGAACGCGCTGGCCAAGGTGCACGGGGGTTACCCGGGTGCGCGACCAACACCGCACGCAGGCACACACTGCTGCCACCATGATCAGGAACCTCTGGCCCTCCTCAATGGACTAGGTGTGGATCCAGAAAAAGAAGACGGCACACAAAGGCTGAACTGAGTAAAAACTTTCTTTTTAAAAAATTTTTATTTCTATTTTGGTTCTTTTTATTTGTATTTTATTTTATTTTAATTTTTTAAATTTCTTATTTTTTATTTTAATTTTCATTTATTTTTTATTTTTTTAAACTATCTCTTTAATTTGTTTCATACCATCTCTCCCTATCATCCTTCCTCTTTAATTTTTGTTTGTTTGTCTGTTTTGTTTAGCCTCCCTTTCACACTAAATATATAGCATATAACTACTATATAAATCTAATACTATACAATTCTACTTTCTTACTATATTCTGCATTCACCCCTCTCTTTTTTTGTATTATTAACATACAATGTAAATATTACTTACTGTCTTGTATAGTGTCGACACTACTTGATACTATTATTACTCTATCATCCCCCTCTCAAAAATCAACTTTTTCTTCATTAAAAACAACTATTATCTATTCTTCCTATAGTATAATAGCCCCAATCTCTCTACATTTATATTAATACTGGCGCATTTGCTGCAGATAGTGGGATAGAGGGTGGGGAATATTTTTGAGGTTGTAGGTTTCCTGCCTGGGCTGTGTGCTTACGTTTTTAACAGCATTTCCACAAAAGAACTCAAGACAAGGTGGGCAGAATGACTCTCAATCAACTAGCCAGAGGGAAAGTCCCACCAAAGAGCACCTGAAATATAACCAGACGGCATAAACAAATGACATAAAGGGTATCCCAAGAACATCAGGCTTGGGAGATCAAAGAGACTGCACCACTGAAACCCCCAGATCTCCTATAAAGAATCTCATACCTCAAAGGAGAGAAATCAAAGCAGACAAATCCAAAAAACAAAAACAAACAAGAAGAATCCAACATGGAAAGATGCAGAAACAACCTCCCAATGAAAGGGAAAGAGGAAGCCCCAGAAAGAGAGGTAGATGGAATAGACATAGCCCAAATGTCAGACATGGAATTCCAAATAATGGTGGTGAAGAAGCTCAATGTACTCGACAACCTCAAAAACAACTACGACAACCTCCAAGGAAGTTACCAGCAGCTCCAAGAAAATTACAGGGAACTTGCAGAGAACTACACCAGCATTGAAAAGGACACAGAAACTATTAACAAGAACCAGGAAGAAATGAAGAATACAATCTCTGAACTGAGAAACACAGTAGAATCAATCAAAAGCAGGCTAAACGGAGCAGAGGATCAGATCAGTGAGTTAGAGGACAATGTAGGAAAAAATTATCAGACAATACAACAAAATGAAAAAGATTGAAAAAGTATGAAGAAGGTCTAAGGGGATTACAGGATAACATGAAACAAAACAATATTCAGATCATAGGAATACAAGAATGAGAAGAAAAACAAGGGATAGAAAATCTGATAGGAAAAGTAATGTCAGAAAATTTTCCTAACCTGATGAGAGGAAAAGTCATGCAAGTTCAAGAAACACAGAGAGTCCCAATGAAGTGGAACCCCAAAGGCCCACTCCAAGGCACATCATTATTAAAATGGCAACATTCAAAGACAAAGACAGAATCCTAAGAGCAGCAAGAGAAAAACAGCAAATAACATACAAGGGAGCTCCAATAAGGCTATCGACCAATTTCTCAACAGAAACACTACAAGCCAGAAGGGAATGGTCAAAAATATTTCAAGCAATGAAAAACAAAGGACTACAACCAAGAATACTCTACCCAGCAAGGCTCTCATTCAAAATGCAAGGTGAAATAAGGAGTTTCTCAAACAAAGGAAGACTAAAGGAATACATCTCCACCAAACCAGCATTGCAAGAGATGCTAAAAGAAGTGATCTAAGAAGGAGAAGGAAAAAAAAAAAAAAAAAAAAGAGGGAAAGGAACACAGATACAAAGGGAAATAAATAAATACATGTCAATAATAACCTTAAATGTAAATGGATTAAATGCTCCAATTAAAAAACATAGGGCCCTGGCTGCTCTGGCTCAGTGGATTGAGCATCGGCCTGTGAACCAAGTGTCACTGGTTCGATTCCCACTCAGAGTACATAATTAGGTTGCATGTCAGTTCCCGAGTTGGGGGCGCATGAGAGGAAACCACACAGTGATGTTTCCCTCCCTCTCTTTCTTTTTTCCCCTCTCTCTAAAATAAATAAATAAATGAAAAGACATAGGGTAGCAGAATGGATACGAAAACAGGACCCACATATTTGCTGTCTACAAGAAACAGATCTCAAAACAAAAGATTTACACAGACTGAGATTGAATGGATAAAAAAAAGTATTTCAAGCAAACGGACATGAAAAAAAAGCTGGGGTAGTAATACTCATATCAGACAAAACGGATTTCAAAGCAAGGGCCATAAAAAAAGACAAAGACATTTCATTATATTTAAGGGAACAATCTATCAAGAAGATATAACATTGATAAACATATATGCACCCAACATAGGAGCACCCAAATATATAAAGAAAATACTAGAAGATCACAAGAAGAATATTAACAGCAACACACTCATAGTAGGAAACTTTACACTCCATTATCAACAATAGACAGGTCTTTGAAGCAAAGAAACACCAAGGATATACAGGCATTGAACAACACACTAAACCACATGGAATTAACTGATATATATAGAACTTTTCACCCCAAAGAAGCAGAATATACATTCTTTTCAAATGCATGTGGGACATTTTCAAAGATAGACCACGTGATAGGACACAAAAGGAGCCACAAAAAATTCAAGAAAATTGAAATTATATCAAGCATCTTTTCAGACCACAATGCCTTGAAACTTGAAATCAACCTCAGAGGAAAAAAAAAAAAATCAAAGACATCCAAACACATGGAGAATGAATAACATGTTACTAAAAAATGAATGGATTAAAAATGACATCAAAGAAGAAATCAAGTTTATGGAAACTAATGATAATGAACACACAACAGCCCAAAACCTATGGGACACAGCAAAAGCAGTCCTAAGAGGGAAGTACATAGCAATACAGGCATATCTGAAAAGGATAGAAGAATCTCAAATAATAAATATAACCTGAAAGTTACAGAACTGGAACAATAACAACAACAAAGCCTAGGGCAAGTAGAAGGAAGGAAATCCTCATGATTAGATTAGAATTAAATGACATAGAGATTAAACAAACAATTCAAAATATCAACAAAAGTAGGAGCTAGTTCTTTGAAAAAATAAACAAAATCCACAAGCCTTATGCCAGGCTTATCAAGAAAAAAAGAGAAAAGACCCAAATAAACAAAATCAGAAATGAAAGAGGAGAAATCACAACTGGTACCACAGAAATACAAAGGATTTTAAGAAATTACTACAAACAACTGTATGCAAGCAATTTGACAACCTAGAAGAAATGGACAAATTTCTAGAAACATATAACCTTCCAAAACTGAATCAAGAAGAAGTAGAAAGTCTCAACAGACCAGTAACAAAGAAGGAAATTGAAACAGTAATCAAAAGTCTTCTGGCACACAGAAGCCCTGGACCAGATGGCTTCACAGGCGAATCTTACAAAATATTTAGGGAAGAACTAACTCCTACCCTCCTCAAATTATACCAAAAAATTCAAGAAGAGGAAAAAATACCAAACTCTTTTTATGAAGCCAGTATTACCCTAATTCCAAAACCAGGACAAGACACAACAAAGAAAGAAAACTACAGGCCAATATCACTGATGAACATAGATGCTAAAATCCTCAACAATATTGGCAAACAGGATCCAGCAATACATCAAAAATATCATACACCATGATCAAGTGGGATTCATCCCAGGGATGCAAGGGTGGTTTAATATTCATAAATCAATAAATATAATACATCACCTAAACAAAATGAAAGAAAAAAACCACATGATCATATCAATAGATGCGGAAAAAGCATTTGATTTAGTAAAACACCCATTAGTGATGAAAACACTCAGCAAAATGGGAATAGAGGGAGCATACCTTAACATAATTAAGGCTATATATGAGAAAACGGAAGCCAACATCATACTCAACAGACAAAAACTGAAAGCATTCCCCCTGAAATCAGGAACAAGACTAGGATGTCCACTCTCTTCACTCCTATTCAACATAGTGTTGGAAGTCCTAGCCACAGCAATCAGACAAGAAAAAGAAATAAAAGGCATCCAAGTTGGGAAAAAAGAAGTACAACTATCATTATATGCAGATGACATGATAGTATACATAGAAAACCCTATAGACTCCACTAAAGAACTACTTGATATAATAAGTGAATTTGGTAAAATAGCAGGGTACAAAATTAATATACAGAAATCTAAGACATTTCTGTACATCAACAATAAAATATCAGAGACAGAGACAAAAAAGAAAATACCATTTACTTTTGCAACAAGAAAAATAAAGTACCTAGGAATAAACTTAACCAAAGAGATAAAAGACCTGTACATTAAAATTACGTAAATTGAAGAAAGAAATTAAGAAAGATACAAATAAATGGATGGGAAGTATCAACATCATCAAAATGGCCATACTACCCAAAGCAATTTACAGATTCAATGCAATGCCTATTAAAATACCAATGACATATTTCACAGACGTAGAAAAAATACTTCAAAAATTCATGTGGAACCAAAAAAGACCCTGAACAGCCAAAGCAATCTTGAGAAAGAAGAACACAGCAGGAGGAATCACAATACCAGACATCAAACTATACTACAAAGCCACTGTGATCAAAACAGTCTGGTACTGGCAAAAGAACAGACATATAGATCAATGGAACAGAATAGAGAGTCCAGAAATAAACCCAGGACTATATAGTCAACTAATATTTGATAAAGGGGGAAGGAACATAAAATGGAGTGAGAAGAGCCTCTTTAACAAATGGTGCTGGGAGAACTGGACAGGGATGTGCAAAAAAATGAAACTAGACCACCAACTTACACCACACACGAGAATAAACTCAAGATGGATCAAAGACTTAAATGTAAGCCATGACACCATAAAAGTCCTAGAGGAAAACATAGGAAGGAAAATTTCAGATATCTCACGTAACAATATTTTCACGGCTACATCTCCTAAGACAAGAAAAATAAAGGAAAAAATAAACAAGTGGGATTACATCAAACTATAGAGTTTCTGCTCAGCAAAAGAAAGCATCAGCAAGATGAAAAGGAAACCAACCATATGGGAAAACATATTTGCCAATGATTTCTCAGACAAGGGACTGATCTCAAAATATATAAAGCGCTTATACGACTTAACATCAAGAAAACAGACAACCCAATTAAAAAATGGGCAAAGAACCTGAACAAACACTTCACTGAAGAGGACATACAGAAGGTCCATAGACACATGAAAAGACGCTCAACATCACTAGCCATCAGAGAGATGCAAATAAAAACCACAATGAGATACCACCTCACACCAGTCAGAATGGCCATCATCAACAAATCAACAAACAACAAATGCTGGCGAGGATGTGGAGAAACGGGAACCCTACTGCACTGTTGGTGGGAATGCAGACTGGTGAATCCACTGTGGAAAACAGTATGGAATTACCTCAAAGAACTAAAAATGGAACTTCCTTTTGAACCAGCAATTCCATTGCTAGGATTATACCCGAAAAATCCTAAAACCCTAATTCAAAAGAACTTACACACCCCTATATTCATAGCAGCACTATTTACAATAGCTAAGTGCTAGAAACAGCCTGAGTGCCCATCTGTAGATGAATGGTTCAAAAAACAGTGGTACATTTACACAATGGAATACTATGCAGCAGAGAGAAAGAAGGATCTCCTGCCATTTGCAACAACATGGATGGAACTAGAGAGAATTATGCTTAGTGAAATATGCTAGTCAAAGAAATAAAAATACCACATGATATCACATAATACAGGAAGCTAAAGAACAACATAAAGAAATGAACTAAATAGGACAAGGAGCAGAATAACAGTCAATAGGGGGGTGGGGGGAGGGAGAGAAGAGGAATAATTAAGGGAAGGGTTTAGTCAAGGAACGTGTATAAATGACTCATGGACATGGACAATGGGGAGGGATATGATTGTGGGAGAAGGGGTGGGCTCGGTTGGGGGGAGCACTGGGGGAAAAAATGGGACAACTGTAATTGAAAAACAAAAAAATAAATAAAAAATAAAAAGTAAAAAAATAACAAAGGAAAAACGAAGGTTACACAAATTGAAATAAAGAAAAATATACAGGGAACTAACAGTGTAGGGAGGGAAGCTCGATTCAAATCAACAATTTGGAACAAAAGGAAGAAATAAATATTCAATCAGAACAAAATAAAGAAACAAGAATACAAAACAAAAAAACAAAAAACGCGGAGAGGCTGAGGAACTTGAGACAACTTTAAACATACCAACATTGGAATCATCCAAATCATAGCAATGCCAGAGGAAGAAGAGGAGAGCAAGAAATTGAAAACTTATTCAAAAAAAGAATGAAAGACAACTTCTCTAATTTGGCAAAGGAAATAAGACATATAAGTCCAGGAAGCACAGAGAGTCCCAAATAATTTGGACCCAAAAAGGACCACACCAAGGCACATCATAATTAAAATGCCAAGGGTTAAAGGTAAAGAGAGAATCTTAAAAGCAGCAAGAGAGAAGCAGAGAGTTACCTACAAAGGAGTTCCCATAAGACTATCAGCTGATTTTGCAAAAGAAACTCTGTAGACAAAAAGGAGCTGGGAACAAGTATTGAAAGTGATGAAAAGCAAGGACCTACAATCTAGATTACTTTATCCAGCAAAGCTATCATTTAGAATGCAAGGGCATATAAAGTGCTTTCCAGACAAGGTAAAGCTAAAGGAATTCATCATCACCAAGCCATTATTACATGAAATGGTAAAGGGACTTATTTAAGAAATAGAAGAAGATCAAAACTATGAACATTAAAATGACAACAAATTCACAACTATCAACAATTCAATCTAAAAAACAAAAACAAAAACAAACTAAGCAATCAACCAGAACAGGAACAGAATCATTGGTATGTAGATCATTTGGAGGGTTATCAGCTGGGAGGTGGAAGGGGGAGAATGGAGGAAAATGTGCAGGGATTAAGAAGCATAATTGGTAGGGACAAAATAGACAGGGGGATGTTAAGAATAGTATAGGAAAGGGTGAAGCCAAAGAACATACAGGTACGACTCATGGACATGAACTAAGGGGGGGATTGCTGGAGGGATGAGGGTACCAGCTAAGGGGATCAAAGTGGGAAAAATTGGGACAACTGTAACAGCATGATCAACAAAATGTACTTTAAAAATATAACGGATTTCATCCCATTTGCAAAACGATTCCAATTGCATGATGGTATAATTTAGGAAATAATTTAGCCTCCCCCCACAGTCTAAAATATACGTAGGCCATATATTGTTATAATAAAAAAAAAATTACTCCTTTGACATTGGATGATGGCTGTACACAGACCAATTTGCTAAAGTTCAGCCCAGCAGGCTCCCTCCAGGAGCCGAAATAGAACAGCCCTCTATGGCCTGACATACAGGCCCACAACTATAACCATGATAAGGCCACAGGCAAACTGGGAACATATAAACAGAACTTCAATTTACAACTCCATTATTCCAAATGAGTGCTCACAAGCAAGTCTTCTACCAACTGGTACCATAAACAATGGCTCCCAAACAGTACACCCCCGAAAAAACTGGGGTGATCCTTGCACAGTCTTAGAGCCTGCCTCCTTCCCAGACCTGTTTCCTTCCACCAGCCAGGAATTTAAGTTGGCCAACATCTTGAGCAGGAGTGCAGGGAAATACCTGGAGACTGGGAAATCTCCACAGTTCCACTCTTAGGGTTGGCCTGCCAGAGGCAGCTAGTGCCCCACATTGGGTAGCATTTCTCTTACTGAATTAAATTGGGGTTAATCTGCCTACCATCACCCATAGGCAAATTCTGGAGGCAGAGTTTTGGTGAGAAAATGAAAGAGGTCTTTTACTCAAAAGCTGCACAACCTGGGAGGATGGCAGGCTCCTGCCTCAAAGCCCACCCCCTCCAGAACACCCAGAGGAAAACCTAACCACCCTCTGCTGGACCCATATAAAGCTGTACCCAGAGTTCCTTCTGCTGTTTAAAAATACCGTCTTCAGGAACTGCGGGTGGCTGCTGCACAATCATCCAGGCGGCTTGGCTTGTTCCAGGTTGTAGTCCAGCTTTAGGCCTCATGTGGGGCCAGTGCAAACATCAGCCACATGGCTTCCAGGGCCCACTGGTACCATGAAGCACCAGCCCACATGTTGACATAGTGGGTCTAAGAGAGTGTGTCTCTCCCTTCCCTTGGTTTATGTAACCTACACCTGTGGGCCAGGCTGGGTGCTCAAATTTTCATATACTTCAGAGGGTCTGCCTGCCCTAACCAATCTTGTCTTTTCCCAGGCTAGACTGACAGATCTTCACAGACTGGAAGGGAGTAGGAAGACTTCTCCCTTAGCCAATCACTCTTGCTAACCTTGTGCATGCTGAGCACAATAATTTCTTCCTACCACATCTTGCCCAGGGGCAGGGAGCATCCGTCCTCAAGAGCCATGCTAGCATGGTTACCCAGGCAACTTGGCAATGCCCCTACAGCCCCTCCCCTCTGCTCCTCTTGCACTCTGGGCACCAGCTAGGTTACCAGCACCGGACAGGTTACCAGTATTAACTGTGTGAACAAATTGCTTAAAATCTCTCTCTCTCTCTTCCCTTCCTCATTCTGTTTCTCTAAAGAACCCTGACTAATGCAAACCCTCATGTCCATCAACAGATTAATGGATAAACATAATGTGGTATATCCATGCAATGGAGTATAATTCAGCATAAAAAGAAATGAAGTATTGATACATGCTACTACATGAATGAACTTTGATAACATTATGCTAAGTAAAAAAAGCCAGAAACACAAAAGGTCATATATTTTATGATTCCATTTATATGAAATGTCCAGAATAGAAAAATCCATAGAGATAGACAGTAGATTAGTGATTGTTCTAGGCTAGGAGGAGGGGAGAATGGGGGCGGTACTTAATGGGATTAGGATTCTTTTTGGGATGATGAAAATATTCTGGAACTAGGTAGTGATAATGGCCGCACAACTTGGTACTAAAACCACTGAATTGTACAACTTAAGTGGGTAAATTGTGTGGTATGTGAATTATATCTCAATGCATCCATTACTTATAGAATGAATCGTATCCATTATAAATCTCTCCTATCCTTTCTCTCCACCACGCATGTAAGTAGAGCTTGCCGACTGCCTGGCGAACCATTTATCCCCAAATTCCATGCTGCATTTTGTGATAGTACTTCTTTCCCTTCAATGCTGAGATCATCATTATAACTGATTTTAAAAAATAAAAATGCTAGGGGTAAGGACTGCAGGGAATTTATTTGTGTTTTGACTCCAGGCCCAGATGCCACCTATGGAGGATATTTACAAGGTAGTGGATTAGAACAGTAGGCAAAAACCTTGGTCCTCAGGGAGCTTATAGGGAAAAGAGAGGCACAGAAACAGTGAATGATTTTGCATCAGGTATTTTTAAAGAATTCTAACAATCCAAACTGATTATTCTTTAGAAGAAAGCCATTCTTCCATCCTAGCTACTGATTCTCTGGGCCTTGCACATCACCCCACTAACTAGTGTTCTGTGAATTGACTATTAGCCACTTGCTGCACATCTCTTTCCTTTCCCCTTCGCGTAGGGATGCCAGGTACCTCTTACAAGTCAGCTCTGGTTGCAGTGGCTCTGAAAGCTCAAACCTGTCCCTGAGCCTTATATGATTCAGAGGGTTTCTGAGTCCTGATAAAGATGTCAAGAGCTTTTAGTCCAATTTTCTGTTCCTGCTGAATTGAGAGTTGTAGGTAGGGGTGGATGGGGAATTAAATCTTGGACTACCTTTTCCTGCAGAACTGTGATTCTGCAAGAAGAGGAAACTGACCCCAAACACTACCTAGCATTCAGGGAATAGGCAGCCTAAGGGTATCAACAGTTCCACCGTCTCTAGTTCTAAGAAGAGTAAAGGACTGAAGTCTGGATATTGCCTGAAAGAGGAAAGAGAGTTGGACAGAACAGGGAGAATTCTCAGTTTCTCCCAGCAGGGCAAAAGGAACAGGGAAATAAGAGACCAGAGGATTTAGTGACCTAAAGCGCCAGAGAGTCCTGGGGCTGAAAATAGAGAAGGTGGTGGGTGAGGGGGATCAGATGGCAGGGAATTTACAGGTCTATACCAGCCATAGGGAAATCCCAAAAAAGTATAACAGCAGGGGTTCTGCCTTCAAAGAACATATGGTAATTTAGTTGTGGAATAAAAATTAATACATTTGAAATAATTGGTAATATGGTGCTGAACTCTGGTATTGACAAAAATGCACTGCAGGAACTATGAGAAGGGGCAGATCATGTAGGCTGGCAACCTCTGTGAGCTGAATGACTGAGACAGTGGGTGTCCCAAGGAACTTTGTGCCTACAGCTTTTAGAGGTGAGTGTGCCTGATTCTTGTGTGGTTTCGTGGAAGAAGCATAGGGGAGGAGGCTTCGCCGTCATTACTGTTTGTCAATCACTAATGTCATCAACAAGAACTACAATAAACATTAATTGAGCATTCCTCTCTGGGTCTGCACTTCTGTTGGAGTAGTAGGGCAAACACAGAAGTTGTTGAAGGACTAGGACAAGAGAGCATGTGCCAGTAGCACAAAACAGAGGGAAAGTGAGGGTTGGGGAGGTGAGAGAAGGCTTCCTGGAGGAGGTAGTACAGGAATATCTTGGAGCTATTGCTAGTAAAGTGTCGTAATCTTTTTGCTGGTGGAGGGTCTTGCCTTCGATGTGTTAAAAAAAAAGGACGCCTGTACCTGAGTTGACCCTTAAAGGAAGGTTAGGGTTTGGACTATAGAGAAAGAATGAAGGGGGTTATAAATTGCCTCAACAAGGTACAGAGGTGGGAGTGAGCAAGGCAAATATGATTAAGTGAGAAAACCTGCTGGACTGGACGAAAGGTAATGTAAGCAATACAGTTGGAGAGGGAGGTACTAGTGTGATAATCATAGGGTCTTGAATGGCAGACAAAAGGAGTTATTTTGGAACAAAGTAGGAAGGCCTTGTAGATTTATGTACTTGGGGAGTAATGAGGGCACAGGGAAGGAGAAAAGGCAAAGGAAAAACACTGGGATTCTACATTCTTCCTAGCTTCAGTCTCCAGTGTTAGGGTTACCGACTCATCCTACCTCAGCAAACTGAGATGAGTTTGTCACCTTACTTCAGTTCCATCTTGAGAAGAGGCTCATAAGAAGCCTCTAAGAGGGTCTGCATCATATACTGTTGGTGGAGAACCTTGTGACAGTTGGAAAGTCCCAGCCAATCAACACCACGTGTGAGGTGTTCTCAGTGTTGTGCTGCCTTGTGAAACAGAAAATAGAAAAGATCAGCATGCTAGACCAGCTGGTAGCACAGGTGCAGACCAAGATGAGGCAACTATTTCAAAGACAACAACTTTAGAAGTTGATCTATCTGAATCAGCCCTGGGGCAAGGAGGCAGAAATTGCAGGGATCTTAAAAACCAACACAACAAGACTGACTGTCTTTCATCATTTTGGTGGCTGCTACTTGGCCTCTCCTAACATAGATTGTTTTCACTAACTTCCTGCAGCAAAAGGAGATTGGCACAGTCTCTGCTACATT